>NC_071617.1:22281651-23531651 GCF_014839835.1 Dryobates pubescens
AGTCCATCAGCCCACAGTTCTTTGAGAAGGAGAATTAAGCTTCATATATTCTTCCTCTGACCAGTTTTCTTCTTTTTAAAAAGTAAATACCCCATCACCACACACACAGAGGCCCACTCACACACCAAATTCTGAGGACTGTCACTTCCGTAACTGAGCTATGCTGGCTCAAATAGGCACCCCATATAGAATAGAATAAATCAGGTTGGAAGAGACCTTCAAGATCATCGCGTCCAACCCATCAACCAATCCAGCCCACCTAAACAACTAACCCACGGCACCAAGCACCCCAACAAGTCTCCTCTTGAAAACCTCCAATGATGGCAACTCCACGACCTCCCCAGGCAGCCCATTCCAATGGGCAATCACTCTCTCTGTATAGAACTTCTTCCTAACATCCAGCCTAAACCTCCCCTGGCGCAGCCTGAGACTGTGTCCTCTTGTTCTGGTACTGGCTGCCTGGGAGAAGAGACCAACATCCGTTTGTCTACAACTTCCCTTCACCTGCTGGGTGAGCACAGAGACCTAACCCAGAACACATCTGGAAAACTGCACTGTGATGGATCAAAGCTGGAACTCACATGGCAGGAGGTACCTGATGTTACCTTCTGAGCATATGTTCATGCAAGGACACATGTGACCTCAGTTCTCACTAGTATCAACGATGAACCCATACCCTGCAAGCTTCACAGTCAGTATCACAGAGGATCAGGCCTTTAAAGATAATTATGCAGAGTAGATGAGTGGTCATAGTTTGTAAGAATGTGCTGTAGATTTTCTAATTACACACAAGTGTTTGGCACTTATGTTCCGTATCTCACTGAACAGGCCCCTACCATTTCTTCAAGCGCTCATGCAGTTCATTACAGCTGTAAATATAAATACCGTTTTTTCACAACCGAGCATTATTAGGAAACCAGATGGTAAAAATATCCAGATTAACAGTAGTCATACTGAGATTTCTTCTTTTAGTAATGGATTTTCTATTTTAAACCAAAGAATAATAAGCATGTGGAAAACAATAATTACAGTATGTGCAGCTAAGACAGTTAAGGATACTTTCAAAGAGAAGCGGACAGAAAGGGCTGTGTAATTGAAATAACTCATCATTCAAAATTAATCTCATCTATATCAATAGAGAGAAAAGGAAGCAACATGAAATCTCTGGTCAAGTATTCTAATGTTCACTCTCAAGGAGATAAATCTTCACAGTCTGAAAAGGAGAAGGGGAGCAGCTGCAGACCAAATGGAAAAAAACAGAGAACTCCCATCTCTTTTTTGCAAAGTAGTAATGAAGTGTTTATTACTCAGCATTAGTTGCTTGCTTTTCATCAGATGACATAACTCACAAAGCTCCTGAACAAGATCTAGAGTTAATACCCTGTGCAAACACTCAGCACATACATCCAGCTAGAGGACCTGGGAGGCTGCAGTTATGGGGAGTGGTTGTAGTCTAGTAAGTCACCTTTTGCTTAGCTCTGCTTATAACCGAAGGCCAAATTTTGGTTTCTTGAAAGAGCTATATGAAAGAGTGCTCTCTAAAATCAGCATCCTATCATGAATAGTGATTATGTCCTCATGCTTGGAAAACGCTACTGCTTACAGGAGAATGAACATCAGACAAGCAATCTCATTTTATTTCAGAGTTAGCACAGATGACAGAAAAATAGGTAGAGAGAGAATAAGCATTGAAAGTTAAGGAGTCAGAGAAATGTTAAAAAAATATAAACTAAACCATTTACTCTTCAATATCAAACGTTTATTATTTCATAACTTTGCTTCACTATAAAGGCCCAGGAGCATCACTCTAACACCAATTTCAGCAACAGACTTAAATCTTCAGAAATGGGCTGGGAATGATTACACTAAGATAAGGGCGTGGAAAATGAAAAAGGGAATAACAGAATGAGCTCTAAAAAGATGGAATTTAATACTTGTGTCTTATCTTGTAACAGTAGTTTTGACAAAACCCAAATCCAGTAGCTAATCTGACAAATATAAAATATGCATAATTCTTACTAGCTATTAAAAGTGCAGCTGTTTTGTAGCAGAAGGTTATGAATTTCCATATGGTTTAGATTACTGTAATTTCTTTCAAAATCTACAATAAACTAACAACCAACTGTAATTCTCATTTCTGATAAGGAGATTTTTCTATTTAAAGTTAATTACTTTCATGAAAAAGATGAGGGTTTTTTTGTTTTGTTTGCTTGTTAGTTTGGGTTTTGTTTTGTGGGGTTTTTTGGTTTGGTTTTGGTTTTTTTTTTTTTTTTGTTTTTTTTTTTTTTTCTTTTTTCAAAAACTAATACTTACAAAAAATTACAAATACATGGTTTATCACATTCCTAAAGTAAACAGCCTCTGAAGCTGCAAGGTCAGAGGCATAAAATATACACATGATCATATTAGTGGTAAGAAGAAACTATAAATATCTTAATTAATTTTATTACTAGTTTTTCCTCAAAGCTTCCTTCAATTTGATAAAGACTGTGACTCTTCTTCATGTTGCTGAAGCTCTGTAAATGGGAGCACTACACAGCCAGGGGATGTGACAGCTTCTCGGTCTTAAGGCTATGCTTTAAAATACCTGACATTATCTATGTGAATGTTGAAGGAGGCAGAAAGCTACAGCCCTGAGTTTTTTAAAGGGCATTCAGTGTGACTAAATTCTAGTTTGTCTTAGCTCTACAAAGTGACTCTCATGCTTAAGATTTCTTTTTCCTTTATTTTTTTAAACACCTGTTTTCCCTCTTGGCATTTTGGTACTTCTGAATGTTAAATCACCTGCTATTTTTTCTGTCAAAAATAATTTTGATAGCCTGGGACTAATAGTCTGGAACAACAATGTGCATATTTGTGACCATTTTAGGCTGTGCCTTTAAGAAAGGAACAGTTGCTGGAACACTCTGGCTGAATGTTTTGGTGAAATAATGAAAACAAGATATTCTAAACTAATTTCATTGGTAGATTGGTAGAATGCAACTTTAAGTTTTACTTCAGTTTGAATCTCAGTTCAGTCTGTCTTTTTCAGCCTGTTTCAGTCTCTCTCTGAGCAACACCTGTGCAGGACAGAGTTGACCTTGAACTAACAGATAAGAAACTAATTCTTGCATACGCTTAGAGCTAACAGAATTTCCTCCTTAATAATTACCTTTTTTTCTCTCTCTAACCCTTTTTGGGAAAAAAAAGGGAGGTAGGGGGAGAGAGGGGGTACAGGGGGGGGACCCTCCTGGCTGAAGGAGGGAGTTTTGTTCTGTATTACATCCTTTGCTGTATATTTCTGTATATATTGTAAATACTGTATATTGTGTATATATTCACTGCATCTCATCCTGCTTGTAAATAAAGCTTATTCATATCTTTGCTTCTCTGACTGAGTTAGCTGTGGTTTCTTTGTGTGTGGGGGAGAACTGAACTTTCTCTCACCACCACAATATTACTAAACAAAAAAAAATATAGCTTAGATATGCTGCTATAGAGGAAATAAAATGTGCTAAATGCAAGTTCCATTCTGAATAAGCAACACAGCAAAAAGAGGCTATACATGTCCGAGTCCTTCCAAAATGCAAAATAATGTACTCTAAGAAAATTAACAGACTGAGAAATTCAGTAATCAGTTGATGATAAAAAGATCCATTTTCTTGAAAGGAGGAGGAAATAGTTCACCGAATATTTAGCCTCTTGCCTCTCCACACACACATACCCCTAGCAACAGAAATATACCACTTGGGAGATGAAGACCTTGTTATCGGACCTTGTGGGACTACTTGCAGTCCCTGAACTACTGATACCAGCAGGCTCTCCACATTTACACCAATGAGTATGTATCACAGCTCCCTTCAGGAAGTTTTCTTATCTTAATCCAAATGAAAATCAACTTGATTTTGAAGGCAAGTATAATATCCCAAACCTGTATTTCTGTTACTATCATTATTATTTCCATCATCATATTTGATTACTATTACTATAGTCAATTTTATCTGGGGTTGCATCAAGAGAAGTGTGGCCAGCAGGTCAAGAGAGGTGATTCTTCCCCTCTACTCTGCTCTGGTGGGACCCCACCTGGAGTACTGTGTCCAGTTCTGAAAGCCCTATTACAAGAAAGACACGGACATGCTGGAATGTGTCCACAGAAGGGCCATGAGGATGATCAGAGGCCTGGAGCACCTCTCCTATGAGGACAGGCTGAGAGAGTTGGGGCTGTCCAGTTTGGAGAAGACAAGGTTCCGAAGAGACCTTAATGTGGCCTTCTGGTATCTGAAGGGGGCCTACAAGAAAACCGCTGAAGGAGTTTTTAGGGTGTAAAGTAATAATAGGACAGGGGTAATGGATTCAAACTAGAGAAGGGCAGACTTAGATTAATGTTAGGAAGAAGTTCTTCACCATAAAGGTGGTGAGACCCTGGAAGAGACTGCCCAAAGAGATGGTTGAAACCCCATCCCTGGAAGTTTCTAAGGCCAGGCTGGATATGGTTCTGGGCAACCTGATCTAGTGGAGGGTGGCCCTGCCCATGGCAGGGGGGTTGGAACTGGATGATCCTTGAGGTCCCTTCCAACTCTGACAATTCTGTGATTCAAATTACTAATGAAATTTTCAAGATATAAATTATTCTTATAATATTTGGGGTTTGTATTTTATTTTTTAAAATATCAAACAAAAGCAATTAAGCAATGGAAATGGTTGCCTTTTTTATTTGAAGGATAGTTTTAAAAGCAAGTATGATTAAATTCTAAAGTGTCTAAAGTAGAATATCCCCATTATTTCAGTATACCTGTAGACCTATGTTGCATTTATACCTCAAGTTAGCTGTACTTATTGTTGCTGTTAATATTAAAAATTACAAAAAACATAATGGAGGTTAGTGAAAGAGGAAAAAATATTGTAACCAAGATGTTCTACTTTAGTAAAACTAAGACTGAATGCCCTGGTTGCATAAAGAATTAGTTTGAACATTTCAAAATCCTTCTGTAGAACATGCAGTGCTGGCAGACCATGGTGCTACTTGGTGTGAGAAGTCAGCTGTTCAGCTAGTCTTATACTTGAACAAGAGAAATAGCTATCTTTTGATGACTTACTTTCCTTTTAATCTGCTACCATGTTTTATTTCAATATTAGGCCTCCCCTCCATAAACTCACCCAACTAATTCCCATAGGTCACAATCAGGAGACTGCGGAATAGTCTGAGGAGTGTTGTAGAACCAAGTATTTTAATAAACTGTGTATGTAAGAGTGATAAATAATGAGTGATTTATCAAACTGTCATAAAGTGTCTCACTGTACCTGGAATCAATCATTTCCTGTCTAAATAGTAAAAAACTGTCTCCCATAGCAAGCATGTCAGAGAATCATTAAGTCCTGAAGATAATACTTACAAATCTTGACAATCTTCAAGGAAATCAGCAATAGACTGAGAACCTAGCATGGCCAAATCTCAAAACCACAAATTTTGAATAGTGCTATGGCAAGGTGGAGAGCCTCCACCACCATCTTATTCTACCATGAGGAAAGATTCAAAACATGGAGCTTCATGGTTAGAACTCATCCAGAACTGACCATTCACTAGAAGGATCTCCACACTGTGACAGTATGTGCCTTCAAATTGATGCAGCCATCTTGCACTACAGAAATAAGGTTTTGTTCACTAAACCTAAGGCAAAACATACCTGAGGGCCAAAGCCTTAACAAAAATATTCATATACTTTGCAGGGGTATACCCTAGTTATTAGGCTAACATCAGGTACTGAAACAGTCTTTATTTTTTCATAATACCGTCATATTATTCGAATTAATATAAGGGGGTAGTTCTGTGGGGTTTGGTGGTTTTGTGTTTGTTTTGTTTTAAAACAACAAAACAGCCAAAAAAACCCACCCCAAACCAAAAAGCCCAAAGAAAACAAACAAACAAACCAGCCAAGCACAAATCCAAATGCAGCATCAGATTAGAAAGATTTGAATGTATTAGCACTGTAAGTCTTCTGGAAAATTGTCTTCATGCATAGACAATCTTTTAACTTCCAGCTTTTCTGTTCTTATTTGCCTTCCAATAACAGCAAACCCACCACAGGACAAAACCATCTATTTGAAGAACTACTTGATAGTAATACAGCTAGTTATCTTTCTAAGCTGTGTTGCGGAGAGGTAGCTCCTTGGTCTCTCCTCTGTTTAGACTCTGTAGAACAGCTGCTAAATTTGTATAGAAGTAGACTTGGCAGACTTAATGATCTTTCACTCATTGTGACCTCTCTCTCTCGCCTTGCTCTCTAAGAGATTGTACAGACATGTCTGACAAAAATGGTCTTCTTACAAGGACACTGCATAAGATCCAAAAAATATTTCAGTCTTCCAATACATATGGCATCACACAGACCTGTATCAACATGACCGAAATCAAGGTGTGTGGAAGAAGAAAATGCTCTATCTGCAGTAGAATTACACTTTCCAAACTACACCTATGTTCTCTACATTTATTTTCAGGGTTTTTTTAAATACATACTTCAAAGCAAAGATATAGTGCATTTGTTTCTATCATTTTGACATTTAATAAGAGTTACAGAGGAAAAATTGTAACCCTGTTTGGTACAACTGACAGGCAATAAAACTAATAGATTATTTATGCATTTTTAATCTAATCACAGCAAATTGATAAGATTTCTAATACAAACTAGAGCACAGTTCGCTTGGTTTTTAAAGATTTTCTTTTTTTTCCCACTCCATTTACAGTAGAAATGTCTTTGGCGTTTAAGGAATACTAAAGCTGTCTGGGAAACTGTTCTCAATTTAAACTCTTTTGTTATTTAAAAAGAGAGAGGTGAAAGAAGATGAATTCTCGGTATCAGAGGAATTACAGCTAATAAATGGCAAAACAAATTGTAACAAATTATAACATGTAGCACACATCACCCAGATGCTTTAAAGTCAGAGTTTGCGGCCAAGCATTGCTTGCCCACTTACATAGAATACATAGAATAAACCAGGTTGGAAGAGACCTTCAAGATCATCGCATCTAACCCATCAACCAATCCAACACCACCTAAACAACTAACCCACGGCACCAAGCACCCCATCAAGTCTTCTCCTGAAAACCTCCAATGACGGCGACCCCACCACCTCCCCAGGCAGCCCATTCCAATGGGCAATCACTCTCTCTGTATAGAACTTCTTCCTAACATCCAACCTAAACCTCCCCTGGTGCAGCCTGAGACTGTGTCCTCTTGTTCTGGTACTGGCTGCCTGGGAGAAGAGACCAACCTCCGCCTGTCTACAACCTCTCTTCAGGTAGTTGTAGAGAGCAATAAGGTCACCCCTGAGTCTCCTCTTCTCCAGGCTAAGCAACCTCAGCTCCCTCAGCCTCTTTGTTCTAACTACTGGACCCACCTACCCATGGTAAACTGCCTTCCCCATTTATTAAGCTTAACAACATAAATAACAGATCTTCACTAAAACCAAAATGGAGACACTACAGTAAACTGAGATACATTACAGGCAGAAACCAAACTTCTCTTCTTGTGAGGGCACATGCAATGAAGCTGTGAACAGTGAGTACCTCTGGCCACATAAGAGGAGATAGGCTGTGCCAGTCCTCTCCAAGTGTTGGGAGGGAAGACAAGAAATCTTCTAGCAGGACTTTCTCCAGCATGGCACCACACTAGGAAGCACACAGAGCTGAAGTACAGTGAAGCAATCTCCAAGATAAAGAGGCAGATGTATGAGCTGGATGGGGCACTTGGTGCCATGGTTTAGGTGATTAGATAGTGTTGGATGATAGGTTGGACTTGATCTCAAAGGTCTTTTCCAACCTGGTTAATTGTATTCTATGGTATGTGGAGTCACACACTGAAAAGAAGGCCAGTGCCATTCTCAACTTAAAAGATATCATCCCAGGTTGGGGGAAGCTGGACACGTGTATCAGGCTGGGCAGGAATGAGATGAAGCTGTGCGCTTAAACCATTTTCCAGATGATGTGGAGGTTTTGGTCATACAGACAACATATGTGTCACAGTTCGGAATTATGTTGCTTCTAGTACGTACTTACTCTTGGTGGTCTGATACCCTCTCTCTCCTTCCATGTTCATGCATGCTCATATTCACTGCAGTGTGTAATTTAAAGGTATCTTTTAGGACATAATAACTGAGTGTGGAAGAATATGGCAACTGTTCTGCTTTCACAAATACATTTTTCACATTGTAGAACTTAACCTCAGTTTTTCTTTGCTGTGTAGCTACTACCGTTTGGTGAGAAAGAAACTTTATTAATTTGCAACAGTAATTGCTATGGGAATTTTAGTTAACAATTTTAAGGACATCACAAAAATATAACATAAAAACGGAAACCATTATTGTCAAAAGAACCCGAAGTTGTCAAGGCATCTTTATTGGCTGCTGCTGAGTACTCAACTCTAGTCCCTAAAAATTCAGAACAACTCATTATCCATCTACTAAACAGCAATCTTGGAAAATTCTCACAGCTCAAAATCTCCAAAAAGGGTAAGTTTGTTTTTCCTTTAACAAGGTGCACTGTGCTACATGAATTCTAGTCTGTGTGCTCTGCAAAGGGGTAATGCTTAGTGAGAAGGTCTCTCTTTCCAAGCAATAGTCTCTAAAAATAACTCAACAGAGAGAAGCCCAGAAGACAACTCATTAGAAGTACTCCTTGCTTACACCTGCAGTAGCAGATTTTACTGTGTCAAGGAATGTTCCTGGGTACCAAACCTTAATTATCTCCACTATTAAATCTATTACTGACTATGCTTTTGGGTTGTGATGGCCATTGTGCTCCCTAACCGTTTCCTGTCACAGTTCAGGGTTAGGATACACTGAGACTGCTCCTAATAGGCAGTTTGCCTACAGCCATGCTGCCTCTGCTTTGGAGGACATGAAAAGACTGTGAAAATGTATTATAAGCGTATGGATACTCCATAACAATTCTTGGCATGTTCAACTTGGTAATGACAGTGTGTGTCAGTTAAAGCAGATCTTAGAAGCTGATTCAAACACATTCAGTACAAGGTATTAATAGAGAATATGTTCAGCAAAAGAAAAATGTTTTAATTTTGAAAGCACATGCATACTTCATCACAACCAGTGTGTCTAAACGGCTGCCAGAAAAGAAAACAGGAGAAATGAATCACTACTAAGTAAAATTACCAAAAATTTGCACAGAATTGAAAAACAAACACACACAACCACACACATGAAAAAAAACACCAACAACAAAAAAACAAACCCCACAACAAACAAACAAAAAAACCCACAAAAAAACAACAAACAAAAAACCCAAACAAACCAAAGCAAAACACCAACAGCAAGGTCATTAAACTATGTTTCAGGGCTTAGTCAGTGAAGTTTTGTTTACAAATGTAGCGCAAATGTAGACAGAAAATCTCATTACAGGATAAAGATCATTGTTAAAAGAAAGGAGGTTCCTAAAGTAGCAATCTTTGTATACTGTAGATATACAGTGCAAGAAAAAAAGAGCTTTGCAATTGTGTGGAATCAACCGACTACTGTAATACAATAACTGCCATGAACATGTTAAGGTCAGTACTTTCTGGTCACTGAATAAAAATAACCAGGATAAAATCAGAGATTCAAGTAGCACAGAAATCTCTGCTGCTAGCAGATGTATACTGCCTGCATTGTTTTTACTTGTTTAAGACATAAAGGAACTTTTGTTCTTCAAGGGAAAAAGAAATGGCAATATTCTAGCAAGTGCGCTGCACCCTGGGGGTCTGGCCAGTAACTATTTTGGTTTTGTTTTGTCTTTATATAAGAGTATCCAAATGCTTTACCAACATACCCATATGCTCTTCCTATGTGGCTCTCAAATATTTGGGGTTTTCTTGTTTAACTAACAAAGATTTTGTTTATTTGTTTCTGGTGTGAAATGAAACTACCTCTAGAAGGCTACAAATGAATAGAATAGAATAGAATAGAATAGACCAGACCAGACCAGACCAGGTTGAAGAGAACTTCAAGATCATCATGCCCAACCCATCATCCAACACCATATAATCAACTAAACCATGGAACAGAATAATCACAAGTAAAATCTTAAAATTCCTTTCTCTTTCAAGGTCTCTCTTTACTATGGCCTCTTACTTCGGTTCATCTGAATAATACTAGTTTGGACTACAAGAGGAACTGTCAATTGTTTATCATAATATATGAAAAATTGCAGATTTTAGAATTTCATATGGAGAATAAAGACATGTTGCTAGAGAGACAGATCTTGTTGCATGCAATTATTTTTCATTTTGGGTTTTATTTTCTATATCTCTAAAGTGTGTTTTTTTGCAATTCCTATACATACAGCATTTAGCCCTCCTATAATCCAGTAACTTTAAGTATTTATATAGATGTGTGTGTATAACCACTTCAGGATAGATACTATGTAAAAAGAGTTTGCCTTACTCATATGGGGGGAACATATGCAGCTGGTTACCCATACAGTTAGCAGTAATTATAGAGAAAATGTTTAAGTACAAAGGGCTTTTCCCTTGAATCACAGCAATATCTGGTCTCTGCTATTGCAGAAGAGCCCTTCCATTATATATCAGTGTTTCAGTCTGTCTGCATTTTACACTTTTCCTTTCCAAAGGTTAAACCCCTTTCATATTACACCTACTTCACAAACAATGCAAATATAAGTATACAGAATATCACTTAGTATGACAGATAGATAGTTATTGTATTCTAAATGTACAGCCATTTCCTTGGGAAATTCCTTGGGAAGTTTTCCCTTCCCATGTGTCCAAGGAATGTTCATGGAAAGGGAATATAAACCCCAGAGAAACATCCTCACTGAGTAACTTTGTAAACTGAAAACTGGATTATGCAATCAGGCAGCTACACAGACGTAAGAAAAAATCCAAGTGATTTAACTATACTTAGAGATTTTCACTGTCCAAGTTTGGAAGTTCAGAAACCACCATCACAAGCAAGCACTGCAAAACCACATTGTTCTTGCAATGAAAACACACAATGTATCTGTGTAAATGCTTTAAGGTCCAGTTCCCCTTAAAACATAGTTGATGGATGCTGGCAAAGTCTCTAGAACCTTATAAAAATAAAAATGCAATCCAGCACGTTCAGGCCCAGACCAGCCATAAGTTAATACAGCTCCTGCCCACTAATTTTATTTGCAGTAACTGCCAATGACTCTTAGGAAGCCTGTGATTTCTATTGCAACAATGATGATAACATCATCTCTTTCTTCCCTCTGCTTTTATGCATCAAATACCCTGTCTTCACAGAAGCTTTCTGTTAGCCCTGTCCCACTGGCCAGTAAGTCTTGTAAAAAAAATAGCACCTTCTGGTCACCACAAGCAACAGCAACATGAAATGTAACACTGTGCCTGCCATTACAGTAGCAAAGGGGCTGTCTTGCCTCTACCATTATCCTACCTTGAGGGTTATGTTAACGAAGTAATGTGAACTTTCTACTTCTTAAAGCAGCAAGTCCATGAACACCCAATACAGCCAAAGAGAACTGTATCACATTTCACTATGAGAGCTCAGACAAGAGATCCTGCAGTAACAAGGGGAACTAAAAGCCTGTGTGAAAGCCTACAGTAGAGGAGAGCATGTTTCACCCTACCTTAACATGCAGCCACCATGTTATTCAGATGGTAGTATAAAATAAAATTAAAATAAATGTGTTTCATAGAACTGAAGACTAAGAGAAGAATCATGAGAAAGACAGGCTGGCAGATCATAATTTTTCATTTTGGTGTAGACTGGTTAAAATCATCTCTGCCTGTCTTTCCATATAATATGTTGGCAACAATTTTAAAGTATCTTGAAGTACTTCCTGACTATTAATTTTGCATTTGTACAATTCTTTTCTTATTTCTGCCTTAAAAATAAACAAACAAACAAAATCACCCAAACTCAGAATTTTAACATGCAACAGAATATTTTTTGTCAGACTTCATACACTGTAAATTAAGTGAGCAGGAAAATAGTATATGGAGAAGTCCAGAGAAAATAAGCACTTCACAATTTTAAAATCTTTCTCTGACATCAGCTAAGAAGCCCTAGTCCTTCCATCTTCAGAGAAACTGCTGAGGTGAGATAGAGATTGATTAAATAGGCATCTTCTCCTCATAATTAGAGGCCTGCCCAAAGGCAACTCTCCTGGTAAGAGAGTGCTGTGCATTAGGATGCTTCAAAAAGCCAACCGCAACCCAAAACCCTCAAACACCTTAATCCTTAATTTTCCAGATTTGAACAAAAGAAACCCCTAAAATGCAACACCCCATCAACTACATGAACCAGAAAAAACAACTTCAAAAATTACTATGCTGCTGTGATTTGTGCTAGCTCTTTGCTTGGTTAGGCCTTTGGTCCTCAGACAAGGATGGTTCTTGCCACACATGGAAGAAAGCTTCAATATTTTAGAACTTGACAAGAGGTACTAAAATGGTTTTGCTTGGCTTATGAGTTTTCTATAGTCCATTCTTCAGCCAGAGAAGCTAGATTTCTTTTGAGCAGAGCTTCTCTTTATCTCACTGACTTCCAAGACTTGAAATTAACTTTCTCTATCAATAAAATTCATGTGGCTTTGCTCTGAGAAGATTTTAAGCCTATTTATGATGAATTACATTTTTCTTCTCTAAACTCCTCCTGTTTTTTTCCACAGTGTACACAGTTCTGTTCTGTACTGTTGATGATTTCTGCACAGTGGAATATTTGCCTTGTGCCTTTGTACTACAACCTGGAAAACCAAAGTGACATTGCACTTCCAAATTCATTTTTCACTGTCCAGAAACAAAATACTTGGAATTCCATAACCCTGCCACAACAGTACCCATGTCTTTCCTTATAAACATTTTGTTTCTGTTTTATGAAAGATGGCAATTCAACCGATTTCACCATCTCAGAGTTAATTTTCACCTTGCTCTTTCTTCTACTCTACAGCTGAGTCTCTTACTCAGATCATCATTATATCCCACCTTGAGCACCACTAAATTCTGTTCCTTGACTTGCCAAAAGACTTTCCTCATTCTACACAAAACACAGCTGAACAGCCATCTACCTCACTTGTCGATTTGATCATGCCAAGTCACTCCCTCTTTGAAGCCTTCTACTTCTGTCACATCAAATTTAAGCTTCTTGTCATCACCTTCAAAGCTTTAAATTGCCTGTCACTGTCCTCCCATTCCCTTGACCGATTTTCCTTATGCTACAAGTTCCCTAGAGCAAAGGACGTCCCTCCTTCAACACTTGTAAAGTGATTAGTTGTATGACAGAGGCTATTACCACAAATAAATCACAAACAATAAAGATTGCACCAAACCTCATTTTGCAGCACAGAGAAAGAAACAGAGAAACATGCAGGATGAACAGAATTTTTTTCACTGACAAAGCTGAGGACAAAGGAACCAATACAAATTATTCTCAAAGGAGACTTGTACAAAAACAAATGCTCTTTTACTTCTAAATAAAACCCTATAGGAAAGTTTTATGACTCTCTGTGCACATTGTATCATACTATGAATTAATTGCTTTCCTGCCTACCACTCTCCAGAGCAGCCCTCTGTTTCTCAGGTGTGTAAAATGTGGAAGACCATTTCACACGTGCTTTAACTGCTCTGTAAGATTATTCTGCACAGCAATATAGCTAGTTCATGTACTTCCTCATCCACTTTAATGTAATATTAATACCTGAGCAACCCATGTATAGTAGCAGTACACTTGTGTGGTGTTTGGCTGACTGGATAGAAAGACTTCAAAGTTGGAAAAGTTATGAATCTCCTCTCTGTTTCTTCACCAGTTTTGATTTCTAGAGTTTCCCAACAGGCTCTTACAGATTCACACAGTTTGCATTGGGCTGGAATCTGCACTGAGCAAGGACACCTCCAACTAGACTGGGCTGCCCAGGGCCATAGCAAATCTCATCTTGAATATCTCCAGGGATGGGGCCTCAACCAGATTCCTGGGCAACCTGTTTCAGTATTTCACCGCTCTCATTGTAACAGATTTCTTCCTATGTCTAATCTAAATCTACCCTGCTTCAGGTTTAAACCATTGCCCCTCATCCTATCACTACAAGCTGTTTACACAGTCCTTCCCCAGCCTTCCTGTAGGTCCCCTTCAGATATTGAAATGTAGTTATAAGGTCTCCCCATAGCCTTTTCTTCTCCAGGCTGAACAGCCCCAATTCTTTCAGCCTTTCTTCATAGGAGAAGTGCTCCAGCCCTCTAGTCATCTTTATGGCCCTCCTCGGTCACTCTTGTGCTAGACGCCCCAGAGGTGGACAGAGTACTCTAGGTAAGGTCTCACCACAGCAGAGTAGAGTAGCAGAATCACCTCTTTCAACCTGCTGGCCATGCCTCTTCTGATGCAGGATGTGATTTTCCTTCTGGGCTGCAAGTGCACAGTCGGCTCATGACCGGCTTCTTGTCCACCCGTACCCTCCAAGTCCTTTTCTGCAGGGCTGCTCTCAATTTCATCATTCCCCAGCCTGCACTGATATATAATAGGCACAACAACTTTTTAAAAATTTCACTTCTTGTGGGTAACCAGATTCCTCAACCTTAAATGCTGAAAAAAATAAGATACAATTGTATGCATCATCCAACTCTTCTGCCCAAATGTCTGTTCTGAATTTGAGATGACAGTGAGATGGCTAAGTAGCTGAATGGTCCCATATCTACTCCCAAGAACTTTGCTCTTTGTAAGTATTCCAGCTTTCTCTGTGTGAATTAAGACAAGCTAGATTTCCACTTGAGCTAACTGCAATACATCAACATCTGTAACATATTTAATCCCTTTCTCTGTAGCAGCCACTACATCAAACACATGCTATATTTTGATCAATTCCCTCTTTGCTCATAATAGATCTAAACACCCATGACAGCTCAGCACAAAGGGAGGAGTCAAGCTTTTGAGAATTCCATCAAGTGCCACGGGGAAAATCTCTGCCACATTGGCCAATGACCTTCACATTTCCCCTGTATTAATGAAAGTACCTGTTGCCCTTACCACTACACGCTTCTCTCCTTTTATTACTTAAATATTTCATTCATACATTGGTGTTAGCCCTTAATGTTTCTAGTGCATAAACGAAATGAAAGTTTTACCAGTATCTGTTATGTTCATGTAAATATTTCAGGGAAGGCAGAGGGATCCAAATGGGAAAACATCCAGTAAAATCTACTGTGCTTTTTCTTTTCTGCAGCAGCTGTAATTTTCAAAATTCTGGCACAAGTTCACAAAAATAATAAAAAAGCATGATGACACCCCAGACTGGGTGGTGCAGGGCTCTTGAGCTTGTTCCCAATTCTGCTACTGGTTTCTCTGCACCTCTGTTTCCTAGCCGCAGCTTTACCTATTCCTACACTTACAGTGCTGGAGAGAAGTGACACATTATGACCCTAGATGAAGTATGCTGCTACTGATGAAGGAAAATGTTGCCAATTTTTCTGACATTTTCTTTATTGACCCCAGTGATTTCATCTGTTGTTCATCCTCCTTTTCATCATATCAAGTACTTGCCCAAATTTGCTCTGGGTAGAGTCATTAATCATAAAATAAGCTTGAGCAAAGAAACTGAAGAACATTCTGTTGAATTAGCAAGTTAAATGAATTAAATTATGCCAAGAGTCAATGCTGTGACAAAAGAGATAGGTAGAACCAGGTGATTACTAGCAGACAGGCAGAGCAAGGGAGGACTCCTTTCTACTCCTCTCAATTTGCTCAGCTCTAACATGTAACTGCACCTCCAGGCTTAGGCTTGACAGCAAGCTAAACAAACCAGCTAGTGGCTACCTGGACCAGCATTTTAGTGGCTTGGTGTAATGAAAAGCACAATACTCGGTTTGATGAATACCAAAACTGTCTCAAGTGAGTGTGTTGAGACCATGCAGCAAAGAAAGGAGGAGAGCGGGACTATGTAGCTAGTAGTGAGATCAACTTAATTCCTGTTAGGTGCTTACAAGAACTTCAGTTCCTTTTCTGAGACAGGAACTTGTTTTGACCATTCATACAACACAACTCCAAACTTGATGAGGCCACTAAGTGCAATCACACTGGAAAAATACAATAAAATAGGTAAAATAAGAAGACGTCAATGAGAACATAATGCTAATGTCTGCTGAACTGGCTGTATTCTTAGCAAGTGACAGCATCAGATGTATCAGATTTTGCTTGGAAAACACACCTCAGTATATTTGACAAACCTTCTGCAGACATTCAGAATAATAGAGACCAACATGAAGTACTTTTATGTTGAAACATCTTTGGGCATCAGGAAAACAAGCATAAATCATTTATTTTGTTGTTTCCAGACTTTTTTTGTACAAATGTAGTAATGTGTGGGACCTTGTTTAGCAAACTGATGCTCTTTCTGTGACAATTTCTAACCCCTTTTAAAGGCTCTTCAAAGCTGGAATAAAAGCTGACAGTTTTCTTCCTACCATATGTGGAGGTAATGAATCTATCAAGTCTCTTGAGGCAGACAGCAATTATCTCTGACATTAGATACAACACACTTGCATTTAACCACACAAGCATAACTTTAACTATAGACGAGAATAATCAAAACTTTAGAAGCTACCATGAAATAAGAACAGAACAGCTGGCAAAATGCAAAACTTCAATGTGCTGAATTTGTCCTGATTGCATTTGTGGCAGTTAAAGATGTCCTCCAAAAAATGTTCAGCGCAACAGTTTGTCCTAGTTCACCTTAGAACAGTTAAAGTAGATCCACTAGCTCTTAACTGATGCAGCTCTCTCCAGGTTTGATGTATACCTCCTCTGAACATTGTTGTACCACTTTGAAGGCACTCTTCCTCAGTCCTTACCCTGACTGCATGCTCCTCTTGTTCATAGTTCTGCCCATTGTGGTTGAAGACGAGAATTATTGAATCACAGCCAATATGTTCTAAAGAGTTTGGTTATTCTAATACAAATCATATTAAGACAGTTACTGGGCTAACCCACTCTTGTCCAACCTCACTGTTTTCTGAATCTGAAAAGGTTCTGGGGCAGGGAGAGTGTCTCATTTTCTTTTTCTCCAGTTATCTCTGCACAGGATGGTCAACAAACTCTTGAATGCACTTTCTCTCTCTGCCACATAGGAAGGCTGAGAAGTGTCAGATACTATTAGCTATTGAGCAGCACTTCCACAGAAAGTTTACTGCTCCTACTAGCTGGGCCAGCTTTTGAGAGACAAGCCTGAGGTATTTCTCAGGGACAAATGTCAAGTGCTTCTCTCAGCAGGTAAACTGTCTGCGGTACACTGTCTTGAGCAAGGCCAGATGTGTTCTTGTAATACAAGATGGAGATTTTCATACAAGACAGAGTGACAGTTTGACACAGATGTATCTTAGTGTCATTCCTGGAAATTTGTAGTTTCAGGCTTATGCAAGTTACAGTTAGACAGTGATTTCTGGTATGAAACCCAGCGAGAAGCTTCCCATCTCTTCCTTTTCATCTTTTTCTGGGCTATCAGGTCCTCAAGCCTACATCACAGGAGAACTTGGACTGTTTTTTTAGCCTCATTACTGTCAGAACAGATGATTACTGCAGATAAACAGAACTTAGTTTCCAGATGGCTGCATATACTAGTCAGATTTGCTTAGTGAGTAGCATATATGCTGTTTGTATAGGTCAGCAACTACCTGTGAGCAAACAGAGAGCTAAGAATAAAATGCAGCTATTGATGTGCCCCTTCCTGCCCACATCACCTCTGTTGTCCTTCAGCAGCGGCATAAGTCAAGCACTAGACCTCTTCAATAGCCGTGCTCAACCCTGTATGGCAACATTATGTCTTTGGATATAAAGGGTCTTTTGTAAAAGAGAGATACAGATCAGGAACTTGGCATTGCATCTGAGTGGGGGCTGAGGAGAGAAAAAGGAGTAACACTGACTATTTTCATGAGACATCTTGTCTACACTACAACTGAGGATTGCAGCTCTATTTTTAAATTACATTTCTTTCACCCACTCCCTGCAACTCATGAATGCTAGAGACCCTTGAAGTCAGAGTTTCCTGGCACTGAACATCAAGCCTGCCTGGGTTACGATCACTTTGGAAAATCCCTGCTGTCAGCACCATGGGAGTTTTTCAGACTTGTTTGAAAAATGTTGCTTTTTAGTCTCAGTTCTACATGACAGACCCAACTCCCCCCTCCCCTATCATTTCATAGTTATAATTATAAACCCTCCATATGCTTGAAATAGACATTTGTAAATTATCATTTGCCTCATAAGCTTACTAAGCCTTCAGAGTGGCTATAGTTAAAACTTATTTTGATCACCTTTACAAATTTCCATTGTGATAGCATGATGAAAATTTACTGATTTGAAGTATACTATGGAAGTACCTGTTAACATTTGAGCCTACCTGACACAGCAATTGGAAGCAGAAGCATACAGTAACTAAGAAACTATTTGGATGTTGTGGCAGTCTCAACTAGCCAAAGCTGATCTAGCTCCACAACAATTTTCACTGAGCTAGTCACTTCAACTACTTCTTAAGGGGTCTTTCTATCAATCATATGAAAAGATTCTGGGTTTGCTGATTTTTTTTCTGAACTGTCACAATGCACTTAAAAAATTGGCTAAACTATGCCTCATCTCATTTTCTCTACAATTAAAATAAGCTGAATACTTGACAAATCAGGTTTATTTAATTTGTGCAGAATATGTCTCAGTGTAGCCATATTTAATTGCAGGATGATTTAACAGACTAGGCCACAGGGCAAAAAAAGTGTTCAGTTAACTGCTTCCACTCATATTCCTCAGAGGTGATCTATGTAAAAAAAAAAGTTATAAAGAAGTTTATGCATTTTCTGCTGGAGGAGAAGAGGAGGCAGAACTAAGAAAGCAAGACAGGTATCTGTGTGAGAATAAAATTCTCAGGCTTGTATCCTAATTTTCCCAGCACAGAAGATATGTCATGGCCGCAAATTGCTGCTCTCGTAGCTGACATTTTAGTAAGAATTAGGTGAGTGGACATTTAAATGACAAAAAGTATTGTATATCTTTAGCCCTCAAGGAAGAGAGTTCTTCAGATCCCCTTACATATCTTCCCCCCGCCTGCTTCTTCTTTTAGGTAATAATTTTTTCCAGGAAAAGGTCAGGCCAATGTAACAGAAAAACATTCCGATTTGAAGGTTCTTAGGAGTCATGAAAGTAACACATCCTCCTGTATTCAGCCTGCCTAGATATACACAGAAACCTGCACAACACAAAACCAGAACAGAATGGGGAAGAAAAAAGGGGTTTAAAATTTTTCAAAAGGAAAAAAGAAAAAGGAAAGACAAGACAGACAGAAAGGAAGGAAAGAAAGGGGGGGAAGGGGAGGAAATCTCTGCAAAGGAAGTTTTGTCAAAAGTATAACAAATAAGGGGAGGAGAGACAAAAGCACTTGATTTTGAATACAATGCCTCCTATATCTCTTCTAGCTCTACTTTCTAGTATTTTTTCCCACATGAAGAAAGCTAATTTTTGAGAGTTCTTTGGAACAAGTTGGGCTAAGTAATTTTTTTGAATGGCAGTAAAGCTTTCAAAGCATGGAGGGCCTAACTGTGAGGTGACTTAAATCTCTTTCCTTAAGAGGTGTTGACCAGAAGAGGTGAGCTAATGCAGAGAAGAGATAAGCAGAAGCAGTTTTAAAGCTTATGATAATACAGCAACCTAGCTCCAAGACATGTACAACAAAGCTTCTTCGAAGACTTATTTCACTGTATTCTTTACCAAACAAGGAAATCTGCTCTAATCTGTGAGTAAAGGAAATGACAAATGTGAACCAAAAAAAAAAAAGAAAAGGAAAAAAAAGAGCTGGTTACAGACTATTCAACCTTAGATTATATTACTCTGAACTGTTAATTAAACTCTTTTTATAACTCTCTCCTGAGTCTGCCTGGGGCTATACCTTTAAATTACCTTTTAATGGGAAATTGATGTGAACAGCATGCAGCCACAAGACCAGGGAAATGCATCCCCATTCTTAGGATGTCTGCTCTACACATCAATGGATGTGAGGGGTTCATGTAGAACTGCTACCTCTATTCCTGGCTGTGTGAAGAGCTAGCCAATTAATTGGCTGTCAGGAAATGTATACGGCACTATAACACTCAGACGGAAAATGAGAAAGAGCATACAAATCAGAGAAAAGAGTACAAGATAGATGACCTGCTTATCACAGATGTGTGAAAAGGAAAAATAGCTACTGGAAATACATGAACAAGCCACTGCTCATACTTCCAATTCTCTATAGTTATACTTAGGTAAGCTTGGGCAACCTGTTTATAGAAAGAAATATATCACACCATTATATATTATGGAATATTTCCCAAAGCTTGCTTTACACCTGAAAGATAACCTCTGGTAGCACATGTCAGATGGATAGTGTAAATAAGATTACTGATATATTACAAAGGAAATTGAGAGAAACAGCAAATGCATTATAGTTCTAAGTTAGGAATGTAGGGTAACACTGAAGTTTGTTGGGGTTTTGTTTCATTATTAGGGGTGCCTTGTTTTGCAGAAGAAAACAATAGGTCTGATACAAGCAGTAGGTTTAGCATCTTAAAACAATTTTGTCAAAGGAAGCATTTTCCACTAGGTCCATCCTGAGACAATCCAGATGAAATGCATATAAGAGGCAAGCTATAAGATTACATTCATAAAAAAAGGTGAAAATGGTGTTAAAAAGGCTTCTATTAGCATGAAAACAAAAGTTCTGCCCTCATGTTGAACCGCAGAAAAATCAGCTTTCACAGAGCGTAAAAATGCATTCGGGGAAGACTAACTCACAACAAATTCTCCTGTCCTTACCTGATAAGCTACTATGTAGTGCAAAACCCAAAACCAACACATTTTTTCAGAGTTGCAGAGCAGACTTCACCCTTTACTAATAAAACAAAAACTATAAATCTAAAAAATCTTCTTAAAGTTTGAATTTCATAGTAGTTGATGTTTAGACAAAAATGATAACAACCACGTCAGTGCGGCACCATGCTGTGCACCTCTGTTCTTAGTCGTCCCAAAACACACATCAGTATTAACTAAGAATAAAGCTAATCACATGCAGTAGAGCAGAAAGAGGCGTAAGATCACAAGTCCACACATTCTGTTTCTGCAACAGCAATGGTTATAGGACAACATTAAGGGTGCATTACAATAAAAAGTCTACTTTAGTAAACATTTCTGAAATAGCACACACAGCTCCAGTTTAAATACACAAGACCTCATAATCAGATTAAAGAAAAAAAAAAGAAGATGATAATTCAGCATTTCAGAAATATTATCCTCCTTTTCCTTAAGCAGAGCCAGCAGGAGGGGGAGTAATAATTTGCTATTCCAACAGGTTATCAGTGAATTGCTACAGTCTTAGAGGGAAGAAGCAGTAGGGATGGGCCACATCCTGCTGTCTCAATGAAGTGTGAGAAGAAACTTTATCTGAAGGTGGAATGCAAATGCTTGTGATGGATAAATACCTTCCCATTTCCTCAAAGAAAAGAAATGTGATATTCACATGCAAACAGTATCCCTCATAAATGATAATTTCCATAACATATTTCAGGATGCTGACATGCTACCTGATCTTTCAAATTCATGAATATGATTCTGTTGAATCATATTTGTCTCCAGTGACATTATGCTACAATAGCCAAGAACCAGTATTTCTCTTGGGTGTATCTCAGCAAAAGTAATTGTGTAGCACACAACAAGAAGCTAGGAGCAAAGTTCCTCTTCTAGGAAAGATGTGCCCTTCTTGAGGAGGGCACTGACCACCAATAAAGCCACAATAAAATGTAGACTCCATTGGCTAATGGTTTACCCTACCTAGTAATTTTGAAGCAGATAAATGGAATATTTTACTGCACAAAAGGTACAACGCACATCTGGAAACAAAAGAGAAAGTGAACTTCCAAGTGTTTAAAGGCATTTGGAGACATCAAACAGGATGTAAACACATCTTGTCAGAATTGAGACAGGTACTCTAAGAAGCCTCCTCTTCATTGAGGGGTTATTTGTAGTGGAGTCTAGCTCTTAAATGACATGATTTTCGTGTTTATTATTATATTCACTAATGCTGGTAAAATGCCACCACAAGGAGAAAAGGAATCCTTACAGCAGGCAAATGGCTTTGCCAACAGCAATGCTGAGGAAGTAACTTTTCATAGACAATCAGTTATAATTTTAACAGCTTACCTTTTTTTAAAAAAAAATAGTTCTAGATTCAGACTATTTTAAAACATATTCAAACACAGTTAATTAATTTTAGTTATTTTTTCTTACATTCTGTATTGCTACATGTTGATCACATAGACTGTTAAAAACAAGTTGAGACTTGTTCCTTCCCTCGGGGAAAGAACAACATTCAAAGATCCAGGAAAGAAAAGAGGCTGCTGCTGGCCACTGTTTCAAATTTCACAGTATCAGTCTTCCATTCATCTGTATAAATGTAAGCTACAGAATGAAAAATATTACTGATATTCCCAGTGCACCTAGGCAGAACAGGCATTTTACTTGTACACATTTTTCTTTGGTTTGAATGCTGATGTCAACAAAGCATTTACAACAGATTTTCCATTTGTTTTCCTTGTGGGGAGAAATATTGGGGAAAGGAAAAGGAGGGAGAAAAGACACACAGACTACCTACAGAAATAAACTCCCTCGATCTAAAAGCTCACCATTTCCAACAGCTTTTAGTCAGGACAAATAGAAAACACAAGGACATTCACTCACTATCATACTTGAGAGATTTGGGGGTTTTTTGGAAACTCTATTCTCTTCCCTCAAATCCCCTGAAATCTCCACTTTGAAACATCTACCAGAACCTGACAGCTGTGTAAGCAATGCATTACTGTTCATCACCTGAATGCTACAATTTATCATGGAATGCTGCTAGGAACACACATTGATTCATGTATATTTGTTCCCTATGCATACTATTTGTAACAGAATTTATTTTTAAGCATAATATACAGAAACACACAAACCTGTAGATTCCGTATTTTTAAAAACAACATTTAAAAACAACATTTAAAAACTTCAGAATATGCACAGCATCAAAAGGCTGCCTTCAGAAAGAACTGCATGCTGGGTTGAATGCAGCTGCAGCCAAACAAGCAAGGACAGTATGTATCCTTTGGCATCTCACGTGGTACACAAATTTACTTCATTCTCCTCCTCCCAGATGCTAGCATAGATGCTCATGCTTTACACTCTCTTACTAAACACTCTATATGGCTGTCTAGATAGATATCTAGGTAGCTCAGCCATTTCATCTTTCTATATAGAAATGAGACACACTGGTTTAGAACACATCATATGAATTTAGTCTGCTACCTGCAATAGCTAGATTAAAAATATTTAAAAAGGAATAATGTGAATTTGAGATTAGTGTCCAGAAATTTTTGAGTTCCTCATGTTCAATGAGGAAGCCTCCTTATGTTCAGAAATTCATAGAATGGTTAAGGCTGGAAGGGACCTTAAAGATCGTCTGTAACAGATGCTGTTTCGGCAAACAACAAAAGCTTCTAAGATTAATGCAGAAGACATGGAATTGAGAAACATTTACTAATTGAAGAACTACATGCTGTGAAGAACAAAACAAAACATTGTGCGCGTGCCAGAAGTAAACAACATGCTGCAGAAGCTGGGCCTTTGGAGGCACTGGACTTGGCTTTTATAGGGAACTATTTTTAGTGCTTTCTATAGGGGAATATTTTTAGCTCATGCACAGGGCTGAATTCTGTTGGTTAAATGAGTTAATGTGCCAGATATATTATACATAATAAACTACTTCCAGGACTTCTGAGATTCTTCTCTATTCTGTAATTCTATTCTGCATTTGTGGAATTCTGTTGTGCAGCAGCAATGGGGTTCATGCATCATTTGTCATAAATGGCCCCTGAAACAGGGACCCTACAATCATCTAGCTCCAATCCCCCTGCCGTCGGCAGGGACACCCTCCACTAGACCAGGTCATTCAAGGCCTCATCCAATCTGGCCTTGAACACCTCCAGAGAGGGGACATTCATTACCTCCCTGGGCAACCTGTTCACAAGTAAACCATTTTTACAGGTTTCATCTGAAGAAATGATTCTATGATTCTATGAAATAGTTTACTGACCTCATATACTATAAAAACCCCAAACCTTTACATTAATTAAAATAATACATTGATATTAACTTTCCCACATGTTTTATCCTAATGCATTGTCTGACTCCCTGTGCTACTCATAAGGGGAAAGATGCAGGGGGCTTGCAACGCTACAGGTTTATCCCCATTTCATATCACCTATTTTACAATTGAGAGCTGAGGGGCTCAAGCAATTGCACAGGAGAATATGGCAGAAAGCCCAACAAAGCTTTTGCCATTTCAGGAAAATAGTCTGAGGCACTAGAGGGAGCATCTGCCTTTACAGTCACTGAAGAAAAGTTTCTCTGCACCTACACATACTCCACACAACATCCAAAATTTATTTTGTGTATTGTATATAAGGTACAAATCCTACCCTTCTCACAAAAATCAAAGGAAGTGCCAATATTAATTAATCATCATTTTAAATAAAGGTGCTTTCTCATCTACCTAGCTTCCTCAACCATCATTTAAAATTATTTTCTCAAAGTTCAGACTCTGAAAGTAAGCTTTTTTAATGCAATCATCTAAACAGCCTAATAGTGTTAGAACAATGGCTTGCATTGTTCAGGAAATGAAAGCAATGACATTTTAAGGACACAGCTTCAGACTTCTGCAACAGAGACATATACATCTTGGCTAACTGCCATGATGAGAAGGGCATGAGAGAAAGGTGTTTCTAGGCTGTGATTCACCTGACCAGCTCTAGACACCTGTCAGACAATGAATGTGTGAATCATTTTCTCCAAGTGCTACTTCTAAGAAGTGCAAAGGTAGTTGAATTCACATGTGGATGTGTACACCACAGATGATTATGTCACAAGACACCCGCCCAAAAAAGTGAACAGAACACAGTAAGCATAAATCTGCATAATGTTAGGGCATACATGGAGGGGAGGAGCAGGCACTGAGAGTGAGAGAGCATATTATACAGTATTATGCCCATTAAGACTAACTAACCTTGCTGAATTACCAACACAAAAATGAATCATCTAAAATGGAAATGAGTTCCATGGAGCACTGCTACTGTGACAGCCACAAAACCTTAAGAAAACATGTTGGAAATCAAAGACTCGCCACTTTTCAGCAGAATTCTCAGCAGAGGATTTCATTGGCCGATTACCTGGAACACACTGGCAACATAAACTCATTGTACACTTCCTAGTACTATAAATTTCTTCATTCTTGCTATGTGTCACAGGTTAAGTCAAGAAGGTGAAAGGAAGAGACAAAGAGTAGAAATTCCTTATTACAACCTGAAAGAAATAAGAGAACTTAAACACCTAGGAAGTTTGTATACAGATTCATTTAAGACATTATCAGTACTTTCCCCTCTGAAAGCGATAGGAAACAAAAAGTGTCTGCCATCTATATTTCTCTTTCATGCCTCAGTCTTGCTATGAATTCCCTTGCTACCTGGCAGGTATACATGCTGACTTCAAGATAGCCCTCTGTTCTCTGCCTATCTGGATGCTGATACCTGGAAACACTGCCAAGAATCATAGCTTGTTTTTCTTACACAGTTTAGTGGTCATAGTTTTAATACTAGGCATTAAGCTGGACTGCATGCCAAGCCTTGAGTTAGGAAGTTCTCTTTTCAGATACATCAGATTGGTAGTGATGCAGTCAAGAATATTAAATTACATAGATTCACTTTGTTGTGTGGGTTCTAACTTTTGTCTGCAAGCATCTGACACAGAAGACAGGCTGTAAATTTTGGGGAAAATAGTATCTCTGCTTATATCCTCCAAACAAAACACAGTGACTGTGGTTCTCTGGAATTTTCATTAGAAAGCTCCTTTCTTCTTCCTTTTGGCATGAAGGTACTTGCTCATTTCTAGACATCAAGGACTGTGCAGTGCAAAGGCAAAACTGCAATGGTATTTTCAGTTATCCTCCCAAAAAGCAAACTGATCCTCCCAGCAAAGCAAATTGATCTCCACATATACAGCTTTTACTGAAACAGCCTCTAAAAACTTAGCTTTCTAATACTGCTAAGATCATTCAAAGGTGGAAGATCTTGCAAACCCACTAGTTGGGCCCTGACAAAGCTGAACAGAAATTATTTTACCAAAAGGATTCCAAGCAGCTGTTAATTTTAGATGTCTTTTAAAGCATTTATTTTTCTACTTTGAACATTTTGCAGCAGCGTAGCAAAGCCTCTACAAAACTAACAGGAACACTTCTCATTAAAGTAATAATAGTAAAAGAATATAAACAGAAAAATACAGCTTAAAAGGTAAAAATCTTTGATATATAGGAAACATACAGGGTTTCAGGATATAAAAGTAGCAAAATTTGCCTAGTAAGTCCTATGGCTAGCTCTTTTGGTGCTGCAGTAACAAGGCAGCAAGAGACTCCCACCAGCACTGGGACTTGTTAGTCTCAGAGACTGTGTCTGAGCTGACCTGAGCACATGTGGGTAAAGGGAAAGGATGAATAAAAATGGCAAGAGAAGTAGGTGAAATTACTATGTGGTCTAGACTTGTCCCAACACGAAGCCGGGACATTACAAGACTTGTAAGTTAGAGATGAGCAGAGGTCAAGAAATAGGCTTCCACATGAGCTTCAGCACAAACAAAATTGCTCAGTTCCCTTAAGTTATGTATACAATGTTTTCCTTATCTTGAAAGGGAAAAAGCTGTTTTAAAGTGTGCACTTAGGTTCATTTGACAGAAGATTTGTATTCTGAGCAACTACAACTCACAATAATCCAGATCTTTGATTAAATCATATACAGGAGACATGCTGTTGGCCACTGAATGGAGGCCTGATCATCATTACTAGCACGAACCAACTGAGGAATCAGACAACCTCATTTTTTTCCCTTGTGGAATTGAAACACAAAAGTTACAGTGGAGATTGCTCCTTCCCATTGTTATCTGCTTTTACAAAGCAGGCACCACTCCTTGCTATAAGAACTTCCCAGGGACTTGTATTTTTTTGGTCTCCAGTAACTTTTTGTCTAACTCTCTCTAAAATATGCTCATCTTAAGAAAATAGCCACAAAGACACCTATCAAAAATGATCTGATCTGGTTTACAAGTTTAGCGCTGTTTAATTATCACCACAAAAATCAACAGCTATATCCTGTGCTGAGTGAATTAAAGGAGTGCAGCAGAGTAGACTCAGACCAGGAGAATGAAGCAGAAGTCACCACTGTCTCCCAGATGTATTGAACTGCTTATAGGATACTCTCTAGCTTGTGTCAGCACCTTCCCCCAGCTGACAAAGAGCTGCTTCATACTCCTTAACAGCCAGAGCAATGTTTCTGTTTGGTCCATAGGCTTCCTCCCAAACCAAACGTATTGTACTGCATGTTGTGATTGGGGAAGCTACAGATTACCTCTATCACTTCACTATTTCTCCATTCCTTCTGCTTTGGAGAGGCAGGGGGGAGGGTGGGGTGGTACTTTAAAAACACCCAAGCAAACCAACCCTGCCGCATTTCAGAAACAAAGCCTTAGCAGCTATAAAGGCATGCCCTGGTTTTTTTTAATGTAACAGTGAAATCTAAAGCTGTATCTCTTCAAAGGAAGGTTACAGATACTGTTATTTTTCTTCAAGCTCTGAAAAATTACATAGTAGAACCCTGTGAACCATTTTCTGTACAAATAGTGGAATACTTGCTGTCTTAGAAGAAATCCATAAATATGTATTACTTGTTAATAAATATGTATTGTATTACAAATGAACAAAACAACCGAACCAAAGACATCATAATTGGTATGATCTTTGATTTTTTTATTTTTTTTTAATAATTATACAACATTGCAAAATAGTTTCTAGTTCTTTACACTTGAATTTTGTAGTTTGGAAGGGTTTTTTGTTTTGGTTTGGGAGATTTCTTTTGGTGGTGTTGTTTTAAATTCTGTAACTTAAAAACTTGAGGCACTAGTGCAAATAAAAGGGGGCAGAATGAGCTGTAAGGGCTGTTGGGAGAAGGATGGAAGACAGGGCTGTCCTCATGGCCACAATGCTCATGCAAATCCACAGCACCTCACACCTTGATTATTGCATTATCTTGCTTTCTAAGGCAGGGATATGCAACAGTGCTCAGTTATGACCATTTCTTTGAGCTATTACTTAGGGAATTCCATCCACATATTGCATCTGTCATTTCCTACTGCACTGAAAGGAGTGTAGAAACAACTGCAATTTTGTGCCAGATCTTATTATCAAGCAAGATGATCAGCTATTTGAAATCTGGCTGTATACTCTGAAATTCATAAATACAAGGAAAAAGAAAATGTTGGGTAAACTTCCCTTAGAAAGAAAATAATAAATTAACTGTCAAATCTGTTCTATCCACCTAGAAATGTCCCAATTAAAAAAAGACAGATAGAGATCACTCAGGTACTACATACCACTGAAAAAGATCTGGGTCATTGGTGAAAGAACCTCCAGCTGCTCAGCACTCAGCTAACTGTGTAATGATGTGAAGCATTAGAAGAGACAGACACAGATCCATTAGCTTAGGCTTGAATCCTGGATGTTAAGTGAAAACACCAGGAACATGAGACAACCAGAAGGAAAGAAAAAGTCTGAACCCAAAGATCAGCCATATAGAAAACTAAACTTACTGAAATACTATTTTGGAATAAAACAGTGAGCAACAAAGTTGGTGAGGGGTTTGGAACACAAGCCCTATGAGGAGAGGCTGAGGGAGTTGGGATTGCTTAGCCTGGAGAAGAGGAGACTCAGGGGTGACCTATTGCTCTCTACAATTACCTGAAGGGAGGTTGTAGACAGACGGATGATGGTCTCTTCTCCCAGGCAGCCAGTACCAGAACAAGAGGACACAGCCTCAGGCTGTGCCAGGGGAGGTTTAGGTTGGATGTTAGGAAAAAGTTCTATACAGAGAGAGTGATTGCCCATTGGAATGGGCTGCCTGGGGAGGTGGTGGAGTCACCATCACTGGAGGTGTTCAGGAGGAGACTTGATGGGGTGCTTGGTGCCGTGGGTTTGTTGTTTAGGTGGGTTGGACGCAATGATCTTGAAGGTCTCTTCCAACCTGGTGTATTCTATGTATATTCTATGTAATATGGCAACTTTTCCTTCTATTGATACAATAATGAGAATAAACAAATAAGGGTTATAATGAGTGAAGGAGGTTCACTACTCACTGGGAATCTCACCTGTACCTCAGTTTATCTAACTGTATGGAGCTATAACAGAAGTGTGCCTTATAGATAGTGAAGATAACCAGTTGTTACCAGATGTGTTGCAGGCTGGTTTTCCAAAGGACAAGAGTCTAAGACTAAGATCCATAAGTATGGCACATAGATGACAATTTAATTAGGACCACTGCCACACCCAAGGACATGATCTTCAGACTTTCTACTTTGTATCTTTGTCATCATTTGTAAAGGTAGTTCTACCTCTATTCCCATGGTTAAACTGACTAATTTCAAACTGACACAGCAAGTTTTGAGCAAATGTTACGCCGCAGCCTGATGATCCAGCTCAAAGCAAGCTGCTCCGCTCCAGAAAGAAAAGCAGATAAAAGGCAGGCATTAGGGTTAGGAGAAACTTCTGAGTTGCCCTAACATCCTTTTGTTTTGTAACATCCTTGCATCCAAATAACCTCACCTCTGTGTAACTCTATATAAAAGATGAAATTTTGGAGAAAGCAAGAGGTCTCTAATACTTCCATAGCATTCATCAATCTTTTATTGTTTTCCTACACATAAAATGAATCCTGACTAGGGATCTCTTTAGAAAGGCATGCCAAAGACCAGGTAAGCTATGGAGAAGGTCTATCACCTAGAATGTTACAAAAAGTGACACACTCACAGATTGTGACCACATCTTCCATGTAAAGATAATGTAAGAGTGTAAAGAGGCAGGTAGTCCAGGTTGAGCAGAATCCTTTCTTTCCATGAGGCCAACTATTCTTTTGTGGCAGAGGAAGATTTGGGTCTTAGGCTGTGTCTCCTATTTTCAGGAGAAAAATAGCACTGCCAGCTGAGTGTAACATCACTGTTGCTTAATGTTCTGCAATTTAAATGAAAATGAAAGGAGACTTCACAATTCAGTAACTTGAGGTTCTGAATTAATGAAAGTAGAGATGGCAAGGGGAATATTAATGACAGAGCTCAGTGCAAGAATTCCCACAAATAAAAATCCAAACATTTGTGAGAAATAATTTCTAAAAACATCTGATTATCCTTCATTAAGGACTAGAAACAGAGTGCCTTTTTTGGGCAATTCTCTGATATATCTTTATTGAAACTAAGTGGTTTTGAACAAAACAAAAATACAATTTACTGGGAGTTTAGGAGTAGGAAAGCATTTTAGACTTCTAATCTCTTTCCCACCTAAATTCCATAAATGTCTTATCGTCCTGCATCTCTGGTGGAATATAAAGATGGTGCTTACAGAAGCATTTTGAGACAGTTAGTGGTTAATCACATGTAAAACTTAAAAACTGGGGGACCAAATAATTTTTAAAACTCTCTCATGCATTCTATAATTGTACCATGGGAGTCTAACAGCCTAATGAACACTGGGTCAAAGTTTTGCAAAATGAACAGAATTTAGGTAACTGAATAGGTAACATCATGGAAATTACAAGAGCAAAAAGGCTTCCAAGTCCCCCAACAAACCAACTACAGGTAACGTAGACATATTTAAGCATGTCCCTCAGCTGGCAATCAGAAGCAAAGGTTCTAAATTAGTCAAATGTCTGGTTAGACTTACAGAACACAAAAAGCACAATATGTTGTTTTTAACACACTTCTTTACTCTCATAAAAGTTGTCTCCAACACCTCAGGAGATTCAAGCCTTTCCTCCATTCCCTTATCTTGTTCATCTATCAGGACTAACTGGAACTTTGTTTTTTGATTCTTTGGATTCCCATTTCATTCCCTCTTTGGGTTGATGTTCATACCCACATTCAGGGCAGCTCTTAAGCTCTTATGTATTCAAACTCTACTACAAAATGTAACTGAGTAGAAGGGAGGAAGTTCTCTCATAGGAGCACATGCATTATGGTGACTGGAGGACCCATGTTAATCATCATTAAAGGATGACCTCTACCCTGAACAAAGTCTCTGAATTTTGTCCCATGTAGAGTCCACTATGAGGTGGTTTTACCATTTCCCTCTTCTAAGGGTACAGCATGGGAAAAAGTGGTTAACACTATTTAATCTTTACTTTTCACATATTGTGACTAAAAGGAATGAAAAATATTGATAATATCCAGAACAGAATATTGAGTAAGTTTGGAAATCTGAAAGAGAACAGCTCTAAAATCTGACCATGTCACACTAAAGTGGAAAATGTGTCTATACTTACTACTCAGCTGGCAAAGAAGCTGCTGGTGTGAATGTCAAAGAAAATTAAATAATATTCATTTGGAAGCCATTCAGAGTTCAGTTTCACATGATTATAATGAAATAAATGCAGCCAGGATTTACAACATCAAAGCACTCAAACAAAATAAAACAATGAGAAAAGAGGTGAAGGAGCTTTATGATTTACATATGAACAATTATATCACAAAGCAAATAATTTTCAGTGGCACAGCCAGGGAAAAAAGGTAAACCTTCTTCATTACACATTTTGCCTTTGTGGTTTTTGGTTTTTTGCTACTGTACAATAAACACCATTTGTTTGGAAACATATAATACTACATTAAGAAGTGAAACAGATTTGATTGACAGAGAGGCACAGAGATTAAAATCCCTAGGGTTTACTAGCCTAAAGGCAGCCATGACAAACTGCTGCCAGTTGCCCAAAGCCTGCACAGCTACTCGAGCACACAATCCTCAAAATAGTCGTATGTGGCTGAGGACAATCCCTGCTGTGCAGAGCTGAATTTCAAACTGGGCTCAAGAGAAGGGAAAACATCAACACAATCACACACCAGTCACTCACATCTTACATTCATTATCAGGTTTTTCAAAGGAATCCCCAAGGCGGCTACATTTCACAGAATTGAAGATTTAAAATAAAAGAAAAAGAAAATCGAAGCAACTCAGTCTATTCAAAACTGGGTTTATGCTAGTTTATAACTCCACAATAAACCATATGAAATAAAACTGCTCAGGCAAATTTTAAGACAAAAATAGTTTTGGGAAAGACAAAAATAAATACTAGGACTGTTGACAACAAGAATATTACTGCTATCAGGCAACTGCATGCCACAGGAATCTTTCTTCTCATGAAAACCTCTAAAAAGAGCATAATTTGCTTTATAGAAAGCATAGCTACTCATTTTGCCCTTTCGTCTGTGAAAATTCTATGTATCACTGCAAGCAAATACAAAGTATCAGCAGTAGGATGTGATATGTTAATGTGCTCTAATTTCCATTACTTCAGCAGAACTGAAGTGTGAAGAAATTTAGTCTATGCATTAGATGGATTAATAGAGTCTAGGAATGACTAAAATATGCAATTAGAAAAGTCTGTTTACATTAGGAAGAAACTCTGCAGAGAGGAATACACATCACATTCACGTGAGTGTTAATCTACTGGGTTGTGTGTGTGCGTGCACGCTTTCTGGTGCTAGACTGAAATTTCCTTTACTAAGCTGCTCTGAAAATGGGGGGGAAGATTAATAAAAACTTCAGGAGGATTTGTTGTATTTTTTTACTGATGTGGGTAAAACACACTGCTTCAAGAAAGCCAGTAGCAGTCAGGGATTAAAAAAAAAAGGCGGGGGAGGTGGAGGGGGGCGGCACGGGAAGGGTGACATTTACCAGTAGCTGCTGCAGCTAGTAAGTGTTCCAAACAAATATACATCTCTCATTGATACATTACATGTACAGATAAGAATGTTAAGCACAGCCTGGGAGTTGCTGGTTGGTTTTGTTGGGATTTTTCCCTGTGAGATATCTGAAGCCCACATACAGCACTACATTGCTCTAAGGAGAAGCCTTCTTCCACATTGTCCCTTTTTCACTACTGGGAAGTATTTAATACAAACCCCTGAGATTAAACAATCAGAGCAGTTAGTCAGACTGACTGCAGCCAGCAAAGTCATTGTCATTACTGCATTCTATGAATTGCCCATCACTCTCACAAAGGAAATGCAGCAACCGGCAAACCCTGGTTGTGTCAGGCACAGATGGGAAAGCTGCCTCCGCCTGCTAATTGACTGGGAAGAAAACTCATTAAATAGCGTTTTTCACCTGTCACAGTCCACGAGCAAACTCAGCAGCCCTCTCGGCTGCCCACCTGTTGGGGAAGGCATAGCTGATGCCTGGATTCTCTCCTGCTACTAAACAAATGTCCCGTTGCTCAACATGAAAGAGCGACAGATCATCCCTCTGACAATTAAGCTCCTGTAAACCACCACGTCATATGCACCATTAAGTTCTATCTCCACCACAAAAAGATATTCCAATCCCTGATTTTCATAGGCAGTAAACAACAAACAGGCTAAAGAATGAGTTCAGTATTTTGTTAGGGCTTTTCCCTCACTTTTAAAGCACTGTCATCACAATCAAGCTTTATGAAAAGACACTTTCATTTAAAAAGTAAGAAAATGCCTGAGTTGTTTTCATGTGTTGTTTCCTTTTTTGTTCATAAAACAAACCCACTGCTATTATTTGTACATCAGAAAAGGTGTGTTCTGGTTTGTTTCTGCTTAATTTAATGGTTGGATAATTTAGAAAGGTCCAAAGAACCCAAAGCATCTATATTAGTGTAAATCCATGCTGCATCATGCTTTAACCTCCATGCAGGATTTGGCTTGTGGCATTTGCTGAAACGGTTATAATAGTTCCTAGACACTTGTGATACTTCACTGTGTTACAAAGTCATAGAATCGTTTCAGTTGGAAAAGACCTGTAAAATATCCAGTCCAACCATTATCTAACTCTACCAAGTGTGATGCTGAGCCATGCCACGTAGCACCCCACCTATGTGTCTTTTAAGTATCTCAAGGCATGGTGATTCAAACACCTCCCTGGTGAGCCTATTCCGGTGTTTGATAATATTTCGTCTAATATTCAATCTAAACCTCCTCTAATACAACTTGAGGCCATTTACTTTCATGCTATCTCTTGTTACTAGGGAGAAGAGACCAACACCCACCTCACTAAAACCTCCTTTCAAGTAGTTGTAGAGAGCAAGAAGGTCTCTCCTCAGTGTCCTCCAGACCAAACAACCACAGTTCCCTCAGCTACTCCTTGTAAGTTCAGAGAGGATATTGACATTCTGTAAGGAAAAACCTACCACTGTAATGATGTATATACTTACATACATAGACAACACTAGAGAAAAACAAAAACAACAATAAAAGAGCTATAATTCTCACATGACATAATACATGCAGTTCTTTCAGAGTACAACAGCAATCAGCAGCAATCTGCAGTTCACATCAAGAGACCAGCAGAGAATTTTAGTGGAGGTCATAGAGAAGGGGTTTGCATAACCTCAGAAGGACATGGGATGACAGATCCTTTAAATAGTTTTAAAGAGGGTTCCACCAGCTTCCTGTCAAGCAGACCAACAAAGTGGGAGATTGGGCATGAACTGAATCTGTAATTCACACTTGTCCCACTGCTACTCTTCCCCACTTCTCCTACTCCAAAGAAAACCCTGCTAATACTTATCTGTACTGCTATATATAACATTGCTGGTCTCTCCTGTTCACAGACCTGTCCTTGTATGTTAAATGAACAGGGTTGCAGTAAAAAATTTACTTCAAAGCAGTGCTGCTTTCACGATCTGGTTAACTACCAGACTGTTTTATTTTTAAGATTTGCATGCCAACTCTAAACCACAAAAGAATTTTCTCTCACAAGCACTGGAAATAGGTATTTCAGGGCACTGACACTGAACTTGAAAGAACAATTAAGAAAAACATTCCTGAAATAAATCCTATTGCAAGGAACAGTGCCATATGGCACTGGTTCTGAAAGGACTGATCCTAATACTTTGGCCACTTTTCTAATTTATCACCTTTTCCTAGCGTTGTTCTCCTTACCTCCTTATCCTTCCCTTGCTTCCTTCCTTAATTCCACAGGATAACAAATGTGAGTAAGATGACTTACTTTCAGTCTTAGCTGTGGATCAAGATCTTACTGTTTTAGAAAATAGAATGAAGAACAAAACAATAGCCCTTTCTTTTAGCAAAATATTATCCATAGAGAAGGATGAGATACGGATTAAGATAGATAGAGGTCCAATAAAATCAGAAGTGGCAGCAGTACAGAGCAACCCAACAGCCACCAACAAAGTCTCTTTTCCGTAAGCCCCACAATAAAGGACAGTTTAAAGGAGGGACACGTAGGTAAGCAATGAAATAGTTCTGCAGATCATCATAGGGATCTCCAGTTAAGTATGGAAAGCTGCAAGCAAGAAACTGCTATGGGTGTTCATTTGAGAATTTCCTTAGTAGACAATGGAGACAGAGATTCTAGAATGATGCAATGAAATTATATCCCCGAGAGCAGTTTCACATTAGACATATCCAGTGCAAAGGCGGGCTGCTGCCAGAAGGTAACAGATCACAAATAACAAGCAAAGACAAGCATCTACCTAGCAGAAAAGAAGGAGCAAGTGTGCAGACTCAAAGAGCAGCACAGCCAATAAAATGGGCCAGGGAAAGGACATTCCAAGCAGCAACTGGAAGTGAGGTAAGACAAGCAAGGTTCATTTACAGAGGCAAAGATGAGTGCCTACAGAAGAGACAGGATGGACACTAAGTTTGTCCTATTTCTTTTTCCAGTTTCAAGAAGTATGGGAAAAAAACAACCACCACCAAAAAGAAAACAAGTTAGTTAAATTTTGAAGAGATATTCCCCCAAATGTTACTTTCGTAGTCACAATTCACACTTTGTTTGCCCACAGGGTTGAATCCAGGACTAAGCTACTTTCTCTCTTCTTAAATTTCTTTCCATGAGACATGACGGTGACAAACATCAGGTTAGACCAAATGTGCTTCATAGATTAAATATGCTTATTTTTCTACTTTGTCCTACTTTAGCTGACAAGACTCCAAACAAAACTATTGTGTAAACTCTTTAGTTTGGTTGGAACTTGTAATGATTACCACAATGTCATGAAACATCTAAAAGAGTGCAAAAACCTATATTGTGAAAAGTTATTTGGTCACTGCCATGCTATTTGAAACGCTTTTTTAGTTCCTTCCTTTCTTCAGATGGAGTGGGCCCCATTATGTTTTCACATGTCAGTTAATGAACACAATGCTGTCAAACTATAATGGATGAAGATTTTTTTTTTCCATATTGTGCTTTGTTTGTATGAAGAACTGTGCCAAGGATCTGCTAAGTTATATCATTTCCTTCAATGAAACTAATTTACAAGGAAAATGAATCATGGGAAACACAAAGAAGATATCAACTATTCTACAACCACCCTGTTCCTTCCTGTATCTGTGCCTGGAAAAACCAAGCAACAGAAGCACAACAAACTAAACTCAGATCTGGTGTAAATGCTGTTGATGTCAGTGATGTTACAGAATGAATTAATTTGGCATAACATCAATTTAGGTTTTAGCACTGCTAAAGCCAATCCTAGCATGTAAAGGTTTGCTGATTACTTGACAATATGAAGCTAACTTTAGTGTTAAAAGCACAATATACTGCATCCCTTCTGAGAATTTACAGGTAATCAGGAGGCATATAATATACTTAGAACTGTTAATGTTGCAGAAGAAGAACAGAATAACTGCTCTAACAAGCAGCATGAAGGATTATCACTAGCAGCAGCAATGTATTGCCACAAACCAAAAAGAAGCCAATCTTGTTTGCTACATCCAGTACATGGACTTTAGGGACAATGTCATAGCTACAACCAAGAAGTCATTTTTATCTTAAGTCCCTATGCCAGGCATTTGCATACATTTTCTTAGGCAAGTCATCCTTTGGGACAACATTTCTTATGCTTGACTTGTTCCTGTGATTTCTGATGGTATTTGTAATTCTTGTAAAACTGCATTTAAAAAACCCCCCACAACACAAGCCCAAAACAAATAAACCCCAAACAAGAAAAAAAAATCACAAAATCCACCCAGGCATAAAAATCCTCTATTACCAATTTAAGGATTAAATAAATGCTTTATCCTCACTCCACTACCACAAATGCAGAATTATTTAAAAACTGAAGTCTCCCACTTATTCAACCTTCATTACAAAGATGAACCACATACTGCCTGCATACTGATTCTTTGATTTATTTATCTCCACAGTTTCTCACTAGTAAAATGCAGAAAGCCATAGCTCATGAGAAGGTGTGGACAGAGAATGTGCAAACACTAAGGCAAAAAAACCCAGAGGTAGGTATGACTGGATCGAAAGTTATACTGGTGGATAAGTGATTAAATAAAAGTATTTTTACTTATTTTGGAATTATTTAAAGATTTTTGAAGTGTACTCTCACAAAGAGCAGCAATTAGACTAGTTTTGGGTGCGTTTTTTTAATATCACTAAAGAATACATGGTTTCCCAGTCCCCAGTCAACTGCTTGCACATTCCCTTTTATAGCATACTGAAACAAGCTCCATTCTCATGTAGATCATACCTACCACTTCAAGTAGACTTAAGAACAAATGAATTGTCACTTGCCTTCAAAGTCACATGAGTCTAAATCCGTTTTGAAGTTTCTCTGAAAATCTTGTTCAAGTACTGCCATTATTTAATGTGTGTTTGCAGGGCTTCAGTGGGGTGTGATACTGTGTCCCTGGATTACCCTTCCTGAGTGTGCAGTGTCACATGGCAAACAAGTTCTCTCTTGCCTGAACTCCAGCAACTCTGCTTGCCACTGCTATCCATGTCTTAAAATCACACAATAGACAAACTTCCACTCCATCTTTTTAAACTTTCATATCCTTATTGTTGAAAAAATATTTTAGATTAAGAATGTGTAAGCATAAAGACTTCTATAAAAATCCATCAACTTTTGTCAACCTGTAAAAAAGTTTTAAAATTGAAATAACAGATAAGGAAGAAACAGAAATGAAGCTGGTACAATCTAAAAAGGAAAGATTAAAAAGTAGAACACAATGACTGATACAGCCATATATTTACAATACAGCCATATATTTAACAGCATTAAATAAAACAAAAAATAAAATTTCATAACATAATAGGAAAAAACAGATCCTTCACTCAGTGCTCTTGCATATCCAAAGAACACTTGAATCTATTATGCTCTCAGTGACAACAGATGAGGCAAATAGGAGTTAGTAGCCTATTGTACTGTGTGTTGGGCTGACACTCCAGGAACCTCACAGTGCCTCACCCACCTAGACACCTCACTTTGTGCCTCAGTGTCCCAGTCTTTGAAATGAAGGACAGTGGCAGTAACTGTACTGAAGTGCTTCCAGATTTCATCAGGACAAGCACTACATATGCTAGGAGCTGGGTGTTGCCACCTGTTTTCAATCAGATGAGCTTTACTACTTAGGACTGAAATACAGCCTTGTGCATGAGAGTTCTGCAAGAAAAACTGCTCTGGTCCCTCTTAAGTGCCTAAAATACCATTTTCTCTAAATTTGCCATCAGTGCAGGTCACAAGCAAATAGAACACAGTTGTGCAGCCTCAGGAACAGTCTAAGAGGGAGACTGATTCAGTTCGTATCCCTTTCCTCATGCAGCAGAACATAAAGTACCGAGCCTGTATTGTTGCAGTCTATGTTCCCTGATGCTCCTCAATGCATTGCACTGAGGGGAGCACAGGACAAACTCTCTGAAAATATGTGCTATATAATCCAGTTCCTGAAGTTTCAGAAGGTGGAAGGCTGGGGTTTTTTTGTGGGTCCAGTTTCTATTCTTGTTTTCCCATCAGATACTCAAGTAAATGACAGTCAGCTGTAAAAGGACATCTCTACCCCCTCCTCATAAAGCCATTCCCCATTTCTGAGGGTTGTCTCAAAAAACCAAATCTGAGCTATGAACTGAGTGTACAAGCAGGGCTGCAGTCCAACACTTTGCTTCCTATGACCCATAAAATGTAGTGATTCTACTGCAAAAACAAGACTGAATCTAAAACTTGTATATTAAAAAAAGAGGAAGAAAACCCTAAGGAAGAAAAATAGAAGAAATGGATGAAACACAAAAGTGAGGAATAGTTATGGTTCCTGATATTTTTCAGGGACCGCCAAATAATTAAAAAAAAAAAAAAAAGTAGAAAAAAGTTTTTAAATTTTGTTTCACAAATGTAACGTGGCACTGTACACTATATTGCCAATTAAAAAAGGCTATGCCTTACTTAAGAGTGAAGACACTCCTTTCCAGTCTCAGCTAAAACAGTGTTTGAGCTACAACGGCATGGCTCCAAAGTATAGCACTATTTGCCAGAAACTTATCAAAGACACAGACATAAAGAACTTAAGGGAGACAGCCCAAATTTACTGAGGGGAAAACAGTAATGGTATTTAAAATGACTCCAAATAGATACAACAACATAGCCATGTATTTTTTGGGGGGGGGGGCGGAGAGGGAAGTAGCTAATCAACACATGCAAACAGCATCAGCTAGAAATCCTAGTGATTATTTTTTACCCATATAACACCTGCAAATGTGCACATGCAAAATAGTGGGTTGCACTGAAAACACATTACCATTTCTTCAACTTGTACAATAGCATGCAGTACCATCTTAATCATTCCCTAGGTATGGTGGCAGCAGGGCAACAGAAGTGGGAGTTGCAATTGAGTTTTCTTCTGTAAAGACCAAAGCGGCTTTCAAAGGTTTAGAAAGGAAAAGGCCTGAAGCAGCTTATTATGTATAAAAACCACTTGTCCTTCAACAGAAAACAAGTTCCTCTCTGTTTAGAGTCCATTAAGGAACACGACCTATTAAATTAATTGTTTAGAGACTTAAATTCAATAAGTGTCTTAAATAGTGCTTATGGTGATTTTTGCTGTATTAGGAGCAGTAAGCTCACTTTATTGAAACAAAGTATACGCATATGCTGAGGTGATAGCAAGAGTACTTATAGTTTATCCTCACACACACATTGAAATAGTTACATATTCCTCACTAGATTTCTTTTCCCAGAACACAGAGTGAACATTTACCTCACAACAGTATCACAGTATCACCAAGGTTGGAAGAGACCTCAAAGATCATTGAGTCCAACCTGTCACCACAGACCTCATGACTAGATCATGACACCAAGTGCCACATCCAATCCCCTCTTGAACACCTCCAGGGATGGGGACTCCACCACCTCCCTGGGCAGCCCTTTCCAATGACCATTTGGTGAAGAACTTTCTCCTTACCTCGAGCCTAAACTTCCCCTGGCGCAGCCTGAGACTGTGTCCTCTTGTTCTGGTGCTGGTTGCCAGAGAGAAGAGACCAACCCCTTCCTGGCTACAACCACCTTTCAGGTAGTTGTAGAGGGCAATGAGGTCACCCCTGAGCCTCCTCTTCTCCAGGCTAAACAATCCCAGCTCCCTCAGCCTCTCCTCATAGGGCTTGTGCTCAAGGCCTCTCCCCAGCCTTGTTGCCCTTCTCTGGACACATTCAAGTGTCTCGATGTCCTTCCTAAACTGAGGGGCCCAGAACTGGACACAGTACTCAAGGTGCAGCCTAACCAGTGCAGAGTACAGGGGCACAATGACTTCCCTGCTGGCCACACTATTCCGAATGCAGGCCAGGATGCCATTGGCCTTCTTGGCCACCTGGGCACACTGCTGGCTCATGTTTAGGCGGCTGTCAATCAGCACCCCCAGGTCCCTCTCTGTTTGGGAGCTCTCCAGCTGTAGCCTGACCCCAGCCTGTAGCTCTGCATGGGGTTGCTGTGGCCAAAGTGCAGCACCCAGCACTTGGACTTGTTGAATGCCTTGCCACTGGACTCTGCCCATCTGTCCAGTCAGTCAAGATCCCTCTGCAGAGCCTTTCTGTCCTCTAACTGACCAACATCTGCTCCCAATTTGGTGTCATCTGCAAATTTGCTGATGACTGTCTCAATCCCCTCATCCAAATCTAGCAAAACTGTACCACCTTTAGTCTAAGATAAACAACCAGAGAAATAACTTTGACCCACATAACTCATTAATCCTAATCAGCTTTAATGCTAAATTCTTCCATACTAGAACAAACTACAATGTTTAAGAGGTATTTCTTGCAGTCTGCTATGGAGACTTAGTGCAATTAGCTCTAAAAACACAAACAATCTCATTCACTTCAGTTCAGAAGTAAACACCTACTCTCTTTCACATTGTGAATTACTCCACACTAACAGCCTTACTGATCCAGGGAAGACCCCCACCATTATATATGGGTAGCACTGTTATGTAAAACAACATGCAGAAAACCCCAAACCCCATAAAGAATACCAACAGGATTCTTTTGGGTTTGTTTTCAAACTGCTAAAAGAAGCCCTTACAGACTTGCTTGGCTTTTGATGATGGATCAAATTATCTCACTTTTACTTTATTTTTTTTTTCTTTCCTTCTAAAAAGAAAGGAGGTGGTATAGCTGCTTAAGACAGGCTTTTTGCCCTTCCCCTGGCAAGACCACCCAGATTTTCAATACTGAATCACCTTTGACGCTAGATGGATTACACTACTACCACAGCTCCCTGTGCAAATATCTGCTACTCTGCAATATATTTATCATTATTTAACAACATTACTGCATAGACAGAGCATACTGTGCTGGCTAAATGCAGGCACACAAAAGGAAACAGTAAAAGTTAGGTGGAGAGAAAAATAAATAAATAAATAAACAAACAAACAAAGAAAGGAATCTTAGGCAACTGGGGAGAGCAAGCCATGACTTGCAGGGCCCCTCACACTGAGGGGCTGGAGTGTGTCCAGAGAAGGGCAATGATGCTTGTGAAGGATGTAGAGCATGTGTCCTAGGAAGAATGGCTGAGGGACCTGGGGTTGTTCAGTCTAGAGAACAGGAGGCTGAGGGGAGACCTTATTGTTCTTTACAACTATCTGAAGGGATGTTGGAGTGAGGAGGATGCCAGCCTCTTCTCCTTGGTGGGAAACAACAGGACCAGACAAAATGGCTAGAAGCTGTTCCAGCAGAGGTTTAGGCTGGATGTTAGGAAAATATTTAATCACTGAAAGGGTTATCAAACATTAGAATGGTCTGCCCAGGGCAGTGGTGGAGTCCCTAGAGGCGGTTAAGTGGTGTGAGGACCTGGCACTTAGCGACATGGTTTAGTGTTGGCCTTTCAGTGCTGGTTTGGAGGTTGGACTGGATGATCTTGAAGGTCTCTTCCAACTGAGTATATTCTATGATTCTGTGACTTAAAACCCTTTTCAAAGCTCAGGGGATTGTGTTTAAAAATAGACTTTTTTCTGCAGATCATATGTAAAGCCTTTTATTTTCTTTAAACATTTACACATGACATATCTTCAAGCTGATGGCTTAATTAAGATTTAAAAGGAAATTGAAATTACCACATATTCTGGGCTCCTCAGTTTAGGAAGGATGTTGACTTGCTGGAGCGTGTCCAGAGAAGGGCAACAAAGCCCTATGAGGAGAGGCTGAGGGAGCTGGGGTTGCTTAGCCTGGAGAAGAGGAGACTCAGGGGTGATCTTATCACTCTCCACAACTACCTGAAGGGAGGTTGTAGTCAGGCAGAGGTTGTCTCTTCTCCCAGGCAACCAGTACCAGAACAAGAGGACACAGTCTCAGGCTGCGCCAGGGGAGGTTTAGGCTGGAGGTTAGGAGTAAGTTTTACAAAGAGAGAGTGATTGCCCATTGGAATGGGCTGCCTGAGGAGGTGGTGGGGTCGCCATCGCTGAGAGTGTTCAGGCGGAGACTTGACAGGATGCTTGGTTGCATGGTTTAGTTGATTAGGTGGTGTTGGATGATAGGTTGGACATGATGATCTTGAAGGTCTCTTCCAACCTGGTTTACTCTATTCTACAATAACCAATTTCAAGTTCTTGCATTTCTGCAAAAAACACTGTCCTAGAGGTTGGGATAGTACATTGGGAATTTAAAAATACAGATTCTAATTATGGCTTTCTTATTATCTGCTTCCACTCTGCTCATGATGCTCCAGTTTCCCACCCAGGAACTGGTATATTGCTACTGGTCCCCACTGTGTTTTGAAATCCACAAATGAGAAGTAGAAGGTATGAACAGAACTATGCTATTATAGAAAATAAGTTGGGAATCATGCAAGGGACAGATACTACTTAGGGGTAGGATTTACCTGCCTAGTTTCGGCCAGCTTTAAAAAAAATGGGGGGGGGGGGGGGGGGGCTATTTTTGGCCAGCTTTAAAAAAAATGGGGGGGGGAACAACAAAAAGAACCCATGCAGATGTTCTTTTATCACAGGAATGGTGGAGAGCTACTTTGGAGATGGGCAGGAAAAATCAGAGAGACTTGAAACTCACCTTAGAGGAAAGCAAAAAAACAAACAAATAAGGCAAAATTATGTAGAAGAAAACATGTCAGGTATTTGTCCTTGGTTCATCAATATCTTACCATAGTTAGCATAATCAATTTTTACTGTGATCAGCTGTGCATATTCTTGACCAGTCATGAACTTTCCAATCCACACTTTATGTAATTGGAAGAGAAAATATCTTATAAATCATAGCAGCTACTCAGCAGCGAAGTGGGGCAGACAATGCACTGCCTCAAGAAAGGGCACTTTTCTCTGCTATGATATGTATTGTGAAGCATGTATAGATGAAGTTATGATTGAATTGAAGACGTGTAATCATAAAAAGGAGAAAAAGTGTACTCTAGACTCCAATCAGGAATAATATTGAGAGTCTATCTGGGTGTGGGTTGTCTTTTAAATATCATTAATATATGTTTTTATTTAACCAGGGGAAAAAATTGGACAGAAAATTATTGCTCTGGTGCAACTGATATTTAATAAGACACATAAGCAAAAAGCTGCACTTCAGATGTTGGATTTGTATTCTTAATTTCTCATTCTTGGTCCCTGTGAGATGGATTGTGCAGCTCATCTTGGAAACAAGGCTGTTTGTTCTTTCTTTCCATTACAGTCATCCTGAATATTATAACATGGCAAGATAAGCTAGCTAAATGGGGGTGGGGATGATACTGTTCTCAGAAGCAGGCAGGGACAGGATGACTGACACTGACAAGGGCTGTAACACAGGCTATTCCAGTAAGGTATTAAGAAACCAGTTTTTCACAATGAAACAGTCAAGAACTCAAATAGAGGCCCAGCCAATTTGACAAATGCTCTTTGAATATACTCAGAACTGGTTTGGATGAGGCCACCCTGTAGTTGGTTCTGCTGGGAGTGGAGAGCTGGACTTAATTAACCAGAGGCCCACTCCAACCTAAATTACCCTGATTCTAAACCACCTTGAAATATCTTTGCTTTTCAAATGGCTAGTATTTCTAAGCTCTTGAAATATTACTGGTTAACAAACAAGGTATTATCATCCATGTTTCCATCGTCCATATTTCCCTAGCAGGTGTATTTCTGCTTCTCAGGTGGGCAAATAACCCATACACCAGTAACCTAGAAGGCTGCTTTGAACATCTTAAGCTTGCTCAACAAAAAGTAATTTCTTCTTTCTGTCTTGGCATGCTTCCATTCCCCTCCATCCATATCCCCAGCTGTGGCCTATAACTAGTTTTCTGCCTGTAAAATAATTAGTGGCCTTAGTTCTTTATGATAACTACATCACACTTTTGCCAAGTTGCAATTTTTAATGAGGTTTTCTGTTTTCCACTTCCACCACGGACTTCGAATCCCTCCACATGCAAACAAGAAAAAAAAGTGCTTCTGTACCTCAAATTTAATGTCCCAGTTATTCATTGAGATGAGCTGTTCTCAAAAATACATCCCTGAAAATATATTAGCATATAGCTAAACAGGAGGTGGTTGACAGGCCTTCTACCACTCTCATTGCTACACCAGCTCATACTACCTCTCCAATAATATCAAACACACATCCAAAACCTATGCAAAATCTTAAAGCAATAGCACAGTTTTGGGGATAGACCATTGTTCCTCATTTCCACTTCAGTATCATAACAGAAATCACTTAAACACTAACAGGTCAAATAGAATAGAATAGAATAAACCAGGTTGGAAGAGACCTTCAAGATCATCGTGTCCAACCTATTATCCAACACTACCCAATCAACTAAACCATGCAACCAAGCATCCTGTCAAGCCTCTCCCTGAACACCCCCAGCGACGGCGACCCCACCACCTCCTCAGGCAGCCCATTCCAGTGGGCAATCACTCTCTCTGTGTAAAACTTCCTCCTAACCTCCAGCCTAAACCTCCCCTGATGCAGCCTGAGACTGTGCCCTCTTGTTCTGGTACTGGTTGCCTGGGAGAAGAGACCAACCTCCACCTCACTACAACCCCCATTCAGGTAGTTGTAGAGAGCAATAAGGTCACCCCTGAGTCTCCTCCTCTCCAGACAATAGCAACAGGTATTTCACAAAGGCTGAAAATAATTTGTGAGTGAAAATGTTCCTGGTAGCCCTCAATTTGCTCCTACCTTGGTAAAATGGTAAGAACAACCTCACAGGCATCTGACATTGACAACTGCATCAGATTAGGCTTTGGACAGAGTAACAAATTAGTTTTCATTATCATCATGATTAGTATTATATACTGAATACTCATCAGCTCCTGAGCCTTTGCAATTCGGGGCAGCAAGAATAGCTGTAGTGTTACAGATACCAAACCCATCTGCATAAGTGAGGAGATGCAAAAGGAGCAGAAGTGAAAACAGGGAGACATTTAAACTATGAGAAAATGCTCAGGTGGAGTGATAGCTGTTGCTTTCAAATAATTTTAAGGCTAGAGCATGTACAAGTATATTCATGTATTTACCACATTGACTTGGCAATTTGAAGGTTAAAGTTTTTTTTGTGTCATTCATAATGAACTCTTCTTATGTTTAATAACTACCACATTTTTCCTCCATTCCTAATTGCCAATAGGAAAATCTACCTAAACAGAATATTAATGCTAGACTGAGATGGAAGCAGTTTTGCTGTCACATCAAATTTTTAATTATTTTTTTTTCTACCTGTGAATAAAACAGCCAAAACATAAACATGTCCTCCAGCCAGAAATAATCTTATATCAATGGAAATGCTTTATTTTGATGGCTGCATTTTTTTCCTTTACTGTAAATTATTATATCTTTTGAAATAAACACTGAAGAGTAAAGCAGAACTATTTCACTTAAGCAGTGTTAAATCAGAATGTCACAACAATTCCAAAACTCCATCAAAAACATTTCAAAGCAGGAAATTCCTGACCACTTCCTATTGAGGCTGAAGCCAGGAAAACTCAGATGTGGCTTGATGCTTAGCCTGACCTTTCTGTGTATATCATGAAGTATTTCTATTACCGAACTGCAATAGAGATAGCTTTCCAAACTTGACCATTATAGAAACTGGAGTGAACTGAGAGATGCATTTTTGTGAACAACACTTATATAAATGAATTGTCACTGAATCAGAAGAACTTAAGAAACAGAACAAACAAATTGTCTTCGCATAGCTATGAGAAGCAACATTACAGTATATTATGCCTGATTTTTAATTAATTGTGTTTATTGGTGCAAAAAGCATTTGAAAATGAGTGAAAACCTAATGAGCTTCCATTTTATACTCGGGATGGAGAATCATCTCATGCCCTAAACCATCCACAAGAATTATGAAATATAACAGGAAGGGGTGCTCTAGATCCGTGCCTCAGCACTGAATTATTCTATTCCTGGATCACCACATTTAATTTTCAGATGTATTGCAGTTGGCCTCATGATTTATTGTTAATACTTTGGATGCACAGGATTCAAGAGTGTTGCTATGTTTTAGAGAAGACTATCTGGAAAAATTAAGATCTTTGGCACTTTGACCCCCCCTGTTATGCGTAGACATGCTTAGCACATTCTCCTTCCTTTGTCCTGGTACAAATATTTTGCCATTTTCAGCTAGGGAAATGGCCTGGGCTAATGCCAATTATGAAGTGTTTAGATAGGCTGCAAATGATGACTTATGAATGAAGTTTACAGGTTGCTTTCTCTTTGACAGAGAATACAACTTCATAAATACCTTCTCTGGGGAGAGATACAGCCCCTGAGCAGCTGAGCTACCTGCTGGCTAGATTTCATTTCTAGGCACTATTGTCCTAAGCTAAGTATAGGGCTCTACATTCACAGGGAAAAGGAGGTGCCTCACAGGGCACTCTCAGTAAGCCAGCAACCTGACTAGGGAGATGCCAAAATTAGTCAATAGGAACCATGAATGCTAATGGAGAAATTAATGGTGCATCTTCAGCCCAACTCCCAGATTTGAATGCAGTCCAAGCATCTTTTTGTGTGCAAAAAGTAGTTTCAACAGAAGACTGCCCTTCAGCCTAGAGAGTGTTATCTGCAAGGCAGAACACTTTCCTGAGTTTGGATTAGCACGTTCCCACATGCAGGAGAGAAATTATGTTCAACCTCTCCTATCCTTGCTTAGGTCTCTAAAACAGAAATAGAAGGCTGCCCTGCCTTCATGTTTTAGTGGGGTGTTTTTATCTCTTTTGCAGCCCTGTTGTGATTTTTCCAAGTGACAGGAATAATCCCATGGAGAAAGCAGCCACTTTAATGCTGAGGCAAAACCAGAGCTTCCAGCTCTCAGAAAAACGTAATGAAAATGTGAGCACTATTTGACAGGTGTGTGGTTACACACATATTGATAACATATTCAGGCTTCTAATTTTATTTTTTTGGGGTCTGCTGGGGGTTGGGTCTCAGTACTTCACCAGAATACACAAAAATGGAAATAGAAGGAGTGAAGCGACAAAAAGCAGTTTGTCAGTGAATACTTCACAAGTACGTACAGAACGCAAGGTGCTCTGTGATATCCAAGACTAACAAAGGACATCTTCTGTTATATCCCAGAGCAGAATCTTTCACATATTTAAAATGTTCAGCATTATGCATTCTGCAGTGTTTCCCTTACACAAATGCTTTGACTTGCAGCCTGACACAGTTCAGAAAGACAGGGAAATGGAAGCCCAGAACTGCACAACTTTCAGAAGTGCGGTGGCAAAAACTGGGAGGTCATTCACAGTATAAACCTTCCTTAACAATCCTCTGGTGATGTCTAAGGTATTAGACAGTTTGACAGAATTCATAATTCTTAGTTATTAAATACTTAACAGATTGATTATAACCAGGAGTAAACAACAGCTTTTTAAGAAACTTCATGCATTCATACTGAACAGATCTCTGACATCTGCTTTCATTTGCTTCATTTCGTCCATGAAGTTGCTAAGTTGCAGGCATCTTTTAATGCAAATTTGTATAGTTGAAAAATTAACTTTAGTTGTCTCAAGCTACTAGTAATGAATTTCAGTCCCACCTAGTTTTGATAGCACAAAAGGAGCAGCACTGATAGCTGTAGGAATTTACTGCAATAGAAACACAGTGCTGGGATGTTCACAGACTAAAGCACCACGCTCCTACTTTCCCAGAAAGTTATTCCCCTAGAAGCAAATTAATAAAGAAACAAACTACCAATTCCACATTTTTAGAAGTGGTATGGATTTTTCAATTGCTTAGGGTTTTGGTGTTGAGTTCTTTTGTTTGTTTGTGTGGGGTTTCTTTGGTTTTGGTTGTTCTTCCTTCCTACTTCATGTTTTGGGGAAGCTCTCTCCCCTCCTTTAACTACAGCAAGGATGAAGTAGGTAGTTTAAAATGATGAACAGCAATTTCAACAGAATTGCCATTCATGTAAATTATCCACCCCCTGTGGCATGTTTACTAACCAATCAAAACAGACTACTGCAATACATTTCAATGAAAATAAGGACAACCACAACACAAGACACATAATAAAAGATTTGTGCACAGCATGAAAAGCATCTTATAAGAAAATTATGTTCATGCTTTAGAGTGAAGAATTTTCAGAATAATGCAGCATATTTATCATTTGCTGCAGCGCAGTTATTTTCAACAACTTATGAAAAACTCCAGTTGTAAGTTGCTCTTGGAGTCACTGGAAATAAAAAAATTAATCTGAGCAAATAATTTGCAAAAAACAGGCATATTCTATTAAAGCAGATCTTTTATCACAGTTTTTACTGTAAAGCACACTTACAGAAGCATGTATTGCCACCCTACTGGAAAATTCAGTTTGATGATTTCTGGGGTCCATCACAAGTGCAGAGTATAACACAGCTCTCTTAAAAATTATGGGACAAGGCACAAATACCAGATGAACACAAAGGATGTATAAATAGCTTGCAAAATAATTTCACATCCCTTCAACAGACTTATGTTAAAGACCCTCATCACTAACATGCTTCAGAAAGACTTTCTAGAGATTTTCAACTACTTGGCACACATAATTACAACTTCAGAAAATTACATCTATCCCCACAAAGTACCGCATAAAATACCCCTGTACCTTATTCTAAGGGGTATAGTCCTTTGGCCTGTGAACCCAACATCTTTCCATGCAGTCCCAACACCTTCCCATGCAGCTATTCCTTTTGGCTTTTTTACTATTTGTGGTGGGTTTAGGCTGTACCTTTAAAATTTTCCATACATTTTGAACAGAAAGGGACAAAATGTAAATAAATCTCTCTTGGGTGTAAAAAGGAAAATAATGACAGCTCTAAACAAGCCCATGGGAGAAATAATGGACTTCAACTAGTTGTACAAAACAATCTTTCTCTCTTTTGGCTTCTTCTCTCTGGGAGATACTAACTTTGTGTTTCTGCTGGCTTCTGCTTGACCTTGGCTGCATTGTTTTGGCTAAGTTCTTGAGGTCTCTCTGCTCTTTCACTTGTCCTTTTGTGTCCAAGGGGGTAAGGAAGGGAGGCAGAAGCTATTAGCTCCCCTGGTTTTTGGATAGGGGGGGTTCTTGTGCTGTTTATTAATTGTTAATAGCTGTAAGTATTGTGAATACTGTAATTTTTGTACACATTCATTGCATTTCATTGTAGATTGTAGTTTTGCTTGTAAAGACAGCTTCATTTGCTTCCAACTAGGCTGGTATGACAAATTTAATGTTGGGCAGAATTTTCAAACCACTACACTATTTCAAAGAGAGAGAGAGAGAGAGAGAGAGGGAAAAGGAGAGGGGGGGGGAAAGGGAGAACACAAGAAGGGAGGGGGAGACACACTAAGGGGAGACACACTCAGGGGGATGCAAAGGACCTTTAAAATCATCTAGTCCTCAGAGCCCCATCAAACCTGATCTTGAATGCTTCCAGGGATGGGGCTTCTACCACCTCTTTGGGCAACCTGCTCCTGTGTTTTACCACCCTCATTGTGAAAAATTTCTTCTTTATATCTAGTTTAAATTGACCTTCTTTGAGTTTAACATTATTATCACTGAAAAGATTGTAAGCTTTAGGTACTGAGAGGCTGCTCTATAAGGTCTCCCTGGATTATGGACTCTGGACTCCCTGGAGAGCAGTTTAAATTCACCATCCCTACATCACACCAGTGCTATGAAAGCGAATGCACTATGGAAAAGTAAATTGCCGCAAGTGCCTAACAGGCAAAAGACAAAAGTCGACTGGCCCAGCTGTTCCCAGCTACCTCCATTACTCATCAAGCCAGAGCACACATTCATCCACCCAGCTGCTCCACCTCTTGCCCAGAGAAAGCCCAACATTATTGTTTCCCAATAAAAGACAAAGAATTGTGCAATGAAACTGAAGGTAGAGAAATTCAGAGATAAACAAAACAAACAAACAAAAGAGATCACCTTTTTTTTTTAACAGATACAAATTTCAAAACAAGAGCAAAGGTATATCTGAAGTTTTGACAGGCACATGTAACGTGCAGCTGTCAAGGATACTCAGATTTTGTGACATTAACATAGCATCTTGAAAGGCTATTAAAGTCTCATGTTTTATGCGTTTAAACCTGTCTTTAAATATCTGTAATCAGAGTGAAAACAGTTGTAAAGAAGAAATTATCTGCCCACTGTGCCATTTTTACAACCTCAGTTATCTGATGCTGTCAAATGCACTGTCAGAGCCAGGACACCAGCCAAAGCAGCACTAGGAACTAGTATTTCCACAAACAAAGAGCTCACTCCTCATTACTGAAGTTTCCCATAGCCATGGTTCTGCAAACTCAGTGATTCTCAAATAAAGCAGGGTTCACAGACCAAAGGAGAAACTGGAAAAGAGTGTGTGATTCACAAACTGGATTCACAGACACTGGAAAACTGGAAAGTTTAAATTGAAAGTTTGAACATGAAATTATGGTATACAGAGATTAAGATATATCTTTTAAAAACAAACAAACAAAAAAACCCCAAAACCCAAACAAAGCAAAAAACCAAATCAACAAATCCACAACTTACAAACAACCCCCTACCCCAAACCAACCAACAACTTAAGTTTTGAATGTATTTTAATTTGGTTATTTTTCCTAAACAGGGGGACATTTAAAAATATGTCTATATGTCTGTATATTTATCTACAGGATCTTTGGCTTAAATAACCATTACAAAATCATGACAGTTTTGGCTATCCAGTTAAAACAAGAGCCGTTTCATCCAAAGTGAAAATCAAGAGCTGAACTGAAGAATTCTGCCTTGGAACGGTAAGAAGAAAACTGGTCCTAAAGTGTTTTGTTCTGTTTTGGTTTGTTTTTTATCATTTTTGTTTTGCATGGAAACTTACAATTACCCCAAGCTTCTTTTAAAGACTGCATCTTTTTTTGTGGATTATCTTCAACTACAGAAAAAACTATTTCAGTCCAGAAAGTTAATAAAAAAATAAAATAATTCCTGCCCTTATCAATGCTTCAACATTTTCACTGAAATTTGGCTAAAACCTCCTCACCTCCAGAGACAAAGGTTACCTTGAGTCAGGATATCTTAAATCCTGGCTTGATAGCACAGATGGCAGCATGGCTTAGAGCCCATGATCTAGTTTAAATGAGCTAGCACTTGCCCATTTTTTAGAGAGAATACAAGTAAAATAACACTGACAATGCCCCTTCTACAGTCCCTTTTTCCCCCATAAGAAAAGACAGTTTTCTACCTCTGGCTGAGCTAAGCATAGGGCATCTGAGGTCTGTGAGACATACTTTTAGACATTTACTCAGCCTGCACTTTTCATCAACCAGTACAATAACTAAATTTAAAGAAAAATAAACTGTATCTTAAGGTCACAAGCATGAACTTACAGTAGCTGAAATCTGTGTTTCACAATCTCCATCACCTTGGATGAACCAGTTTGGCTATCTGCATATGAAAGTGTTCCTGATTAACTCCATGCATAGAGATCCCTATTTCTAGGATCTGGATGTGGATCTGATCAGACACAGCTATTATACTCTAAATTCACACTCTGCTATAATGAGAAACATTTGGAAAGGGAACTAAGGCTGCATTTTCAGAAGTATTGAGGCCTCAGGTAGCTGACAACTGGGAAATGACTGAAATCAGCTAGTGGGAGCTCAGCAGCTCTGAAAGTTGCAGGAGGTGGCCAACTATCTGCAGACATGGAAGTAGGCTGGCTCACAGCCTTTCCCACCTCACCTGAGCAAGACAGGGGAAGAAAGAAGAGTGCTGGGAAAGCAGCAACACTTGTTCACTTCTAAAAAAAAAAATCTATGCCTGCCCAGAGGCTTTCCAAAATGGGCACCTGAATTTCCATATTCCTTATCTGTGCAGCTCTGGGTAGCTCTTGCAGCACTCAACTTTATTAAAGAAGTGGAAGTAAGGTGGATCCCATCAGTATCTTTTCACTTTTTAATCTCCTTTTATGGACACTGGGATTTTGCATTTCCCTATTGCAAATTTTACAGTGGCTTTTGAGAGTTAAACATGGGAAAACCTAAGCACTCATAGCACTATAGTGATTTTAAGAGGGAAATGAAATGATACAAACTATAAATAGAAAATCTCAACCCTGAGAAAATATATAAAATATCAACCATTTGTATTAATATGGTTATTAAAATAAATAATATACAGCAGCTTCTAGTCTTCATACCAGTACTTGCAAACTACTTTTCATCTTCCATTCCCTTGCCATATTTTAATATCCAGTTAAGTACAGGAACCCATAACTTCAGTAAGGTTTTCCTTCCAGGTATCTGTCAGGCAGGGAAGTTCTGTACTCCCATAAATATAGTGCCTGGAAACACATTATTAAAACCATTTTTATGAATGCTCAAGTTCTAATTCATGACTTCTCTGAAGGTATTTAATGAAACCAAGATGTCTGATAGTCAAGAAAGGTCTTCCAATGGGCATGAGCAACTGATCTTTCACAACCTGTTAGAAGATGCGACATGATTAGTTCCTTTCCTGTGTAGCAGAAGCCACAGGAATCTAAGTTTCTGATCAAAGTCCAACACCTCAGGCACTGCCAAAAGCTGACAAGCCTTTTTTTCCCCTCTTTCCTGAAAACAGCTCTATAACCAAACTGAAGTTTAATAGGATAACTATCTCTTGGACTTAGGCTTAACTTGGTTGTATTAAACTATGATTAAACTTTATGACAGTTGCTAGATATAGTATTGCCTCATATTATTTCCAGAGTGCTGAGATTCTTACACAACTACTACCACAGTCTAGGGCAGTTTTTTTAATGCAAAGAAATTCTCCCTTTGTCCAGGATGTTGTATTAAGCATGGAAGAAAATATTCAAGCAGTAGTATAGTAATGTGACAATTCTGCTGTATTTTGATCAGCGTATCTACAAAGATTTTAAAACTTTGAAATTAATTCTCTTGAACATTCTTTCACGCTGTGGAGCAGTGCAGAGTAACTGTCCCCACTTTTTCATAGACATTGGTCTTGGAAAATTGTCACAGCAACAAAATTCCTGCACCAGGATTTAGGGACTGAAATAATAAACCAAACATACAGAAAACAAGTACGGGTCTCTCAAAATTCATCTGCTCATGCTTGGCATTACAGCTCGCATATAGTGTACTTCCAGTCAGGCACACTCCTCACTGGAACCTGAGGCCATGTGAAGTCTCCTGTAAAGCGTAAAAGTGGTGTAAAACTGTTTCTGAGTAAAAAACAGTCTTAACAGGGTAGCTTGTAAACAAAAGAAAGGAGATTTAAATGTAATCTTCTGTACATCCATTTCTCATTCCAGCCAGAGCAGGGAGTAGGGAGGAGGAAGAACATGGGAGATGACATGCATGACTTTCCACAGCTATCCAGTGATTCCCATAGAGCAGAGGCTCAACCACACACACAGAAAAAGCAGCTCAAGCCTCCATTGAGGAACTCATGTGGACAAGTGTCACTCCAGCCAGCCAATGTCCTGCATCAGCAAAACACATCCAATCTTCTTAACTAATTTCATGTTGCTGAGGATCCTTACAGAATGTAAGGCTTCTAACAGTTCTTCTCATACAAATTGTTAAAACTGCTTACCAGTTTTGGATGTATGATTAACCTTTAGATGTTATTTAATTAGATGTAATGGAGAAAGTAGTAGATGAGTAATACTGCATGGCAGTGTGGATTTCTGTTCTTCTTGTACAGCCACAGCAATACCCCAGAGCTTCACTTACCAGGAGAAAAAGTAAATGCTAACCAAAAAGATCTAATTGTCCTCCAAAGGAAGGACAATAATCATAACATACAGCCTAAGAAAAAAAGACAGAAGACCTTTAGTATGCAGAGAACTGTGGTTTTCCTCAGGGGGCAAATTACTGTTAAATGTAACGACCAATGACCTAATTTTGTTTTCTAAAGATGTATTACTCACACAAGAGAGACCATAACAACTTCTTCGCAACTATTTTCGTTCACTTGAGGAGTTACATATTTGCAATACATATAGTGCACAGTGAAACTTAACAGTCAGAAAACATTCAGAATTCAATTTAGCAGAGGGATTATAACAAGCTAATAGAGCCTCAGTTACATCTCAATTCAGTAAAAACAAATCTATCAGATTTCGTGCCATACATTTATGGAAATTATGGCACCTACAGAGAAATAAGTTAGCTTCCTGAGGCACTGATATTTTCAAATTTAAGATGTTACAGAAGCATAAATATACCATCAATAAAAGACGGTATTATAAACCTATAATTTAGCATAATTTTTCTTTGAAGCCTAGGAGATTGGGAGAAAACCTATTTTCTCTCACAGATCTCTCCACTCAGTAGGTAGTTACATGCCCACAATACTCTTGAACTAAACAGGATCTAACAAATTCTAACAGTGGAATCATTATTATTAGTATTTCAAAATAATTTATATAGGAAACTTAATTTTCACTGCACGCTTAGACTAGTCCTTTTGAGTCTAATGTTTTCAGCAGCAAAATGCTGACATAAACCCTTACAACTTCTACACTGGCTAAATCCTCAGCAAGGACTAAATCACAGCAAGGTGTAACAGGTTTGGCTATCACATACCATTCTCTCAAATCATAATTTTGTGGGAGACCTAGTAAAACTGTCATTGCAACCTAATCTAAAGATAACCAGACTTTTTATGCCTGCCTACAACTGCCTGAGTTGCTTCTTATGGACAGCAGCTATGGAACAGACTTTGCTGTGTCTGTTTGGCTGATGCATAAAACCTTCCTGGCTTGTGCACAAGTGGAATGAGCTTGGCATCAGTTTGGTTCATATTTTCTTACCCATTATTGGCCTAATACTCTTCCCAGTCAAGTTCAAGAGTTTTTCCTACTGATTTCAGTAAGAGAAGTATTTTATCCCAAAACACTGTCATTATCTTAAAAAGCCTTCACATACAGGCAAAACATCCAAGAATCACAAAAACTGGGGGGGGAAGAGGTATTTCTATACAAGTACAGAAAACATACATCAACAGAAACCATTTTAAAAACACCAACACTAGAAATTATCACTTACAATGAAATGCTAGTGTGCATTACAAACCTGGATGGGTTTACCCCATAGATAATTTCTAATATGCTGATGCTCACATCCTGAACAGTCCAACCAGCCAGGAAAATCTCTGTGCTTTGATATTCTGCCCACAGTTACTTTGTAGCTTGAGGAGGTATTTAAGTTGCTTCCCAATAGCATGAATGCTGATTGAGCTGAAAAACCCATGAGACCAAACTCTTCTCTTGATGAAACAATCTTTACTCACCCCACCACCAAGAATATATACATGCATCCACCTCTTTCCCCTTCCATGTGATAGATGACTTTGCATGGAAATTCTGCTCAGTGTAATTCTAGCATGGGAGAAGCAAAGTGGATCCCTCTGCCAGTGTTGTTTCTTGGCCAGGGTGCAGGAAACAGGAAGTTCACTTAGCTTAAAAGGAGGCAGATACCTCATATTCTTGCCAAATGGGGTAAGTTAAAGTCATAACAAGTGACTGCGTGCTTGATAATGTTGGCATGCATGATGACCACACTTCCCAGTAAACTTATTAGGGTATTTTGGCATGCTTACATCCATCAGTGTCTGCTAGACATCTATGCTTAGGTATTTAAGATAAATTAGCTGCCACCAGGAAAAACCACATACATATAGAAGAACTGAGGGGACAGAGAGTAGTTTTCAAAGTTATTGCCATTAAAGAACAAAATGGTTAAAAAGAAGACCTAAAATGTAGGTACATCTTGCTACACACTTGCTTTTCAGACAGGCAAGAATCATTTACTAAACTAGTGGACAGTGTAATCCTGTACTGCAACCAGTAACCAAAGTGCTAACAAACATTTGTGGCTAGCTCAGAACAGAGAGCTACTTGGTTTTCCACAAGACTAGACATATTAATGTCAGTGTTGGAGCTTCCTAATACAAAAAAATAATGTAAGTATTTTTTAAAGTCTTTATTTTCAAATATCAAGTGTTAAAAGCCCAAATTTATGATGTTCCAAATATTTACAGTGGTAAAGTAAGGAACAGGGAATTGGATAAAGACTATTTGATGAATACAAGAGAAACGGCAAAAATCATATTGCCAAAATATAACTGATTCTTTTCCTGCATTTTTCTTCATTTATTTGCCAGTTTCAGAGACCAATATGCACTACAAATATCTCCAGATGTTTAGACAAAACTCTGCAAATGTCAAACTCTAATACATTGTTTTTCTCATCTCTCTCTGGAAGACAGATAAATTTATGGTGAGCAGGAAATGTTTACTGTGTGTCACATCACATAATTCTGAGATTAGATAGGGTGTGTGAAGGAATATTCATTCACAGTTAAAATTTTCTTGAAACCCTGATGCCCCATAAAGCAGCAGCACAGCACTACATCTTTCCTCACACATGCATATTAAAAACTTCCAGATACAGCGAGATGAGCTCATTAAACTGAAGACAAGTAAGATGAAGCATCCTGAAATACTTATTTACCCATTAATTGTTTTGCCATTGCAAGACAAAAATCTGGGATGGGGCTTTCACAGCAAAACAGTGTCTGCAAAGCATTTTGTAAAGATAATAAGCCTCCATAGATCAGATTTTGATCCATTTCCCCAAAATGCCACCTATTTCAGTTTGTCAAATAAAAGCAGATACCTAAATAGCCAAGTAATAAAACCAACATTAGTGTGTGCTTAAATTTTTAAGCTCTGAGAACTGTTACAGGCACAATATCAACCACAGTTTAGTATCTAGCTGAATTATTTATCTAATAAAGTTTATCTAATGACAATTAAGAATTCCCATGTTGAAGAAATCTAGCCATTTGCATATTGCATAAACAATAGTGTGTTATAGCTTAACAAGAAAACCCCACACATTCATTTTTTCCTGTCTAAAATGAATTAGGCTTCTTTAAAGAGAAATGGCATTACACTATATACAACTTCTAACCTTATATCAACCCTATATCATAATATGCCTGACTAAAATATCAAGGAATGTTTAAATTTTGTTGTCCAGTGATTCTAATCTCTTATTTCCTCTATTAAGAACAATCAATAATTCATTGCAAAAATATGTGCTTCACATTTGCTGCCAGTAGTCATTTCATTGCCATTTAACTAATGCGGAGATGGCAAGAATCCAGTCTTGAAAAGTACCCATTTCATTAACGCCTTTTTAATCGTCAAGGATGACATCCCTGTCAAGTTCTAGATAAATTATGTCAAAGCACATCTACTGCACAAAAGCATACTGTCATATATTTGAATATAAATGGGTTTATTATGGAAATCTTAAATTAAAAAGTATTGGGCAAGAACATAGGAAAAAATAAAAAAACATAAAAGGAAGGGATTTAGTGACATGTTGATTAAACAAGGGATTTTTGTTTGCTGGTTTGGGGATTTGTTGTTGTTGTTGTTAGCTTCTTTTTTTTATTATTATTTCTGGTCAGTTGGTTGGTTTTGTTTGGAGTTCATTTGTTTTGAGGTGGGGTTTTTTAGGCTTGTGGCTTTGTTCTGCCTCTAATCCCTGTCTTCCTCTGTGTCACCAAAGATATAAATTATCAGAGTTACTATTTCTTTTTCCTCCCACTGCTCTTGTTCCACTGACACTGAAACACTTCAGCCCTGCTCCTCCCCTCTTGCTTTATACACTCCTGTGTAACCACTTCTTCCACATCTTTGCCTCAGGGCCAGCACAGGGTTCACCAAAATCTCAGCAATATAGAGGCTATCATTTCAGCTTCAGTACTAGTTCTTCAGCCAGGCGCAGCAATTGCTGTAAAATGAATCCAACTTCAACGATATAGCTGCAGGCTAAAGCATGTTAAGTATCTCAGGGGTGCTGGTAGGTGCACAGGCTGGTCAGCACTACCAGAACTAAAAGGTGCAGCAAAATGCTCACACACAACTTCAGAGAATTCAGGAAAGCTTGAAAGGAATAGTCACCAAAGCTAACTTCAGTCAAATGAGTTTTTCTCTCCCTTGACTTCCTCCACAAGTAATGAAAGAAGAGAGCAACTCAGCGGGAAACTAACTGATCCTTTGAATCAGCCCTGGAAGAACTTGTCTGCCATTAACTACAGAGAAGACTACCCTTTTTCAATACCTTCCCTTTGTGTCCATTCAGTTCGTGCAAGCAGACTTTGAAAGTTTATAAGTTGGCAAATGAATAATGAAAGACATACCCCTGAAAAAAAGGCCACCTGCTCCTAAATTTCAAGCCTGAACTTCCAATTATGGAACTCAGTAGATAAAGCTAATAATAATAAAAGCTGCTGAAATTACTTTAAGTGTGTATTTTTTTGTCCTCATTTCCAGAAACTGTGCAAACATTTTATCTGAAACATTAAAAACACACAAACAAAAAACTAAAAATAAAACTTCAACTATAACAGAGACTTTAAAACACACATGTGTATACAAATGCAGTCCTCAGCCTCACCAAGAATATTATGCCTTGGCTCCCAGAGGTCATTCCATTTTGTAAGGTACAAAAATTTTCACAAACCAAATGATGGCAAATGACCACACCACTAAATACATGCCATATTGAGGGGAAAAAAAAAAAAAAACAACAACAAACCACAAACACACCAAAGAACAAAACCAAAAAAGCAAAAAATTACAGGGACTTACTGAGGATTATTACACACTAAATTATGTCATACAATAGGGAGGAGTCATGCAGAATGATTCATTCAGAGGTCAATTTACACCAGCATTCAACATTATTATTACTAAGCATATACAATATTTTTTGACTGAGACGGTTATCTTCAGAAAGGAACCTAAAAAATGTGAAGGCTGAAAGCTCTGCTAAATGTCCAGATCCTCAAGATCTGTCCCAATCAAAACAGATGCCTCCCACTCAAAAGGCCTGCCCCATGGCAGGGGGGTTGGAACTAGATGATCCTTGTGGTCCCTTCTGACCCTGATTGATACTATAAAGCTCCTAAACCTACCCCTCCCCCAACCTGCCTTTGCCTCAAGAAACGGGAACAGTGTTGCAAGAAGAAACACTAATCCAGCTGCAATTCGTAGTTTGATTACTGCTGTTATCAGAAAATGAGACAAAAAATACATTCAGATCACACAGAATTGTTACTTAATCCTTAATCTTAGCAGTTTCTGTATTCCAAAGTTTAACCAAGTAACTGCAGCCTTTTTAGTGCTCTTCTAAATGGATTAACTGACTGCATTGTAAAATTCATTATAGAAAGTCCCTTAACATTTTAAGATCTTAAAAATGCATTTTCAAAAGCTGTCTAGACTAGTGAAGGTAAAGGAAGACAAACACTAACTAAAGGAAATTTCTAATACCTTTCAGTCTTTTTCCGTAGGTTGCTTGTTTCAATAAAGTGCAACTAAGATATAATTTTACTTTTCTGATAATACCTGATGAAACAGACTTTCCTGCTATTATCTCTTGCTGGCTTTTGGAAAAGGTCATGGAGGAGTTGATATCCAACAGGTTGCTTTAATGTATTTAATGCACACTAACAAAAGTAATATTGTTAATGCTTTCATATTCATTGAAGGATTCTAGGCATGCCTCTGAAATAAGGTTTTGAACATCTGTCAGATAAGTGAAGTTACATATTTTCACTTCATCTCATCTGAGTCATATTGGCTAAGCACCTACTCTTCTCCTCACTAACACTGTAACTGGAATTCCACCACTCAAACTGCCTGATTATCATCCATAACTCTAAGAGATTATAGTACTCTCTTATACACAAGCTCTTCAAAACAAAAAGTATTATTTATTTTACAATGATCAGGAGGAAAAGAAAATCCAGTGAAACCTTTTGATACTGAAATATAATACAGTAATCACTTCTAAAGGAATTCCTGCTTTTCCAGATACTGCCCCTTTTTCATGTTTATTAGGTTCCATCCACCACAATTAACAGTATTGCAGGAATGTATCTGAGAAGAAAATTTGCCTAAGATCAGTAGGAAAGTATGGCAGTGGGTCAATATTTAGATTTCTCTACCAAGGGCAATAGAGTGTTGAGTATTATAAACATTCTGCTGGGCTTCCCTGTTACCATATGCCAAGTTGTTCTCTTCCCACATATGGGCCATAAGCCTCTGGAAGCAGAGGTAGCAATCTGGGACATTAAAGCAGCTTAAGACAGCCATTGAATGCCCCATTGACTGGGCAATTATTCCTTTTACTCCCTCTAAAAAGCTCAGCTTTCTTGCACAGACTCCTATCATAATGGATAACATATGCATAAAATAACATTCCTATACATCAGATTTCTAAAGTTATTCAGCTGTCTCAGTGCCTAATGGGATTTGCAAAAGCACTGAGTAATTGAACATTTATTGATTTCAATGGAGGTAAGCATTCACATAATTACCTGCATCTGTAAGTACATTAACATCTATAATTTAACTGGACCTAATTGGATACTACAATTTTGTCATTGCTAGTGGTGTGACTTGCAAAGATGCTGAGACTTTGCAAAACCAAATGACTCAGAGCTTTGTAAATGCTCAGCACTTCTGAACAAGCAGGGTCTAAGCACACCCGCCCTAATCAGAAGTGGAAGGCTACCTTTGATCAAGTATGCCTGATGCAGCATGTTTATTTAAAGTGCTGAAGTATCATACACCTTATACTGAGAGAGTCTGCCTAAACAGGAGACCAAAGGGCCCTTCTGCTTTCATTAAAAACTGACTTGACATTCCAGGAGCTGTGTTTAGGAAGGCTGGAAGAACAAAAAACTATTCATCTTTCAAGGATTCTTCTTACAAACATAGAAACAAAGAAGGCTCAAACTAAGTTACCTTTACAAATTTTTCTTTGGCAAACAATGTAGACACTGTGCTGCCCTACTCTTCAAAGAAATGGCACCACAAAATGACTAACCCATTTCTGTGGATTTGGAATTTATTTATACATGCTTGGAAAGCTGGCTGGCACATCACTGTCTCCCAACTTTCAAAAGGACTTGCTATTCATGTAGCAAGAATCTGCCATACTCGAGACCACCTAACAAAGTAGAAGGGCCTCTAATCACTACAAATAGCTAACATCAGGTCAGGGTGGTGGGAAACTCTAGTATCTAGAGGAGTTCGGCAGGGGGTAAAGACTACCATTTCTTGAAATAATCTCACCTTTTAACCGATGCTCTTCAGAGAGTGATCAACCTAACCAAAGTGGAGGTCATTGCAACAAACTGCCTTTGTCCACTCAAGAAGGAAGTTCCTCACTAAGATGTTGAGATTATAAAACCATATTCCTTCAGCACTTAATGTGGAAATCTGTAATAGAGAATAGATATAAACAAGACAAGGAAAAGCTTCTGTCTTACTAAAGTAGAATAGAATAAACCAGGTTGGAAGCAACCTTCAAGATCATCGTGTCCAACCTATCATCCAACCCACCTAATCAACTAAACCATGCAACTGAGCACCCTAGAAAGTCTCCTCCTAAATACCCCCAATGATGGGGACTCCACCACCTCCTCGGGCAACCCATTCCAATGGGTAATTACTCTCTCTGAAGAATTTCTTCCTAACATCCAGTCTGAACATCCCCTGGCACAGCTTGAGACTGTGTCCTCTTATTCTGGTGCTGGTTGCCTGGGAGAGGAGACCAGCCCCCACCTGTCTACAGCCTCCCTTCAGGTAGTTGTAGATGGCAATAAGGTCTCCCCTGAGCCTCCTCTTCTTCAGGCTAATCAACCCCAGCTCCCTCAGTCTTTATTAGAGCTAGTTTAAAATACAGAATAACATAGCAGTAACAACTATGTATGCTTTCTTTGTAAATAGGCTAAAGAGGTTGGAGTATACATTAGAGCTTTGGTTAGGACCAAAAAAAATAAAGGAGAAACCAAGACATTAATAGAACCAAGACTTAAAAATGGGCCACTCGATGCAAGTTTTGGGAAACAATTTCAAAGGCACAAAATATCATTACATGCTCCAAAACATCTTGTAGATCTGCAGAACTTGTCACATCTTAATACTGCCTCTGAAAACTTTTAGACTCAGGGTTTTGACCTCACTGGTTACCCTTACATTTGAATCCATGAAAACAGAGACCGAGTAGCAGAATTTCTCAAATCCATTTATATTGCAGACTGTGTCTTAACATATATTTCTTAAGCATATATACTTCCTTTCATAAGCACAGACAATTTTCCTTCTCCAGTCACAAGTCATAAAACATCTTTCTAATGACTATGTCAATTGCTTACATAAAGAAGCAATATCGGCAGTCTGGCTTTGTCCTCCTTTTAATGCAATTCTAGAATTTAAAATGAACATTTAAAATCAAATACTTGCCCCATAGTTTCAAGGTCACCAATAACTAGTAGACCACAGAGTGAAAACCTCTGTGACACAGTGGAAAGTCAAGACAAAAGTAGGCAAATGAAAGTTTTGCTCATTTCACTTTATTACGCAAATGATTCTTACCGCTGTTGCCTTAATTCCGCAGATTATACAAGGACTAATACAAAAGAGGAGATCAAGAGAGTGTGGAGGTGTGAGAGAGAGAGACAGAAACTGTTTTCCAGTCTCTGATTAGACAGATTCCAAAGATGCTTTAGTCAGAGAAAATATTTAAGATACAACACTGTCATTTGTTTTGGGAATGGTTACTCATCTCTATTAAATGCTTAAGTAGTTATGGTTTTGTTGTCAGGGTTTTTATTTTTGGAGGAGAGGGGTCATTCACTCAGGATTGTTTTTTAACATTTAAAAATAATTCAGGAATTATTTTCAAAGTTATAGGAATAGAAATATACTATATAAATTATAGGGATGTTCAGATGTCACTGAAAGGTTTTCAATTAATGACCATTCATATTTGTCTTTTAAATTGCAATGAAATAGAGCAACAGGAATAGTGAAAAATTCTTAAGGATGAGCTAAATAAAGCTTTTGCCCTTGAAGCAGACTGAGGCTCCTCCTAATTCAAAAAACTTTTATAGAGATAGGTTTTCTATTTTCTTGCTTTAACAGATTTATTTTGTTGGTTGCTCAATGTTCTATTTTCCAGTTAGTTCTCTTTGCTTTGTTAGCCATAGCTGTATATATAACACAACTGCAGATTTCCACACAACATAGTTCTGACAATAAACACTTAACAGTTATCTCTAGCTCAGTCTATAGCTAGAAACAGAATTAACATCCCTGCTCAGTCTTCAGTTCCCAGAACTCAGCTGGAAACTGAGCCAATGTAATCTCAAAGCTCCCTGAAATATCCATGTTAACACTAAAACAGACAGAGCTGAAAGAACCTGAAGATGTTTTCTGAGTAAAGCCAGTTTCACTAAGGTTTGAACTCCTACAAGGTTTTATTCAAAGTAGTTGTTTCTCGTGCCAATATTTTGCATAAGTTTGATGCCAGCTGGCAAAACAGCCTGCCACCTCAGTAAAACTTCCTTCCCAAATAGTGCGACCCTCCAGTGAAATGTCACTAGGACAAACTGCAATTGAGAACACATGCCCTCAGCTCCCCTGACACTGTCCTCTCCGAGTATAACACCTTTCTCGGCACAGGATGCATAGCACTGGGAAAAGCAGCCAACTCTGCATATGTTCCAATAATACTGCAACACTGACAGCTGTGGGCTGGCAAGTTTTGGAAGCTCATGCACACCAGCACAGGAATATAAGAAGTGTGGATTGCATTCTAGAATGTTAATTAAAACAAATACAGTTTTACTGAGATTTAAAATCCCCCCCTCGTCACCTTCTTTCATATGTGATAAATTAAAAGGGAGGGAATTTTAAGAGGAAAGAGAGGAGAAATAAAGCAGGTCTTTGTCTCTGAGGGAGACAATAAATTAGTAAAAATGCAGCAATGGCATCTCAGCAGTTATATTCTAGCCTGTTGTATGCTAATTAGAACTGATGAGGTAATTCATACCTCTCTTCTACAGAAGAGAGAAGAAAGGAATGATCAACAGTTTCATTACTTTCAGATGACTAAGATGTCATTACTGAATAAACCGAGAACTCGTTTAGTTGTGAAATAAAAGATGCCAAATATCAAGACCTTATATTTAATTTTGCAAACCTCACTTTTTCAAATGAAATTACAAACCAAGCAGACCGGCACAAACATGGACAGCGTAGCCTATGTATTGCAGTATGCAAAGAAACATCTTTTTGTTAAACTTGTGCACTTGTAGTCAAAGCACTTTCCGGTCCTGTGGGATAACCACTAACAGTCAAATTAAACCAGACAGGACGACTTGGCCAGATTTGACCCAAATGATAGCCTGTTCTGAAGCTCTGTGAGGCAGCATGTCTCAAGATAAAAACACCTCTAGGAATTATACAGCACAAACCAAGTTGGTCTCTCTGTACCAAAGACTAAGAAGGACATATTTAATCTCTAGGTGAAAGCAGGTGTGATAAGTTTCCCTGTCCTAGCACATTAATTTGAAAGGTGGAAGGGATGAACATGTGAGAGGGCAGCAGTCAGGTTCATGAAATTTTTAGTAATGGCTTATTACCCAAATCTTTTTAACAAAATAGTGACCTTGGGCTCAGCAAGCATGTTTCCATTCAGCAGTAAGGAAAATACCAAACACATCGCAGTAAATGTACAAGTTCTGCAGCAGTATTGTGGTAAGATCATGACTTAGTGGCTCAAAGCAAGCGGGTTTTTGAAATTGAAAGCAATTAAGCCATTTGCATGTTTATATGGTAACATTCATCTCTGCAAGAGCTTTTTCTGGGTCACTGGAAAAGAGGCATTTGAATAACAACCCGTTAGATTTTAATCACACATTATCTATTCACAATTATGTCAGGTGGCTGAATGGAAAAAAATAACCACTGATAATTAAAAATAGGCTTTTTTCCTCAGAGGAAAAGATACAGCCCTTGTAGTTTAATAAACCCAGCGCCTGTTTAATATACAGCCAAACAAATTAAAGATTCTGTTCTCGGTTTACAAAAATTCAACAACTAATATTGCTGCTCAAGGGACAGTATCTCAGTAGACATCTGGAGAACCTACTGATTAATTAATAGATTCATTAATTAGACAGCTGTAGTGTTAGATGAACATTTAATTGTTTGGATTAATAACCCTACTAATTAGTCCTAAAGAAAATCATCAACAACCTGTAGAGTTGAGAAAATGCTGACTTCCTAAATGCACATCTGCATGATTAACTTCACATTTCCAGAAGACATTTGCTAACTACTGACTGACTTATAAGATCAGATGTGCCATGGGAACATCCAGAGTAACTCAAAGTGGTGATATTTCTGGTCTCCAGCACATACGCCACCGGAGAGAAATGCTGTTAAAAATCATTTACCTGTTTCTTGATGCTGAAGTATGGCACGAGTGTGGGAATCTGAGAAAAACAATTACAAACACCAAGGCTGTGAGGGGATACATAAATCATGAGGCAACCTATGAATATTACTTAATTTAAAATCATCAAGGTATGCAAGAGATACACAACAGCAAAGAGAAATCTATGCAAAACCAAAACAGGGCTGCAGTGTTTACGAATAATGTTATTTAATTGTCTTGTCTCATCAAGAAGATAGGCATATCCATTTCACAAAAGAATTATTGTAGTTACAGGAGGTATTTCATAAGAACCATAGCCTACAGCTGGCTATGTGCACGTGGCTACCTTCGCACTGTCACATTTTCTCCATTCCAAGTGCTTGCTTCTGCAGCCATAGCATTGCCTTCCTGCATTCCTGAATTCCTTAGCTTATTAAGTTTTCACATGCTGTTTATTTTTAGAAAACTAAGCATCTTGGCAAAGCCCAGGACTGAAAGAAAGAACTCCACATCAAACTCCAAGAGCTACTTAGTTAAACAGAAATTCATAGAGGTGCCTGGTATAATCTGTGGGGGAGAGATACCAAGCATGTTTTTTAAATCCTACTTCATCACTTTTTGCCCAGCTCCCTTTGGCCCAGGAAACCTCTTCATTAATGTGTATCTAACTATTATAAAACTACATGACAAAAGGAAAGAAAACTAACTTAAATGAAACTCTCTCTCAAATATATAGGACACTTGTCATTGTTAGTTTTGTACAAGGTGCTTATTTTACTTGCAATGTAATTCTTAAATATTACTATCAAAATCAGAATTCCTTACAACATAACTACAAATCCTGCAGTTGTGTGATTAATCAGAAGTTTCCTAACAGAATATTGACTAAGTAAGTTCAGCTAACACTTGCCCTCAACTTCAGTCCTACCAAGCAGCTGCATAACTGTGTATCAGTGATTCCAAAACACATTATATCTCACCAAGACCACAATCCTCAGAGGGAAAGCTGAGTGAAGAGTTGGAAGAGTGCTTAGAAAAGTCTTCAGAAACAACCTGGGCAAAGATGGAGTAGAGGGAAGTCATGGTGAGTTGACCCTGTCTGGACCCCAGGCACCAGCCAAAGCTGTTCTATCACTCCCTCTCCTGAACCAGATGAGGAAAATCAAACATAATGAAAGGCTTGTGGGTCAAGATAAGGACAGGGAGAGATCACTCACCAGTTACCATTGGTGGCATGAGGTGGCTATCTGCTTCACCATTAACCTCCACAGGCTGCAGAGAGACAGCCCATGTCATCATGGCCTTCACTACGGGCTGTCAGGAGAATCTCTTCTCCAGTGCCTAGAGGATCTCCTCTCCCTCTTCCTTCACTGATCTTGGTGTGTGCAGGTTTGCTTCTCTCACATATTCTCACTCCTCTCTCCAGCTGCTGTTGTGCAGGCTTTTGCCCCCGTTCTTATATAGGATTATAGAGAGGCAACACTGCCACTGATGAGCTCAGCCTGGGCCAGCAGCGGTTCCAACTCAGAGCCAACTGGCATTGGCTGTATTGGGCACAAGGGAAGCTTCTAGCAGCTTCTCAGAAAAGGTACCCCTCTAGTCCCTCAACCACCAACCCTTGCCATCCAACCCCAATACAGAAGCGTTTCAGGTTTTGCTCAACATGAAAACATAAAAGGTTTGGCAGGAAATGGTGAGGGAAATTGTCAATAAATAGTTACAGTTATGAGAGATTAGACAGTAAAATGGGCAGTAGGTGACCTGTGACATCTGAGATCTCACAAAAACTATACACACATACACTGCCACTCTTACTTAACACATTGTTCATCTTCTACATCATTCCCAGCCTGGGTTAGTAAAAAGGTAATTAAAGACCCTTAACTAGTGCTGAAGCACTTGGTACTATCTTTGTAGTGTCTACTCTTCCATGTCTCTCGCTTCACAAAAGCATGTGCTAATAACCAAATTTATGCCAGCCTAAGTTAAAGCCCTTTCTGTCACCTGTGGAACTCTGCAATGTTTGTCTGTACAATGACAACATTTCTTAGTTATACAAAGAAAGCAGGCTGGAGGAAAAAACCCACCAAAACCAAAAACCAAACCAAAACACACAAAAAACCCCAAACAAACAAAGAGTCTGTGACAAAGGCATTCATCCACTGCTCTACCAATACTTTTCCTAACAGAATTATCTGATTTATTCAATTATTGTTTTATACAAAATAGAGGTCGCAGAATAGAGAACAAAATAGTTCCTCATTAAAATTAATTGTCTACTTGATTTAGCAGCCTGCTTTAATTTTATTACACAGTTCTCAGAACAACTGGAACTAGATGAAGAATTTCTCTGAATAACCTGGAAAGAAGAGAAATAATCAAGGAAAATGAGATGAGTCATGCACTGTAATGACAGGAAAAAAGAAACACCTCATTATTTCAAGTTTCTTTTATAACACATTGACAGAACACAGTAAATTATTGTGGTGTTTTGTTGTTTTGGTTTTTTTACTGACAGAGTAAGAACAAAATTTCAAGAAACAAGTCCAAAATATAGCAAAATATGGTTGAAGAAATGTTGTGATAAGGGGAACCACCTTCCTGACTTCTCTAAGTATTCCAAAAGTTAACAGAATACTCTAGACAAAACCAAACATTAAAACCTAGAGCAGGAAAAAAAAAAAATCTGTAAGTAGATTTGCTTCAGAAAAAAAGACCCAAATTCCTATTGCATGGTGTTGGGGAAAGACAGATATCTATTTAGATTGCTGTGACTGCAGTCAATAAATGTATTTCATCACTGCTGCTGCCAAAACAGTCTGGACAGAAATGTCTCCGACAAGCATAAGAGAACTAAGAGAAACAATTACTTCCTGTTTGCATTACATTAGTAATTGAAGTGTCTGGAATGAGATGGACCAAGGGGGATCAACTAGTTAAAAAATCAATCATTGACACTGCATTTTAAAAAATAACCTTTATCCATAACTTATATTGTGACTTTCTATATTACTTTGGTTTTGCCCTGCATTTTTCACCTTTTCCTCATGATGCCTGTTTAAGAAAGTATCACATACAGTCAGTGATTTTGCTTACCTGACACAGAGAGTCAATGAGGTATCGATCATACATTTAAATTAGAAATACTAGGTAAAAAGCAGATCATTTTCTGAGACACAGGAAAGCCTAACTGAACAGAAAATGAATTTTAAGGAGAATGGATTGAACGAAACCATTGGAATTAAACATCACAGGAATACTATTGGTGACTTGAGTAGCACTCTGTGGTGCTACTTTAGTATTCCCTTTTGCCTTCCTTTTTATCCCCCCATTAAAAAAAAAACACCAAACTATATTCAGATTAGATCAATTAATAACAACAGATTGGGGATTCCCCCCCTCTTCAACTGAAGTACCAGGAGTGAAACTTGAACTTCTAGCTATGTTGAAACACAACTGCATTCAGTCTTTAGTAACTGGTCAGCATCGGCAGATGACACATGATCAGCCAAATGTTAGAATAGAATAGACCAGGTTGGAAGACACCTTCAAGATCATCGCGTCCAACCTATCATCCAACCCATCTAATCAACTAAACCATGGCACCAAGCACCCCATAAAGTCTCCTCATGAACACCTCCAATGATGGTGACTCCACCACCTCTCTGGGCAGCCCATTCCAATGGGCAATCACTCTCTCTGTGTAGAGCTTCTTCCTAACCTCCAGCCTAAACCTCTCCTGGCGCAGCTTGAGACTGTGTCCTCTTGGATTAAGGAGAAGATAGAAGTCCTTGCTGCTATTGCAAATGCTTTCTGTAATGACTTTAATGGGTGTGTGTTTATACGTGTGTACACACACAAAATAGAGTTACATCTACAGTTGAAATTATTGGAACACCTTTAATAGCTGAGCTAATTATTATTAAAATACTACTTTCTTAAATTGCTTACATTATTTTGGTGTACTAAGAACAGAAAAGTGCAATAAAACCCAACAAAAGCGTATTTGTTTAAAGAAAGAGTAATTTATAGATGATAGGCTATACAAGAAAGGAAAAGAGATTTATATGGGGGAAACAACATTCACATATAAATGAAAATTTTACACTTCCAAAAAATTTGAAAATACAAACCTGAAGATTCGAGTTCTTCTCTAGGGGAAGAGAGCAATCTGTGACAATTTTTATACCAGAATGAAATTCTTGTGACACCGGCATACTTCAATGTTTCACACTTTTTAGATAGTAGTAGTGGTGGGAAAATATAGGGGATTTTTTTCCTCTTGGTTTTAGTTTTGTTTGTTTTTGATATGCACGTCAACCAAATAATGTTAAGTGTCAAAATATAACTGTCAAAGTCAGTCTGCCTTCCCTGTCAAAAACACAGAGAGGATATGGACATGTTGCCAAATTCTACAACAGTCAGAAGTGCTATCAGTTCTTTTTTTTTTTTTTTCCTGAGGCATATGGTTAAGTGACAATCCAATGAGCATCCACTCATTAATGTGTTCTTTGTAGCTGGGTGAAAAGCTTAAAAATCACAAAAGCAAAAGAAAAAAAAAATTCAGAGGAACTGAAAGAACCTGAACTGATCTCATGATTTTCAGTCAATTTCCATATTTCTGTGAGTGGTAATAAAGCTGTGGTGGCCTGGAAGAGCAAATAACAGGCTGTTATAAGATCTGTGGATGGCAGTGCCCTAAACTCAACCAGGAAACAGCTGAACTAATTAAGAGTCACTATCAAGGTGACATGTACCACCAAGGTACCCTCCTTCCCAAGGTGATACTGTTATACTGTGAAGGTCAACATGGCATCAAAGTCTCCCTTGTACAGATGGACAAACATGACATCTCTTCATCCTATCCAACATGGAGATTTACTACAGAATCCACTATGTCCCTGTAAGATAAGCATGGAAGTAACGAACCAAGTCAGGCTTATGTGCAGATGTCTAATTAGGCCTCTGCAGCAAATACCTTCCTCCTCATGGCATGAATTCTCCATGTTCTTGGCAACAGGGAAATGTGTTTAGCAGGCCGAGATCTATTTTCACATCTTTAAACATAGAGTATCCTAGGCATTTAGCTTTAGAAAGGATGTCACTGCTCTGCAATGGTCTCATCTCAAAGGTCTCATGTCCTTCCTTGGGGCTTTCTCTCATGGTATGCAAATAGAAAATAAATAAAACTGCACCATGAACATAACAAACACATCTACATCTCTGCAGTGCACCTACTACTCCACAAATGCATGAAAACACTAAAAGATATCATTAAAAGTATCAATTATGGTTCTTTAATGCTTGCAATTATCACCTTCAATGGGGAGGGCAGCCTGGATTGGCACTTTTCTGAAACAGAACACCATTTTTCATGGTTATGAATTATGTTGTATGAGTATCTTACAGATCAAATTTTTTAAAAAGTAAAATTCATCAGTGTACTACAGATACAATTCCTTTTGGATTCAGCTCCACCTTGTCTTTACATATGTTCACTGGGCATTACTTAAAAAAAAATCCAACCACAACAACAAAACAAGCCAGCAACAATAATCCTCAATACTCATCATCCAAAAACCTGCCCCTGCAAGTGCTTGGCTTTTAAGGAATAAAGTAGATCTTCAAGTAAGGGTCACAAATATCCAACATTTAATTTTTTTACACCCTTCTAATGGTCTCAAGTTACATGAGTCTTGATGAATAATTAGTAATAGAAATAAAATTAAATTGAATTAAAAAAAAAACCCAACAAAAACAACACCACACCACAACCTTAACACACTGGAAAGAAAACATATTGCAATAATAAAAAAAAGAGTTGTGAAGCAGCTATTACATTTAAATGCAGTTGCTGTGGATTTATTTTGATTTAACTGTGGACAGTATTAAACCCACTAGAGTCTTCTACTTCTTGCCATAAATCTCAGCTTCTACATCTGCAAATCAGCTTGCTGCAGGAAGTACAAATAAGGAGATTTATGGTACGTAGGAAAATAGCAACAAATATCTCTAAGGCTCTTGAATCAGCAGAAACTGCTCTTTTTTCTTTTTTTTTTTAACTACTAAATGATACAATGAAAATAAGTCAAAAACATCTTTCTGAGTGCTACTCCAGCCATTTGCATTTTTACAACTAAAAATTTGGCTGAACACTTCTTTCCATTTCAGTAGTGGATAATACATGTAAATCTTTCACAATACTTGAACCAAAATATTAGATTACTTCAAATATAGTGGTATTTAAGCCATGGTAATATATTGTATCATAAGGGATTGGTGAGTGTTGACACCTTAGGGTATTTTTCTCCCTCTCAGCAAACCCTTGGTTTCATGTGATGTCATCTTTTAGCAGGATATTGCACTGTTCTGGGAACTGTATCCCAGAATGGGCCTACATTCTGCTCCACTCCTCTTTTTAGAGGTTTTTAGTGTTTGTTACACTTATACAAGCAGTCCTGTTCATGCAATTCTGTACTGCTCAGTCAAAAGATACTCCTCAAACCACACATGTAAACAAACCACAGACCAAAAAAACCTTACCTAACAAAACATGTCATATGGTCTTACAGCTTCATGTTTCTAGGCTTTGGGTCTCTCCATCAAATTGTGTGTTGTGTTGTGTTTTTTTTTCTCTCTCCGCTTCATCTTGTGCTTCACAGGCTTCTGAGAAGCATGCGGCAAAAACTATTTTGTCAAGAATTCTTAAATCCTCTTAAAATTTTAATCTCCCTCCTGCCATGGCAATCCTTTCCCCCCCCTCACATTGCAGCATACAGCAGGGACAGGGATGGATTTACAGAGAAATCATTCTATTTCTGTACGCCAGGTTCCAATTCTTTAAATTACTGCAATAATTTATTCTCAGAAGCAGTAATTCGCAGATTATATTACACAGACAATCCCAAGTAAAATACAGCACATAAAGTTTAGTTCGGAAATACTTAAAAATCTAGAGTGCTCTGTATCCCTCTGATCTGATTTGTGACGATACAGGAAACTAGGTCCAGACCAGGCAGCATGTCTGAAATCAAAGCAACGTGCTACTGTGTTAAGCGCTGCCAACAGCGGCTGCAGAAGCGGTCGTGTAGCAGTCATAGTATTTCTGTGTAAACAATCATGGCATGTGCCCTCTCTCAACTGAGCTGCCTCATAAGCATCTGACTGACAGCCTGCTGCCTTTAATGAACTGGAAAACTACATTTCCTGCCTCTGCAGATTTGGGCAAGTTCAGCTCTATGAGAAATCATGAGCTGCTTCCCTTACCTTTGGCCTCTCCATCATCCCACTCCTTTCAACAGCACATTCCGGGCAATTAAAAAGACAAAAGCTTGTTTTGCATTTCGAAAGGTTTTTTTGACTCCTAAGACCTATCACTTTATCTTCCTTTGTGTCATTCAGACAGAAGACTCAGATATGTTTGGAAGCTACAAGGCCTCACTGACAAAAGCTTTTATTCTCAAATGAAAGTGGTTGTTTCTTTTTCTTCTCAATGTGTGTTTGTGTTCATTAGCAAGATAACATTTTTCCACAAAACTGCATCTACAGTGGACCATAGCACGTTCATGGCGTGAACCATGCTGATTCAGAATTGGAGCAAATAGCCACATTCACATTTTTGTATATTATAGTAATTGAGTTGTCTATCACCTAATTTTGACTCTGTTGTTTGAGGGGTTTGTTGTTTGTTCGTCTTTTTTATTGTTGGGGGATGGGGGTTTTTGTTTGGTTTTGGTTTTTCTGTTTGTTTTGTTGGATTTTTCTTTTTTTTTTGGCCTTTTTTTCCTTGTTGTTATGCTTATTAGAATGAGGAAAAGCATTTTTATTTTTAAAAGTAGGAAGAGTGATAGGAAAGCTGTTCCCTGAGCAAGTAGAGGCTGCTGCAATTCTTCCTTGCTGTGACATTAAACTAGTGTCAATTTAGAGCTCACTAAACGCTGCAACTGGAGTCACTTAACTGTACAGCAAGGGTCTAAAGTTTCTATCCTATTTTACCTTTTTGTAAATTTGCTTTTAATTTCTATCCTTAATGCAACTCCATTTTTTTCCAGCACAGAAAACGTTTCCAGATAGGTGTGCCTGATTTCTTTCCAGCAGCTCCTCCACACAGCACATCTCTGCAGTGCCCACAGTAAAGGTTTGCTTCACAAGACAGGGGAATTTCCTTCTGACACTCCATGACTGACCACTTGGCACAAGAGACTGCAGAGGACCACTGCAATACTTGGACCCAGTTTCATAGCTGCCAAATACTGTTGGTGCTGAAGGTTTCGGAATTTGTGCCCCAACATCAGAACAGAAATAGAACTTGCCACTCTTAACAGTTGCTATCTCAATGCCTCTGAATTCTGACTCACTGGACCTCAAGTTACACAATTCTAGATTCCCACCACTCCCCCACCTTTCAGCAGCTTTCTAATGCTGTTGGTGCATGGAACAGCCATTCCCTCCACCCTCCAGAGGCCCCCTGTGACATATGTTGAAACATCTGCTTCATCTTCTATTCTATAAATTATCCATTTAAAAAGCACTCAACACCCCCCCCCCACCCAAACCCAAGCCCACACACACAAAAACACCCCAACCCATGCCCCCCCTCCACCTGCAAAAAAAAAGTTTGCATTTTTTTTACACTTAAAACATAAGCTCTAACAAGTTGTCCTAATTTCGAGTAACACAGTGACATGTTTTACATGGAGAGGAGGGTGCACTTAAGCACCAGTGTGCCCACGGTGTATCCTATGACGTTTACTTTCCTCTATCAGTTCCAAAGAAAGCATATACATATACACTACACAACAGAAAGTGAAAAAAGGTTTATCTCATCATGAGTCTACATTTGCAACACTGCCAAACTAAACATAATTAAAGGTAACTGAACACTACTTCTTTCATCACAACCCAACTTTCTTCCCTTACTTGTCTTTCCTTTAGCACACACAAGAACAAAAGCTCAAGAATTTTTCAGCAAAGGTCTGAAGCTTTCTGTGCTCTGTTTCATCCCTACAAACAAAGTCAAACCAAAAGGTCTGAAGTTTTCTGTGCTCTGTTTCATCCCTACAAAGTCAAACCAATCAATACACTTACTACACGCTTACAAATCACTTCAAAAGTGTACCTGTTTGTGAAATTCTAAGTAATGCACTGATGGGAAATCATATATACTAATATTTTCATGTAAGACTCATAAGCAAATTTTACAACTGAGGAAGTAAAGGGTTTGGTTTTGCAAAAACACTTTGTAATAATGAATTTATTATTTAGGAAAGATATGGGGTTTGCAGTTTTAAAAACAGTCTATTTATTCAGAGAAAAGAGAGCATGTATGATTCATGTTTTTAAACTAAACCCATCCTAGTGCAGAATGGTCATGCCTGGGTTGTGAAAAAAATTTAGTTTACACGAGCTTTTTTACTGTATGAATGAAGGCTACTAAAGCAGTCACTGAAATTCCATATCCATGTCATATAGTTCCTCAGATGTGCCTCTATCTACTCATACTGACTTACGACAAAGTTGAACTTGTGATCTAGAGGTTAAAAATCTTTGTCTTACTGTTGACAATCCCTGCTTCACCTGTTTATGTAAAGGAAAAACAGGAACAGTATAATCTGGCAGAAGAAGGCTTCTCAGTGAAAGAGAGGATAAAAATATTTTTGTTTGCTTTAAGGATTAAAAATTAAAAGCACATTAAAAATTACTCTTAAGAAAACATTGTTCCAATGAAGTTTGGCACAATGGAGGTAAGGCAAACAATGCCTCCCCATTAGCCAAACTGCTGCCTGATGCTACTCGGATCCAAGTCCGCCTGTATCCAGAAGTTCTGTTCCTTTGCACCACCTAATTCAGTTCATGTTACTTCACTAGTCAGCTTTACCCTCACATAGTATTATTTCAAGGAATACACGGTTCAGTGCAAGAGGCATAAAGTTGGACTGTTCTCCACACTGATCAGTGTTATGCTATACAAGAAATTAAAATAAGCAAGAAGTATGGTGTGCTGGGAAATCTTGGCCCTTTTAAAAGAGCCAGTTTCTTCTGTTCTAGAATGCAGCCAACACTATACCCCCTCCCCAGATTTTGTAAACAAGACAGTTTGAAACAGCCTCAAGACGAGCAAGTTGCAGTGAGCACATGGAAATTAGTTACTAGCATATAGCTATGCATTATTGCATATTTGTAAGTATGCATTTTTTTTCCCCAAATTTGCAACGAAGATCATTTGCAAGTGTTAGCTCTCTTCCAAAACAGTATTTCCTACTGCAGAATACACTAATTTTCAACAATGATAAGAAAAAGAATGGAGAGGTAATTTTGTTATTTTTTAAGTTAGAAAAATTTTGAGTAGTAAAACCTGATGAATTGTACCTCATTTCTAATTATGTTTTATACCCAAGAAACTCTTGATTGCAAGTAAATAATGGGATTACCATATTCAATCATTTAACACAGCTTTAAATTTTCTGAATTAACATGCTTTATTAACTTCATTGGAACAAATTGGTTTTACCTCCTTAAAGAAAAATTCAGGTTAGATTAATAAGCAGAAAAAAATGTATAAAGCATCATAATACAACATGAAATAAAATGTTAATTATATTGCAAGCTTCCTGAATAATTATTGTCAGCAAATCCTGAAATTAACTTAGCAAGATTCTGAAATCTTTAAACAAAGGTAAATATGCCAACCAATACATTTTGACAAGTGGCCAGTTGGAACACTGTGACAAATAAGAGACTCCACAGAATGTTGTGCTAATAGCTGTATTTCAGAACGGCTCACAGAGTGATGGGCTGTCAAATGCACAGATTAACTTTTGATATACGACCTATTTAATAGATCTATTAGTTTGATGCATTTGATTTTTGCAAGAATTTACTTAATATTGCTGTACAGATCTCAAGGGTCTCACTGTTTTGGGCTATTTGTATGCAGCACAAAAGAATTTTCAATTATTGTCTGGTTTAGACATATAGTTTAAATATACATCCACGCACATTACATTCATTTTGTGCCACAGCTTGACATGACATTCCATTTGCTTTCTTTTTTATTATATAAAGATGCCCTTTTTAGCAAAGTTGTTGCCTCTACTTTTAGTGAGCTATACAGTTCAAAAAGCATTAAAATACAGGTCTTCCAAGGTGTCCAAGTTCAACTGTATTTTCTTCACTTGTCTGTGCACACAAGGGAGAGGATTTAAGTAGGAAAGACTTGTTCTTGTTTTTATTAGTTTAAGTAGAGAATGTTCAGCCACTGCTTTTGATATCATTCAGAGCCACATTGTAGGCAATTGAAGTTGTCATGTTCATATGACTCCTGCTTTCTGGGATAGATTTGAATTCAACCACATAGTTTTGTTTCCAATTTTGTATTAAATGTGCTCTTATTTTTAAACTAACAGAAACCAAAGAACTATGATGAGCTTATTTGGGGGAATGCAGTGTTACAGACACTCACTAGAGTGGTTTTGAATATATTTGCAATATCAACGTTCAGTAGAAACACAGAGCAAAATGATTCTATGTTATATCCATTGCAGCAGACATGACTTGGTGTTAAACTACATAAGCCCAAATAAAATATTCACAGACAGTGAATACAGAAATAACTTCTGGATGAACTGAGGGGAAAAGATGCAATTAAGAATGTAATACGTAGAGATGCTAAAAGGGCAAAGTAAAAACAACAGAAGAGGAAAGAATATACCATCCATGACACAAATTGATGAGTGAGAGAAGAGATGATCTACACTAACATAAGACAATCCAATTTAACTGTTCATAACATGCACCAGGAGCCTGAGAAATGATCTAATATTACCAACTATGCTACACAACCAGTCTGAAAGAGCTGGTGTCCTTCTTGATAAACATTGGATGCTAGGATGGCTGAACCTGTATGACACAAAAGTTGCCCTTCAAAATGACAGAACAAAGATCTTCAGGAAAGTAAAACCTCACGAAATATTCCATTCTGTACTTAACCTTTTCTTTTTTCCTTCCTCCCTCCCCCTTTCTGATAAATTCTGGTTTCAAGGTCTGAGTCACATACTTGAGGTTTCTGGTTTGTGTCGGTTTGGGTTCAGAATAGAATAGAATAAACCAGGTTGGAAAAGACCTTTGAGATGATCGAGTCCAACCTATCATCCAACACTATCTAATCAACTAAACCATGGCACCAAGCACCTCATCCACTCTCTTCCTAAATACCTCCAGTGATGGTGACTGCACCACCTCCCTGGGCCGCCCATTGCAATGGCCAATCACTCTTTCTATGAAGAACTTCTTCCTAACATCCAGCCTAAACCTCTTCTGGCACAGTTTCATTTGGTTGGGTTTTTTTGAGGGGAGTTGTTTGGCATTTTTTGTTTCCTTGTCTTCTGCATTTTCTGACATTGAAGTTACTGAGTTTTTCACATCATGAATAACATAGGGAAAAAACTCAGGGCAAGCTGTTTAATGTAAATGAGATTACACAACACAGGAAGTTATAGATGGAAAAGCGAAGGGGCACCTGTGACACCTCTGCAAAGCAGTCCCCAGCAGCCCACGCTGCCTACTGCTAGCAACTATCCCTGCAGTTAAATTAATCTCAAAACTGGATAATCTGCCCTGGGTTAATCAAAACCAGACCATAGCAAACCAACACATACAAACAGCATTGTATTTAATTCAAAACCTAGGCAGAGAGATGCAAGGATTAAGCGGAGAAAGGGAAGATTTTCAAGAATAGTGGGCATACAATATTTGTACTTGTCTGTTAGTAATCCAGCATCTAAACAAAAGTAAATTTTCTTCTCCAGAAAGGCAAGACCTAGTTCCTGAACACCTCCTGAAACTATTCTTCAATGACTATCACCTTTTACCTAATATTTATTGACAGGATTGCACTGACATATTTTTGTAAAAATAAAATGTTTCCACTACCTTACAACTTGTTTGTTTGGTGTTTGTTTTGAGTTTTGTTCATTAAAACCACTTAAAATAATACCAGCAACTATTATTTGATGTTTCATTTTAATACAATAACATCATATACGTAGTCCAGTTCAGGAAAGAAGTTAATATTGTGCTTATAAGCTTGTGTTAAGACACTGATACATTTTCCTCCCATGTTTATACTTGTTAAATGTGCACTCTTAATTACAGAAATGCACACTGCCCCTAGGCAACCTGAAAAATAACTGATAATCACACAATTTGTTCAAGGCTTCTCCTTTATAATTAACCTTCTTACAGCAAGTAGAATACACATTAGACATGATCTTTGACTGCTTTTTGATTTGTATGAGGCCAGATATTATCTCACTAACACAAGATTACATAAAGCAGTGCATCATGCAAAATATTATTTTTCTCTAACCATTCAGAAACACTCAAATTAAAGTGATATGATTTGTTAATCTCTATACATTAGTATAACTCCTACTGCCACTAAGAAATCTAAACATTTTTAAAGTTGATTTTATGCCTACAATTCACATAACAGTCAAATTCAGATCAATTAACATGAACAATTGATTTGAATTTTGTACTGATAGACCTTATTTTAGAATTCATTAATTTAAATTGAAAAACTGGAATTTCATCTACCTAGCAAAGGATGTACTTAATGTGCTGATAGGGAACAAGCAAGATTAATCTACATTGTTTAAAATAAAACATCCAATCTAGTGGAAGAATTTTCAGAACCAGAGCTCATGACCAATCACCAAAAAAAAAAAAATCATTAAAAAAAATCAATCCCATCCTAATACACACATTTCAAGAACATTAACAAGTTAAACACACACAAACCCTGTCAAACCTGCTGTCAAACTTTTTTGACTAAACTCTCATCCCAGTAACCTCAATTCTTTCAAATTTGTCATGGAGAACTTCAACTTTTTACTACAGTCAATTTTTTTCTCTTCACCTGTTTTGCACACTGAAAGCGGATGGGAATGAAGCTGACATGTGAAACAAATATTTGAATAACAATGAATTTACTTAAGTTAATTGGAGTAGGAAATTGAAGTAACAGTATTTTGGCTAGATAACAAAATAAATTCGTATATTTTTCAGCACATGTTTAAATTTATGGAATGCAGAGCTCTCTTCCTCCTTTACTTCACACACTTTATGGCAAATTTTGCTTATTGCCTTCCTAATTCTAATTTCTGATCTAAATCTAAACCTCATTATAGATGCAGCACTCCAAGTCATTCTCCTCAATCTCTACCCCTTCCATTTTCCATGTATTTATTTGCCTGCCATTTTTCCAGGGGGACAGACTCTTCAGGTTATTCAAAATGGTTTATTTTTGTAAATTTTTGGTGAGTTTTTTGTTTGTTTGGGGTTTTGTTTTTTGGGTTTTTTTTTAAATTTTGTAATTTTTTTGCATTTTCAGATTTTGGTCTTTTCTAGTTTTTGACCTAGTGAGGCTTCTGGCACCAGACTGGAAGGCAAAGAGCCACAGATGCATACAGTTTGCTAAAACATAGTATGGTGGTATGGAAATGAAAGCCTGGTAATTATCACCTTATGATGGCTTCTGAAACAAAACAGTACCTATGTAGGGGCATGTCAAAAATGTAGAACTGCACCATGCTATGTAAAATAAAATGAGGAAATGACTAATAAGGCAGGTGCTCACAAAGCAAGATAATTTGTTCTAGTCCTTATAATTTGGAATGAGAAATAAAGGATAGCTGTAACATTTTAGTGTTATTATGAGTTTGACTCATATAGCTCAAGTGACAGTTTTATTAACTTCAAAAAAATATTACTGTTTTGATTAAGAACACTGGGTTACCTTCAGTTTAAAAAATAAATAATTTATAATAGTCTCCATAGAATTCTTGGAAGATTGTTTCAGTTGTAAGACTAGGAATTATGGGTTTACTCCCTTCATGTTCCAGATTAACCCCTCCCTGCACATGCAAGCACCTAGCTTAAAACAGACCTTTGTGTTTGGTGGGTTTTTTTGGTTTGTTTTCACAATGGACTTTAAGATCTCAACCTTCTACATCTGGCTCTAGAAGAACATGCCCAAGTCTTCTACACACCTGTGTTTCACCTTGTCTGGTCAACAATGTAAACATTCATTTTAATATTTGACAAATTATACCTTTTTGTTAATGAACTCAAGGCCTTCCACATCACATTATTCATAATTTGGAATATTGTATATATTGTATTGTATATACATTCCTATATACAATTATGTCCCAAATAACTGAATATACTAGAAGTCCGAGAGCTGCATGCTGGTTCTTTCCAAGGACTAGTGAAGGAATACTGCCGCCATCATTGGACTGATTGACAGCCACCTAAACATGAGCCAGCAGTATGCCCAGGTGGCCAAGAAGGCCAATGGCATCCTGGCCTGCATTAAGAATAGTGTGGCCAGCAGGACCACGGAAGTCATTGTGCCCCTGTACTCTGCATTGGTTAGGCCACACCTGGAGTACAGTTCTGGGCCCCTCAGTTTAAGAAGGACATCGAGACACTTGAACGTGTCTGGAGAAGGGCAACAAGGCTGGGGAGAGTCCTTGAGCACAAGCCCTGTGAGGAGAGGCTGAGGGAGCTGGGATTGTTTAGCCTGGAGAAGAGGAGGCTCAGGGAAGACCTCATTACTCTCTACAACTACCTGAAGGGTGGTTGTAGCCAGGAAGGGGTTGGTCTCTTCTCTCTAGCAACCAGCACCAGAATAAGAGGACACAGCCTTAAGCTGCGCCAGGGGAAGTTTAGGCTCAGGGTGAGGAGAAAGTTCTTTACTGAGAGAGTCGTTTGCCATTAGAATGGGCTGCCCAGGGAGGTGGTAGAGCCACCGTCCCTGGAGGGGTTCAAGAGGGGATTGGATGTGGCACTTGGTGCCATGGTCTAGTCATGAGGTCTGTGGTGACAGGTTGGACTCTATGATCTCTGAAGTCTCTTCCAACCTTGGTGATACTGTGATTTGTTGAACTTGCAAGAACAATTAATAAATTTTAAAAATCCAACACTATGTAATGCTACAAGCCACAGAAAGTTTAAACAGTTATTCAAAGTATCTGAAAACCTGTGTTTCTGTGTTGGTTTCTCTAGGAAAAAGTTTAAAGATTTTTGTTCTTACGAGTAGCAGCTCATACATGGAATTTGGAAATACCTCAGAGAGAGGTGTTACTCAGTGGAAACAACAACATCAAGCATAGCTGTACTGCCACAGTAGCTTTAAGTGAAAAGACAAAAAGGGAAAAAAAAAAAAAAGGAAGAGTATTTATGCTGTCTGAAAAGAGTAAACAACTTGAAAGTGACAGGTCTCTCCAAAAAAACCCAACAACCACCCCAAACCTGAAAAGCAAACCAACCCAACAGGGAAATACTGTTAGGAAAATATTTAAATAAAACTGAAGACCCCACACACTCTTATGTAAGCACTTGCATTGTTGAACAAGCCCCAAAACGATTTTTCAGAGACTGGGCAGATTTCCATATTTTTAGAGGATTACACTGAATTAAGCCATTAATATATGAACTAGTTGCTAAGAATGTTAAACACTGAGAACCATTAAAACAAATACAGAAAGCAGTGACATGCCTGACATTTGGTCCCAGGGATATACCATTTTATCCTTTACATATTTAAATAACAAATGTTGTCATTTTTATAAAACTCATGATACAAAAATACGACCATACAAGACTTTTCCGGTATTAAATAGTATTTAAAAGTTTATTTCCTTCCTAATGTTCCAGTGGAATGACTTTTTGGCAGAACTATCTGGAAAGTAGAAACCAGATCTAAATGCAGATTTTAACCCATTTATTCCTGACCTGAATACTAATACTTAAAAAATGTTGAAGTCTTCCTAAAGCTGTAACTTAAAGGAATAATCCTTTTTTAAATCCACTTTCTTGATTTGCCTTTTATTACTTATTCTCCTGAGAAATTCAGGAGAGTTTACTTGAGAAACTAACTGAAAAATCCAATTTTCATGTTTTTCTTCAACTGGTTGACTTGAACTTTTTATGACTCTCAACAGCCCTTTCCAATGGGAAAAATTACTACTAGCCTGATTCTGCAGTGCACATGAATGTATACTGTCCACTGCAGCCCTGCAGAGTTCTGTCTTAAGAGCCGCTGAAACAGAAGTATGAGTTACGTATATATATATTTATCAAACTCTCATGTAAATATCACTCTGTTCCATAACTGGAGTCAATGACTGACTATGGCACACATCTATTTATCCACACATTAATTCAGAACACATTAACATTAGTTTGGCATCACACTCTACAACAAAAGAGAAGATGTCTGAGCCTGAAATGAAAAAGAAATGTCAGTAAAGCATGTGAGGCCCATTAAACTGAGAAATGCTTACAAGAAGTATACAAAGCTTAACAAAACCAAAACCAAACAACACTCAAAACCAACTATAACCTCCATCCACAACTCACCACTCCCCCAAAATAACCTTCAAATTCTTGGGCAAAACTTACTCTCTCCAGAAAAGCATTATCTTTCTTGTGGAATACACAGAAGTGTAATAATCACAGTTTCATACTAACTCCCTTTCCAGAAAACAACCTCTCTGGGATTAACGCTTCAAACATTTGTATATTTCTTTAAACTTTAGACAGGAGTAAGAAGTACTTTCTCTACACGTGGAACAGCTCACTTGTATAAAACAAAGCTGATGTCATTTGGGTTTGCAGGTCTTGATTTTGCGTAGCCAGTTAATTGCTCAGTGTCTTAATTTTATTGGTACTCAGCAACTTTACCTATATCCTTCACTAGCTACATGTATTCCCACAGCAGAGTATTTCACCATGTGTCACTTAAAAACTTTGAAAAGCCAATGCATCATGCCTCTTTTTAACCAGCATGTGGATTTGCACGTGCTACTGATGTACTTCAGTTTGCATCCCATCGCCAAACTTGGTTCTGCTGTTTTAACCAATGATATACTAAATACTGTACCACTTGAGGATGGCTAACAAAGTGCTCACCTCTTTGATGGAGATGAAGATATGAGGATAACACAGATCAGTCATTTATTGCAGCACAATTGATTCTTGGCAGAAACGCTATCATCTAAAATGTCTGTAAAAATCATGCGCGTATGTGGATGTGTACAGACCCACATTTGCAATAAAAATACTGAATACTTCTAGACCACCCATGTGATTTCTACAATAAAAGTCACAAGTTACCACTCAAATCCTCCTATCACATGGGGTCATGTCATTAAAAAGTTCAAGCCACTTAAATTGCAATAGCCAAATAAAAAGGAAATCACATGGAATACTCTGTGACTAGTGGCAGCACTGTCTTCAGACAATACACTACCCTAGTTTAAGCTACATATACTGACAGAAGAGAAATTATTTCTCTATGCATGACTCTCAGCAATTATTTCATACATATCATGATAATGTCTCTGTTTAATTACTTTCATTGGGGATTACTTTATGCTACAATTCTCTGTATTCTATTTAACGTCAAAGGACTTTGAAAGCTAAGTCTCTTCCATCATAAGGTCTCTTGCTTTTAGTCCTTCTAAAAGAGCCTAACCAAGAGCTTCCTTCTGCCTTCCTCCCCTCAAAATGGAAAACTATTAATACAAAGACTTTTCTTCCAGAAAAACAGGGAAGTATCACAAACATCTCTAACTGATAAAGAAACTCACTTCTGCATTGTTCTCAATTAAAAGCAGCTAGGCTAGTGAAGAACACAAAAATCCACCATATCCTATTTTGTTACTGAAATCCACCAAGGGAACACTGAGCATGCACTGGCAAATGTACATATAAATTACATAAAATTATGTGCTGCATTATTGTGGCATATTTATCAATGGCACTGTAATTAATAACCAGCTGTCAACATCCTGGAGTGACTGTGGAACACAGTAAACGCAGGACGCTTAAATACTTTAAACTTTTTTGTTAACATGCTTCTTTGAATAAGCAGATTTTTTTGCATAAGCCTGAATAGGATTAAGAGGCTTTCTTGAGATGCAGAGACCCAGTGGATTTCATCTGTTATGTGGGAAGCCAGTGCTGCTCATAGGCTTCTAAGGTTTATATTACATTCATTATCTTCAAGCAGTGCTAGGTGTTGACAGTTTTAACTGCCTTCATTGGAACAACAGCCCCTGCAAAACTGAACATGAGCACAATTTATAATTTACGACCCATCTGTCAGAGATGAAAGACAGCCCTTTGGAAATGTGTGTCACTGCATCTCTGCTGACTCTTCTGGGGAAGATGTAACTGAAGAGTCAGGGACACAAGTGGGAGGCGAAGGGGGCTGGGGAGAGGACCCCCTGCACTCACTCCCTGTGAGCATTAACTGAATGACCATGCTTACCTCACTGCAGGAGCTCCCAGGCACCAACAAAAATATTACTAAGAGGCTTATGCATAGTTTAAATGCCACATAAATCTGTGCCTCAACTTGCTATTCTGGACAAGTCAGCATGAGCATGTACTTTAATAAAGATTTCAAAGAGTACAGACACTAAGGTGAAATTAGGAGAGATTCCTTGGTCAGTGATTTGACAATATTCAGATGATCTCACACTCTGTTACTGTCCTAAACCCCAGGAATACCTTCCCCACATTTTACTATTATAAGCAAGCCAACATACTCTAAAGTATTCTTAGACATTTTAAATTTTCCCTTCAATCAAGCACATAAGCTTTGTCTATAGACCACATAATTTTTTTCCATGCATACTGAGACATGTTAAAAGCATATTTTTATAATATTTTTTTTCATTGTACTACTGTTGTAGGTTGCATTAAACCAATCGACAATTTTTAGAGACTAAAAAAAGTCACACTTCAAATAATTGCCTGCTGGTGCCTGTGAGTTAACTATGAGGCTGCTAATGATTTGGTATCCTACTAAATTTTGCAGTGCAACCACAAAATGCTAACTAGATTACACAGAGAATTACGGTACTTTTAAAAGAAAACTGTATCTTAAAATACTGAACTAAGGAAAAATCACAAAGGAGCAAAAAAAATAAATAATCCATGTTTTAATACAATACAAAAAGGGCATTTTGTTGTTCCATGCCATGAAACTCACTATCCATCCCTTACTAGTGAAGTTCTTTGACAAATAAACAAACACCACACAAAAAATAGTTTTATCTTATGTCAAGCTGATAGTGAGAGACAACAGTCAAATGACGACATGCAAAACCTTTCAAGAAATTATAGTCGATGTCTACATGCCAGTGACCTACCAATCGTTGTATTTAATGTTTTAAAACAGGTAAGTGAAATATAAAACAAATAAAGCCCTGACATTTGCTCCTCAAGATAATCCTTTCAAAGGCCCTTCAGACCCTTACAACTTTTCTTTCTAGGATTATAGCAGAAGAAGGTCAGAGAAAAGACCCCTATGAATGTACACAAGTAGCCTTAGAGTCATTAGAACAAGTAGCAGCCTATTTTAAGCATTTAACTGATGAAGAACCCAGAAATATAATCCTGCAAAGCCTTATAGTTATGCTTAACTTTCCATAATAAACATACTCCTGCTGCAGGGCTGCTCACAGCATGTGTCAGGTCAAAGATTCACACAAGGTATCATCAAAATTTTGCTGTATCAAATTAATCTTAAACACAGATATGAAGCTATGAGTGAAGAACAGTGTTTTATTGAAGGTGGCACAAATACAGATATCCCACTAACTGAATCTACCACATAGATATTTAAGAAAAAAAAATGGAACTAATAACAGCATGACTTAATGGCTGCTGGAAGAGGCAGAAAGTGGATTCTTTTCATCAGTCACTAAAAATAGGTTTGGTAGGCTGGCATTTAAGATCTGCACCAAAAACTACTTTGGCTCAGTTTTCAATAGCAGAGGATACAGAACTTGAGAGCAGGAGACGCGAACAAGAAATGACTGCACTTTTAGCCTAACAGAGGTAGAGGATTGTGTTTGAACTTGGAGAAAGAGATGATTTGTAATCCACAGTTGTGAGCAGCAATGGAAGATGTCAGGTCAGTGGGAAGATTTTGCACAAATCTAACAGATCATGTGCTGCAGAACAAGAAATATAACCCCATATTCTGTCCCCAGCAGCAGCAGAAATGGGAAAGTGTTATAGAGAGATCAGGCATGGGAACGGCCACGTTCTGCAGTTCATCTCCCTTCCTGTTGTGAGGACAGGCAGTTTTAAAAGTTCACTACTTACTTTGTCAGGAATGCTTCCTTTATTCATTTTATATCCATATTCTACAAGTTTTGAGTCCATTAGATGACTCTGTGAACAACAAATCCACTCTGACATGTTGAAATGCTTCTGAGTTGCAACTGGCATTTCCAAGTTCAGAATCATAGATCTGGTTTGGATTAGTCTTACCTTTAATGCACTACTTAAATATTTTTTTCCACACTAAAGCTATCCATTGCCTTTTTTTTTTTTTTTTCCCTCCTCCCTGCTTCATTTTATGAAGCTAGTCCTGGAATTCTCCAACATTGACACACTTGACCACTCATAAAAAAAACAATCAATCCTTTGCTGAAGCCATGCTCACTCTCTCTCAAAAGCATTGAGCCATTTTCTCACTGATCTTAGCCTTTATCATAGGTTCTACCATTGTACCATGGACACAGTCCCACATACCGGTCCCTGGTTTCTAAGGTGGTCATTTGAGCCCTTTTTGTGGATGGGAGCTTTACTGGCCATCTGCACAGTGGCCATCAAAGGGGGTATTACTCAGCTTAGCCATCAGCTCAGCTATACTGCATGTCACAGGTAAGTTACTTCCAGCACCCTTTGGCAAACAGTGTCTGGTCCTGTTAATGTCTCTTCAGTCTCCCGTTCCTTCCGTATGTACAATAAATTGATGTGGTTTCCTACAAGGATAGCAGGGTGATTGGTACATGTATTTGAAAACAGTTTATTACAACCTAGATACATCTCTTAAAAGGGAACTATGCATCATAAACAAAGTTGGTGCTGATGTTCTTCAACAATCAATTCCAAGACTGATCTTACTTAGTATTCTGCCTGACTTACTATTAGGGAGATTCACAACGCAAAGGAGGGTCAATCACAGAGAACTGAATCAACCAAAGGATTACTGTGTGGAAAAGCCATAATATTTCAGAGTGCAAGCTGAGTTTACATCAAAACATTAGAGGAGAAATACTTGAGTATATACATCAAAGTGAAATTAACTGAGCAGTAGCAGGATAACACCCCTGACAGGAAAAGAACATACAACCTAGCCATGGATCAGAGAGGTATATGGAATGGAAATATTCCATTTCAGTTGCAATCCATCTAATTTATGCATACGAGGCATTTATGTTAAGGACAGGAATAAAAGTTTGATCCTACTTCAGAATGCTCTGTGCTAGAGGCCAAGAATAACCAGTCTTGCAGTTTTTTCAAAAAGGCAATACTGAGATCTGCACTCAATCTTAAAAGCAAAATGTAATAGAAGCATCCCCCCCAAAAAACTCCCAACCAGCCAAATAAAGCAAACCTAAAAAAACAAACCAAATAATCCAAAACTTAATAGAAAATTTCACTTTATACAATAAACCAAATTTCCTCTTTCCCCCTCCCCACCCATCACCACCCCCCCCAACTGAATTTTAAAATACTAATACTGCACACAATTAGGAATATTAACTATACTTACAATATATGATGAAATATATAATTTTGCAGACAATTAGAATAATTAGCATTTTCAGAGAGCCATGAGTAGGCAAGTCCTACATATAGCACTATATACTATCCTAAGTGATCCTGCTTTGGCAGGGGTGTTGGACCCAATGAGCTCTGGAGGTCCCCTCCAATCTCTCATGTACTGTGACACTGTGATACATATGCTACCTGTTGCTATTTTCACTAACTGCAGATAGTCTTTTCAGAAGGGGGGGTGGAAATCAGGAAAAATATTGGCTGCACGAGGGGGTATTTTTTAATTGAAAATAAAACACTAGAGTAGCAGAGGGGAAAGGTGCTTTATTCCCAGATCTTCATCTGACCTATTAAGCATATTTAGGTGATTTATTTTGCTACCACTCATGTTTCATCACCTGTCAAATGGTACTTACATCCTTTATGCAGCACTTGAGATCTACTGATGAAGATCTTTTCTTTTTCACTTCATTAAACTGGCATCTAGGTCAAGAGATTACAGAATCTACAGATTAAAGGAACAAAAAACAATTATCACATGCAATATTAAAAAGTATTCCCACAGCCTTGAGTGTATCACTGCTGAGATAATACAGATTAAAACTGTCCAAAGCCCTACTAAAATAATTGTTTGCACTTTGTAAGAAAAGCATCTTGCTTGGCAAGTGATTAATTTATTAAAAAAGATCTGTAGATGTCTTCAAAGGGAAAATAAATGTCTCAATTTTGATAAACTAAATATTAATTTAGATTTGTATGCATTTTCCTACTTCAGAAATAGGACTGCACTGGCTGGAAAACCGAAATACTTTGAACTGGTCTTCTCTCAACTCTCAACCAAACTGCTGGAACACTAACTTGAAACCGCTGATAGTGAGCAACAATGTTGCTTAAAAAACCCTGAACATCTCTGTGTATCAGAAACAAAGCAAACAGTAGCACAGGGTAAAGTAATCGTGCTTTACAAAACTACTGTCTTCTCATCTCTGGGAAGGTACTGCTTTTTTGTCTTACTTGGAAATATAAATATAGCATTTTTGTCAGCTGTATTATCTTATTTACGGTCAGGTTACTCTACCTCTGTAAATACTGTGTATAACATTAAAAAAACTTTACATTTGCTAAGTAAGAAAAAAAGCTTTGTCATTGAGAAGGTTGAAAACATGAAGGAAACTGGCAGTGTTTGTGTGGTGAAAAGGTGGAGCTGACAGGGAAGCTGCTGAACAGCTCTTCCAGCCATCTTTACTACCCACCTGAAGGCGCAAACAGGAAAATTCCAGTGTTGTTTCCGTATACTCCAAGCACAATAACAAATTCAATCACTTGGCACAATGGTAGTACCAGATCACCAAATGAAGACTATATTCCACAATAACTCATCAGGCTAAGAATCAGCCAAAAAGAAGATTCCCACTGCAGCGCTGCTGGACCAAGGTCAGCTAGGAGAAAGGTCTCAATTTCTTTTTATCAATAGAAAATGTAGCTTTGAAGAGAGGTTATTACCCTGCAAAATCTAGTTCCAGTTCTTCTATTAATCAGCTCTACCCGCCCCCTTTTTTTTCTGCTCCATAGTTCATCTTGCCTTATTTAGATGGTAAGTGACAGCCTCCTCAACATGTTCATAAAGTAACACAGCAGCAAGTGCCAAACTGGTACAAAGATTGTAACTCGGAAACAAACCAGAGATTTTTCAGCCTGCCACCTTAAGCCATAGATTCTATAGGCTAAACTGGAGCCTGGATGTTATTCAGGTATTGAGCAGTAAATGCAGCAAGTATCTATTTGCTTGTAGGTCAGTCCTTTACCAGTAGTGTCCCAAGCCACTCACTGTTGACTGAACTTGGTACATTTAAATTTTTGAGGATATGAGAACTATTTAAGATTACCTACAACAAAATGCTTGCCTGCAATAAAGGTACTTTGACCAGTGCTGGAATCTGGGGATTTGGGGAGATGGTGGTGGGGTTTATTTGTGGGTTGTTGTTTGGTTGGGGTTTTGGTTTTGTTTTTTTAATGGCACTTGACTCCCTCTCACATTGATCATTCAGCTGAGAATCAGAACATAACTTGTGTCCCCAGAAAGTTTCCCGTGTAAAGGTTAAGTGGTACATACTTGAACACTCTTCTACCATCCTCCGAAACTTATCTTCTGAGAGCTGCTACTTTGAGTTGGAAAACCAACCCACAATGTGCAGAAGAATCCTGTGCTGATGATAGCATAAATTCTGTGTACACCTGCCTACTGTAGTGCCAAAGAAATTTTTTTAATGCACAAAGAGATACAAACTAAAATTGCCACTCAGCTGCAGTTACGTATCCATTTTCCTGACTCCAGCTCCAGACTTCAACCACTGTCCTTCAGCTGTTCAAAGATGGAAAATAGCAGAGAATCTTAATTCTCTGCTAAAAGCTGAAACACTTAAAAATAAAAAAAATAAGGCAATGCCCACTTCAGTAAATATTTCTGGTTTTAATTTTTAAGACTCAAGAAACTATTTTCATTCTTAAATGCTTTTCTTTTTCACATATATGGCAATGAGTTCAACCAAGTCTGCTATTGAGAAGATCATTTATTTATTTTTGGTATAGAATTTAACTGCATCTATTTATCACTGTTACAGCTCTTCTGCCATCTGTGACATATCATATTTCTTGAATTCATCATCAGGAGATGACTTGTTTCATATGTTGCGTCTTCATGCTGCTGTACATGCATTCCAATCACTGCTATTTTACCACTAGGAAAAGAATCTTATGATTCTGAGACACAGAGGGAGACTAATGACAGAGCCCTCAGCAGGACACTGCATCTCCTCGACACCAATCAGAGATTATATTTCCTTCCTTGCACTGCAGCAGGAGAGCACCGGCTGAGCAGTTCATAGATCCAAGTAGCTTAGAAAAAATAACCCAGAGCCAATCACAACTGCCTACTGGACTCAGCAGTCACAAAGAACTGGATTAGTACGCAGAGCAGGAGGAAGATGCAAGTTATTTATTAACTCAGTCATCTGCGTGCCTTATTAAACAACTGGAGAAGCAGCAAAAGAGACAGAATATGATAAAAATGGTGTTAGGAAAAAAACCTCATCCCTCTCCTGTGACAAAGATGAAGTTTATTGGCACAGATAGTCAAATATCAGTGCTCTTAGGCTAAGGAGACAACTCCTCTCTTATCTGCACATGGATTTCTTAGAAGGCCAGCAGAATTCAACAGTCTGCTCCCATCCCATCTGCTGCCACCCTACGAAAAGGACAAAGGTTGGAAAGATGAAGGCTCAAGACTCTAAGCCTAATAGTTCTGTGAACAAGAAAGTTTTTAATCTTGTCCAGATAAATGGAAATTTTGAGAGAGGCATCATTCTTAGGCTGGTTGGGCTGCGCTCCTCCAGAGTGTGTCAACAGCAATGAATATCTGCAATGAATTATCAGAACTGGCATACATAAAATGGGAGAATCTCATTCCTGAAATAATCAACATGAGGAGAAAGATAGATTCTCTGTACACCACCTACAGAAGTCAGTTGGATGGTATAACAAAAAAACAAAGCTAGCAGAGTAACATGAAATGTTGGTATAACTAGAATAATTTGATTAGGATGGAAATCTCATCTGAGAACAGTCAAGGTCTGCTTTAATTTCAAGAACAGTTCTGTGCAAAATTAACCTAATGCTTTGTGTGCACTAGCTGCAGTAAAGATCTAGTTTTGAGAGTGGAAAGGAAATGGGGAAGAAAAGCTTGCTAGTATTCACAGGTTGGAAGAGGATCTAGAAGCAATCAATTCCAATAAATCATGATCAATAGCATTTTAAGGTTGTCAGCACAGAGAAAACCAGTCACGCAACTCCAAGACCCATGTTTATTTTGGAATATTGGTAGGCAAACCTCAAGGGTAAAAAGAAACACACAGTACATGGAGATGTGCTTTAGAAGATCACAGTTATCTAAAGCAAGTCAAAGAGTCACTTTCTCACCTGACAGCGTTTAGCATCCACTGTTCAAACACACAGCCAGGGTAGTACCATTAGTTTATATTGCAGGCCACAGCTTTGTTTAATTCCCATAACAGGAAAAAAATATGCTCCCAAGAAGTGACCATAATCAGGCACACACTAGGTTTGACACTTTAGCATAGGACAGCTATACTAACTTATACTTCCATCTCAGCCTTCTTTGCATCTCTTTTGTTCTGCAACATTTTCTTCTCAATATACAAAAGAGAAAGAATAAACTTGTAATGATTCATTTGCTTGGCATCCACCCTGTTCACACCCCTTACATCAGCCTCCCACATTCCTTAGCTTGAAGCTTGGTCCACCAGCACCAACTTTGTTTTTATTTCAAAGGAGAAAAAAAAATAACAATTATCACTTTCCTTTTCAGAAAATAATTTCAGCATTTCCATTGGAGGTAAAAATGAGAAAAAAAAACCCAAGTTCCACAGCACATAATTTTATGTAAGTATGTCTACATATCAAATGAATCACACTATTCTAAACTGACCATTTTGAACTTTTTAGAACTACTATGCATGTCACTGTTTCTTGTGAGAAACTTAAATACTAAGGGGAAAAAAAGCCCTGCAGCATCAAATCCTACATCATTTAAAAATGCTACTTCACTAAAATATTGACAAAAAAATTCCACCCAGCTCTACGGTCCAATTAAGTATAAGAACAGATGGTTTTAAAATTGGGATGGGGAATCCACAGGCTTTTGTAGTTTTAGGGTTATAATCAGGTTTAGAAAACAGTCCAAAGAACAAACGGGGGATGCAAACTCCAAAACGCTCATTTGTATATCAGGGACAAATAAAACTTAGCTGCTCACAGCAATACCCATTTGCCACAACAACAAAAAGCAACACAATGTCTTCCCTTGTTCTTGTGAAGCAGAGAATCCTGTTTGTACCACTCTCTTCCTCATTTATATTTTGGACATGAGAATATTGAAGTTGTAGTCTGTTTTTCCCCCTCAGTTAATGTATTGCCTCTCTGCACACTCATGAGATGTCCTTGGCAACTAATGATTTACCTCACCTGTTCCAGGAACAAGGTGGTTGTAATAAATTACTCTGGCATTCAACACTACTTCTCCACCCATATGGCCCCTAGTATAAACTCATCATTTATCAAAGAATGATAGGGGTTGGAAGGGACCTCTGGAGATCATCTACTCCACCCTCCCTGCTACATCAGGTTCAACTAGATCAGGCCGTATCGGATCACATACAGGCAGGTTTCTAATATATCCAGAGAAGGAGACTCCGCAACCACTTTGGGCAGCCTGTTCCAGTGCTGAGTCATTCTCAAAGTAAAGAAATTTTCCCTTATGTTTACATGGAATTTCCTGTGTTCCAGCTTGTGCCCACTGCCCCTTATCCTGTTGCTGGGCATGACCAAAGAGTCTGGCCCCATAATTTTGACACCCACCCTTTAAATATTTACAAGCATTGATAAGATTCCCTCTCAGACTTCTTTTCTGGGCTAAATAGCCCCAAGTCTCTCATCCTTTCCTTGTGAGGGAGATGTTCCAGTCCCCTCGTCTTCACAGTTCTCCATTGGACTCTCTCCAGTAGTTCCCTGTCTCTCGAACTGGGGAGGCCCCAGAACTGGACACACTACTCCAGATGCAGTCTCACTAGGGCAGAGTAGAGGTGGAGAAAAACCTCTCCAGATTTGCTGGCCACATTCTTATTAATGCAGCCCAAGATACCATCAGCCCTCTTGGCCACAGGATACATTGCTGACTCATGGTTAACTTGTTACCCATCTGGACTCAAAGGTCCTTCTCCACAGAGTGGAAAATCCACAAGATTTTATAAAACAAGTGGTGCTGGTGAAGGAAATGACCACACAATGAAGTAACATTTGCATTTATTTACAAAAGGCAAGATTCTGCATCAACAATAAACATGCATGCCAAGCTTCAATACCAAATGTGTCCTAGGACACAAGAGCCTGGTTCTAATCAAGCCTCTGAAATTGTGCCTTTAAAAATTATTTTTAGGTTGATCACTGAAGTAAAATGTCTGCTATGTATTACTTTGTATACAAGTGAGAGCACTATTGCTATAGGAACCAATACACCAAGCATTAATAATGCAGACGCTTACTATGATCACAAGACTATTTCAATTTCACACTTGAAGTTATGTAAACCCCTGCCAGATGCTGCCATTTCACACATTTACTCTTTATTGCTCAATTTTAATATATTTTTCAGGACTTCTAAGTAAACAAAAGTATAACACTATGACTTATCTCCCTTTCACACCTTTGCCATATAATCCTCAACATTTTTGTTGCTGGTGTAGCACATTGCATGCTTTGGTTCTGCCCGCTTACTGAGCGATGTACAATGGAGACTCATACAATGCACAGACAGATCATTTGCAATGCACTAAGAAGGAAATCAGTAAGAAGGAAAGAAAGCAGTGCAAGCGCCTCTCTCACACTCCTGCAGATCATTACATAAAAGGGCTAATACTTTTACAGAATTTGTTCCAGGACAATGAAATGAAAATCCCAATTCAATAAGAAACCAAAGAAGGAATGGCTGTCACTGTGATGTATTTCTCTGACTACATCCAGAATATTTAAATTAGCCCAAAATCAATTAATGGGCTTAATTTTCCCAAAAATCTCCATAAATCTGCCCCATGACAGCATTATTTACCAAATAAGATGCCTTAAAATTTACAGTATCTAAAACACCAATCCATATGTTTTACTGAATATTGTTCATCCTGCTACTATGGGTTTAGTTTCAAAAGACGCACAAGACAAAACCTACCAAATGCAACTTGGCAATGAGTCCAGAAAAGTTTCATACAGTACTTCAGAGATATATCCTACCCTTCAAGTTTTATGAGCAGTTAATAAAAAAAAATCTCAGCCCTATATACTGTCAGCCATACAAGCACAAAGAATACAACTCTCCAGAAGCAACCTGACCTAGGAAAAAAGCACCAGTCCCTTGGACAGATCAGCATCTTTCTTCACCTTCCACTGCTGATGCTCCTCAGTTCCCTGACTTCTGTTTGCAGGCACCTAACAAAGTTCCTAAGCAATCCACATGGAACTTGTAACAAAAAGTTGACAAATTATATAAGCAAACACTGTAACATAGTTCAAAAATAATATATTTACCACAAGAAAACCTGTTCAAATAAAGTTCGCCTAAGCCTTCATATGAGAAGACACTACACCCTGACAGACTTAAAGACCTCCTTTAAATGTAAAGGCTAACCCCACCAATATGTTCAGTAAATTCTATACAATCCTTTATTACTTCTGAGATTAATAAAAAAAAGTTCATCCCCCTCTACACTAGTTTAGCCCAGGTACTTCAAGTACCCTTTCTGAGCCCAAAGCAGCCTCACCCAGCAGTCTAACTCTGCAGAACAATGAAGCTTTAGCTAATTATGCTAATTAATTAGACTAATTAGGCAGCTTCAGTTAATGCATGTAAATGCAGCTGGTTTCAGAATATTTCATCTTAAAAGGCTACCATAATTCAGCATGACTGAAGGCAAACAGTCACTTTTATAGTAAGTGTTAACAAACAGCTGCAGGGAGTTGTTTTGCGCAGGAAACTGTTGCTGTCTTATATTCCCACAGAGAGAAATGCTCAGGGGACTCAACAGCACTTAATGAGAAAGACTAAGCTTAGCTCTAGAACAACTAAAGTTTAACTTTGCCATCTACCTAATCTATGTGCTTTGCTGTCCAGAAAATCCCAGGCAGAATTTCACATTCAACAGTGAAGTCTAAATTGTGCTATTGCTTCTATATTTAGCTAGCTTTAACTTGGGAAAGTCTGATTTTAATTTTACTGGCAGAGGTCATGAGTGTAACAGAGTCATGGGTCTGTTTTGCCTTACAGATACCTCAATCAAGCTTCTCAAAGTAAATGATCAATATGGAATCAGCATGCCATAACACACTTTTGGCTTGAATCCCTTTTGGAATAGGCTATCATAAGTGCTTCAGTGTTAAAAATGTATCAACATGTCTTTGATTTCACTAACATAAAGATTAGTTACTGTCCCTTGAAGGTCTTAAGGCCTCAAATGTCATTTCAATTGCTTAGGCTGAGCTTCAAGTAATAAATTAATTTCAAGTCTGTCCATTGCACATTTTGGCAAGCCATTCACACTGGCGAAGCGTACCAGTTCCTCATCTTGCTTCATGAAAACACTCACTAAGAAGATATTTTTTAAAATACTCTCAATATTACTGTCCATGAGTGGAAGGATAGAGAAAGTGACAGAAGAACATCAAACTGAAACTAATTTATATTCATTTTGGATAATTACGAGAAGGATGAAAGGCCAACAGCCTTCAAGACTACAACTTGAGACCATATATTTTGGTAGGAAAAAAATCTACTGAGATCTTACCAAGAAAGAAATCAGCCTGAAAAATGGCAGTCACAATTAAATAAAAGCAGCAGCATAAAGGCAGTCTATCACATCATTGCTTGATGTTTATCTTATTTTCTTGTCATTAAGGAAATGCCTCTTTTCCCTACATGGAACTGTAGTGACATTTGACAAAGTAATTAAGAGAAGAATGGTCAAGATCAGCTGCCTTTGCCCGCTTACTAAACGCAGTGAATACACAGTTCATGACTTTAGCAGATGTTTGTGTTTTACAGGCTTATTGGGAACTTAAGGTCTTGCTTTTTCTGTCCTTCCTGTAGTACATGGAAAACAGCCTAAACAGAGAAACCACTCAATTATTAGCCACAAGTATTAACCCATACAGCACAATCCACTATACAAATCAACAACAAATAAACTCTGCCCAACATTTTTATTTCTGCAGATCCAGGGCTATTTTGCAACAGGCAGGCTTGAATTCTTGACAAACAGAAAATAACTGGTTTGAGCAAAGGATTCTATCACAGCTGTTTGCTACTCATTCATCACTTGCTACTGTTTCCAGTTAACACTTGGCCGAAACTGTCCTGTGCACAAAACATTAATCTACTGCGCACAGGGTGAAGAGTCACATGTTCACAAGAGGTAGAGGCAGACCCTGACTCTGAAGAAGCATTCATGAATCCCCCCAACCTTCACATCATTGTCTCTACCACCACTCCATTTTCTATTTTTATGCCACCTGTCTTTGCATGACCTTGGACTTGCCCATATCACAGGACTAATCCAAGTCAAAATTAATCCTTCCCATACAAAGAGGAATTTGTGTGCATGTGTGCTCCTATAAGAAGGCAGCAGCACAGACTGAAAACTGTAACAGCCTAGAAAGGCTTCTTTATACAAACACACAAAAAAAAACAGTCAAAACTCAATGAGCTTAAACTGACTGTGAAATGAGCACCTAATTCTGATACAGACTATTTCAGCTAACACAGTGAAAGTACAGGAGTTAAAACCTGGTTTGGCAAAAGACAACCTTTAGTTGTGCAAGAATGCAATCTCACTGAGCAGATGTGAGGGCTTGTGGGATATAAAGCTCCAAGGCAAAATATTCCTCACCCTAACAATCAGTTCCTAGACTTCAAACATTGGACAGCTGGCTGGCTATACAACTGACTCACCTAGGCTTTACAAATATGTCATAAATTGGCTGCAGAAACTGGAGCCAGATACTGGCTAAGGATTCTCAGGTCTTGCAGTGAGTTAAGAGAATAAGGAGAAAAGAATAGGTAAGATTTTACAGACCAGAGAAATTTGCCTGAAATCTAAGCTAAGTTTCATTGTAGGTTCCAGTGAAAGCATAATAAAGACTTGATGGGCAAATCAGTAATCAGCATGCATGGCCCTTCGGTGAGTCCTTAGAAAACTAGAATAATCCAAACGAAATATTTCAGAGTCCTAATCAAATATCCAAAAACCTGAAGGGGGGGGGGGGGGGGGGGGGGGGGGGGAGAGGATAAAAAAATAAATAAATCAACCTTCTTATAAGGTGAAGTTTAAGTTTCATCTCTTCTGCTTGCATTTACAAATGCTGAAGTCCTTAATCATGATAAAATAAAGATAAAAATCTTGCTATTCTAATTTTCCAATGCCCCCCCCCATCTCATGCTATCATAACCACCAAAAGGAGGTAGTTGGAAAGCATCAGCCAGAGTGTGCAAACGCAAAGCAAATAGTACTGAACCAGTCTCATCTGCCTTTCAAACCCCTTTTTCAGGCAAAGAATTTTGACAAGGAGAATTTCTAAAGGCCAGCATTTTAGGATATTTTGCAAATAGTAAGATGAATACAACTGTTATTGCAAGATAGTGACTGAAACCGTAGCCACCAGTGCATTCCACATAAAACACAGGCTAAAATAAAGTACTACAAGTTTAGCCTAGTAACTATTAGTCAAAATAGGGGCATTTTTTCTGCCAGAGCTTTTAGAAACAAACCACTGTCAACCAACAGTTAGGAAACTTCTCTAGTTGTGAGTTTTCCAGTCAGTGTTGCTAACAAGCAGCTATGTAATCAGTAACTACACCTGCACTTTTTGCATCGTGACTTGACTATAAATGTACCCGATTGTTATCTGATCTCTGTTAAAAAAAATCAAGAGTTAATAAGGGGAAAGTGTTGTTTCTGCTAATGCCTCAGAACATTCTAAAGAAACATCTTATTGTTAAAATAGCTTTAACTCTTGTTCTACTTCTTACAAGGAGTGATCTGCTCTCCTTATGCTTTGATGCATGAAGGTACCAAGAAAAAAAAAAAAAGAGGAAATATTCAGGAAAGGACTAAAATGCACCAAAAAAAGGAGAAATGTGAGCAAACTCCTTCCATACTCTTAGCTCATTCTGAAGGTATTCAAAAATAATTTGCAGGTAAAAAAACTAATCTTTTTTTACCTGATTTTAAATACAATTTGAGAGTATTAGCTACCTTTTCAATAATTCATAGGTACCTAGATATCTATCTGGCATACAGGGAGGTTTGAACAACAGGATTTATTTACATTACTTGCTAGACAGAAATGAATGTGGAAGCTAACTTTAAAATTCTTGGACCATAATAGAAACTAAGAATATGTATGTGACTCTGGCTATTGTAGTCCAACTCTTCAATTTTAAGTGTAATTAATTTCTAGGTACCAAAGAAGATACAAAGGGCTGCAGATTTATTCTTTAATGTACAATACCGTAATTAATATAACGTCTGTTTTAAATTTACTGTTATAATCTATTAAGGAATAACTAATTTTACAGCTTTCTAGCACATAGCTCTTAAGCTCTAAATCACTGACCATAACTAACAAGCAGTGTAATAGCATGAGTATGTAAAGTAAAACCACAGACTGCAATTTTGTTGATTGTAAATCATCATCATTTTTAATGCAAAAGCAACAGCAAATCTCTGTAATTACTGGGTGCATTTTGAATCACTTTTATGATTACTGCTCTATACCCATTAAAAATCCAAAACAGTGAACTGCACAGGGTATAAAACTAGAATTATGGTACACTACAAGCTGTAATTGAAATCCATGAATTTCCTTACTAGCGTTCAAAACTATTTTGTTGCCAAGAATTGCAGCCCTGCAGAATTGGCTTTAAAAACATTTACTTTATCTGAGAGTAGTAGACGCAGGACAGTAGTGGTTGCTTTGGGGTATTTAAAGCAAAAATTAAGAGTGTCAAGGATCAGATTTAGCTCTCTCATTTGTTTATGTAATACATATGGCTATTAAAATCACCAATTATAAAAGAAAAAAAAAAAATCTGCTCTAAGAGCTACAAGTAAAAACTGTAAAGGCCAGCAGTTTGGACCTGTAATTAAAATCAAAACACACCTTGTATCACCTGCTATGATTTACCACCTACAGCACTGCCCAAGAACATTCCACAGAGTAGTCAAACACTGTATATGAATTTATTTTAAAAACAAACAAAACAAAGCATTTTTACAAGGGCCTATACAATAGGACAATGTATGGCATGCCTTTGGTAATTAATTGGCTTCTAGAAGTTGATGTTTCCTAGGAGGAGTGTAAAACAAAATACCACATAACAGGTTGTGGTAGATTTAGGCTGTACCTTTAATATTTTCCACAGCTCTTGAACAGAAAGTGGTAGAATGTAAATAAATTACTATTGGGTGTGAAAAGGAAAATAATGATAAGTTCTAAACAATCCATTGGACACACTATCAATAATGTGAGGTTGTATATACTATCTTTTTCTCTTTTTTTCAGCTTCCTTGCTCTGGGACACACTAACTTGCTTCTGACTGGCTTTGCTGACCTCAGCTGTGTTCTTTGTTTTGGCTAAGTACTAAAAAAGAATTTGCTGCTCTTTATCTTGTCCCTTTGTGTCCAGGGTGTTAAGGAGGGGAGCAGAGAAGGGACAGCTATTAGCTTCCCTGGTTTTTGTCCAGGGGGTTTCTTGTGCTGCTCATAAGTTGTAAACACATGTAAATATTGTAGATTTTGTACATAATCATTGCATTCCATTGTAGATTGTAGTTTTGCTTGTAAATACAGCTTCATTTGCTTCCAGTTGGTCTGGTCTGGCAATTTAATGGTGGGGGTGAATTTTCAACCCACCACATAGGTAAAACAGCTTGAATGTTTAGCTAGGCATTTCATGGAATTTTAGAATTCATGTGAAATAAACCCACGTTCAAATAATATACGGGTGCAGAAAACCTTGACCCCAGTTTTCAGGATCTTGAAGTGATTCCATTAAGATGAACAATAGGAATAAATCATTTGCCTAAATCTAAAAGATTCTTATATACTGATGTCATTGTCTGCCTCTACTGGTCAACAAAGTTTGTTTTAATGTAGGTACCAGTTGTTTTGTTTTTCATTCTGATGAGGTTCTCCTAAATTAAAAACACTGGGAAAAAAATACAACAAAAAAAATCTTGAAGAGGTACTTTGCAGAGTCATCCTGTAGAACCTCCAGGGACAAGATCTGAACACAGCAAGATAAAAAGTACACTTCCTCCTTTCTTCCCTGCCCCAGCCCTCACTCCACCTGACTCACACAAACTTCTACATGACCAGATTATAACATCCCATTATGAGCCCCAGTCATGGTTAAAGAAGTATTCTTTAATCTGAAAGTCCCTTTTCACTGATTTATAATTTTCCTTAAATTATCTCCTAATTTCCCCAAAGCTCCAGGCTAGAAGCAATCATGCAAAATATTTCCCCTGAAAGCAATATATTGAACTCTTTGTTTTCAGGAACAGTGTGCTGAAAGTGGGTATAACATCAGCATTATTTTTAAATGTTTTCTGCTATTTAAAAATAAACTGTTGAAAATGCCAGAATTCACATAAACATATGTGGATGAACGTGTGGTTCAGTAATTAAGTATAATCTCCAATAGGCTGCATCTTGCCCCCTTCACATTAAGATCAGCATTTGTGAATCAAAACATATTCAGCCCATTAGAATGATAATGCTGACAACACTTACAAACACTAAATAGGTTCCCACTACATTAACTGAAAGATCTGCTGATTATACAAGTAGAGAGTAAGATATACAGCACAGGAGAGAAACAGACACAGGGATGCAGATGCTGCTTTTCCTCATCTACCCCTTCCATTACTGAGGACCAAGGAAATGCAAGAGTCACCTGGGTCTGGTTTTCTCTTGCTGGTGCCTTTAAAATCTGGATGAACTCGATTTCATTCAGCAGCACCCCTCCCCATGGTTACATTACTCTACTTTGTTTCAGGACACTGTGCATATAACTGTCACCAGTTGGGTTGAATCTGCTGCTGATATTTGATACCATACTGCCATCACACCAGTTTCAAAACGAAAGTGATGGCTGGCGCAAAGTACCATGGGGCTTGAGGTTCAGATTGTAACATCAGAGGCTTCCTGTTCCAGTTGCTGCTTCTGGTTTCCAGGTTTGGGGTGTTTGTCTTTTCCACTGTGCTGGATTCTGTATCCTTGGGCCAGGGGAAAATGTTTTATTGCTGGTTTCTGTTGCTGCATCTGCATTTAGCTCTGCCTCTTCTGCAAATAGCCTAAGGTAGCGCTGTCATGTATTATCTCAGTAAACTCCTTATGTCAATCTATTTTTTGTGTGTGTTACAGTCCCTCCTACCTGTGTAGGGAGAAGAGGGCTTGTGAGGGTGGGTAGGCTGTGTTAACCCAGGACAATAACTAAGCACTTGTTTTAGAGTCAGGAAAAGATTTCTTCTTTTTAGGCCAAATGCTTAAGGTATGATAGTCAACTACTCTTCATTCTGCCTTTTTGCAACATCATTATGTATGGCCATCATGCAGCGCGATCAATAGAGGAGGAGCCCTTCTTCAGAGAGTTTGTTACTGGACCACTGCTGACAAAAGAAGAGATTTACAATAATCCCACTGTGACTCTCCCATGTAAGAGGCATGTTAGGTGGGTTTAAAAAGGGATAAAGATGGTAGGGATTATGAACATGAACGATGAATTATTGGTGAAACAACAGCAAGTTGCACAATGTAGACAGAGCAGAGAAGGCACCTTTTCTCTGCACAGAATGAAGGGAACTTATGGTATGATCTATAAGTCTTTTCCTGTGTCATTCAATTACTCATACAGCAGGCTACTCCCTGACCTTTATCCCTGTTGTGTTGTGTTAACTAGAGCACTAATCAGCTGATTTCTGGGTTTGGCTTGTTTTCAGTCTACCTTCTCTATACAACAAAAAACCCCACAACCAACACAAACCCCAAACACACTGATACCTGTCTGTCCATTGCCAGACCTACAAAAAGTCTACTAAACTTTTTGAGGTCTTGATGCGAGATGGAAAATGTATCATCATCAGAGGCTCCTTGGGAAGAAACAATCCACCAGGTTATCTGGAGGAAGGGAGCAAGGGAGATATCCTTGCAAGTATTTAGTAAAATCCACAGGCCTGAGATTAGACACCACATTAGTACTACCCATAGTGACCCTGAATTGGGTCAGTACATCTGCAGGGAGACACAGAACATGTTTATTTTTACATTACATGCCCAGTAGAAAACATATTTGAGTCAGGCTAACAAGGATTAAAGCTATGTCTGAGAAGTTTAATCATGATTCATATGTGAATGTGACTCAGGCACATTCCTACAGTGCCTACAGATGAACTTTCAGTCCCAAAGTGCTACAGTGCAGCCCGGAGTTACCTTCCATTCCCTCTCAGCAGTAGAAAACCAGCAGGTGCTAAAATGCAGAGGACACAAAGCTGTCTGCACCTGACAGAAATAATTTTTGTAGGGGCAAACAGCTCTACAAAGGTGTTCACCTACTAACTTAGGTTTGTGATCACAACTAGACTGGTAGCATGGGGGGGGAAATCTGGACCTTGGGCAAGGAAATCATGTGACCCTTTCCCAAAGCTGGTGGCCAAGAGCATTTACTCTTTGCTTAAGGGAAAATCTTACTGATCCTCACACATAAATACGATTCATAAAACAAAAGCATTAAGTGACAAGATGTTTAAAAGTCAACACAGACTGGTCAAAAACTAATTCTATCAAATCAGCCTGATCTCTTTGTATACCAGAAACAAAAGATGTTTTGCAGATGTCTGTCCTTAGTACAGCAACGATCTTTTCTTTTTAGTACTGATGTAAAATATGGGGGCTGGACTTGAAGATCTTCAGAGGTCCCTTCCAACCCCTAACATCCTGATATTTATCAGCAGGCTGCATTCAACCAGTTGGAGCTTTAGTATACAGGAGGCCAGGCTTAGACTTCAAAATGGGCTTAAACTGGAGGGAGAGCCTGGGAAATATACAGATGGAATTGATCGGTGACAACAGCAAGGAAGTGCACCCAACAATGACTCATTGCATACATCAATAATAGGAAACAAATGGGTCCCTCTGCTACACAAGGGTCTTGGGGCCTCCTGTGGATTCAAGGCATGAGTCAGCAATATTATAGTTTTACCAGAAAGGTAACAGCCAGATGGAGGTAAAGGATCCAAATTATTCACTGCAAAGAGAGTAACTTGCATTCTGCTCAGCACCATGTCTGTTCTTGTCATGCCTACCAGAAGCATGGAGAAGTACCAAGCTAAAATTGCTGCATGCAAGAAAAAAATATTCCAGTGACAAAGACAGCATAGTATTGTAAAAGATTAACAGCCAAGATTGAGATCACCAGTAATGAAGCTTCTATAAAGTCAGACAACTGATCATCCATAGTAGTTTCAAAATCCAGCTCACAACTGAGGAAAACACCGCCACCCCTATTCAGAGCTATTGAATAGGTACTTCAATCACAAGAATTACTACAGGTTGGTATTACCAATTATCAAAACAGCAGAAGGACATCAAACTCCCAGAGTGTATATAATGTAACTGTTTTTACAACTTTGGCAATCTCCGCTTAGATACATTGAAAGGGAACACAGGAAAAACTACTGCGCCAATTTCACTGGTTTATCTGCTCTTTAAGGATATGCAGTTGTTTCAGTTCCACACAGCACTAGCACTTATTTATACAGTGGAAAAGAAGCTTGCAGAAAACTGCAGAAGTCTTTTTCTAAACATATTTTTCAGCTGCAAGCTGTCTAAACATCCAGAGCTGGGATTTAAGCATGGGGGGGGAAGTCTTAATAAAAGCTTTGTCTCTTCCAACATTTTCTTGTGTTTAAAAGACACTGACAATATTTGGAAACCCAAGGTTTAAGTATTCTTTACACACGGTTTTGGGAATATAGAAAAAACACACTCAAAAGTATTATTCACATTTTAGGACTTTTCTCCCAGGCTGACAAAACGGTCTACTTGGGAACAAGCAATGGGCTAATGGGTCAAAAAACATGTGCATTTCTCAGAAAAGGAAGCAGAAGCCAGAGATTATGAAGAAAAAGTGAGGGAGCATATGGGCAGACAGCCAGCAACTCCTTTGACTATACCACTTAATGAAAGAACAGGAAGTTAGTTATAATGGCTGCCAAATTTCCATCTTTAAGATCGAATGAATACATAAGTAAACCAACTGAACCACCTCCTGCCATTTCCAAGTCAAAGTTGTTGGGATAGCTCCACAATATCACGGTACAAATTCTCCATCTTAAACCTTTTTCTCAATCCAGCTGCTCTTGAAATATTTGTTTCACTACAGCTTGTACCTCTTTTCTTTCCATGTTCAGCTGCTCCCAGGCAGTTCAAGCCCAGTAAGGCACCAATCAGCAATATGTTAAATAGGCTTAAAATCCTTTTGAAATGGATATATGACATCAATAAATAATTATTTTACCATAATAAAATTTTTCCATTTCTTGTCTTTGAAATATTTTTCATGCACCAAAAAACATCTCATTCTTCGTGATTATATTTTCTGCTCCCTTACTTCTAGCTGAAAAATGGAAAATCATCCAGAACTCCACCACACTGTTCGACAGGCTAGGACTTACTTCACAAATCTCCAAACTGGAAGAGAAAAGGAGGGGAGAATGAGGAGAGCAAGAAAGAAAAACAACAACACGAAAAACCAAAACCAAACCCTAAGACAGAAAAGATGTACAGATCAATTTCATGGTATTTGGATGGCAACACTAACTGGGGGAGGGGCACCCACAATCTCAGCAGCTCATTCCAAAGAGAAAGGGCTTTTGCCAGTTCATGAAAATAGAAGCTAATAACAATATATTTTAAAAGCCATTTAGATCACAGCAATGTTTCAGCCAGAAACCATAATGCTTATATTTTTCACTTTAGGACTTTGAAAGCCAAATTGTAGGTCCTTGGCAAAAACCTCACTGTTCACAAGATCAATAGCAAAATTTCCACCAACTTTCATGATAAAGGAGTAACAGAATCAGAGTCTACATACCTGACAGAATCTACTGCAAACACGCTTTTACTTTTGAAACTCCTACCACAGAAAAGGCAACTGATAACACTTGCTGCTTAAATTGCAGGCTTCCTCTTACATCAAAAGCTTTCTACCTACCAATGTATGTGTTTCAGTTACGTATTAGGCACTTCTCACTTTCAAGCAGCTAGCAAACAGACCACAGGGAAGAACACAAAGACAAAAACTCAGTGCTACAGTCTGTTTAGAAAGCATTACAAAATCCCTAAAATGAAAACACTAATCCCTAAAAGTAATTCCCCAAAATCCCTCAACACCCCTAACCCATGCAGTAACAAAACCTGCACATATCCCTACGTTAGTGTATTACTCCTTGTCTGTGTGATACACATAATTGCAAACAGGCAAGTATTATTCAGGCCACTATCAGAAAGAGTCTACTCAGAAAAGGTTGTTGGGGGTTTTTTTTGGTAAATGTGACACTTCCCAAGACAAACCTGCACTACAATAAAGAAGGACTGGACAACAGCAATACTAATTTGAATGGAGTATTTTACCTTTTTTCAGTAATGAGCCAGAGAACTAAAACAATACATCAGCATGTAGTAGGGTCAAGGAGTAAAGTCAAGAGGGAAAAAAAGGCAGCAGAAAATAAAAAAAACAAGTTTCTACTAATAAAGGCCCAAGATAAGTTCTGCAGGTGACTGTCTAAAGAAGCGAGGTGTTAGTGAAAACACCTAAATCATTCTGATAGTCATTCTTAAGACACCAACTCTTCATAACAACTAAAATACCATGTTTAATTTGAAGGAAAAACAATGCTATCACTTCAGTTAAAAACAGCAGATCTTGAAAATTTAGAATTAGACACTTAGGAACAAGAAGGCTATCAAGCACATGAAGTATATATTTGTACTGCACAAACTATCAGGGAACTCTCCAAAAAGCAAGAAAGATTATTAAGTTATATTGTGTTCCATAAAAGGATCAAATTTGTTATTTGTTTTGTGCAGTTGCATAGCAAATTCAAGTTAGAGAAAGACATTTCCCCATGGAAAATAAGGCAAGAGAGTCAAGGTTGAAGAAAAGGAAAATAAGCTCTTGAAATGCCTTCACTATCTTCACCTTGAATGTAATTCATATTCATTTTATTATGAAGTTATTTCTTGTTAAGATGATACTCATTTCCTTACCCCTGTAGGAGAAAGCATGCTCAGCACAAAAGAATTTCTGCCTTATTTTCTAAATCTACATCAATACTATAGGCTATTACAGCCGTTTCAGCTGCTGAAGGCTCTATACAAGTTTCATGAAAACAATTAGTTCTAGACAAATCTGCACACCTTCCAAAACCTAAACCATCACACACGCACAGGAAGGATATATTGCTACAGTTTATTTCCTGTTAGACACTGGAGGAATTGATTTAATGAATTCAGTGTTGTATAAGCAATTCTTTTTAATATGTATAAGTTTAGAATACAAATTCTCTTTTAAGTAATTTTCCAGCTCAGAGATGAAATAATTCCTTTGGGAAACATCTCAATCCCTTCCAACTTCTTATATATGTGAATTAATACTTGCTACTGAAGGCTCATATGACAATCACCCAATTTTGTAAGTCATGTAATGTTTTATAAGATGCACAGCACCCTGCCTATCACATGCTTGCTACAGCATCGATACAAACCAACTTCAACAAGCAATCCAAACTACCTCTAATTATGAGAGCCTCTGCTGTCATTGACATGCATTAACTTACAACAAGTGGCACTGAAGATTATCTAAACATTATTGGAAAAATAGCCCAAACTGGTCCAATTCTATGCATACTTACAGGAGCAGATGAACATTGAGGCCACCAGCCTGGGAGCACCTAGGAGTAAGCCTGCCTCTGCTGATTTCCATTGCCACCAATTATATTGGTTCCTTTCAATTTGCAGCACCTGCCTGCCCTTCTACCAATAAGAGTAAAGTAATTTTGCTCAGGGAATTATTGTGTCAGGACACAAAAGTACTACTGAAAAGAGACCTTTCCAGCTTTGTTTCACTCTTTAGACCACAAATGTTGGAAATAATGTTTTAGGAGAATTTTGCCATAACCTTTGCTAGGGATCCTAATGTTAAACAGGTACCAAATGAATGACTGGTGGATTTTTGTTTGGCTTTAGTATTATTGGCAATGACACAGACACATTTTATTAGTCCTAGTCACTGGCTGCATGAATTATGTCCTTACTGCATGTAATTTTTAGAGCTGGACTGAAACCAGCTACTGGTATTCTTGTCAAACTTCCTCTTGCTCCATCCTACTCTGCATGCTACAGATCATTATTTTTACCACTATATAAATACTAAGTTTATGTGAAACCCTCTCTCTGAAATAGTCTCTTGGTGGAATAGCAAGTGAAATCAAAATTACTCTTTTCCAGATCTCTTGGTGTAGTTTCAATCACATCACTGGGGTTTTTTTTGTCTTACTGTTTTGAATATTAACACCTTTAAAGGAACAAACCTCCTTGGTTAGTAATTTCCACAGTTCTCTTTATTAACCCTTGAGTTTTTTCTGTTTAGTATTTCAAAATGAGATTTTGTTGTAATGTTTGGTCTGATCTGAGAAAGAACATAGACTCAAGAGGCTGAAATAGTCACTCCTTCTTATCTTTTGGTTTAAAGTTCTAGCCTAGGAACTAGCAGGTGAAAATTTGTGACAGACTTTCTCGAGGGCAAATTTGATTCATAGTATCACAGTATTATAGTATCAGTCAGGGTTGGAAGGGACCACAAGGATCATCTAGTTCCAACCCCCTTGCCATGGGTAGGGACATCCCACACTAGATCAGGCTGGCCAGAGCCTCATCCAGCCTGGTCTTAAACACCTCCAGGGATGGGGCCTCATCCACCTCCCTGGACAACCCATTCCAGGGCTTCACCACTCTCATGCTGAAGAACTTCCTCCTCACATCCAGCCTGAATCTCTCCACCTCCAGCTTCATTCCATTCCCCCTAGTCCTATCACTACCTGATACCTTGAGAAGTCCCTCCCCACCCTTCTTGTAGGCCCCCTTCAGATACTGGAAGGCCACAATTAGGTCACCTCGGAGCCTTCTCCTCTCCAGACCGAACAGCCCCAACTCCTTCAGTCTGTCCTCACATGAGAGGTGCTCCAGTCCTCTGATCATCCTTGTGGCCCTTCTCTGGACACGTTCCAGCACCTCCATATCCCTCTTGTAATAGGGGCTCCAGAACTGGATGCAGTACTCCAGGTGGGCTCTCACCAGAGCTGAGTAGAGGGGGAGAATCACCTCCCTTGACCTGCTGGCCACACTTGTCTTGAAGCCCAGGATCTGATTGGCTTTCTGGGCTGCAAGTGTGCATTGAGAGCTCATGTTGAGCTTCTCATCCACCAGCACCCCCAAGTCTCTCTCCTCCGGGCTGCTTTCCAGCCAGTCACTGCCCAGCCTATATTTGTGCCTGGGATTGCCTTGACTCAGATGCAGGACCCTGCACTTGGTCTTGTTGAACCTCATGAGGTTGGCTTGTGCCCACCTCTCCAGCCTGTCAAGATCCCTCTGGATGGCATCCCTTCCCTCCAGCGTGTCTGCTGCACCACACAGCTTGGTGATTCTAGATCAGTATTCTGATACTTCTCATTCTCTAGCTATGGAAAAACCTCTGCTAAACTAATAGCTGTGTATTTAGAGAGAATCCTTGACTATGAGGTATACAAAAGATCAGAGGTGCATTTCCATAACAATTCTCAATGCAGTACAATGAATGCAGTTATTACAACAGGTTTAAACAAAATTTGAAGAAGAATATTTTGACACACACTAAACAATCAGACAAGAAATCAGAGATGCTGCAATTAGAGGCAATTTTCATGGTCACGTGATCAGCACTAAAAAATTATGCCAAAAAAATCTTTCAACAGTTTTGCACTGAACTCATAACTTTTGATGAGGTTATAACATGTTTTCTTAATAATGTATTCAGTCTTGTTTCAAAAAGACAAAGTCAGACCCATGGGCATGTGCGGTAGTTTTGAAAGGTATAACACATCCTCTTTTTCCTAGACCAAGTCCTTCTTTCTACCACAGAACTGAAGCTGGAGGGACTTCAGATAACTGCAGCTTGTAGCAATTTTAAGAATGAAATTTTTAAGATTGAAGTCTAGAGCTTTAACTTTGTGAGAAGACCTTGGAGTGCACCACCTGCATTGCTTAATGGGAAGGCAACTGGGGACACTGAGTCCAAAGGAGAGAGAAGCAAGAGCCCCACTCTCCCGAGCAGGAGAGAAAGCATGGGAAAGGAGATAGAAGGATCAAAATTTCAGTCTGAGACTCTGGGCCAGCAGTAGAGAAAGATGGAAGGAAACTCCTACAGGGTGTGGCAGGTGGAGGGGTGGGATGGGCTCAAGTAAGAAAGACATGGCATTGTCTCAAGCAACACAAAAAGGCATCACTGCCTCAGTTCTGTCTTTCCACCCAAACAGATCATGGTTAGAAGCCCTCAGCTCTTCTGAGTGAATGTTCTTTAAGGAGAAAAAGGGTGGGGAGACCTAAGGCAAAAGATGTACACTCTTGGATGGGAAAGAAACTGCTGTTGGGGATGACGATAGTGTGCCCTGAGACAGACTTAGGGGACTTTTTTTAGGAGAAGTCAGGGAATGGGTAGTTCTGGGGTACACAGAGGGCTCTGGGACAGAAAGGCTGGGAGATGTAGAGTCCAATGTACAGGAGCTTGCTTGCGCAGAACAGTCACCCCCAACAAACACATCTATCCACAAACCAAGGGCACCAATGCAAAACTGGCACCCACTCCTAGTTTATTTTGTTGGTTTTTTTCTCTATGATACATTGACTTATTTAGTTTTTGGTTTATACTGTCTTCTAGCCTTCATCACAGCATGAATAGCCTAAGTCCAGCTCTCTGCCACTGAAGTTCTCAGTGCCTTTTTCTGATAACAAAAATACTTCCTTCCATGCATATGAGAGCATGGCCAAGTGGCCACTTAACTAACTCTGGGAAAAGAATAATTAAAACAAAACAAAACAAAACAAACACCCAAGCAAAAACAAACCCCCAAAACACAACAGTACAAGTTTTTCTTACTCCCTGACTAAAAGGCAAGGGTTTTTTCAGCTTCTAACTCTCTAACCATACCAAGTTCACTGTGTGGTATCTGAGGCACAGATATTAGAACTGGACTTAATTTCCTCCTAAGTTTCTGAATTACTTCATATGCAGGAATAAACCCACAATCCTGCTTAAGGGTGTGGATCCTCAAAACAAATACAATTCCTCTTGGGGAAAAAAAAAAAGAACTTGTGGAAGATATAAATTTGTACTTGGTTGTAATTTTTATTTGCTGTGTATTATTACCATTTCTCCCTCATTTCAGTTTTTTGAGACAATAGCTGTAAACAACTGTTTACAGTGTACTTCATTCCATCCAGTATACACTAACGGAGATTTCAGAGACTAGTTACCAAATATTTATTCCAGCACAAATCTGTAAGATCTATGTTCAGAAGCCTGCCTTGGTGCTGTTCAAGATGCTAATGGTGATATTTAAAGCTCTGAGAAGTTCTGATTCTTTTTTTTTTTGGGGGGGGACACATGCTACTGCTGTATTTACCATTCTCTTCTCACTGCAACAATTACAGTCAGTAAGGTTGTGATTGTTAGCCAATTTAAATTCAAACACTTCTCACAAAACCCAGCGTCAAATGAAATCCCTGGCAAATCCCCCACTGACTTCACTGGGAATGAGACCAAGCAGAGAAACAAGGCTCCCATGAGAGGCATGTATCTCTGCCATTCACAGCCTGCCGAGTTCGTGAGAACCAGGATGAAACACTATGTGAAGGCCCTTCTACCTGGGTTTCATGTGGCACACAACTTCGCTTTTGGTTTGCAAAATAGTAAGAAAAGTTTTTTACTATCTGCAAGTAACCAACTGAAAAGGCTGGATGAGTCACTGGAGGTGGTTTTGGGCCAGCTTGGCTCACAGACTGCCACTGTCAGGGAATGTTCACCCATTTCTCCCCTTCCTGCTGCACAGACAGTCCCAAAATATCGCAGCAGTGCTAAACATAGCACCGACCTGCTCTTTTAATACGCAACAATTCCCGCAGCGTGTATAAGCCACCACGTTTTTCAAGCTAAGCACATCAATATGAGATGTCATATTAGCCTAGACAAAGAGATTGAACCAGATGGCTTTGTCAAACACCAAGCAAAGAGGCTCATTCAAACTGACAAAGCAGGAAATTTCAAAGTTGAACCTACCAATTCTATTCTTAACTCATTCCATCCTGTCCTTCTTTGGAAGAGTCTCAAACCAGTAAGTGAGCTTCTGTAAGTGTTATGATAAATTCATTCCTAATCTGCAATAACAATTTTTCTGTCACTTCAAACCCCTCTGCTGCTCTTTTCAAAAATTTTGTAATAGCTATTAGTATGTCTCAGGTTACAGATATGGGTCTATATACCTTAGTGGATAGGGAGTCTTCACAATGACATATGCACACAGGGTATAAGTAACAGGCAAAATTAACAGGCATAACTAATGGCCATATAGCCAAGTTGCTGATTATTCCCTGATCGCTTTTCTGTTACCTGACACGTATGGAAGTCTACTCTCAATCATAAGGCAATGGACAAAGATGCTGCAGCAGTAGGTTCCAATGCTTCATCTGTCTAAAACTTTTCATTACCTTAGGCAAATTCATCAATTTCATGTCTGAAATCAGAGGCAGCTGCCCTATGTATTATGGTATATCATTATGGTATAGGAGAGATAGTAATACTGGTTGCAAACCAAACTAGAAAGATGGTTCACAAGATTACTTTATTGGTGTGAAACTATCTAGGTTTCTTTGGTATTCCTCACACACAGCTGTGTGTATGGGCTTCATCACCTTACACATGGTGGAGACAGAAGCTCTGCAGGTGAAGGTATCTACAAAAATATTTTCCTTAAAATGTGTTTTCTCCTCAGAAAGACTTATCATTGCCATCATTAAACAAGACAGGTTTATCATTCTGTAGGAGTGAAACCGGTAGGCTGACTTTTGCCACACCACTCGTGCTTTGCGGCACAGAGATCTGACTGAATCACATTCTTTGGAGATAGAAAAAGTCTTCAGCGAACTACAAGAGGCCAAGCATTTCTCTTTGGTCAGGGCATGTAAGTTTTGCTTTTTCTTCAAGCTTAGAGCCACGTGGAGGATGAAGGATGGATCTCCCTTACAGCTCACAGCAGCAGGCTGTTAAGTCCTGCACAGTTCCTCAGAGATGGGAGTCACATGCTCCCCTCTTCTGCCAGCCCCCACTGTGACCAGAAGAGAGAAATTGCACTGAATATGATCATAGAAAGGGGGCAGTACGGCTGTGGAGTTGACACAATCTTCTCTCAGGACTCCACCTTCAATATACCCTAATGGGATCTTCCTCCCCTCAAAACTGAGAGATAATGAAACACAGAAAGATTTACATTCAATATTTCCAGAGGAGATTGAATACACTTTAAAATATTCAGGAACAATTCAAATGCAAATACAGCACAGTACTGTATTATTCATATTCTGCAACATTTTGCCTTAATGGTCTGATTGGAAGAAGATCTTTTCCAGTTTGTTTTCTGTAAGTTTAATAACCTGGGACTCTGATAACAACTGCCCAATACATGAGGTGCTGTATTTTCTTTAAAAGAAAATAGAGTTATGAAGTCAACGGCAAATTCAGGGGTTTCTTATATAAAATGTCTTTTCACTCCCTGAACATTGCCTGTAACTTTGCTAATTTATTGCCATGAAAATATTGTTACTACTTAATGCACTAGTACTTTTGTCAATAGGCAGCTTTCCCCAAGGCATATTTGAGAACACTCTGCTAATCAGAGTTGATGCAGTTATTCCAAAGCAGCTAGGTCTTTAGAAAAAGGTTCATGTTTAATCCTAGTATGGATGAGTGTTGCCCAGTATTTCTAATTCACTGAGTTCACTTTCGAAGATACCTAAAGCACTGACTATGTTACCCAGTCCCAGATTCATTTTGAGCCACTGTACTGCAAAGCAGTATTGCTGGCATCTTTACCTCTTAATATTTAATTTATGTAAGATAGTTCTTATTTTGTAGTGGCAAGGATTAAACAAAGATTTAATCAGGAAAAAAAAGTAATAATTTGTGCTGCATCATCAGCACAAAACACACACACAAAAAAGTGGTTGGGTCTTCAAGCAGATACTCACTTGGATCTGACTTCTTTCTTTTCTACATCTGCTTGGACCCTGAGGATTATAACCTCAAATGCAGCTGAATTTTTAGCTTTTGTTTTCTAAGCATGCTGATAATTATGAGCAGCACAGTGAGGTCACATACAGATATATACGCCACACTACAGATTTAGTCTCTCTAATAAATATTGAAATCTATGTGAGTATAACTTTACTGAGGCTAAGCAAACTCTTTTAACCGAAGCAGGAGGTTTTAAATGCATGTATGTCTTCAGTGATTTTTTATGTATTTGCAGTTCTCTGAGGATAAAAAAAATGAATAAATTTTCTGAAGAAATAGGTCAGGCTATTTATTTCAATTAGAAATAGTAATGAAATTCAAGTAAACAATTAAATGCCACTTAATCTATATTCAAGATAAATAGAACACTTAATTTCTCTTGGCATGTTTCACAACAAGGTACCCTGCTTGTCTTTATATTGACAACATTGGTGCTCCTTTGCTTTCCCTGCCACAGCAATGCTAGTGACAGTCCTACTGCTCAAACCCAGCATGGATATAATCTGTCTTGCAACAAGCCCACCAAGGCAAGAAGTGCACCATATGGAGGAAAAGACTACTTCCTCAGATCTGGCTGGTTCAGATCAGTGCCGTACTTTCCTGCATTCATCTTCACTGCAACTCAGAGGGGCACTCATTTTGGTTTCCTTCTGCCATCTGCCCATCTCCTGGAACTTCTACATGGCAAAAGGATATTAATACTATTCCTAATTAAGTTCCTAATTGTGGACAAAATTACAACCATCAAGGATAATTATTTAAAGCAGCTAGATGTTTTGAGATGATACAGATGTTTCACTTGACTCAGAGAGGTGCTACAGGATCTCCTTTGAAGGGCATTCAAGCCCATCACCTCCACAAAAAGTTTCTGAGATACATGAGACTTATAAGGCTATCAGCCAGAAACAGCAGGTGTGAAACTAAAACAGAAGGCTTTGAGTATTAAGGAGCATTACCAACATGAACAAAATCTGACTTTCACAGAGTTCTCCTCAGTTACAGTTATATCCTCTGGTTTATACCTGAAAAATGCAAGAGATGCAATTTGAGGAGGTGAGGCCTTGTTCTAATTCTTCATGGAAATAATCAAGATGGCTTGTGACAATTCTCCATGTCTGATGTTGCCCACAAAAACGGCTTCAATTCAAAGCTTGCACATCTTTAAGATACTTAAATTAAGTTTTGCTAAGTTGTTGTTAGTGATTTATGCTGACCTAGTTTGCCAAGTTAAACTAAAATTTGCCATGCCAGTACATTTCTATCCTTCCCACTGTTATTTCACTCATCATCTGAAAATACACCACCAATAATGAAAAGACAGCAAAAAGATACTTTTAACCTCTCCACAGCAACATCCAATACTCATTGTTGATCTTTTGGCATGTCTACATCTCAAAAAGCTATCAAAAGGCTATAAACAAGGCAGAGGAGCAACACTTCCAGTTTTCAGGTGTTTTCCATTCATAGATAGTACTTCTCATTTATAGATTTTAAGAGGAGAAGACCATAGCATTCTGCATGTAAGCCATGTAGGGAAGGCCAGTTAGGAGGTCAGCAGCACCAGAAATTCAATTACATGTTGAATAGGTCAGTGTCTAGTGCCCTGTTCCAGAATAACCACATGACCATCTGTAGATGGATGTGTGATAAAGGTATACAAAAAACTTGACACAAACCTCAAGCTGACTCCTTATTCCTTTGCAGAGCAGGGAATCCATCCAGTTTTGTTTGACATGCAGAAGAGTCTGTACATTGCATATTCTATATAAAAAGTATAATACAGGTTGCTTAAATTATATCCTAGAGTTGGGTTGTTTGGTCGTGGTTGTAATAGGGCTCTTTCCCAAATGAAAGAATACAGTATTTAATTTTCCTTTCTCTAAACAACATCCAATGAATAATGTACAGTGACGTGATCTTTTACTATTCCCTTTAAGCCATTTCCGGGCTGGATTGCTACAGTGGGTGGTATTCTGAATAACACATGTTGAGCAACACACACTCAAATCTTGCCAGCTTTATGGTTTCTTACAACATGCTACAATGGTAAGTGAATCACACTGAGGAGATGGACAAAGTTATTTTATTACTGTAACAAAATGATGTTATATGCATTTATCATCCAAAATAAATACATTGACACCACAGGCTGAAATAAAACTGGGAAAGTAAGCTTGGTTCTTCTATTTCAAAATGTTGTATTTAGATTTAAAGCAATTAAAATGGAGTGATGCTTTCTGTGTAAGATGAGCTTGCTCTGACAGTTAATCCACACTATTATCACACCCATCAAATTAAAATAAGGTGAGCTAAACAAGAAATCGACGCCAAAGATTCTAATTTCCTTAATGTCGTATGCTGGCATCTTAGAAATGCTACACTTCCTATGGAGCAGGTATAGAAGAGAAAAGGTAAAGTATCTACTTGGTGAGGTGGAATTGGTGACTATGAATGCATGCAGTCAAAAGGAAGAAGTGAAATGTAGCTATGTAGGTGAGAAATGTGCTGCAGCTACACTGATAAGTGAGAACTTCCACAGAAGTACTTCCATATAAGACTTGTACTGAAAGACAAAAAAAATATTACTCTGAAATGATACAGTAAGATGATGTTTACTAGTACAGTAACATTAGACTAGATGTTCATGGATGTTTTGGTACATTTGGCTATTGTCCTATAAGATTTGATACACTGTCTCTGACAATATCACCATCAAAATGTTGAAAAAAAAGAGAACAAATAAATACCTTGGTCAACTGTGCTGTACTTGAGAAGTGACTAGTGGCCCTCTATCACCAGGCCATTAAACAATTGGAGTGCTGAAACTTACTGTCCTACCACTTGTCTTATCACTTCCACATTGTTACAATTCTACCAGTTATCCTCACACCCACAACCCCTAGAGCAAATAATTCATTCTGAATTTTAATTCCTCACATTTTTGTAAACTGAGACCTACAGACTTCCTGATCACCTTGTTTCCATAACTTTATGAGCTTTTCAGAAATAAAAAGAACCCACAAGTTGAAGATCAACTGCAACCACTCAGTCTTTCTGAAAAATCAGACTTCATTAAAGAAACTATAGACAGCTTGGGTCATCAAACAATTCTGAAGCACTTCATTCTGAAATATGAAGCAACCACACATTATAATACCTTATCTTCTTTCACAAATAATTTTCTTCTCTCTGGTACTATACATTTGATTATTTTATTTATTCTGCATATGATGTCTTCAGCAGAAAACCTACACAAAACTTCAGATGAAATTATTTCTATCTTCCAAAACACCTTCATTTTACATGTTAGTCTTTACAAGGCCAGCCTGATCTAGTGTGGGCTGTCCCTGCCCCTGGCAGCGGGGTTGGAACTAGATGATCCTTGTGGTCCCTTCCAACCCTGACTTATACCTATGATACTATGATCTCTTTACTGAGATTTTGTCAAACTGCAATGTGCTCTTCCAAGACCTGCACTTTTCTGGCCTTTCAGCAGACTAGACATAGACTAACCTGTGCTGGAGCGGTTAATGAATAGTTTTGACATTCACCAGTCACTACCATCCTCCAGTAAATAAAAACAGACAATAAGGAAGAATTGTTCCTCTACTCAGACTACCATTTGCTTCACCAGCCATTTCGCCAACAGAAACTGACACTTAAAAACGACCTTTAAGGAAAGGTGAGAGAAGCCATCACTCTCCAATACAATGGAAAAGTTTCACAGAAAAGAAAAACAAACAAACAAACAAAACCTCAGATCATGAATACCATCCTGTCAATTTTCACCTTCACGCCCCAAACAAGACTGTGGCTAAAGAACGGGTTAATCGAAAGGGGAGAAAAAAAACACCACCCAACAACAACAACAACAAAAACCCAACACAAACCACCAACACCCAAACAAACAAAAAGGAAAAACAAACAAAAATGCAGTGCAATACTGCACTGTGCTGAAAGTCCACATAAGGTCAACAAGCATTGGTGGATCTGGCCCCACACCTCGCTGGTGCTAAGTCCTGACCATGTTTCCCTCCGAAAACACTACTGACACAGCGGGAGACACATCACCAGTGCATGGCACAGGTGAGCCCAGGCCCTGCCGGAGGCCATCATCTCTGGTTGTACGCCCCCACACTGCTTGTGGGAGGACTTGTCCAGCTGCCCCCGCTTCCCCGCCACACCTGGGAGCCACGGCCCCACCTGGGGGCAGCAGCCGGCGGGGACCCTCTTACCTTGTTGGAGTAGGGTGGTTTACTCAGGTTGATGCCGTCGCGGATGAGCTTGTCTCGGATCATGATCTTCAGCTTCAGCCTGGGGTAGGCGACCAGCCCCTCGCCGCCGGCCGCCCCCCGCCGGCCACCGGGGCGGTGCCGGGGGGCCCCCACCCGCCGATCCTCCTGCTCGGCCACCCGGCGGGGGCAGTGCCCGGCGACCGGGGGCGCCGGCCGCGGCGGCGGTTGTGGCTCCAGGGTGAAGTACAGCCCCACCGTCCTCTCGTCCGCCTCCTTCAGCCGCTGCACGGCCTCGTGAATCCGGCGCCGGTGGTGGGGCACGGCAACGCCGATTGCATCCAAGTCTGGGTCGCCGATCTGCTTGCAGACCTCCAGGTCGTCGTAGCCATTATCGACGAAGGACTCCGCGTACTGGGGGAGCTGCAGGGTCTTCAGCCACTCGTAGACTATGTTAGTGCACATGCTGGTTCCAAAATAATAACGATCGCAACTTTCAGCACCGAAGCCAGCCTCCCCCTTTACACTCCTCGCCAAAGAAAATAAAAACACAAACCCAATCCTGCGATGCAACTAAAAAGGTCTCAAAATCAAGGTCAAGAAATTAATATCCACCAGGGGAAAAAAAAAATCCTTAGAGCAGATCAGTAGGGCATCACAAGCACTGCTGAAGGAACCACTCCCGTTTATTCCTCCTCCTGTTTTCCTATCACCAAGTACAGCCGCCTTCTGTCACCGGAGAAAGAAGGCTCGGAGTAGAGGGAAGCAAAATGTAAGGGTGCACTCCCTAAAATCTCAAGTCGCTGCCGCACAACATCCACCCACTTTCTCTGGAAGTAATTCGCAGTCACAGTCTGGGTTGTTGGGGGGGTTGTTTAGTTGGGTTTTGTCTTTTTTCCCCTCTTCCTTTCAGTTTCTGCTCTGTCTCACCTTCCTGCGTTCCGTCGCATGATGGACCTGTTTACTATGTGCAGCTGCTTTGGTACACGATCGTGTTGGGGAAGAACCGAACACAGGACCCTCCACCCTCGCCGAACACAGGCAGGGGTGCCAGTGTGCAGTGCCCTCGTCTCCCGTATTTCTCTCGGCAGCGGGTGCACACCGCAGCTTTTGCTTTCCTTTCAAACAGGTCCTTATGAATTTGGAGGAAAAAAGGAAGAAAATAATGAGAATCCCACTCACTTTTCCGAGTTACTGTCCCAGTTCCCCTTCATCCCTGGGACGCGCTTCGCCTGTAGCGAGCCCAGAAACTGCTTTCCAACCCTACTTTCTACCCGCTGATGCTGGCGGTGCCCTCCTGCCCCTCCGGAGCACGCAGCCCTGCGCCCGGCGCATACAACTTTCCTCGCTTTCCGCTGGCCCTCCCGCCGCTGCCCGCAGCAGCCTTCGGGAAGAGGCGGCGGGCCGTGAGGGCAGCCGCCGCTCTGTGCATCTTCCGGCGGCGGCAGCTCAGCTCTGGGTAAAGCCGATCTGCGACAGGTCACTGGCGCTCCCCCACAACTCCCCCGGCTGGTGGCGGTGCTTTCCCCTTCCCTGCCAAGCGGCACCCCGCAGCAGCACTCCCCTCCCGCGTCCTTCTTCCTCTCCTACCCCTGAGGCGCCTGACGCGCCGCCAGAAAATTTCCTCCAGCTCCTGCCCGTGCTCCGGTGCACGCTCTTCCTCCATGCCCATCACCCCGCTGCCATCCCGCTGCCTCGACTCTCCCCAAGGCCTTTTCAACTTTCCCCGCTGGTCGCCCGCGGTCTCTGCCTCTGGCCGCCCCCAGCCCGACCTGCCGAGGGAGCGGGCAGGCGGTGTGCGGCTGGTCAGGGGCAAGGCAGTCCGCCCAGGCAGCGGTGCGGGGCTGCCTGCGCTCCGCAAGCTATCTAGCGAGCTTGCCCGTCCCCGTTCCCCTCGGCATGGGAGAGGCACGGCGCCGGGGGGAGGTACGGCCCGGAGCGCTGCGTCCCCCAGCGCCCTTGGGACAGCCAGACCGACAGCAGCAGCAGCTGTTTCCCTCGCAGGGGCACCGAACCCCTTCGCAGATGAAGGGTGACCCTTCGGCGCTGTTGGTTAGAGCAAGCGTGTCCCCGCGTCTCCGCGAGGCGCTGGCCCCGCTCTCCACCCGCCGCCGCGAGCTGCCCGGGGCCGGAGGAGACGCCGCACGCTGCAGCCGCGCTCGGCCCGCAACCCCGGGCTCGCAGCGCCCCCGCCAGGCCGCTGCGGAAAGCGCCGCGCGGCCGGCCCGGCCCGGCCCCCCTGCCCCACCCGGCCCGGTCGCGGCGGACCGAAGTGTCCGGCGTTTCCCACACCCCTTGCCGACTCCAGGCGGGGAGAGGCGCGGACTTCCCTGCATTTGCGATTTACAGCAAGTTAAAACTCATTTTCTGAAAATACCCCTCTACCTCAGCAGACGGACCCTTCGGCCCCGATGCTGGGGGAGTCCGAGCGTGTCGGGCTGGCCCTGCCTGCCGGGTCCCGTCCGAAGGAGCAGGGTCACGGGCAGGGACAGGTACGACCTGTGGTTGAAGTGAACTGAGGACTGACGCTGGGGTGGTATTCATGCTGCCTCCCCGCTGCACAGGGTTGCCGGAGGAGGGACACACTCCGTTTTGTGGTTTGGTGGAGTTAGTTTGTAGTAGGTTTCCTGTGGGACCTTTTTAAAGCAGATGGACCCACATTTGTTCTCGGGACTTCATGGTAATTCACCACAGGATTATGTAGCATAGCATCATTCTCATAGAAAGCATTATATTGCAAAGCATTTTGAAAAGCTAAGATACTCACAAGTGGTTAAAATGCAGCCTCTGGGTATAAAGTCTAGAGATCACAGATTCATATGCTAAAAAGGGAGAAAGGGAAGAACAGTGTTTTATTTCTTTTTAAATCTCCTTTCATCCCTCTTCTTTGTTTTCTGTATCTTATTTTCCTTCCAGGACACATAATATTTCAAACTCTCTTCTCAAGCCAGAGACAGAGATTGAAGCCACAATTATCTTCTCTTCACAGACCTGCTGAAAGACTGACAACGTCAGAGAAATTAGCGAGGAGGTTCTGTGAACTGGAGCTGGAATTGATGGTGTGTGAGAGGAGACAAACTGACTGGTACAGCCTATATTCATCAGGCTTACTGACAGTACATACAGAATTATATCATTTTATATGTGCATTTTTGAAGGGCCTTAGAAAGCTTTTAAGGTATTGCAGATGCTATGATTCATGTGCTTGGTAAACTGCAGGTCTCCTACCTGTAAAAGGGTAAGATACATAGCTTCTGTGGTGGTGGTGGTAGGAGAACCCTGATGGGAGTGGTGGTGCACCCTGATGGAAGCATGGAGTTTGACAGCACGTTACAAAATTGTGAAACTCTGGTTGTGTTTGGTTTTGATTTCAGCTTCACTAAATGAGTCCACCTTGCAGTAAACACAGCAAAGTTTTTACATGACTTTGAAATACAAAAATAAACAAAAAATAAAGTTATGTCCACCTTTAAAAAAGACACTTGGAAGTCTAGGGAACAAAACTTCAGCTCAGTTCTTGGGAAAACTTTGGGCCAAGTCTTTGTGAAGACTTGCATGGTGTTTTGGTGGGTAGTTGGGAGTGTTCCCCAGGGTCTGATATCAGGGCTGGCGCTGTACAACGTCTTCACTGATGCTCTCAGTGACGAGCTGAAGTGCATCCTCAGCAAGTTCCCAGACAACACCAAATTGGGAGGCATAGTCAGTATGTTGCAAAGCTAATTTGAGAGTGAAAAAGGAGGAAGGTCACAGAGTGGTGGAGCAGGAAATGGAGTCTTGTTTTGAGTGATAACAGCAAACTCACGTTGAAAACCATGTTTATGTGCTTTTTACTATGAGCAAAGTTATTATTAAAAATTATTAAATGCAAAAAATGTTAGTTTCTGAGACAATGAACTGTAGTTACAATCCTGCAGAAACCTAAGAGTGTGTTTGATAATTGTAAGATGCCACCTATCATGCATATTATATCTACAGAGTTATTAAGTCAATAGGGTAGGATCACTCTAAACAGCATTTCTGATGGTATTTGCAGATTAATTTCAGTGGTTGAATCTAGACACTGTATTTCACCTTAAATTATCTCTGCAATACACTATTTATGCTCGTGTGATATACACAATAATTAAGGTGTTTATGAGATGGGAGAAGCTTTCCTTGAATGCATAGGGTTTCCCCCATTCTGCTGCAAATAGGCTGTGCCTAAACAAGAAGCTGGAGCAGAAACAAATTGCAAATTAAGGATCACAAGCAGACAAATATAATGAATGACATAAAGTGAGTACAAGTAAGTTTGCTTTTAAATACCAGGATAAACTGAGGAATGAACTATGATGAGTTAAAAAGTAAACATGTTTGTGCCACACTTTCTGGCTTCCTTCATTTAGTATCATATGCTGTTCTCATCATGTAAATAACCATCTTCTTTTTTGGATTACTTAAGTCCATGCACAGATGATAGAATAGTCTTTTGGCTCTGACTTTGCCAATGGACTGTGTAAGAAAGGATGAGCCTACCAGTAGAAACCTGAATAGCATTATCCTAGGAGAGACATGCAGCACCTAATAAATATATCACAGATAAACAGGTGAGAAAAGGACACTTCTCCCTGCTTTTCATAATTGGTCATCCAAATAAAGACCACTTTCCCCAGGTGTATCAGAACTAAAGTTAATAAATCCATAATTTGCCTAGAGTTTATTTGAATTGCATGGGCTGTTGAGTATTTGACACCATGGGCTTAATTTCTGAAGTCTTCTGAATGACTGGATTAGCTCCAACATTTCCAAACTCACTATTTTCTCCCCATCCCAAATGTGGGAAGATGTGTTAGAAGTCACACCAATGATACAGGGTATATATTGTAAAATACCTGTATTTGTTGTGTTACATATAATCTGTTTCCTTGTAAAATATAATCTCATTTCTCCGACTGGGTTTAGCCGTGGTCTCTTTCTCAGTGGGGGAGGGAAAGCAGAGCCTTTCCTTTCAAACCACCACAATGCTGCAGCCACAATATGCATTCACACCTGTGGAAATCAAGTACAGAAATGTTTGCTATGAAGTTGCTGTTTGAGTTTTGACATGTAAACAGTTTGATAGTAGAGGGTAAGGACCAGATTTTTGCATCTGAGAGTAGCTTCCAGCAAAATGAATATGAGTTACATCTAACGAATTCAGAAGAGCACAATGAGATAGATGCATGGCAGGAAAAATAGTATTCCTCCTGAGGTTTTTCTTCTCCTGTAAGCTTTGCAAGCCCACTGTGAAGGAAAACTGTCACTCATGGCAGGTTCCACTATGTCAGATTATCTTGCTCATGCAAGAAATTCTGTCCTTAGACGGATGCAGAGGGGAACATAGTCAAGGATGAGGAAAAGGCTGAGGTAATCAGTATCTTCTTTGCCTCAATCTTCAGCACTAGAATACATAGAATACACCAGGTTGGAAGAGACCTTCAAGATCATTGTGTCCAACCCATCAACCAATCCAACACCACCTAAACAACTAACCCATGGCACCAAGCACCCCATCAAGTCTTCTCCTGAAAACCTCCAATGATGGCAACTCCACCACCTCCCCAGGCAGCCCATTCCAATGGGCAATCACTCTCTCTGTATAGAACTTTTTCCTAACATCCATCCTGAACCTCCCCTGGCACAGCCTGAGACTGTGTCCTCTTGTTTTGGTACTGGCTGCCTGGGAGAAAAGACCATCATCCGTCTGTCTACAACCTCTCTTCAGGTAGTTGTAGAGAGCAATAAGGTCACCCCTGAGTCTCCTGTTCTCCAGGCTAAGCAACCCCAGCTCCCTCAGCCTCTCCTCATAGGGCTTGTGTTCCAAACCCCTCACCAACTTTGTTGCTCCTCTCTGGACTCGTTCCAGCAAGTCAACATCCTTCCTAAACTGAGGAGCCCAGAACTGGACACAGTACTCGAGGTGCGGCCTAATCAGGACCAATTGTTTACTAAATATCAGTCCTCTGAGCTGGAAGATAGGGATGGGGAGCAGAATGAAGCTCCCATAATCCCAGGGTACTGAGGGAGTTGGCTAAAGTGCTGGCTAAGCTGCTTTCCATCATTTATCAGCAGTCCTGGCTAACTGGGGAAGTCCCAGCTGACTGGAGACTGGCAAATATGATGCCATCTACAAGAAGGGCCGGAAAGAGAACTTGGGGAGTTACAGACCTGTCAGCCTGACATCTGTGCTGAGGAACATCATGGAGCAGATCATCTTGAGTGCAATTATGCAGCATACACAGGGTATTCATGTGATCAGGCCCAGTGAGCATGGGTTCATGAAGGGCAGGTCCCACTTGATGAACCTGATCTCCTACAACAAGGTGTCCTGCTTAGCGGATTAGGGAAAGGCTGTGAGTGTTCACCTGGACTTTAGTAAAGCATTTGACACTGTCTCACACAGCATCCTCCTGTAGAAACTGGCTACACATGATTTGGATGGGTTAAAAACTGGCTGGAAGGCTGGGCCCGAAGAGTGGTGGTAAATGGAATTAAATCCAGCTGGCAGTCACAAGAGGCATTCCCCAGGACTCAGTTTTGGGGCCAGTTCTCATTAAGGTATTTATCAATGATCTGGACAAGGGAATTGAGTGCACCCTCAGTAAGTTTGCAGAGGACACTAAGTTGGAAGAGTGTGTTGATCTGCTTCAGAGTAGGAAAGCTGTGGACAGGATGGTCATGGGCCAAGGCCAATTGTGTGAGATTCAATGAGGACAAGTGCAGGGTCCTACACTTGGGTCACAAGAGGCTAAGTTAAACAATCCGAGTTCTCGTAGACTCTTCTCATGTTTTATCAGCTGTTTGTGAGGTATGAAGGGTTATTTAAGTAAAAGCTATATCACAGCGAGGGGGAGGGGAGGGGGAAGGCTGCAAAATAATGAGAACATTGTAATTAGGAATTTATATAAAATCCAAGTGTAAAAATAGAACTGTTTACAAATCCAAATTTATCACTTGGTACTTTATGTAAAGAAAATGATGTTTTAATTTTAAAAGACACTTTAAGATACACAAAAGCATAACCCCTTGCCCTAAGTTTACTCACCATGTTTGTAATAATGAAATGCTGACTGAGACTATCTAAATAGGAATATAAAAGGATTTGGCTGATGAAATTTCCATTTTTAACTGTCATGGAGATAAAATTCTTTTGGATTTGAGAATGCATTTGAAACAGAACAGCTGTTTTATTTACTGTGATGCTCTTTTCCCATAAAACATTACAGGTGTTGATTTAAGATCAAGTCTGTGATAACTAAAGGATCACTTCTGAATGCAACAGAGAAGGAAACTGAGTAGAAATGGGGATAAAAATCCAAACCAAGGCTGTTATTTTCCTCAGACCAAGTTCCGTAACCAGAATTCAATCTAAAATTGTAGCTTCATTTTCCTCAGCAACAGAAGAAAAAAGTATAAAAGCTAAGCTTCTTCCACAGACAAGCCAACTATCTTTTAATAAGTCAACCTCTTACATACTTTTTGTATGTCATTGTCAATGGGAAGGTAAAATGGGCTTGCACAAGTACTACCATTATGACCTTTTGTGGCAAAGACTCTATCCTGACAGAAAACCATATTATCATAAACTTTATCCTAAGAAATATATTGTGAGTGCTATTGTACCAGCTGCTGACAGACACCAATTTACGTAAAGAAAGAGTTCCCTACAATAGTTCAGTGTGAGTTTGTGTTTGCTAGCTTAAAACACTGACCAAGGTTCATTTCTATTGGCTTTGAGCCAGAAGATAATACCAATATGGTGTGCATATGGTTGAATCTTACCTGTACATAAAACATTTTGCTTCATACTGAGTGCTGTTTCAATGAACTATTTATTGAAAGTAAATATAAGAAGAAATCCTAAATTATTACTGACTGTAATGCTCTTGTTACTACTTAAGTTTTGAAAGCACCTAGAAATTCCAGCTTATCAGCAGAGTGGGTAGAAAGCTAATGAATGTTTACATCTTCACCATTTACAGCCTTGTGCTTTCGTGTGATACCGTCTTAGAATGTAATAAGCAAAAAGCTGAAAGCTCTGCTCTCTTGGGCATTTATTGTGTGCTTCTGTTTCCTTTTTTTCCTATGAACTTCCACATACTCCTTTTCATCAAGAAGAGCTGCTTCATCAGACACATGCAGAAACCATGAAACAACAATCTTTATGCAGCTGTCAAGTTGTTGTTTGTTTGTTTTGTCAGTCAGAAATTGAGTTCAGAACACGCAACTACTGCCTAATAAAACTGAACTCGTAGTCAGCGTAGTCAGATGTCTTAGACAAACTCATTGTGAAAATCTCCAAACATCAAGTATCAGGTTTCCAGGACACCAAAGCAGTTTATGCCATGAAAAAAAAAAACAAAGGGGGGGGGCAAAACTGGACCCATCATTTCCAACTAGCCTGTGTGCCTTGCCCTAAAAATTGTGGCATTAGCTGCAATTACCAGGTGTGATTACTGTGAGAAAACGTGTATGTCAGGGAAGAGGAGAACCATTCAACCCTTCAAAAGTTAAAGGTTCTCCATTGTACTAGGACTGCAAGGTAGTATCCTGACCCCAGGGGAAATTAGGGAAAAATGCTGGCACTCTGTTGAGAACAGCTGAGGCTTCCATAAACTCCTGGAGCCATGACACCCATTTGTTTTACAGAGCTAACAGAAAAGCTGATGTGTGACAATGAGGTCCTAGTTTCTCTCATGTTTGTTTTTATTCTGCCTCTCTTCAGTGGCACATTGGCAATGGCTCAGCTTTATAAGGCATTTCAGGGAAAACAGATAGGAAATAATGAATTTTCCATACTCACAAATCTCTGAAGTACATAAGTGTTAAAACTGTGTTCTTAAACTCCTATTATGTAAATAACTGACAGTAGAGACTGGCTGTTTTTATTACCTGCTGACATAGACTCAGTTCCATGGGCTTTTTCTTTAACTACTTCATTCATTCATCCTTCATCTGCATCTATTATCCCAACCAGTTTCCCACAGCTCATGTCTGCCTCATGGACTGTGTTTTTCATCATCTCTTATTTCCACAATTCCTTCCTTTTTCCTTCTCTGCTGAATGGCTTTTTTGTTAACACTCTTAATTTTCAGTTATTTTCTCCTTCTCTTGCTATGCCCAAATCTAACACTTTGCCCTCACTCCTCCAACAAAAATAGTTAAGCTGGAAATTTTCCTTATAATGTTTTGCTCTGTTCATATACTTATTTTTGGTTTAGGCACCTGCTATCTGTTGAGCAAGAGGAACTTCTGGTCTCATTCAGCATGAACATTGCTATGTATTGTTCTCATGAAGGTCAAAAGCACTATCTGAGCTTTCCCTTTTTCCCTTGAGCTCAGCTACTGTAGATGGTATAAACACACAGAGCTTCCTGAAGGGCACTCAAGACATAAGACATAAAAGCGAAGGCCACACAAAGTAGAATTCAGCAAGAGTAAAGCAGTGAATGCTTACTCTATATTAAGGATTATCAAATGTAAAGTGTTTCCTGGAAGGAAGAAGTCAAGATTATACAAATAGCTATCAGGTAGAACTCCTCTAGCCAAGCAGCACTCCAAGTCAACAGTCATGATTTTCCCCCTTAGAGACCTGAGCCCAACACATCAGCAGGACCAATACTTCTAGAGGAGCCAGCTGGCATGAAAGGGCACAACACGGCCCAAGTAAGTTAGACCCTCCGAATCCGCTAAGGATTTGGCTCACAGCTTTGAAATAAAGAGTCCTGCCTGCCTAGTGCTGAGACTCTGAAGAACCTCTACTAAGAATTTAGAAAGCTCCTGCTGTGCTATTTCAAAACAAAGACAGGATAAAGTGTTTGGATTTATGAAAAAGCTTTTCTCCAAATAGCCAGTGTTTGAAAGAATCAAATATTTCCCTGAATTCCCCCCAGACAGCCACATTCTGGATGAGTAATGAGAAATTAATCATCCTGTCAGAATAAACGCTGTGAGACCTTTTAGTCATGCTCTCCCCTTTCTCAGTAATAGATTTTTGTCAGTCATTCAACTAGGTCTCCCAAAAGACAGCACTGCATCCCAGCTCCCACCTTTTGTGTGGTCTTTTTTTCCCATCTGGGAGTCATTTTGCCATTCCTTGGCATATCAGGAGTCAATCACGCGGCACAGGAGCCCGACCCATCAGGACCGCCCTGCCTTCGCCAACTGCCACCCTGTCGCGCAGCGCTGACTCTTCATTAAATCAGTGCTGATCCCAGTCTTCACTGCAGCTGATACCCAGTATCTTCCTGACACAGGCAGTCACGGATCGTGTGTCTGTGGGGTTTTAACTGTTTAGATGGATAAATTGAAGACTAGCAGAATATTATAAAATCAGGGAATTAACAAACAAAAGTTCTCACAATCATGTGAATTAATTTACACCACACATTTTTCTGCAAAAGTTGCTATAATTAGAAGTGCAAGGAAGAAAAAGGAAGAAGTAACATGTGTTTTCAGTCCTTCTGAGACAATTTTCCCCTCATTACAAAGAGCCACACCAGCTAAAGAAGCCAGAGATTTTCCATAGGTACATAATTGGGATGATGGGCTTTATCTGCAGGGAACATAAAGTTTTATATTTTTGATGTATTGTATTTTAATTCTTTTTTTCCCCATCAACCAGCAACTTACAGAAGTTTTTTATCTTTGTGTTATTGAGTCATCATTTCTTTATAGTGTGCATGCAGTTTCCTTTCATTTACAAATACTTTCAATTGAGTGAACTCTCATCCATCTTTAATTATTAGATTATATTTGAAGTGTATCTGGGAAGACTGCTGAGGGATATAGACCTTGGCTGCAGAAAGCACAGACAAATCTGTGGGTTAACCTCCGAACTTCTGTTGGGAGAAGACAGGACAAAGATGAGTTATAAAGCAAATAACTCAAATTTCAGAAGGACCTTATGTGCAGTTCATCGATGCTTGGAGGGAAAAAGAAATGTTTTCTTTCCATCCAGACTTCAGTAGGCTTTCATGTCTCACCCACTTCAGCTGAGTATACAACGTAGGAATGGACCCTTGTGTAAGTGAAATGGGACTGTGTATGTAAGATGATCCAAGCTGTGACACCAGTTCTCAACATCCTGATTCTTTTCACCATTTCAGACTGCCAAATTCAGATGACCCAGTTGTAAGTCTATAGCTCTGCCTTTTAAGCATCACAGAAAGGCTATTTCTCAGCCTGGTGGACCAAGGATATTTCTGAGCTTCCAGGTATCCAGGTGGATTCTTCAGCTGTGTCACAACCTCTTACCAGTGTAGAACTTGGGGGCCCAGTTGGCTATGTTTGTATTAACTCATGTGGCTAAAAGAGTCACACAGCCTGGAAGACAGATTATTGCTCGTGTTTTAAGACGGCTGAGAGACTGGCACTCAGAAGTGTGCCATGAAGCACACCTACCTTTCCCTCTAACTGCAGCAGCCTCTTGGGTTCCAATCTTGCTAATTATTTCAGTCAGATTATGTAATGTCCTTACCAAGTACAAGACTTTAATTTGTAATTAAGATCCAAGGTTTGATATAAATCTTATATTAATAAAATAATGAATTATCTTAATTTGGCTTAGTCAAATATTAGGGCGATTCCTGTTTCATTCATGCCCAATTGAAGACCCAGATAGACCTGTCTTAGCCTCATGATGACAGCATTGGTACAGACTGGTCAGATGAAGTGTCAGAATTATTCTGCAGAGATATGCTGTAATTAATAAATCTTCCTCTCTCCAGATACCATAGAAAGCCAACTCTTTCTAGTGATGTTGGACCATACACTTATGCAACAATCTGTGAGTTTTCTGTTAGCAATTGTATAAACTACTAGTCACAGACATGCCCTTTCTTTTTATAGTAAAATCTTACCTTTCTTATGGCAGCAAAAACAAATCTTCATAAGCTCCAGCCTGTGTAAGATGCTCTAACACTTGTGCAGGTCTCATGGGGTCTGCGTTACAAGCTTTTAATAACAAAATCCCATAGCACCCAAACAATCTCTTTCATTTTTAGAAAAATGGATATTTTCAGTCAGAGCTTTTAAGCTCCTCAGGTTTCCATTTCATAGGTGTTTTGTCCCTTACTCACTGCTATGTTGAGCATATCCACTGTAATTACAGGAAGGATCATTAGAAGCAGCACGTTGCTGAAGTTAAGGAAGAGCAAGAGAAATGATGACGACTTCTGTGAACTAAGTAAACAAAATGCAAGGTCTTATCAATGAGATGAAAAAAATCTGTAGAAGTAAAATATATACATCTCTGTGGTCTGCCCAGTAATTCAAATTTAACACACATGCATCTATTTCTTAAACAACTAATTAATTTAATATTTTTATATTAAATTTTGAAGGTGCTTTGTCTGAAGTACGTACATAAACCTTTCCTATGTTACAAGACCACTGAATTTCTCATAGCAACTACATTTGAACAGTGGCTTACTCCTAATTGTGATGTATAACAATCAACACTATTTATAGATGCCAGGCCAAGGATGTCAGGGGTTTCAGAGCTCTGAAAAGTAAGGAAAGAATGCCATATTATGTTCATTTTGGCTTTGCCTGAAGTACAAATGGAAAACTGTGTCTTTTTGCACTGCAAACCAAAGACATTTAATGCTGCTCCTTTAATATTGGCTAGTCTGACATTCTTTGCAGTTGCTCTGAGATATAGCACTCCTAAAACACTGCAGTCAAATATGTGGTTTTGAAAGTGCTAATTCTGATTGTTCCTTAAAGACAGATTTTGCAGTTTAAATACTGCAATTACTTGTCAGGCACGGCTGTTGTTTTTATATATACGTAAAAATGTTTAAATAAAAATAAAGAAGGATATGTGCCTTTATTTACATACCTTCCCCTCAAGGAGTGGCAGACACCTCAAACTTGTGGAATGCATTTCCATTGGAAACCCTCCTGCAGAGATGGCAGCAGTATATGTGATACTTGTCTACTTGCATTTAATGTAATTGTATTAAAAGACCTTGTAGAAGGTCTTATTACAAAAAAATCCCCCCAGACAAACAAACCCCCCAACAACAACAAAGAAAAGGAACACACTGAATGGGGATATTTACAATGGTTTTGGCAGTGCAGAGTTCAGCTTGACTCTGGAAATTTTTGTTTTATGAGAGACTGTTGGAAAGCTTCCTTATTTCCTCTGTTTTTTACTCATACAATGAACAAGGAAGAGAGAAGGCTTGTGGCAATCATGCTTGACAGCAGTGCACTCTTAAGGTTATGGTGCTTCGAAACTGGTAGTGACAATACTGCTTTCATACTTTAAAATCAGAATACCACAAATATATTTGCCTCTTTGAATAGTCAGTTATGGTAGTGAACCAAAGTAAGTGACTGAAAATTGCAGCATTCCAAAGATCACTGAAATAAGTTGGGTTAAGCATTATACTCAATTCTGGTTTGCTTCAGATATTATTTTTTTCTTGGTCAAAAATATTTTTCCAGCTTTTAAGGGGGAAATAAAGCAGCTAATTTTATTTTCCTTGCTAAGCTGCAGAACTTGCTCTTGAAGACAGAGCTGCCTAACTCAATGTTGTCAACAAATTGTCTCAAGCACATCTTGAGCAGTTCTACATATTTCAGCAAAATTTTTCTTCAAAAAGATGACTTTTGAAGCTCCATCTGCAAGAAGATACTCCCTTGGGGAGTTTTATTTTAACAGACACTTAAATCTCTTGCAAAATAGAGGCAGACACTGAACCTGACAGAATTTTTTTTTTTTTAAAATGGTGCTAGAGAAGTGTTAATGAGGGGAGAAAGAAGGACTAAAATGTGCCTAGAAAATATTACTGCTGGTCGCTGGTCTGAACTGCTTTGAGAATTTTCTCACTCACTTGAGTAGACCTTTTTCTCCAAGTATTCCAGAGATCATACAGATTTAAAGCACTTTCAGATCACGCTTTTCACTCTGTTTAGCCACTTCCATTTTTTTCAACATAACATTCACACCACTACACATGGCTTTACTAGAGACCACAAATAATTCTTATTCATGGCTTTGACAAGTTGAAGATTAGTTACCGAAGAAGAGTTACTGAGATTTAACTCCTTCTTAAGTGAACTGTCTGAGATCCTTTGCTTCTGTAGCAATCAATGTCTTTTCAATCCAGAATATTCAGAAATCATGGACTAGGTCTGATGGTTTGATGTTTGCCTTCCCTCCCCCACCTTTTTTTGGGTTTTTCTGGCAGGGCCAGTTGAGGGGGCACTTTTGTTTGTTTGTTTATTTGGGTTTTTTTTTAAGAAAGAAAGGTGAGATTCCCGCATAATAACTTGCCTTGGGGATTTGCAATTTTAGTAAACTTCGCACTGGGTGTTTTTTTCTGGTATCCAGTGGACATCCAGTTCACTCTTACATCTAGTGTGATCATCAAAGGAATAATCTTTGTTGGATAGCACATGGTAGCTGAATTCCTCCTACCTCACCTCCATATTGCTCTTTGTATCAAAGTCATTATCATTCTGTCCCAAGGTGGAAAAAGAGTGACAAGAGCCAAGACACTGCCTCTTCTGCTGTGAATGGTTAGAAGATACGGACAAGCAGAATAACTGAGCTGCCACTGTAGTCAATGGAGCCTAAACCTGGTATGCACTCCATCCCTCCCCTAAGATGAATAAAACACCAAGTAATCAGAAGAGCTTGGTAGCATGGTGGTAGCACTTTCAGAGATATCAAAACTCTTGATAAGCATGGGTAAATGGAACTTTAGCATTCTGTTCTATTCATTATGGGCAGATATTACTAGACGAGCAGCTGTTTCTGAATGTCCTTGATTCCCATTTGAATGCCAGAATAAACATTCAGAGATCCAAAAAAACTGCAGGGGTGGAACTCTCAAAATTTCATGATGTCCATGGTACTGGCAGACTGTGCTAAGCCAAGCATAGCCTGCAGCTTCACCCCTCTTTCAGCTCTGCCTCCACATGCACTCAGCACAGGGACAAAAGCAGTGCTCGCATAGCTGTTCCCAGAAAGAGGCAGAAATAAACATTAGTGCTCCCCTGCCTTCTCTCCACTACAAACAGCCCAGTACTTGTCTGAGTAGCAAGGACATGTCATGCCTGCCTTCATCAATAGCAAAATGGAAATCTTGATTGCCATTAAAGAAGCTTTTTTAACATTTTCACTAGGCTGTAACAAGCATTTCAACTGTTCATTTGCATTAATGTTGCGAGATAGGGTGTAACCTGTAGTCTAACTAATTAAATGCTCTTTGATTTTGAGTGAAGTGTTTGGTACAGTTTAGACAACAGAGTCTAATTAGCACCGGATGTTTAATGGAACTAAAGACCCATGAAAAGCAAGAGGTGCTGGAATAAAAAGTCGTGAGAGAGATGTGAAGATAAATGTGAGGAAAATAACAAAAATAAAATAACCTTTTGCAGTTCTAGAAATACAATTCCCTCAGAAAAACCTGTTATTAATTATGAAAAATTGATAAAATTGCACCAGCCCAAATGTCCAGCTGTTTAGGATAATATAACAGAAATCTATCCAAAACACGTAGTGTCAGCAAGCAACAGATTAAGGTATTTTGCACTATCTCTCTGCATTTAATTTCCTACAGGCAACAAATTCACCCCAGTATTTTTACAACAGAATAAAAACTCTGTATATGTTGCTTTGTGCACTATGGTTCACAGCCTCTCAGCAGGAAACAGAATGTTTGCCTTAGCAGCACCTTCTTCTGTCAGTAAATGTAGCCAATTTGTGATTTTCCTTGGCTGGGAAAAATGCACGTGCAGCTTCTTACCAGTGTGTAGTTGAGTCCATAAACTTAAAAACCAAAATAAAAATCTCAATAAATGAGTCTACAGCATAGCTTTTAAGCAATAAACTTTTACTCATTGCATGTATCCTCTCTAAGAATGGATTAAACTGAATGGTTTAAGAATAGCAAAGTTTAGTGTATCCCCAGCTCTGACCTAATTTCTTGGTACTGTCGTCTGCTGAAGACCTGGAAAAAAGGTCTACAAAAGCTAATAAAACCATGGTCCACTTAGGTTTTCAACCTCTGGTTCCCAGGCACCACCATTTTTATCAGTATCGATTGAGTTTGAATTGTTAGTTTTGGGTTTGGCAGGACTCTCAGATTTGTTTCTTTTCCTTTTTACAGCTTTCCAGTGTACTTTATTCTGAAGGACAGAAGGTGAACAATAAATTCAGGGGGCTGTTAATACATGGTATGTTTTCACTACCATCACTAGGAATTTAAATAAAAAGCCTACCCACAGTAATTCCGGTAAAACCACAGAAGCCTTAATCCTGCAGCAGCAACATGTCAGTGAATGCACAATCCAGGCCTCACTTTGTAAGAAACAATGTTTGCATAAGGATGTGGAACATCCCTATCCACTGGTGCTTAGCATGCCAAAGTGGTGCCTGGCCCCTGTTAGACATGGAGACCAGTAGCTCGAACTGCTCAGATCTTATGGATAGCGGTCATGGGGCAGGAATAAAACAGTTTAATGGTTCTGGAAGTTTCTCCTTGCCTCTAAGCCCTGTGGGCTTGTCTCCTCACACCTCACTGTCCACATAAAGTGTCAGACAACATTTGCCTGCTACACAAAATCACTACACACTCTTCTTTCTCTTCAAAACTAGGACAAAATATTCCCCAGGGCTGGACTCCTGTCCAGCAGGAAGTCATGCTCTTTGCGAGAGGCTCCAGCAATTTATAGCCAACGTTGCTGGGCAGGGCTTGGTCACAGTCTCCAAGAGCTGCCCCAGTCACCAAGAAACGCACAGGGGAGTCTGCAATTGCAGCCTGACAAAAGTCTGCATGGAGCCTAGGCCCCAGCCCCAACCCCAACAAGCCATATGTGACCAGGCCCTTTCACATGGGCTCCATACCACAGGTCTCTAAGCCAAAACAAGGACAATGTGTTCTGCTGTGCTACAACTGTGTTTTTCTCCATGGTCTCCAGGCAGGCTGACATTTTGGATTTGGATTGGCATCCTGCACCATTAGAGCAAAAGCTAGTACCAAGCAGTTGCTGAGCTGCCTTGTTAGATATCTGCTTGAAGCAAATGCCAAGTCACAACAACTGCAAACTAGAGCACTGAAGTCACTGAACCCCTGTGTCCTTTGGCCACTGGTACAGAAATGACTGGCTGCTTCACAGCCCACCACAGACACATTTTTATAGCACCATGTCTGTGTGCGTCTTAGGGAGACTTGTATGTGGCTTATGAGTGGAAGAGGCCACAAAGGTTCCTGGGATATTTTTGGAAGATTACATCAGTCTTAGAAAGCCAAATAGATTTGTTTACATCTGCACTACATCTACAAGCATGGAGCTTGGCATTAGCAGCCCTCTCATCACGCCCATGTTTTCTTGCCAAAGGAAATGATTAGTTCAAATGCACTTCAAAGCCAGGGCATGAATTAACGATTCATGGTTTGGACATATATAAGAAAATGAACTGCATAGTAGATCACACACGGGGCACTGCTGCTACAAACAAGAAGTTTGGCATGTATAGGGTGTGCTTACATTTATTATGTCAACTTTTCCTGCTTACTATTTTGATGAGATCGGTAGAGATTAGCAAATGCTTGGTGAACATCATGGAGCAGCCATGGAGCACAGCAGCTAGCTTCCTTCTTGTCCAAACTTAAAAACACATGCTTCAGAAACACATCAATGTGCTTCATCTGCATATTGGCATTTAGCCTAGGGTGTCAGAATCAACCTAGTCAAAAGCAACCTGTCCTGTCTTGGATATAGTCTGAAAGTCAGATCTTTAACACTGAGTGTTCTTCTTTACGAATATCTATTTTTTGGCCAATACTGTTCTCTACTGTAGCTGTAGACACAGTGCTCTGACACTGGGTTAAACATTCTCACCTTTGCTACTTGTCAGTCTTGGAGCTATTGCCATCTTGGAGGAAAGGAAGGAACTGACTCAGCAGTGACAGCAGCAGGGTTTTATACAGATCAGTACAGAACACAAGGTGGCACCATATGTTCCTTGCCCTTCAGCATTTGACAAATATCAATTAATTCCAGCAGACACCAACACAGAAGCAAATACTAATTAGAGATGTGGAGAAAGGAATCATATTAGCTGTCTAAATATTGGGGAAAATACATGCTATCCTGAAAGGCACTTGAAGGAGTACAAACTGAAGGTCATTTGCATATTCACATTTAAAAAACTGTGATAGCAGTCACCCAGTGCCACTCCCCACTCCCCCACAACATGCTAAACTAGAACTAGCTTGGTCAGAGCTTAATCACAATACATTTGAAAACAGGCTTAGAAGCTCATATTTGGTACAATGAAGAACAGCAAACCAGTGAAGCTCTTGTGAGTGGCTAAAATGAATGAAACATCGAGTTACAAGAAAGCTACCTTTCCTCTGGAGTTTTGAGAATGTCACAAAACACCTTGGTGTTACTGATATGTGACTACCACAATAAAAACCAATAATTTATTCAAAAGCACAAATACACGTAATTTTAATTATTTTTGGGAACCCATTTTTAGTTCTAAGTACACTACATTCTAACTTGGATTTACTGCACTATTTATAAGGCTTGGAAGCTTACATGGTTACAGGGAAGAAGCAATTTGCCTTCAGGCTTAAGAGCTCTTATACTCTCCGGATAGTGACAAAGCAGAGTTGGTTTTTTTGGTTTTGGTTGGTTGGTTAGTTTTTTGGGTTTTATTTTTTAGATACCATTTGTTATACAGATAAGCAAAATCTAATGATTTCTTTAAAATTTTTTAAGTACCATGAGATGATGACACGACTCTACTGCCAAGAGGAGAGTAAAATTTTCAGATAGAGATTCTGTTTAGGTGAGTCCTGGCAGTGGATGGAAGCACTGTAAGGTCAAAGTTCAGCCTTAAGATACTGGGTATCCAATATCTTTCAAAGATCCCAGACTGGAGAATTAGAATATCATCAGCTTGACATCACTTCAATTTGTGCAGTGGATTAAAACCCAACCAACCAACCAAAAAAACCCCTCCAGCACAGATTTAAATGCAAGTCCATATTTAGAACAGCAGGAAGAAGACAGGCCAGAGTGCCCAAGGCCATGCAAAAGTGGCTTTCATAACAGTGACTGCAACTTAAAAAGATCTTTGACTTTTCTGACCTTCCACCTCATTATGTGCAACCATTTCTATTGCAATGTATACTGGCAATTATCACTGAATTTCTGGGTGTATTTCCACAGAACTTAAAAGTTTTCTTTTCCTGCAGTGCCAGCACCAATGAAATCTCTGGAGACCAACAATACAAGTATTTCTCTTGGAGCAGAGGAACGTCATGCCACTGGTGGCATGCCCTTCTCCATCAACTGTTCTTTGTTTGCTAGTTAGGTTAATGCAGTCCTTTGTTTTTCTGCTTTTTCCGTAGAATCTTTGTTGATGCTAGAGGGGAAATGATGAAGAGCTAGCTCAAGCTGAGAAGATGAGAAATGTTGAAAACTTTATGCCATGGATAGTTTTTGTGATTGATTAAATAGAAACAACTGGAAGAACAAGACTACTGCTAAGTCGGCATGTCATCTGCTATTCATATGTATTAGTGCTGAGAATGAAGAAATTAAATGGATCAAGCTTAAAAATATAGATCAGGAACACTGTTCATGTAATTAAGTGAAATGAAACTCCTTATGTTTTAATTACTATCTAGTGTTGGGTGTTTCTGAAGTCACAGCTGTTGTTTTATGAGGAGGGGGGTGAGGAAAGGGAGATTTCAGTGTTGCTGTTTGTGCAGTAATACCACCTCTCTTGAATTCTGGAACTAAATTACAGCCTTTTCATTGTCCATCAATTCATATTACTTTAAAGACTGATGAATGGCACAAGGTTTCCAAACTTAAAAAACAAACAAACATTGGGTTTCAGGAGAGAAAAAATTGCAACAAGAAGGGGATTCACAAGAACACACCACCTCCTAATCCTAAAAAACTTCAGGACATGTGAGACATCTTCAGGACAGCTTAGTGGTTAGTCAAAGAAAGATCAAAATATCAAAACAAATAGTCATTTTACCCAACACAGACTATAGGTTCCAGTGGTTTGTTTGGTTTGGATTTTTAATTCCTCTTTTGACAGTCCCGTGGCTCCTTGAAGATTTTACACATCAAATCAACCTTAAAGGCAGGTAGGGGCCTGACTTTGTGCCATTTTCAGCACCAGCAGTGTTCCTATTCACGTTAACAGCCCATCACTAACTGTCTTTTAGCTCAGGTCTTCCCTTTCACCCAAGGACTGTAAAATTACCTGCACTAAGCTTTGTTGGTCTTTTGAAAGAGCAGGTAAGATTCATATGGTTTACTAACCCAAGCTCTGCTGTGAAGAAAAAAGGACGATACTCACAGGATGGTCACAGCATGTTTTCCCTTCATTATTCCTGACCTAGACCAAGTAAAAGTCTGACACCTTCAAGGAAGGTTAAGTACATAGCATTATAGGTAGCTGAGGAGTTCTGTGTATCATATGAAGACAGTCATGAATGCTAACCATGCAGTACTAACCAAGTACTCTTGCAGTCATAGACTTTGGTGTCCTAAACATCCTGGGAGAGGAGGGGGGAGGAAAGTCTTTCAATTCACATTGCAAATCTCACTGGAAGGTTTAAAAAATTCTAAACTTCAAGCCTGGCCTCCAGGCATGTTTTGTCTTTGGTGGAAGGCACTGGAGGTGCTGGAGCTGTCAAGACTCTAAAGCAACAAATGCAAAAATTTCATTTGTGTGGATACCCTGCTCTCGGGAGGGTAACATTCAATAGCAGGAAGGAAACATTTTATATTATTCTCTTTCTGGAAATACTCCTTATTTGTGACAGAAAGTCTGAAATGTTTAATTCTAATTAAGATATGATTCTATAATATTTGATAAATACGTGATATGAAAAGAAATGGCATTAATGCATTATCTGTCCAGCAAAATTCTTAAGCTACCCTTCAGGCTTTGAAAGAGTCTCATGGAGGAGTTTGGTAGAAAGGAGAGTGATGTTGTGATCTGACTGACAGTTGGAAAGACAGAAGAAATTTTCCTATTGAATTCAGTCTGTTGTATGATAAATGCTGTTTTAAACTGAAAGCATGAAATAGGAATTTAAAGTGTTTGCATCAAGAAAAGCTTTCCTGACCAAAGGATATGTGCTAGGCAGCACAGGTTATCAAAGATGTATCATCCCAGCCTTACCTTTTTTAGTAATTCTATATGTAATAACAAATCAAAAGAAAGGTTTGATTCAGCTTGTTTTGTAAGCAAATTGTAATTTGTGTAACCCAACAGATTATGGAATTGGGATTTGTAATTGGATCAGAACACGGAATGCTCACTTCTGTGACAGTGGCACTAGGGGAGCATATGTGTTTTGTTTTTCTTCCTTGTCACTTGGTTCAGGACTCTGAGTTTTGTAGCTCACTACAAAGTTGTACTGAGATAACCAATAGATTTGCCATATTCAATGCTAAATATACAAGCCACTTCTTTGGTTTCTCCTGTCTGGAGAAAGAGGAAAATGCAACATTCCCACACAGGAGTTCTGGGAGGTGCTGGGATATTAATTATCTGTATAAGGACCTCAATCAGTGAATTGCAAGACAAAAGCAAAAAGGAAAAAAACAACAACTACCTAACACAGAAAGCTCTGCTGAGGCTGCTCTCAAGGTGCTTTTATAACATAAATTACAAAAGCAATTTTACGGCTTGGTGACTGAAAGGACATGGCTGTATGGGGCGATTATTAAAGTGGACAAAAAGCAGATTTTCCCATGGGGGGCAGTTTAAATACATCACACAGGCTATGCAGAGCTGTGGGGTGGAGGAGGGGACATAGCAATTTGCACCTGGCAGCAAGCTCTCTAGTGAAAGGAGGGTTGCTGGTCTTCAGAGTGAGTCTCAGTCACTCATGTTAGCATTCAAAGGTGGGGAACACTGAGGGAATCTGATAAATTATTTGCTAAGCCTTGCCTGTTCAATTCAGCAAATGCTTATCACAGTTCATTTATTTTCAGACACTAAAATTATTGGTTCAACCCTTTTGGCATTGAAGGAGAGTTAGCTGGGTTTGAAAAGTGAACACTAGAATATGGGACTTGAGACAAAATATAAACATGGCAGGATCCAAAGTCAGGTTGGCAGAAACTATGACAGAATGATAGGGTAGGAGACTGGAGTGGGAGTAGACTGCCCCCAAAGAAAGGGCAGAACCTAGCAAGGATACAAACTCTGAAGATCTAAGGATAATCAGCAAAACAGGGTTAATGGGATCCTATCTGGACCTTTTAGTCTCTTGGCATGAAGATGGGAGCAACAAGGGCATGGCTGAAAGGTGTGAGATGCTGCACGGGTACCTGGTGAGATGAACTTCAGGGAAGAGGGAGCAGCAGGCTGGGTATAACGAAGACAAACTGATGTCCCAGCAGTCCCCAGATGGCCAGCCCAGGGCAGCACTTGGACAGCCTGGGGCAGCAGTGGTGGGGATGGGTACTGGCAGAAAACCTGGTGTGTAGGACCAAGGGCAAGGAGAGATCTGCCTTGTAACCAGAATTGCACCTACAACATATGTACAAAGAACAAAGCTATTTTGTCTTACAGGACTTGAATTTTCACTGTTCAAAACAGGAATGCAATCTGTTCTCCATTTCAGGTTAGCATAAAAAAGGATACACTTATATGCATAAATCATAAAAGATTAGCATAATTTAACATCTAAAATTCAACTTTCCACCATAGCTCTCTCTATTTGTATTCTATATTTGAAAGGGGAAAAAGAATCCCTCTTTGTTTTAGTCCAGTTTTCCTTTAAAGGATTTTCTTCAGAATAAGCCATGCTGACCCACCTGCCCACAGATCTCTGTGGCCTGAAGTGGATTAATATTCTACCTGTCATTATGCCAACCTCATTCTAAATTTCCTAGAAATTTTTGAAAGCAAAGAAATGAGGAAACCTCCAAGCTCTCAACAGATTTTGGGGGGAGCTTAACCAAAAACATACAGCAGGCATAGCTTCTCTATTAAAGTGTTTTTTCTTCCCTTGCTTTTGATTTGGTACAAATTTTGTTAATCGTTAGTTGCCATCCATTGCATTTGTGAAGCTCCAAACTACAGGTGTACAATCCTAATAGCTGAATAAGTAATTACAAAGAAAATAAATAGTACACAAGCTGGGGCATGGCAACACAAACTGATAAAAAGATGGATAAGCTTTCTGCCTGACACAGAAGAGACTTAGCTGATGAGTACGACAAGAAAGGTCCTAAGTGAGTTGAAGTGGATCCAGACTGCCTGTTTGCAAAAATCTGAAGTAGCTTGTCAGATGGAAATTGTGAAGAGACAGCATGATCATAACACTACTTTGAAGACAACTCTAAGGAAAAAGCCTCTAACACATTGAACTTGTTCATAAATACCAAGTGCAAAGCAGCTGGTTGAGAGTCCACACAGCACCACAGGTTGACAAACATTACTTACCCTGGGGAAAACTGTATTTTTCAGAGTTGGTCCTGCCAGGGGTGCACACTCCAGCACAGAGTACAGCATTTGTGCCACCATGCCACAGAGGTCTTGCTCTGAAATGCAGAGAATGTGTAAATGAAAACATGAAATGACTGTGCAGCCGTTTTCCTAGGGCTGCAAATAATTGTTTTGCTTGATGTGAAGGTTTAATGTAGCACCTCAAAGCCAGAGAAAGAAATGGAGGCTACACAGCAGTATTGTTGGAATCTGTCTCCAAAAACAGTTCCTGATTATGTTTTTGCTTTTCAGTAATGGCCTTTGATTAATTCAGTCACTGAATTGTCAGGGGTGGAAGGGACCTCAAGGATCATCTAGTTCCAACCCCATTCATTGCAGGTTGTTTTGTTTTGTTTTATGTGGGGTTTTGTTTGTTTGGTTTTGTTGGTTTTTTTTCTTTGCTTATAATGGCAGTGATTATACCGCAACAGGGAGAGAACTCAGTTGTGGATGTGGCATAGACTGTGTTGTCCTGCTTTGGTGGTTGTCCTTGGCAGGGCCAAGCTGTTGGTGACCCTCCATCCCTACTACTGTGCGGTCCTGCCCTCCTGCCCTGCTCCCCTCCTTACTGCCTGTGCTTCTCCCCCATGGAGGGAATGGAGCACCTCAGCCTGACCAAAATATCCTGTGTCACCCTGTGAATTTGGCTCCCTTGCTGCTTGGCTGCCAATGAGACCACACCTGTGATTTCAAACAGCAGCTGTATTGGTGCTGCGGCTTAAGCTTGCAATTACAGGTCAGGATTTTTTTCAGGAAAAATGTCATAGGATTATAAATGATCACAAGCAATCAAATAAAATAGGACATCTCTAGCATAAGAGGACTGCTGCTGCTTGTTGGTGAGTCAAAGAAATTATTCAAGTACTTACCAGCTATGAGATTATTTACCTGTTATGATTTAATGAGAGCATAGCTCCACAGGCAGAAGTCTGAGTAATAAATACCATAGTATGTGGATGGGCACCCAAAACCAATGCTCATACATTTAAGTTTACAGCTTCTGGAGAAAGCTGTGAAAATTTGGTGCTTATTGCTTCTGAAAATTTCCCAAGAGGCAAAGCTTTACAGGTAAGCACAGTCTGATATTCACTAATTTCAAAGCGCATCAAGCAGTCAACTATCTTTGAGGACCCAGGCCTAACTGCTTTATGACATGGAGTTATGGAGTAAGATGGAGACAGATCCTAAGCTTGTCCTGCTTTGTGTCTTCATTGGCAGTGACTAGTTATTTTACTGGTGTGTATAAGGGTGCTAACAGGTAAGATCCAGAATGATTTACTCATGGCCAAATCTTGCACCGGCCACACTTGGATTAACTGGCGCACTGTTCTTGTTGTTTTTGCAATTTTTTTGTTGTAGAATTGGAAGAATTAGAAATATTCATTATCACATCTGCACAAATATCCACAGCTCTTACTTTTACTTTTTTTTTCCTTTCTTTTTTTTCCCCTTCCTTTTTTGTTTCCTTCTTTTCTTTTTTTTTTTTTTTTTTTTAAACATACCAAAAGACTTAAAGCTAAGAAATTGCTGCTTTGTGGCTGGTCTTAATCTTGCTCTGTTTGTCTTCTCCCCGCCAAGAAGCTGCGCCATAGTAAACTAAACCATGGAAATGAGGCTGGGGTTGCACAGGGACACTTGAATAACACAAGCAGCTCTGTGAGAATGTGGTCTGTTCTAGGGATAGTAAGTAAAATGCCTGAGTAGACTGTATTGAGGATGAGACATGGTACAAACTCCACAGGGCTCTGGCTGCCCTAGGGGACAAAATGTGATTTGTTAATGCCAGCAGTAACTGCTCGTGGCAGAAATATGTCAATGAACGTTGCTCATATGGAGGCTCAGCAGAACTCCTGCCTCAGCAGAATCATTTGAGAATAGAGTTTATCATAAGCTGCTGATGTTACATGCTATCATGTAATGCCCTGAAAGACATTCTTTTTTTTTTACTCTTTAGAACAACCGCAGGAGGCATACCTGATGGATTGATGGCCTTGCTACGTGGGGGGAAAAATTCATATGCCTCTTTTGTCAGGAATGCATAAATAATTATTCGCACTTGTTCATTCTGGAAGAGAGGAATTGTTTGCATGTGAGCAATAATAAATGAAGCATTTTAAATATTTGATCCTCTGCTGTCAGAAAAATGTCAATATAAAAGCAGTTTCCAGTAGCTAAGATTTGTGGAAAAGGCCTTGCATCTAAGGATCTCATCATTTTCTGAGGTGGAAAAACAATAAGAATATTGTCTATTTAGGTGAATCTATATGATTGATAAAAACTTTATAGGTTTTTCAATTGGCTATTAGATTTAGAATGAATGCATTTGAACATTGTTGTTCTTTCCCTTATTCTTAGATGAAATGCTGGATTTTTCTAATGCACATGGGGTTCCAGCAATACTGAAAGAATAATTGTCAGAAACAGGGCAGTTGTTTTTTTCTGTGGTCTATTGTTACCATTACTGTTTTGAGACATATATCAAACAATGTTACCTAAATTGGCTCTGAGAACCTCATTGCAAAGCGATGGATTTCTACAGTTTAGCTGGAAAAACAGATTGCCTTGTGTTCCTAACACATTGCTCTGCTTCCTGTCTGCATTTCAACAGACGTTTTGGTTTAGTTTCTGAATAAAAAGTTAGTTGTACTATTTCACCTTCATCATACTACTGTGAATATAATTACTTCAAGTAGAATTTTTTAGTATTTAAAAAAAATTACCAGGGTAAGAATAATTATGTAGGCTACAATCCTGGTTTCTACAAAATATGTCATAGCAACCCTTATGAAGAAGTTATGTCTGGGAAACAGAATGAAAAGACAAGATTCAATTGAATCCTGCAGTAAAAAACTTGACGTTTCTTCTGGAACACAGTTACATAAAAATGACTTCTGATTTCCAGCTGAATAGCTCTTTGCAATATCCAGTCACATGTGCTTAGTTGTTTAACAGAAACTACTTTTATTGCCTCTTCCTCTTGAGATACAGTATGTACCGATGCCATTTTAAAAGTCTCCTTTCAGAGCAGAAATGAGTCTCACAGCTAGAAAGAGATAAAGACTCCAGCAAGCCCTTTGAGATCAGCCTGGTTCTCTCTCCCAGTCTGGGCACCCAAGTTAAAAAGATAAAATTTCTCTGAAACTCTTTTTTTTGTCTTCTTCTTTTTGGTGCACAGCTTGCAATTTATTGCAAGTGTGCAGAGAGGTAAATTGACAGGCAGCTGCATGATAGGCTGATGTATCTCTCCTGACAACAGAAGATGGACCCAGACAGAAGAAACAATTTGGTATCATAAGATATTTTTGCTGAATATGATGCTTTCAGTTAAGCATCTTCAAGACTGCTTCAGCCATAAATCTGAATTTGTCAGATATAACAAGGATTTGACATTGACCCTTCACCTGACAGTAATACATTTTTTATCTTTTAATAACATACAGCAGCAGTGCTGCCTTGTGATTTCAGGAAGCTGTTTGAGTAAACAAATCATATTCATCACCTAGAGACTACTGTGCCTTCCCAAAGTCTGTGAAGATGAGAGATAAGCTGAAAGATAGGCTTGGAAAAGTTTTCAGCCAGCTAACAGAAATTTTTTTGTAGGAATACATTGCTGAACCAGTTAGAAATTAATGTTTAAAATGACTTTTTTTGGTTGTTTTTTAAGCTACAGTTATTCCTATGATTTCTTGAGTTGTTTCCTGATAACATTTGACATAAACCATGGGTTTCAAACTGAGTCTTTAGTCTGGTTTCTCAGGAAAACAAGTTTCATATGCTGTATAGCCTATGCTGAGCAAATTGGTTTTGAACTGAAGCTTTAGTTTAAAATTGCACTCAAAATTCACATACCACTAAAAACAATCTCTTCCAAATTCTGATTCATTCTCTGGTCATCAACAGTTAGAATGGGAAAAGCAAATGTTCTATCACATCTCTAGCCCATGATGAAACATAGTTTTTGGTCTGCTTTGGACAGCAGTGAGTGAAGGTGGGGAAGGTCAGTATTATAGTTACATAAAATTTTTAGACAGTGATGCTTTTAAACAGGAAATGAAGAGTGAACAGATAAAATGAAGGAATTTTGCTCAAAAAAAACATTTTTGCAGTAAGTTTCCAGGGGAAACTGGCTTGCAGCGTGTAACCTACACAAAGCATCGAGTGCTGCACGCATTTCTGCATCCTCCCAGCAGGGAGCAGCACAGACTCCTCTGGATCCAATTCTGGATGACAGCTGCCACTTACAGGGAACTTCAGTTGGCATCTGGTGGTAGGTATGGAACGTGCCCAGCACAGCAGGTTGACAAAAAAATTAATTAACTGTAGGCTGGCTTGGGAAATCGCCTAGCTGAAGGAAGCATCAGGATTTGTCTGAAGTTTGGGGAAAAGCCTCTATGAAATATTTTAGAATATGAAGCGAGGAGGGCATGAGCACACCGGCCAGCGGAGAAAGGCTTCCAAGCATGTATTTGGAAATTGAAGGCAGCAAGACCTACATACAACATTGAAGAACTGAGGACTGAGCATCACCCACAATTTCCAAATATAGAGCTTGAAAATTCTAATGAGACTTTTCAAACTATGTTCAAACTGAAAGGGACTATTTCTGTGTTACAGAGTGGAGAATGATTAGTGATGGATTGGAACAAACAGCACTTGTACTATTTATTTTATCAGTTGAGTTCTATGATTTGTTTCTATCCTACAGTCTTGTAATGGCATTAAGTGATGATTGCGTGCTAGCATGGGTAATCAGAAAGAAAATTAGCCTTTTTCAATTGAATTAATGGTCTCTATTTATTCTGCTTCCAATTCAATTTTTAGCCATTATTTATAGTTTATTTAAGAAAGATTACATCTCTTCTGCAAAACCACTGTCTTCAGCAAAACCACTGCGAGAAATATGAGCAGCTTTACAAAAACTGAAATAATGCAGCATTTCTCGTTTCATTTGGATGTGCCTTCCATAGTTAGGTTTTGGCTTGAAAAGAAAGCCATTATTTTCAGATAATAGTTTTCCCAGCCAAAAGCATGTGCTCATATGGAAAAGACTGACTGCTATACTCTAGCAAAATCTGTAATCTACACACTGTGACATTTTGTAATAGCAGCTTAAGATACATAAAGCCATTTTGTTTTTATTTTTAAAGACTCCTTAGAAACCACAGAGTTGACATATCTGTACCCAGAGCAGGAGCTTAATGTCTCATTGTGCTTTGGACAAAAACCAATTTGTTCAGCACTAGAAAAGACCAAGCTGATTGTGTCAAAGTGATCACTACCTGTAAAACCTTCACCTTGTATAGAGCTGGGTGTATCGATTTGTGAAGTGCTCATTACTGATTAAACATAATAATTGCTAAATGACCCCAGGTCACTTCATTACAGTCAACTCTAAAAAAATTCCACACTGTTGCTTCATTATGTATTTTGAGGCAATTTTTTTCCTTGTGCTCTGACTCCGTGCCCCCTAGGCAGGCAGCAGTCACAGGCCTGTGCTGTGACTGAGCTGCCGTGGAGGGGTTTTGGGAAACCTCTTCCTGTAGCTCACACAGCTCACAGTGAGAAGAGTTAAAAAATCCCAACAAAACATATGAAGGCTGAGTGTGTTAATGTTTTCAGTGACCCTACCAAAGCAAAAGTTTCTGGAGACCCATATTTTGCTTACATGGGAACTTTTTATGGGCCATTTTACTATGTCATATACTAGTTACTCAGGTGTGCAGAGGACTAAATGTAATGCTGTCAGGAAGACATACAATTCCCAATTGTCTACACAATAAATCTTCCAGTGGAGAGGAAGAGAAGTCTGCAATTTCAGTCAGCCTTAATGCCCTATGATGTATCAGCACAGCTTTTAATTAAAACTACAGAGCAAGAGGGCTTTTTATTTTACTCCAGAGCAGGACGAGTGGTAATGATGAGAATGCCTATACTTATTAATTTGCAATACTACTACTACTTCTCTCATCAGCATCCATCTGGTGCCCAAAAGCCACAGGGTTTTTTACTTACAGGGCATATTCACTGCTGAACCTTTGAGTTTGCTGCAGATCCTTCTCACAGTGACCTGGCAGTACTAAGGAATTTGGCTTGCCCATGAAGCCCCATCTTGTGCAGGGAACAAGAGTCCCAAGGTAAGGCAGACATGCTGAGCAGCAAATGGGAAGTGAAAAGCTACTTGAAGGGCACTCTGCAACCAATAATTTCTTCACACAAGAGGGTGCTTACATCTGCAATGCCCTACAGACAGATGTGGCTACATGTCAGCGTGCTGAAGGAAGCTGCACACATTGTGCCTTAGTTATACTAAGCAGCACTGCCAGTTAATTTGGCATGGAACAGTAGGTGTATTTTTTCTGGCATTTTTTTGTTTTCTTTGTGTGTGTCTTATGTTTTGTTTAATTTTCTCCTCTTATAGAAATATATAAAAGCAAAAGTTTCACCTTTTCTGATAGAGAAACCCTAAAATAGAAAAACTGTATGTGGTCACCCTGCAAAACCTTGGGGGCCAAAGCTGTGGTGTTAGAATTGGAGCAGCCAGCAGGACTGCACAAGAAGTCCCTGAGTCACCTCCTACTATCTGTGAAAGGGAAGCAGCACACTTGCATTACTTTGAGGAGTTCACAAACCCTGGTCTGAGTGCTGGGAAGAAGGCAGCAATGTCAGACTTTTGCCCTCAGCTTTCTTGCCACTGGCAGAAGAGCCCTAGGGTCAGTGCTTTCCTTGCCTTGTACACCACACAAATTTGAGACCAGTCTGTGGTAAAGGCTGCAAATGCCCAGAATTATGCCCCAAATATTGCTGAAACATGTCCCTACATGTTCTGCTCAACCCTCCCTTCCCCCTTCTTCTGGAGTGGGTACACAGCCCAGAGCTGAGAAAACAAAGGGTCAGGCATCAACAAGCCTGGGTAAGCAACTCAAACTGTCTTCCAGGGGTAAACAAGAGCACGTGCCCACCGTGTGGGGTGCTTGTCATATGCTTCTTCCAAATATGGACCTATTCTGACCGTATGCTTTGCTACTGGCTAATGATGTGCTGACCAAGTTTGACTATTTGCTAAATCCAGGCCTGAAGAAAATTATAAATATTACCTAAATTGTAAACAACTTGCTCTTTAGCTCTCACTATGTTGCTCTTGCTCCTTGCATGTACTCTGCCTTTGTCTGCAGTCTTGCTACCCGGGAAGAGTCTTTGTGCCTCAGTCTACCCAGTAACCAGCAGAGTCCTTCATGTAAGCTGCACTGAACTACAGCCAGATCAGTGTCATAGCTGCAGTCCCACCAGTAGGAAGAAGCTGCCTAAGTGAGCCCTGAAGGGGCTGAGCCCCAAAGGGACTGAGCCCCGTTGGCAAAGCCTTGCCAAGCCAAGGAGAACTTGCCCAAATCCCTTTTGGCAGTTCTAAGCGTGTCTGCTGTATGAGCTGCAGACCTGTGAGCCAAAACCACCCTTCATGCACCTGCTCGCAAAAGCCAGGACCATGCCCAGCTGTTCTGTGTCAGCTGCTAAGCCATGGAGGAAGCAGCCACCTGTCGCTCCAAGCCTGAGAGCCTAAATGTCAAGGCAACCCAGCTGCCCCATAACCTTAGAAATGGGAAACAGCCAATGAGAGAAATCGGTGACGCTCGCTCATTTCTGAGCCGAGCTGGGGAAAGCTGCTCTGTGCTGCCCCCCCCCCCCCCCCCCCTCCCCCCCCATTCTCCAGCTGCATCAGGAGGGGAATTGCTATCCCACTGCATCCTGCAGACTCTGAAGTACCGCCAGCGCTGAGGAGTTGCCCGGGAGCCTGTTCCAGGTGAAACAGCCTTCAGTGCACCCCTGCGGAGGACATGATGCATCCTGCAGGATCAGGAGAAAGCTGCCTCCATCGTGTCTGGAAGGGACCACCTCCAGCAACCAGCCTCGGCAGCAAACAGTCTAGCAAATGTCGTGGTAGGGCCAAATGGGCCCAGCAAAAACCCAGACAGGTCCTGATGTGTCTAGACATGGTCCCACTCTCCCACCTCATCTCTCCTACAGGAGCTGGGGGTAATGCAGGAAGAGGGACAAAAGAACAGGCCCCAATGTGTCTGGTAAACAAACCACTTTCTGGGGTAAGAGCAAATGTACTGGCCACTGCTTCTCCCAGACCAGGCCTATGTTTCTGCCAGGCAGAATCCCATTTCACTGGGTAACTGTTTGCTGGCTTCAGTTGCCCTGTTGGCCAAATTGAGTCCTGGGCAAGTGAAAAATACAGGGTGATTTGTGTTCACCTTGCCTGCTTGGACCTGCCTTGCCTGAATTTGCCTTTGCCTGGACTTGCCCACTTGGGCTCACCCGCCTCGAGTCGCCTGGTCTGAGACCTGGGATAGATGCTGTGAGCCCTACTCACCGCAAACCAAGAAACCACAAGCTTTAGGATCCAAGCCTTGTTTCCCCTTGCAACTGAAATTTATACTGTGCCTCAGTTTGCCCAGGAAGATGCAAGAGCCCTTTGCTGAATGCATGGTATCGCTCACCGTCCTGCTGAAGCCAGACCATCCCCCGAGACTGCGTGGCATTCCTGCCAGCAACCAGCTGTGCTTGGCACACAAGAGTGCTCCAACAAGCCTCAAGAGCTAATATACAGCAGCAACCCCCCCTATTTGGGTAGAACTCAATGAGTAATTCACTGCGTCCTGTAGAATCATAGAATCAACAAGGCTGGAAAAGACCTCAAGGATCATCAAGTCCAACTTGTCACCCAAGACCTCATGACTACTAGACCATGGCACCATGTGCCACGTCCGATCCCCTCTTGAACACCTCCAGGGATGGTGACTCCACCACCTTCCTGGGCAGCACATTCCAATGGCTAACAACTCTCTCTGTGAAGACCTTTCTCCTCACTTTGAGCCTGTATTTATGGTATTTGTCAGGTCTCCCCCTGTGGTCAAGCACCATATTGCTTCCGGGGATTCTCTTCCTGTTATTCTTTACAGTTTGCTTAAAATTGTTAAAATTGTTAAATTGCCTAAATATTGTATATTCCCACTGTAAATATATATTCCAACTGTATACCAAACCTATCTGATAAGTTTTGGGCAAATTTTCATATTAATAAAAAGTTAGTAATATTTTAATTAATATTCATATTTGCCATACCATTAATTATAAATGAATACATTCTATAACAGCAACCCTCTTAGCAACCAATCCAGCAAATGAAACTGTGTCTTTCTAGTATTCACGTTTAACACCAGTTTTGGTTCTGTTTAAAATCCCCCACCTTAGCCCACCTGGTATTGTAACCTGTTGTCATAGTTTGGGCTGGGTGCCCTCTGCTACAGGGGTGTTTCCTGTGTCCAGAAGTCCATCCCAGTGGGTGGACTCAGGAAATTAGGTATTTCTACCATAATCCCTTGCACCACTATAAATTTTGCGGTGGGGTCTGGCACTTCCTCTTTCCTTCCCTCTCCGAGACTTGGTAACTGATTAGGCCCAAGGCCACAGGGGGATGGGCAGTCTCAGGCCTGGCCAGCTGAGACTAGCCCAGCAGAGGGAGGGGGAAGAAGGAGCCCTGGGGGTTTTGGATGCACCCTCAGGTGGGGATGGGATCTTTCTTTGTCACTGCGCTTTGGGTTTTCTGTAACATTCACTGCTTTCTATTTAAACTTTCATCACTTTTGCAATCCGTTTGTCTGAGTCGTTATTTCTGCCTGTGGTGGGGAGGGGATCTGCCCCAACCCATTACACCTGTGGATTGTCTGCAGCAGCTCCTGGTAATGCCTGGAGCCGTAATTCGTGAGTGAAAGGGGGTTTAAATCTCTTTGGAAGGTTCCTTTTAAATTGTGTGTGCTTGACACCTAGCCTCACAGATGTATTCAACCTCCAGGCTTCTGGTGGACAGACGGCAAAATATAAAAAGGTAATAAATATATATAAAAGATAATTTCCAAACTTACTGTGTTCTGCTTGTTGCTTCCCTCTGGTGCTGCTTTCTCTTTGCTTCACCCTTGACAGCAGCAAACACGAATAGTTTGTCTTCATGTTTATTGCCTTCTTGACACCCTGTCCCCTCCAGAGCTACCATTGCTCCTTTGGTGGGTTCCCATATTCTCATGATTGGTGAACTACAAGAAGAACTTTCAGTCCTGGTTAGATTTTTCAAACAGTCCTGCCTCAATTTTTCCAAACTGTTGTTTATTTCAGGGAGCAGCTCCCTGTAAATACTCAAACAGCCACTTGTTTTCAATGCTGCTTCAAAGCTTTTGTCACAATAGCTGCAAAAATACGGCAAAATCTGGTATTGTGGCAACCAGCTTGGTCAAACTCATTTCTGTTCCATTTATATGCTGACCTACCTCAGCTGTTCTTTCACCAGGCTGAAGTCTAAAGGGCCAGGCTCAGATCAAATTTTTTTCCAAGGCTTTACATCACTTGTAATAATAAGAGAGTAGACCATGAGTAAGCCTTTCAATCATATAGCAATACATACAGCTCATACAGTGACCACGAGCAAATTACAGCCTTATTGTTTACAAGTGTAATGAAATTCCTTTCAACAGCTGTGGGGAAAAAAAAATAAATATCAGTTATTCTTTCCATCAGTCTGAGGAAGGAGTATGGCAAACAGCCAGGATTCACATCAGTTTTACCTTTTCCCCTAGGTTAAGTTGCAAGGAGCAGGGTTTTCAGGTTTGAATTGACTCTCCAGGAGGCGGTACATGGCCAATACCTCTCATTGTTTATATTTTGGAAGACCATGTGTATTCTTTGCTTGAAGCTCTCTGTATTAAAGCCCTTGGTAAACTATACCTCCATTTCAGACCAACAGCCATTCACATTCCCAATACTGAAACACAATGAGAGAGTGAAAGGCCTCAGAGGCAATGCTCCCCAGTTCCACCATGGTGAGTCCCAAGGCAATGCACTCTGACCTACAGAGTGCACAGTGAGCTTTTTGGTAGTTCCTTAGGGTGTGATCTGAAATATATTAAAGTAGTTGTTATCAGGGCCTCCTAGGCAGCAATGTTTAGCTATTTCTAAGTTCTCCTTCACCTAGAGGAAGTTTGTATTGGTGGCTAGAGCACATAAGCTACTTGCCAAAATTTGGCATGCAGCATGATTGCATTAGATGGTGTTGGGTGATAGGTTGGACTCGATGATCTCAAAGGTCTCTTCCAACCTGGTTAATTCTATTCTATTCTATTCTATTCTACTAGAAAGGAAGCTGCTGCTTCCAGAAAAAACCTAATGAGAGTATGTGTTTGCATGTTGAAGTCAAACCAGCTCCTGGCCTTTTACAACCAAAGGAAAGCTCTAGAGCTTCCATGGATCCTGCTCTGGCAGCAAACCACATTTAAAACTACATAAAAGAAAGTTTTCTAAAGGGGGTTAACTGAATAATAGAATAAAATTATTCATTTATGTTTTCCCAGGTGCTTCACAGATTTATTTATTCCCCCCCCTAAAGCCCGTTCAGAAACTGCTGGACTTAAATACAACATGGGAAGTTCTAAGCCTTCTAAGTTCACAGCTAGATTTGACTCTGAGTTTGAGCATATTTGGGAAAACCTGATACAATGACCTTGATTAGTCCTTTTTTTCACAGAATTTAGTTAATGCTTTCATAGAAATATTTTTTTTTTTCTAACACCACCTCCTTCCTTATATATAAAAGTTCCAATATACCTCCTGAGTAACTGGCATGTGTGTATCCATCTAAAGACAATAACGGTAACAAAAAGAAGCCTGGTGAGGGCCTACTCCTCTGTGTTATGTGCTTCAAGATCTCAGAAACACCATGGTCAGGTGACACGCTGACATTCAGGTAAACAGCACTTACTGAGATGGTGCTAAGAGACTTGCAGGCACCCAAGAGAATTAAGAGATACCTGCTTGAAATTATTTTCTGCTCATTCCCACACAGAAAACTGCATTCCACATTACTCTTCCCAGGAGTCTTATGACATATGCATCGGATAGATAAAATTTCTCATTATGTTTAATTAAGCAGAGGAGTTGGTGAACTTACCGAAACATAAGCATAGTCTGACATTCTGATTGTAAACCCCTTTATGTGACCAATTCTGAAGCCCCTGTGCACACTGTGACTGCAGCAGGACGCAGAAATGCTGTTATCTGCTTCAAAACTCATCCATCTTCCCATTTTTCTCTTGTGATTTGTGGCAGTCCTTCATCACCCCTGAGTAGTTTTGGAGTCAAACACCTCTTTCGGAGTGTTTGAGGCCACAGGAATGCCCTCCAGGTCTCAGCCAGCTGGTGGGTACAACTCCCTTTCTTTCTGAGCAGCATGTGCACAAGCCTCAGCCCAGATGGTCTCCTGTGGCTGAAAAATACAAAAACTGCTACAGCAACTGAGCACAACTCTGCTACTATAATGAATTGAATATGCAAACCCCTAAACCCTTACTAAGGGAAGCAATGTGAAAAATGAGCCAGCAAAATGAGAAACCAGCGAGAAACTGGTGTTTGCTAACAATCCGCTTGAGTGTGTTTCTCAGTGCAGGACTGAGAGAGAAAACATTCTATTTCTTTAGACCAGACTGAGATGCCTCCAGGAAGGCTGCTACCTTTTTTTCTTGAAACAACCAGCATCTTTTGTCTGACTGACCCATGGCCCTAAGTGCACTAAGGCAGAAGAGAGTAGGTGAGATCAGGGCTAGCATACCACCGAACATTCATAGACCAATGGGCAACAAGGAGATGGTTTGGTGACTAAGCCTGGATGAAAAGACCACCTCTGAAAGCTAGGATGTAAGCCTGGTCATTGCATCTGTACTCTGAACTTCTGGAGGGTGACATGGTTTAATGCCAATGTGTGCATCTGTAGGTCTTCAATTAATTTAATTTACAGTACCTTGGGACAGGACCTGTCCTAACGCATGATGGGCAAAGGGACTGTGTTTTACATACATCTCATCAAATCCTGGCTTTCACTAAAGCAAAGTGCTTCACTTTGGGGTTGCTTAGCCTGGAGGAGACTCAGGGGTGACCTTATTACTCTCTACAACTACCTGAAGGGAGGTTGTAGACATGGATGTTGGTCTCTTCTCCCAGGCGGCCAGTACCAGAACAAGAGGACACAGTCTCAGGCTGCACCAGGGGAGGTTCAGGCTGGATGTTAGGAAAAAGTTCTATACAGAAAGAGTGATTGCCCATTGGAATGGGCTGCCTGGGGAGGTGGTGGAGTCACCATCACTGGAGGTTTTCAGAAGAAGACTTGATGGGGTGCTTGGTGCCATGGGTTAGTTGGGTGGTGTTGGATTGGTTGATGGGTTGGACGCGATGATCTTGAAGGTCTCTTCCAACCTGGTTTATTCTATGTATGTATTCTATGCAACCTCCCTTTGACAATCCTCCCTTCTTGCGGCTATCTGCAGTCCCATAGGGAAGGAACTTCTCTTGCTGTGCTACTGCTGATGGCACATTACCAGAACTAGTGACTGGCTGGAGGTAGATACAAGTACCTGCTACTTAATTGGATGGAAGCTTAACCAAGTTTTAATTCCAATGCCATCATACAATTTACAAACTCCATCTGCTAAAGAGCTTTGAGTTCAGAATATGTAACTATCAGATAGTAGAGAAAAAAAACCCAAACCAACCAAATCCAAACAAAATAACCTGGAAGGCAGCAGAGGTCTGGAACTAGCAGACTTTTGACAGAGATGAAACTGCATCCTCACTACATCAGTCGCATACTAAATCAACAGGCCTGGGAATATTTAAGTGTTTGACATCACAAGATTCCAAACATTTGACAGAGATGCAGTTATTTCACTTCTCAGAATTACTCTCCCAGCATCTACCCAGATTCAGAGCATGTTTACAAAGGCAACTGAACCTCAACCAAAGACAGCAATAACATTTGCTGTGCTGTACATATGGCAAAGAATCATAGAATCAACCAGGTTGGAAAAGACCTCAAAGGTCATAAAGTCCAACCTATGACCTAATACCGCACGACAACTAAACCATGGCTTCAAGCACCACATCCAATCCTTTTTTGAATTCCTCCAGGGACAAGGACTCCACCACCTCCCTGGGCAGCCCATCCCAATGGCCAATTACTCTTTCTGTGAAGAACTTTCTCCTCACCTCCAGCCTAAACTTCCCCTGCCACAGCTTGAGACTGTGTCCTCTTGTTCTGGTGCTGGTTGCCTGGGAGAAGAGATCAGGCCCCACCTGGCTACAACCTTCTTTCAGGTAGTTGTAGAGAGCAATAAGGTCTCCCCTGAGCCTCCTCTTCTCCAGGCTAAACAATTCCAACTCCCTCAGCCTCTCCTCATAGCACTGTGCTTGAGACCTCTCTCCAGCCTTGTTGCCCTTCTCTGGATGTGCTCGAGAGTCTCAATGCCCTTCTTAAATTGAGGAGCCCAGAACTGGACAACTAGACACAGTACTCAAGGTGTGGCCTGATCACTGCTGAGTAGAGAGGCTCCTTGGGAATGTTTCAGGGACAAAACGATAGGGTTGCTTTGGCCAAATACACAAACATCTCTGAGGGGACTCAGAATAGGATTTGAGACACCACTGATTTTTTTTTCTGTCTGTTTGTTTGGATACAAGTCTGACGGAAACTTTTGGCAAGCCAAGCTGACATTGTCAAATCTGGCTGCTCTAAGCAGCCTGATGTGAGAGAGTTGTCCCATCTCCAGCTGAAACTGGACTGAGGATACCAGCTCCTGGAGCACAAAAAAAAAAAAAAAAGCAAAAAAGATCAGCTTCAGTTCTTCTCTGTGCACCACAGATTAATGAACACTGTCAAAATGCAGACATGAAAATCATTTTACAGACACAAAGAATTTTTAGCTTTTTTGATAGCTTAAAAAGGTAACAGGACTCTATATCATCACCATCAAGCTGTGTGTTTCTGAATGCTTTCAGAACTGCTTGGAACATCAGATAGAATAGAACAGAATTAACCAGGTTAGAAAAGACCTTTGAGATCATCAACTCCAACCTATCACCCAACACCATCTAATCAACTAAACCATGGCAACAAGCATCCCATCCAGTCTCTTCCTAAACACCTCCAGTGATGGTGACTCCACCACCTCCCTGGGGCAGCCCATTCCAATGGCCAATCACTCTTTCTGTGAAGAACTTCTTCCTAGCATCCAGCCTAAACCTCCTCTGGTGCAGCTTTAGACTGTGTCCTCCTGTTCTGGCGCTGGCTGCCTGGGAGAAGAGACCAACCCCCACCTCGCTACAACCTCCCTTCAGGTAGTTGTAGAGAGCAATGAGGTCACCCCTGAGCCTCCTCTTCTCCAGGCTAAGCAACCCCAGCTCCCTCAGCCTCACCTCATAGGGCTTGTGTTCCAAACCCCTCACTAGCTTTGTTGCCCTTCTCTGGACACATTCCAGCAAGTCTACACCTTACCTAAACTGAGGGCCCCAGGAAAGACGAACCACTTCTCCTTTCATGCTCTTAGGAGTTAGTTGGTGTCAGCCTGACTGTTAGTGCTTCAAGCACACACCACCCTGGTTGTTATGAAGTGCACCTTGCACAAAGTTAAGCAAAATGAAATAGCCTCTTTTGGCAAGGAATGTGGATTCCAGCCAGCAGGAAGAGAACTGGTTAGGAAGAAAAGGAGTAAGCTCCACTCATATCAGGAGAGATTTGAATAGTTTATTTTGCCCAATCAAGAGCCCTTCAGCATAATGACACATTCATATACACATATATGAACATTTTTTTCTGAAACATTAATGTATAATACATTTTAAATTTAAAATACCAGCTTCACAGGTATTTTTATTTACAAAAATATTTCATACTTAGTTTTTTAACTTTATGATGACATAGTTCAGTTCAAGTACATGTAAGTAAAATAACTCTATGCAATCTAACATAGTTGTGTTTGTAACAGTACAGTTTGCAGTTCATATGAAACTATATTTGTAGACAGATGGATTTGCAACCCTACCTAAAAATGCATATTCCAGTAATCACCCTCAGAAGAGCTAGTGGGGCTCAGCAAGACTTAACTGAAGAATAATTTGCAATGAACAAGAAGAAAAAAATAAACACACATGTACACACTAAGATATACATAAACAAGAACTGCTACACATCAAGCATGCTTACCCACAAATGGGCAATGTTAGGAAAATTTACTGGCTTTTCAAACTTTTTATTTTTATCCCCCCCCCCCCCCCATGATGCTGGTACAATGAAACAGTAGCATAACTAGAGAGCAGCATGTTTTCCTAGTTCTAACCACTACAGATAGTAGATCTCAGGTCTAAAATAACACAGTACTGCTTATTTACAATTCTGTTTTAAAAGGGAATATTTAAAACATGTTCCCACCCCTCTCCCTTTGCATCACCTATTACTGAACAGTAGTGGTAATCCACATACAACTCCTTACATGTTTTCAACTGAAACAGTTTAACTTATGGTTATTTGCACAGTAATACGTAACATAGGAACTTAAAGAAATATCAGTGTCAAAGTAACTTGCTGTTGCATGACTTCAACATTTCTAGGCAATTGGCAAGAAAAAAAATAAAAGGAATACTTATTGGTGTCTTTGATTGTTCTGTTTCTGCCCTTTTTTTTAAATGAATGGCTACACCTTTAAGCCTGAACTTCATATAAAGTGTACAAGAACCCAGAAATACAGTACACTTATCTGGCTTGAAACAGTAATGAACTAGATGATACACAGTACATTTTTGTAACATGCATAATAAGAAGAAATGGGCCCAGCTTAACTTAGCTTTTCAATGAAAACTGAAATCAAACTTAGCTGATTCGCCTATACAGCACATCTTTTTTCCCGTTTTGCTTTTTCTGTCTACAAAGTATATGAAGATTTTGTGGCAGCAGCAAAGCTATCAACATCCACTCAAAAAGAGTCACATAAATTACACGGGAAATTGGCTAGAATAAGAAAAGGGTCAACCAACAAGTTACCCAACAACTTGGAGAGGGAGGAAAGGCACTGCACCCCTTCTCCCTGCAATGAACTTCGGCTGCTATCTATGCCGGCTGGGGTATGTTAAACTCTGACGAGAAAGAAGAGGGCACTTCAGCCACAGGCTGAAAGTTTTCCAACATATTTGGTATACAAAAAGTAACCTGATTTTACATGTAAAGAGCTGATGTATAATCAAGATTTGCACATTACTCAAAGAAAAATACTTATTGGAGAAGCCTCATTTCAGTGTTGGGGAATTTTAACGTCGGAGGAATAATACTGAAAGTCTCTCACAGAAAACTAGTCAGCCACAGACTGCAGCTACTGAGAAAACTTTTACATCAGGCTAGTCTTCCGAATGTACTCTCTTCCCCACACTCCCTCCATACTTAGGGAATTAAGAATGTTCAAAATGGGAGGTAAAAATAAGTATGATTAATTTCTGCAAAGCAAAATGGGCTGTTTATTTTCATTGCTTAGTAATTGTACCATCTCCATATGAGATATGAATGTATTCATAAGCTTAAAACAACTTCTTCTATGGATAATTTACATACTTTAAGTACTTTGACTTAAAAAATTGAACACAAGTCATTTTAAAATAAAGGTAGAAGTGTACATATAAAAATTATTTAAAACTAAAAGTATATTCTTAAGCAGTATGTATAAATATAACATATTTTATTGTAGTATCTAGTAACAAATCTGAAAGTGTTGCAGTAATTTATAAACTGAAAGCTGACACAGGATATGTGCCTTTCATTAGATTCTATATTGTATATACTCGTATATACAGATTTTGCTAAGAAAACACACATTCTAAATGATAGTCACATACTGGCAAGCGTGCCAGAAAGTAATCTGTTCTAAAGTCTTTATTGAACATGTGTGTTTATATACAAACAATGAACCTGAACTGCACAAATGCAGAAACAAAATTAAGCGATAAAATTCCATGATTGAATTAAAGTGCAGGAAAAATTCAAGTTTAAAAGTTCAGGTAAGATCAGTGCCATTAAGCAAAAAAAAACAAACCCACACCCCAAAACATGCCCCTTCCCACCCCCCAAACCCAACCACCAACAAAAAGACCCCAAACAACAAAATGCAACCAAAACAAACCCTTGAAGTTACCATGGAGAAGAAAAGGGAAACAAAAAGGCAAAAAGGAAATGAACTTGCTTCCAAAAACCCTCTTTTGGATGTAGCTTTCCAAATTAACTTGCCGTGCAAGTATCACCTCAGGCAAAATATCTTTGCATAAAGACAGACAAGGAACACAGCTATATACTACTATATTTCATAACTGACCATTTGCTGAAGAACAAATAACCGGAGATGCCTGTGGTGTAACACTTTCAGACTTATTTGGAATACACACATTTACACATATTGACATTCAAAAGTTACAGTTTGGCAGGACTAAAAGTGAAGAAAAGCTTCTTCAGTTTACAGTTCCTAATGAGACACACTACGTATAAACAGACAGGTAGCAGCAGTTTCTTACACTTCCATCAGAAAGAATGAAAAAAGTTTTATAGTTTTCCAGACACTGAAAAAAAAAAGTCACACAACTAAAACCCTGGCAAAACCCTCAAAACAAGAAGGGGTACTTCCCTCCCCAGATTTCAATATACATTGCTGTACAAAAGGTGCACCAATAGCAAAATATGATGGAACGATGTGTGCATGATCTACTTCCTTCCAGACAGAAGGAAAAAGGAACATTTTAGACTGAAGTTGTACATAGCCCCTTTTATTGACCAAACCCCATTTGTGTATTCATCTCATGAGCAATCACTCAATTAGTTTTCAACTATAGAAGCATGTTCTGAACATATGCAAGAGAAAAAAGGATTCTACTGTGACAAATTCTGCAATACCAAATAAACCACTACTCTTCTTGAACTGGCAGATGGTCTCTCATTGCCTCTTATTTTTTTGCTTGCTGGTGGTTGTCAAACGTTTCTTGAGAAAGTTCAGTTCGCTTTGCTTTCAAAGCAAGGTCATCTTCCATTGAACTGATACGGTTTTCTGGACAGTACTTTTACCATCCTCTCCCCTAGAACCTGACCAGACTCATTTTCCCGGATTCTCTTGCTCTGAAACATAGTCTAATCTTCGCCAGGTCAAATGTTAAACCAGTCAACTCAAATGCAAGAGAATGAAGGTGACAAGTGTCAGCTAGGGTGTTTTATTTTTGGAAATGGACCGTTGTTCACCTAGTTTTCTCCTATCTGGATTTTTATTGCAATAGTGATAATTTAGATTTGCATTAATTACACTTAAAATTAACCATGTAGAGAGCAAAAACTGTGTGGTGAGTAGCTGTACATTGCCTCAGTAGGTATGAGACGGAACCCTTAAGAAATCATAATGATGCTTGTTCAAATTGTCCTGCTCTTTGAGTGGTGGACATGTCTGGCAACAGACTTCACTTGTACTATGTAGTTAAATGACACTATGCTTATAATCAGAAAATGTTTCAATTTGTGCTGTAAAGACCAAACATATTTGCATTTCATTTGAAGAAAACCCAAACCACCAAAACATTGATCATGAATCATTGGTTAACTTCAGTATTTGGCATCCTTTGAAGTGTTTTGTAAGGTTGCCTTATTTGCATCACTTTACAACACAAATATAACCACGGTTTTGCTTTGGGAACATTCAGAAAGTGTGTGAAAAAACCCCAAACATGCTTGGAAAAGCAAACTCGAATGACTAATTTCAGACAATGCAGAGCTACCAGCTCCTAAGTGCTCCCTTTCATAAAACAAATCCAGTCAGTAACTGTTCTTGCTCTAAGGAAAAGAGTATAAATAAACTTTTGAAATGCAAAGATTTATTTAAGGAATTATCTTTTTAAAAGGGCACTGATAATTTCCACTGTTAGAGCTCTAGTGCAGCTGCTCAGCTATATTGTTTACCTTACCCAAACTGAGCATTATTTCACTAATTAGTTCACCAAGTGAACACTTACCAGGGCCCATGTTGAAAACACTGCTTTAGAGACTAAATCCAAACTTCAGGCCAATTGCCTTTAGTGCTGGGTGGGCCTGAGATAAGTACTTGTAAAATAGCTCTACTAGCAGGATTCAGAAATTTGCTCAAGACTATACTGATAACTACTAAATATTAGATGCTTGCCATTATTCATGCATCAGCACCTGCACAGAGTGTAAAACTGTTTGAAAACCTGAGGCCAAGATCAGTCCTTTACTATGAAATCAGATAAAGGGGCATCTCAAAATTAAGTTTTGAGGAAAACTGTCTCAGCTATTTTAATTAACAGCTGTAGATACATTCTGTTAAACATTTATAGAAGTCACAGCATGAATGGAACTCACAGCCAATACTAAATGTTATATAAATTGAACCAGTAACTGGCTTTGGCAAAAAATATTTAACTCAACAGAAGTTGAAGTACTGTTACCACAATGAAAGTGTTAACCACTTTTCACATTGCACAGCTATGACACGAATGAAAACTCCCAGCTTGACACATTCCAGTCATATTATTCACTTGACTTTAATGCAAAAATTGTATAGTCTTGGTTTGCACTTCACTGAATATGAATACAGGAATACTAGATCAGGGGTCCAAGAAAAGACTATGCACAGGTCAACTATGTATACAATTTTCAACAAGATATCTTGCAAGCTTCCAAGCTCTTCTGATGAAAGAAGTGACAGTAGACTTCAACTCTTCAACAATAATGGTAAATATAGTGAGTCCTAGAGAAGATAAGTGTAAGTCAGCTACCATCCAGCAAGACAAACATCTTTATTCCAGCTCTTGGACTCCTGATTTATTGCCTCTCCTCACAGGAGGGTATAACACTGGCAGCAATTACAATAGCAGAAAAACTTTTGGCATATGAAATATTAACACAAGATTGACCCTGCATTGCCCCTGTCCATCTCACACCACGTTTTTCCTTTGCCCTTTTTTCCACATATTCTAGTTTACCTTCTGTAACCACTGTCAGCTAACCAATAGCTACAAAACCACTCAAGTTTGGTTTTTCTGTGTGTTTTTTCTTTTAAATATAAAGCTCCTCAGTTAAAGCCACGACTGAGGTAAAAGTGTGTGATTTGTGCTAGGAAACAACAGTATTCAATGGTGAATACTCCTTTAAATTTCAGTGGTCCTGCCAAAATTAATGAAAAGTATTTTTTCCATCAGGACAAAATTAAAACAGATGTAATTGATGAGCAGCATCAGAATTGGTACCACTTCTTGTCTTTGTACTTCAGCATCATCTGAAAAATAAAACAAAATACAAACCCCAAGTTTTAATTACTGTTTATGTAATGTACATATCATACAAACAAATCATATGCCTACAAACCTATGCAAGAGAGACTTTAGTGAAGCTTCTCAAACCCACAACAACTCACTGCTGAACAGTTGGGTTTAGCATGATCAATTTTCTAATGGTATTAGAATAGAATAAACCAGGTTGGAAGAGACCTTCAAGATCATTGCGTCCAACCCATCAACCAATCCAACACCACCTAAACAACTAACCCATGGCACCAAGCACCCCATCAAGTCTCCTCCTGAAAACCTCCAATGACAGTGACTCCACCACCTCCTCGGGCAGCCCATTCCAATGGGCAATCACTCTCTCTGTATAGAACTTCTTCCTAATATCCAACCTAAACCTCCCCTGGCACAGCCTGAGACTGTGTCCTCTTGTTCTGGTACTGGCTGTCTGGGAGAAGAGACTAACATCCGTCTGTCTACAACCTCCCTTCAGGTAGTTGTAGAGAGTGATAAGGTCACCCCTGAGTTTCCTTTTCTCCAGGCTAAGTAATCCCAGCTCCCTCAGTCTTTCCTCATAGGGCTTGTGTTCCAAACCCCTCACCAACTTTGTTGCCCTTCTCTGGGCTTGTTCCAGCAAGTCAACATCCTTCCTAAACTGAGGGGCCCAGAACTGGACACAGTACTCGAGGTGTGGCCTAACCAGTGCAGTGTACAGGGGCGGAATGACCTCCCTGCTCCTGCTGGCCAGGATGTTCTTGATGCAAGCCAGGATACCATTGGCCCTCTTAGCTGCCTGGGCACACTGCAGGCTCATGTTCAGCCTACCATCGACCAGTACCTCCAGGTCCCTCTCCACCTGGCTGCTCTCCAGCCACTCTGACCCCAGCCTGTAGCTCTGCATGGGGTTGTTGTGGCCAATTATTATCACTGATGATCATCTCTCCTCAGATATATTTAAAAAAGGACACATTTGGGAGAATGGGAAGGTTGCACAGGAGCTTAGGGGTTGGAAAGATGTGCAAGAACATGGATGAAAACAGCCATCCAATGTTGATACTGAGGGGGGGACAAAAAAAAAAAAATTAACTTGGACCTGTGGGGTTGGCATAGAACAATTGGGTCTTCAACAACCACAGGAATTCCACAGAGTATTACTCATCTAGTTCAGTAACAAAATCTTTAAGAAATGGGAACTGTGCTGCACTTTTGGAAGTCTACATGCCACTCAGGCGGAAGGTAGGTACTAGACCAATGTGCCACAAGACAAGGTTGTTTACATGAATACTTTAGAAGTAATGATTGATAGATAAAAGGGAAGTGTCCTTTAATCAATAACACTGCATTCCATTTAGCAACCTCCAATGTGTCTTTGCAGAAGTCAGTTACCTGTAAAACCTGCATTTATTTTATAATGAATCAGTTTAATGTTCATTTTCACATATAACAGACTCACCTCATGAGCATGTTTAGAGAAAGAGTCAGCACTGTAAAGCATAGCTGCAGTTTTTTCTTCCAGTTCTCCTAGTTTCTGTCCTCTTTCATCTAGGGCCAACCGGGCTCGTGCCAGTTCACCAACTACACCGGATGCTGCTCCTTTGACACCTTCAATACCCCCAGGACCAGGAATATGCTGAGCCAGACTCCTTGATGCCTTCCCAGATGCCGATTCCCCAACTGGAGTCATTTGCAGCGCAGCAAGAACAGAATAGTAACAGATTAATAAAGAGATGCCATTTATTTGCATGGACACCAAACACCCAATCACAGATGTGACTATGTGCAATAGTAACTAATTTCCAGGCAGATAATAGAATAAACCAGGTTGGAAGAGACCTTTGAGATCACCGAGTCCAAACATCATCAATAAGTTTATAACCTTTTCATAGCTCAAGTGTGAACCTAAAACTCTCAGAGCTAGCCATGAACAGAATTGTACTGGTGAAGCCATTTTTAAGATTACAGCTTGCTTCACGGGGGGGAGGGTTTTGGGAGCTCAGCAGACAAAGCAGGAGGATTTTGAAAATACAAACTGCAGCCATTTCTGGCATTGTTTTGCTGGTGTAGCCAGCCAGTATGATTTCAGCAGCAGAACCTTCCACTGGTGGAAGTTGTTTTAGATGCAGACAGCTGAAGATTAGGTGTCTAGCTGTCACTATTGTAAACATCTTGTAAAAGTAATGTAACCTAAACTATGAAAAGGCAGCACAGTTGTAAGAACAAATCAGCTCAACCTAAAGCAAACATCTGTGAATGGTCAGCTGAACACCTCTCTAGACTTCAGTGACTGCACTGACTACATTTCCCTTGCTCATAAGGGAACATCAGCCTCCTAGCTCAGTCTAGACATATAATAGATGTCCATCTCATGCTGAGTTGTATGCTCTACAAAAATTTGAGTGAGAGCCAAAACATTTTTGGATGTTGACGTCAAACCAAGTAATCTTTTAACTTTTGATATAAACAATGAAACTATGTTTCGAATCGTTTCTTCCACCTCTAGGAAAAATGCTATTAACCTTTTTAACCATGTCTGCTGCAGTAGTTCAAGATTTACTGATTTGATTTTATGCTTCTAGGAAGAATAATTTCGATTTTAATTAACACAAACATCTTCGTGAATTCTCAAGAATGAAAAAGAGAAATGGTATACATTTTCAGATGTCTTGAATTGTCATTGAACTTGCTTTCAGGCTACAATTATTTAGGCTTCCCCCCCCCCCCCCCCCCCCCCCCCCCCCCATATTTTCCTCCTGCAGAACTGATGGTGGAAACTAGAAGTTATGTGCAGAGATGCTTCCAGAGGTACAAAAGCGCTTTTTTGCCATGAAGAGGCAGTTTTTCCCTGTCCCAGTCATAATAATTAAACATATAATTTGTGCACATGAATTTCTCTAATAGAATACTTGAGTAACCTTTAAAAGTATTACTTATATAACTATCAATAGAATTTTTAATGTAGTAAGTGACCTCTAAGTATTTGAGGTTCAACATACAGGGACAAATGGTAAACACTCCTATTTTTATTGGATCAATCAAAAGAACCAATAAAAAGAAAGGAATGCCAGGGAGCCTTGTCTGGTTTAACAGCTATGCTTCATGTTATAAATGAAATCGTGCTTACAAATAAACCGGCATAATAAGGTTTTTCATCTAGAAGTAAGTGTAAGTTATTTTCCTTGATTATATTAAAATGTGATATGCCACCACAGTAAAAATGGCATAATCAAAACACAATGCAAAATGCTAAAGCAGTAAAAACTTCACCAAATCTGAATTCCACTCTCCCGTGACCTGAATTGAACTACATACAGTTCTGTCCATTTCTCTAAGGCATCTTTGTGCAAGTCAAATGACAAAGCAGCAGCTAGCAAGTGAACTGAAACAGAACGAGTTTTAATTGTCTCACTATCCAGAGTAGTGTTCTCCAGAACCAGCTCCTTCCAGTTAACAGCATTAAGAAAATAATGGTCAGAACTATACACTTTATAAAAATGAATAAAAATCATATCAGTTGTTCCATTTCTTCTTTTATAATCCACTCCTGAAAAATTAAGGCAAAGGCACCTGATCTTGTTTGTAAGCTGTACAACACAGAAGCTACAAAAGAGTATTTCCCATTCCCTTCTTTTCATTTTGCAGCTGTAATGTTCTATTAACACAGGTAATAGATTTCTCAAGGATCACTTGGGTAGCAATTCTAGAAAAATAAATGCTAAAAACTTACAGAGTTCTTCTCTGTCAAGTGATTGTGCCCCACCTCCAAACAGTCCTTTAAAGAACCCCCTGTTCGGTGCTTCTGGTGTTTCTACAGGAGTGAAGAGCTCACCTAACATTTCCTTTGCAATCAAGAGACAACAAGGCATACATTATTTCATACACAAATTACTGGAATATTCTTTCATTTTGAGGATTTTTGTGGATTGGAATTTCAAAATGAATATGCTTTAACAGACATCTGCCTATGTAAAGCAACTCATGAAACAAAAACATATTACAAGAATCTTCACAAATTTTCTGGTTTTATAGTTGCAAGCTTGCAGTTCATGAAATTCAGTAGCAAAGAAATAGGTTCGAGTGAAGCTGTACTTGTCCCTCAACAACCTGGGCAACACTCCTGATTTTGTTCTGTATAAAAATATTCATACTCATATCCATGCATGGTACCACAGCAGAACTTACAGCCTGCATCTCTACTATTTCAGTATTCTATAAACCTTTCAAGCTGAAGCATGACTGAGAATCTTTTCAAGATGTTAATACCCTTAACACATAATAGCTTCCAGGTATCCTAGGTGCATTCCCTGATTATGTCAGCTTGCACCTATGTCAGCACCGACTGAACACAGAAGTTTCAGTGACTGCACCTTAAATTTCACAGGATTTTTTCTATGGATCAAAAATTACAAATCAAGAAAGAAACTCGTTCAAATGCAGCAGGATGAAACAGTAAAATTTAAGAACAGTAGAAGCGATTCATCCTGAATCTGATGCTATAGTGAGAAAAAAATCAAAGCATGAAAGCAGAAGTGCTCAGCTTTATGACAAATTTGATTACTACAGGCATCATGGATCTAGAACCAAGAGCCTCAGAGCATATATAAGAAAAGAGTAATTAAATAATAAATCACCTGAAGATTTTCACACGTTTCTTGACTGTAAGTGAGCCTCTGTATTTCAGTTGGTGAGACAAGATAGAGTGCTTGTCCGTTATTGGTGAAGCAGAATGTTCTGGCTATCCGCATATTGGTCAGCGGCAGATAATATACATCCAGCAACGGCCTTAAACTTGGCAAACTTCGAAAGAACAACAACAAAAGACATTAAATACAGTCTGATTGTCTACTATTGATTAAATAGCTCATTTTTAAACAGCAATGTATTCAGTTTCTTTTAATAACCTAAGTACCACAAACAGGCTATCATTTAATGCAATTACAGTATCTCAAAACATAAATATTAGATTTTTAAAGGTAGGCACCTCAGATTTGAAATGCAAGCATCTGCATCACAGATACATTTAAAAGCACAACTTAAGTGATACTTTGAGCATATAAATCACAGATTTGCTTAGCACATGATTCTGTAAATATTAATGAAATTTTTTTGCAAGAGTGTCTACCTAAAATTTAGAATTAAGTATCCAACCTCTTCTCTCAGGTTGAAGAGCTTCTCCTTGACTAAATATGCAAGTCTGAAAGATCTCTCCTCAAGAATACTAAAATATGCAGGGGTAAGCTTTCAAAGGAAAGCAGAACTCAGTAGTTTCAACCTTACGAATTACGTCCACCTTTTTTAGCTGACCACATATTTCAAGAGGAAGATCTATTACAGCAGTTTGCTTATCTTCTATTTTCTGATTGTGCACATATCAACTACAGTGCTTACTGCATCAAGCTGCCAAAGAACAGATGCAGCACACTCAGACTGTAACAATGCTCTTGCTACAAAATATTTGTCTCCCTCAAAGTACTAATGAACGCAAGTAAGAAGAGACAGAACACCTGAAGGCTTGATAAACTGAACCCCAAACCAACCATTGCCTCAAGAACACCCTCTGAAATTTTCACAAACCCCCTAATTTACACAAGATGTTCGCTTCAAACGTACACACAATACATTAAGCAGCTTCTGCTGCAGAAGCCATCTGTGTAATATTGTTTCTAAAGCCTGAAAAAGCAGTAAAGGTGTAAAATGAAGCCAAAAGCAATGAAAAAGGAAGCTGTAGATTTCTAAATGTTAAACTTCCATTTTACAGATTGTGGACTATCTCCTAGCAGGAGGCATCGTGAGAAGAGGAGGGAGAACTGATAACATAACTTTGGAGGCAAGTTGTACAGGTGAAAAATAAAAAGTGCATCACTGAGAATGACACTTCTACTGTGCACACAACTAAAATATGAATACTCTTATTGTGGTCGTTTGAGGCTGTGCCTTTAAGAACGAACACTGCTGGAACACACTGGCTAATGTTTTTGGTACTAGAACCAAAACATTCTGATATTCTAAACGAATTTCATTGGTTGATAAACAAAAATTCAGCTTTAGATTGTGAAGCGGTTGGAAAATTTTTTCCTCAGTTGAGTTCGGTTTGGGAGTTGGGGGAGTTTGGTGTTTCAGCCTGTTCTCCCTGCCTGCTTCTTCTGCGAACTGCTGGACTTGGCCTTCAGATAAGCAAACACTAATCCTGCATGGGCTTTTGAAGCTTGCTAACAACTCTTTTCCTTAGTAACTTGCCTTTCTCTCTCTCTAACCCCTTTTTGGGGAAAAAGGGAGGTAAGGGGGGGAGAGAGGGGGTTCCAAAGAGGGGATCCCTCCCTGAGGGAGGGATTTTTGTTGTGTTATTTGTCTTTGCTGTGTATTTCTGTGTATTTCTGTGTATATATTGTAAATACCTGTATATATTGTGTTATATATAACCTGTTTTCCATATATGCTTGTAAATATATAGCTTTTGCTCTTCGACTGAGTTAGCTGTGGTTTCTTACTCTGTGGAGGAGGGAGAGCTAAGCCCTCTCTCGACCTACCACACTTATGAATGACTTAGTAGCAGAGAAATGCTCTGCCAATGGAAGCATAAAACATCCTAACAGCTTTAAGACAAAACAGAAACATTAGAACAGATAGGACAAACATGACATCCATTATATCATTTTCATAGTAACAAATAAATCTGTAACAAAATCATAAATCCCATCTCAGTGTATACCAGAAGACATGAACTGGGCATCTTGGGTACGATAACAATGCTTTGACACAAACAGCCCATTAAGGACACTTCCCAGCAGCAATTCATGCTTATGAAATGGAGTTAATCCTTAGGAGTTCATCCTTAGGAGTTCAACTTCCCTTTACAACATAAAAATTCAATATTTATAATTTAGCACCTCTGTGCAAAGTTAAATAGAAAATAAAATTAATTCTGAGGAAATAAAAATTTCCTGAACATTATTATTAAGTTCAGTTCTTAGCATTAACCATGACTAAAATGTAGATGCAAGGGTATAGGTATATACGCACTTCAGTTCATGATAAAATAGCATTTGGAATTACTTAATAGAATGGACATATTAAAATTATGTAAGTGACATGTAAGTACTTTTTACATGTTTAAACTTACAACTGAAACTCTTTACTATAACTGCTAGCAATTGATTTTGCCTTTATAGCCTGAGTTTAAGGCCTTTAAGACATGAGCAAATTACACAAAATGATGATCTTGAGGTATGATACAAACAGCTCCGGGGTCGGGGGGCAAAGGGGGCACAGTTGTTTGAAGTACCAGCTGAAAGTCTGACTCAAGGCAGTTTTATCCATCAGGGTGTACATTCACCTTTTAAACAAACTTTATCTACTTACAGACCTATATCACACATTTGGGACTATTTGTTGAATCAGGAGTAGGTTGAGCTAAGCTGGTAGACTTTTAGTGTATTGGAAGGCATAAAGTAGTAAGAATTAATAACCAAATCTTGCCAGTTCCAAGTGTTAGACATTCAGCAACACTGAGTGAAAGCAATTGAAAGAGAAATTGATGTCCTTACAGGGACTTTTTACCTAACAAGACTACTTTTTCTTTCTATATTTAAGTTACTGTCAAACAGGTCTTACCTAAAAGTCATAATATGTCCATTGGCACAGAAACATGCAAGGCAGATACTATTACTCAATGACACTATGTCTCCACGAAGAACAAAAGAAGTCTCTGTTATGTTTTGCTTATAAATACAGTTCTGGGATGGCAGTGAGATAACTTTTGCTTGCTTTTCTGAGCATATCACTGCATACTGGTTTTCACTGATTTCCTGAGAAGAAGAGGGAGACACTGAGACAGGTCTTCGCTTTTTCGACTTATCTTTTTCATCTTTATCTTCAGGAACATTGTGTTCTCTCCAGGGCTCATGTGCTGGTGGAACCAAAGATCCTGTAGTATCCAGAAAAGCCATTCTCAAGATAGCCCCTTTAAGCCTTAGGATGGTTCCTAGAAAAAAGAAGTTAAACATATTTCTAAAACAGTTCTTGTAAATTCTTTCAAGCTACCCAATTGCTTTAGGAAGCTACCACAGTGAAAAGAAAACAAGAACTTAGGCTTGTCTCTGTAGCAAGACAAATGCACTAAAACATCTGGACATTTACCCAAGAGTCAGTAAAGCACATGCAGGAGCACAAATGTTCAGAGAAATGCTACACCAGTTCAGGTATTAAGTATATGCATAGTCTGCTATTAAATTGAACAAAAACTCTTAATTTTCATAGGATGAGTCAAACTGGAATGCACATTCGTAGCCAAGGTCACTGTCACAAATGTATCATCTTTAACTCTTTCCTGAGCATAGCACCTTGAATACTGTGTTTAATTTTGGGTCCCTCATTACAAGAATTACATTGAGTTGCTGAAACAAGTCCAGAGTAGGTCAACAAAGCTGGTGAGGAGTCTGGAGAAAGTCTTAGGAAGAGCAGCTCAGGAAACTGGGATTTAGCCTGGAGAAAAGGGGAGACCTCATAGCTCTCTACAACTACTTAAAATGAAGTTGTAGTGAGGTGGGGATTGGTCTCTTTTCCCTAATATCAAGTGAGAGGATGAAAGGAAATGGCCTCAAGTTGCACCAGGGAAGGTTTAGATTGGTTATTAGGAAAAATTTCTTTACTGAAAGAGTAGTCAGGCATTGGAATACATTGCCCAGGGAGGTGGTGGAGCCACCATCCCTGGAGGTGTTCAAAATACATGTAGACATGGCACTTGGGGATGTACTTCAACAGCCGTGGTGATGTTAGGTCAATGATTGGACTTGATCTCAGAGGTCTTTTCCAACCAAAACCATTCTAGGATTCTGTGATAGTGTGCTTAGTATCAACAATCATTGTTATTTGTCAAATGTAAATATTTGGTTTTTATTCAATAAAATAATATGAGGGCTACATTTCCCCCCACCCCCCCTTGACTGCAGTTTATGTTTGAATCTACTTAAGAATAAAAAGAAAGAGGGAAAATTTTCCCTTCCTACCATTATGATCAGTTTCTGTATGTCAGATCTTAAGGTAACACATTTTTGCTTTACTTGTAACTGGAAAAATATGAGCATTTGCTAAGTACAGAGAAAAATAATTCATGAATGGCAGTACCTTTTTAAGGCTTATGCTGCAGATTCAGTGATTAAACACTGTCTAGCCTGCAGCCTTGCCTTTAAATATTACCAAATCTCAATATTGCTGTCCATATCATATTTGATAGGCACAAATCACATATATGGTCCAGAGGTCACAGTATTACAAATCACTATTTTAATCAAATAGCATTTGTGTAAGCTGGGTGGAGCAGAGCAGCATGTTCTGCATGAGACAATGGTAGCAGAAAAGATAGATCTATGTCTAACAGCATAGTCAGCAAACCATTCATATATAATTACAACAAAATCACTTGCTGTGTAGCATAAAAAAAACAAGATACATGAACCTCTCACAGCAACCCAAAGGAATATTTTTACGACTAATATTTAAAGCTAGTTGCTCAATATACAACCCTTCATTTGTCTTCCCTTTTCATGACTCAGGAAACTCAAGTTTCTTACCTTACGACTGAAAAAGTAAATGCATCGCTTCTTTCATCTCTGTTTAACAACTGCCAGGTACAACACTAAGGCTAGCAAACATGGGTTTCTCATCAAGTATACACAAAAGTAGTATTTTAGTATTATACGAGATCATATTTTCAACTTTGCAACTTTAAAACACTAGTAATGAAGTGAACAATCAGGATTATTAACCTTAGTATCTGCTAGATCAATGGACTAGATATCAATTTTTCATTCACAATTGGGGAAAAGTTTCTTAAAAAAAACCCCCCAAAAACAGAGAACACCAACAATGCTTTATTTCAGTATGCTTTAGCTTGCCTGCTTTATACATACCACTAGGAGAAACAATTACTGGCTGAAGAAGTCTTTGCTCTCCTCCTGGGGGTAAATTCAATACAATGACAAGCACTGTACCCAGTGTGGTTCCAACCCACAGGCATGGGGAAGGCGACGTATCAGTCTTTCTTGTGAAAGTCTCACAGAAATGAAGAGCTGAAATTGCCTCTCGTGACTCTTTGTCAATGCTAGTTACACTAGAACTCCGGGACCGACTGAAAGAGTTGTCTTTGACATCTGAAAATAAGTCATTATTGATTAAAAAGAGTGGAAAAATGCATGGATTAAGAAAACTCAGGGTTTTTTTTTCCCCTCCTCCTTTCCATTTAATGCATAGAACCTAATTACCATTCTATTGATTACTCCTCCCACATTCTTCATTAGTCACATTTCCTTCTGGCCCAGTTTTCAACACTGTATCCTGAACAAAGTGCCCAACTTACTTTTTTACAGAGGTTGTTGGTATTAGGTCATTGTCATAAGCAATTTGTATGCATGTTTCTGTCTTCTTTGGACAGAGACTAACAGCGATCATCAAACAAGACTCGTCTTTAAAGAAAGAGTTACAAACTGCTCTGCCAATTAATTCATTGATCTGATTAGAAAATAAATACTGGCTTCTATGGAACACAGTTTAACAATCTTAATAACATGCAACTATTTCACTTCAAGAACTACAGTGAAATCCAGACAGTATGATAATGCACGACCTGTAACAACTCACAATGTTATCCCACTTGATGAGACTGTACGTGGGAGGTCTAACAGGATAGCTGCTTGCTATCCACATCCAGACTTTAGTAAGAGAAACGTCACATGCTTTGGTACTGGAATGCAAAGGTGAAGATTTTGCTTCTGAATACTGTAGTGCAGTGCCAGAAATGGCACTAAAACTGACCAGGACATCTTGCTCACTGCTTAGCAAATAAGGTACTCATAACAGAGAATGAACAAAAACCTCAAACCAGTGAAAATGCTGCTCCATTCTAGCTGTGTGCTGTTGGTATGTGTGGTGATACTTAACACATCAGCATCTCTGAATTTATCTGTGCATTCACAAATTAGTACTTCACTTGAAGCTATCCCAGCAGAAGTTTAGCACGTGATAATCCTTACCAGCAAAAGTTCAATAGAACTTATATCATGACTTAAAAAATAAATATTGGTTTGGATCTTTTGAGTACAGATGCAATTGGGACCTTTACAACAGGATTAAGAGCTAAAGAGCACATACTTTCTAAAAGCATCATGGTGCTAACTAACGAAATATTGCAAAAAATTTCTAAAAAGAACATCTAACATGCATTTGAAAAGCATACAAATTAGATTATGATAGACTAAACACAGACAATTACTCAGTCTTCTTAGTCAATACTTGTATCATTCTAATAGAGACAATTAAAATTTATCAGAACAATAATTTTTCTAAGTCAAATGTAAAACCTCGATTATAGGAAGAAACTAAAGGCAACCACTCAGATGCTGACATCCTAAATCTTCACGTTACAAACCCCATACAAACAGATCTAGAGTAAAACAATGAAAATAATTATTTGGTTTTATAATTCTAATGACCACAACCTCTTAAGATGCTTGTTTCTTCAGGCTTGAATATTTACAAACTTAATGTTTTTACAACTCTAACATGGATTAATCAGTCTGAATATGCATATCTTAACTGCAATAAAATTATGCGTGCTCACTGAGTTGCATCTGGTTGACTTAAAGAATGTGTATAAATTCCAGAAGCATTGGAATAGACAGTGGGAAAAAAATCCCATAAAACTTAACTTGCTAGACAATACAAGCATTGTAGAGAGTGGACAAATCATTCAAAAGAGAAGTGAAGGTAAAGATTTTAAATGCTTAAGTCAAGAAGAATTTATGGTTTAAAGGATTAGTTTCAGACGAAGAGGAAGGAACAATAGTGTGATGACCCAATACACTACTTCATCAGAAGGATGTAAAGATGAGGCTCCTTTGAGCAATTAAACCAAAGGTTACAACCACTGGCAACGGTACCTTAACCATCTGGATTTTAACACTGAAAAGCAGTGGCATAATGACAACTGGAGTATGTTCAAGGTACTTCTTGTTTTGGAAGCAGTGGATAAATACAGAAGAACATACTTTAGATTTTGTTCTGGCTATTCAGGGAAGAAGAGAGGTAGGTTAAAGACCTGAAGACAGAAGAGCAATTTGAATGAAAGACCATGGAACAATAGACTCAAGATGACATGGAAAGAAAATCATAGGGATAATGAACTTGGGAGAACACGTCTCCTAGAGGAAGTAGATATGGTCACATAGTGACAAAATACAAGCAAGCAGACAGTTTTGAAGAACATTATGCAAAAGTTATCGTGCTAGTAGGAAAGGCAGAAGTAAAACAAAAACAAGATTACATTTGCCTAAGGAAATTCTTTACAGACCTGAAAACCTAGAACTTTACACAGAACAAAATAAGGCATCTAAGTGCAGGAATCCACAGGTGCAAAGTGAGGCAAAAACAGTCAAAGGTCACCACAATCGGAAAGGTGCAAACTATTTTGAGTATACCAGAAGTGAGATGAAAACAATTAAATACCATTATTTCACTAGAAAGAGCTATTCTGTTGAAAATGCTTAAACTCTTTCAGCATTGGAAGATACTGAAAGAATTTCAGCACTCTCTTTTATCCAGCCTTCATTAAAAACCCTAGGCTTTTAAGTACTTATTACTATCAAAGACCTAGGAGTAAAATAACACTAGAATTAGAATGAAGTTAAAAACCATTAAGTAGAAATGTGTTTCAGTCTGCAAAGTATGATAAAGTTTTCCCTAAACTGAACTCATCCCCAAACCACTAGTAAACATAGTAAAGAAGAACAGGAATGGACTGAAAAGACAAATCACACTTTTCTGCTCTTTTGTGCCAACAAGGCCACAGTTAAATTCCTCTACTTCTCAGTACAAGTTTTGGAAAGATGAGGAACAATTCTAAGCACACAGAAGATTAACAAAAACGATTCTAGATTTAGACAATGTAACCTAAAGAAGAAGGAACTGAATTTTGTAGAAAGTTAATAAAAAAACACTTGCAAAAATGAAGATTAGAGCCATGATGACAAGCCTTCAACAGCATAGAAGATGACTAACAAAAGACAGGAAGCATTTGCTCTGTTTACTTTGGACAGGACAAGAAAAAAATAAAATGCAAACAAGGAAGATTGATCAAATAACAGGAAATGTACCATAAACTACAAGAACTTTGTTTTGGATTTCTCCAAAAACTTATTTATTGAAGGCTCACAAGTAGATGAGAGGTTAAATTGTCAGACACCTGTATCCTTGCCATAGAAATGGATCAAAGGATTGCTGAGCATTCCTGTCAACCTCACATTTGGTGAAGTTGGAGCAAGCTGTAACTGTAAATTGTAAATGAGAGTAATCCAGCTCAGTTTCAGGATCTTTCTCCTTACTGATAGCAGTTGTGAAATACATAGTCCTTCAGCTGCCACTGATGCTGATTGTGGTAGCCACTCTGCTGCAGGAGTGGGAATCAGGCTGTGGTGGGCAGAAGGCAGCTTTTACGTTTAGGCTGAACCTACTGCTACAAGTCTACAGCTGCCCCCACCACCTTTAGAGTATAAGACAGGGGAGGTAGATCTGATCTACGAGCTGACAGTGAACATACTGAAAAAACAACAGATCTACTCATTTGCATGCTGTTTTACTTGTCCAATAATGACTTTTAGTACCGCAGACTTCACAAACTGAACTGCTTCATATATAAAAAGTTACTGTGCTTTTTCAAGCAAAATATAACTTTCAGACTGGTCATCCATCCAAACAGTTATATGTCATTTTGATTTAGAGACAGTGGTCACAAGACAATTAACACTTATAAAACTATGCCAAACTGTTTGTTGACTGAACATCAACATATCCTGTTATTCTTAAAATACTCAAATTTTTCAATTTAAAAAACATCAGATGGTTCTCAACAGGCAGCAATTTTCCTTACATTACCTGTTTATTCACACTTTTGCTGTTACTGCATTACAGATAAAGTGAGCAACAGATGCCTAAAAGATATGATTAAAGTGAGATAAGCCATGTACTAAATTTGCAGGCTTACCTTATAATGACAGCAATGACACTATGTGCATGAGAACCCCCAGGAAGAGTGGAATTAGAGTTTTAATTCTATACTTCATATAAACACGATAAAACCATGATAGTTTATGTAATATAAGACTTCAATGCACTCAACATTCTTCTAAACAGTTTCAGTAAAAATAAAATCAACTATGTAAACTTACCTAAATCAGGCTTTAACTCAGTTGGCAAACTTAGCTTCCTGGACATCTTTGCTGAAAAGTGAAGTATATCTTTTTTTTAAAAAGAATAAACATGATTCTGATGGCCTTCATTTGCTTCTTTCCCAATACTTAATATATCATTGTTGATTACATTATCTGAAGTAGTTAAGAGGATTTCTACTAAAGCAGAGCCTTACTTCCGCAAGGAAGGGATGCAAAGCAAAACATGAAAGATACCAAAATCCACAAATATAGCATTTTTTGACTTTTGCCAAGCTTTGTTTCTCCTCAAGCTTCAGGTAGAACTGGATGCATCAAATCAATCTTGCTTTGGTTCAACCTCAGGTGAGGAAATAGAATACACTCTGGGCTATTGCAAGAATGTGCACTGAAATTTATATAAAAGTTAACATCCCATCCCCTCTTCTTCTACCCTACTTTGAGCAAACATGAGATATTTAAAATAGAGAGAAGATGAACTCCTCATTACTCTAAAACATTAATGCATATGTGTAAAAAGCAGTAATGAAATGCATCTGCAGCCTTAGAAGAATGAGAACATTACAGAAAATTATTAAATCAGCAGCAACACAAACAATATTGCTGAAGTGAGAAACAGAATTTGAATTCACCCCTGAGATGGAAAAAAATCTCTTTATAGGAATGGAAATCTTGCAGTGCATTTAATTTGCCGTAGAAAACGAAACAAATGCTGCTATAATAAAAGTCACTAATACAGTAATAGCCATACAGTCCTCTTCCTTTTTTTCAACTACTATTGGAGAAGGAATAAGTTTTGATGCAGCGTAACTGCTAGTCCAGAGCTAGCTTCCAAATTTATTTCCCAGCCACATGCTTGAATTTTGATATATCATTTAATTCTTCTCAAAATTTTATGGGTAATAATTCTCTGCCTAAAGTAGATGTTGAGAATAGTCTCATAATTCTAGAAGTAACTTGTAAGGTATACCATTCATAAAGCAACCTGAATCTTGCTGATTCTCAGCTAAATGTATTCTAATTTTAACAGAAATAATTCAATTTTCTATGTATTCTGAAGAACTGCTTTTGATTTAAAGTTACTTCCACTCCTTCAAACACTAAAATACTTCATTGCATCATCTATTATGCTCATCAATATTGCAAATGCTAGTTATCTGAATAGTTGAACAGTTTTATTCCCATCATACATGATAAAAAATTGAGAATAGGACTCCAGAAATAATCTTCTAATTTCCTTCATGAGTCAATGTTAGAAAGTATGTCCTGTTCAATTAAAATAGAAATTACATTCTCCAAGACTGAACTTGAACTTATATTCATGCTGGATGAAACTGAGAAGGCTAGGCCAACTACATATTTTCTACCTTCATCCTTCCATTGACACTAGTATCTGCTTGGCTTAATGGTGAGGCCAAAGCTCATCTAAACTAAGTTTCCGCAAAGTTTTCAACAAGACCAACTCCTGTTTTAGATAAGAGCTCATCTATACAAGCAGAAAACCATGGTACAAAACATCTCTAGGAGCCTTTTTACTGCAATCTTGAATTTACATCATCTCAAAAAACCAGCATGAAACCTTATCAGTAATTGCGATTTACAAGACTTTTCTTAGACATGTAAATCATAAGAGTGAGGATACTAAACAAAAGCTCAAGTATACACACAGAAAATAATTCTAGGTATTTTTGATTTTTACCCTGTGTGAATATAAGCAATGATTAACTTGGTTTGAAGACAGATGACAGTGGTCATTTTTAGTTTTTCAAATAGACATTTTTAACACACAGTTTTAACAAATTGAAGAATAATGACCAAAAAAGATACTAGTTAACAGGTAATAACAATTACAGACAAGTGAGTTGGGGTCTAAGCATCAATCCACAGTTTAAGTCCTTAGAGTAAGGCCAGCTGTGTGAACTAGGTTGATAAGGTAAGCCAAATTTGTTGGATAGTATTTCCTGTAAGCACTGATCTATGCCTCAGTAATGGGACAAAGTGATACATGAATGGCTAAAAAGGATGTAATTGCTAGAAATTGTGAATGTACTATGCCAAAACAAAATAACATTACAGACCACCCAAATCCTCCATACAAATGTAAATAGTAAACAAGAACATATTTAAATGCAGTAGCGCCATCTTGTGTTTGAAGAAAAAAGTGCTGAGAGATGCAATAAGAAAATAGGAGGATTTCATCAGCTAAGTAATTTTTAATTAACATTACTTAAAAAGCCCCAACAAAACAAGCAAACACACACCAAACAAACACTCCCTCCCCCACCTGGACTATTTGCTTGTATTCTGGTTAATGGTTTAGAATAGTTTTGGAAAATTGTTCTGCTGTCCTTCAGATGAATGCCAGCGACACGCTAGACAACTTCTACAAGACACAAGATTTAAATCAAAGAAATTAAATAAGACGGAAATCTACAGAGAGAGTGATGAATACCAGGCTTTTCACTCCAGTTGTACAACAGAGGAAAGTTGATGTTGAGTGGTCTTGCTGGATGTGATTGACCTGAAGTAGGATTGTCATACCAGAGTTCACTATCTCTTGGTGGTGTTTGTTGCAGCATTAAAAGAAATCCTACCAACTCTCCCTGTAAGTTCATCTACTAATTCACAGCACATTATTTAGTATTTGCCATTCCTAAAAGAAATGGCTCTTTTAATAATGGCCACAGTAATTTTGATAATTTCTAGAACTAATTAGAAGTAGCTCTACATATCCAAGGTAACTAAACTTTTCAACATTCACCTCTGATGCAAATGAAAGAAAAATGTGACCCCAAAGCAACATATTTATGGTAGATCTTCAGCTTGAGTTATTACCCATTCAAATAGCAAGGCACATTCAAAACTCATTTAGAGGGAAACAAAAAAAAACAACCCCAAAACAAAAAAGACAGAAGACCAACTGATCTTAACAGTGTACATGGCAAAGCTGAAGTTTTAGTATATGAAGCATTTACATTTCATTTTATTCATGCTGCTGTTGCAGTCTTAGATGACTTTTGATCCTTTAACAAAGCCAGAATCTTTGTCTGACACTAACACAAATGAAAGATCTGTAGAAATGAAGATGTGTGTATGCAAGTTTCAATAAAGTGATTAAAGAAGTCTTCACATTTCCAAATGCATATGTATTACTTTACTACCTTATAGGCCTAGCACAGAAATGAAGCCACTTCTCATTTTGCAAGCAGTATTCCCTTGCTTACTGTTCCCACATGACAAAAAACACAGGAGTGATATTAATAGCAACTGAAATTATCAATGTAAGTAATTCTTTTTCTGTTTCACAATCCCTTTGACAGGTCGTATTTCACACATTGACGAAGAATGGAATTAAGTTCCATTCAGAAGTTAATGACAGTGACATATTTTACAAAATTCATTGTCCACTCACATTTAGTTGGCAATTCAGTTTAAAACAATGATATGTAAAAATCATGCAACTCTTAACACTGAAGAAGAGATGCTTTACTTATGTGGAAAAGCGTAGAATCTAAATTGAGAGAGAGTCATTCAGAGCAAATGTGGCAGAGAAAAAAAAAACAAAAACCAAAACACAAACACCCCACCAAAACAAAAACATTCAGTTGGACCACTCAAAACTAACAGAATGCAGATAAAATACGCTTTTAAGCTCCCAATAAACTGCAAGTTTCACAAATCACTGTATGGGCTGGGAGACACAAATTACACATCAAATGCATTATTGTCTCAATTAAATCTGTGTTTAACTTACACCATGAAGAATACATTACTTGTAAATAACTGTTTTGCCATTCCAGCTAGGTAAAAACATTTAAAATACATTCAGTTGAAAGGCTTAATGCTGAAACAAATGGCATTAGTTTTTCAGAACTATCATTAGCATGTTTGTTTAAAACTACAACATTACCCTTTGAAAAAAAGTTACACTCAACCTACTATGTTTCTTTACACAAGACAGCCTGTCTTAAGTTCAGAAGAAACTGCTTTGGCATAAAAGGGAAATGTTCCTTACCAACAGGCACTGACATAACATGCACAAGATTAAGTGCTGTTTTTCCCTTTAGAAGCGCCGAGCGTAAGTTTCTAGTTAGTCTGAATTTCCTTTATGAAAACACATGAATCAATACACATGGAAATTATACTTTTTTAAACTACAGGTGAAATGACATAATATATTATTGACAGCCACTGTCTCCAAACTCATTTCACTAACATTAGCACTGAAAGGAGGGCTCATCATACTACTGAGCAAAGGGTGGACTCCTGCTCTTCCCCATTATGTACCTCAGACTCCAAAGACAACTTCATTATACTCATTTATCTCACTGAACTCTGAATGATCTGTGTTCTCAGTTACTGAATTTCAATGAAAGGGATTAACAGTTTAGGAAAAAGATAAATTGTGAAACAGCAAATCAAAGAGATACTGCAGTAAAAGCCATCTCCTTCCAAAAATCTTAATCAATTGTTCCACACCAAGCAAGCACTTTTACTACAGAAAATAGATTTTCAACCTTTTGGTATGACAGGAGAGATAACATTAAATCCTTCTGCAATGATATACTAGTGTACTAAGTGGAAACAAAATTAATCATTAACACAATGATTCTGAGAATAACCACATCCCAGTTAAGGAAGAGTCCCTTCCCCAAAATTAAATCATATGGCCTTTCACCTTCCTTTATTGAATGACCCAGCTGTCAGAAGTAGAGTTGATTTCCATTACAATCATAAAGGGTTCAATCTGCCTGCATACAACATATTCCAAGGCCAAACTGTTAAGACAAGCCAAGCTTGCAAGGTATTGTGTCACTATTGGACACAGAAAAGTAAATGCAGTTCTTTAATGGTAATGTGGTATCCATAGTATATGTGTATATGCATCTAGAGGTGTGTATGTATATACACACACACATATATACATATATATGTATACATATACACATGTATATACACACACACATATATATGAATGACCAAGTCCTCTTCCAGATGATTCAATTTCAAAAACGATACTTCCCCTATCTTGACCATATGGCTAGACAGAAGAAGTTGAATCAGCCACATGTTCTCAAAGAAAGTGTACTTTTGCAAAAGTAGTGGAATAATGTTGTGACTTGCATAGACTGAACTCCTAGTACAAATTAGAATTTCACCCAACCAGAAAAGGAGTGCAACTGTAAAATCAGAGAATTTAAAACACCAGTATTTTTGATTAAAAATTATGCCCAATGCATTTAGTACAGAAGCAGCCCATAGAATGGCCAATTAGCATGAAAGAATGAAAAATTAATAACTTAATGCATTGAAAATAGATTTTTATTTTATTAATTTTCTGCTGTGTTAGTGCTGCATAGAGTAAGGGACTGGATTAAGAACAAAGCAGAAATTTTCTAGTTCCTACCTAGGTCATTGGCTACCATCTTGGAAAATTTTCTGCTTGTGGTCTTCACTGTAAATAATATTTTAATATAAACGATCAGTCTAAGAGCATCAAAAAATGAACTGAAGAAAAAATACTATAAAAAAAATACTGTACCCTTTTCTATAAAATTATTCAATTTTTGATCATCATCAGAATTGTTTGGTGAACCACAACCTACGAGTGAAGACAGAATGAAATGGATATACAAACAGTATTTTGGACAAATCCAACGTATTAGCATAAACTTTGAGTTCAAGGAAGATACAATGATGTATTAAAATACCAAATACTGTTACTCTTATTCCCTGTAGCTGTACCAGATAAAATCCAAATTATTTGGGCATGACAAGAATTCTAACACATTGAGATTAGTCACAAAAATTATACTGTATGTATTGTTGCACAATGCAGTAAGTTTATTGCTATAAATATTTCCCTCATTGAAAAAAAGCATTTACACTGAATAATTATACTGCTAGTTACAGACACAAACATTAACCTAAATTATGATTCACAGAACATTACTATAACAAACAGCATTATTAAAACTGTAGGATCCTCTCCTAACCTGCATTCAGCAGGTAGTTCCTTTCTCAGTCCTCTCAACTGTGTAACTGCCCACTAAGGAAGTCTAATGGAAGTATCTTACACTTCTCTTCACCCAGACACTGAAAAGTGGAAGAAGTTGAAGATTTAATCACTTCAGCAAATGCAGACTTGACTCCAAACAGTCAGGCTGGTCTGTTTTACAGATTGTACTGTAACCTTCAAAGCCAGTAACACTTTTCATACTAGGCTATTTTCCTCTTAACTAGAAAAAAACCCAACCCAAAACATTTCTATCTGCATCTCAAGCTCATGAATACTGTGCAGCTGATTTCTCTAAAATAATCTCTCTTCTCTGAAAACTGAATGCCATTTCCAGCTTCTTTCCAGTCTTGTGCTCTTGCCCAGGAACGACAAGAAATTTAACCCAAACCTACGGAACTGCAACTCTTCTCTCTTCACAAACATGACCAAATGATTTCCCTATCAAGGAGGTGCTTCCTTCCAAGTACCTTTCTCAAAGGAGAACTGGAGAAGCTGAGAGGACAACTGAGGGAAACAAGGCCAGCCCAACCTTGCTGCTTCAAGACTGTTTTACAATGGAACACAACAGTGGCTTTCTTCAGTACCTTCTGTCCATTCACTACTTCAGGTACTTTAGACTTACTTCTCTTTAGTACTGTGTGTGTACCTAAAGATATTATATGCTTTTTCCACAGAATACTCCGTTCTCCAATTTGTAAATTTCATTCTAATAAGAACTAACTTCAGAACAGTCTATCAACTTAACAGTCAACTCACAAATTAGAGACTGACTTCTACTTCTGTAGAGTTAGGACCCTCATCCTAGTTTGGTTTCCCTTCAGGACATTTGAATCCATCTATTCTAAGTTGCCTTCTTTTCCTGATCATCTTAAAGGGAGGGGAGGCAAATTGTTAAATTTAGGATTTTTCCATATAAAATTTGATTTTCACTTTTGGGTTTGCTTTCCTTGCACTGTAACTAGAAAAGGTAAATGGGGTTTTGCTCCAACTCCAAATTATGAAAGAAATCCTTTAATTCAAATTCAGTAACTTTTTTAGGTTTAATGGTAACGTAACTGGGTTTTGGTTGACATTTGAGTGATGCTGGAGCAAGGGGAAACAAAGTATAGATTATGGGTTACAGCTCATTAGCTGTTTGTTGTATATAGTTTACAGCAGTCTATCAGAAACTAGAAGTAGCCTGGACTTTGAATCAAATTCAACTACCTTAGAAATATAATTCTCACTTGACAGAGAAAGTGATTTACTGCAACTGCAGCACTGCATAGCAAGTTGTTTATAGATATTGGTGTTGATATTTTAAAATTAAATATGAAAGATACACTTAATTCTAAACACCACAAAAAATACCTGCATTAAAATCAAGTTGTCAATTTCAGCATGCCAGTACTTCGCATTACACAGGTTGTCATGAAGTTGTATCTTCTGTTAAGACTTTAAAATTTCCAGCCACATTTTAATTATAAGTCAAACTAATTTATTCTAATAAAAGGCTAGCAAAAAAATTATATTGACAGATATAGATTAGTTTTGCAGAATTTAAAAATTAGCATCAAAAGACAGCAGTTGACATATCAGAAATTAAAATTTCTGTTAAAATTTCTACTAGAGCTACAAACAGGGTATTTTGGTTTTGTTATGTTTTCAATTTGGCTTTCAAAAGCACAGGTTACAAAAAAGAAGAGGAGTCTATCTTTAATTTCCTGTATTGATTACTATTTGCTACTACACTGCCAAGAGTGCACATACTACTTTAGGTACTTGTGTAAACCTGCAATGTTATCCTCTGACTACAGCTTTGAATGAAGCACTGACTTAATACTTTAAAAGTTTTATCAAGAGTAATCATGAGGCCAAGTGACAAATTATTAGCTACAGCATGAAATATTAATATTGAACACTATATGTTGATGTGCACTGTTAAGTATTAAAATGGCTATAGCCTCAACCAGCCAATATTAAACAAAATTACATACTGTGAAAGCTTTAATTTAAAATATTCATGTACAGCAGCAGCAACTAAAGCAAAACAAAACAAAAGCTGGAGCGAGTGTTAAGTACAAGAGTGCCAGTTTCTGCAGACTTCTAATTCCAAAGAAAAATATTAATTTACCACTGATGAGGATGCAGAAATAAAGCAGTTATTTTTACAGAAGTAATCTTTACCATTTTCAAGAACTCTGAACCAGTCACCTGAACCATATTCTCTAAAGCATTAATAGTTCAGATTGTATCTCTCTTCATGCATCTTTACTATATATTCCTACTACATCTCTTAAATCAGCCTTGTTTTAAAAACTTAAGTTGTGTGACACCACAGAATTTATGACTGCTAAACCAGTTTGTCAGAACACTACAGGTTTTATAATATTTTTTAACCAGTAAATGGTGACTCAAAGCATGCAATCTCCTGGGCAAGTAAGCTGAAGATCAGAGAAAGTTATGATTACCTGAAGTAGGCGATTTGCAGCGGTCTTCTGGCACCACTGTACCTTCATTAATATCACAAAGACCTGCTGGAACACAAAAACAATGTCTACTTAATAGAGCTGCAGTTTTACTTTTTCTTTTACTGCAGTTAGGAACTTCATTTCTTAGATAGAAACCTGCCAGTTGTGATAGAATTTCTGCAGCATATTACTTTTCTTTTTTCTATCCTAATTTGGACATTACCCACAGTGACTGCAAGGGTAACTTCTTCCTACTAAAATTTTCTACACAAAATACACTTCCTCATTAGAGAATCACCATGTTTTCATCAACAAAGACTTATCCAAACAATTATTACACACTATACATACCTATTAAGTACAAATACAATTTCTGTTTTGAAAAATTGTGTTATAGCAAAAATGTAATTGCAAAAGGAAGTCATGGGAAAGGGGAGCTTGAAGATTATAACCACATGTGCATTATAGTGCCTGAAATTACAGGGTTTTTTTTCCAAATTATTTTCCCATTGCTCTGTATTTGCTGCTGCACTTGATCATTTTCCAACTCCTTATTGATGTCACTTACAGAATTTATGTTCTGGGGTGTTTACAAAAGTATTCTTCCTTGTATGGAGGAATTTCACTAAGTTCTCGTATCATCGGATCTTATCATTTGAGTAATTGCACTATTAATACCTAAAAGCTGATTCATTCCTTCCATTCCACTGAGAGAAATAAAGCAGGAGCCCACAATAAGATAGTAAAGATTGAAAGCCTTGTTACAATCTTGTATATTATACCAAAGAACTAGCTAGAAGTATATTTTTTGATAACACATTGCTGTTGACACTGTCCATGACTAAGAAAGGCGAATTTTATGGATACTTAAGGCTAGGAATGCATCTCTAGCTTTGCATAACAGTTAAGAATTTTTTTTAACATGACACTCATGCAAACAAGCACTTAATGCTTAACAGTAATAGTTAAAATGAAAGGTTTTTGTATGCACACAAATATTTTGAGTAGTCAAAAAGCTTGACAGGTGTAGTGGTTAATAGTAAGGCAACAAGGGCTTGCACACGGAAATCCTGTCTACAGAGCTGTACACTACACATTCTCTAGTGTATCTGTACGGATCTGTTAACAGAGGACTGCAACAAAAATGGGAAGAACAATACTTTACTATGAAAGCTTTATAATTTCCAAATACTAAACCAGAAGTTAATCACATGAAGGAGAAAAGTTCTCCTGAAATAGCGTATCAATGTGGAACACACTGAAAGTACGTTGCCTTCTCACAGCCTTTTTTTAGGATTGCTATGTACAGCTTGAACAGCAGAGCTAATAGGATTGATGTGGAACTGTTTAAGTGAGGCTTCCTTAAGCTTGTCTAGAAAACAGTTTAAGCTCTAAAATGTATGGTGAAATCCCAGGTGGAAACCATTCCTGTCCACTACACAGGAGAAAGAATAATAAATTTAAAAAAAAAAATTGATTGAACAATCAATGTATCAATGAGCACTATGGGATAATTTTGTACATATTCTTTAACAAAGTATGACTTCACCTCTGAAAGTCTGTTTTGTGGAATGTAGTGTTGTGTATTTCCCCCCCCCCCCCCCCAAAAAAAATCCATGTGCTTCTCTCCCAACAAGTGGTACAAATTTTAGATTAGTAACAGTGCTGACAGGAGAAACCTGTGCTGTGCTTATAGCAATAGCTGTTTTAAAATCATGCTCCTTCAGGAGTCAAACTGAACAGATCCACACATGCAGTTCAGGAACTCAGGTTCCTCTCTCACATAAACATTCGAAGTATATTCATAGAAGAGTTTAACTTTTCACACTAGTTTACCTAAGGGAATTCCTGGCATTGACAGGAATAGTCTTTAGCCAAGTCACAATCAATCCCTGATTTCCTTTTAAGAAATCCTGAGGCTAGGATTTGATTACTATATATCTTAATGACTAATTGGGATCAGCTGACCAATACAAAAACATTCTCTCTTAAACCAGTGAACTAACTTCAGGTATTAGGTAGGAATTATCTCACTAAAAATTAAAGCATATATTATGACAATCACACTATGGCACCTAAACTTTGAAAATCTAAATGTAGCCATCACTGCTATTATGTAAGATAGAACAGGAGATGGAAATAGATAAAAAGTAATCTTAGCTATGGCTGTATGTGGAAGATTTTCCTAGGCACAGCTTGAGTGAAAGTGACAGAATGTAAACAAATTACCATTGGATGCAAAAGGGAAAATAATGATAAGGTCTAAATAATTGCATTGGTCTAATAGCTAACATGAAGTTAGTTGTCTAAAATAATTCTCTCCTTTTTGGTTTCCTTGCTCTAGCAGATACTAGATGGCTTTTGCTTGGCTGTGTTTCTTTGTAAGTACTAAGTAAGTTCTAAGTACTAACAAGCAACACTTTGCTTTTCTTCTCTTTCTCTTTTCCTTGGCATAGTGAAGGGGAAGCTGCTGGTAACTCCCTGGTTTTGTCCAGGGGGGTTCTTGTGTTGTTTGTAAATTGTAAATATATGTAAATATTGTATATTTTGTACATATTAGTTGCATTTCATATTTCTAGATTGTAGTGTGCTTGTAAACACAGCTTCACTTGATTTCAACTGAGCCAGTCTGTCAATTTTATTCTGGGGGGGAGGGGGGCATAATTTCAACGCACGACACTGTATTAGTAATTAAACTAAGCAGAGAACAACATGAATGGTTCAAGTCCGTGAGCTTAACAAGGTCTGTCCTTGACCAGTGAGAACAAACTAGTGTAACAATCACTATTGCTGTTCATCTTAAAATGCCAGGTACTCTGAAAGGGTAAACCAGTAAGCCAGCTCTCTCAGGAAAGTTTTTCTGGTTTCAGGCTCACAGTCAATTTCCTATAGATTTTTTGATAAAAGCAAATTGATCCAAGAGTTTCCATTTCAGAATTGCAATGATGACAACCTGCTAGAACACAAATCTATGAAAAGTGACCTTCCAACAAGCTTTTAGCTTATCTCACTGAGTTCTGGTAGAAATAAATTTGAAAATCCCCAAAAGGAATAGAAAAAACAACCCCAAAATTACCATGCTGCCTTAAAAACTCCTTAGAACTACAGCTGAAATTAACTGACAAAGTAAGTCTCATGAGACAATTCATAGTTTTTCACGCAAGTTTTTGGCAGATCTCTGAATAAACTACAATTTGAGTGGAAACCACCCTAATTAAAAATCACAACTACCTTGACATGAAGCTGTAAAAGTTAAAATTGAAAGCAACTGACCTGAAAAATGGGAGTCAAAGAATCTCCAAACCCAACTATCAAACTTTCTGATTCAGTTCTACACTTGGCATAGCCACAGCTGATGTTGGCCTGATTTAGTCAATATTTTAAGTTAGATGTACGAATAGTTCATGCCCATGTCCAGTTCAAGAAGTGGGATAGTGAAAACTACAACAAGCAATCCCTGAAGAATTTCATGCATATATTTCCCCCCATTTTGACTTAAGTACAGTTCTACAATAGTTGCAAATTACATTAATCTTTTTGTGTCTGACACATTATAATAAGTCACATGCATACAAGAACTGCTTCTACATTGTCAGAATCCTAAACTTCCTTGGGTAGAACTCAAATGCTACCTTAAAAAAAAGTCACAAAATCTTGCAAGTCCCACCAAAAGTAAGTTGCAAGAGCGTAAACTGACATCCTATGTGAACTTATTTAAATAGGCAAGGAAAAAAAACAGCTGTGCATCCTAAGTTTTCGTGTTCAGTCATAAACCTCTAATTTTTTGGATGATTAGATACCAATATTGCTCTTAATGGCTCCTGTCATATTAGCCAACAGAGTATCAAGTAAAGTCTCAAACCGTTAGCCTCAACTGTCTATAGCTTTCATCACACTATAAAGCATCTACTAACACATTTTCCGTCTTTTGGCAGATGGCCAAAGTTGTTTTTCCCCACCCACTATAAAACTCTAAAGGCGGAAGGCTGTCCTTGACAAGCACTGGTGATACTGTCTAGCAGGCCTTCACAAAACACATACTGCAAGCTTCACAACTACAAATTGCCACCAAAACATGTGAGTAATATACCTGGTACGAATCATTGATAAATTCCAAAACATGGTCCCAACTGGGAGCTTGTATCTGGTGAGCTAGCCTGAAATGGTAGTATACAGTCTAGCTAGTGTAGAGAGCCTTGCCTCTAAATAGCTGCTGCTTTAAGACAGGAATCTGAATTTCTTTTCTGAGTAAAAAAACATAAATAAGATGACAGAAACATACATCATATTCTTGCAACACAAGCGAAGGGAAAATCTTGCATTTTCATTCATATTTTGGAAGGTACACAACTCTTCACACTTGAACTTTTTAAAAGTCTTAAGATTTTCAGCTGGTGGACTCGGGACATGCCATTTAGTAGGTTTTATATACGTAAGCAGATAACGATGCTCTATTAAGTGGGTATTTTGATTTGATTAAGTAGGTATGTGATGCTGGAACATACAAAATAAAAAGGTTCTTAATGAAGAAGGTTCGATTCTCGCTGCCTTTTAAAAATTTTTTTGGGCAAAACCCAGGGAAGTGGTTAAGCAACGGAGAATGATGTTTTCTTACTCCTCTCTGTATTTACAGAAATAAATTCAGAAACATTACCATATATATGTTTTAAAGAATTGAAAGTGGGCATATCTTTCAAAACAAAACCAAGGAAGCACAAGTTCCTTGCATTTTTGAACACAATAAATGCAGATAATGTCTGCAAAAGGGAGAACAAAATCCAGAAGTGTTCTGATCTTACAAATAGAGTAAAGGATAGTTTCTTCAATGTAGGACTTATTAGTTATGGAAAATTATACAGCAATGAAGTTTTACTATTTAAGTTACTGAAGTCTGTTTTATTTACACTGAAAGAGCAACAGAAAAAAATAAAACTAAGTAACTCCAGAGAAATTACATAAACTGCAGCTCCAGCTAACCAAGATATTGTCAGGATGCCAGAGGGAAAGAATGAGCTACATGGTTAAGAAATTAACTCTTTTGTCCAAAACCTGTTTCAATCTATTCCTAAATTAAATAGCCTGGGTAAATTCAGCTAATTGCCTTCAGAAACCACTTTGGAGGCTTCTGCTTAACTTTTGCTTCCCTTAACAGTAACAAATTAGTAGCAAATCCTTGTTTTCAGCTTTGTATCATCTTAAGATGGAAGCATTTCTTTTATGCCTAGTTCCCTTCCTCCCTTGGTAGCAGAGGCACTTTTTTTGACCTCCAGGTCATTCTTAGTTTTATTCTACCCTCCAGTGAAAAATGGGGCAGAGATTACCTACCTCTGCCCCAGGGCTGGGGAAACTGGCATACTAAGGAAATGAGTAAGAGTAAGCTTTATTTTTAAGCTTCAAATTCTTGGATGCTGTGAACGATAGAAATGGGTAAAGCATGATTCTGATGGGACACCTCCCTCACATAAGGCACCTGAACTTCAAAACTGCTTGGATATCCCACAGGGCTGTGCAACAAAGACACCTCCAATGTTAAACCCTACGAACAGTATCATGTAGCAGTAAATTTTCATTTGTAATAGACAAACCATTTTTCTTTTTTTTTTTTTTTTCAATGTTAAATATTAATAACTAACTGGACTTACAATATTTTTTTTTTCTGCCAGAAAGGGGATGAAGAAAGGGAAAAATTCTACCCTCATGCCTCAGTATTAAATTTGGCAAGTAAGATCTTGCGTCTGCAGAGACCAGTAACAGCTGAGACAGGATCTCCTTTTGCTTTTAGTATTTATTTTAAACAGCAAAATACAGAGACTATTTGAGTCGGTTTTCCCTTTAGGTTTTTTTAAAGATGACATGAGCAAAATACACAACAGACGCATGATGGATTAAAAGCAGTTTCTAGAAGTAAAACAGTTATAATGGATGACCAAAATATTTATGGTGAGTGAATAAGTCAAAAATCAAATCCATATGTTAAAAAAAAAAAATCTTATTGCCATGAGATGATGACTTACTTATGTAAGAGGTGCGAAGCTTTCTCATAGACTCTGAATATAAGATAGAAAGGCTGCACATGCAAGAAGCCACAGTCAGCATACCTTCATGAAGCAATGAGAAAAGGAAAGACACGGAGACACTAACAGTGCATTTGAGACAAAAAGCGCCAGCAGAATAACACATATAACCAGGTTCATAAAATGCTTGTCATGCAGACCATTAGTATTAAAATGATGGGGGAAAAAAATTTTCATGTGACATTCATGAGGAAAAAAGACTTCATTCATGAACATCTTGGACACAGTTGTAACTCAGTTATGCAGATCCAATACATTAAAAGTGAAGAAAACAAACCAAGTAATATTTAACACTACAAAAGGCAGTGTATAATCTAAATGCAGAAGTTAAGCCCTTTGCTCCCAAGAATCAACAGTCAGCCAGCAAAGATTACTTCTTAACAGAATAAGAAGTAATAAATAAAAACTTTAAGAAAATTCCAAGTATTTCATCTGACAGAACACCAATTTTGCATGTTCTTCTCTACTGGTTTTCAGACCAGTTTCCTCAGTTGAAATAAGCTGACTGGTATTAGCTAAATCTTTTCCAAACCAATGATTTCATAAAACCGATCTCTGAGCATCCACTTCAACTTCAATAAAGTATTAACTTACAAAACTTACCTGGACTTTACTACCAATCTCATTTAAATCAAAGGCTTCCTCTCAAGCACAATATAATGGCTTACACAACATAGCATTCAAAACTCATCATTTCTAGTCAAAGTTTAAAACAGGAAGCCAAAAGATACCAGCAGATACACTGGCTATCTGCAAACACTGATGGGTTTTTACAAGCATGTGGTATGAGTACTAGGTTTATCTGCAGTACCCAGACACTTGCACTTGATGTTGGTCTCTTAAGTCTCAAACTGCATAAATCCACTGTACATTTATACTTATGTTTATTCACATAGAAAATGTTCCATCTGCTTTGTCTTAAAACATAAATTACATTGATGAATACATAATGATATTGAGCATCAGCAGAACCCATTAAGCACCAGTCTTGAATGAAACATGAAGAAACAAACCTGCACTAGTTAAAGTAGGAACATCTCAAGAAGAAAGTATGGAGAAAAAGTACACTTGTATTTAAAGAATATACACTAATAGCCCAGAGAACCTCAGAACAAAGCCACAGTTGGTTACTCACCTCCAGACGGTTGTCGAGATTTTCGGGGAGATCGTGGCTCCCTGCGATAAGGGTCATTGGAGCCATACAGTTCAATAGTGCCTAGATTCAAGAGCACTGTCTTCTGGAGGTAATCAACCATGGCAATACCATTGCAGTTTCCAAAAACTACTCTGGAAAAAAGTAGTGGAAGAAAGGATAGTACTAATCAAATGTTGGTAAAGTTTTACATTGCTGTTTGTTGCTGTTCAGTATTTTAAACCTTAAGGTAATGTTCATGAATTACCCTAAATTGTGCATACTTAGAAATTACTATTTTGGAATGCAGCATTGTTTAATTGTTCTCTTGTAAAATAACAGTACACTGAGTAGAATATATCACCATCATTTTACCTGCCAACCTATCTGACAGAGCCTTATGACACTCTTAGCTATATAGTGCCAAGTGAGGAAGACTGATGTTGCTTTGTTTCTGATGTTAGTATTATCAGAATCTACCATGACCCAAAATGAATCGTATTTAAAGCACAGAAATCTGACTGGCTCTCATGTTGCTGTGCAGTTCATGCAAACACAGAGCATTAACTTTTTAATAATCAATTTTAAATCTTTTGAACAGAATAATGAAAAAATTGTGCACAATATACTCACAGGCCGTATGCTGAGTTGACTGCCAAGCTAGTTATCTGCTGAGGTGGCTCTCCACTCACCCACACTAGCTGGATAACTAGCTCAATTTGGTATCCTGGAGACTGCTTGAGAGGAGAATTTTTAACTCTGCAAAGCAAACAAAACATAGTATGCTTTTATGACTCTTCACAGTCTTCATTTTCTCCTTCTGGGCTTAGAATTCATTAATTCCTACAACATGTCAGCCTTAATGTTGGTAAACAGACAAAAAAAAATCCAACACAAACAGAAAGAAAAAAAAAAAAAAAGGAAACACAAAACCCCCAAACTCCCCTCCAAAAAGCCCAAACACCCCCAACAAAAATATCAAAGGAATCACAAAATGAAAAAAACAAACCCAAACCAACAAAACAGAAAAATGGTCATTTACTTCAAGGCCCTTTTTGATTCATGAGGGCACTGAAATTGAGTAATGATCACACATACTTCAGTTCTCCCCTCTTCAGAGCAAGGCATAACAGCATTACCTTGAAGTACTGACTTTAATAGGTGAAGGAAGATCTTCAAGTGCTAAAAGAAAATTGCTACCTGTTCAAGGGACAATGGGTGCAAGTTGGAGCATAGGAGGTTTTGCTTAAACATAGGGAAAACCTTTTTCACTGTGAGGATGGCAGAACACTGGAACAGGCCAGAGCAGCCTGCCCAGAGCAGCCTGTGGAGTGTCTTTCTGTGGAGATATTCAAAACCCACCTGGACATGTTCCTGTGTGACCTACTCTAGGGGATCCTGATCTGGCAGTGGGGTTGGACTAGATGATCTTTCGAGGTCCCCTTCAAACCCTAACATTCTGTGATTCTCCAAAGAAATCCAATATAGAGCATGGAAGGGGGGGAAGGTTTCATGTGGAAGAAAGGTACTGTAAAGAGAAATGGAAGCATCATCTATAGAGACAAAACCAAAGACCTGATAATTTGATAGGAAAAAAAAAAAGGAAATTAAAATGTCAGTGTGACAGTTTTAGGCTATGCCTTTAAAAGTTAGCTGCAGGGTTTTGAGCAGGAGAGTGGAGAAATATAAACAAATCTAGAGTTGGGTGTAAAAAGGAAAACAAGAGATTGTTCTAAACTAATTTCATTGGTCAGATGTGTGGGATGTATGCTAACAATCTCACATTCCTCTTCATTCCTTTCTCTCTCTTCTGGCTGTTGAGGCTGCTGTCTGCACTGCTGGGAGGATTTTATCGCTACTAGCTGACCTTGCAGATAAGACTGAGAACTCTCTAACATCTCTTTTCTAATTAAACAGAGAAAAGAGGGGGAGGTTAGGGAGGGGAAGCAGAGCAGTTGCCCTCCGCTCCTTTTGATGATCCCAATAGGGGTTCAGGGGGGTTTCCTTGCTCTTTTCTGATTGTAAATACCTGTATAATATTGTAAATACTGTATATTGTACATATTCATTGCATTCCATTGTAGAGTGTAGTTTTGCTTGTAAATATAGCTTCCATTTGCTTTCCCCAACTGAGTGAGCTGAGTTTTTGTTAACACTAGTGGGCCAAACTACCACATTACACAGAACAATTGGCGCCCCAGACACTTCTGCAACTCAGTAAAACCAATGAGATTTGAAAACTCCAAACCCAAAGATAACAACCCCATCAGAATTAGTATACTCTGGATGCATGCAGAAAGAGAATTAAATTCTAAGCTGGGATCTTAAACTTCAGAACACAGAGTACATACATATCTTAATGGTAGATCTGAAAATTAAGTTCAAAGTGTATTTCTCTATAAGGAACATGTGATGGTCCAGAGGCCTCATAAAGCAGTCTTGTAGAAGACTGTAATCATTTAGTTTTCTTTTCTCGAATGTGTAAAAATTTTACACACAAAAGGAGTCTTAAACTTCCCAGTTTAAAAAAAAACAAACCATAAACTGAAAATTCATCCTACATTGAAAAGACCTACACCAAGAGCACTATGAAGCATCATCCAAAATAAACATCCACAAGAATGAGATGCTTACTTAGCTCTGTTCTCTGTCCACAAAATACAAAGTGGTTCTATTGGAGCCGTACAAAACAAAATTACATTTATAAGCCTGAAGAGGGTTATCTCTCAGTTATTTGCAAGCATTTTCATTGCTTTTGGTTTTGCCCTAAAAACCTAGGTTTCTGGAAAACTAACAGGTGAAATCTATTCAGACTTGGCCTAAAGTTTTGTGGCTATCCTTAACATTAATTTGCTTACTCATTCAATGGACAATAAGATTCCAAAGTAACTATATTTTTGCTACTGAAAACATTTGTTCTATAGCATGAGTACCTACGACTATGCTAATATGTATGCCAAAGTTTCTCAAGCAGGCAGCTCCAAATGTCAGATTTTTAAAACAATACATAAAAATCATCTCTTGAAGCTTAAACAAACTAAAGTTGCAATATTAATCTCTTAAAACAAAACTCAGCTTTCAGATACTTGCAAATGTTGCTTTAAGAAAGAAAATTTATGTCACATGGCATTCTAGCCCCATATTCTTGTGAAATTTCACTCTCTAAAGTGTAACAGAAAATACTTACTTTAAACATGGGACATTATCACGAAGTCCATCAGATGAACTGCTACTAGTAGATGGATGAGACTGAGGAACAATGGACTGAGGATTGGAACCTGTCCCTGGAGTTGGTAAAGGTGGCACCTGTTCCCCATCTGGAGATTCAACATCATTTATTTCATATAACAGACGTACTTCCAGCATCTGTAAAGTGAAAAAAAAAAAATAAAATAAAAAAAACCAGTAAACTCTTTCAAAAAGCTAGACATGAAATAAGTGAAGTGCTGCTGAAAATACTAGTGATAAAAGTGCCATCAAGGATTTTTCTGTCTTTCACAAGATAACAGTTTCAAAACCAGCACAACATATCATGGCAGTTAGTGTTCAAAAATAGTCACACCATCTACTGTACTGCAGACTGAGTATCTCAAAATTACTGAAAACCAAAGATCTAGTCTGTTTTCCAATACTTAGAAGGTCCCTGCTTAATATTGGAAAGGAAATAAATACTGAACCCATTTAATTATCATTCACTGCACATAATAAATTAACAGCTATGAAGATGACTTGCTTATGTGTTTCAGGAATGCCAAAACTAAGAGGAGCTGAAGGCAATCAGACAACTCTGATTTATACTATTGTAATACTGTACATATGGAATTTATTTCCAAGTTTGGCATTGCACTGAAGATGAGCACACATTTTGAAGAACTCTAAAGTTCATAATGATTTCAGATTTCTGCCATATCTGTAATAATATTAGTATTAATTGTTGTGCAGTGTAAATACAGTTTTTAACCATTTTAATCTTGACACCTGCAAAGCAGAACTTAACTCTTGGACTGAAATAAAACACTACATATTTTACAGCATTCCTAGTAATGAATAGTTTGCTAGAGACTGATTTATAAGATAATTTAGGAAAAAATCCTCCTTCAGAAAGGAATGTACTTGTCATTCTTTTTCTTCTGCTCTTTACTTATGTACATCTCCTTAAACTGAGACTTAGACTGAGAGGACATGCTGAAGAAAAACTCCTAAACAACTACATTATGATTAAAGCTATACCTAGAACATACAACACTTTATAATGAAATGGCTTCGAGTTAGCTTTCAGCTCATACATTCAGTAAAGTTATGTGTGCCTGATTTTACAAGGGACTTCTCAAACTCTTGTACAGAATAAACTAGTGCTATGGCAATGCCCTCAAAGTACCTTTGAGCATGCCTGGCATGCTTCTAGCTCTGTATATTGCAGTAGTTTTGACAGGACAGATGGTAATTATTATGAACCAAGAGGAAAAAAAGGAATGGACTCCTTAAATGATTTGACAAACACGTCATTCACTTCTATTTTCATTTTACCTTTGACACTAAGTTCTGATCCACTATTTACTTTACTATTTACTAGATAGAACAAAGAAATATTACTGGCTGCAAAACCCAATGAAAATCAAACTTATTTTAGCCACAAAGCTAAAAACATGGTTATGCTATTTACCGGAATGACTTCGGTTGTCACTTCCTGTTTGCTGAACCTGTAAATAATCACATGTGCAGAAACTCCAGCTATACACAGCATTCTACTTTCTGGACACCATGAGATGATCTGAATAGCATAGGGATCTTCATCTACTATATCTGTGTTTGGCCTGTCATCTTTATTCCGTGATTTTTCAAATACTTTGGCTGTTTTTAGCTTGTAGAGTACTTGCAGCGTTACTAGGAACAAACCAAGAGAAATAAAAGTTAATTTTAATCTTAACAGATAATTTTGCTTGTTACCCTTTTTCATTTAGAAACTTTTTTTTGCAGATAAAGCCACTACATGCAACAAAAGAGAGCAGAGTAGAAGCACTTAGTATCTGTGTTAACTCTGCCTGTGTAGTGCACCACTTGCCCTGTACAGGAAACCTCAAAAAATTCAAACCCTCAATTTTCCTGACAGACATGTAGTAAGACCTCAAAGCTTTGCAAGGCTGATGCTTAAAGATCTCTTTATAACAACATGTATGTTGTTTTATGTGCTATACCCACATATTAAGCCTATCCATGCAATGATAGCAAAGTTCCTTTTCTTTCTCCTTGCAGTATTGCAAATCCATGGTTTTTCACCTGTGTCTTAGACCTAACAGCTCCAGTTCCTCCAAGCTTTATTTTCTTTTGTCTGATCATTCAGAAGTGCTGCCCTCTGATCAGTCCATATTTTTCCCTAGTGTTTCCTACAACTGTTCTATTGAGTCCTTGCCCAAGCTTAAAACTGTTAAAGAATGTTGGTTTTACAGACATCCCACTTATTTATCCCAATGATAATCCATCATACTTTTTTTATTTTTTCCCCCCAGAATACAAGTACTGAGTGCAAGGCATTGATCCTATATTCAAATAAATTGCCTTTGATGCTGTTCAGGTATTAGTAATACCATTCTCAATTGTAATCCACATTCTCTTACATTTTCTTTCAGCTGTCTTGATGTTCTCAAAACTCAGACATATTCTCTAGTCAAGGGCCCAAATCACTGTTACAAATACTAATAATGTAATTAGGAAAATTAAATTTACAGCATCCTTTCTCCTCTTCCATATTGCAGTGTTGTTACCTGAATCACACTTCCCTCACTCATCAGTAAACCTGCACTACTAGAGAGATTTAAATAGCTTTAAAATCAAGATACGGGATACTTGCAGTTTTTGCCCCTAACAGGTTTATTTTTCTGTTTTAGAAAGAAACTAAGTATCTTTAACAGAATCTCCTTTTGACAGATCTGTGCTGAAGAGAATTTTTAAACCACACAATCAATCAGGTTTCTGGGTCTTCCCCACCCCCTAATTCCACCCCCACCCAAAAGTGAAATTAAAGATCTCTAACACTCCAAATACTCCTCCTCTCAGTTTTTAAACATATACATTACATCTGTTCCCTCCCACACCCACACATGCCTTAGCATTTTGGACTCTTGCCAGTCATCCGTAAGTTTTCAAAGAAAACTGATAATGATCCAAAGATTGCTTCAGATAGCTTTTAAGTACCAGGAGTAAGGCTAGTCAGAACCAGATTAATTAAAGCATCTAATGCTGTGCAGGCCACTAATATCAGTTCTTACTGCATTTCTCACTGCTAGCTGTGGAGACCAGATGCAACTAATCCTTTAACTGAAAGGAAATGTAAACCAGTATCAGACTCTTCAAGCCTGTTCAGTGTTCCATCAACAGAAAGTGTCGTGATTTTACTTCATGTTCTTCTGTCTGTCTTCACAAATGCATAGATTCTATGAACACAAACTACTACTGGTTCCAATTCTCATTTTCAGATACTGTAACTTATGGGGAGCTGATGTCTTGTAAACACATGCCTCTCTCCTGTCTAAAAAGACAGGAACAACTTACTGAAATTAACTTGTGCTACAAAGAAATCAATTTGCCTGTTATGCATCTCTGTGCTCAATGTGCTTTAGAAACGTTCTAACTGTTTTTTGGAAAAACCTTCAAGTCTCGCTGCCCCTTGGATTACCAGGGCATTTTCGCTGAGGTGACAAAAACAGTGATTAAGTAGTACCATTAATTTTATTTGATTTTAAATCAAAGTTTCCTATGGAGTTACTAACTCTACATGAGGCAGGAAATAATGAGAACGACTAGTCTGCAATTACATTCCATTAGAGAAGTGAGTAAGTTTAGATAACTCCTATTTCACAGTGAAAAAAAATCTCTACTGAAAACACTTACTTGCTGAGGCATCCCAAAACTTGATTGACCCATCAGCATGCCTATGAAATATTAAACAATTAACAAGATGGTAAAATGGTTAGTTGGAGTGTTAGAACTCTGCTACCAAATAGAAAATATATGGCTAACATTATTTTTATTAGTATGCTTAGTGACACCTTATTTTCACAATTTGTTTGAAGCCAGTGTTTTACAAGTGTGCCACAATTCCGTTTGACAGAAAGGATAAAAAGACATTTGGAGGTAAAGCCCCTAAAATTCCACTGTTACTGTTAATTAAGTAGATTTCAGTTACCTCCATTACCCATAAGCAGTTTGGTAGAGCTTACCATGCGTTACTTCTTATAAGATGCTCTTTATTTGGAGTGACATGTGTAAAGGAGATGCCTAAATATACTGTATTTCACTGTAAATGAGTCACCTAACTTGTTTATTTGTCCTCAAAATTGAGATTCAGATGACTAGATTTTTTTCAGGACTGTGCCTCAGTCTCTGCAATGTATAAAGTATAGTACAGTTGAGATTAATTCTCATTAGTACTAATGGGCTGTTCTAAAAAAAGCTGTAGTAGTGCTCTCAGTTTCAGTGATGCACTGCACAGTTAGAAATGAAATGTTGCTTACATTTCTTAGAGTAGTATTAGAAGGATCCATCTTAAAGGAAATCAAAATGAACAGATTTCAGTATTTGGTTGTCCTTTTTGAAATTAAAAAAATGGCTTCCCTTTGAAAACTGAACTCAGTAACTACTTAATGGACTTCCTATGCTTTAAAACATTACTCAACTATCTTCCAAAAGTTAAAAGAATAAAAGATGTTTCATTCAGGATATATTGATAGCAAATAGACAATTGCAAAAACCACATCATAATAATCCCTGCAAAATACCTGCTAGGAGTTCACTCCTACCTTTTCTTCCACTTTTTCCTTTAATGTAAATGCCTCAAGATTATGCAAATTACTTGTCTGGTAAACATAATTTCTTAAATCATTCAACCACTCCAGTGACATTGTTGCCTGTATGCAGAAAAAAAAACCCTCCCCACTTCTATTTAATCAGCTGAAAAGTTATTACTACACTATGGTGTCACTTACCCTGTAATAATTATCTCTGGATAACTCTGAGTGATCAAACCCCAGTTGCCTCCACTGATAGGCCATTCCTGGAAGGTTAACAAAGACACTGAGAAACAAAATACCACACGGTGCAAATCTAAGTCACTGAAAGTACTGCAGACTCCAGTACTTCATATAACTTCAAGAAAAGTAGTGAAGCATATCCATTGCAGAGAAAAAATCCAAACCAACAAAACCCCCCAAATACTACAAACAACAATCCCTGGCTCCAGAAGTCCCTTAGCTTTCAGTGGTGTGGCAACTACTGGGAATGTATCGACAAAGTGTAACTCTATAGGCATGATGTATGCTATCTCCTCCACAGATATCCACTATTGGCCATTGTCAAAGGCAGGATGAGTCACATGGAGCTTTGGTCTCCTTATGGCCATCCATGTTTTTAGAGCTGCTGATTTTCCATATTTTCAGACATACATATAGGCACTAGATGTTGTACCTTCTTACTGTAACCTTGACGTTTCTGTCGAGCGCCAACTGAATAGAGTGCAGGTATGAGGTCCACAGGGCAATCAGCAAAATATTCACAACAGGTAACTGGAGATTCATGAATAGTCAAAGGATAGGGATTCTCAAATATAGGGTACCTTTATTGGATAAAACAAGAAGTCTGTTACTCAAGCATTTTATTTTATTTATTTATTTTTTTAAATGTACAGAATACAAGAAAGTCACTCAAGCCCAAGCTTGCATGCCTCTTATATAGAGGAAAATAATTTAAAATGAGTTTAGGAACAAATGTGATGCAATTTCACTGCTTACCCACTACTCTATCAAGATACTGTAGTACTCAAACAAAACCTGAAGTTTGTACTCTTTCTAGGATATTTGTAGAACACTGCTATTCCCTACAGTTTTCTATTTTTAAAAGCCTACTATTTCAATGATTTGAGCAAAAAGGAAAAAAAAGGGAAGTTACCAAGTCCTAACTAGTAATTTGGAGTTTGGAATTTATTTCCAATACTTCAGTCTGTTCTTCCACAGAAAAAGACATGAAGACTCTACAACTTTGTATTATTACACTGTTCTTAAACAGAAAGTTGTCCAACATTTTTCATAACCAAGTTACATCTCCAGGCTCATTCTCATAAAGTTATAGATAGCAATACTCAGTCACCAATTAGGAGTAAGCACATATATATACATACCCCACCACCACCTCCGTCAGAACATTGACAGAGCCTTAATAAAGAAAAAGCCAGTAACAGGGTTTAAGATCTTTCAGAGGCAAAAAATGATACAGCTTCTCAACCCATTTAAAAGAAAAAGTAGCAACAACTAATGAAATTCTGCATACCACTAACTTCATACAGAGCTATCTATAACATTAAAATAATCTCCTAAAGCTGAATGAAAGAGACTTCATTTTGGTAAGATATGACTTGTGTGATGACAGAAGGCAAAAGAAAAATCTCTTGTAGGAAAAAAACCATAATCTATTAATAATGTTTTTTAGGTGTGAAGTGGTTAATACTTCTGAAGTTGATCATAACAAAGAGTATAGGTCTTCTAAAACACAAAAATGCTGAAAACTTTTTAAACAAATAATTAAATAATACTTAACTTCCACTTTCGGCCTATTAATTCCAGAAAAACAATAATAAAAGAACAAACCCAAACACCTTCTATAAACCTTTTTACTTCAAGCTTATTAAAACTTGTTTTGTTAACCTTTCAACATGTGAACCCTGCTTGTTATAATACAGATCCTTCTCCCACAACTGCTATTGGTCCAGAAAAAAGTTTTGGATACAGCATATGGCCACATAACACGGTGAAAAAAAAAAAAATCTAAATTAAAATCACTCAGTAGCTTCAAGAATATTAGGAGTAAAATTGACCTTCCAAATTCAAGAGACTTAATTATTGAAGGTATCACCACTGACTTTGAAGTTACAGGTTTTTATTTTGCCCTACAAAGACATTTTTTCACAGATCCCTCCCTCCCCCCCGCCTTCATTTGCCATTGGTGAATTCTAATATGGAATACTACAAAGACCTTAACTATCTGGTTCCTCTTCATAGAAAGAGTTATTGGCCATTGGAATGTGCTTCCCAGGGAGATGGCGGAGTGGTCACCATCACTAGAGGTGTTTAGGAGGAGACTGGATGGGGTGCTTGGTGCCACGGTTTAGTTGATTAGATAGTGTTGGATGATAGGTTGGACTCCGTGATCTCAAAGGTCTCTTCCAACCTGGTTAATTCTATTCTGTTCTCTACTACTAATCCCTTAATGGTTGTTACTGTTAATTTCAAAATCCTTGATAAAAAATTGTAGGATTTAGAATTTTTAAATTGTTACCCAATATAGTATACAGACTGTCCCATGGGCAAAGTAGCAAGAGACTCAAAGTGTGTTAGGCAGGTAGTAGTGAAAAGACTTATGGATACTACTTTTAGGCAAAGTTTTACTGCAGTAGTAAACCAAGGAGTAGATGTTATGTATATGATATTTACTACAACATTATTGGGTTACTTTATACAATATAGGTAGCAATCCACTTAGCAAGAAAATCAGCAAATTCTTACGTGATGACAGCAACACTCACCATCAGCCAAAACTACCTATCTTGCCTGAACAGTTGTTTTCCCCTGCTCCCTTCTCCAAAATTGCAAACTTCCCATTCACAACAATAAAAAAGCAACTTCAACATAAATTGTGATAATTAAAAAGCAGTAGTGATCTATAAGTGACTTCCATTGGTCAACCAAGCATGGAAAAAGCTGTATAATATTCTACTAATCTATTAAATATTAACTGGACAGAACACAATCTATAAAGATTGTCAGTCCTGCTGAAGAAGTCTTACCTCTAATATTAAGTTTTTTTAATGTTCTGGACAAGGAAGGTACTATGGTGTACTAAAAAGTTATACAGCACAAAATGCTGAACACTGCATCCAACCACTAAAAAGAATAGACAAGATTCTTACCCATTTTGTGCAAGGTCAATCAGTACTAAGTCCTTTTCTAGGAGAACAACTACAGCATATGGTTCTTGGAAGTCTGAAAACAAGGAAGAAGTTAGTTATTGATATGTGTAGTTCTTGCATGCACAGCCTCAAGAATGTGATCAGTCAAGAGTAGAAAAGGCACTCAATATAGTTTCTGAAGAGCAGGTGCACACTCACTCCCCCTGAATACACCAACTCTAGTTTGGAAAAACCACCTGGTCACTTGAATTCAGTACTCCCTACTCCTCAATTTACTAGAATAATTTCAATAGCTAAAATAGCATGAAAAGGATCATGCAGAAGAACTTGTGAAGCAGTATCTTTGAGAAAGTGGTATGCACTGAACAATGACTTCCTTGCAGCCCCAAACTGTTTTTCCTTATATTTGGTGGAGTTTAAATTCGAATCGCTTACAAAATACATTGAAATACAGTTGACTGGACACAAAAATAAGAAAACCAAGAGTGTCTGAGTTTATCTTGTCCTCTTTCAGGCAAACCTCAAATTCTGATTTTATACATTCTAATGGAAGCTGGCAGCTAAAAACATTGGAGCCATCATCAATATAACAGTCTTAATCCAAGACAATTTCCTCAACTATGATAAAAACACCCCTTCTGCAGAGTAGAGATTACAGGTTAGTGAAGAAATTCACATGGCTACTGGAAGAAAGTCACTGGAAGTTGATTGTGTTCAAATAAACATTGAGCACTTCTACTGCAGTAACTGTATCTTAAAATGGAAATGCTCCTTTTTTGTCTGCACACACAAAAAAAGAAACAAAACATGCAACCAGTAATTGGCATTCTTCTAGAAGTAAAAGAGGTTCTAAAATGAACTATTCTATTATGATGTTTTGGGAAGTAAAACATACTTCAGACAATAGGAATAACGGATGTTCATGCTGCAGCCTGATCTCCAGAGATAAAACAAAGGCAATGCAAAGAATACTTAGATGAAGAGAAAGGGTCAAAATACTGAGAAAGAGAGCCTACCATTAGGATATGGTGTTTCACAGAGGGTTAGAAAATCAACAATTGAATAATCCATTTCTAGCACTGCAGTACTTTTCCCATGCATAACTGTTAAACACGGCCTTCTTCCTACAGTGTCATACGACAAGCCTCCTGAGAGAATGATGAAAGGCTCTCTGGAATAAAGAAGAGGTATTTAGGATCAAGCCAACAAAATAAGTTAAGAGACAGGGAAGGTTTTGTAACCTTACATTGTTATAATAAAGTTGAATGAGATATCATTAATCAGAGATATATTAAAGATAGTGCAAATCAGTTCTCCATGCAATATGTAACTTGGGTATGCATTTCAAAAGTTAAGCTCAAGTCAGACATTTCTTCCCAACCTTCTGTTCTATATTGCTTATTTGACCAATATTTGCAACTGTTAGTCAAGACAAGATTTTTTGGTTAATGTCAGAATGGTTTCTTTACTACTGAACTATAGATTCAGGTTTACCAACAGCCCAATTATGCATACCACAAAGCACATCAGCACGATCATGAAACAACAGTCCATTTACATACTTGTAAATAATTACCCTACATTTTGAAGGATGAACAATTTTGTAAATAGCACAATTTGGCAGTCATAAAAATATTACACTCTTGAATAAGCAAGCAGCTGCCTGATAAACTTCAAGGATACAACATTTTAAGGAGCAAGGACATAAATAAATGTCCATAGTTCTCTCATCACACTATTACTCCAGATATTTTATTCATTTACCCCTGTCACCATGCACAAAATTTAAGGAACTAGTATGTCACAGACTGCTCCTACTGAATAATTAAATGGCTGAATAGCAAAGTAAAATTGTTTTTCAGGGTTGAGAAAAGAAATTAGAGGCTTCCCTTAAAAAAAATAGTAAGTCTTTAGAGAAACATTTACACACTTGTCTAATATGCACATACAGTTTAGTATTTCATATATTGAAAAAAGATGGAGTAAACATAGTCATTGTACTAGATATTTCCTTCTTAATAATTTTAATAAACTCATTTTAATAATATTTATACTTAAAATAGGGTATAACATATTTTAAAGAGGAGACTGGCTGTTTATAAGGACACAACTCAAGAAAATTTACCGTTTATTGACTATTGCCTAATAGTCCAGGTTACACTTCTGGGGGAAAAATTGGTAGACCGTAAAACTCCTTTGATCTACTTTTATGATAATTTGAATTAGGAATCTTACCATTTGCATCTACTTTGGAAGCAACTAGCATGTGAGTATCTTCCCATACCGTCTAAATGGCTTTCATTAGCTAGCACTTGAAACATAAGTGTGACAGATTAGGTACATGCTTCTTCCTGAAAACTGTGCATTGAATGGTTCCGCTTATGCACACACTGCTGTTCATAAATTCAATGCATGGCTTAAATGTGCTCTGTTTGTAACACTGAAGACAAAACCGACTGAGAAACTTTCAGTTTCTTCTGCCTGATCCTTCAGAAAGCCCTGTGACTGAAGAGTTGATAGGACCAAAAACTTGTGCTGTTTGAGAAACATGCCTTAAAGGAATGGCTGTAAATTAGACCTCAGGTCTACCACGTTCAATGTCATGCCTCTAACAGTAGTCAGAACTGTATTTCTAAAAAAGGACTAAGTTTTCATTCTTCATACCAGAACATGTTTTATCATCAAGCCCGTGAAGTAAAAGGAAGCAAAAAGGGCAAACTTTAATCTAACCTGTTATTTTTCAGGACATCAAGGAACAGAAAAACACTGGTGCAATGTTCTTACAGTATGTCACTGACCTGGAATGGTTTATTGCAGTATTTGTCTACACAAAAATAATGAGTTTTTAAAAGTCTGCCAGATCAAATTTCAGAAATTTGTAGACTTGTGGGTTCTCTGACATTAGCTGGTAATAAAATAATGACAAACCTCAGTTCCTAAGTTTCATTGATCACAGTGTAAACTGCATCCTGGTTTCTCTGGGGTCTATTTTCAATGTAATCACACTGCTTTGGCCAGGCTTGCCTCAGTCTATATCCTTACTGAGCAAAGAATCTAAGAGCTAAAAACAGATTACATGGATCTGTGACAGACTTCACAGATGAATCAAAGATTAAAGTGGACTTTAATCTGCTGGAAAGATTAATACAGGTTTATGTATGAAGTTTTCCTATTTTCATGAAACCATGGATTTACCATGGAAAAAAACCCTGTGTGTTTTCTAATTACATTCTTAGAAAGTTGTCTTTCAATTGTGACATTAACTGTATTAAAAAGGTTAGTACACATGAATTAAACAGGAATTATTAATTTAAAAAGACAAATAGAACTGTACTTCATATAAATAGATGAGATTGTAACTATCAAAGCTGGATAGCTTTACCTGACTGAAACAACAGAAAAAAAATTTACTATAAAGCAGTGCTCAGCTTTCAGAATTGCTATACAGCATTTTAAACAGCTGCTTCTTTAAAAAAATAAATAAATCATAGAATCATAGAATTGTTAGGGTTGGAAGGGACCTCAAGGATCATCTAGTTCCAACCCTCCTGCCACAGGCAGGGAAACTTCACACTGGATGAGGTTGCTCACAGCCACATCCAGCCTGGCCTTAAAAACCTCCAGGGATGGGGCTTCCACCACCTCCCTGGGCAACCTGTCCCAGTATCTCACCACCCAGTTTCTTCCTAACATCCAAGCTGAATCTACCCATTTCTAGTTTTGTTCCATTCTCCCTAGTCCTATCACTACCTGATACCCTAAAAAGTCCTTCCCCAGCTTTCTTGTAGGCCCCCTTCAGATACTGGAAGGCCACAATTAGGTCACCTTGGAGCCTTCTCTTCTCCAGACTGAATAGCCCCAACTCCCTCAGTCTGTCCTCACAGGAGAGGTGCTCCAGCCCTCTCCTCATCCTCATGGCCCTTATCTGGACACGCTCCAGCACCTCCAGATCCTTGCTGTAATAGGGGCTCCACAACTGGACTCAGTAGTCTAGGTGAGGTCTCACTAGAGCAGAGTAGAGAGTTCTGCTTCAGCAGGTTTTGAAGCAATCCCTTCACGTTACATTTCCTTATCAGTTAAATCTGTAAAGCTCACTTGGGGTCCACTATGAAAAAATGCACTACAAAGCAGGGTAATTTTTTATTGAAAAAATTCAGAATGCCCAGAAATTAGGTCTTGTAGTGTAGGATGGTTATGCTCAATTTTAGAAGTAAATTGTCAAATACTCGCCAGCTTCTGGCAATCTGGATGTGACAGAACAGCACATAATACAGTAGTCAGGTACCAGTTGGTTTACTTTTCTAACCATGAGGCAATTTGAGAACCAAATCCCTAACAATAAAGCTAGATAAGACTTCAAGAGTTAGTTCAGTTTAGAACTGGAAATCTTGAAATAGTCTTGAAGATAAATTACAAATTCTTTTTGAGAAATGTGGGTTTGAGCCAAACTCACACAACAAAATTTACTGTTCGAACTAATCTAGAGACCTCATTTTTACTGTAACCTCTAGGTGCCAATTTTGTCCATCCATCTTGCTAAAGAGGGACAGCTCGACAGCTAGTCAATGACAGCTGCATAAGCTACCAAGACAATGCCTTTTATTATGTTTTACAGGGAGACATTTGAGCTGAAATTTATATTAAAACAGAGCCCCAGCAAAGAATATACTTTGGCAATTTTATCATCATGTTGATATCAACCAGAACAAAGACTATAAAAGGCAGAATCTGGAGGGGTAGGAAACAGCATTAGGAGGCTCAAGAGCTTCTCTGGATTCTCTTTAGACGTAAAAGGATGCATTAAAAAACCCCGTGGAAACCATTCCAGTAAAGTTAGAAAGTAACCTATCTTTGGAGATCACCACAGAGATTGAGCATTTTAGATGAATTTAAATGGCTAGAGAACAAAGACATTATGCTCTGAGATAGAAAAATTATGCTAGCTTGCTCAGGGAATATGCCAAAACCTTGTGTTTTTGATTCTCTAGCCCAGGTACCGGAAGACTGTCAACAGTAACCTTCCTACATATATTCTCCCAGAAATAAAGCTACGGACATATTATTGTAGGTTGAACAACTGGCTGCAAAGACTTTACAGTCACTATCTGCAGTTACCTTATGAACCCAAAACTAGAAAAACCCCTACAAACTTAAATAGGTAGTCTGTAAGAAACAGAAAAAGCCTCAAGTCCTCCTGCTTCCCTGTGGGGAGAACATACTGGAAAGAAAAAGTAAGAAGAGATTAGTAAGAGCTGCAATAGCAGTGCCTACAACAGGTTGCAATCCTGTTCCTTCTGCATGGTTCTAGACACCTTTCCTCAAAAGGTTGATTAGAATTAGCAGCAGTAAAGAAAACCAGTAAGATCATATCAATGAAATATTTTCTACATGAAGAGATACTGGATTGATACCAGATCACTCTGGATAAGGGAGTTGAAAGGAGTGATGCAGAGCATAAATGAAATTAAAATAGAATGGTTACTCGCTATTTTTCACTATAAAGAAATCAGCTGAAATAAATATACATCAAACAGCTCATCTTAAATATGTTGTAAGCTTTATGGTTTTCTCTCTCTCTAGTGGACCCCTTTTTCCCCCCATAACAGCACAGACTGCCATAGAAACAGGTTTATTTGATGTGTTATATTCCTTCTGTAGCTAGAAAAAAGAATATTTAGCCCTGTCCAGGAAAGATTCTCCTCTGTGCTAGAAAAATTAAACCATGAATGACAAACGACAATGTTTTAGCTGAAAGTCCAGACTACCATGTTCACATCTAAATAAATTTCAATCATTAAAAACCATGAAAACGTTAAGCATTCAAAATTAGCTCTGCCTTGCCTTCAAATTACAATTATTAAAAAAAAAAATTATCCTCCTTTTAATTAATATATCACAACAGTTACAAATTTAGAATTACACTAAAGATGGAGAAAACTTTAGACAGAAAACATTAACCTGAAAGGCATCAAAATATTCAGTTTGGACAAACAAGAAAGTGGAAGGTCTAAATTAAACCAGCCATACTAGACAAAAGCAGTCTCCCCCTGAAGAGCTATGTATTAGAAACGATACAATAATAAGCTTCTTAAATTGCACAAAAAATCAAATAGTTTTAACATTGTATTATTGTAGTTTCATACAATAAACTTCAAATTAACCTTTTCCTTCAGAATTGACTATTTACAAAGTTTTCCACTGCAGAAATCGTAACTTGCTGAAGATCAGACTACCTTTTGTACTCTGCGTATCTTCAGATCAGCTCTTGATATTTCAGCTGATAAAGCATGCAGACAGATGTAGACTGCTGCAAGTAAAATATGACTTTCCCACTGATGATAGATGTACATACATCTGGGAATTAGACACAGTCTTAAATCTCTACTTATCTCATTTTTAGCAGCCAAAGTCACTGATACATCAATATATTGATAGAAGATTTTACTATTTACTACTTAATAGTAAGGAAAAAATATTCTGTATGCTTGAATGCCTGGAAAGCAAATGGCAACAATACATAAATCTTGCAAAAAGTAAAGAAAATTAATTTTTTTTAAATTGTAAAAAATAATCAGCTTTTACAAATAACTGAACGGGTTTCCACAAATATTTTACCTTTATATTCCTTTTACTCCCAAGACTTTAAACCATTGTAGAGTCCTAAATAAAAGTTCTTGTTCATACACAGTTCATGAAATACTTCAATCTCAATTGTAATCCTGTAACAAAACATGCTACTCAAGATACTGCCATTCCATCCGAGTCTGTTGTTGCAATTATGGCTTTGTAAAACGCTCAATATACATAATTAGACGCAGCGTACTGCAGAAATTACTGCACTCTGCCAGAAAAAGCTTCTGACGGTAATTTTTTGGGAGAGGAAAGACATATTCAGAATTTAGAATATTTGCATCAGACTACTATTTGTCAAACTTCAGTTTTCAAGTCTGTGCTCTAGTGTCTTCTGTGCTTTACCCAGCCATTTTTTCCTGTAATAGTCTCAGAGGACTGAGCAAAAACACACAGGAGTTTCATAGGACGGAAGAAGCACATAGATAATCCATTAGCAGGACCTTTACCAAAGTTAAGGTTTTTATATAGTAATTTGTTCACATAGGTTTGGGTTTGTTTGTTTATTCTGCAGTATCTGAATTACAAAAACTGTTTCAGCTGTTCTACCATAGCTCAGTGCCATGAGGCAACAACAGGGAAACAAAGTACATTCCCAGAAAGTTGCATTCTTTTTTACATATGTTAATTCTGCATACAAAACAAGTCTTACCCAGCTCTAGTTGTTTTATATTCCACCTTAAGAATAGGCTTGCAGGGTTCTGGCTTCTTTCCATCCTTCAACTGCTTTCCTAAAGTGAATTATATTCTTATATTAATCTTACAGTTCCATAACACAATGACAAATGAAGAAATTCATGATGCAACTTGCCAAGTATGTATATTCACATCTGACAATTAAAGAGTATGCCTTGGAATAACATCATATAAGACTTGTCAAAACTCTCAATATACCAACCTAGAATATTCTATGTAGTTCTGAGGTTTTTTGGGGATGATGATTGGTGAGGGTTTTTGTCTGATTTTGTCTTTTTTTTACATGTCATAGAATATTTGTTTTCAAAACTATAATTATTTCTTAAAGAAGCTGTTTTAAGTAGTGCTGAATATTTAAAATTTATCTCTTGTCTATCATTTTGCAACTAAAATCACTCAATTTACAAGTAAAATGAGGTTTATTCTGAGTGTTATTAAGGGCTAAGGCTTGAATGTGTACATCAAAACCAGTTCTTTCTCTACCCTGAGCTATGACCATCTGAAGCTTCTACACATACAATCTCCCATAGAGGCAGTAGAAATTAAGAGTATGGTGTAAATATGCCTTCCCCCCCCATCTGAATATTGAAGACGTTATATCAAACTATGAAGTTCTGAAGAAAACTTAATTTGAAGGTCAAAATCAGAAGAAAAAAAGATAAGACTATTTATTTTAGTTTTTCTACTACCAGAGATGTCAGTTTGTTCACTGACTGCTACAGAGCTTCCTTTTTTCATTCTAGTCCACAGCCAGCATAGCAAATATGGACTTGCTGTGTGCTCAGATAAGTAGAACTAGAATGCTTAACTACAGCATCTTTTACTATGACAGTAACCTCACTGTTCCTTTTGCCCTTAAGAATCTGAGGTAAATGATACTAAGACATGACTTAGGCTCATGCACACCATGGGAACCTGGCATTTGTATAATGTATTTTTGAAGAGCAGCAGCATACTTCACAGAACAAGAACACAGAATGTTAATTTCCTAGATTAGAGTTGATGCAAGACTTCCCAGAAGCAGGAACATCTTTCCAGATGCTAGTCTCATTATTGTAAACCTTTCCAAGAACTTATATGGTAATCTATGTGTTTATACACGCAACAGTTGCTCGCTTATATGCATTTTAAACAATAGACAGGTTTGTAACATCAAGAAAAAAGCAAGCCCTGCAAAACATGCATTAGTTAATTTTGGTATCAGTGCCATTATGTGGAAGGTGAGCTTGAAGTTGAGATTTGGACAAAAATTTGGATCCTTATTGCATACCTTTTTTAAAAATGGAATTTATCAGAATTCAATATGACAAAGTTTACTTGCATAATAAGTGCATTTTTAATACTTGGTTTTGCAAAACAAAGCCATCTATTAAAGCCATGTTCTGTGTGGTTTAAGAGTCAATGGATAACAGTGGTCATCTATTTTCATCTTACCATGCGGAGTGATCGTCTGGAATGGTTTGGTAGGAGATTTTACATTCCATATGGTCAAGGTACCATCTGAGTGACTACAAACAAATTGTTTTCCTTCATGATGCCAAGCCACAGAGTGGATAGCCTGCGTACGAGAAGGATTAAAAATCAGACCAGTGTATTAGTGTCATTTTATTCTTATTCCATTAGACAGCAAAAGGAAATTAGAAAAATTAGTAATTAAATCATATTGCTCTTAGTACATCCTAGTTTACCTGTTTAAGGGAAGGAAAAAAAAACCCTCCTCACAGTGTAGTCATGAAATACTTTTCAACAATAGGTAGCATGCAGAGATTAACTCCAAGCACTTGGTGCTTTGCTAAGCAAATTTTTTAATTATTGGGAAAAATACACTGTCCATACAAAAAGTACCTACTTCATAGGATTATCAAAGTTTTAAAGGGCATTTTGAGATGTCTAATGTGGATATACACAAGAGGCTTACAACATAAAGTAACAACTGAAGGAAGATCTATTTGAAATGATGATGAAAAAAATAGTTTGACTAAGCAATCCGATGTTGCAATAGCAGTTTTGAGGTATAGGAGAGTAAATCTTTCCCTGAATACAGAAACATCCTTATATTCATAAAATTAGGAATAGAATGATTAAGGCATGCCACAAGAAATCTTACAGCAGAAAAAGAAAAGATGACTCAAGAAAATCTAGTTACTGCCTTGAGGTGAGAAAAAAAAGTCAACAGTGAAGCAAGGAGTGTAAATAAGACAGAAAAATTAACTAGTAAGTAATGACTGATGCCATTTCCAGCATCAATACTAGCACATGGAGATGTCATAAATCATTAGGTCATGTTATAGCATAAAAATAAACAATGAAACCTCAAAGTGTTTCTCTATTACTCAGAAAGGGCAGAAAGTATTATCTGGCAGAAGTATGCAACTTTGCTGTTACCAATACAGTAGACTTGCTTAATACTTATGGTAGAGATATTACTCTAAACTGAAAGCAGGACCTTAATATGTGAAAGCTAATTCACTGTATAATATCATCTCTCCACAGAAGACGGTATCTATAAGCAGGGCTTAGGTTCACTCCAGCTCCTCAGGTACCTACACATTTCCTTTTTGAGGAATCCTGGGTGTGAGAATAGCATGGAACCCTAGCAGCAGTGAAAGTTTCAGTTAATTACTAGGTGAGGAGAGGACAAAGAGGAAGGAAAAATAAATTTAAAATCTCCAAACAAACAAAAACCCCAACCACAAACCAAAAACCATCCCAAAAACCCACACAACACAGGTCTAAAGCTAGCTTTACCTAAACTGATTCTTGGACTCTTTCAAGGAGTTCCCTGTCCTTCCCCAACTGAGGGGCCCAGAACTGGACACAATACTTCAGATGCAGCCTCATCAGGGCAGACTAAAGGGTAAGGAGAACCTTTCTCAACCTACTAGCCACACTCCTTCTAATACACCCCAGAACAGCATTAGCTTTCTTGGCCACAAGAGCACAGTGCGGGCCCATGGTCAACCTCCCATCCACTAGGACCCCCAGGTCCTTTTCCCCTTCACTTTTCTCCAAAAAGTATACACTAAAGTATTTCACAAAAGTATACAGAAAAACTATGGTCTCTAGCAGTGTGATTGGGAGAATCCAGTGATTAAATGGCAGAGGAAAACAACTACACTGCACGAGTGTAGAGTCTTCAGCAATAATGTTTGCAGTTTATAGTAGTAGATCTGGAGCCATATATTAAGTTTAGTATTTCTTAGTCAACTTTAGTTTTGTTCCCTACATAGGGTGCAATTACTGTAAGTTTTGTTTGAAAACAGATTCACATCTACAGATACACAGCTCAGACATCTCACATGAGGCCTCCTTGAGTGTCAAAGTGAAAGTCTTGCTCATCTTGGCTGTGAGATAAATTTTCATTTAGCAAATAAATGATATGACAGATCTTCCATAAATATTGAAAATTGGCTTTTATTCACTTCAACAACATAGCACCAGAGATCAGCAAGTTTGAAAGTGCATAGCTGGTAAAGAAAAGGCTGCATTTATAACAAAAGCTGATTTTCTTAGTGGAAAGAGTTTGTTATCTGTATTATGATTATCGATACAATGTAATAATGTGGTGGGTTGAAATTAACCCCCAACATAAAATTGCCATGCCAGCTCAGTTGAAAGGAAATGAAGCTATATTTACAAACAAAACTACAATCTAGAAATACGGAATGCAATGAGTATGTACAAAATATATAATATTTACATGTATTTAGAATTTATGCACAATAGCACAGGAACCCCCTTGGGGGGTACCAACAGCTTCCTCCTCTTCCCCCTTGTACACAGGACAAGAGATGTTAGTTTTCAGACCAATGGAATTATTTAGACCTTACCATTATTTTACATCCAATGGTAATTTATTTACCTTCTACTACTTTCTATTCAAAATATGTGGAAAATTTCCTAGGCCCAGCCTAAAATTGCCACAATTAAGTATATTTTAAATACTCTCTTCATGTAGATTCTAACCTTGACAACAGTGGGCAGCCCATAGTGTAAGTGGAACAATTTCGGATACATACTTATGTAGAAACTGGTCTTAAGAACCAGTAAGAAAGCAAGCTTTATAGAAGGATAAATCTGAGCAATGAACACTTTTTTAGAATAGAACAGACCAGGTTGGAAGAGACCTCCAAGATCATCACATCCAACCTATCATCCAACACCCCGTAATCAACTAATCCATGCAACCAAGCACCCTATCAAGTCTCCTCCTGAACACCTCCAGTGATGGTGACTCCACCACCTCCCTGGGCAGCCCATTCCAATGGGCAATCACTCTGCGTAGAACTTCCTTACCTCCAGCCTAAACCTCCCCTGGTGCAGCTTGAGACTGTGTCCTCTTGTTCTGGTGCTGGTTGCCTGGGAGAAGAGACCAGCCTCTGCCTGTCTACAACCCTCCCTTCAGGTAGTTGTAGAGAGCAATAAGGTCACCCCTGAGTCTCCTCTTCTCCAGGCTAAGCAACCCCAGCTTCCTCAGCCTCTCCTCGTAGGGCTTGTGTTCCAAACCCCTCACCAACTTTGTTGCCCTTCTCTGGACACGCTCCAGCAAGTCAACATCCTTCCTAAACTGAGGGGCCCAGAACTGGAGACAGTACTCGAGGTGCAGCCTAACCAGTGCAGTGTACAGGGGCAGAATGATCTCCCTGCTCCTGCTGGCCACACTGTTCCTGATGCAGGCCAGGATGCCATTGGCCCTCCTGGCTGCCTGGACACACTGCAGGCTCATGTTCAGCAGTGAAACCTTCTTGAAAAAGGTCAGGAATAAGGAAACTCAACAACCCATTACTATTGAAACAGCCCTAATGCTTAAGAACATAAAGAGATCTGATAAACTGAGCACAAAGAAGGATTATTATCACTTAAATTCTGCAAGAAAACTGATGGGATGGAAAGAACACTGAAGGAGAATGAGGCCTTTGGCTCTATGGGTTTTTATCTTTAGTGTTATAGAGCACCTGGTTACACTTAGCAATATAGCTAAGTATTATTTAAAGCACAATAAAATGCATTGTTTGTGTTTTTAAAAGAATTCCACCAAAAATTCTGTGGGTTGAGTATGCTAAACTTTGCTACACAACACTATCCTTGCAATTCACAACTTTGTGTAAGCCTGAAAAATAAAACCAGACCTACAGCAGCGGTAGAAAAATCTCTACAGTAACTTCAGGTGGCATTAGTTGGTTAACAGCACTAGCCTCAGTCATCAAAATGAAACTGATAACTAAAAAATCATCTCAATAATCAAGGGCAAAAGTTTTGACTTTTTTTCCATTGCTATTGTTAGTGCAAGAATTTGAAGGGAAGTATAACATCCAATATTGAAAAAACAGGCAGAAGCCACTGAGGCCGCAGATAGCTTCTTAAAGACACTGAAAAGTTCCTAGTAGTAATTTCCCCCCCCAGCATTTCACACAAAACTTACTTATTCAAAATAAATCTCTCAAAGTTTTATTGATATTTCTCATCTCAACTTAAAGGTTCACTTTGCACCCTGTTGGTGCCATGATGCAGCAGTATGATTACCTGGTGCTGATTCAGTTGTTTCAAATATTTTTGTGGAATGTATTACTGGTCATACAGATCCAGATCAGACAGTAATCCCTCATGACAAGATCATGCACTGGTGCCACAAAGGACTGTTGCTATATGACCTCTGAAAATCCTTTCCAATTCAAAGGTATTCCAGAACTGTATGATTTAAGCTACAAGGTTTGGTTTTTGTATCCTTAGCAGTTATCTGCACAGGTAATTGTCATGGGATGTGTTGAAACTACTGCTGATATTCAATACTATGTTGCCATCCTGCCAGATGCAAAATGAAAGTGCTGTCTGGAGCCAAGTATCATGGGGCTTGAAGTTCAGATGGTAACATGACAGGGTTCCTGTCCCAGTTGATGTTTCTCATTTTTGGGGTGCTAGTCTTTTCTGCTGTGCAGACTGTGGGTTACAGGGGGAGAGAGTGGTATCCCTGGCTTCTACTCCTACATTTTACTACACTGACCTGCAAATAGGCTGAGGTAATTGTGTATTGCATTATCCTAGAACAGAATTAACCAGGTTGGAAAAGACCTTCAAGATTGAGTCCAACCCATCACCCAACACCATCTAATCAACTAAACCATGGCACAATGCGCCCCATCCAGTCTCCTCTTAAACACTTCCAGTGATGGTGACTCCACCACCTCCCTGGGCAGCCCATTCTAAAGGCCAATGACTCTTTCTGTGAAGAACTTCTTCCTAACACCCAGTCTAAATCTCCCCTGGTGCTGTTTGAGACTGTGTCCTCTTGTTCTGGTGCTGGTTGCTTAGGAGAAGAAACCAACCCCCACCTGGCTACAACCTCCCTTCAGGTAGTTGTAGACAGCAATACTAAAAAAAAAAAAAACCAACAAAAAACAAACACAACAGAAAAAACCCAAAGAGATGTTTAAAGGGTTTTCAAAAAAGTTTCTAAAGAAAAGTTCATTCACAACTGTAGTTCCATTATGTCACAAGCAATTTTCTCCAAATTCTCTGAAAAAGAATGGTATGCTCCTGCATTGTCACATACAACATATGACTGTTATAATAATTAAAAAAACCCCACAGTACTGGAAGTTCAGGATCTTATTGCTAACACAGAAAAATCAAGAACAAATTCTAAACTACCCATTATTCACTAGAACGCCATTGAGGGAAGAATGTCATCAATCAGCACTAATACTAATCATGGCCTAGAGTGACCTCCCATGGCTACAGCTAAGCAGAAGTACAATTATAAATGTTTCAGGGGTGTCTCTACCCTGTAACTATTCCTGTCTTTCAAATAAGTGTTCCTAGTGTTCTTTTGCTGCAACTATCAGATCACGGTGCTGGACAGCCACACAAGTCCAGACAGAAAGAACCTGTTGCACTGACCTAGCATTCAGGCAACAAATAAGATTTCCCCAACGCAACATGGGAATTTGCTTTGATAGAACCTTTGAGAAGTAAGGTAATTTGGAATGAAACCAAGCAAAAAGCCAAAGATAAAATGAGATTCAACTTCTTCCACATGAAAACTGCATATTTTGATGAACCTCTGATGATGCAGGGAGTTCCATCTTTGTTTCTTAGCAGAAGAAAATCAGAGGATGTCATCTGGATCTCTCCGCACATCTGAAGTTTTGAGTCAAAAAGCTGCCAACAAATGACGGCATGCTGGGCTTCACAAGTCCTTCAAGTTACACATTTAAAAGACCACTCTCAACTACAAGGTGATGAGAGTGGAGCCTAATCCAACAGAAAAATTTCTAGCAAAATAGTCTTTATAGTATCAAAGTGCCTGACCATATTATTCATGGTGCCTGATGAAACAAAGCCATAAAACCACGTAAGCACTGAGGCTGGAAGAAATCTTTCAGATCAAGTCTAGCCACTCACCTAGAGCTCACAATCCCACCACTACTGCTAAGCCACTGCCACTAAACCATTTTCACCTCTTAACAGCCACCATCAAGCAAGCAAGCATGTTTCACAGCACCGCTACAGGAAAAAGAGGATCCAGCTCCAGGGTCCTGACAACTACATCTGGTGCTTCAATATTATGAAGAATTGCAGCTGTGCTATACTGCCAAGCTCTGCTGATGTCAGTCCTGCAACTTTCAGCAGCAACAAAATTCATGTCCCAGGTAGAGCACTGTGATTTCTAATAGGCATAGTGTCAGTTATTACCCTTTCAATGACTGGTGATGGCTTTTAAAACCAACAGGACTACACAGTTCACCAGTATTCAAATTATTTCTTTTCAACAGGATTAGAGACAGTTTCCCCAGTGCTAATAAGCAGGCCTGATTCACCAAACAGGATCCCTTTGTGAACCCCCCTCATACATTTCAGTGGTCTGAGATGGCACACTTGGGGAAGAAGAAGAGAGAACAGACAGCATGAACAAGATGACTAGAAAGGTAACATCAAGGAGTTGACTACTCCATTCACTAACAAAATTGAGGAAGATTACTCTATTTTTGCAGTTAATAAAAAGGCAACAAAGAATAAAATCAGAGATACAGAAGCAGCCCTACTTCACCTAACTTGCACCCAAAAAAATGTAAATTGGATACATGCATTTCATCTGCTTTCTCCACCTTCCTATTCATTGTATTTTTTGTATCTGACGGGATCTTCTATCAAGGTGTTCAGTCCAGAAACAATGACAGCCCTCTCTACAGTGATACCTTTCAAGAAACATATTTTCAATTGTTAGGCAAAATTAATTATTTTATTTCTATGCCATTCAGGCCAGAACCCAGAAGAACTTTAAAGTGCCTAACTGTATCAAATTCAAATTAAGAAAGGGGCATTATTCTATTCTGCCTTCCCCCTTCAATTGGATCTACATAACCTGCCCACTGAAGAAGAAATTCCTTGTCATACAATGTTAAATGGATGAGAACCAACTAATTACTACTGTATGCAGTAATTCTTCTTCCCAAAGAAATATTTTCCTTAAGGGCAACTGGAACTCACAGAAAACACATCATTCAACCTCTAGGACTTGAATGGCCAGTATAATTTAAGTAGCTTTATGTATGTTGATTCTCACTAATCAGAACAGTGGTACTCAAAATTCACTCCATAGGTCTTTTTCTCTGTCCCTTTCTGCTCCATTCCTAAGTTATAGTAATGATCATTTCTTTAATGAACAATCTGACCCTTAGATATGCAATTACCTCTTTTGCAATGAAAAAAAAAATAATAAAAAATTAAACTGAGCTAGATGCTTTCACATATAAATCCTGAAGGGAATTGAACATGAGACAGGTGAACTACTCACTGCTCACCTCCTTTCAAGTCAGGATTAGTTCAAGAATACAACAGGTACGGAGTAAATTTTTTTTTTTTTTAAACAAATGGACCACAAAAGTCAAGGAAACCCAGAATAATTAGCACAGTGTCTACTCTGGGTAAGTTTCTAGAAATGTCACCAAAACTTTAAGAACAGAATAAATCTACATATGGATGAGTACAATATACCAGTAAGAAGTCAACATGGTTTTTTGTAAAACAAACATCAGATTCAACAAACCTCCAAAAACGTTAACAAGCATGTAGTGAAGAGAAGCATGAATCAAGCTGCATACACCATTTTCAAAGTCTTTCAACAACACCTCTTACAGGAAACTAAACCCACACTACAGATCCCTTACCTAATGAGTAAATTGGTTAAGGTATCAGGAAGCAAAGCAAACTAGAATAAAGATAGGATGGTAGAAATTAATTAGTTCATGGCTGAAGGCAACTGGGAAAGGCTGCCTGAGGGATCTGTGCTGCTCAGTTTATTCCTAAACTTGGAAAATTTGAAGCATATTTGTGTGGTAATTCTGCTAACAGTACCAACACATATTCAATACAGAATCAGGATTCCAGTGAAGAACTGCAGGAAGTCTTAACTTTTTTTATTGTCCATGTAAATGTGAAGCTATGCATAAACACAATGGACTTTGAACAGACACTTAACACTGAAGAATGAGACTCTAGTTTCAGAGTAGATTGCATCAGCTTAATGCCCGCATCCAGAGGCTAACCCAGTGTCAAGATAGAAATAAAACAATTATTCCACAGCACAGTGTATTAAAAATGCAGTCACACTGGATTTGTATTTTTGTGTTTCTCTTTTTATAAAGCAAAGATACAACAGAATGGTTAAAACCAGAAATTTAACGCCAAAAGCATAAGGCTTATAGAACAAACTCCATTAGAACTGGAAAAAAGATAGCGGAGACAGGCTATAAAAAAAGCAAGAGAGAATGAATTAGGTACATACAATGAAACCGGAAGGTACAAAAATTGCTCTTAACATCTTTGAGGCTTATACAGAAATTTGTGAACAAAGAAGCTCCATTGAGCTCTGATGCCCTAATATAGCTCTGACTACCTAAGGCTTAGACCGCTTCAGTGATTTTTTCCTTCAAACTCCTCATTGGCAGAACTAACACACAAGCATGAGCACTGAGTCAGAACCATCACACAAAAAAACCCAAATGCTGTCTTGTGAAAAGTTCAGCACAGAGCTAAAGAAAGGCCTGTTTCTTGTATCACAGCAAATGTGCTAACTGGTACTGAAGAATGACACAGTCATTTTTACAATTAATGAAATGCAATTGAGACTAATATTAAATAAAATACATCACCTTGAATATTATGTTGAATTGGGTTTTGTAACCTTTCAAAAAGCCTACATTTTCTTAAGAATCAAGTTTGCTTTTTTCAAAAGAAACTTAATTCAATACCATTCTTTTTTCTAAACATCCCCTAGTTTTGTTTCAAACCTTGATCCTACCCTAAAAAAAAGGGTGGGGGTAGTGGTAGTGTTTATGGAACTGTCTTAGTGAAACTATTTAGCAGCTTTTTCCCCCTGTACACCTTTTCAGAATGTGAGAGATTCCAAATCATGGAAATTGCCAAACCGTCTTGTTTCAACTCAAGACTCAAGCTTTTAAATACAGGTGAAAGCCACACTGCTAAAAAAAAATTAAACCCCCCCCCCCAACATTTGAAAACTTCCCCTCTCAGGCCCCAAAACTACTAAAGAATCAGCCCCCATAATTACTGAAGAAATCCATGCCACCATTCATTGTTTCAAACTTCAACTCTGTCAACACTTACTCAGGTCTGAAGTTTCTATTATTCAAACACTATGGCTCTTTTAGAGAAAACTTCAAGTACTTGCAATTTCAAAGACACTTATTTATTGATCCACTGGAGACAGAAGTAGGAGAAGAAATGAAAGAAAAATAGTAAAAGTCACTATTAGAATAGCAAATTATATCCTCATAGTAAGTAATGCAGATGAAAAATGTTACCTCATCATGTGTGTATCTGTAGTCTGCCTTCTTGGACTTCAGATCCCATAATACCACTGTTCCAGACTCAAAGCCAATCAGAAGCTGCAATAATAAGCCGCTTTCATTAGGTCTTTGCAAGAATAAGCAGAACCACTACAATTTGCAATGCTTGTAGTTCTTGTCCCAAGGAGATGCAGTATTAATTACATGTAGTTACTCTACTGAGTATATGAAGACAACAAGGAGAGGTGGTGAAGACCTCAATGTTGGAGATGTTTACTTTGTACTTGCCATTCTCCTAAACTTCCAGCTAATACAACTGACTTTCATGCAAAAGTAAAAAAAAAAAATTCTAGAAAGCAGCATTCTTATGAAGATTCTTTGGAAATCCCCCTTGAGTTCCAGAAATGTCAACACTGAGCTTTCATTAATGCACTCCTTTTGAGTGAAAATGGGTGGGTTGGAAAATAAATTTTTACATGCATTTTTATTCACTGGAATTTGTTCTGCTTAGATTTGTGATATTCTTCTTGAAGTTACAAGTAACAGTTCATTCATTGTCTATAAAGAAACAATATAATATGAGCTTCTCTCTATGTTAATCACAATTGAGGTAACTGGATAAAGGAACACCAAGAACATCAGATGGAAAGAAGAGTGAAGCTAGAGCGAAATTGGACAAGAAGTCCTGCTTGAAAAATAGTGTATTGAATAGTCTTTGAACATCTCCTACCTTTCCTTCATCCATTGGATTGTCGCTAATGTGGACAACAGGTCCTGGGTGAGATTTGGATGACCTGAACAAGAAATGTTTCCATTTAATAAAAAAAATAAAAAAATTAAAGTTTCCCCTGCCCAAAATTTCATCAAGATGACTACAATACAGATTCTGCAGATATACACTCCATATAAGCAAGCTGTAGATATTCAGCACAGAGTCATTTTTATCTTTAAGTCCATAAATACATTATTTTTAGGCACTTCAATTTTGCCTTTATCTAATAAGGAAAGACTTGCTTACTGCTCATTTGCTAAAATAAGATTTACCATTAGTTTTCCAATATTAGTATTTGTTATAGAATTAATACTGTTGGATAAAATGTTTATTTGCATGCTGGAAAACAGGCCTTGCCTGTTCAAAAACTGCCCAAGCTGGGCACTATTAGAACAACACAGAGTTATGATTCTGTTGACTTCTTGCTAGAGCCAGAGAAGAGATGTTTGTTTCAACAGCCTTTAGCAAGTGATGGGTATCATAAATGCTTTGAAGATAGATGTAACATTCTGGGATCAAAATAGCAGCACAGGAACAGCAGCACAAAAGTATATGTTTTTACCCACAAAACTCTGCATTTGCATACACAAATTTACATGTATATGCCTGCAAAGTATACTTGGCTCTAAGAATAGATTTATTTAAATTTACATTTTCAGACAGTAATTTTATAGTCAGCATGCATCAGCTCTCTTATGATGCTTACCATTATACTCCGGGCTTTAACCCCAAAACTGTAGAAGTGATATGCCTACTCAAGTACCAACCACTTCATATTTTAGCATACATTGTTTTTTCTAGTTATCAGTTCTTAATTTTTAAGTCTATTACAGGCACTATGATAAAACAGTGTTATAGGTAAAAAGCTGTGAATTTACACTAACACTTCACATTTATGAAAGTAAAAAGTATTTACGTTGCTGTTTATATACTTTGATCACCTATTTGCTGTAATTGGGACCATTATGGAAGCCACTTTAGGTAACAATAATAACATCAATTGCAGAAATGCTATTTGGGACACTTGTATTCCCTTCCCCTCAGACAACACTTGATTAAACTCACAGTTCAATGGCTTTATTCCACATGATGACATAGCCTGAGAGAGTAAATGACTCCACATTGACAATGTGAATGTTTCCTCTTTCGGTTCCCACGTAGAGCCATTTACTTTGGAAAGGCAGATGACAAAACGTTATCCTGAAAAAAAGTCATGAAAAAAAGGAATTAGTCTTTTAGATACCTTATACTTCAAGGTCTACTTTGCCAAAAAGTAGGAAAAAAGGTCATAGGCAAATAAGCAGAAATAAAAGAAGTTACAGGCAGAGAAAGCAGCAAAGCCAATAGAGAAGTAATGACATAAGTAAGAGATGCACAGCAATATAAAAACTTGAAATAAGCAAAACTATAGAAACCAAGTTAATCTAAAACTACAACATAATTCTGACAACATTCACACAGCTACCTTTGAAAGTAGTTGTATCAAATGTGCAGAGGTTGTGGATTCTCCCCCTCTGGGGACTTTCAAAAGCCACTTGGATATGTTCCTGTGCAACCTGATCCGGCCATACCGATATTAGTAGGGTGGTTGGACCAGCTGATCTCCAGGTCCCTTCTGACTCCTCTCATTCTGTGACTCTATGAATATATTTGCTCAAGATTGCTACGATTTTAAACTTAAAATGCAATATTCTTGTTATAATCGCCAAATCTCCCCTTGAAGTTTTAAATAACAAAGTATTAGAACAGAATAGAATAAACCAGGTTGGAAGAGACCTTCCAACCCATCATCCAACACCATCTAATCAACTAAACCATGGCACCAAGCACCCCATCAAGTATTCTCAGAAGTAGCTTTATGAAGATTAAGCTGGCCTCAAGCAAGATCACAAAGATAGAAAACAAACCATAGGCAATATAAACTTACATGTAGCCTAATCCATCCCCCATGAGCAAGCCTAAAACTCAATCCTTAACACTTGCAAAACTAATTTTAAGGTAGTTTAAATCTGGGGCTATTGTTTTCCTTAAACCACATTTTTTACCTCATAGGTTACTCTTCTTCTAGAGCTACCTAAACAAAACCCATGCCCCAAAACCTTACTGCCCAGTAACAGAGCTATCACACAAGCAGGTTAATGGGAAAGGAAAAGAGATGCAGCATGAAAAGATAAACCCTCAGAGCTGCACAACATGATAGCTTCTGTGCCAGGACTCCACATGCTAGAAGCAGCTGGCAGCTAGATCAGTTGGATTAAAAAAGTAGCCTAGCAGCCAGAAATAAATAATATTTAGGAGCAGGGACATAGGTCTGTCTTGATCTGTGAGTAATGCTCTCAATTATAGTTGTCCAACATTTCCATTATAAAAGCCGAATCATATTGTTGCTCACTATTACATGAAGCTGAAGCTGTGACCTCAATTGCTCTAGAAAAAGGACAACACCCTGAGCTACACAGATTTTAAACAACATTTGAAAGGTTATAGTCCTCCTAGTCATAGCTTCACTGAATTTTGTTTATCTGAAGGACCAGTGACAACATAATAGCACATCAACATACAGACTACACTTCGTGGCCTAGCTTGTTCCACTGAAAATTGGACTCAAACTTGATTTGGAGGACAGAAAAAGACGACCCGAATCTTCTTGGTGGCAAAGCAATACTTGTTTATTTACCACTTGGCCATGAATAGCATGTTTGTTTGTTTTTTCCCCCCTAAAAAAAAAAAAGTAAATTTTTCTTTCAGAAAACTATCCTTCTGCCACAGGGTTAGAGTAGTGTGCTCCACCCATAACATATTTTAAGGGCGGCTGAAATGGAATTTGCCATTGCTTTAACTCCCCTTCCCTCTCTCTCTACCCACAAATGGATATGTATGTAAAAGGGGAAAATACAATGAATTGTTTTGAATAGATGGAAAAAGACTACAGACACACTCTAATTTTTTTTCACGTCTTTCTTCCACACAAGCTCCAACTGCCTGAAAATACTGTACCAGCAAAAGCAGAGCATCATACTCATCCTTTCCTGTATCAAACCACTCTAGAAAAAAAAAAATACTTTAACAGAAGCATCTATAAATAATGGACACATTTTGTGTACTAAAGAAACAGCCTGGGACTGTTGGATCACAAAAAGTAGGCTTTTGCAGGCAGCTCTTTCATAGCACAACAGATTCCCCACATTATCCCCAAGGATATATCGGCTAACTTGGTAAGTACAGCACATTTTGCAATTGAACACTCAGCATAATGCAAGTATTGTACACAGCACTTTATTCCAGGTATTATACTTCACCATACCCACGCAAAGAAAAAAAACAAACACCAACAACCCCCAAACAAACAAAAAACCACTCTTTACAGGAAAGAAACCACCACAAAACCAAAAAAATCAATGCTTTAGAGAGATTTTCTAAAATAACCCTAAAATCTACAGTATGATTTCAATATATGTTAGCATTGCTGCTAAAACGAGGTACTGTTATGCAACCCCAAAACAAGAGAGTTTTACTAGCTGTACTTCTCTCTAAGCAAAACATTTTCCTCTTCACTGCATAGTTGCAAAGCCGCTTCTTCCCTACCAAAAATACCCACAAGTCATTTCACTTCTGTGAAATTAATTTGTAAGGTTTGAATAAGCAGCTCAAGAGAAAAAAAACAACAACCATATACAGAAAACCCTACTGGGGTTTCACTAGCAGTGAAAAATATACACACACTGTACTCATGTGTAGTATTGCTTATGGGACAGTGTTAGGAGTTGTTATAGGTTTAGGACTACTGTTCTAATGTATTATTGTTAATAAAAGTTTAAGATAATTCGGGAGTCTGTCGGGCTGGATGTCTCCAAGGGGTTGAACAGGAAATATGAGATACCATTATCCCATTCCAACTGGTCTGTACATTTCTATATAATCTGAAGTACAGCTTGTTCTCTTTTCCCCTTTTTCTCTTTCTGCCTTTGCTTGCTTTCTATTCACTGTGTTTAGGTTATGGTAAGCTTTGGTGGGAATGGGGAGAGAATTTTTTTTAGCTTGCAACAGCCTTTTGGGCTTTGTCCAGGGCGGGTGTCCAGAGGGGTCTGGGGCTGTGTACACACATATGTTTATTACCATTTTTATTTAGTTTACTTTTGTAAATATTATTTTAACTTTTGAATTCTGCATAAGCATCGTTATTTACTCTTTTTGAGGTAAATTCCAAATTCTGTGTGGTGCAAAACCACCACAGCAGTGATAGGGAAGTCTTTCAGAAGCCGTTTGCAAAACCACTGAAAGGTTTTTTCTTAACTGCAGACCATCTGTCTTTTGTGATAATCTGTCAATGTTGGTTAAAAAAAAAAAAAAGCAAAATTTTAATTGTAGTTGGTTTACAGCATATGTGAAAATAGTGGCAGCAAGTGATAGTATTCCCTAGAGGAATTGAATTACAGAGATATCAAAGAATACAATTTATTAAATTAATATGTAAATCAAAGAATTAGAATTTTAAGGGAAGTACTAAGTAAAAATGACAGGCTCATATCTTGAGTGTATTATTATAACAGAAATCCTTTTAAATTAATCTTTTCCTTAGTCTACTGCACTATGAAGTAGTGCATGTTCTTCAGAATTTTCCACTGCTGTACCAGAGCACAGTGACAAATACTTTGAACCACTAACACTGGCAGCAGCTTTTAAGCCACTAAAACTATTTGTAGATCCTAGGCTGCAGGCTACTGTAATTACACTAGCTGCTCAGATCATTGTTGTCTACCCAAAATAAGTATTTCCTAAAAAGAAAAGTGTTAAGCTACCAAAGTTGTGTTCTGCATACCATGTAAAATTCAGAAGCTGAAAAGTTTGTTAGCCTAGACTTCATGCCCAGTTTCTTGTCAAATGTCCCAACAGACATAAAAAGTCAAGCACCGGTGTCAGAATGACATGATGGAGGCAAGCAGTGGCTGTGATTTTGCCAGACTGCTGCAAGGGGTCTACTTCCAGATCTCACAAGAGTCATAAGCTTGAAATACCTATCAGTATCACAGAATCACAGGATGTTAGGGGTTGAAAGGGACCTCCGTAGATCATCAAGACCAGCCCCCCTGCCAGAGAAGGGGCACAGAATCTAGCGCAGGCTGCACAGCAACTCATCCAGAATGAAAAAGGCCTGAGCAAGAAGGCAGCACATACAGAAGAGGAGGAATTCTTCAATGCATTCCAAAACTTTCCCCCATAAAAGACCATGTGGGTACTTGCAGCGTACCCTAGAAACTGCTCCAGGTGCTTCAATTCCATCTACCCCCAGTAACAGCACTTGAAATGATGCTTCTCCGAATATGATCTCTTGAAGGACTGCCTCTATAGGCAGCTGAGAAGTACCTATGTTCATTGTCAGAGTTGTAGCATATACTAGCAGTGTCAAGATGGAGTAATGGGAAGTGAGAGCTAAATTAAATTGTCACAACTGATGTGATCATTACTAGGTCCATTTAGATAATTTTTCCAGAAAAAAAAAAAAAAAAGTTCAATCTTAAGGTTGGGTGGTTTTTTTTTGTTTTTTTTTAAAGTTTGCTTCATGTATTTGAATTTTTAAAATATAATGTTTGCAATATATGTCACACCTTACATTTCCTTTATGGAGTCACATTTTATTTTTAAGATATCTTTTCAAGCACTTTTCAAGTACTTCACTTGGAAGGTTATCCACATTTATATACAAAAAGGGTTACTTCACTGCTTTTAATGCTGCTGAACAATCAATACACACATGCTTTTTGAGAACTCACTTGAAAGCTGGTAAAGTTTTTCAATACCAAAGAAATTCATACCAAATACTCTAAAGATCTGAGCATCTCTTACCACTGATGAAATTCCCTGAATTAAGTATTTATGAGCTCTTGCTGGCATAGCTTACATGACTCAAGAGTAACCAGACCTTTTCCATCAACCACACTGACATGTGGAACACTGCATATGGCCTCAGGAAAACAGTTTTAAAAGGAATATGATCTTGCTTGAAAGACAGTTCACATCTGCAGCAAATCAAGGTAGTCAAGAAGTTCATTTGGTCCTGAAAACATCTTGAAACAAGATAAAACATCTTCCAATTACATTATCCATCAGATCATCCCTGACTAACGTTTAAGTCCACCAGATCAAAGAAGGCTTTGTATAACAGCACAATGGCAAAGAGATATGGTGATCACTTTCTTTCCTTAAAAGCATAAACTTCCCTCAGTTATGTGTGAAAAGCTTAGTTGTGTTGGATATTGAACTTGCACTTGGTGTATCATTGACTCTCCAAAGATGCAGAACACTTAAATTCTCAGAACCACTGTTTGGACATGCATCTGTAAATTCTTCAGTCAGGTACACTATACCCACAAAACACAAGGGGCTAAGGGGAAAAAGCCAGCCCTCATATACATGCTGGAAATAAACCAGCAATAGCAACACACAAGAAAGAAATAAAGAGCCTCACAAGCAAAACCTCAGCAACAATGCCTGTCATCACCTGCTCTCACTAGCAAGAAACCTGTGCATCCTTCTGTTACCTACAAAAGGGCAGAATTGGCCAGTTCACGAATTCAGTGAGTCATTAGGAAAAACTCATAACTTATGTCTGCTAATACAGTGGCTGGGTAAACAGTTACAGTACCCAACTAGCTAAGGTTTATTCCATAATAAGAGTTAAGCCTCGTTTATTAATTCATAAATAAAAGTGGGATTTTTCAGTCATTGCAGACTGAGTTTGTGTTGCAAACAATGCTGAAGTTCCTGTTTTACAGCCGTATCCTGATGTTCACAGGATGCAAACTCAGTGATACTTAAACACTAATTTTGTAACTGAGTTGTGCAATTGCATGCTGAGGAAAGCTGTTTTTACCCCACAGGACAAAAGTTGATACAGTGAAGTTGAACCATTATCAATGCATTCAGTGATAGACTCACTCATTAAAGCATTCTATACTCGTGCTATGATTCTGGTTCTTGTCTTTGTTATGTAAATTAATTTTTGGCATTAACACAGGAGATCTCAGCTCAGGCAGGACGGAAATTTTTCACACTTGTATGCAAAGCTGATTGGTTTAGGGTTTGCCACAAAGGAGACCAAAAAAAAAAACACCCTACAAATACACACCCCAAATAACAAACAAACAAACCAACCAACCCCCAAACAAGTTAGTCAGTCATTCTTCTCTTAAACTGGTTCTCTCAACGTCCCTGACTCAGTAGTGATGTGTTTGACTTTTCACACCTTAGATCAGCACAAAGCTGAATAGCTCCTGCATGGAAAGAAAACTCAAGACTAGCCAGGCAGTCTTCAGAAAACTACAATAGCCAGACTGGATATTTGCTGCACAACATACTTTCAATATTTACTCTAATAAGAACTATACTTATTTCAGAGTTGAACCAAGCCTAATATTAACATTTGCTATCAAGTAAAAACAAATCTGATATGAGTCTTGCCTTACATGTACACAGACCGCTATTTTATTATGTGTAGGATATTTATAGAAGGAAGCAGATGACAAAGGAAGTACATTGTGATTCACTGAAGCAGTCTTAGAGAAGTACAAAATCTAGGTTACTGAAGTTCACACTTAATTGTGCACTCTGCAAAGAGGTAATACAAACTTAACTTGCATGACAAGTCATGCAAGCAATCCTTTCAATGACAGCATCATTATGCAAGGAACAGTGGACAAGCTTAATGTGACATTGGTTTAATATCTTCTAGCTTTCATTTGGCAACTAGAACATGAAGCAGCTGCAAAACCCACACAAATACAACAGGAACAAAAGGCCAGAAAACTTGCAAAACTAGCTTGTTGTGCACTGTGCTTCTGACATCTGGCAGTAATTTCAATTAACGGATTTGTTATACATCAAAAAAAGTCATCAACTATCAGTTCAGAAGGCTTGCTTCAAATTACTAACCATCACTGGTACAAAATGCAGTCAAGAGCTATGCATTTATAAAAATCAGTTTATCTACAGATACTCAACTCATTCAAACATTCAACAGAAAGCAGCATCTTTAAAGAATGCTTGTCACTACTTTTATTTTAAAACTGAAAAGCTGCGAGTTACCCAAAGACATTTTCCACGGCTCAGAACAAAGTCTGTAATGGATACAGACTTATTTTAAAAGAAAAAGCAACTCTCACCACTCCCTGCTCTTAAAATTCATGAGCTGAAAAGCAAAAATTCACACCACTTCACAGTCACATATACCAGATAATTTAAAACTCCGATTTTCAGGTAAGTATACAAAATACCACATGACAAGCATTTGCACACAAGCTATACCTGTTTTTTTCATTCCTCGTTTGAAATATGTAAAAAACAACTTGAAAGTATGCTAGTCAAGCTAGATTACCAACAGAAGAGATTAATAGAAAATGTAGAAATTGCGTTGTTAAACACTGGGCACCAAATCTGCCATATGGCTATAAGCAAGGAACTAGCCAGAGAAGATAAAAGGCTGTGCCAGCAGCGTAGAGAACTTGTTAACAAGTCCCAGCATTCTCATTTACTTTATTTTTTTTTAAACCATTCAAGACTAGAATATCCTTCAGTTTGCAGCTAAATGCTGTAGTTAGCTTCCTATGCTACAAACAAGCTTCTAGTTCACATCTAATCCTTATACATGAAACACTAACTTGGAAAGAAAATCTGAATAGTAACTGGCCTGTGACACATTAAACTCAGCTTGTATCAAACAGGATACAAATACTGCTTCTCAACAATGTCAACACACTTCCAGACACCCCCATCAGGTATCTAATTTTAAACCTTAGCATCTACAAATTCACAGAACAAACACCTGTTACCTCTTCAGGCACAGAATAAAGATTTGGCTTTGTTTCCCCTCCAAGGACTTTTTTTTCCCCCCATAGAATCAGACAGTCAGCTTGGTTGGAAGAGATCTTTAACATCAAGTCCAACCCAGCACTGCCAGGTCACCCCTAAGGCATCAATACGTTATCCACATATCTTCTGAATACCTTCCCTGGTCAGTCTGTTGCAGTTCTTTATAATCCTTTCAAGGGAAGTAGTTCTTCCTAAAAATCCAACCTTTAACATCCCCTGGCACAACTTGAGGCCATTTCCTCTTGTCCTATAGCTTGTTACTTGGGAAAAGAGATTGAGCCTCCAACTCGCTATAACCTCCTGTCAGGTAGTTGTAAAAAGTAGTAGTCTCCCCTGAGCCTCCTTTTATCCAGGCCAAACAATCCTCATTCCCTCAGCTGCTCCTTCAGAGACCCTTACCTCTAGATCCTCTGGACCCTTACCAGCTCCCCTGCCCTTCCTTGGACATATTCTACTTGTAGTGAGGGGCCCCAGATCGAACACAGTAATCAAGGGGTGGCCTCATCAATACAGGAGGACTAGTCTGTTGGGCCACACTTTCTGATACAGGCCAGGATTCTGTTGGCCTTCCTGGTCACCTGAGCACACTTCTGGCCAAATCTAGGACTCTAAGCCAGCTTCTATCAATATTGTACACAATCACAATCACCTCCTCAGGTACTACCTTTTAAAGCATAGTTTGAAGTCAATGTCCAAGTGTGGTTTCAGGCTGCACCTAAGTACATGGCACAGGTGGCACAAAAGTTATTGAAGAAAGAACAGGGAAGCAGGAGAGAAAAAAATTGGTTTGGATACAGCACTGCATCTCCTATAGTTGTACAATCCCTATGAAACTAGATGATGTGAATTGCATTTCTCTCCATGCGATTCCTATGCTGCATAAAGGAACACTATTACTCCCTTAGGGCAGAAAATTTTGCTCTGTCAACAGCACTTTCTGTTTTGTTCCTAACCATTTAGAATTACAGAATGGTTTTAGTATGAAAAGAGCTTTTAAAGATCATCTAGTTCCAACCTTCCTACCATGGACAGGGACTTTTCAGTAGCTCAGGTTGCTCAAAGCACCATACAAATTGTTCTTGAACAGCTCCAGGGATAGGGCATTCACAACCTCTGTACAATCTGTCCCAGAGTTTCACCATCCTCAAAGTAAAGAATGTTTTCCTTATATCTAATGTAAATCTAACCTCTTTCAGTTTAAAATCATTACCCTTTGCCCTAACCCTCCAGGCCCTGATAAAACATTATGCATGGTGATCATAGAAACAACCTTGAAAGAGCCTCAGAATCATTTAGTTCTCCATCCTCAAAATCTCCAGTAATCTGCACTTATGCTATTCCTCACAAGTTTACAACCTACTTTTGAAAACCACAAGGTTACTCCATAACCCTCCCAATAGTCTGTTTAGCACTTCACATGACATTACACTAGAAAGTTTTTCATAAATATTTAATTTAACTCTATTGCTAACCATTACAGTTTATTGCTTCCTCCTCTATTTAGAGGTACAAGTCACAGATTATTCTCTTTTATTGGTGGTGTCCTTTCAGCTCCCTTAGCAGTCCACTTCTGAAGCCTGTGCTCAATAGGAGACATAGCACTCCAGTTGAGACTTTACTCATACGGGAAAAGAAGAAAATGACTACTTGTTTAAAAAAAAACCACCACCAACCAACCAACAACCACCACCAAAAGCAAACAAACAAACAAGCACACCCATACTTTTCCTCCAGAAACATATTCCACATTTAGAAATTTAATCTTAGAAGTCTCCTTAGATTACTTACAATGCTGTTATTTCAGTCTTACAATAGTTAATCAATACGCATTTTGTTTTCAGCTTCTGGTACATACAGGAGCTCTAACACAAATTGCACTTTTTGTCAAAAGGGGTGAAAAATTTCTAATTGAATTAGTTTTCCTGTTGTCATAGAATCATAGAATGGTCTGGGTTGTAAAGGACCTCCAAAGGTCATCCAGTTCAAGTCCCTCTGCAGTAAGCAGGGGTATCCTTAATTAGGTCAGGTTGCCCAGAGCCCTGGGCTGTCTTCCTGGTGCACACATGCACTTTTTGTTCCAAAATCCTTTGCAGACATATGTTCAAAGTCTTTTAGCCTTTGATGTTTTAAAGTTAAAAAAAAATTACATTCATAAAGTGTTAAAGTCACCTCACTTTAGGTCACTGGTGTGTCTTTGGTCCTTAGCAGCTTGAAACTCTAACCTAATGAAAATCCAGTTCCAATTATTTAGCAAGTTATGAGTTGGACTGCATTAATAAATGTGACCTTACAACAGCACATAGTGTAATGGGAAGGAGTAAAGCAAGAATAATCCAATCCCTACCGTTCTCGGTTAAATTTGAGCGAATGAAGTATAGCAGGTCTCTTCTGACGTAAGTTCCACAGGTGTAAGGTATCATCAGCCAAGGCACTCACAAGAGCTCCCTAAGAGAAAGAAAAAAGTTTTAGTCAACTTATTTTCATAGCCCTAGCAAAGGTGGATAATAATCAGTGGAAATGTGTAATAGAAGGATTAAAAAAAAATTATTTACATGCATGTGCATCAACACCACAGCCAAGTTCTAAGTAGTAGTAGTAACTGATGTAATCACACATCACTTAATCCTCTCATCTGGTTCAGTGCCATACATTTCTATTTCAAGAATAGAATGATAGAATAATTTGTTTGAAAAGTCCTTTAAGACCAAGTCCAAACATTACCTAACTATCAAGTCTGGCGCTAAATCATGCTCCTTAGTGCCACATCTCTGTCTTTAAAATAATCTCAAGGACAGTGATTCAGCCACCTCCCTGGGGAGCCTATTCCGGTGTATGATTACCCTTTCAGGTAGTTGTAGAGAGCAGTACTGTCTGCCCTCAGTCTACTCTTCTCCAGAATAAACAATCCCAGATTCCTCAGCCGCTCCTCAGAAGACCTGCTCTTCATACCATACTTCATACATGCTGCCCTTCTTTGGGCACACTCCAGCACCTCACTGTCTTCTTGTAGCGAGGGCCCCAAAACTGAACATGGTACTCATGGTGTGGCCTCACCAGAGCTAAGTACAGGGTTACAATTACTTCCCTCGACCTGCTCATCACACTATTCCCGATACAGGCCAGGATGCTGGGGGCCTTGGCTGCCTGAGCACACTGCTGGCTAATGTTCAGCTGGTTGCTGAGCAACACCCCCAGGTCTCTCTCTACTCTTTCAGCCACTCTTCAAGCCTGTGGTGTTGTATGGGGTTGTTGTGACCCAAGAGCAGAAGCTATTACTTGGCCCTATTGAATCTTACACAATTGACCTCAGAACATTGAGGCCTATCCAGATCAAGAGATAACTTGAAATGTTCAGTGACATGAATAAACATTCCTAGTTAAAAAAAACCAACAAAAACACAAACCCAAAACCAGCACACCCCTAAAAAACCAAACCACAAAACAACCCAACCAACCAATCTTACAGCAAGGGAATACTCTAGAAACAGTTTTGGTTTTTTGTTTTTTTGGTGGTTTTTTTTTTTCCCTTCTCAGCAGTTAGTCAAGCACTTTCTGAAATAAATATTTGTAATTGTTATTACTATTTGCCATTCATGCTAAGAGTCACTTGTATTAGCTGATTGTGATGCTTAATTTGTCTGCTCTTAGTTATGGAATATTTACATTATTTTACTTACCTCATTAATCAGGAACTGAAGCTGGATTACTGCAGCTCCACTCTCGTGTTGGCAGTAACATTCAACTCCTGGCCGACCAAAGCTGGAATTGGTACCATTAAGGAATAATTGTTGTATATAACATAAGAGAAAAATACCCAAGCACCATAACCAACACTGTCATTATCACTAATACCACATTCAAAGGGGTTAACATCCTCCTGCTAGCTAATGCATTCATATTAAGCCACAAAGATGAGGGATCAAAGAAATGATTTATGAACAACACAAAGAAATTAAAAAGCCAATCTTATTTATCCTCAAGGAATAGAAAACTAACTGTAAGTGAAGCAGTTACATATGGAGATTCTTCACCGTTGAGAACAGAGAATGATGAAACAGTCATTTAGTAGTGTTGCGTATCAGGACTAGCAGAAAATGAAGTTAATCTAAATAAGCATCATAACCAAGTGATCACATTTTTCAAGTTGAATAAGCCTTTCCTTTTTAAGCTACTACAGCAGCAAGAGCAGCTTAATAATGCAAGGTATGCTAAAAATAATTGCTGTGATAGAAACAAAAAGATTGGAAGTTGAAATATGAACGAATCAGTGGGAAATTGCATGTAATCTAAGTTTCCAGGATCTCTGTATCACCTACTAGATAATGAAGCTTTGTTCCTTTTCCTCTCATAATCAGCCCTATACTTCCATAAAGAATATCAAGCAGCAGCAAAACAGATTCTTTCAGTTCTCCGATTCACTTATTAGTCGCAAAGTTCTGCATTTCCAATGTGGCTCTCTCTTTCTTCCTACACAAAATTAAGCAAACTCTCCAGCCTCTAGAAGATGGCAGAAATAAACACAGACTATCACAGTATCACCAAGGTTGGAAGAGACCTCGAAGATTGAGTCCAACCTGTCACCACCAACCACCAAGTGCCACGTCCAATCCCCTCTTGAACACCTCCAGGGACGGTGACTCCACCACCTCCCTGGGCAGCTCATTCCAATGGCAAATGACTCTCTCAGTGAAGAACTTTTTCCTCACCTCGAGCATTTTGTCATTACAGTATGCCTGGGATTTCTGGATAACAATTTGTCAAGGAGCTGAACACCTTGTTTTGAAGGTATACCTTTGGTTTTGGGAAAAGAAATCATTCCAAAGATGTAAGCAAAACTGGGAATACAATGTACAATTTGTTCTCTCAGAATACACTAGAAATTAAGAACACCAGTACAATTCTCATCCATTCTGTGGGTTTCCCTTTTACTAAGAAATTGTTGATTAAAACCAAAGCAGCTACAAATACTCTTAAGGATATGTGCATTTGCACTAGAGACTGTTGTGAAGCTGAAGAGATTGATTGCAAATCAGAATTCAAACATACCCTGTTCAACCTCTAAACTGGCAAGATAAAAACATAAGCAGAACTACAATGGCAACAAGTCTTCTTCAACACACTGTAATATATTTTACTTTAAACTGCAATCCCATTCTTCTAGACTAATGAGTCTGAATAATGTCCAGCAAAGTGATGACAGAGATACTAAACAGATGTTGAATAATCCAAACTTAATACCAGCTTTCTTTCCTGAACAGAATTAGTACTTCAATTTTGTTCTGGCATAGAAGGGCTTAAAGAGCCAGCTTGCCTCACCTATTTTATTCCCTTGCAATTTAAATTCCTAGCAACGTTTCCTGTACAAGGAAATCATCTGTATGCCATGGATGATTTACAGCTCTTAAAGAAAGAGAAAAAAAGAAAAAGTTAAATTTTGGGGGGGAGGGGGAAGGTTTGTCCCCATAAATAACACTGTCCTACACAAACTCAGAAGAATTTTAATAATGCTTCTGCATTAACTATGGATTGACTATGTAAATTGCCAGACTGGAAAAAGTATCCCCACAAGAAATACCAGAAGTTTCAGGGGACATTTGCTTTAGGGTTGCTCATGTTTCTGCATTTGCTTGAATAATTATTTACAGAAATACACAAAAGGCAACTTCTAAAAGCAAAATTCAGCTGTTTACAGGAACTAGATTTTAAAACTTATGTACCAGCACTGACACGGATAGTTTTTCAGCAAAAGATCCCCCCAGCTTTTCCCCTGAACATCAGCTTCCAACATAATTAAACATAAGCCTTGTTCATTCACCTACACACTTTATCTGAAATTGAGGTTTTACAGCTACCCTGCCTCAAAACAAGAGGAATATGACCCAGAAAAAAGCAAAGCCCATTGATTCTTCAAGTTACTTCAGCCTTAAAACTCTACCCATCAAATGTTTTCTTCAGGTATTTCTGATACAAGCATTTCTGGCAGCACTGTTAAAACTAGTCAGTAAAAACTTCAATATTAAGAACACGTGAATGTTTCTTTAAAAAAACAACCAACCCTTTTGCATTAATTAGGACACCTGAACCAGTTCTCTCTCCAGAAATCAGTAAATATGCACTGGAAGTACACTTACAGAGGCTTTGAACATTTAGAGCAAGTTACTCCTGACAAATTAGGGGAAGCATCACAGGCAGATCTGAAAATAGTGTCTTGGCTGCTTTTATAGTGCTTACAGTTATCAGCAAAATAAAAGCAGTCCTTTTACCTAGTCCCATTTAACTCCTGTGCTCAAGTATTATGTCATCTTCACTTTTTCACCTGATAGCTAAAATTATTCTTCTCATCTCAAATTAATATCATCTTCCTAACCAGTATTAATCTTTTCTAAAGCAATGTAAAGCCTCCCAGTTTTGAAAATGCATGTCACACTGCACAGAGGGCTGATAATACATGTCTGTTTCACGTGTTCAGCATTTCTCAGCCACTTTAACCAAGCAGCATCTCAGGGAACACAATCTGTCCAAATCCTCTATGCTTGCACATGTGTGCTTAAGGCAAGAGAGCTCACTGCACTAAGCAATGACCATCTACCACACAGTAGTTCCCAAAACAAGCAAAAATAATAAACTATCACAAGATGGACAAAGCATTTTAATTATGTAGACAGAAACTCTTCTCCAATAACCTAGAATCTCTCTGAGAAAACAGTATGCTGTGAGCAATTTTCTAATCAAAGACCCATCCTTCCTCCTTCACTTTGATGACTTTCTACTATTCCTGCTTAATCCCCTATTGAAGAATATTAACAAACTAGATAAACTAATAGTTTTTCATCCTTACCTTTGAGTATTACTTCTGTATTCCCAACAGCCATTAGGAAATCAATCCTGGAAAACACTAGCTTTTTTACTGTTTTCACCACTGCATTGTTTTGCTTTTTTAAGTTAGAAAAAACCTGTGGCTTAGAGAGGGAAAAGAGAACACACTTGTGTCTTAACATGTGTTCACAACTGTAGAAGTGCAGGTCATACAAGAAAAACACAGTATCAGGCTAATTTAATATCACATAATAACCCTTACTTTATTTCCATTTCTGAGAGAAGGCAACAGTTAAAAAAAAATAAAATTTCCCAAAAAACAAGCTTCAGATCTAAGCTTCCTTCACCTTTGCCCTCAACAAGGCAAAACAAAAGTATTTCAGTTAGTGAAATGAGAGCTCTATTCAAAACACTAATTTTCAAAATTATTACCATTAATTGTAGCTTTATCTACATAGAGCAATACAGTACACATCTACCCTCAGAAGTAACATTCTGAAAAAAACAAATAAATGCTTGCAGAATATTTATGAAAGCCTCAGAAGAGCAGTCTTTTAAAATAAATTTATTTGAAGTTACTCTAAGCAGACCTAGGGAACATTGGGTGGTTCTTCACCTGTGCTTGACCCGCCTGACATAGGAGAATTACAAAACTGTGGCTGTAAATTCAATCCCTAGTATAAATTGCCTATTGTCACACAGACCTGCATCTTCCTGTCATTACACCTCTGTAGTACAGCAAGATAGGGACTATGTTCCCATACCAGATTTCCCACTGTTGCAGCAGCTGGAGACTAAACCAAATCTGAAACAGGTTTTAAAATTCATTCTGAGAAACTTCTCAAAACTACAACTGTAATACCTCACAGGTTTTAAACATTTGGCAACTTTGATGCAAAACATAGATCTCCAAGCAAAGGAAAACATGCATACCACTGATGTGAATACATACAAAATACTAAGGGCAGTAGACTATTCAACCTATTCTTACATATAACAGTATGTAGCATATCACTCTCCAGGACTGCTTATCATACCTGCATATGTTACTTTAGTCATTGCTATGTAGCAGATTTCCACTTCACTTAATCAGACCCCGAATTACTTTCATAGGCAAAGCCTCCACATATTTTGCACACACTTTTGCCACATGCTTTGATGGTGGTCTCCAACAATTATCACAGCATAGAACAAACCCACATAGCAATGGTGAGATTCCCAAATAGTATTTGAAGATGAAGCGTCTGCTTGACATTGCTCACCATTTTCAAGTTTGGATACAATCCAATAACAGAAAAACTGAAGACTTAATTTACATCAAGTTAGAGAGTACCATAAAGTCCTGATGATGCATCTAAGCTGGACTAAAGTAGTACAAGAACAGCTTCACACAGATTTCCTAACTGCCAATGTCACCTGCACTTAATCTAGTCAGTACTATTACTTGCACAGACAAAAAGCATGATCCATCACAGAACAAATCTACCAAGACACTCCTATCTAGCAAGAGAGAGTTATTAAAAAAAGTCAGAAAATACTACAGCCACTATCTACAATACTAACTGATTTTTCATATCCAAATACAAAGAAATCCATTAAATACTTTTGGGAGAGTTTTAAGCTTCATACCAACCCAGATACAGTATCATACCACTATTTTTCACCAACTTTAGAATTACAGAGTTTTCTTTTAAAGATTTAGTCCTGCACAGCATCTTGTTTATACCACTCAGCTAAGTAGATCTTTACTTCTTCCCATGTTTCAGTATTTATGTTTGCAAAAGTACACAATAATGTTTGTTAGCAATTCAGATCCACTTTCTCATGTGTATAACAGCATTAAGCAAAACTGGACTAGGGCTTTAAAATGGAGATGAAAGCTCATCAAGTAGAAATCATTGCTAACAATTTACTATGAGAATGCATTCTTCACCTTTGCTATTCAATTTATCACTTTTTATATCTACTTTTACTCACTTTGAGAAAGAAGGGATAAAAAGACAACAACTAATGCAGACAGAAGAGAACATTATCACAGTGTTGATGTATCTGGACAATGGAAAGGCCTTTAAGATCTCATTAAGTTAAATTAAGTTGGTCATATGTACACATTTCTCCCACAGATTTTGCTGTGCGCTCTCCTCAATACTGATACTATATCCACCCCTCTGGACATAGTCCTTAAACAACTTCTGAATGTGGCTTAAATCCACCCTTCTGCTTACCGCACCATTTTGCTCTGTACCAATGATGTAAATAACTCCCTCTTAGAAACACACTTTTGGAGAAAGTGTAGTTTATCACTAGGAGTTTTATCAAAACAGTGATGCAGGCATAGGTTTTTGCTTCTATAGCCTTTTGAAGTATTTACCAGCATCATCACTTGCTGCAGTGATTAGACGTACCACTGTTCTTATTGAAGAGAAATTCAGCCCCAAACAAAGGTGGTAGAAGTTTGACACTGTACCAACTTGACATGACAAGTCTGCTCCCAGACTCGCTACTGCTAGCAGTCACAAGCTAGATCTTCCACATACCCAAAGTGATGTTCACAAGCAACACTGCTGATACTGCTGTTTAAATACTTTGCCTAGCAGTATCTAAATCCTAATTCAAACATATCGCAAATAAATGGGTCTCAGGAGAGTTTTCCTGAAGTCTGCTCAAAGGCGTAAGTACAGAGAGATCTTAAATCATCTCCATTTCAAAATGACACTCAAACATAAGCCTCTACTCTATCAATAACTGTCCCACACTTCAAGTATTCTGTAATACAGTGTTCTAAGAACACCATTTTCAATTGTATTTTAAGCCTCCTCAGGTTCTTCTATAGCATAAATTTGGTGATTTTGAAAACTAGAAGGAACTGAATAACTTACCATTTCATTACTATCAAAGTAGCTGTGACAATTTTATTCAATATTTGCTCGAAAGTACAAATGAAAAACTAAGGTACAATTCAAGCAATTCAGTAGATGGCACTGTTCCACCAAAATCAAGAGAGAGGAAACTGTCCTCACATAAACAAGGGGTACCTTGGAGCTAAAATTCTTACTTTCACACACAAAATCAGTTCCTTTTCAATGCTGCTTCAATTTTTTGTGCTTTTCATAGGACTTGAAAAATAGTTTATTACATGCCAAACTTAAAAGAGATTACTGTATTTTGGTGAAATATCTCTAAGTTAGCAAAATATCTGGACTAAATAGCTATTGCACACAGCTGTATTTCACAGCACAAAAAGTGCTGCATGTCAATGTTACACAAAGTGGTATTTGTGGTTTGTGTTTACCAGAAATCCTACTTGAGATGGACTATTCAAAGGTTGGCATTGTCCCTAGAAGTTGCTCATGCAAACTTGATATATCAATACATGTATTATGGTTATTTATTTTTAAAAGTTTATGCACTCTCTCAATGTAACTAGTAAACATTCTGTATTATTTTGCTTCATTTTAAAACAGTCTCAAAAAAACCCAAAAACAAACAAATGTCATTAGAAAGATCTGAATTGAATTGCCAGACAAAACCCAGAACTGGCATTAAAACCTGCAGTTCTTCAACATTACTAAAATTTGAAGTATAGCATTAACACTAACCATCCCATCTTCACTCTCCTTATTACAGTTGTTCCAGATGCAGAGGCATTTTGATCAACTCTGACAGAAGGGAAGAAGTCTTGCAAGTAATACTTCGCTCTAAGTTTTATAAAGACAAAAAACACAGATTGGGCCCACATTCTAATCAAAAAGAGAAAGGTGGCAGCACTACCTCAACATCCTAAAATAAGAAGCTTTATGTGAAGCATTTCAAAAGTTAGAATGCAGGTAATTATACTAAAGATACAGGTGTACTATAGCAGGTTTCAGATGCAAAACATCTGTGGCCTATAGATAAAAGTACCCAAATTAATTAATATCTATATACTACAATTCACTTCCTATAACTTCCTTGCTCCAGGTGCAAGGGGAAACCCCATTCTCTTCATATGATGGCTTGAAGGTAGTGTTACTTATGGCAGTTTCAAGCACAAAGATGTGCCTGAAGAGAAATACAGCCAGTTTCCTCAGAAAAAAATGCCTTCAAAATTAGAGGAAGTTTGAACTTTTTTTTTTGGTACCCACTGCAAATAGCATTGAAAAAAAAAAAACATTAATAAAAATTAAATAATGAAAATAATCAGTCATTGTTTAAGGTAGACTACCAGAACAGTCCAGAGCTTTACTGAGGTTTTAGTGTCAAAACCTGATGTTACAGTATTGAAGCAGACTAGGTTTCCCATCTACTTCAGGAAACTTCCAGCTACAGAAAACAGTGCTTCAGAAAAGTCATAATATGACAATATCCACAGCGTCAGATGAAAGAAAGTTATTATTTGGAACAGGACTCTTCATTCAACCTCAAGATGATTTTTAAGTAGCAAATCCAGATCATTAAAACTAATGTGCCTAGTCAGATCAGACCTGCTTTGTTCATCTCCCAGAACCTGCATCGACACTGTAATTCACTGCTTAAATGTTTTAATTAAAGTGCTTTAAGTGTTTTGAGTGTCAGACAGCCTTTTCTAGTCAGCTACAAAGAAAAAGTTTTGAATGTTCAATTCTGTAACACTTTCCATGAAAAAAAAAAAACCACAATAGGAAACCAGTGATGCAATTTTCAGCCAACTACCACAACTCACTACAAGCCTTGCATGGTGAAAAGTAAAAACAAAGGGGACTCAAATATCTATCTGTCAGACTAAATTACTGTGATGATGTTCTTAAACATTTAGTGGAATGGGGGAAAAAAAGGGGGGGTGGGGGAGGGCAAAAGAACCCCATAAACAAACAAGCAAACCAGAAACATGGAAGAAATCTGTTTCTCTTATTTGGTTATAAAGAAGTTAGACATTAATAAATACTACCCTTACTTTGAGTGGTAGTTTGTTTATTTCTTCTTCCAAATGTTAGCACATCAAAACACTAATCTTAAACAGGAACAAAGAATCCCATTGTTTATTTACAGTGGTCAGTAGCTCTGGGTGACTAGGAGAAAAATAATTAAGAAAAGTATTAGACTTTGTGACAGTAAAAAGTTCCACCTGACCTAAACTCAGACATTAAGAGAAAAAGCAACTGTATTTTCCCATGCAGAAAGAATCTTTACTGGCCAGCTGCAAGCAGATTCACTTTAATTCTCTGAAGCACTACAAGTCTGAAGGCGTTTTTCTTGCAAAGTATCCTGGGGTTTTCTGCAAGAAAGGACTATTAAAAAAACATCAACTGATATGCTCGCACTGCAACCTGAAGTCTGTTTACTATTATTTTTTTCCTATGAATGCCCAGGTTCTCAACTTCAGCCTCTAGAAAAGGTTGAAAGAATCGGGCTTGTTTAATCAAGAATCACCCTACAAGTGCCCACACATTCAGAGTCTGCTCAAAAGTCCTTGAATTCAATGTGCAGTAAACAAGACTGCACAGTTGGGACACAAACATTTAAACAAACCCAAGCCTTATCCCTCCTCCCAGACTGCACACACACAGAAATTTGATCCTCTTGAGGCTGAGGAGAAAGATTAAAAAAGTTAAATCATTCACCCCATACCACCCTAGATGGCCTCTTCAGGATGGATACATTCTTGGGAACTATTGGTGGAAAAGAGCTACAATTAAGTCCACCAGAAGCAGATTGTGCTAATGCACACACAAAAACTCTGAACTAGTATTTTTTAAGAATTGTTAGGCAAGAGAAGAGTCACTTGCACACATTTAAAATCACATATGTTTAGAATAAAGACAAACTAACTAGGTTTTGAAAGACAAGCAGAAATCACTTCTATTAACCAGTAATTTCTAGTAATTCAAAATAGCAACTGTAAGAGGAACAAACTCTTCATAGAATCTCTATGGCCTGTTGCACATACCTCAGGATGAAGTCTGTTTTACTATAATCCAGCACAATAGGCTGATATATGCATTCCAGTCAAACAACAAAAAACCCCACAAGATGCAAAATGCCATTTATTAGTAGCCATAGAATAGCTTAGGTCGGAAGCTCTTGACATCCTCTACTCCTACCTCCCTGCCATGAGCAGTCCTTAAAAACAAACGATTCTAAAAAAGTAGCCAGAGAAATAATACACGAATAGCTCTGGCCAGAACCAAGCTACTAACATACATTAGACTACTAAATATTTTCTGAAGTTCTTATGAGGAGCTGAAGGTGTATTTAATAATGACTCAGTATCATCCAGAGCGCAGTTACACTGACCATCTTTAAAGATTTTTCAATCAATACACTGAGACAGCACTAATGAGTATCAACAACTGGTTTTAATTGCAGCAAAAGCAAACTCCCTCCAAGTTAAGCATGCTTATATAATTTACAATTTTATACTTTTAATGTACTATAGAAGACAATGAGAAGTTTCAGAATACAAAGGCCTATACCTTTGGTGGGTTTGCCTACATAGTTTGCTGTACAAAAAAAAGTTTTGAAACTGTGCTTTTAATTATTTTGCCTGTTTGGTAACTGATAGCTGCTAATGTTAAGTTTGACATAAAAGTAGAACTCCGGAATAATTTGCAAGAACAGACTGAGCTTTCCTATACCAGATGAGATTCTATTCCTAAAAATGCCAATCCATTTCTCTGTAGATCAGAGCAGCAAGTGTTAGCAGCATCTTCTTTATCAAATTGGATACAGCTACTATAATGGCACTGTTAATTTGAAGAATGGCACAAAGTAGTTTTTTTCCCCCCCTTTAAAACATTCTCAAAGCCACTGTTTTCTGAACTTGCTCAGCACTCTGTTCTAATTGCAGCAGTATCCTCCACTGCAGAAAAAAAGTGAGGGAAGAGAACATGATCAGATCACAGGGCGATAACCACACTCAAGTTTCCGTGTCAGCTTCCTTGACGTTAAGGCCCACGATTGCATCACACCAATCTTGGTAATCTGTTTTTACCATACTACAGAAAGTGTTTCAGCAACTATTCAAGCATCTGGCAAATTTTGCTCAAGCAGTGAAGATTAATTCCTTGCTAGCAAACCATAAAAGCTGAGAAAATTTGAACTGGTGTTCATAAAAAAAATAAAAATGAATTACAGATGTGAAGTACGAAGTTGAAATTAAGTTAGTGCAACAATATTGTTGAACTTCATACTTAAGGAATTCTTTCCAATGATAAGAGTCAGAGTAATAGTCACCAGACTCAAGCCAGAGGTCCATGCATCCTAGGACTGTTTTCCTACAGCAGCACTTAACATTGAAGGAGAGCACACAAGCTTGGCCACTTTTTTCAGCCTATTCCCTATCCCCTTCAAAACCAAACCCTCCTGGCAGACTAGGTATGTTAGAGGACAAATTCCCATCTAGCCCCTTCAGCATTTGCTTGTTGAGCCATTATCTGAGTTTGACCATTCCTCTCCTGAAACACCAGTATGGCCTGGCACTACATCCCACACCCCCCAAAAATACAAATTTTCACTGTTCATTATATCCACACTAAAAATTTTTTTCTGTATTTTTAAATTCAGTCTAATAGTGTGTTATTGAATACTCCCTACTTTTTTTGCATGACAGCTTAGCATACATTTTAACTATTTCCATCTTGATTTTACAATCCTTGAACATATTTACCCGTTCTCCTCCTCTCCAAATCGAGGAAACTAAGCATTGTTAATCCTCTTTAAGGCACCCACTCTATTCTCAATAATTCTAGCTACCCTCCTCTCAATACATGCCATTGAAAATACATGACTTAATGTGGACAAAATAATGACTTTTGTTTACCATGCTCTTTCAAGTTTGTTGGGCAGATTTGGTAACAAATCAAAAAAACAGGTTTCAGTAGCTGGTTCAAAGAAGATAAAAACCAACTTAACCACTGATTAAAGGCTTTCTACTTTGACTGCTGTGATGTTTGACTCGAAAATGGGATTGTCTTGAACTAGCTCTTTATTTAATATATTGTATCTATTATATATAGTGTATTATGTTTATTATATAATACAGCATTATAATTATCAACCTGAATTCAGATATGGAAATTACTATGAAATTACACACAAAACTTACAAAAGAAACAAGTAAGTAGCATTCTTTTAATTGATGTAATCTCTTAGTTTCTGCAGCATCCCTTATCATCTCAAATTAATCTTGAAAATAAAGGAAGGCTACATTTATAAAGGGCAATTCAACTTTAACTGGGCTATAAAAGCCTCTAGGTAGGTAACACCCAAATACTACTGGTTTTATAAACTGTTTCTTTAAAAGTGTTTCACTGAAATAATAGCTAAAGCCTTTAATTAACCTGTCCAGTCCAGGGTTCACTAGACAGATAAGATCACTTCTGAGCATATAAGGCATAACAGTGTTAAGATATTTTTATGTTTTTAAAAAAATCTTAAGGATCTGTCTAACTTCTATCTACTGAAATTAAATGCAGGCAGCTTCTATCAGCCAGATGAAGTGTTGAGTGATCACTCCTACCGCCGATTAAGCCAAAACAGATGACCTTACCCTCAGGTGCAAAACTACTAACAGCCTTTCTTTTTTTGCCTATATATGCTTTATAATGGAGAAAATCCAACAAGACATTTAAGGCAAGTATCATCACCTTTCTGTCCCCTTCAGAATTGTAATGCCCACTACTAAAACAGAGCTAGTTTTATTTAGAGTGTGCTGCAAACACAAATCAGTTTTGCTGCAAAGAGCAGCACCAAATACACTGATGCATTCAAGTATTGATCACTTTGCTTTTCAATTACAGCTATGCACCAACTGTCACTATCTATGTACTTGCAGATCTTTAAAAGTTTATTTCTGCAGAGCCTTATTTGCTAACTGCTCTAACAGAGGCTTTCACAGCTGTTAACATTAATATTACACTGAATGCATTACATGTAACTTCCCTGCATTAAGCTGTTTATTACATTTCAAACTGATAATTTTTTCTACAGAAAACTATACAAGGTAAAAGAGGCCACACAAATGTCATCACAAAACCCGGGCTGGAAGTGACAGAATGCACTTAGCTATGTGCAAGATGACTACCACAAATGACTGCAACTGCTTCCGATTATTACACGCTAAAATGCAAAACGGCAGTTCTTACTGCAGAGAGAACAGCCCAAAAGTCAGTAAGGTTCTCTCAGGAAACACTACCCCCAGCCCACTTTTTTTTTTAATCTTTTACCCAGAACAGCCTTAATTTGATCTGGAAATTATTGGCAGTTTTAATATAGAAAAGAGCCCTGAAACAAAACCCAACAACCCTACAGTTCAAAGTTAAGGTGTTTTTTTTTGTTCCCTTGCTACTCTAGTAAGTAAAGAAACAACATTACAAAAGTAAACTCCTACTACCTCTTCCTCACAGCATCCTCTAAAACAGGACAATCTAAATTCCACTGTAATTTGTGGTTTTTATACTATCACTGACTATTAACATAATTGGGAGTATATTCACAGTATTGTTCACAGGGCACAGCTGGAAAAACAATGGGCAATGTCTCTGTCAAGTCCTAGGCAGCTACATATGCTGTGGGTAATTGAAAAAAGGTTTTGGACCTATGTTTTTTTGTGTGTGTGGTTTTGTCCCCCTGTTGCTGTCCCCATCCTCCATCTTCCCCCAAGACACAAAAGCAAGTACAAAACAAGATTAAGAGAACTGCCCCTCACAAAGAATACTGCCCTTATCTGAATACTTATTTCCTTTGGCCAACAACCCATACAAAAACACAGGGACTTAAAGACTATTTTAAAGAGGTAGGCTACTCAATGTCTTTTTGTTCTGGGTAACTCATCAGGATTTCTTTCCAAAGCATTATATTTCCCATCTAATTATTATAAAGAAAGAGGAGATGTTCACCGTGCCAACAAGAAATTTCATTATATTTAGTCACAAATAGAAGTTTATTGGTGGCTTTTTTGGTAACTTCCCTTTTCATCTGACATTTAAGGGCAGCTGCAAAGCTAATTTCACTGCACAAGTTTGGAACACAAAAGAGAATTCCAGGTAAGTTATTGCTCTTCAGCCTGTCTGCATATTAATAAGCATCACTAAAGCTCAGTAACTGTACTTCTAATATCAACACTGCAGAGTTCAGCCAAGATTGTTTTTCAACTGTGAAGATGAACATCTGCTCTGTTTAACAAGGTAGTAAGACTGGATAGAGCATATGCTAAAAAAAAAAACCCACAACACCCCAACAAAATAAAATGCTAAACCTATCAATTTAATGTTATCATCATGAAAACCAGAATTCTTTCCTTTTTCCCTAATAAGCAAGTAGGAAAACACAAATTGCTTTTGTCCATCTGCTGATGATGACAAGTTGGTGTTACCAGGTGGGAAACAGACAGGACCTTCTGTAGAAAAGGTTACAAAAATCATTGGATACCAGTTAAATTACCACTTTAGCTGTCTGCTCTTGAGTGTTTAATAAATCATCCCAATGTAACAAGGATGAGCCTGGCAGGAACTTCAAGAGGCAGTTATACAATACAATCTCCTGCTACCCCACTAAGTGGAAGTACAAACATTTTGCTTTCTTTGGATCTGTGCATCCTTTCTTTAGCTCCATGGTTTCCAAAGTTAGAACAGTTTTTGTGAAAAATTTTAGCAAGAATACAGGAAAAGGAAAAGACCATTAGTTCTTGGAATTTTCACAAAAGGGTGAGTTTGGTCTATAGCCTTCTGCTAGAAAAACCCAACCTCTTTTCTCCACCAGTATTGTTCTTATGAACACCACATGATTTCAGTAAGACAGGCTAAGACTTATTCTGGACATGGAAGCAGTGGTCACCACAGTTATACAATCTCAATTTTAGAAGGAAATTAAGCTTCAATTTGCCCAAGCAAAAATGAGGTTGTTATTACTTTTTGAAGGCATTTACAAAACAAAATTCTATGATATACAGTAAAAAAGAATAAGGTTGCTTTTAGTAACTGCTGTCATTCTATGGTCAGTGTTCCACAGAGAAGTTTAAGTAGCAGATTTTGCTAACCACAATACTTGGAAAAATACAATCTGAAGTATTACAAGATAAGCACCATTGTTATTACAAAAAAATAATTGTTTCATACATTTTAATTAGCTCAACCAGCATAGCCTAGCATTCCTCAAAGCACTTAATCTTGCACTTTTGCTATACTAGCAAACAGACATTTCAAGTTTCACCTACTTTCACAATTAAGGTAAAATTCAAAGCAAATGACAAATGCCTAAGTACAGTAGAGAGTAGAACTGCTGTGGACAAATGCTTGGGAACACCTATTCCTGAACATCAGTTAAAAGAATTTTACTAATGAAAACACTAAAATAAATGTCTTAATTCATCAACTGATAGAGCTGCCTCAGCAAAGAACTATCAATAACCAGAATTACTTTTTTTTTTAATATCTTGCCAAGGAGAGATTTTAACTGTAAGACAAAATGGTTCCCATTTGTGGCAGAGTGTCTTCAACTGAACATCATCATGTCAAATCAGGCTAAGTTATAGACACAGAAAAAGTAATTTCATTAAAAATCAGGATGAACCAGGACTCAGCATGAGTATCCAGAGGCTGACAGCATTGCTACACATTTCAGAAATCTACCAAATAAGGAATTTTTCCACTCTATGGCAGTCCTCACTTGCAAAATATTTCAGTTTCAGCTATTTCCAATACCTTTCTTATTTTAAACCGGTCCTAAATTCAGTACTACAAGTACCACTGCCAGAGACTTAAATTATGTCATTAGACCTTCACCTGTATTTGCACTGGAAGTCAACAGAAGTATTACAGTATCACATTATCACCAAGGTTGGAAGAGACCTCAAAGATCATTGAGTCCAACCTGTCACCACAGACCTCTTGACTAGACCATGGCACCAAGTGCCACGTCCAATCCCTTCTTGAACACCTCCAGGGATGGTGACTCCACCACCTCCCTGGGCAGCCCATTCCAATGGCTAACGACTCTCAGTGAAGAACTTTCTCTTCACCTTGAGCCTAAACCTCCCCTGGTGCAGCTTGAGACTGTGTCCTCTTGTTCTGGTGCTGGTTGCCTGAGAGAAGAGACCAGCTCCCTCCTGGCTACAATCCCCCTTCAGGTAGCTGTAGTAACTTAGTGCTTTGATAAACATGTAAGCTATAATATTATAAAGGCATTGACATTAAAAAGGTCACCCAAGTTACCACCAATTTAATATAAAAGAGGTTATGCTTGAGATGGTAATTCAAATACCAACTGAGATACCACGATTTAAACTTACAGTTCAGCTAAAGCTGCTGCTGCAAGACAGCATACTGGCAGTGGGTATGCAAATGCGCTCTCATGTGGTTTTGGTTCACAAGTACCACAGACTTCTTCCTCAGGCTGCCAAACAGATACACTTCATAGCAAATATTTACATTTCTGGAAGAAGTAGAGCTTTGTCTACTGAATCAGATGTAACAGATGCAGGACTAAGAATCTGCATTTCTGCAAAAAAATTTTCATTACCAGTTTCCAGTATGGTCCAAGAAGGGCAACATCAAGAGTAGCAAAAAGAAAAGATAAGATCCTAGAGATTAAAGACCCATCACAGTATTCAATTTTCTCAAAATTGCTAAGAACTCAAAATGGGAAACCACTGTCCTTAGTCTTAGCTAACTGGTAAGATGAACAACAATTAAAAAAATAAGGATACTTTAGTCACCCTAAATGTAATGTGTAAGAATGCATATCTTTGTCTTGTGAAACTTTTGTGAAAATAAACACCTGGATGCTTAGAAGAAATAATGCAGTTGGAAAAATCTCTGCTAAAAAGGAAGTTCTCTTCAGAAAGGTTTGTAATCTTGATTTGTGCTTTCAAGATTTATCACGTCAAATCACAAACTGTTTTTGCTTTTCTAGACATGACTTTGCTGGAACTGCCCATTTATTTTCCTGCAATAATGCTACTTCAGTTCCAAATGCCTTTCCAATGGAACTGAGAAAGAACGAATCCACCAAAATGCCAAGACTACTGAATTAGGCTTTCAGACTTCTAGTACAGTGCTTAAGGTAGGTCCCAGCTGTCCAGTTTCCTATATTTCATCCCTAATATCATCAAGTCGCACAATCCATACCACCTTTAGTGTATCACAAATAACTGGAAGGTACAAGGAAACAGGCTGCACCAGCACTATGGTAACACTTGCAAACGATGCCTGCTTTCTGAAGAGATCACCTTCCCTAAGCTCACTACGGCCCAGCAAGCCTGAAGCTGCAAAGCTATATCCACTAGGCTTCTGCTCTGCCAGTAACACACCTATAGAGAAGGAAAGTTTCCATTCTGAAGTTCCTATTTGTTAATTATAGTATGAGACTTAGAATTATACTTCAAGTATTTTTGAATAAAAAGCAGTTAGTACTAAAAGATGCTTAGTAGAATTACAGTATATATACAGTATATATCCCTCAAAGACCTGCTAAAGCATAGACTAATCCAGTATCAGTCACTTTGAGGTACACCTATTCCAGCATGACCATACCCATAATAGCCTCAAGCACTATACCTGCTCCACCATGGCCTTCCCATGCCTGCAGTCCCACCAGGAGAGTACCTGCTTTGTCATGGCCACAGGTTGAGGCGCTCCAGACTGCGTTTTTTGCACGCCTATTAATGCTTCAAAGTGTACCTTCTCCAACATGGACACATCCTTGGATCACAATCCTATCAGAGGTACATCTGCTCTGAGACAGCCAAGGCCACAGATGTCTTGAGATGTACCTGCTCTGGCATGAGCTTATCAGACACAAGGGTGACCTGCTCCTGCATGGACTCATACACAAATCACAGTGCCTCTGACTTAAGTTCACACTGGAGCTCCAGTCTGTCCAGTACAGCAGCACTTGAACAGCAACAATGTTCTGGCCATCTATCAGCTCAAGCACATCACTGCCATTACCAAAATGTTCCTATGCAGAGCAGAGTAAGATAAGCAGTTCAAAGAGTAAAAGCAAAGAGCAGCCACTAGCAAGCACTAGAGTCCAACGTGCAGTAAAGCAAGCAAGCCTCATGACAAGCATAGAAGCCTGTTTATTAATGGTTAGACAGCTATAAATTCATCTAGCAATTTCCAATCAAATCTGTCATTATCTTGAACCCTTTGAGCCTCACGATGGGCATGGAAAAGGAATGCCATAATGTAACGCTAGCCAGCAGCTAAGTCTCACACAGCTATTCACCAACTCCATGCAGTGGGACAAGGGCAAGAAGCAGAAAGGTAAAGTGAGAAACTCATCAGTTAAGGACAATTTAATAGGTAAGCAAAAGCCACACAGAAGCAAAGCAAAATAAGAAATCCATTCACTACTCATTGAGGGACAGGGGTTCAGCCATCTCCAGAAAAGTCCAGCTACATCACATGGAACAGTTACTTGAAGACAGAACATCCCTTCAGTTAAAGTCAGTTGTCTCCTCCCAACTTCTTATGCATGCCCAGCCTACTCACTGGTGGGGTAGAGCGAGGAACAGAAAAGGCCTTGACTGTGTAAGCACTGCTCAGCAATTAAAAAAAAAAATTCCTGAATTATCAACACTGTTTTCAGCACAAATCTAAAACACAGCCCCAGACCAGCTACTGTGAAATTAACTCTATGCCAGCCAAACTCAGCACACCAAGTCTCCCAACAAGTGTAACCATGAATTTAAAAAAGCACATCAACCTATTTACTCTGAAGTATTTATATATAGTTATAGCTATGTAGGACATATTTGCTATAAATACATACTTTCAGACTTACATCTCTCATCACGGCATTTTGGCCTTATTGAATTTCAGATTACCCAAATGTAGCTGTTTTTCTTTATTTAGAGAATGGGAATTTTTCACTGAAAGAAAGATATGCACGTGAACTAAGTGCTGGAAGGTATGACATGAAATGTGGTAGTCTTATTAGAAACAGAAATGTGGCGAGACTAATGTATGTTTTAAGCAAAGCAGTTTTATTTTTAAACTATGCTATGTAAATTGGGTAGTAAGGTAGACAAATATTTTCCTTATTACCAGATAATCACAAAGTCTCTCTGGCATGGCACTACTGCAGTATTTTTAGTAACTTTACCCACGTTCACTTCCCAAAACAGGAAGATTTGCTCAAAGTCCAGAAGAATGTTGACAAAAGTTAAGACTACTCTCTTCAGTGTACAAATACCAGAAAAACCTGACAATCTATAAAACAGTAGTTTAGTTTGGCTTTGGTATATTCCACAGAATAATTTGATTTGGAAAGGACCTCCCCAGTCCATCTGCTCTAGTCTCCTGCTTGAAGCTGTGCCAGCTTCACAAAAGCACACATGAACTTTTAACTACTTGATACCTAACATATTTGGGACAGCAGGTCAAAAAATTAAAACCACCCCGGTAACACAGCTAAAACCCTGTAAATATGATGGAAGTCAAAGATATTGGCATGCAGTGACAAATGAGTCCATGGAGAGCTTAAACTGACCACTGCAGTCTGAAATCAATAGTGAGCACAATTGTTCCCTGGGGAACACACCCACAAGCATCCAGCACTGTGCAGAAGGGTGAGCCTGAGGCAGAAATGTCTCACTAGCCAACACTCAAAAGCCTTAAGCAACTGGAATAAGTGTCCTCTGATCAGCACCACAAACTCAGACTAGCAACTGGATCAGTTGTGTAGGTGTATGCAAGAAATAAATTTAAGATTTGATGTCATTCAGTGTTCTGCTCCTGCTCTTGTGCTACCACATCACACAATTTCCCCTGAAACACAGAAAATGGAATCATATGGTTTAACTACCTTCAACAGATCCTTATGTGAGGGAGAGGGTCACATCAGATGGCTGTTCTATAGTTAAGAGTAGCTGGTCCAGCTTCTCTCCAAGGTTTGCATTCTAAGCTATACACCTTAACTCTTCCTCATACACAGTAAAAGAAAAGTTTTTGTCCATAGCTAAAACTAGAACAGAGGCCTTCTTATTAACTGCTAAAACTGCTCTTTTCTATGGAGGGGACAAAATACTTTAAGAATAGTATCTGAGCTCTACCAGACTGCTTCGGAAGCACTTTTAATTCTTCTAACTAAGTAAGAGCTGGAAATACACAATCTGGGTTGGGCTTTGTCTGTTGATTTTGGTTTTTTAAAGGAATACAAGGGATACACTGCTTAAGTTAAGATAGTGAATAATCCAAAACAGTAACTTTGTTGACTCAAAGTTTAAGCCTCACACTAAAAGCAGTCACCTCCTAATATTTTTACTGACTTTTCTCCCTCTTAAAACTGCAAGATCAAGAACCAGCTGTTGCTTATATGTATTGAATGGCAAAGTCCTGCCCCTGGCACACTAAGTCACCAACTCCACAAAACTCTCCTCTTATATTAACCCACCAGGGCTGGAATCAGGGATGAAAATTTAAAGAGGAAAAAGAAAAGTAATTATACCTCTAGTCTAGTTAGTGAAATAAGCTACTCAGTTTCACAATTCATTTTCACAATTACTGTATTGAATTCTCTGAATCTACAAAGTATTGATGTTATTTTATATTTATCTCAAATTGATAAATAGTATACACTAAGTCAGTGGACTCCCAGAATATTTGTATCTACAGATTCTGGTTCTTCAGAAGACTCTAATTCTATTTTTACATTTCATTGTATCAATACTAGAGACAATATTTAGCAGTTGTGTATTAGAATGCTCTCTGTTCCTCCACTAGTGGTTAGAGTCCTAAAATTCTTGATCACATTCTGTTATAATCAACACTGGGTTTGAAATTAAAATACCTGAATTGTAGGCTGCTGGAACACAGAAAGCATGTTCTGTGAAGGGGTTAGCTGATAAATGGCCCAAAGTCAACCTGGACTGTAATATGAATTCCTTCACCTATTACTGACATATAAAACATGTAAGCTCATTCTTTGATTTAAGACTATTCTCTTTAACACTCTTTCTAGAAGACTTTCACAACTCCCCATATTACTTACTTGCTGTAAGAAGGAAACGAAGGCTTGGCAAGATGCACGGAAACCACTGATACCCAGCTCCCATCTGCTTGTAGGCAATGAAAGAAGTGTTATCATTCCTTTACTTCTGTACACTTACAGCATGAATGCAGAAAAATGGGACTTTTTTTTTTCCTGACCTCCAGGATTTACTCTCCGTGAATACCACATTACTGACTGTCTGCCTAGTCCACAACTCCTTTCAGTTAAAGACACTTTTGAAGCTCTTTAGAGTAACTGGCTCCCACTTCAATGAAACCTTGCACTTAACTCATTGTCTGTAAAAATCTTAATGGTTAAATCATCCTGTAGATAACAAACATTTCTCAATTGTGCTTTTATCTTTCAGCAATAGAATGAAATAAGCACATCTTGCAAGTTTCACTCCTTCCTAAAGGGTGCTTTTCAAACCTGGAAAGTGAGAGGCTAGTCCAAGTCTATTCCTTCTGGCAGCACTCCTCTATCCCAAAGAGCACGTAATCACAGAAGACAATTACTGCAGCGTTCTTGGATCACAGGGATAACCTGTCATCTGAGTTTGAGGGCTTTTAAACAGTTCCTCCAAGAATCAAGATCTGTATCAAGGCACAGAGAAACATACTCATCTTCAAGTTAGGGGGAATCACCAACCTTTCAGCCTCTGCCCAAAACTACTTCTCCCTTATGAAACAGTGTCAGTTACTGGAGCTGTTTATCACATCACAATCGTGCAATACTTCTCTTGATGATTTAGAAAGCAATTCACTCTGACAACCCATGTGTAGCCATGGATGAGCGCCAGTGAACAGGTTTTATCAAGTCTTTACCCAAACTGCAACATCATGTTGCCTAAAATTACAAGTAAGCTCTAAGCAGGTATATTTTGATCCCTCCTTTTCCTCCAAGCAAATTCTTGCTTTAAGGTCTCTGTTTTCTCATCTGTTCTACCAACATAAGAGCAATTAACAACACCCCCCACTTACACTTCCTTTATTTAAATCAACTTTATCACCTTGTTAAACCAAAATTTATGGGGGTAAGGGCACTTTAAAATGTGGTATTAAGAGCACTGAATGGTCATACTCTTACACATACTTTGTAGGAGTCCATAATAGGTATCACAGATATCATACAAGTTACTTTTCTTCAGCCTCTTCTTAAAGCCTCAGATTTTATCTTTAAGTTCTAATTTTTCAACTTGTAAAAGACAATTCTCTCAACACAATTAACCTTAGGAAGTAGTGATGCTACAGAAAAGGAAAAGTTCTTCTTGCAGACTAAGGCAGCAAAAATAAGATTTACCTACAGTTTAAAGAGAATTAAGTCCATTTTTTCTATCAAGGTGGCCTAAGCTTTCTCCTAAAAGGACAGAGTTCAATTAGTTTCAGAACAACAGAAAATGAAATTAATTCTCTTTTGTTGTAAAGAAATGTTTGGGTAATGGTAGCATGGAGTAAAGAATCTACACAGCACCTTCCATTAAAAATAAAAGTTTAAATACATGCATTATTACATGGCTTGGATAGTACCATATGGCTATGAACATATGGGTAGTTCACTTTTTAGTGAGCAAAAAGAAGCAGGGTTACTGGTGCTTTATTCCACAAATTCCTTCAGTTCATGTCAGTCATTTGGAATAATTAATAAATGAGATGAAATTCCTTCAGTATCTCCCACCTGAAACCATCTTTTGGCAATAGAGAAGCAGCAGCAGGCAATGACAATATTACAAAGCTTATTTCAAGAATAAACCCACAAAACAAAACTAAAAAGCAACAATCCACCACACTCAAAAATCTCCACCAGAGTTTTTCAGTCCTAGAGGATACAACAGATCAGAGCTCAGCCCAGGTCTCTTCAGATTTGCAATCAGATACAGTGAACTGTCAATAAACTAGTAACCCTCTATGAAATATATTACCTTGAGATAATGAGAGCCGAGTAGACATACCTCATATTTAACACAACCTGAAGTGACACAAAGAACAGCCAAGCCATGTGCCAACGTAAGAAAACTTCTCCCCTCTTGCATACCTGGTTCCCACCAGACTTCTGAATGGTTCCAGCAGCTGATTCAAAAGATCACCTGGATGAGATGCACTATATCCACTTCAGAACATAAAAGGATACAGCCTTAGTGCGCCAGTCTGCGTCCCAATGGCCAGTATTTTCTGAACAGGATCAAACGCCAAAGCTGAAGGTTGATAGGGGAAACCATGGCGGACAGTCTAATAAGCCATATCACCGCAGTAATGGTGGGTCAAGCAGCAGACCAAAAATAAACAGAATCAATACTGTATGCTAGGGAACAGGATTTCATGTTAATCATAATTAAGAATTACAATGCATTTGAAGAGACTGAGAAAGATCAGTTGTCTTGCATGAACCAATTATGAAAGATTTTAAACTCATAATTACTCATGCAACCTTGACCATCAAATGACAGTTACAGTTCCTGAAACTGTTTAAATTTTACATTTCTTATGTGCAAGGATTTTATCAACTCAGCTTTCCCTGCCTCTCTTCCCGCCACCATCTACCTCATTCTCCAAGTAATTTTATTTTAAGCTCTAACGAAGAGATGTTTCTAGGAAGTTTGGAAACAAAACCAGACTTGTCATTAGAACTATTACAAATTACTAGACGTGCTTTTCTGGGAATTGGCTCTATTTCAACCTGACAGGTCCCACATGTCAGTGCAAACTCTCTCCTATATTCACAAATAAGTAAAAAAAAAAAATACCAACAAAACAACCCAAGCTCCACAAAACTAATCTCTTACACTCTAGAGAAAAAAAAACAAACACAACAGCCCCCAAAAGAGACAAAACCTAAAACCAGTCCACCAAGCAAAGAAAAATAAAACCTCAGTCTTAAGAGTCCTTCTTAATATGAAGCCATTGCCATATTTAGCATTTTGGTCAATTACCAAATTCATCTTGGCTAACCAAACAACTCCATTACACTTCCGAGATTGCAATTAACCAGAATCAAGACCATAAGCGTCCTCTACTCCCATTTCCTTTAATAAACGTACACAACATAAGCCATATTAAAGCTAGCTTTATCAATTTAAAAATCTTTAGTTTAAAAGTTATTTTAAGATCTCATAAATGCATAGCAGACTTCTGATACATTCCTTTTACTTTGCTGAAGTTGCAGACATACTCCACAACTCTCAGCATTTCACAGTGAAAAAAATCTAACTGCTACCAGCCCCATTTTTTCCCCATGTTCTTTATGAACAACTTGCAGAAGTGACAGAAACGCCTGCAATACAAGATAAAACAAGGAGAAGAATCCACAAACAAGCTCATCCATATCAAGCCAGGCCATGGGTGCATTGTAAAGATAAAATGAGTATTGATATTCAAATCAGTTTTCATTCTTCTTGGTACAGCTGGTGGACTAATTCGTTGCATCATTTTCTGAAGTGTGCAGACAAACCGCACAAGCAAATTTAAAAACAAAACCCAAAAAACCAGGAACTTCTCCTCTGTCTCTGTAGAAGATTTGCAATAGCAAATGCAACTTGCCAACATACTGCAGCAAAACCACCACAAACGTCTACAGCCTTTTTTACAGGCGCAAAAGAACAGGACAAGTGCACTCCAAATAATGCAGAGCGACAGATCCCCCGTCCTTCGCGGGCATTAGAGGAGGCTTGTATTCAAATGCCGCGATAATCAGATCGGCACTACAGCTAGATATCACTGCTTCCCCCATCCATCCCACTCTTTCTACGAAGCCTTCATGAACCCAGTAAATATTACACGCCTGGAAGAGCCTAAAAGACGACAAACCCTGAAACTCTCCAGGAAAGATGACTACGGAAATCCAACAAGACCTGCACAGCCACAGCCACATCCACCGCTTCCTTCCCTTCTCCTCCTCCCAAAATAATAAATCCAATCAAGTAAACAGGAGCGGCAGGCAGGCTCAGTGAGGACTGTACCGAGGCACAGCCCGCAGCGCCCACCGCCAGCCGGCTCGGCTGCAGCATTCATTCACCTTGCAGAGCTGGAAGTGCTCGGACTGGAGAGTCTCCTGGATTTCAGTCTCCCGGTTCCCCGCCTGCTGCTGTTGCGCGGTGGACGACGCCGAGGCGACAGCGGAGACCGCTGTCAGGCCGTCCAGCACCTTCCTGATGTTAAATTTCCTCATGGTCTTCGGCGGCGGCGCTCCCCCGGCCTCGCCGCCGCCGCGCTGTCACTGCCGCCCGCCGCGCCGCGCCGCCCACCCCGCAGGCGGCAGACGAGCCCCCGTCGGGGAGGGCGGTGCAGGGGCGGCCCGCGATCAGGGGTGCCGCGCTCTCCGCCGCGGGGCAGCGCTCCTCCTCGTCTGCGGGGCGGGCGGCCAGGCGTCAGTCCGGCAGCGCAGAGATGCTCCTCATTGGGGCTCGGGAGCTCGGAGACGGAGACTGAAGCCAAGCAAACAGGAGCCGGTCAGCCCCACCAGCGCCGCCGCCCGCGGCCGCTCCGCGCCCCGCCTTCCGGCGAGCACGGCTCGCCCCGGGCCCGCCCGGCCCCGCCCCGGACGCCCCTCCGCCGCCGGAGGTGTGCGGGCTGCCTCTTCTCTCCACGGAGCCTCCGCGTACCCCCACGCACCCCCCCGCCCTCACATTGTGGCAGCTGTGGCCACCGCTGTCATCCGTCTCTGCGTGTGTGTGCGTGCGTATGCCGGTCCCCCCCCCGCCACCGCCGCAGTCTCTCCCCCCTTCGCAGGCGCCCTCCCCGCAGCTCAGGCACCCTCTGCCTCCTCAGAGCTGCGTGTGCCGCCAGCCAGTAACCAGCGGGGCTTCTCCCGGCTGCTGCTGGCAGCTGCTACTGCCACCGCCCGCCCCCACAACCATCCTCCTCCTCCTGCTGCCGCGGAGGGCGCCTCCCCCGCCTCGCGTCGCTCCCCCTTGCCTGACAACGCGGAAGCGCAGCGCCCGGGGAGGAGCGGTGACAGCAACTACCGCGGCGCTCTTTCTCGCACCAGGGGGGAGGCCGCGCATGTGCACTAAGAGCGCCGGCACCCGGATGTGGGGGTGTCTACCCCCCCCCTCGCCGTGCCGCGCTGCGTGGAGGCCGGAGCGGCGTGAAGGGTACGGGTGGGGCGCGGCAAGCGAGGGCACCGGGCTGGCCGTGTGCTGGGTCTTGGCCTCCGGCCAGACGGAGGCGGGAGCAGGTAACAGGTGGCGGCAGCGACTGGAGGCTTCCGTGGGTAGCACAGTCCCTGCCGCTGGCGCGGCGCTGGAGGCGCACGGCCCCTCCTGCAGAGGGAGCTGCGCCTCCCATGTGGTTACACGCAGGAAATCTTCCTCGCGGCTCCGGGGGCGGGGGGAGTTGCGCGTCATTCCCCGGCAGCGGCCTGGACGTCGTGGCAGGGGTCAGAACGCGCCGGGGCAGTGCCGGTAGATTCCCCTGTGGAGTTTGCTCACGGTGGGGCTGACGGAGCACGGGGAGCGGCGGTGGTGCTGGGAACGAGGCGAGAGGAGTGTTTCCAACAGCAGTCACGGTTCATGGAGGGTTATGATCCTCCGTACCCCTCACTCTGACGACCGTGCTGGTGAGGGCTGCGCATTTTGTGTCCCCCGACCTGGCAGCAGGTCATAGTCACAAGCGGACTGGCCCGAGGGGTACTGCGGAGCTAGCCAGCACCACGCCGAGCACCACGGTTCATTCCGTTCATTCTCACCGCAGCGAAACGAAGTTAAGTACGTGGCACAGTTAAACGTTTCTTTCCACTATCTGCCTTTGTATAGTGTTGTGTATTCTGCTTTTATTTTTTCTTTAAGTACTAGATTGCATTTTTTGATTATCTAGTCAACGGTCAGGTAATAGGTATTACACTTATCTCAGTCGTTGTCATATTGCTGAAGGTAATTATTCTTTGTGATTCTTTCCTGGACTTTTCTTTCCAACTATAATGGACTGGAGATCAGTCATCACTTTTGGAGGGAAAGCTTAGAGACCTGTCATTCAAGACACTGTCTTACCTGTCCAAGCTGTGGCAGGAATGCCTTAGCAGTAAAAGCCCACACAGTTAACTGGCCTTTCTAAGTGGTGCCTGATAGCCAGGCATGTTTTATTAGCACAGTAAATATGATAGTACGCAGAGGGAAATCAGAGCGCAGCAAAAAAGTTATGATGCAGCCATCATGATCACCTCAAAAGCAAAAGTTCCACACTCTTTTTTGATCAGTAACCCTATGTCAATTTATATCACATTGCCAGCAGATACATGATGTTATAAGCATTTGAAAGAAACCAAGACAGTTTACTTATTCTTACAAAATGACTGACTCAGGATCTTGCAGAGCTGTTCCCCTGTGTAACCAGGACTGATGGACACTTCTTCAAGTCATCCTCGCAAAGGTGAAAGAATGCTTCCAGAGATGGTAAAAATCCTAGAAATAAGACTTAAATAAAGATCAGTATATTTCTGATCTAAGAATAAACTTATTTTTTTAAGAGAGAAATGTGTTAATTTTCAGTACGTCTTCAATTATCCATTACATATTTTAGGTAACTTTTAAATTACAGAACTACTGCATAGCTTTTCTATCTATTCACACATCCTTATTGTAACACACTGAACTGGGAAGAGAATTTGTAAAAATTGGCGACTTGAACTCAACATTTTTATAGGAGAGTTTGGATTTTCTATTTACATCAGCACCTAGGACAAGGAGAAATTTATTATTGCAGCATTGTACCAATACTTGTAAACATTTAGGCAAAGGTTGTAAAGCTCACCACATTGAGACAACAGCACTTCTCTGCCCTCACTCTTTCTAGATGATGCCATTCAACAAATCAATGCTTTCTGGGACTTTAACTCTTCCTCTAAAAAACTAGTGTCAATCTTCCCTCTTAGGCCTACTACTGTTCCCCCTGATGTCTTTTCACTTTTATAGTTGAGAAAACATCCCTGTTGTTTCTTGGGATTTGCCTGCTGTATGTCAAGGCTTCTTTGAGGCTTCCAGCACTTGCCCAATAACCACATCCTGTTTAGAAATAGAACCAATTCTGCATAACCTGACTTCATGTTGCCCACTTAGACCATCCTACCTCTGATGTCTGAAATCTCTTGCCAGTGTTTTATACCCCTGTCCAAAGCCCAAGAGTCTTGCACAGCTGAAGAAGTAATGAGATTCAACTAGTTTGCAACATCTTTTGAGCTCAGGTATGGCAGAATCCAGCTGTGACAGAGCCACTGCCCATGAGTCACTTATCCCCCTCAGCAGTGCATCTTCATTTGCCACACAAATTCCTGGCCACTGAACGCACCCTCTGGGTTTTGGTCTTCTTTGCCCATCTTTTCTTACTGGTGTTACTTACTGCTTGTAGAAAAGGAGAGAGAGGATCGCCTCATTTCTTGGTCGGTATTGTACAGGTACCACACAAGCAAGCACCATTTCTCATAGGTATTTGAGGCAATGGGGCATGTAGTGTTGGCCTGCAGTGCAATTGCACAGGCTGTTAGTTGGTGCACATCAAATTTTTTGGGTCACAACTTCACAGATAACTGTGGAGTGTAGACATCGCAGTGCTTAGAGGATTTCCCCCCCTCTACTTTATTATGAAGTAGTATACCACCAGCATTAGGATAAAGAAGAATGAGAATGATGGGTAGTCCCACATGATCCAGAATGAGTAAAAACGTGCCCAGTAATAATGTATGCTAAGACGGGGTGGACGAATCTCAGAGCAGTGGGTAAGTAATGAATTTATAGTTCCATTCCCTGTGTTTGTCATTAATTTGTACATGAGCCCCAAAAGTGTTGCCTATTGTAACTGACAGAGAAGGCAGTGTACTCAGGTGATTTTTGCGCACAATAATAATTACCCCACTACTCAGCATGGATGAGAAAAGGACCATCAGAAGTGACCTCAAGATCTCTGCTTGGCCTTTAGCTGATCTAAAGTGTCTGACAGTCAGTTCAGGCTTTGAAGACTAACTAAGGTGCTTAGCTTTCCTGAGAACTTCTTAATGGTGCTTAGTCACTCACTCTGCAGTCGGAATTGAGCCCCAGCCAAACATTTTCTTGCAATAAATACAAAGAAGCTAGAGAATGGTTCTGAACTCATTCTTTTCAGGTTGTTCTGCTCAAACATATTAGGGCAGTGTAAGCACAGCTCCAGGTGACCTTTGGAAACCTTTCTTGGCTGCTGGGAAACTGGTCCAGCTTCTTAGAACTGTTGCCAAATAAACATCTGTAGTTTAGAATTGTCAGGGTTGGAAGGGATCTCAAGGATCATCTAGTTCCAGCCCCGCTACCATGGGCAGGGACACCTCACACTAGATCAGGTTGCTCGCAGCCACTTCCGGTCTGCCCTTAAAAACCTCCAGGGATGGGGCTTCTACCACCTCCCTTGGCAACATGTTTCAGTGTCTCACCACCCTCATGACGAGGAACACCTTCCTAACATCAAGTCTGAATCTACCCATTTCTATTTTTGTTCCATTCCCCCTAGTCCTATCATTACCTGAAACCCTAAAAAGTCCCTCCCCAGCTTTCTTGTAGGCCACCCTTAAGATACTGGAAGGCCACAATAGGGTCTTATTGGAGCCTTCTCTTCTCCAGACTAGCCGCAACTCTCTCAGTCTGTCCTCATAGGAGAGGTGCTCCAGCACTTGAATCATCCTCTTTCTCCCAATAATCTGCATTGGTGGAAAATAGTAATGAGGATTTCTATCAGTAGGTGAACCTATTTCTGCCACTTAATTCGAATAAGATGTAAACAAGAAGGAAATGGAAGAGCTGGTGAGCACCTGGAAAAAATCCTATGCTAGTACTTGCCCTAACCTCAACTGGACATGAACTGTGTAGTGTTTGTAAATTCCTCCATTTCATAAACATTGTAATTGACCTTACCTGTATGGATATGATGAGTTCCTGCATCTGGCAGGCCGTGTGGTCTTTGGTAGGTTCACAGATCATGGGCATCTTTTATTAAAGAGCTATGGAACAGCATGACTGACACCCTATGTACAGATGCTGTAAAGCTGTATGGATATGCATAGTAGAGACAGGGCACGTACTCCTGCTTCAGAGACTGCACTATGATTCCTGCAAACTCAGCTCAGGCTAGCAAACATAATAACAAGTGCATACATTGGTCATTAAAGGAATTAAATTGGAAAGGCTCTGCATCATTATCTACCCATATAGTATAGATAACATGCAAGTGTCCATGTACCTGTTGTGTGTTGTGCTAGAGCATAGCAAAAGAAAGAGGCATGACTGCCTTGGGAAGAATTTAAGGAATCATTACCAGCTGACTACACCTGACTGCTGGCTACTACCTGTGGTATGTGACGTGAGGAGAGCAGCTGCAAAGCCCTAGCAAGGGAGAGTGCATAAGGCAAGAGGGATGAGTGACAGTGGCACTAGCAAGTTGGAACCTTGCCGCTTGTGAAAGAGGTTGTGCACCATCCTCTGTAGTAACTCACATGCTTTTTTACGTTATTAAAAAATAAAATTGTAGTTTCACAGCCCATGTTGTGCATTTCTGATTTTTCAGTTTTGCATTAGTAGTAGGCATAATCTAGAATTGGAACCTGAGAGAGAACAGGTTTTAAACAAGGTAAGGCTTCTATCCATCTATAAAAATACAGACAGATACTTTAATAAGTATTTTTCATATATATTTTATCATATACGTTTTACAGTATTTGGTCAAGTATAATAGAAATGCTTATTATAACAGTGCCATTCTAAGACCCACATAAGCAAGTGAAGCAAACATGAAATACGATGTCTCCATTAAAAGGCAGCAAAATATTACAAGTAAAATCAACACAAGCTTTACAGAATAGCCAAATTAAGAGGAAGCATGAGTGCATGCCAAGTGAAGAAGGATTTTTCTGTGCTAAATTAATGAAAGCTAAGTATGATCGACAAAAGTAATTTATCCGTCCTTAAAAGAAGTTTACAGTGCTGGATTTTAAAAAATGTCTTTCAAATACAGTGTTTACTGTTTACATACAGTATTTTGTATGAAATGTAGCCTTTAGACAGGAGCTTTCATCAGTGGCTCTTTTTAAGTAGCTGCCCACTACAAGAAAATAAAAAAGCATGTATTTTATGACTCCCATTGTAATTACATTGAATTAGTTGGAAAGGGATTCCTGTTGTGCAGTAGTTTAACAGTATAGACAAGTACTCATTTGGCTTACAGAAACATTAGGCTTTTGTTACAGATTGCTACTATTACACTGGTATTTTTACTTAAAAGCAGTGAACTATATAAACTGCAGGACTAAATATGCATGCAAACAAGTGGACAATCCCTTTAATGATGCTGAAGCAAGAATATCCAAAATGCATCTATGCTTCAGTTAATCTTTTTTTTTTCTTCAGTACATTTATTTTCAGCATGTTCCCGTTTTTCTGTGAGTGTAAACCCTTCCTGTAACGTCATTTCAGAAATAATAATATCAGACACATATTTAAATTCTCATTCTCAGTTGTGTGGAAAAAAAATTCAGATTTCTAGACAATTAAAAGATTTCTTATAAGAGCAACAGTATTCTATATGGTTTAGCCTCATTCCAAGCATGGCAAACAGTACCTCTTTCTGCACCTCTCTCCTCCCTCCCAATGAGTGAAACAGGAGATGAAATGCAAGGATAGATGAGATTTTCCAAAGAAAATGCTAGTGCCCTGCAATTTGAGAAGAACATAATGATTTGAAATTAACAAGGCAAATAATTGTTGCAGAGAAAGTAAATGGGTAGCAAGGCAAATGGGTAGGAAAAGCCAAGAGTATGCAGTACAGATTGCAATTTATTCAACTCAGTAAACCTGACAATTCTCATTTCTGTCATTCTTTACAATTCTTTTTTAGATTCTGTTCCAAGACACTAGTAAGTGAACTTCTTGAGTAGGCTTTTGGACCAACTGGTGACTTAATAAAAGATTTTTTGAAACCCTAATTGAAGGAATTGAACTTTGGCATGTAGTAATTGATTGAATTAAAGCCTAAAGGAAATGGTAAGCTTTAATCAGGTCAGCTCAGCAAGTGATACAGTGCATGGCATTGTCCTGAACAGAATTTAGACCTATTGCTGGGATTAGGTTCAGCGACATGATACGTTACCACAGTTCTGAGCTTCACTTCAGGCAAGGTGTGTAAGGACTCATTAATACCTGTTCCCTGTGAGTCACCATCCCTTTTGTTGTAGCATTCCAGAGCCAATTAAGAATAGCAAACACTTCTCAATCACACCTGTATTTTATATTACATTACCACATACGTGCTTAGGCCAAAAAGAATTTCAGTGAAACTGTGAGGGGGTGAAAGACTATTGACAAGAGGGCTACTTCTTTAGGCAAGACAGAGAGGTTAATGGAAGAAAAAGATACTATTTCCCTTTTAGCAACCAGAAGTTGAGACGCAAGCACAAGTAAAGCTGTGCTGGTTTACCTATGCAAGTATCTGGTACAATTTGTACTACTCCACATAGCTACACCTAAATTACACTCTGCAGTGGAAGCTGCTTAATTTGCATTAGATTTGCATTTTCTCCCTTACCCATAAAGCAAATAGCTTTCCTTTAATAACATTGAGGTGTGTCTGGAAGTATTAAGAGGCTGCAGGTACAGCCTGAGGGTGCCTACAGCTTTCTCTCCTTGACAGTTTGAGATCTGTTTTCTTCCTTTTTCCTGGCCAGCCCCACTTATTTTGTCTTTCTCCTCCACGCACAGCATGCTGCTCCACTGAAGGCTGAGTGGCCCTAACTTACATTGTAAAGTTATTAAGGCAAAAATGGCAGCTAAGCCTTTGAAGAGCACTCCAGCCTAACTAATAAATTCTAAACTACACTAACTCTGGGCCATGGAAGTTTCACTGTGGGTACAGCTGAGGGTCCTGTGAAGACTGGTGGCTCCCAGGATCATGAGAGTTTGCCTATGGGGGTCTATCAGGGCAGAGCCTGGCAGCCAGGGCTTGACCCACTCTCAGCCATGAGCAGGCAGCCCTGGGCTCCAAAAACCTTCTAGGGATTGGTCTGAGGTTTGGATGGATGTGGGTCCATGGCCCAGCAGGGCTGTAGGGAGCTGGAGACAGGTCCTACCGTGGTGCTGCTGGGGCAGGGACTGAGAGCCCTGGGGGCTGATATGGTGGGAGTTTCAGGACCTTGGGAAGGGACAGTCGAGACTGATGGTGCTTCCAGGACCCTGATGTTTCCTTGTTGACATCTAAAGTAGTGATTCCTAGCTGAAGAGTAGTCTTCATTTGTGTCCCATGGAAATTTTTTTCTATGTCATGATTTTTTGTCAGAAAGTTCATCAAAGGCAAAATTTTTTAAAGGTAAAAATGTATCTTGTAAGTAATCCTTATATCAAATGTAAGAGAGCTATTTCCTTGCTGTATAGATACTATGGACATGCATTTATACTCCTAGAGTGATTTATTGGGAAAATTTGTAGAAAGTTGCTCTATTCTCAGATTTAAAATTGAAAAATCTGGTAATAGTTATGTACTATGAATGATGTTGTTAAACCCGTTTATTGTGTTTCACTCAATGTGAAAATGGTTTTAAGATATATATTGTGAAATGTCACTTGCCTCTCAGTCTTCTAACCCCCAAGTAAGAGAGTCTATCATTTTTGTGAGAGCTGATTTAAGAAATAAAAATACAACTTTAAACAGCCTCCTCAAGCTGGGCGTTTCTTTTGTATAATACGAAGTATGCAAGCGGTTGAAAAATAGCGTGATCAGGAGGTCACTGGCTTCCAGCTCCAGTGGATTAATAAAGAAGCACATCCCAAGATCCTTTGGTGAACGTCTCTTCCTTTGGCTCCTGCCTTATTAAATGTGGAATTCTGAGAATGAGTGCTTCAGCAGACCTCAACTGCCATAATATTACATGAGTGAGACCTACACAAAGGACAATGTAACCCCCTCTGCCATATTTACACATTTTTCTCTTCAACTTGTACTCCACACTCACATCCCTCAACTCTTCCTTTTATTGCTCGCATGTAAAGATATATGTAACGCTTGGAAATCCATGGGGGAAGTGTTTAAAATTTGCTTTCATTTGTATGAAAGTATTTGAACCAGAAAAGAGTTACTGAGACCATATATTATGTAGATTTCCATAAATTTTGAGCATTTTGCTGTAATGGAGTAACAAAAGATGCAAAATGTTTTTTTGCTGTGCCACCAGATGTCAGATAATCATCAGGAGTAGTATCAGATGTTATGTACTTTGCCTTTTGTCCCCCCTGGCTGCCTCTAGTGTGGTTCATTGTCCTTCATACTTTATTCTTGCACATCCTTAAAGAACTTTGAACTTAATGTGGACTATGCCATCACCGTTGTAGCTTCTCTCTTGATGCTTATCTGTAAGTTTGTCACCCTTCACCAAAGACATGGACTGTCTCCTAACTATGTTTTGGGTATCCCCTTGATTGCCTTCAGTTATCACAGAGAGAATCAGACCCCTTCATCATCTTCCCAGCACACTATATTATTCATACATTGAACAGAGCTCACAGTGTGAAGTCACGCAGCAAGCACTTAGTGTATTTGAATGCTTTTCCGGCTCCCTGTCTACAGCAATACAAGCTCCAATTATACTTCATCTTTCTCAGTGTCACAAAGATTTCAAGGGTGTGTTCCTTTCTTGGGTGCTCATCCCATAACAACTGATACAACATCCACCTGGCTTCTTTTCGAAACGTCTTTTCATAGATTTTTTTTTCCATGAAACACAGTAACACATGTTACTATCCTTGTCCATCATTTATCATTATGTCATTCTTTTTACCTCTGCTTACTGTTCATCTGATATTATCTTAACATCAGGCATTTTGTCAGCATTTTCAAATTATGTAAGACCCTGTTCCTCCTCACATACTTAATTTCTGATGTTCACGTTCCTAACTTTTATTATTTGCTTGGGAGGGTGTTCTCGTTTCTTCCATGCTGCCCTACACACACATGTGAATTTTCTGAAAGAAATTTACAAGGCTGAGTAATCTCTCAGAAAATACTATTCCTTTCGTACAACTTAAGCTAGGCTTTTAAAAAAAAAAGGTGAAAACTGTTTTTTTGTGTATCAAATAATTTACCCCTTTTCTCCTAGGGCATGAACTTCTTTTCTTTCCCACCACATAACAAAACACTTAGCAAAAAACTAATCATAATATAAATGAAAGTAGGGGATCTGAATTGATACACCTTCTACACAGAAGCCTTAAACATCACAGGAGATTATTTTGAATGAAACAAAGAGCATTGTTTCTTTTCTAAAATATCTTCTTATGCACAAGAATTATTCTAAGTGTCTGAAGTTGCTCTAAGACTAATTGCTCTTTTGACATTATGAGGGGTACTGAGAACAGCCTCAGGGTGGACGTGCATTAACCTTTAACAGTGAAAAAAAAAACACAAATAAAGCCAATAAAAGAACAATTTTAAAACCTAAAGCTTTATTATTTTTAATTTTCATTGAAATGTAGATTGTCAGAGGAACTATGGGAAGACTTGGCTTGGCTTGTTTGAACAGCTATTATATATAAAAAAAACCCCAAAAACAAATAAAAAAAGGAAGTCCTTGACTAGCCCTGCATAAAAGACAAAACATGAAAGTAAAAGGGAACAGAAATAAGCATTAAATTGAAATCAATAATAATGCTAACAGAATATTCTGAGATATGTGAGATATGCTCAAAGTACGTATTTATTAATGATTTGGAAAAGACAGTTAATGACATCTAGGTGAGAGAACTACTCAGAAGACTTCACAAAGCTAAGAAGACCCATATGATTAGCAAAATAAAATGCTAGTAAATTAATATACAGAATGGGAAAATTCCAGATACAAATATGGACATTTATTTTTATGTTTTAAATTACCAGCATGATGCCTGTAGAATGCTAAGGAAAACCTGTGTTTGGTAATACCAAATGAGTAAATTGTTACTGTGCACAATCATTGGAGTATGTTTCTATAAAGATACTAATGGTATATTGATTTGAGACTGCATTTTGTCATTCTAAACATTACTGTAAAATTAAAATAGGTTAAGGAGAGTGTGGCCTGTTTGGGAAACTTGTAACAAGATACTGGAGAGTGGGTCCTCAGCATTCAGGAAAGAGATTAATTAAAGAGGCATCAGTTATATAAAAAGCATAATGAAAAAGAGAAGGTCATGAAGGGGTTATGAGAAGGAGATGATTCTACTTTATACTTGGTATTCAAGGAAAAAAATGACAAATATTTAACTAAGAGTTAACAATTTAATCTTGACAACAGGGACTATCTGTTACACTACACAAAATGAAGCGCTGGAATTTAATGCGAAAAAAATAGCCAAAAGCTTTGGAAGAGCAAAAAAAAATATATAAATGGAATGATTCATAACTTCCACTGATAATTAGCTGAGAGCTTTGAAAAATATTGCATATAGACATCTATGACTAAATCAGAATTTAAATGGAGTAAGGAAAGAATTTCCTCTACAGAGATTTTGGTTGTGTTCCTTAATTTTGGAGTTTTTTTTTTTTCTAGCTTCCTGTAACTATTGAACATTGCTGTCAGAAACAGGATTATATGGACCACTGAATACATTTCACTGGTAAACTGCTGTTCTCCTCATGGCTAAGGCAGTATTTATTTCTTTTGTGGTAGCTTTTTACTTCTGACTGAGTTTCTTTCTACTTAGAATATTTCTAAATATCTCACTTTATTGTTAGCTATGACTGAATGTCTGTGCAGGACCTTTTCTGTTCCTGAAATTATTCTTTGAATTCTGAAATTCTTTTTCATATCTTGGAATGAGCCCCTCTGAACAGTGTTAATAGGAAGATTCATCACTTCTTAAATAATATAAACAAGAAAAAATTCCCTGTATTGTATGTATGTGTTTGAGAAATCATATTTGGCAAACACAGTATCTAACATTTTAAAATGTTAAACATATTAATATTTGAACAAGATTCCTGGAAGACACTTGAAATTCAATCTGCAAATATGCCTGGATGTCTGTAGGAAATTTTCACTGCACACAAAAAGAAACTGCTTCTTCTGTCAAACATTTGCAGCGTTTCAGGTGTGAAAGGAGTTATGGAGATTGTTCAGTTCAACATCAAGAGACTTTTAAAAGTTCACTGCATGTACATATAGTTCTTTAAAGATTCTCTATTGTATTACAAACATAACCTGACCATTCACACATAATTTTAACACTTGTATCAATTTACATCTGTGTTGAGCTTTGAGAGTGAACACTGGACTGGTTATTCCAATTACAAGTTTCCATATTATCACAATTCTTTTTCACCCCAAAAATCTGCAATGCAGTTCAACCTTGAATTACTATTTTCAAAGAATGAAAGTACTATTTTAACATATTTATTTATGAGCACTGGGTTTGATGAATGTTTTTACTGTGTAGATTGAAAAATCAAGACAAGAAAGAAAAGAATTAATCAAGTGCTAATATGCAAAATCAGGACATCATGCCTTGGAAGGTATTAGATTCAGGCTTACAAGGACAACACAGGCCAATTGTAGGATCACTCAAGTGAGAAATTCCTGCCACTGAGTATGTCTACATTTAACACCGATATGAAGCAGGAGTAAATATATAATTGCTCAGATACTAGAATGGCCAGAACTCTACAGAATCCCTAATTAGCCAGATAGAAAGCTTGGTGTTTGATACCCATGTTGACTCAAATCTGCAGCTGGCTCTGAACAATTCACTGAGAGTCATGCTAGGGAGCCCTCTGGCTGGCCTGCAGTTGTTCTAGGCTGTCCATGGCTTCAGTCATACTCAATATCAACATCTTAAAAACAATTTGTTTCTTACCCTGCAAGTAAAACTCAGAGCAGAGGTAACAGCTAATATCCTACCAAAGAATAGGGCAGAAAAAATTTCTATCTGCTTACCCAAATGCCTTTCTACCACGAAATTTCAGTCCTGTGCCTTGCTGTCAGACCTGGCCAAAAAATGAGAAATTCAGAATTTGTGTTTAATGGAAAAGCTTCAGAAATGTTAAACTCAGTAGTAGGAATCCCACTGAGCTTTTTTTTTTTTTTTGCTTTTTTTTTTTAATAACTCATCAAACAAAGTCCAAAAGAGAGTACAATCAATTCTTCTGGAAGGAGTTTAGGAACTAAATCAGTTCTCTAGCAGCCTGGAATATCCTATCACAGTGATATCCATGAAATACATCTGTATAAGTAAAAAATACATTATGGTCAATGGTGAGAAGACCTAAAAAATCAGGTCAATTACTTCTGATTCTTGCTGTATTGAGACCTTCCATCAAGATTAATATTCTTTTTGTTTGTACAGTCTGATTGAGATAAAATAAAATGAATTCTCTATATGTGTCTATTCTCTATATATGTGAATTCTCTATATATGTTAGCCACCTTAACACCATTGGAGGTAGCTCACTGAAAGGAAAAGGTGCTAGGCAAGACAACAACTTGTGAATCTGTTTTGCATCCAAAGACCACAGGAAAGACTATGTATCTGTTGCATGCTTGAGCATGGTCAGCAGTTTGCCCTTACGGAAGGTAGCACTAACATTTCTCAGCAGTCATATCTCTCTGATTCTTAGTGTATCTCTGCTAACTTTAGTCAGCCATGAAGAATGTGCTTAATGATGGTGAGATGGTGCATAATGATGTGGGTCTGAAATTTAAAATAGAAATCTCTATGTGACAAATGATGTATTAATTTTAAGTTGGACTGGGTCTTTAATATCCTATCCAGTGAAAGAATCTCTAGAGCCTTATGGGCAGGAAAAAATTTACAGCCAACTCTTTCATATGAAAAGATGAAGTCTTTAGAGTTTCTTCAGTTTGGTCTTGCAAGGAAATTAGTTAATTTTCAGGGGTAAACAGCCTCCCAGACTTGTGTGCATATGTTTTACTTTCCTACATAGAGCAGTGTAGTAGTCAATGCAGTCTCTGCACTGTAAATTGTACTTCCCAGTATGTGCAGTTGAGGATAATATGAAAATGAACTTGTGCAAAAGGAAACTTCCATTCCTTGGATGAAATATGGAGATGATGCACTTCTTAAAATAGACAACATGAGCTTTACAGAACTGGTGTCTCTTTATATTCATGTGATAAATGGTATTTTAAAAATATTTCATTTGATTGTGTACAAGTTTGTCAATTGTGTTCTGAAAATTAGAATTCCATGTTTATTGACTCTGTTTTTTTGTGGTTTGGGTTTTGGCGTTTTGTGGTTATAATTTGCTAAGCTTACAGATAAAAAAGATTTTTGTAATGGTAGTGAATCATACTGCTTCTGAGATGTGAAAACCAAGATTTACTGACTCATGTATCATAATGGACTACCCCTTTGGCACCCTAAGCATATTAAAAATTGTTGATTTGCCTCTAATTACAATATTGTAATCACACAGTATATAACACAGATGGATTAAGTGTTTTGATCATTGGCAATATAGAATCTGCTTCACTTTCCTATTGTCTTGTTGGATCTGTGATAAAACTAAGAAAAAAAGATATAGTATGAAAATGGATGTGATGTAGCTGACTAAAAGCAGAGAATGCATTTGAAGTGATGCCCCATGTTATATAGCAGCGTGCAAAAGAACTGCACATTAAATGCAAAACCAAAATCCGAACCTATCAAATAAGGCTGTTGCAGAAACTGAAAATTTGAATGACTGTTTCACTTACAAGAAAGAATGCAAACATGCTTAAGTTTACCTCTAAACCAGCAAAAAGTAATCCTTCCAATCGTTATTTTATAATGGTACTGCATAGACAATATTAAATTTGTTTTTTAACTTACCCAATATATGAACTCAATTGTTCTCTGTAATTGTAAGTACAATCTTACCACAAGCCATAGCCGAGACAAATAAGAACCCCAAAGACTTGAACGAGCATTGTATGCCTGTGATTCACATATTACAGGCACCAAAAACATTCTCTAGAACACTAATAAAATTAATACATTGTTTTTCTTGGGCAGATTTTTAAGTTATCTTTCTTTTTTCCCCCCATTTATATATCTGTAAGGAAAATTGTCTTATCTGCCAATGGATATAGTGCTTTAACATCAGTGCTTCGGCCTAGCAGGTGTTGCACCATTCTTGTGGGAGATATCAAGGCAGAAAAGATTGAGACAGTAATAATAATAATAATAATAATAATAATAATAATAAAAAAAACCAAACCAGGTCAGAAGAGACCTTCAAGATCATCGCATCCAACCCCTCAACCAATCCAACCCACCTAAACAACTAAACCATGGCACCAAGCACCCCATCAAGTCTCCTCCTGAACACCTCCAATGATGATGACTCCAGTAGTCATAGAGGACTTCTTATTGTACTGAACAGGCTGAGGCACTTCTTTACTTTCGTCTGCTGTGAAAATAAATTTCAAGCTCTCAAATGTTATACTTCTAAGGGTACAGTGATTTTTGTCTGCAGCTTCCAGAAAAAAGTGCCATTTGTTGCCTTTCCACTTGCCATACATGCTCAAGAAGTGCACAGGATCGTTTCAAGAATCTTCCAAATTTGTTTTATCAATGGTTCAAAAGCTTTCAAACTGACAAAAAAAGAATAGTTTTTCATCCAATTTTTATCTGGATCTGAAGTAGCTGAAGGTAGAGATCAGCTAGAATTAATCTGTACTTAGTGAAGGGAACCTGCTGCACTCCTATAAACACTTGCCTATGACACATATCCAGAGTTACATAAGTCTACCATTTATGCAATCTGCTTTGGCAATATTTATATTTGTATTCAAATCTTCTTCCTTGTGAAAATGAATAAATCAAAAACTTGTAGTTGTCTATCAGACAATAACCTGCATTTCAGAATGCATATGACTATCTCAAAGGAAGAACAGTCTTCAAAAGCCACTTTCTGATTTTCAGAGTTGGTCTAGTCAGCAAGATTTTCTTCCTGCCCTGTTCAAAGCAGATGCTGTCTTTTTCTTTCATGAAACAATGCACATGTACAATAATTTCAAAAGTAAATGTAGATGCATTCTTGGCTGTGTGGCTGTGTGGCAGGTGTAGTTGTACTCAAATTACTTATGCCTGTACGCCAAATTCTCTGGAAATCACATAGCCATGTTAGTGTGTTTAGCAAATCTCTGCTAAGAAGAAGCATATGTTATCCTGAGCACATGTTGCATGTTAACATTGTGTTAACGGCTTCGGATCTGCATCTGATCCCCATTCAGCCTTCTGGGAGCAGTGTAGATCTCCTATTCATCCCTTTTCCTTCTCGGAGGGTAAACGAGATGCAAAACTGGCATTGGATTGTCTTCCTAACTTCTCCATATCAACAGTATGTTTCATGTCAGCAGCACCAGTAAGCTACTTTGCACTTGGAAAGGCTCTAGACTATCTACAGTAGCAGCTGATGCATGTTATGCTCTCACATACCGGCAGTTATGCCAGTGTGTACTTTAAGTGCCTTTAAAAACAAGTCAGAAATGGCTGCCTGCACTATCACACATGTTCTTTATCAGGTAAGAATCATGGGGTCAGAGTTTTAGGACCTTTTTCTAAAGACTGGCTGTTTGAGTGAAGCAACACCTCTCTCTGCTAAGGTGCCTGATTCCTCATGAATTTTACCTGGTACCATGCTAGCTAAGCTCCCATGCAGTGCACAGTTCAGATTACTTGCCTAATTTTCCAAGTCAGGAACCATGGTCACATAACATACATTACGTATTAATTGATCTGGAATTCCTGACTGATTTCAAATCTAAAAAGCTATGTTATGTGAATCTTGAGAAAGCTGGAGCATATGCAGAACTCAAATCTTATTGACTCAGAAGGGATGGGTTACACATCAAAGTCAGAGCAGTGGCAGAGGTGAAGCCCCTCAGCCTAAGCCTCAAAGAGTAAAGCTGAAGTGAATTTTAACTAAACAGTAATGTCAATGAGAAGCAAATGCAGGAACAGCTACAGCAGAGCTGTTATGATGTGGTAAATTTGGATGGTGTCTCTGAGCTTTTAGTAGCCTGGGAGCAGCAGTTGAATTCCTCTTGCTTTACATATGTTATCTTAGAGAGGTGTACTGTGCTGACTATGCCTCTCAGCTGTGTTTTGATGACAGCCATACTACCCTTCCACTCTCAGCCATCTGCATGCAGTCTTTTTCCAAAAGCATGTTAAAGTATTACCAGCTTACCCAGTAATACAGAGGTCATGCCAATGTTATTCACAGCCAAATATGTATTTAATATATGCTAAGCTAACCTGTGCTTTCAGGCAATAATAGCTTTCATATAGTAGCATGATAAACTAACTCAGCTTTTCTTGACTGTATCAATGGTCTTTTGCTGCTGCTTCTCAGCTTTCCCACAGCCAGGGAAAGAGCATTCCTTAAAGGTGAAGGGACCACCCTTCAGCTTTTTGTTTTGGCCTCCCAGGTGAGACTACTGCCTGAATTGTGAATGTTTCTCCTTCACTGCATTTCAGTGCAGAGTGTCAGTGATTCAAAGTTAACCTTTGAGGGCAGAGCCCTCCAGAAAACATGGCCTGTTGCAACAGAAGGCAATTCAAGAAGATGGTCAACTGTTAAGTACTGTTTCCTGGGTGAGAGCTGATAAAGGACAATGTGAGTTATTTCTGGTCCCTGAAACTGGCTTTGCTTTGAACAGATTGGATTACTTGGGCAGTTATGTGGAAAGGAACAGTAAGCAAAGAGGTAGTAAACATCATAATCCTAAACACCTCCTCGTTGCATTTCTCAAGCCTTATCCCTCCCCTTCAGCATCCATATGTCAAGACATGCATCTTGACATATGCAAGTATTGGTACATAAACTTATTAATGGCATTTGCCCCTATTCCTACTCACAGTTACATGGCACTGAAGTGTTGTCGTGTACCAAGGCCTCAGAATGAGGCTTTGTGCAAAAATGCAAGGGTATGGGACATATCACATGCATCAGGTATGCACTGAAAAATGCTCCAAGTTGCTCTCTCTACTCAGTTAAAATCCTTTAGCATTTTCTGGGATGTGATTCGAGCTAGGGCTCTGAGCAGCTTGTAAACTGGGAGATGGAAGCAGCATTTAGGCTGCTAGCAGATGCCAGCAGATGGAGAAAAAGGATATGTACAAAAAGGAGCATGGTCCACACTATAGTCATATCAGTACAGTGTCATCCCAAGCTCATTAAGCTTGCTGAGATGTAAAGCTTATTAGTTCATGCACATTGGCTTCCTTTCACAACCAGACTGCTTCCTGAGGCTAAACTAGCATGCTGGCACATGTGCCACACCATATTGTCATACCAGCTCATTTGACAGAAGTTCAGGCAACTGCACACTCTCATTGTGCCCTGTAACTCTAATCTAGGTAGCTGACGGAGTCAGTAGTGACTGAGCTTTGTTTTTTGAGACTAATACTTGCATGATGCTGATAAGCATCTGTGATCCTGCCCTGACTCCTTAAAAATCTAGTCCTATATGTATGTAGGTTTCCAGAGCTGATAGCTGGTAATAGCCTCACAACTGCAGAAGTAGTAATTTTCTTCAGTACAAGACAATTTTGTGGACCACTTGATAAAGCTTCCTTCACAAGATGTGAATCATTCCAGCTAACATTGGTGCTCTCAATAGATAGGTGTGACTGTGTACATCTAGACAATGTGATCTTCCATCAATCTCTCTCTTAATGAAATACTCATATTACTGTTAGTCTCAGGAAAAGGGGTGTTTCTAGAACAATTTATAGATCTTTCCTTTTATAGAATCAAAATTATTTTGATTTGAAGAGGCCTTGAAGATTATAGAGTCCAACTTTTTTCATTATGTTTCTTTTTAACCTTGCTTGTATTCAGTCTTAATCATGCTCAGGCTTCTTCATTTGTTAGACGTTACCTTTTAGAAATCCATATCCTAGCATCTATGACTTTAGCAACTTGATGACTTTCCTCTTAGGAACTAGCTAGAATACCTGCTTGTTTAACAACAGCAGATGCTTTTTCTGTTGTACTGAGTTAGAAGTGTGCTATCCTTCAAAGGACGTTAGTCAAGTAAATAAAATACATACAGCCAAAAAGTCACATACTAAGCCACTAGATGCTTTCCCATATTTCTCAAATGCTGTGCTTCTAGGTCTCCTCTGCCCCCTTGAAGCCCTTCTACCCTAACCATATAAGTTGTGCTCCTACTCCCTATTTCTCCCATTCTCCTCACACCAGCTCCAGTAGCTCCACACCAAGATAACACTTTGCCACCACCAAACTGAGCACTATTATTTCAAAATTTTACTTACTGTTATAGAAAATCTAGAGTTTAGGATCATTAATAGCATCAGGTACATGTAATCTTTGTATCATAACCACAACACAAGGCAACATAAATGCTCTTAATTTATCTAGCTACTTTTTTCTCTCTCTTTTTTGTTTTCATTATTCAGTCACTTCTATCTTTTCTCCTCTCACGTAAAATTAAGAAAGAGATTGCTTCAGAACTTACAGAAAGCTTTGCAAAAAAACCAACCCCAACAACCTACCCTAAAAATCCTTCCATACTGTTAATATCACATCTGCAAAAACACCTACGAAAAACCTCTACCACCCACCTTTGGTCAATAAATGTCGTTACTGCAAACAAGCATGAATTGTAAGAGCTGAGCAAATCAAGATGCGCTTTTGACAGGTTCATTTAGCGGTGTAGGAGGATATTCTACAATTCTAAAAATATATTCTATTTTCACATCCATTTTGAGATGTCTCTGTAACTTCTTTTGCAGGAGATGGCCTAGAGCCCATATGGTGCAACTCAATCTGACAGATGTTATATAATAATCTTCCTTGATTAAACTAGTACAAGACATTATTTCCTTACCAACCAAATAACAAGCGAAAGAAAGCCCATCCATTCTGATATAAAACACTGTCAGCTACATAAACATGATAGCAATAGAGACCTTGTTATAAAGAACATTTTGGTCACATCTGGGAAAGCCTTGTCCCTCTGTGTCATGGGAGCAATCCATTATCAGATGAAGTAAAGTAACAAACATGACTTACTAGTTCTAGATCTTATAGATATGCTTTTAATTTGAAAGCTGGGTTATGGAACGGCTAAATACACTAAAATAATTCTGTAAAAAGAAAGCAATAGGCAAGGGAAGGACATACTACAGCACTGATAGTAATTTTATTATTTTGCACTGAGAAACTGAAAGCATTTACAGAGAAAGTTTGCATGATATTTTATGTGACTAGAAAGGGTCTTCAAAGATTTTGTATCAGACCTTGCAGGAACAGGAACTGAATATATTTTGAAACAGGAATATGCTATTATTTATTTCTTTCCCTTTTTTATCTTTTTTTTTTTTTTTCAACCATATCCACACATATAAAGAAAATATTGGGATATTTTCCCAGGGGAGTTTACTGAAGTAGCCTTAAGTGTGTCGCATCCTCCAGGTGGTCATTACAAATACCACAAACTAAAACATTTTTAAGCTTTCCTCTAAGTTGCTGAAAACTGCATCTGAGTCTCCGAAGTTGTTGATGATAGGAAAAAGGATGTAATGAGACCATGCCTGTACTGCCAAAACTGATAGTTCAGTTCTGAAACATCTGTGGTGATCACTGAAACTTGACGTGCAAGAAAAAAACCCTCAACACTACAACTGTCTTTAGCGACTACGGTAGAAAAATCTTCAAGCTGTTGCACACAGACACTGGATTTTCTAATACCAGTCAGACTCAGGGAGGCTGCAGTTTCTGGTTTTCCCTTGTATTTTTAGCTCTTAAAATCACTTACAATATTTAAATGTATTTTTTGTGTGGGCAGAGCATCACCATATTTTGTTGTTATTTTGATCTAATTTTGCAAATCTTATTTTTGGTATTTTATTGAGACAGGTGGGGATGGCTATAATTCATTACTCTCATGAATAAATCCTTACAGAACTGAATCTTTAGTCTAGATCTAGTAAAAGTGAAATCAAAAGGCACAGCAACCTGCGTCTGAAGACTGGGAAAGAAAATCATCTAGCCTAGTGATGTAGTGCTGTATCATTTTCAAGGTTGTCAGACAGCACTTTTAATTTCATGTTATTTACTCCTATGTAAAGGCATTTAAACATGCGGGAACATTCATTTATTTTACTGGTCTTGGTGTGCTTGTCTAAGTCTCAGCTAAAGCAACAATCGTTTGTTCATTTTGTATGAAATTAAACTTCATCTTATTGAACCACAACTCCTGGGAACTAATTACAAGTCTATTTTAATGTTAAAACAAGCACATTGAAAGTTTACAAATTACACATATGTTTACTTTCCTTAGCCCACATACTCTGCTCTGCAGTATTATTCCCACATGTAAACAACACAGCAAATATGAATTGCCTAAGCGGCTTCCCTGTTGTCAGAAGCAGCTGCTCAGTGTGATGGTTACTTCATTTTTATTTCAAAAACAAATACTAAGCCCCCTGAACTAGTTCTCCTTCAAGTGAGTAGTGAAGTGGAATGCTGGAGTAGTTTTTAATTTTATATATATATATATTTAATTTGGAAGTGTCCATTCATAAAATCAATACATGAAAACTGTGCAAAATACAAAATCACAGTCCTAGATTAAAGGATTCAAGGGTATGTGTAACTTGTGCTTCATGCTAGGTGTCAGTGTTTTGATAAACAACTGTTCTAACACACACCCTTTCACTCCTTCCTATGAATGGATGAGGATACTTTGTAATCAGCCTGTGTTTTGAAACTTGAGCTACACCTTTATCATTCTTAGAGAAATGGTTTGTTTTTGTCAAATGCAAGGGCTAGGTACTCCTTCATTTGTTACAGAGAGATGCAGGTTTTATTTGGTAACATTAGGTGACTGGATTTTAAAGAAACACTAGACTCTGTGAGACTCGTGATAAAACTGTGTATTTCCAGATCAGAGGAAGGAACTCACTGCTATACTGCAGATAAGCAGACAGAACAATTGTGTGGATACTCATAGCCACACATGAGACCAGGGTAAGCACAACACACCAGACGCATGAATGCTAGAAAGCACAACACTCCTGACACCTTTCTACACCTCTGACAACACTCTAGCCAGTACTACTTACATCTCCTTAGCGTTTGAGTCCATAAAGATCATAGACAGAATGCAAGAACCATCATTGAACACTAACAGTAAAATACTAAGTTTTAATCAATCTAATATTGTATTATTAATCTAAAAAATCAATCTTGGCAATCTCCAGACTAATTCTGTGGTGAGAATAACTGTCCATTTTGGGCACACTTACTTTACAAATCTCAGCAGCTACCAGAGCAGGTTTTATCTAGGTGGGAGTTTCAGGTCGAGACCACTGAAAATGAAACATCTCACAAAGAGATGATTGAATCAATGTCAGTGGGTACATATGTGGTGATGGAGTAGTCTAGTGTATGTTGTAGGTACTATAACATCTATATACTGTTCTCAGCAAATTAGAAAACCTCCAGTCTCTTGGAATAAGTAGCATTATCATTAGTACATTAGACTGATTAGCTGACACAGCTGAGGGTGTGGTGTGCTTATTTAAACAGGCACTCCTTAAAAACAGTCCCAGTTGTACCTGAAGAGAACAAACAGGCTTGACTCACCATATTTGTCAAATCTTAAAAAACTATGTCAATAGTAGCATGGAGGATGCACATAATTTTCTCAGGAGAAGAATTATTATCAATGTTAATTCCCTCAGCTCTTGTTTCTGTAGACTTACAAAGATCACATCAAATCTAGTCACAAAAAATACAAAAAGTACTTGCATTTTCAAAAAGTTATTGTTAAAGAATGACACAAATAGTGACAAACAGCTGAATATAATCCAGCCTATGTACATTTTTCTGCTTCCAGTTTAAAGCAGTTGTGAAAAAGGTCTGAATGCCTGGGGCATCTCTGTAGGCACTGTAAGGGCCTCTGTTTTCCAGCCTGGAAAAGCAATGTATTCCATGTCTGTGTAAATAAATGAACAATAACAAATTTGGATAAATAAAACCATGTAGTTATAAATCTATGCCTACATTTTAGCCCATACTTGAGGCTAAACTATAGCAGTTGTTATGACCTCTCCTCAACAGAGAAGGAATATTGGGAAAAGGAGAGAAGACTGGTGGGTTGAAATGAAAATAGATTTAATTAAACAGCAAAACTAATCCCAATACAAAGTATACAAAGTTATACTTGTTGCAGCAAAGGTATGGCAGTCACACAAAATAGGAAAGTATTTCTTGGGAGCAGGAGCAGGAAGAGCAGGCAAGAGCAGAAAGCCAGGACACTCCATTGTAAATAGAGTGTAGTATGTACATATTAGCCTACAGAAAACTATAAAAAGAGAATTCGCAGAGCTGTACAGTGATCAGAGTGTAACTTCCGAGAGCTGTGATTAGGAGATAAACCTTGATGGCTATCCCTCTGTCCAAAAATCCACAGGACTCTTTGAAAATGCATTTTAATGCCATCTGGGGGGGGAAAATTTAATATCAGATGATATAATACATTCTTTTTTAATTATTATTAGTTAGCATAAACCATTTGTAAAATTCAAAAGTATGATCAAGAATAATTAATCACTTGTGCTCCAGATGCTGCTGAGTGGCAATTGTGAGTGAAGGACCCTTTAGAGACTCTGTACAGATGCCTAACCAGGCTTGTATTATCAGAGCAGAAAACCTCACAGTGTACAAAAACATTTTGAGTGGCTAATTATATGGACAGTCTGAGGAAAAGAAGCAGTATACTCTGTGGGTTTTCCTGAGCACATCAAGCAATATGTTGATCCTGGACCTGCCAGTCTCAACATGGAGAGAGAAATACAACAGACAAACAAACCAGTTGCGAGCAGGTGACCAGTGCCACAGGGTGGGCAAAGTGGCCTGCAGAGCTTGTGGCTATTTATTAAGACATACATGAATGTTACAGTTCCACTTTCCCACAGCCTGCCTCATTAAGCCCACTGATTTATCTTTATTTTAACAGGTGCCCTTCTCATCATCTCATCTCAGGTGCCTTCCCATCCATTTCAAAGATGCAACACTTTTTACTCCCATCCTTTTCTCACATGGTTTGGAGGCACATCTCTTATAACCTCACAGACATGAAGGCCTTCTAAACATTCCATTATTATTTCCTTTTTCAGGTTCCCACAATACTCAACATGGTTTATCAATAATTTAATTTCTAAATTATGGCTACTCATGACCTTTTTATTTTAAAGTTCCATGTTGTAAAATATTCATATGTTTCAAGACTTCAGAATGAAGTAATGTGTGAACATTTGAGGAGGTGAAAAGTAAAGGAATATTTGGGTGTCAGTGAAAGCCATTGTTTGCAGTGCTACATTGTGTGAACATACTGCAAACAACAGAGAATAGCTTTCAGCATCTCCTGCTGAAGGGGCCCTACTGCTGTCCTCAAAGGAAGGAATTAATCGATCAGATGTGCCTACAACATCTGGAATAGAGTGAACTGTGAAACTAAGACCTGCCAATACTGCCCCATTCTGGTCCAAAACCAGAAGTTAACTCTTCTAGGGGATATACAATGGAAGGACAAGAGACTATAGACCCAAGCCAGAACAAAGGAAATTCTGACTCAGTTAAAGGAAAAAAAGAACTATAAATATCTGCAAGGAAATTGCTGACAGTATGGTGATAGAATATGGTGATAGAATATGCATAGAGATACATTTAAATAAGGTACAAGAAGCATTTGTATAATTTCAGGAATGTTTTAAAGGTCTGGGGCAGAGCAGAACATGATACTTTTGCATAACATTTTAGCTTGTCTAGCATTTTAGAGAGGTTTCCAGTGGCAAATATAGAATCCTAGCATGGTCTAGGTTGGAAGGGACCGCCAAAGGTCCAACTCCCTTTGCAGTAAGCAAGGGCATCCTCAACTAGATCAGGCTGTCCAGAGCCCTGTTGGGCCTCACTTTGAATATCTCCAGGGAAGGAGCCCCAACACCTTCCTGGGCAACCTGTTCCAGTGTTCCACCATTGTCATGGTAAAGAACCTGTTCCGAATACCTAATCTAAATCTGCTCTTTTCTAGTTTGAAGCCATTTTCCCTTGTCCTGCTACTCCAGGCTTTTGTAAACTGCCTCTCTCCATCCTTCTTGTAGGCCCCCTTCAAGTACTGGAAGGCTGCTATTTGGTCTCCCTGGAGCCTCCTCTTCTTCAGGCTGTCCTTGTAGCAGAGGTGCTCCAATGGTTTGATCATTTTCATGGCCCTCTTCTGGACCCACTCTATGAGGTCCATGTCCTTCCTATATTGTGGGCTCCAGACCTGGACGCAGTACTCCAGGTAAGGTCTCACCAGAGCAGAGTAAAGTGGCAGAATCACTTCTCTGGATCCACAGGCAATACATCTTTTATACAGCCCAGGATGTGATTGGCCTTCTGGGCTGCAAGCACACACTGTTTGCTCATGCCCAGCTTCTCATCACCCCCAAGTCCTTTTCCATGAGGCTGCTTTCTATCACCTCATCCCCTGGTCTGCATTGATAATGAGGATTGTTCCGGCTCTCTCTTATTCTATAAGCCATGTTCATTTAGAGCCAACCAAGGCCTGGAACTACCAAAATTCTCCTTTAAAGATTAATTTCTGCTATCTAGTACTTATGCTTGTATGATGGAGGAGCACACTCCCTATTTTCAAAACAAAAAAAATCTAAAAAATGTATTTACAGAAGACTTACTATTTCTGCTCAACTTCTGTATGCAATTTTTCTTTACAATACCTTTTCAACTCTATGTTGCCTATTTTATATAGAATAGAATAGAATAGAATAGACCAGACCAGGTTGGAAGAGACCTTCAAGATCATCGCGTCCAACCCCTCAACCAATCCAACACCACCTAATCAACTAACCCATGGCACCAAGCACCCCATCAAGTCTCCTCCTGAACACCTCCAATGATGGTGACTCCACCACCTCCCCAGGCAGCCCATTCCAATGGGCAATCACTCTCTCTGTAGAGAACTTCTTCCTAACATCCAACCTAAACCTCCCCTGGCGCAACCTGAGACTGTGTCCTCTTGTTCTGGTGCTGGTTGCCTGGGAGAAGAGACCAACATCCGCCTGTCTACAACCTCCCTTCAGGCAGTTGTAGAGAGCAATAAGGTCACCCCTGAGTATGCTCCAAGTTCAGGTACTATTTTTTTTTAAAGAGCGATTCTGCTTTGGCATTAGCATTAAAATACTTGGTTACACACTTAGAGGTTTGGTTTTACCAAACTAGTTCTGCCATTCTCTGAAATATGATGGGTTTCCAAGAATGAAATACTGTTACCTTGTGATCTTTTTTCTACCTTCCCCCACAGGAAAAATACCAAGACTATTTCAAATAATGGGAAAACTACACAGACACTTTGTATTGCCCCCTCATTACATCTTAATTTCTATTCCTTTTCCTCGAATCTAATGCTAATCATGCCATCCCCCCTATATTTCTACTTCTATGCTTTCATTCACCTGTAGTCAAATGTTCTTTGAATCAATCAATAAGAATTAAAAACTGCTGTGAATTCAGGCTCACCTCCATTTTGATTCCCATTTGCTTAGCTCCAATGACAGAAAGAAAAATGAAACCTCTCAAACTTTTCCTACTAGTAAGGATTGCTCAAGTGGTGTGAGGTTGCTATAGAAGCCCTCTGGATCACACTTTTACAATTCACATTTTTTCAGACACACCTGATTTGGTGGGGGCTGGACCAAAATACCTGCACTTTAACAAATGGCAGCTGATGTTGAAATTACATACAGTTCAGAGTAATGCAGAAACTATGCTTCAAACTATTAGTGGTGGAGCAAGCAAGCAAGCAAAAAAAAATCCTTTAAAATACAGCTTTAACTAGGACTTCTCCTTTACCACTTCAGCCTTTGTCAACCAAAGATACTGTTCCAACGCAGAAAAAGGAAGAAACTAGAATTTCAAAGCTATTTATGCATGCAAATGAAGGGGGGTTACAAAAGTGTCTCAGTGATTATGTAAACTTGCAGATTTCCCTGGTGCCTTTCTCTATCTAGAAGATCCTAAATAGCTTGGCTAATCTGAGTCTAAGAAACCATTTTGCCTACTAAGCAATAGCAATATTCAGGTGACTGTATGGTTAAAATTTCCTTACTGCTTACTTTATTTCTTATTTAGTTTACATTTTCATTCACCATCAATATAAGCTACCTACTCTAGGAGGAATAAAGGTGAGCAAGTACTGTTATAAAGCATGTGTTCTGAATTGCTTCATGCTGGAGCAAGTGCAGAGGAGGGCAACAAAGCTGGTGAAGGGCCTGAAGAATTAATCTTATGAAAAGCAGCTGAAGGAGCTGGGGCTGTTTAATTTGAAAAAGAGGAGGCTGAGGGGTGACTGCCTACAACTACCTGAAAGGACACTGGTGGAGAGACTCATGCTGGTCTTTCTCACAGGTCATTAGTGATAGGACAAGAGGGAATGGCCTCAAACTATGACTGGGTAGGTTTAGAGTGGACATTAGGAAATTTTTTTTCACAGAAAGAGTGGCCAGGCATTGGAATGTGCTGCCCAGGGAGGAGGTTGAGTCACCACCCCTGGATGTGTTTAAAGGTCTTTTGGATGTGGTGCTTGGGGATATGGCTTAGGGGTAAACCTTGTAGAGTAGGGTTATTGGTTGAACTTGGTGATCCCGAGGGTCTTTTCCAACCTGAATATGTCTGTGGTAGGCATCAGGTGACAGCAGTTAGAAGAGGTAGTAGTACTACAGGGTAGCACATGTGAAGGCAGTCAATTCCTGTGTCCTTCAAGTGACGTTAATTTTTTTTCTTATTTTGTAGCAGATATTTTCAGAAGGAACTCAGCAGAAACCAAGGACCATCTTTATCCCATTTAAAAATTGCCCATATGTATATTTAGCATGTTTCAATTCATATTCTTAATAATTATTTTTAGTTGCTAGTATCCTCATTTAATCTTTGGACCAACTACTCTGCTGCCTGACCTGTTATATGAACACAGAACTTCTTCTCCAAGATAGTAGTCTGAAATATAGGATTAGAAATAGATCCTACATGCTATTCTATTTAAAAAAGAAAAAAAAAAAAGCCACAGCACAGAAAAAAATTGAAATTGCTGTCAGTTGGGCAGCTCTGAACTACAAATCTGAAATATAAATAAGATTCAAACACCTCCATCTCCTCTTTAGTTCAAAATCTCACACATACACATCATCTTGACCTTACTAACTTTGTGTAATAATGAGTGTGGAGCTAGGTTTGTAGTGTGGGGGTTCTGTAGTGTGAAATTAATGAGCTGCATGGGATCCCTTATATTTGGGAGGCAGAAGGAAGTTCTGAGGGGAGGTGTGAAGTCTACTCGTGTCAGTGGAAATGTGTTGTGTGGGCACTGAGGTGCCTTTAAGAGGAGTTCCATAATCTGACATTTTCTTGCTTTCAAGAGCTTTATCTGCATGGATGTCATAATTACTCACAGTCTTAACTGATTCAAAGTTCTTCTCTATGGCAATATGCACGGTGTAGAGGGAAGTACTCAAAGTAAGGCTGGTAAAACCAGTCACAGGTTCTGACGCCACAAGAAGCTAAATTCAGCACTAGTGTAAGAAAGTGTACAATGTACCAACCTTAACCCAGTCTGAATATGGAGCAGAAATATTCCATTAGTCACCACTGGACATGAAAAAATCCCTGCTAACTTGTAGTGTAGTATGAGTGGGACTAGAAGTGTTCAAAATCCTTTATCTTCTGAAAGCATGTAAGCCGTATTTGCTGAGGTTAGGTGGGATTTTTGTTGTTGTATTTTGGGTTTTGGTTGGTTTAGGGTTTTTTGTTTGTTTGGGGTTTTGGGATGTTGTTGTTTGCTTAGTTGGGGAAGGATTGTGTGGTTTGTCTTTTTGTTGTTGTTTTTAGTGGTTGTCTTATTGTGGGGTTGTGTTGGGGTTTTGTTTGTTCGTTTGTTTTCAGTTTGGTGTCTGCTTTCATACAATTTTGAGCATCAGCCTTACTTTGGCATGAGGTTCATAGCACTTCAGAATAAGTAGGGATTTATTAAGGTTTCATGTGCATATCAGCAGCATGCCCAGGCAGGTCAATTGAGAGGTATATTTGTACTTTCTGGATAGAAGTTAATGTACAATTTAAAAATTTTACTTGTTTTTAAAACTGTAATTTAGGAACAAAATGTGAAGATGAGCAAAAAAGCTCTTAATTAGCATCATTACAGTTAGTACTTTCCTCAGCTGTCATCTCAGCTTTCACTTTCTCTTTAACCCCAAAAGAGAATATAAGCAAATTTCCATTTGAAAATGAAATATTACTAGTTTCACATCAAATTATTGTTTCCTTGTTAAACTTTTTGCGAGAACTAAAGGAGAATTTTTTGGCATTTTATCTCAGTGTGTGCAGATAAGTGTTGAACAGGCAAGCAATGGAATGTTGGGAATTTTTTGTGGAGATATCTGTGGAATGGGTAACCCTTTCTGACAAGGAGTTTACACACAGTACCACAGTATCACCAAGGTTGGAAGAGACCTCAAAGATCATCAAGTCCAACCTGTCACCACAGAGCTCATGTCTAGACCATGGCACCAAGTGCCACGTCCAATCCCCTCTTGAACTCCTCCAGGGATGGTGACTCCACCACCTCCCTGGGCAGCCCATTCCAATGGTGAATGATTCTGTCAGTGAAGAACTTTCTCCTCACCTCGAGCCTAAACTTCCCCTGGTGCAGCTTGAGACTGTGTCCTCTTGTTCTGGTGCTGGTTGCCTGAGAGAAGAGACCAGCTCCCTCCTGGCTACAATCCCCCTTCAGGTAGTTGTAGAGAGCAACTGACTTTTAAGTCAGTGACTTTTAACACTGGGTTGCAATTATACTTTTATAAATCCTTACATTTAATTATACCTTTCTCCAGTGCGAAGGATATCTTGGGTAATTTCACTTTATTATACCAGCCTGTCACCTGGTTATACTGCCAACTAAAGCTTTGGTTGAGGAAATCATAATGATTTCCCCTTTTATTCGATTGTTCTCAAACTCAGAAAAATATCAACTTTTGCCTGGAGTATTCCTTGCTTGGTTTCCACCCAAAAAGAATTTTTAAATTGTTTGATCAGAAATTAATTTCAGAGTGTGAGCATGGGAAAATAGACAGACATGTCTCATTATAAAAAAAGCACTGGTGTTATTTTGAACATCTGTACAACTGTAATGGAGAGATGTTAGAAGCTGAAATTGAGTGAAAAATTGTTTTGATTTGCTTGAGCTATAGGCTTTTGAAGACAGGACTGTGCACTTGGTCAGAGCAATTTATTTTTCACTAGCTGTGAAAATTTTTCATGCTGTGATGCTTTTATGGTCAATATGCTAACTGAGCCAGGGGCTGGGGGTGGGATGACTTTTCAGCTGGAGCTGACAGAAAAACCTCTGCAGAACAGAAAATAGCTTTCAACAGCAATGATTTGGCCTTCACTGAAAACGTTAATTGGAATAAAACAAATGCAAGTGCAATCATTTTGAATCTTGAAAAATAAGACAGACATTTGTTTTTACATTCTGGTGGGGGGGTTTGTTTGCTTGGGTTGTATTTTTTTTGGTTATATTTGTTTTTTGTTGGTTGATTAGTTTTGGTTGTTTGGGGTTTGTTTCAGGTGGGGTGGGTTTTTTTTTTGTTTGTTTGTTTGTTTTTGGTTGGTTGGTTGGTTTTGTCATCAAACTTCTTAACCACTGCTAAAAGAAAAAAAAAAAATCTACCTTCAAATTGAAATGGGACTTCTGTATTACTTGTAATATTTCAGTCATCCAAGAAGTAGTAGTTGGGTACCTCTTTGTTTACCAAAGATGTATGCACTAGATCTTCCAGTGATGCTGGCTACCGTTTAGGAACATGAGACTGGTGATACTGGAGTGCATTTGAGATGCATTGCAAATTACTGTCTGTCAGACAAAGTACAAAATCCACCAAAGCAGGCAATTATGAAGAACCCCAGTAAAATTATTTTGGGCTCAGTTAACTACAGGTTATATCCAAGGGCATGCTTTTTAAAATAGATGTAGACTCTATCGCCCTTACTGCTACTGAATTTATTTGTCTTGCCACAAAGTACACAGGGAAAATTCCAGAATAACTTGTAGCTTGATATAAGTAAATTAATTTTATTCAAAAGAAGGTAGAGTTGATTTGAAGAACAGAGCAAAAGGTACATTTTTGGTCAAGATATATGAGCTGGGTAACAGAATTGTTTTGACTTTCAAAGTGAAGTTGCACTAATAATATGAAAATAAATGTAATCAGTGCTGACTTAATTTGCTGTAACTTGATGTCACTAATTTGTATAGCCAGGAATGTTTAGGCATTGCTAGCAGTATGTAAAATGGATAAGATGTACATAGGACATGTGAGAAGTAGATAGAAGAACATAGTAAAAGCTTATTCAGGAAAAACTGTAATTGCTGGAGGTGTAAAATATCTGTATTGATGTTAAGCTTCTGCTCTCAAAATTCATGGACATTGTTTTGTGTGTATAAAGGTATAACAAAATGCTGAGAGATTGCCATGGAGGATTTGATGGGAAATAAGGGCTTATAGTCACAACAGAAGAACATTAAATTTACCAACAGTTCTCAGGTAAACCGAAGAACTTGATGTTATTTTCAAAATATTTAGTGACTAACAGAAAATTAAAAGTTCTGACTCCCACCAATTTCAGTCTAACATAGAAACATAGTCATAAAACAGTTTGAATTGGAAAGGGACCTTTAAAAATCACCTAGTCTAACCTCCGTGCAATGGGCAGGAAAATCTTTATCTAGTTCAGGTTGTTCAGAGCCCTTCTTGTGTGACCTTGAAAAGCCTAAATTTTTGTTGTGTTTTGGTTTGATTTTTTTGCTTGTTTGTTTGTTTAGCTTCTAGCCTCTGTAAAACTATGGAGACTAACTGTTTCTGCTGCATTTTGTGTAAGAAATATAAATTCTACAGCTGGGCTGGATGTGACTATAGGATGATGTTAATAAATGCATATAAGTGCTTATAAATACCTAAATGGCAGGTGTCAAGAGGATGGGGTCACACTCTTTTCAGTGGCGACCGGTGATAGAACAAGGGGCAACAGGCACAGACTGGAACATAGGAAGTTACACCTGAACATGAAGAAAAAATTGTTTACTTTGAGGGTGATAAGCACTGGAAAAGGATGGCCACAGAGCCTGTTGAGTTGTCTTCTCTGGGGAGATTTAATACCTGCCTGGACACAGTCCTGCGCAACCTGATCTAGGTGAACCTGCTGTAGAAGGGGAGGTTAGGCTAGATTATTTCCAGAGGTCCTTTCCAAACCCTACCATTCTGTGATTCTGCAGTATTCTACACAGTTTTTAATTTCATTTTGAATACATTTTAACATTTGTTTCATTTCAAATGCATGAAGACTTTTATTCATTGATAATGTATTGTTGAAAGTATACTGAAGCAAAAGGAGTCTTATGATGGAACTTTGAGATGACTTTGGTTTTTCAGAGATGTAATAATTTACTGTGATATAAAAGAGCAGTTATGTTTTACTCTTTTCTTACTCTCATAACATTTCTTTCCATAATGCTGTATTCACTTTTTTTGCAACATAATTATTTCTCTGTTTTTGCAGCCCCAAGCATTTCACTGCTATTGATTTACTATTTGCATTTAGATTTAAATGACTGACTAATAATAATGGAGTCATTTCACCTGAGTCATAGCATCTCATACTTCAGTAAAGGAATTTTTGTGTTACAGATGATGGGATTGCTTCCTTCATTTTAACCAAAATAAACTATTAATAATTTGTCTGAAATACCTTTGCTTATTCCCCCTACATTTTCAGATACAGCTACTTAATGTTCAGCACTGTAGCTTTCACACAAAAATGCTTTCCAATTCTCATCTACAACTGCAGAAAGAAAATTAAGCTATTGGGTTCTATCCACAGAGCCTTTAATTGATTAGCTCCTCGGTGCATGTGGGTTTTATTCCTTTAATTAAAACACAACATTTATGGAAGCAGAAGAATAAATTTGAATGGGATCAGAAACCTTCAAAATTATGCCAGAGCAGTTTGGTAGAGAAAGTTAGGGCTGACTGAAGAAGAAGAGGAGAAGGAGAAAAGAAGAAGAAAAGGAGAAGAAGGAGGGGAGAAAAATAAAAGAGAGAAGAAAATCAAGGTTATGAATTGTTTGTTCATAGATGTTTCCATTAATTAAATATTCTATGTGAGGATAAACCATCCTAGTTTCCCTTAAGTATTAGGTCAGGCCAATCTGGAAAGTATTGCATTCTTATTTCAATATCTTAAGCTGCTTATTGTGATTTCTTAATGTTCAGAACTACACCAGATGAAAGCATCCACTTTATATGAGTATTTTCAAAAATTACTCTTTCATGTCTATTATAATAGGCGTAGTGTTAAGATGCACATACCATTCCTCACCATATATCCTTAAGAGAATCAGAAGGTTGTAGGCAAACCAGTTTCACTACATGCAGGTGCAATAAATGGCTATGGTTTTTCAGGCTTCATATTTCAGGTGGGATCTCTATATGACCAAAAAAAGCCTTTATATGAGAGTATGCTTTTTTGATTTGCTCCATAGAATACATAAACTCCTAGATTAATCTTCCCAATCACATACAAGACATGCCTGTCATTTAAGGAACTATGACTGGAGAGTCACTAGAACCATTCGATTTACAGGTATGATGTAGTATCGGGTCCCAAATCACAACTGGATGTGAACATTCATTGGAATGCCCAAATTCCCCTCACCTACTGTAGAACTGCACAGCTGCTTTATGAATTTTTGATTTGCTCCTTTTTATTTCAGGTTTTACTACCGTTCTGACATTGTCCAAAATACTATACAAACAGGAACAGATTACTGCCCTATATTCATCGTATTCATCTTAACTGGTTCATTTTGCAAATAGGAGATTTGCTGAATCACAGAAACATTCAGGTTGGGAAAAGACCCTCAGGGTGACCAAGTCCAACAAATAACCCTACTCTGCAAAGATCACCCCTAAACCATATCCCCAAGCACCACATCTAAATGACCTTTAAACACATTCAGTGGTGGTGACTCAACCACCTCCCTGGGCAGCCCATTCCAATGCCTGACCACTCTTTCTCTGAAAAATTTTCTCCTAATGTCCAGTCTAAACCCACCCAGTAGTAGCTTTAGGCCATTCCCTCTTGTTCTATCACTGATTACCTGTGAGAAGAGACCACCACCAGCCTGTCCACAATGTCCTCTCAGGTAGCTGTTCAGAGTGATGAGGTCCCCCCTCAGCCTCCTCTTTTCTACACTAAACAAATATAAACTATAAATCTGCATCATTACAAACATGAAGTTAATTTTTAACACACTGTTGGAAAAGAAACAACAAACTTCCCCAGTGCATAAAAAAAAAAAAACAAACAACAACTAACCAACCAAAACCCAATACTCAAACCCTTATAGGTGATGAGGTGTAGATAAACTACGAGGTCTCAATCTTTTCTTTAAAATATGTCCTTCTGTCTGTGCAATATGCCACTGATTTTCATGGGAACCTTTTACCATTTATGCCTGAATCTCGGTGGGATTCTGACTGTGAATAAAGGTTAAGTGAATTATTGCTAGGTGGTTACAAGTATGAAGGTAACCTAGAGCCCTGTATGCCATGGTGACCTGCAAGTTACTGTGCAAGATGAGGAATGAGGAGTTTATCAGTTACCTCATTCTCTGCAAGTGCAGTGCCCCATAGCCAACAGAGAACTGGTCTGGCAGCAAGTCCCACTTCACTTTCTAGACTTCACTAGGTTTGTCAGTTTTTAAGGGCAAACCACAGCACCTGATCTCTCTTGAAAGGCTCTCATTGGGAAGAATGTATATTATTTTATTTGTGTTGAAAAAATTATTCCCATATTAGTTCTTTGTTTGAATTGAGTCTAGTTACATGTCCCAGATAATAATAACTGCAGTAGCTCTTGGGCTATTAGATACTCTGTGTGTAAAATAATAATGTGAACAATATATAAAGAGGTAAATTTGTAATAAGGTCAGGAGAGAATGGTAGAGAATAACATAAAATTACAAAAGTTTCTATATATGTTATTTTGAATTCATTTATTTTGAAGACTTGAGAGTTGGTAAGATCAGTCAACCATTTCTCCACCCTTCTCATTCATCCAACTCCTCATTCAGTTGGTAGTAACCATAATTAAACCAGAATTTAACATAAACCCACTAATCCCATAAAAATTTAGGATTAACCACTCTGCATTAGCTAACTGGTGCCATGGCCACTCCTATTTGTGCAGTCTGGTAATGGCTAACCTTAAGTTCTTGAACATGATGTAGAAATTAAGTGTAGAAATTAGAAAGGAGTGTGACACTACTTGCACTCTTCGAAGATTTTTCCAAGGCATCATCACCTTTGTATAAAAACCTTTCTAATTTCTGAGAAGAGAACATATTTTGCTTCTCTTAGTATTTTCCTATGGTTGTCTTGAGCCACTTCTTATTCTTATAAAATGGGTCTGGCATTGCTGAACAGAGGCTTTGCAATAAGTTTACAAAACAGGATTAACTGATTGTGCCTTCCAGTCAAGTGTGACAAGGGTTTGTGTTTGAACGTACATAATACACAACACACACAAAGAAATAATTATTTCATTGTGTCAAGTGTTTGGTTTGGGGTTTGGGATATTTGGATTTTCTGTGGTTGGTTTATTTGTGTTTGTTTTTTAATAGGTAGGACCATTCTGAAATTGGTTGCTAAAGGAGCACATGAAGATTTAATGAATGAAAATAATTTTTCATACAGTGATCTCACTTAGGAAAAGTCAAATAGAGTTTTACCAGCATTTACAAAGCATTCACTTTTGAGCTGAAAAAGAAAATTATTTTCTCCCCTAAAATTTTAAGGACTTAATGACAGAGATTTTAATGAAGACATCTCAATCATAATATCTTTTCACTGACAATCTGCTTAATGAACTCTGAAGCCATAGAACTTATAAGAAGGATTAAATCAAGGAAGTCTCTAATGATTTCCCAATCCCCAGTTGAAGCTGTGACTTTATAAGAGATGACCTTTTGTCCTTGGTAAAAGGGTTGTCAAAAGGTAGTTTTGATAATTTTCCTCTAAGAAGAATGTAGTCTGATGAAGAGATTGTATCTATATCAAAGAACTTCACAAGGTTCCTTTCTGTTAAGAGCATACTGTTCACACGTTTCAGGGGGTCAGAACAGAAATTTGGCTAATTAGAAAATTACTTTTTCCCATAAAATTGTATGTTAGACTGGAAAGCTAAACATGAAAAGAATGAAATTTGGATTTGCAAGAAATGAGTTTTTCTTTGACTATAAACATGGATAGATGTACTAGTAGTGTCTAGGAATGTTTATTGTTTGTCAGAATAAAAATCTCACCTGTATTTGTACATATGAGATGTACTAACACCAAGGAAAAGAGAAAAGAATTATAAAAATCTCACCTGTATTTGTACATATGAGATGTACTAACACCAAGGAAAAGAGAAAAGAATTATAGATCTCTAGGAAGACATATCTATAAATACAGATCAATGGAGGTCAAAAGAAAACCCAGTGAGGTTCATTTAGAAAAAGAAAAGCTGGGTATAGTAAATAGGAAAAAAAAAATCAGGAGAGAAATGAGTCTCAGGAGAGCATTCATACTATGTCTAAGCTTTATAGCCTTTGAAAATGATGCGTTGGCAGCATATGAATGGCACAGATTTTTTTATTTCCTGAATGACATTATTTCCGTAAGAGATTTCCCTTGGTCCTATACAAAACAAAATACCTGCACCACTGGTTATATGAATGCTCCACTCAGTGAGCGAGAAAACATCACATCAGCTCCTTTCTACAGGTTTTCCAGCAATCCTCTAGGCTGTGGCTTGGATCATGCTAATTAACTACTTATTCAAAATATAATAAAATTACATGTAGGGCTCAGAACATTCAGATTTTTTAAACACTTGGCTATCTAAGATAAACTAGTATATTCTGGAGACTTGGAAGTTGTGCCAGCTTCTATAAGCCAAGGTTTTGGCCTGTAGAATAAGTTTATTCAATTTAACATCCCTTTTTTTGGTATTGTTTTAGAAGTGGTGATTTTTTTTTTTTAATATAATTGTGTGTTCTACAAGAACAGCATGGATTCTCAAGATAAGGGCTTTAGAAATTAACTTCCAAAGATTTACATAAATTCTCTCATAAAGTCCCTGTCCCTACTACTTGAGAGTGAAATCTTATAAGGCATTATAACTTTAGATACATTTGATCAAAACTGAAAGAGAATTCTCTACCAAGCTGGAAAACTATTGAATCTAGAGAGCTTGATAAACAAATCCCACTATAGGCAGTTATGCAGATTTAATACACAGCACAGAATTAAGCAGATACAGCAAGCAGTGCTGTAGAATAAAATAAGGTCAGGAAGAACCAAATTCTGTCAAGACCTAGGCTCCAAATAAACCACTATGATGGTTTCATAGTTTTTGGTTAACACAGGCCAGCCTTGAACAAATTCTGAAGTAGAATAGAATAGAGTAGAACAGAATAGAATAGAATAAACCAGGTTGGAAGAGACCTTCAAGATCATCGCGTCCAACCCATCATCCAACACCACCTAATCAACTAGACCAAGCACCCTATCAAGTCTCCTCCTAAACACCTCCAATGATGGCGACTCCACCACCTCCCCGGGCAGCACATTTCAATGGCAATCACTCTCTCTGTGTAGAATTTCTTCCTAACATCCAGTCTGAACCCCCGCTAAAGCACATTCTTAAATATGCAAGCAGTCCTTATAAAGTAGATAGCCCAACAGTTAAAGTCAAAAATATGCTTTAATAGTTTGTTGCATCACTGTTCTTAGTAATATCTCATGCTGCTTGTAAGCTTTTGGGACAATGGGAAAAAAAGAAACTGATATACTTGTTAGCAAGTTTTCTTCCTTCGGGAGAATGAAACTATTCTCACATCTTCTCTTGCTATTTGCACTCCTCTCCACATCTGCAGTGGTAGAAACCACTTACCTGAATGGTCAGCCCTCTTTTCATCTTCCCTTATAGTTAATGAAAGGAGAAGCTCCTTCATATGGCTATATGCAGCAGTAGTTGGGTGTGGGTGAGTTACCTTCTGGAACAGGGCTTATTCCCTCTTCCTTACACAGGTTTAGTTGATTAACAGGTAACAAGGATGACTACACTTGAGTATCTTAAGTATGGTCTTGGCTCAGCTTGAAACCTCAGTGAAAACTGTCAACCAATAGATAAAAAAGGTCAGCACTTAGCAACAAAAGAATTTCACTCCTCTATCTTGAATTATAAAATTGTATGGAATTTTATGTAGTGCAAACCTCATGAGAGCACAGAAGGACCTTTCCCATTCAGTGAGTTTGTGTAGCTACATGGTTTTAATTTTTAAATCTGATAAATGTTGCTAGATTAAGTTTGATTTTTTAATTGTATTTTAAAATTTTGTATGTGTGTACCTATGCTGCCAGGTAAACTAACACATATTGTTGTGCATTTGTGTAGTATCTGCAGAGATCCACACTGCATTATTGTAGTTTGCAGCGCCTGGTACTGAGGATGTCTCCAAAGGGGGACAGAATGCTTCCTGGATTAGTTACACTGACTATTTGCAGTAATTTTCTGCAAGGGAGGGTTTGAAGCATGCCTTTCCCCCTGCTGAGAAGTTTAGCAAGAATGTGTTGATGCTTTTAGCATCTCCACCCTTCTGCTTGCTCTCACACTGATGCTAAATTTTATTTCCTCCCTTAATTTATTTTGTCCCTATGAAGATACAGTGCAAGTTTGTAGTCTTCCCTGACCCTCCAGTTAGGAGTCCTTTCCCCTTCATCTCTGGCCATGAATAGGAAGGGTGGACATAACCTTCCAAGGCTTCACTGATGCTGATCTGGGTGGAGAACTCACACCTTACTCTGACAAAGTATCTTTTTTGGCTAGTTTTACTAGAGATGACAGAAATAATGCCTCCAAAATGTAACAATTATTTAAACCAGAGCAATAAAAAAAAATTGGTCTTAATTATCAACTGGTTGGAGGTTTCATTTGTTTTAGTTTATGCTCTTGTATCACCATCAGGACTCCAACACAACCAGCTGTTACACTCGTAAGGTCAATGCCATGGTATCTTGGGCTCTAGTTTACCTCCTCAGTAGTTTTTGTGTCATGAGTACAGCTGACTTTGTAGCCAAAGTCTATTTCTGTGGGCCTCTATCAAATAAAACTCTTGAGCAGAGGGACCAGACCAGAGAGGTATATATACTTTAATGTTAATGCATTTACTCACAGATAGACACAGCTCGCCTTTCTCCCTTCCTACTTTAATTTCTTAAGGGACTTCAGGACTTGAAGCTTAAGAAAGCAGACTGAGAAAAGCTAGATGTCTGTAGGGGTATGTAGATGCTCTCCCACAAGCTCCCTCTACATTTTTTTTTCTCGTTATCAGCTAGACCCTAGTTTTGATTGGTACCAGGATTCCAGAGATGCAAGCTTGCTTTCTCACTCCAATAACATGTACAGGGCTAGCTGAACCAACCCCTAAATCAATAAAATAGCTGTTTTGAAATAGAGCAAAGAAAAAAGTGTTCTAGGAAAGCAAGCAATATTAGGTCTCGTCAGAAACACACAGGGAATATATTTTTTTGTTTAAATCCTACTTGATTCAACTCCTGTTCTGCTGAGCTGAACCTGAACTAGTTATTGAACCAAGTAATCTTTAAAATACATCAGAATGTCTCTTCTACATCAAATATAAGCATATCTGAATACTTTAGTCTGCAGATTACTATAGACCCTTCAGTAGACAGAAATACAGAGTTTTTAAGTAACAAATTGCTTGCATATCAAAACTCAAACTTACCTACTGAATGCAAACACTGAGTATTTAGCTATTAACCCAGTTTGCCATTTATCTACTGGTAATAGAGTCCATTTAGCCACTAATAAATATGAGATTATTAGACTGGTTTGCAAGTACCATAAATGCCAAACCGAAGATAATTAATCCATGAATCAGCAAATACCATTTGGACAGATCTACTATCTATATCCTAACCACCTCCAAAATGATGCAAATGGCACAATGGCTCAAAGCATACCATGAAGTTTCCTTGAAATATGATTTTGCTTTCTCTTGAAAGAGAAAAAAGCCAACCCCCTTCCCCCAGCTTTGCTGAGTTGGTTAGCATGGCTGCTCACAATTATCTCCACTTCACAATGCAAAGATTATTAGAGAGACCATGTTTTCCCAAAATGAAATCTGAAGTGTTGCTGAAAGAGTGAAATTCCCGTGGTCTGAACTTTTTGGAATGCTACAAACCCTATTACCATATAGACAGCTTTCAAATAGTGCAGTGAATCATATGGATAGATGTGACCTTTTCTAGTAAAAGCTCACATTTCTTGCATGAGAACAGGACATCCATAATTTGGAATTGTTTTTACTAAATCTGCTGCCAGACCGTGGTGCTACTGGGAATCATAGCAGAATGCAAGAAAGTCAGTGTTTGTGCAGCTCTGTAAGGTTACTCATGATGAAAGCTAAAGTCCAGACGAAATTGAATCTGGTCAGGGATGTCAAAGGCAACAAGAAGGCCTTTGTCACACAGGTAAAGAATAAAGACTAGAGACAATGGGGGCCCATTACTCAATAAGATGGGGGACTCAGTTATGTAGGACATAGAAAAGGATGAAGTACTGAATGCCTTCTTCATCTCAGTCATTATTAGCAAGACTAATCCTCAGGAATCCCACATGCCAGAGACCAAGGGGAAAGGCTGATGCAAAGAAGATGTATCCTTGGTGGAAAAGGATCAGGTTGGGGAGTACTTAAGAAAACTGAACACACATAAATCCATGGGGATGCGCCCACATATGCTGAGTGAGTTGGCAGACACCATTGCAAGGCAACTCTTGACAATCTATACTCAGTCAAGGAATGGGAAGAAGTTACTGAAGACTGGAGGAGAGCAAATGTTAGCTCCATCTTTAAGAACAGGGAGAAGGACAAGCCAAGGAACAACACGCCAGTCAGCTTGACCTAAATCCCTTGCAAGATGATGAAACCATTTTCAGGTATGTTAAGGTTAAGAAAATCATCAGCAGGAGTGAACATGGCTTCACCAAGGGAAAGTCATGCTAGACCAACTTGATAAAAATTGTATGATGAGGTGGCTGGCCTAGCAAATGAGAGGAGAACAGTAGATATTGTATATCTAGAATTCAGTAAGATCTCTGATACTGTAAGATGCTCATAGACAAGCTGTTGATGTATGGGCTGGATGAGCAACAGTGAAGTCAGTTGAAAAGTGGATGAAAGAACATGCTCAGAGTGTGGTAATCAGCGGCACAAATTCTAATTGGAGGCCAGAGGGTGCCTCAAGGGTCAATATCAGTTCCAATTATCTTTACCATCCTTGTCAATTATCTGGATGATGGGATAGAGTGTACTCTCACAGGTTTGTTGACATAAAACTGGGTGGACTGGCTGATATGCCAGAGGATCATTCCACCATGCAGAAGGACCTTGACATCCCGAAGATATGGGCCAACAGGAACCTCACAAAGTTCAACACGGAAAATTGAAAAACCCTGCACCTGAGGAGGAAAACTCCCATTCACCAATATATGCTGTAGGCCAATCTGTTGGAAAGCGCTTGTCAGAAAGTGGCCTGGGGGACACCAGGTTGATCAGGAAACAGCAACAGCTTCATGAAGCAAGAATGCTTTGTCTAATGATATTCTCCATTAGAGCAACATGGATATACTGGACAGTGTCCTGTGAAGAGCCACTAATAAAGAGCCTCGTGCATCTCAGTTATGAGGACAGGCTGAGAGAGCTAGGACCATTCAGCCTAAAGAGGAGAAGTTGCAGAAGGATCTTATCAATGTATATAAATACCTGAAGGGAGGGTGTAAAGATGAGCCAGATGTTTTTCAGCACTGACAAGACAACAAGCAATGGGGACAAACTGAATCATGAGTTTCCCTCCAAACATGAGGAAACATTTTTTCACTGTGAGGGGGACTGAGCCCTGGCACAGGTTGCCCAGTGAGGTTGTGAAGTGTCCATCATTGGAGACGTGCAAAAGCCATCTGGACATCTGGCTTTAGATGGCCCAGCCTGAGCAGGGGAAGTTGGACTAATTGATGCCCAGGGGCCCCTTCCAAACTCAAGCATTCTGTGATTCTGTGAAGTTTGAAGAGTAACAAACTGTATTTGAGTCAAAGTATCAATGTATTGCGCTCTGACAGCCTAACAGAGGCAGCACTGGGCAGTTTTAAACCGGGAACTTCCTGCAGGTTTCTGCGTGCTTTGGAGTCCTGCCAGTTTAGAAGAGTGGAACCCTCTTACCAGCTTCTGAAAACATAGCTAATCCCAGAGGGCACAGATCTGAGTACTGCATTTGATCATTGTTTCTAGAAAAGCTTGCTGAATTTGCATTTTTAAAAGAGAAAGAAGAGATGTTTTTATGTGAAGTTGTTTTGAAAAGAAACAGCAATGGCTTGCCTTGAAAGACATTCATGGGTTGGGATTATCAAAAGAGTAGTGAAGTTTGCTTCTCCCTTCGGTTTGTGCAGGCAAAAAAAAATAAAATTAAAAAATAATCAAGAGTGCTTGACTCTTCTTTTATGAGCAATCTTTTCAAATCCAGTGTTTACTTTTCATCCAGAAAATGGTAAATTTGCAAACTCCACATTATCACTAATGTCACTTGTGAAACATTAACTTAGTCCTTACAGTTAATGTCATCCTCAACCCAAGATGTGTTTGATCCAGTCACCTATAAACTTGCACTTATCTTTCATTTACCCTCCATTTCTTATGCAGTTGGGTCAGGTCACATTGTTTTGTTCCACAGTGCCTGAACAGGAGAGCAAAGACAGCTGCTTTCTGTTCCTTGTAATTCCATGGTTCCTGTATTCCCATGGCCCAAGCCAGAGCCACACATAACAGAAAAGGAGCAAGTGCAGGTGTTTGCCTGAGAGCTCCAAACTGGATTATTCTCAGTGTGACAGAATGGTGGGGGTGTTTACCTGGAATCGTCAATGTGCATTGAACATGCACATTTTGAAAGACTTTTAATTTCTATTTTAGAAGATTTTTCCCAAGGGACAGCTTCTTTATTCCTAAGTTGGCTCCTTTGTCAAAGAAACACAGTAGAACACAGTATTTTACTTTAGTCTTAAGGTCAGAATTAGCTGTACTTTCCACAAACACACACACCCCCGCCCCCCTAAATACCCATTCAAAAGCAGACACGCACATAAAAAAAACCTGACAGGTCTGTAAACACTTTATGGCACAGCCCTCTCCTGAAAATACTGGGCAACCTTTACTTTGAGATTACTGGGAGCCTCATTTGTTATGCATATACTTCATGCCAGTAGTTTATTATGTAAATCTATGCTTATCTCTAAAGCCTGGAAACATTTTTTAGAAGAAATCATAACCACAGCAGTAAATATTTTAAGCTTAGTGTTCTTAATTCAGTAAAAAAAAACCAGGCAAAATGCTGCTTACATATTTTTATCTAGTTTCTGCTGGCTGCCACAGTTGTAAAACAGTATCTCAGAGCCCTCCAGTGTTCCTATTGCATGAACAGACCCAGTGATTCACCCAGGCTTCTCATGGGTGTGAGGCTGCAGTTGGGCTGCACGCAAATCTAGCTTATCTGCCTTTATTGTATATCTCCATACTCTGGTGCCAGCAGGTGGAAAGACTGCGGGATTGGTTCTCTTATACGCAATGCCGGTATCCTTTAATACTTCTACAGAGCCCCAAACTAAACATGAGTAAATAATTAATAAAAATTAAACTATCAATTTTGAACATAGCAAGTGGATTTTTTGTGCCAAAGAGAGACAAGAAATCTCTAGGAAGAGAAGAATATGTCCTTGCTTCAGAATTGATGGGTCTGATAGATATCAGCAGTTTTGTTACTTTGCCTTTAGCCTGGTGGGGGGCCAGGGGGTAGCTATGGGGGCACAGGCCCTGTATGGAAAGGCAGCTGTGTCTGAGGAGGTGGCAGTGTTGTGTAACCACACTGACAGAGTGCGTCATAACATGTGACATGTGGCAGCAGAACAGCCTTAAATAGCTCTCATCATCTTTTCTCCTCCGGAGGTTTTGAGGAAAATTTGGTTTTCTGAGTAATGTTTTATCCTTCCTAAAATCACCTGATAATATTGCTCAGACTCCTCTAGGGGACATCTCCCTAAGTTCTTGGAGAGCTTTAGGGTAGAACAGGTGGGGAACCCAGTCTTTAAAGTCCATATACTAAAAACATATTCCTGGGACTATGGGATGAATATGTGTTTATTAATTCTGGTGTTAAAACTGATTAATGTCCCTTCATGACCTCTGCTGTAACAGAAGCTAGGGGCTAAATTAATTCTTATTTGCACTGGAGCCATTTTTAGAAAAGTATTTGACAATGACTAAAACTTTTCCAGTGATAGAGAATCCATTACAAAAAATAAAATTTTAACAGTTTATTATCTTTTCTCCTATCATTTAAACTTTGTTCTTGAAGGTTCAAGAACTTACCTGGATTCATCATGCATACAGGATTTTGTTATTCATTTGTCTGCTAGACTTCAGAGACCTTATTACCACATTTCTGTTCTTTATTCTCATACCTGCAGACTGTGACCAAGTCACTGTTAATCTCTGTAAACTAAATATGTTGAGTTTGTTAACTCTCTTCAAGAGTTGCTTCTACATTGTAATGGTTTAGTGTGAGGGCTAAACTCCCTCATTCCCCCCAACTCCCTCTCCCATCTCTTCTTTCCTTACCAGGAAGTAAGAAAGAAAGGAGGAAAAAAAAAACAGAGGCAGAGGGAGAATTTTCAGTTGATTTACACAGAATATTTTACGACCTTGCTACAAAGGTATCATATTACCTCAGTATATAGAGAGAATAGAAGAAACGGGGAAAGGATACCTGTCTGAATCTGGTAACAGACAAAAATGCAGCTGCCCGCTCAAGGACCAGAAAAGCCAGAGGGTGTCCAGTCTCTTCTTTCCAGGGCTGTAATGTGGCACAGCTGTAGATGCAGCAGTTGTAAATTCAAGATTCTGATAGTGGGGAACATTATGTGGTTCAAACCACAGAGCCACTGTGTCCTGGGAGCTCCTTTCTGTAATCATGGCTTTCATTTTTCATTTCTGGTTAATTAATGTTGGTGTGTAACAGTACTAAAATGCAGGCTGCTGCCCATACCCAGGGGACCTGCATTCCACTGACCTATGCCTTTCATGCTTTACCTCAGATTTTGACATGAATACAGTTTCTGTTAACTGGCTTCCCTCCTGACATCCAGAAACAGCCAATAACAACCCCAAAGTCTAGTAAGAAGCCCAGAGTTCCTGGGGCTTAGCCTAGAGCCCCTTTTCTACCTGCAAAGCAGTGCTTCTCCTTTGCCAGAAGGGAAAATCTGTTGTCCAATGCACCACTTCTCCACATCATTCACATCACAGATCACCATCTACTACTGATCCTCAGCAGGAAATCTCTTTATCTCAAAAGGTGCTTTTGCAGCTGGCCTGCCAGGCATTCTGAAACACTGCTCTGGGAAAGATATTTCTCTGCTGGTTAGATGTATTAGAGGTCAGGTTTTATAAGTGCCAATCTTCTTATAATGGAATTTATTAAGTTAAGACTTAGTTTTTCTCAACATCTGGTGTCAGAACCCATAATACAAGATGGATTTCTCATCCATGTTCACCATGTTCAGCACTCAGTTTAGACAGGCCAAGGGCAGGGCATTGGCTGCAGTTGTCAGTAGTCACTGCAGTTGGGAATAGGGTGCACCAATGGTGTTTGGAATTTAGGGTGAAAGCAGGAAGGTAGAAGTCACCCCAGAGATGTTTACTGGTTTGCAGGCAACAGAGTCATGTGGGATACTGAGGCTGTGGATGGCAGCTAGGAAGAAAAAAGCAGCTGCTGGATGGGTGACAACCATTAAGAATTGAAATGTTTTAAGGGGTAGCAAATCACGAACCAGCAACAGCAAGCTGAGAGCAGAGACTGAGGCAGCTACAGAGCAGAAACAAGCTTGGGTTCCCTTCCCTCCTCCCCCACTTCTCTTCCCTTTTCTTTGAACCTGACATAAGCAACTTTTTCTCCAGGCGCTGCTCACAGACAGCATCAAAGCTGTGCATCCAGAAGGAAAATGACTGCTAGAAACAGCCTGTAGCTAAACTATCTTGGACAAATAAGTGTGTTTTCTATATATGCTCTGGATATTCAGCTACTTAGGGATGGTGTTTTTCTATTTCTCACTCCTTTCCTTTTCCTTTAAACTGGCTTCAACACCACATCACTATTTTATAGCAAACATGTGAAATACGAAACATAAAGTAAGAAGAAGGCAGTAGCCTTCTGTTTGTTACCAAACCTTCCAAATATTCCCACTACTGTCCCCCCACTTCATTTGCCATTCAGCAGTATTTTGAAAACTTCTGTCAATACCCTGCTCAGTGAAAAAGAGTTCATTAAAACAATAAGAGAAGATCAATGATGATTTATAGGCAGAAGGGAGGGAACTAAGTTTGAATGGATAAATAGCTCTGAAATGAAATCTAAATCTACAAAGTGCTCGGAAAGAAAAGAAAAAATATCTGTCTTCAAGTGGAAATGGAAGAGCCAAATTCTGCTTGGTCACGGACATTAGCTGAATGAAAAGTGCACAACTAGACAGCTTGCAGGTTACCAGTGGCAATGATGAGTAGGTTGGAGGTTTATAGCAACTGTTGGTTTCTTTTTTGGGCTATGTTTTTCATTACAAGTTAAGAAAACTTTTATCCTCCTCAGTATGTAAAATGGTCTCAGTGAGTTCTGAAATGTGTTCCTTGCCAGAGCTTTCTCCCCACTTTAGTACCTACAGGCTTTTCCTTTCAAACACTGAAATAATTCTTATTTCTGGATTGCCTTCTCATGACAAAAATACAAACTGATTTCTTCCAGCTTCTCCACCTATTTTTTTCCTCTCTCTAATCCCTAACAGAAAATTAATTTCAGAGTATGACACATTTCCACTGTGGTATATGAATGTCATACAGAGGGCAGTGCTGCCTCTTCAAAATCTCTCCTGCTTCCAAATGTTACACCACTCCTTATATTATTTTAGCAGGATTTGCTGCTTTTTAAGACAAACAGTGATCCACTGCAGGAATGAATTTACACTGGCCTTGTGCCATCTAATCTTGAGAACAGAGACACTGAGTTTAACATTTCTGAGACAAACTGTGATGTGTTACAGGCAGTATGTAGCTTAAATTCTAAGGAGGGAGAGAAGACGTTTCAATAGGGATTGTTTAACACAAGCAGTATTTTATAAAAATGCTCGAGCCAGCTGAAACAAAAACACTACCTCTTAGAAAGCAGTGGCAAAGATTCACTTTTTGCCTTTCAGAAAAGGGTTTTTCAAATAACAAACTGCGCCAAATTCTGCTTCTCAGTCACAAAGCCCATGATTTGAACCATAATTTGATGCTTGTTGCACAAACATCTGCGAAGTAATGACTGAGCAGGCATATCAGTAAGATCCTAAAACTCTCTTGAGGTTACACAGTACATTTTCTCTAAGGGAAATAGGAATTTACACTGTAAGAGATCTCCCAACCACTTAAATTACATGTTCCTGGAGGCCCCATTAAATTGCTATTACGATGAACCATGGGTTGTGTTCTCTCCTCTGGCTTTCACGTGTTTTGTGGCTCCTCGGCAGGCTCCCACATTGTTTTGGAAGGAAATGCAGTCAACAGATTGAAGATCAAAAAGACTCAAAAGCAAGACTTGAAATATCAACCCAGTCAGAATGGAACAAATGCCATTTGATTTTCTCTGCAGAAGAAGCAATCTAGTGACAAACATACAGCTGTAACTACTGTTTGGCACATACTGGGAGGTGTTTGATCATGCACTTGCCTGTCAGCTGTTAGATTTGTTTTCAGGGCAGTAATGGGGGAGGGTGAGGTCAGTGTCACTCTGAGTTGTTACAGAGAAAGAGATGGACAGAGATGTATCTCTGTCTGCTGACTGTAATTGGTTTTGTCTGTTTAAAGCTAGTCACCACTCTTCTTCTTCCTTATATTTCCAGCTGCTATCATGTTATGTTCCTGTGTGAAATTCTAGGTGTGAAACAGATATTCTAGCTCGAATTAGACAAATGAGAGGTGCAGCCTGCCCCACAGTTTCAGATAAAGTAACAATGTCTCTGAACAAGTCTTCAAGAACTGTGCAGTTATGGTTAGTCCAGTCCCAAGCTTTCAGTTCAAGTGACACCACAGTTTTGGCTGTATAGGAACTCCTTATCTGCAGTTGCAGGAGTGTTTAATAGGTAGTCATGACCTCACTACAGAGCTGCAGTGATGTGACTAGAAGATCTTTACAGGTGCTTTCCAGGCTCTGCTATTCTGTATGTCTGTACCCCAAAAGAGAAGCCAGGTCAGGTGGTATTTACTGTTCTCACTAGTACCAGGCTACCCAGCTTTGAAAAGAGATGCTAGCAATATTTTTATAGGGATAAGTAAAAAAACCCTAGCTGTACAAATCAACACCTCAAGAATTTTAACAGGATTTCCCATTTAGCAATGCAAGCAATTAAATTTTTCTGCTTGGCAACTTTGTATAAACAGGTGGAAAGGAATGATCTGGACTGGCTTCAGTTGTGTTTTTTCTGACAGCCAAATGTCAGTAGTCAGAAGTGTCTCACACAAATCAAAGTCTCAGATCTCAATGGATCTAGTCTTGACTAATTTTGCAGAAAAGTCCAAATTTTATAGATGGATTTGATCTTTATAATGATTTGGCAAAGACCTGAGTGCCGAACTTTGGGTGTAGTCTAGAGTTGCATGCTACACTCTGAAATGATCTAAAAAATTGCATACAAAGGAAGAAAACAATTGTTCTCAAATATAAAAGTAGCCTTTTCTTGCACTGAAAGCTGATGTTGTCCTAGTAGCTAATTGTTCTTATGATAAAGTATGTATTAAGATGGCTGGCAGAGCAGAAGAATGTGGGAAACCAGGGATTAGCTAATGGGATGTTTAGATGGCCTTCATGCCTGTGTGGGGCCCTGGAGTGTGATAAAAGATGTTGTACACCAAACCATGTGAGAAAGGATGGGAGTAAAAGATAACAAAGTGCTGCATCCTTGAAGCAGATGGGAAAGGCAACTGGGGAGAAAAGCACCTGTTAAAATAAAGATAAAACAGCCACTGGCTCTGCAGAGAGGGGCCACTTGAAACACCTTCCATGGTCTCTCCTCACAGACTGGTCTGTCAGTTTGTGTTTCAGCTCACTGTGGTGGAACTGGCTGGATCAGGACCACTATATTTTTCACAATTCTCATGGACACACCGCAGAAGAAAGCCATTCAGGTGCCCCAGGACAACATACAGTGAACAGAAGGGAAGACAACATTCCAACTTGTAGCTAGTAAAGGTTTGTTTTGAGCCATTTGGATAAGGTCATGAGCAGTCCAAGTGAAAAACAACCATAATGATAACAAACTAATCATCCCTGAACAGTGTTGTGAGCAGCACTGAATTGAAAAGGAAGAATATGAGCTACATCAGAGGAAACTCAGAAGCTGAAACAAAAGACTAGTAGCCAGAATCTGCTACAGTTTCTTTCCTGTGAAATGTTCACATTCATCTGCATGAACTTTTTACACAGCTGTCAAATGTGAATAAACTTTTGTGGAGTTCCTGATGCCCTAAGGCCAAGCATATTAACAGCAGACTTTGCACGTGCCAAAACCCCAAAGAACTTCTCTGCATTACTGAGCTACAATTCTACACTAGCGACTCATTCAAACACAAGACTAGTTTCATACCAGTTCATAGGTTTTGAAGTGGATAGAGGTAAAGTAACACAAGCACATGCTAGGACTCATATGCCCAGCAGTGTGCCCTTGCGGCCAAGAAGGCAATGGCATCCTGGTTTGTAGGATAAGAGAGCTTCTCCTCCCCCTCTACTCTGCCCTGGTGAGGCAACATCTGGAATATTGTGCCCAGGTCCAGTTCCCTCAATTCAAGGAGGACAGAGAACTGCTTGAAAGAGTTCAATGCAGAGCCACAAAGATGGTTAAGGGAGTGGAACATCTTCCTTACGAGTAGAGACTGAGGGAGCTGGAGCTCTTTAGCTTGGAGGAGACTGAGGGATGGCCTCATTAATGTTTACAAATAGGTGAAGGGAGAGTGTCAGGGGTGTGGAGGACAAGCCATATGAGGAGTGGCTGAAGAAACTGGGAAAGGGGAGGGGAGGGGAGGGGAGGGGAGGGGAGGGGAGGGGAGGGGAGGGGAGGGGAGGGGAGGGGAGGGGAGGGGAGGGGAGGGGAGGGGAGGGGAGGGGAGGGGAGGGGAGGGGAGGGGAGGGGAGGGGAGGGGAGGGGAGGGGAGGGGAGGGGAGGGGAGGGGAGGGGAGGGGAAGAGAAGAGAAGGGGAAGAGAAGAGAAGGGGAAGAGAAGAGAAGAGAAGAGAAGAGAAGAGAAGAGAAGAGAAGAGAAGAGAAGAGAAGAGAAGAGAAGAGAAGAGAAGAGAAGAGAAGAGAAGAGAAGAGAAGAGAAGAGAAGAGAAGAGAAGAGAAGAGAAGAGAAGAGAAGAGAAGAGAAGAGAAGAGAAGAGAAGAGAAGAACAAATCAGGCCTAAGGTATATTTGTAACCCAGAAAAGCATACATCAGCTTTTAGTCATTCTGACTGTACTGTGTTCAATCAATCTCACAGGGGGGAAAAAATCTAGTGGTTATACATTGTGAGGTGTGACAATTATTTGTGTTAAATGAAGTTAAATAAACAGGGAGATTATCCTTCTCAATGGTTTCTAATAGCCATTCCAGTTTAGCTAGCATATCAGATCTCTCTTTTCGCCCCCCATCTATCGCATCGCATTCATTCATTTGATCATTTCTTACAGATAGGGTTTGTGAGAAGAAAATCCTCAGTATAGTTAGTAGGGGAAGAGCACATTTGAAAGCAAAGACAATGCAACATAGAAAAAATAAGAAACCTTTGTTCTCATCTGTATCTTCCCTAAGTCCCTATTGTTATTTACAAATAAATCATCATACGGATTCTTGCTGTGATGAATAGGTCCATTTTCTTTGTAACTAAGCTGCTTCCTCATTTTGTAATGACAATGGGTTGTTACAAATATGTTAATGTTACTGTTACCTGAGACAGACCTTTCAAGAAAATATAACTGGACATGATGTACACTTTGAGTTCAGAGCTCTGTTCAGGGATGCCTCTTCCAGAGCATGCACAGATTTCTATTTTTTGTAAAACAAAGAAAAAAACTAATGAGCTTTAGACATAAAACATTTGGTTCCATCAGGCAGCTGCTGTGTGCCAGAAATGCTGACAAACCCGTTTGTAAGTCTGCAAGAATCGCATGACACACTATGATTCACATTCATGTTGACCTTTGTCTTGTTTGTGATTGAAAACAATTAAAATTACCAGAGTCAACAGAGTGCAAACTATGTACAGTAATTGGGTTGGGTTATCTGTGCCTCTAACTGTATTTCTGTGTTTCATCATTCTGGCTTTCACGTACAGAGAAGCCACTGAACCATTCATGCGTGCTCATGTGGAGATGCAGATTCAGTGTGTTTGACAGCTCAGGAAAGTCATAAAGCAACGTTGTCAAACAATTGTATAGAAGATGTAAAAGGCATTAGCTAAACTGTCAATAAAGGACAACATTAACGTAAATTATCAAATTAAATTTGTTGAGTTAAACCCCGTGTAAACATGCATTTATCTTAATGGAACAACATTTGAATGCTTGATGCTAAGTTCTCTTCCAAGACAGCAGGCTAGAAGTACAAACTGTATTAATGTTTCCCTTATTAACACAGTGTCTCTAAGTATTTATTCAATAACTATTTGTACAGGGCACCTTATTTTTAAGGAACAGTTGAGCATACTTTGATTTCTTCCTTGCTCATATGATTTCCTTCAGTCATGAAGAAAATGGAAATACATGGTGAGACCTTCCAGTGCTGTTGGAAGCCTCTAAGTAGGCTTCAGATGGTGACATTTTCTCAATGCATAATGGGAATCTGTACATCAATGTGCATTAATTAGAACAAGCTGCTGGTGTTCAAGTGGCCTCAGTCCTCCTTGGTGCATTCTTTCCTTCTGTGTTCGCATGATATTCAAAAGACCGAAAGACCTATTCCTACTAGGGATTCACAACTACCACATTATAACATATTAATAAGAATTGTATTGCTTCAAGTGAGAGTTTGTCTTCTCTCTATTACCAATGGTTTCAGGATTCAGATAGTCTCTGTTCAGATAGGTTTTTTTTAATGAGAGCCCAAAGACATTTTCTTAATTATGGCTATTATATAATATGAAAAATACAAGAAACAGCATGTTTGAAGTTTTGTATTTCCCTGAGCAGAGACACTAAATTTTCCTAAGCTGAGTTCAGTGCCAGAGTTTGCTGCCACCGGTAAGAAGACAAGTGGCCTGGAGTCTTTAGATATTGTACCTCTAAATGTCATCTTACAGTGTCAGGAATCTCAAAAGCAATATGCATTGCTGTTATCTAGAAAATATGTAACACTGGCCACAATAATTTATTTCAGTAGGAAGGGTTTTATTGTTACTTTTTCACTGCAGGTTATCAGATCATATGTCATAGTCAAAGATAAGACCAGTAGCACAGGAAATCCCTGAGCTCTTCTTATCTCAATGGTATAAACCCTTCCAATGACAACCTACATGGCTATGTTACACACATGCGTTAGTCAAACAAGGTTAGAAGATTCATGTTAGGAAAACCTGAAACCAAATCAGTGCGAGGAAGATTATTGACGTGAGAAAGTTCAAAAGACTTCAGCACTTCTGAAAGTATCATTAAGGAAAATAGCCTTATAGATTTCTTTCTTTTTCAATTATTTGCTTCTGCTTTGTTTTCATTGTTCTATGAAAAGACATTACTTCATGCTTGAGCACTGTTTAAAAGGGACTAGATTTGCACTTGCTGTTTATATCTCTCTAGTTTCCCTTAATTGATACTACAGTGAGTGGTTTAAGAGACATAACATACTTATATTCTAGTCATAGTGTCTTTAGCTATTGATTTTTAGCTTTGACTTAGAATATAGAAAACCTGAGTTTTATTTGCCATTTGTTAATGTTCTTCTCTTTCAAGAATGTTTCCACATATATTGACATTTTGCATTTGTCATCCCTTAGACCTAGAAGTCTTTTTATTTGCTTCCTAGTAGCACAGAGTTCATTCATTTAGCCATTTCTTTTTATTGCTATACACTTTCAGGCTTTTCATCATGCTTCTCCCTGTAGCATTCCATTCACTTACAGAAAAAAAAAAAAAGTAAAATATTCATTTTTACAAGAGTGTCTAAGCCATTATTGCCTTGGGTGTTTTTCTGCTTTTCCAAAGGAGCTAACAACAACTACTCACGTCATGAGTACAGTTTTCTCTTTGACTTACTGATCTTATCCAGGTTAATATCACTATCTTTTCACCATTACTCCTACTTCTTTTTGGTAATTAATGTCCAATCTCTGTTCCAAAGTCAGTCACTATTTCTGTTCTTTGCATTTTCCTAAAGAAAGGACATGGGAAAAATTATCACAGTATCACTAAGGTTGGAAGAGACCTCGAGGATCATCGAGTCCAACCTGTCACCACAGACCTCGTGACTAGTCCATGGCACCAAGTGCCACATCCAATCTCCTCTTGAACACCTCCAGGGATTATGAAACGTTTCTAGGGTTTTTTCTTTTAGGTATTCCACTCTCTAAAAATTTCCAATGCCAGATTATAGTGATACCTGCAATAATTTACAGGAAGGATTGTTTTTACCTTGAGAAAATGTGTGCTTTGGGATCTTCATGATTCAGCATATAAACCAGTGATGAAATTTAAAGATTAAACAAAAGAAAATATTTTTTTATATACATTTCCTCTACAGAGTATTTCTGATCTTCCACTTGAGCAGGAGGGATTTTTTACAGAACAAGACAGACTGAAGTCTGATGTGGAGGAAGATTTCCTTGGGCATATGAAATAATAATGTACAATGGGAAACCCCAGCACAATAGTAAATCATGTTGCTTCCTTAAGGCTTTAGCATAAAAATGCCCAGAACACATTGCTTCCTGATTCCTGTTTCTCTATCTGCTTCATGGGTAGAGACCTATTAATGTGGAATACAAATTACTATTCAGAATATTATAACATTTAGGTGCCTAATTCACAATGAACTATTGTCCATGGCACTATGGAAAGAGGGACCACAAGACATCCTTTGCCTCTGAGAGAACTTAGGCTAAGTGAGAAGACTGATAAAATAGTAAAGAGATAATATATATTTATCAATATTAACTTTGAGCATGCTGTCATCAAAAATTTAGAGGCATCACAGCAAAGGAAAATTAGAAGGAAGACAGTAAAGGAAACCATGAAGTAGCTCTGAAAGTAGTTGTGAACCTTTCTTTTAAAGCATGAGGGGTACCAAAGAAAAAGAGATTCTGTTTTTGAAGGTTAACAAGCAAAGCATAGCCTGGCATTATATCTGGCCAGAGATCAGGATATTTTATAGGAAACAAGAATAAGTGTATGTGTCTGGGATGATGAGTATCAGCAGTCTTACAGAAGGAAATCAAGCAGTATGGTTAGTGAAATAGAGACTGGAAACCCCTGTTTGGGGTGTACATGGAGATCTTGATGGTCAATGTGGCATGTTAGAAAAAAACCTTTGCAGCAGGTGAGGTGAGTGGGAGTAAGCTTGAGACCATGTTTCGTAAGTGAAGAGAAAAAGGGCGTTGCAGTAACCAATGTGAGCTAAGGGCCCCACTTCAAGGAGGATGTAATTTAAGAATTATTTCAAATTTTTTTTTACAGAAAGAAGTATAAAAATTTTGAGAAAGTTGAAGATGACATCCTCTTCAAAGGCCTAGAAGACAGGAACATGGTTGTAGCCATAGTAAAAAAATTAATAATTTTGTATCATAACTTGTGTATTTGGTTTGGCTGAGTAGTTGATAATACACCAGTGTTTTGGCTACTGTTGAACAAGTATCCACACTGTGTTCTTCCAATGTTTCCCCAACCCAAAAGTACGCAGAGGGGACACAGCTAGGCCAGCTGACCCAAACCAGCCAAAGGGGTATTCCATGCCATATGACATCAGCTCAGATATAAGAATGAAGTGAAAGAAGGAAGTGTGGGGGATTCGTTCATGGCCTTTGTCCTCCAAAGGAAGCATCAAGAATAGAGAGCCATGCCTCTCAAGATTGACCACTGCCCTTGCTGAAACTAACATCACTCTTTTTCAGTTCCATGCAGTCTACTGCTTTTGATTATCACTATTATTGAATTACTTCTATCATATAGCTGGCTTTTGTTATCTTTTCCCCTCTCCCCTGTTCATCTAAGGGGGGTGATAGAGTGGCTTTTGTGGGCACTTGCCCCCTAGTCAGGGCCAAAACACCATAACCTGTTAGATTAACATGGACTTTTACTGTCTGCTGTGGCTTATTTTATTTTCTACAATGTAAATTGTGTCAGTGTAGTGCAAGCTAAAGATGAAGAATTTGTAATCTTCAAGGAGCGTGCTTCCTAGGAAGAAGTGTTTTAGAGATTATTTAGAGATTATTATCTATGCACATATGTAATTGTTTTGGTGTCTTATAGCTGACATTACCCATCAAATCAGTGCTGTCACATTAATTATATTGATGTTGAATCACAGACTCATAGAATGCTTTGGGTTGGTGTTGCAGCCACTGCTCTGAGGGCAGCTGCTGAATGTGTGCAGAGTGCATGATTCCTTAGCTGACCAATTCCTTAGCACGCTACACAGAACAAAACAATAACATTCCACGGGTGCCAAGAACAACGTCCTCATGTTGGCACTCTTTGGAGCATGCTGCAGAAGCCACCTCCTTGACCTTCTGGCAGTGTTAATACAACTGCTGCAAGCTTCCTTAAGTTCAAAGATTTCCCTCTGTGGTGAAGATTTATAGTTTCTACGACTGATAAGCAGGTACCAAGAACCTCAGAATTCAGTTATCTTCCACTCCCTCGCCTTTCCCTCACAGAGGACCTTTTTTGTTGTTGTTTTAACAGCTGTTCACTATTTTGGGTTTAAAGTGACCATCTTTTGTTTACTGATTGCAAAAAGATGTTTTAACATTTTGCAGGTGCAGATATGGTATGGTTAATGACTTCAGAGTTGTTTTTTTGATTACAATGGATCTTGGAGGTTTGCTTTTTCCATATCTATAGTAGTTGAGATTTAACAGTAGAAATAATAAATAATGAGTAATTACGATAAGTATCCAGTAATTATAATAAAGTCTATTAAGTAATAGGTAATTATAATAGAATAAGTAATTCATTATAATAAAATGTTATAAGTATTCAGTAACTATAATGATTTATTATAAATCACACTTATTTATAATAAAATGTGGTAAGTATGATGTATTCATAATAGTGGAGGATAAGTAAGAATAGAATAGAATAGAATAGACCAGGTTGGAAGAGACCTTCAAGGTCATTGTGTCCAACCTATTATCCAACCCACCTAATCAACTAAACCATGCAACTAAGCACCCTATCAAGTCTCCTCCTGAGCACATCCAATGATGGTGACTCCACCACCTCCGTGGGCAGCCCATTGCAATGGGCACTCTAAATAAGTAATAGAATAATATAGGATAAGTAATAATGAATATGTAATCAAATATTGTAGGATAATAATAGTACATAAGTAATAGAATACTATAGGTTAGAATGGTGTAATGTAGGATGATTGTTATTAATAAGAATAGATAATGAGAATAGGCAATAGCAATGGGAGTAAGATTAATAATGTAAGCTTATAGGTTAATAGTTCTCTTCTAGGTTGCATGATTTAGGATTTTTTCTGTGTGCCATGGCATTTCAAAAGCCTGCTATATAATATAGAATCCTTTTGTTTTCAGAGGTTAATTTAATGGTTTGATTTTAACATAATTTTTTGGTTTACCATAGATTTCTAGTATTAGCATAAGTAAGGTCAAGATTTCAGTATAGGGATATTACAGAATGTTCTTTAGTCTTTTCTTTATATTCATGAGAGTGCTTTAAGCTAAGAATTATAAAAAGAAAAGAAGTAAAAAAGAAAGAGAATTTTCTGATACATCACATAGAGAGAGATTTAGCCTAGAAAGCACAGTAGATTTGTTAGTGTAGGAAAGGGTTTCTGTCTGTTTTATCACCTACAGGTCATTGGAGACACCAGCAAGAAAAGTCAATCCATGTCATGAGCTGGTCTACAACTTGGTACTGCAAAAAACTCAGCTGACAACACAAGAATCAACACATGGGCAAAACACCACCAGAAACACAGCTAAATGAAAGCTAACTGCACTTAAATCAACTGACCACTAAGACTGATCACAGTGACTGCAGTGCTGAGTTGAAATTGATGGCATTGATTGCACGTGAACGATACCAGGAATCATCTGAATACCAGGACTGCTTAATTATTGCGTGTTTAGGGAACATGTTCACATGGGTTTGTGCGTTAACTCACAAAAATATCATAGTTAAGTAATAATCTCAAATGGTTAAATATAAAAAATTGGTTTAGTGTCTTAAATTTAAGAGGGTGAATTTTTATATCTGTAGGGATAGTAATATCTTTGTTGCTCATTGTTTGTCTTGCAAACCTTTTTGTTGATGATAATAAACATGCAAAAAACAGGGGGCGTGTATCATCACTGCCTTAATTGTCCAAGGTGCCCTAAAAAAACAAAAAAAGGGAGATGTTGCAGCCAGCACTCTGAGGGCAGCTGCTGCATGTATTCAGAGTGAATGATTCCTTAGCTGACAATTCCTTAGCATGCTAAGTAGAGCAAAACAATGACATTCCATGTGTGCCAAGAATAACATCCTCACATTGGCACCCTTTGATTAGAGCATGCTGCAGAAGCCACCTCCTTGACATGCTGGCACCTCTCATTGCAAAAATATTCTAGCTTATATATGTGGTTGGATTTTACTGGTTAAGGGATTGATAACAAAGAGTATAAAAACAGCCACTCCAAGCTATAAAGAGGATTGGGGTGTTAGGGCTGCTAGGGACTTCTGCTTCTATTAGTTAGTCATTTCTTCTGGCTAGGGCTTTGGTGTAGGGATGGTGCAAGAGATATGCTTGGGACTTCTGTTAGCCACTTCATCTGTTAAGGGTTTGCAGGACTACTTCTGTAAGTGGGACTCTGAGACTCTAATGCTGGGGACTTTACAATGCAGCAATAACGGACTTCTAGGAGGACTTCTGAGATTCTCTGCATTTCTGGAATCTCATTGCTATATGGCTGTAAGAAACTAAATCTTGTCTCTCTTGACATGAATCAACAAAGATAAAATCACCTTTGATCCTGGTGACATGGAGAGAATTCTCTAATTCTCAAAGAGCTTCCACCTGCTGCCTTTGCATGGTATGATTCCACCAATCTATTTCATTCACAGTATCACAGTATCGCCAAGGTTGGAAGAGACCTCAAGGATCATTGAGTCCAACCTGTTACCACAAACCTCATGACTAGACCATGGTACCAAGTGCCACGTCCAATCTCCTCTTGAAGATCTCGAGGGATGGTGACTCCACCACCTCCCCGGGCAGCCCATTCCAATGACGAATGACTCTCTCGGTGAAGAACTTTCTCCTCACCTCCAGCCTAAACTTCCCCTGGCGCAGCTTGAGACTGTGTCCCCTTGTTCTGGTGCTGGTTGCCTGGGAGAAGAGATCAACCCCTTCCTGGCTACAATCACCTTTCAGGTAGTTGTAGGGGGCAATGGGGTCACCCTTGAGCCTCCTCTTCTCCAAGCTAAACAATCCCAGCTCCCTCAGCCTCTCCTCATAGGGCTTCTCTGATTCTTCTCAACCTTTCCGCCTCCTCCTCCTCCACCTGATGATGATATTGAAGAAAATAGAGTCCCAAAACCGCAAACTGTTATTTTGTTTTTAGACTTGCAAAACTGCAAGGTGTTACAAGGGACAAGAAGACATCTACTAAAGGCAAAAGCCAGGAAATGGTGTTTGCACATTAAGACTGGAAGGATAAAGTACACTCCAGATCCTCCAAGTTCTTACCTCCATTGTTAACACTAAAATGACTACCAGATTTAGAGAATTTGATGAGACTATTCAGGGGAGTAAAGTTACATATATGAACAAACGCTAGCAGCACATGAGTGAGAGAGATCATAACATTCCCTAGAACTAAATTTCATGAAAGGAAGAAATTTGGAATTTGCCATTTTCTGTGGTGTTTACCTTCGCCTTTATTTCTTGCTGTGCGTTCAGAACATACCACGGCATAGGAAATTCTCTTGTGGGCCCTTTGTTTTACAGTGCTTGTATGGTTATTAAGATGCATGTTTAGACATGTATTTTGCCAAATTTTGAACTTACTTTTTGAAGGATTATTTTTTGACTCTCATTTAAAACAACTATTTTATTTAGCTTAAGTCTCTGATCCTGATATCACAACCAGCTGCTTACCAAAAGACCATGTGGTTTTATTGCTTCCTCTGTTCTACATCTCTTTATTGTAGAAAGTAACAACTTTAGTCTTTCAAATGCATAACACACTCAAAGGTTTTGCTATAAAGTACTAATAAAATAAAGAGAGCATACCAATAAAATACAATGAGTAATGGTAATGCCATAAATAACAAAATATCTTTTTACTTGCATGCATTAAGATGCAAGAACTTGAGCAGATCTTTAAATATGCACATATGCACAGAATAATTTTCCAAAATAATGAGCCATTTGACAAAGAATTAATGGTGTCTTCTGGACAGGAGTTGTGTGGATGAAGTACTTTTCATCTGACAGAGCTCATTTTCTATACTGTTCTCATAAAAAAAAGTTATCAGCCATTTTAATATCTATTCTCATGCATAGAAAGCAATATTTGGTACACCTATTCAAATATTTTTTTTCCCCCAACTCTTTAGGAGGCAAAACACTAACTGCTTTTGTCTTTCCCATGATGTTTCTCCGGTGACACATTTTTCTCAGAAAAATATGAAGTCATCAAATGCTATCTGAAATACTCATGAAAGCCTGAGAATTTCAGTGGAAAGATCCTTAGAGACATTATTTCTGCAGCATTGCCATTTCCAGGAAATAAAAGCCATCAACCTCAACATGTGTGAGGCAGATATAACAGTGTGCCCTTGCCAACCTCAGCAGGGACAAAGACCCTTGCACTAGGTCTGACTCTAATCCTGTTTAGCTGGGGGAAAAATTGAAAGAATGGAGAAGAAACAAATGTTTAAAATATGCTTATAGATGGGAAGAGGACTACTGCCATGGGGAAGAGATATTGAATCAAACCTTAGTGACATCCATTCAGGTTTTCTTCTATGTGAGTCTAGCAAACTAGCATTTCCTCAGCTTCACATCTTTGTTATGGTAACAATTCTCTGCCACTGGAGGATGTCAGGAGTAACTCAATTAAGCATAATTATATTACACTAAAGCAGAGGAATGGAAAATCTAGACCGATGCATGCAAAATTTGAATGTTTGCCAGAGGAGCAGGGTGCTAGACTGTGTTTGAACTAAAGATTGATGGTAAGATGGCTATAAAGCTGGTTGAGATGGAGCTGCTAAGTTTCAGACGAAGGTCAAGCTGAATCAGCGTATTTGAAGAGAGAACATTAAACACCAATGAAGCGGCAAGATGAGGACAATGCAAATTGGCCTGTGGAGACAGAAATGGCTATGCTGCTCTGATTTGAAAGGGTGGTGGGTGAAGATGATAATTCTGAATTAGTAAGACATAAATAAAATGTTTTTTTTGTTTGTTTGTTTGTTTTTTTCATACTGTCAGAAACACCTAACAGATCAATGTAAAATGCTGGTAATATATTGGTTTATAGGCCTCATTTTCATGGTATCACTTCTATTCTGTGGCTCTGAGTTCTCTCATTGTTGCAGAAATCTTCTTTTTAAAGTAAATTTCCAAAGCTATTAATCTTTCTTGGGGATGTGAAAAGTAGTCAGTTCAGAAGCATTGTATCTCTTGTATTGGTCTGCCTAACCTGCTTCTGCTGAACAGGTGCATCAGTATTCCTTAGCAGTGGTACCTTGGGCAAGCTGTGCCCACATCACAAAATGCAGCATCCAGGACACCAAATGCGGTTTTGCAGGCTGACCTGTTGTATCTTGAGAAAAAACCCAGGGAAAGTAGAGGGTCTGCTGAGAGACCTCAGCCATGGCTTGCCTGTCTGCTCAAGGGCAAGCAATGCTGCCAAGGAGTGAGATGTCCCCTGTCAGTTCCCTGATTCCAGGAGATACTGAGCCTGCTCAGGGCACCCTGGTGGGGAAAGACAGGTATTTTTCCAGCTAGTCTTCCAGGCTACTCTAGTCTGTGGAAGAAAGGTTGCAATTTCATTTATGAAATAGTGTTTTCTTTTAAAAGGCAACCAGCTCATTTGAAGTTTTATTTCATTAACTTTTCTCTTTTTGTTTCCAACTAGAAACCCTCCTTAATGCAGAACTGTTGTCTCAAGGTTATCTATATGACTCCTACTTTCCTACTCCATGCCAAATACACACGATGCTCACAACTTGTAATGCTGCATATGCCAAACACCATGATGTATTGATTCATCAATAGCTCTCCTCTGACTCTCTCACTAGAGCTGAGCCTTCATGTCTGTGTTTGCTAGATGTTTAAATATAAACCAGGAATTTGTTCTGTATAAGCTATTTTAATGCAAATTATGGTGGCTGTCAAAGGTGCCAATTAGACTGACAAGCATACGTGTGCAGGTCTCACTCTCCACAGCTTAGATAGCAACATGTTATTTCTGTTCTCGTATTAAGGCAGATGTCAGAAACAATCCAACATGTGAGCCTCACTCTACAAGGTAGAGCAATTTAAAGCCCATGTGTAATGTAAGTAATGAAAACTGTCTGCTGAACAGGGCGAACAGAAAGATAATGACTCAATACTAGTTAGCCTGAAATGAAGCAACTCCAGCTTGTCTGCTGTCTGAATTTTAATAAACATATGTCTTTTGTCTGCATTAAGACAGGAGGCAGTTTTGAAAGAAGGGAGTTTTTGGAGGCTTCTTCTTACATGAAAGGAAAACACAAGAAGACTTGTATTATTGGCAAAACAGAGAAAGGGGTGAATAACAGAAACAATGGGGTAGTGAAGGCAGGAATTTCACAGCAAAGAAATAGAAAAGTTTTGTAGTGGATCACAGTTGAATTGAAAAGTAATGGTGCAATTTTTTTGTTTGTTTTAGATGAGTAGTTCATTCTACCTGTGAATACAACCTCTCCGCCCTCAAGACAATACTGACAAGTCAGGAAAAGGATTGTTGCATCATCCTTCTGGTCATAGCAGTGGAATAAGAAATTTATCTGTGAAGGTGGAGAGGAGAGGTAGACATTTTTTTAAGTTATGGAGGGAATAAGGGGAAAACTTCAGCTCTGATGCAGCCTCCTTAGGATCAAGAAGAGAACTGATGTAAAGAGGAAACTGGCAAGGAAGGTGGAGTGGTTTCTGCCAGGAAAATGTTGAGAGCTCTGTTATGTGTCTGTGGTGGCAGGACATCCATGAAGAGACTCAGACTCAGGCCAACGTTAAAACATGATGAAATAAAGAATCATTTAAGTTTACCAAGGTAATCAAAATAAATTAAACAAACTAGCTATATGCCCTGTTACAAGGCTGTAAGTGAAGTGATATAAATAAGAATGTTGCTGCAGTCAGCCTGTTCTATGCCAAATTTGTCAACCATACTCATTGCTCTCTGTTGTACCATTGCAAACTCCACAGCAGATGACTGCAGTGTGACAGACTGAGGTAGATATGAAGAATAAGCAGCAGAATAAGATTAATGCATCATTAATAATTTTGTGGCTTGGAGAGCATGTGCCTTGCAAGGAAAGAATTCTACTCAGAAGTTGTCTCTACACGCCATGTATTTTTTATTTCTAGGAAGGTTTTATTAATATTTTACAGATATTAGTGAAAGTTTTATCTTTACTGTCTCTCACTGGCTTCTGTTTGACTAGAAATATACTAGAATTAACCAGGTTGGAAAAGACCTTCAAGATCATCGAGTCCAACCTATCACCTACAACACCATCTAATCAAATAAACCATGGCACCAAAGTACCCCATCAGTCTTTTCCTAAACACCTCCAGTGATGGTAACTCCACCACCTCCCCGGGCAGCACATTCCAATGGCCAATCACTCTTTCTGTGAAGAACTTCCTCCTAACTTCCAGTCCAAACCTGCCCTGGTGCGGCCTGAGACTGTGTGCTCTTGTTCTGGTGCTGGTTTCCTGGGAGAAGAATATTCTCTATTCTGTAAGCCCAGCAAACTTTAGCTCAATTTGAAAATAAATCATGCCCTTTGCAATAATAAGGACCATCAGTACCACATGTAACTTTCATCTGTGAACCACAGTGTAGCGCATTGGTTTCTCATTGTTGCATTAGTTTTACAAGTAAGAATGTTAGTAAGAGGTCTTTAGGCAGGAAAAAATATATCAGTGGAGAAGACTCATTTGACAAGAATTACATACAAAGAGTATCAATTGATTTTGGGACTTTGTGGTATAAGTGATCAGTGCAAACACACACAAAAAGGGGAAACTGCCAAAATTACACGGAGTCTTCTGCCATGAAGGATTTCAAATGCCACACTAAACCCACCATCTGAGCAGAAAATGAAGGAAGTACGGTATTTTTCAGGACAGATTTCTTAAGCTTGAAAATTAGCTTTTGGATTTCTATAGGAAGTTTATTTATTTAGAAATATTCTGTGCTTGTTAATTCTTTATGTACTTAATTTTTGGTCTAATGTTCATATGGAACAGAAAATTAATCGAAATAGCTTACAAATAGCAAATAAACTCTAATGAAAGAACTGCAAAGCTTTTTTTTCCTGTATGTTCTCTAGTTGGTGAAGGAGACTGCTTTCAAACTTAGGCCTACATCTGTTCACAGAAGATACTGATTAAGATGCATGCAGCTCTCTTACTGTAACTCAACGATTTCTGTATCCTTGAAACAAACTGGCAGCTGCTTGAAATCTAGCAAGCATGTCAGCAGAAGTGACCCACTGTATCAACCTTTCACTTTGAAACCCGCTGTTGATTGTGAAAGAAGTGTGAAAAAACTCCAAAAGTTTCTGTCTCCATCACTTTAAGTACTACCATATGTGGGTGTTTCAGATCTACAAGATCTTGACTTATTAAAACAAAACAAACAAAAAAACCCCAAACCAACCAAAAACAACAAAAAAGGAAATTTTAATAAGGATAAATGTTTGCAAGGTGTTGTATAAATCTTTCTTTTGTTCCTGAGGAAGCTAGATATTTCACATCAGTAACCTTACCTAAGATACAGTGGGCATCTTTTACAGTGTATTCTCTATTGTCTTCATTACTTATAATGTTTTAGGATCCCTTGTAGCTGGAAAATGACACTGAAAACTGTGGTTTTCAAAGGGTCTCCTTGTACTTCTATGTTGAGTGAGACAGTACTGAAGTGATAATTGCCTTGAGTAATTATTGTGTTGTCCTCCATTTTGAAAGCTGAGGGTATGAAAATATGAACGTCAGTTTGAATGGAATTATTCATGGCCTTGTTCTGAATTCTTAAAAGCTCAGTGAAACCAGTAGGATGCTCTCCATGTCTATATTTATTTGTTGGTCTATGTAGATTTTGCTTTGCAGAGGGCATTGTAACAGACTCTACATCATCTCTTTACAGAAAGTTCTTCCATAGCACTGCATTCTGTCAGCAACATTTCTTTGCCTCATCAGGTTAGATGCTGGCTTTCACACATGCATATATCAGATTGCATTGCACACAGAATACCTCAAGACAGAAACCAGACCACTGACCCAAGTGAAAAGGAGTTACTAAAATGTGGTCAAAGATGGTACTCCACTTTATCTGATATGTAAAGCAAATCCCACATAATTATGTTCTGCTCCTGTGGTAGGACACCACCAGTGAAATGGCACATAAAGGAGTCACAGTAGTAAGGTGAAGTGTAACTATTATTTTAGCAGTTCTGTCAAAGGTACTTTCAGGGACAACATATTATTTCTTGTAGCATAAGAAGATGTGATCCTTACAAGTAAGTGGAAGAGTATTTTCTGCCAACATGTTGACAGAGGTAACTTCCCCTCCATAAAGTTTGGATTCTTTCTGTGAAGCTTGTGAAGGTGTGCTCTTACTACAGATAATGTTGGTCATGGCAAGACTGATGGGAGAGCTCCTGCCACAAGGCATGCAAAGCTGCTGCCACAAGGTATACAAAGCTGAAGTTACTCTGTCCCTTTCAGGTCCTTTCTACAGCAGATAGGAGAAGCTTGTTTTTTTTTTCCCAAGAGATTTTATCCTCCCTTTTCTTCCTGTTTTTTTCCCCAGAGCATTTATTTCCTCTGGCTGTATGATAGTAATCATTCTGCCTGGATATATCTGTGACCCTACATGAAAGGGGAGTGCAAACTGGACAACCATACATTCTATTTAAGGATCAGTGGCAAGGAATAAAATAAAAGCAATAAAGCTATCCAGAAAGCACTGACATGAGAAGACGATCTTAATATTCCTCCCTCACATCTCACTGAAGTTTTGAAGTCTTGGGAACTGTCCTTCAGGGTAAGTTTAATGTGCAGCAAATAAAGACTTATCCACATGACCCTCATTAGCATTTGTGGGGAGTTGTTTTGGCTCTTGTTCTGACAACCTCGCTGATGTAGCCTGGAAAGTGTAGCAATGGAGCAAAATTTATGAACTACAACTGACAAGTGCAGCCCAAGGATAGCAAAAAATTCTTGTCTTTCACAGGAGGGAATATTGATAGACAGGGGTGGAGGAGAAAGATTCCTGGAGTCACTGCTGAGGAAACAATTTGGGCTTTTGTTTGTTTGTTTGTTTTTTGAAGAGCAGATTGCAAAGCACCTGCTATTCAGAAGGCAATGGAGATGTCATAGGTACTACTGTTGAAGATGCAACAGCATCTCATGTAAACCATATCTGAGGTAGCTACAAAAAATAAACTGCTAACAGAAAAATAAATATAATGCAGGACACAGAGACCTGCTGGGTAAGTACTAGAGGGTGGAGCTTGCACTAAGCTCTAGTCCATCCTGGTAGCACTGCTACCTTCTAAGAAGTCCAGCGTGGCCTGAGGGACAAGAGCAGGGAGAGAAAACTGCAAGGGCAGTTCAGGGCAAGCCCTAGAAAGAGAAAACAAAAAGAGCCAGCAGATACAGCATCTTCTAAATGAAAAATAGAGGTATTTGGCCTCTGAAATATGTAATGAAAAAGTTTCCTAGATCTTTCACAATTCCCCCTTCGCTGTCGGGCATTTTGCTAATGCAGACTAAATCACCATTACCACCATCAAGATCTGCCCAAGAGAGCCTGTAGCAAGGCCCTAATGTCCCTCAGAGGGTGGTAACTGTGTGCCTGCATAACACAGTAGGTCTCTCATTCAGCATCATCACTACTCTTCACATCTTTTACCTATCTTCCTTTATTCCTAAGAATTACTTTTTATGAGCTGACTATAGGATTGGGAGTACCAGTGGAAATGATATTTGTAAAGTTCTGTATAGAGGCAGGGCCTACCTGTGATGTAGCAACAGACTTTCTCTGTGCAATGGGTGAGAACAGATTGAAAGTCTCTTCTGAGACTATCTGAAATCCACTTTACAGATGCTGCTCTTAACAAACTGCTTTTAAATGAAATAAATTATTTTTTAATTTCACACTTATATTACCTTGCTTCTACAGCCTGCAAGACACAATTCCAACTGGACAGAAAATAAAACGCTATTTCTAGGAAAAGAAACCTTGTTAACTGTGACCATTTTAGGCTGTGCCTTTAAGAAAGGGACAGTTGCTGGAACACTCTGGCTGAATGTTTTGGTATTAAAATGAAAACAAAGATAAGTCTAAACTAATTTCATTGGCAGATTGGTAGAATGCAACTTCAAAATTTTAGCTTTAGTTCAATTTGAATCTCTGTCTGTCCGTCTTTTTCAGCCTGTCTGTTTCAGTCTCCCTCTGAGCAACAGCTGTGCGGGATGGAGTTGACCTTGAATTGACTGAACTAACAGATAAAAAACTAATTTTTGCATACACTTTGAGCTAACAGAATTTCCTCCTTAATAATTACCTTTTTCTCTCTCTCTAACCCTTTTTATGGGAAAAAAGGGAGGTAGGGGGAGAAAAGGGGTACAGAGGGGGAGACCCTCCTGGCTGGAGGAGGGAAAGTTTTGTTCTGTATTACATTCTTTGCTGTATATTTCTGTATAGATTGTAAATACTGTATATTGTGTATATATTCACTGCATCTCATCCTGCTTGTAAATATAGCTTATCTCATTTCTGCTTCTCTGACTGAGTTAGCCGTTGTTTGTGTGTGTGTGGGAGAACTGAACTTTCTCTCACCACTACATTAACTTACATTTTTTAAAAGCAGGTCCCGTACAAGAGACTTCTTGCAGCCCAGTTTTTCTGACTAAACTGAGCTAGCACACATGCTTAACTCATGAAAATTTAACAAATAGAGGAGATACAGGTACTATGCCTTGATTCACAAGCAGCAACTAGTATAAAACATTCCATGCACTATATAGTTCCAGATACCTGGGGAATTCCCATGGACGTGCAAAACTTACTTTGTTGTGCATGAAAACAAGTGACACTTTTACATCTGTGGTTACCTGCTGTTCTTGTGTATATAGGTCTCAGTGGATACAAATTAATTTTAAATGTCAAGGTATTATTGGGATTTTTCTTTTAAACTTTGCTCCTTAAAGCTAACACATAGTCATCTGCTTTGCAAACACTTCACAGTATCACAGTATCACTATGGTTGGAAGAGACCTCAAAGATCATTGAGTCAATTTTAGTGTCCCATGTGCTTGTGACTCTTTCAGCTTTTTTTACCCCCTGCAAGTATTTAAATGCTCATTTACTTAATCTTGACTCATTCTACTTAATTCACTGAATAGAGAAAATATTGTAAAGCCACCTTGTGACCGTTTGACGCTGTGCCTTTAAGAAAGGGGCACACTGGCTAAATGTTTATAAAATATTTTGGTAGTCTAAACGAATTTCATTGGCCAAGGAGGTGGGAGGTCAGATTGGACCCGGGGGAGCTGGGAACTTTCTCTCAGTCTTCCTTTCTTCGCTGTTCCTTTCGGCTGGATCTGCTTCTGGGATTCTGGCCAACTAAGATAAGAACTAACTCCCTGTGCATAGGCCTCTGTCTGCTGTACTAACTCCCCTTTCTTCTCGTCTTCTACCTCTTTGGGGGAGAAGGGAGGTAGGGGGGTGAAGGGGGCACAGGGGGAAGCCCCCTCTGTGGGGGGTCTGGTTTCTGGTTGAGTTCATTTGCTGTATATTCCTGTATATATTGTAAAATACCTGTGTTTGTTGTGTTACATATAATCTGTTTCCTTGTAAAATATACTCTCATTTCTCCGACTGGCTTTAGCCGTGGTCTCTTTCTCAGTGGGGGAGGGAAAGCAGAGCCTTTCCTTTCAAACCACCACACACCTGCACATAAAATGCAACTTCAAAGTATTCCAAGGAACCAGAAGATGCCTCCTTAGTTGCCCCTTGGGACTTGAACACTTGGTTGGGAAGTGAAACCCTTGGAAGTCATAGTTTGCCATTCTACCTGAAAAAGGAGTATTGACATAGAATACATAGAATACACCAGGTTGGAAGAGACCTTCAAGATTATCGCGTCCAACCCATCAACCAATCCAACACCACCTAAAAAACTAACCCATGGCACCAAGCACCCCATCAAGTCTCCTCCTGAAAACCTCCAATAATGGCGACTCCACCACTTCCCCAGGCAGCCCATTCCAATGGGCAATCATTCTCTCTGTATAGAACTTTTTCCTAACATCCAGCCTGAACCTCCCCTGGCACAGCCTGAGACTGTGTCCTCTTGTCCTGGTACTGGCTGCCTGGGAGAAGAGACCAACATCCGTCTGTCTACAACCCCCCTTCAGGTAGTTGTAGAGAGTAATAAGGTAACCCCTGAGTCTCCTCCAGGCTAAGCAACCCAAGCTCCCTCAGCCTCTCCTCGTAGGGCTTGTTCAGTATGACAGTTCAGTATGAGACAGTACAGGTGATTATACTAAGGCAGAGAGTAGGAAAACTGAGGAATTTGCAGGGAGTCATGAAGTGGAAGCATGTCCAACCACTAGGGTTGGCAGTAGAGACCTGCCTGCGTAAAAGCGTACATGAGAGCAGCAGCAGCAGCTCCTCTGAGGCAGAGGGGGTTGTTGGTAGGCTCACTGGTGAGACTGCCCTGGGCTTAGCAGAACAGTTTTCAAAGTCAGTGCTGCCATTTTTACCAGTTGCTGCTGGGCATATAACTGGTTGGAAAATTTCTGACAGAAAAATATTTCCGTCAGAGAGACAGTTCTATTAAAATTGACACATTTCACAGAAAGATGATAGCATTGATTTGTTTGGACTATTCCCATTTGAAAAAAAAAAAAAAAAAAGAGCCCTCTCCTTTCAGCTCTATGCCATGACAATAGCTCATCTCAACTCTTAGCACTGTTCATTTAACTACTAAATGAGCTGTTCCATGCAAGTGGTACAGGTAGATAGTATTTCTGACGTTAAAGTGACCTAGTGATTTAACTTTATGAAAAAGGCTTCACAGTATGAAATGCAAACATTTTGATAGCAGATTCACACTGCTCTTTTCACAGTATCTATTAATAGAAAGTGTGAAAGATGAGGCTTAAAAAAACCCACCAAAACAAGAAATCAGATTTGCCTATGCAATGCAGCTAGTCAGAGCTGCATGAGAACTACTGAATGGAGCTATCATGTTCTGCGGGGCAGGTGCTTGGATGAGGCTCCTGATTTTTATGGGTTTGGTCATTGCCCACAGCTACACTAAAGAGCCAGCATGACTATTACTTTCTCGCCTCTCCACTTAAATCTACTGTCAGTACACTTGCCTTTGCTCTGCTGGAAAGCCAGGAAAATGTGGGACTGACCACAGCTGCTCATCAACCAACCCTGACGTCCTTCTCCCTCCAGTAACTTTCAAACTGGGATGCAGCCTTTCAGTTAGCGGCTGGCCAAACACAGCTGTTAGAAATGTGATGTCACAGCAAGGCTGCAGGACTCAGCCATGCGGGTGTAATTGAACAATAATGATTGAGTTGTAGGACATTTCCTGGGGAACAGATAACCAGCTGGGAGGAGTTAATGGCCCACACTGTGCTTTGGCTCATTAAACACAAACAGATATTAATCCCCAGCGAACATTCTTGATGGGGGTTGGTGTTGCTGTATGAAATGAGATGAGGCTGTATTTTGCTTTCTTTATACCTACATGTTTTTCCCCACCTGTGTTACAAGCTTGATGGTGATCTTTGAGGTCTCTTCCAACCTTGGTGATACTGTGATATTGTGATCTTTTTCTCTTTGTCATAGAGAACCATGGGGGTCAAGAATCTCCTCCAAATGCCCTAGTAAAGGTTTTGAAGTCACCAAGTGGTAATGAGCTTACCTAAAAGTACCAGAGGCAGCTTAGGGAGTCAGCATCGATGCAACCAGCTCCTGCTGGGCTGTCCACCGGGAATTACCTGAAAGTCAATTCTTGTGGAAGTCTAAGGACTATGATAAAATTAGGCAGAAAGTGAATTTGTTCCTAGCTGCGAGGAGGAAGGATGGAATCACTGTGGATACTATGGTAATTGCATCTGAATATTTGGCTTACCAGTGGTTTTGGAACAGGGGCTAAGGGCAGCTATCCAGTGATATGCAGCCATTATCCACAAGCTCAGGACTCAAGAACTCATTAAAAATCCTGCACCATTCTACAGCTGGTGCTTGATAGAAATGCTCATTTGAATGACTTTACAGCAACAATAATTTTATATTAAAGGTCATATAAATTTAGGTTCTGTTGCAGAAAAATTCCACAGAGTAACAGGGCAAGGTGGTTGTGGCAAGATTGGATGGACTCTGGGCACCTAGTTGTGTTGGACTGGAGGGAGTATGAGTACACAGGATAACAACCAGTCAACCTGTCTGAATCTGTCTGATTTAGTGAATGAAGCTCCACATGCATAAGGAACATTTTATGGGTAGAGTTTTGACCCTCAATAAGCCAAGCAGCTATTAAGGCTGGGACTGTGGGCCACTCTGCTGGTGCAATGGGTCTTATTCACTTCTATGTATATGACTATAATGCACACTTTCAAAATAAAGTTTTGTCATTTCATCTTCTAAAAGACTCTCCTGTGATCTCAAAAGGTTGAAGATCTGGAAAGCAATTAGGGAGGTCACGCCTTCCCTCCCTGGACCACGAGAATTGTGGACAATTTTGGACAGGGAAGATTTAAAGCAAGACCACTGAGAAAACTACGTCTGACTGTGGCAGTAAGCACTGACATCTGAAACAGAGTCACAAAATAAAAACAGACAGAGATTGAAACATATGACCCAAATGAAGTAAGTGTTCCTGGGGCATGGCTGCTGGGTGGAATAGCATTTGATAAATATACTTGCAGTAAGAAAACAGATTGACCACTGCTCTCGGGATGCTATAAAATGCATTAGAGTACTGTGCTTCTCTATTAAACTAAGTGTATTTCAAGTAGAATGAGGACTAAATTTGAACACAGTAATACTTTAAGGGATGAATAATAAGAAATTGGTTTCTTTATATATGTGTGTGTATATATATATAATTATATTGTCTCTTACTACTTCTATTGTTCCTCTTCTGAAATCTCAATAAGATGTCAATATGTGCCTGTGGTGCCAAAACACACTTTGGATTTAGAATTAATATTCTATTCTTAGAGCAGAGCAGTCATTCAAAAACTGTCATAAATGATGTACCTAATACCATAAAGCAGTTCTGACAGTGGGTGAAGTGAGGGCTTGAGGCATCTTTTTTTATATTTCCTGAGTGCTTATGGGACTCCCACTGCCACAGAATCTTAAACTCTTGGCTCTAAGAATTCATTCTCCTAATACTTAGACGTTATTAGAGAGTTGAAGGAGCAAGTCTATGGGAAGTGGCAACTTGGAGTCCTAAAGTCTTGATGGTGTTCCTCAAGTTTTCTGTGAAGTTCTTGGAGAAAGTAAAAAAAAAAAGGTTTTTGGTTTTTTTTTTTTTTGCATTTTTTCTGATAAGTTCCTTGAAGTTCTACTTCTGCTTAACTCCAGAGCAAGTTCTCCATCTCACAGGCTCTGCAAATTGATTTAGTTCCTGAAACTGGGCAAGATCCTCAATTTAAATGTTGTTGGTTTTTTTTTTTTGGCACTAAAGAACCAGACCTAGCAGCCATCCTCAGTACATTCTTTGGAAAATATGCATAAGTAGGTTGAATCCCCAGTCAAACCAGAGCTGGAAGCTGCATTTATTTAAAGCTATAAGGAATGAAAGAGGAGAATGACACTGAGTATTCCCTTCCTCACCATATGCACAGGTCCATATTTACTCCATCCAGTAGCAGGGAATATCCTATTTATGAGGTAATTCACATTGGATTTGCTGTCTCTAGCCTTGGGATACGCAGAATCAGGCCTCAGCTGATATAGTACTTCCATCCTGACTCTTGAGCATGGCCATCCATTATACAGATGTGAAATCACTGGGCAGTAAGTACACACCTAACCTTTCAGAGTCTCAAAGCACTGATTTGAGAGACCAGTTTCCTAAGATCTGTTGGTATTTTTTTTATTCATTCACTATTTGTCATCAAATATGTGTCTGGCTGAGAATCAGTTCATAGTAGCAGCTCTCTCTCAGGAATGGATATTTTAAATAAGAAGGAATTATACCTCCAGAGTCTTTTAGGCTCCCAGTTCTGGGAAGTGATTCGTTACTCTGGACCACCAGGTTAAACAGTCTAAGTAACATCTGGAGACCTATATCAAGTGTAGCTGTGTATGATTCAATACTTAAAAAAAAAAAAGGTGTAAGATTTAAGAGAGGAAACACTTCAAACACAAGTTTGTATTTACAAATTGAATGCTCAAGCTATTAGAAACATCTCATTGAAGTGTCAGTTTCCAAGCATCAGAGGAGATGGGGTCCAAGACTGTTGCATTTTAAGCATTGCTTTCAAGCCTGTGCATTCAAACTATGAACTGGAGTAATAGGAACTCTCAAGGTAAGCCTTATCGCAGCTTTAGCCCTTTGTAACTTTTTAGTTGTCCCAGCTGGGTAAGGAACCAAATGAAATTGTTACTTTATGACCAGAACAAGGGGACACAGTCTCAGGCTGTGCCAGGGGAGGTTTAGGTTGGATGTTAGGAAGAAGTTCTCTACAGAGAGAGTGATTGCCCATTGGAATGGGCTGCCTGGGGAGGTGGTAGAATCATCATCATTGGAGGTGTTCAGGAGGAGACTTGATGGGGTGCTTGGTGCCATGGTTTAGTTGTTTAGGTGGGTTGGATTGGTTGAGGGGTTGGACACGATGATCTTGAAGGTCTCTTCCAAAGTGGTTTATTATTATTATTACTAAAGCTGGATCAATTCATACTAAGGAAAAACACCACATTTATGGTTAGCCATGTCAAATTTAGATATCAGCTATTTTCATGTATGTATCTCCTTAGCTGGTGGGAAAACATAAAGGCTGGTCAAAGTACTCTTGAGAAGTGTCTGTATGGGTTATGGTTAGAGTGTAGGTGAATGACCTGGAATAACTTTTCAAAGGCTACAGCTGGAAAAGTCTGATCCCATTTCTTTGTGATTAACATTACTAGGAGGAGATGTTAAGGCAATACTATGAAACACCTGGTTTTCATCAAGAAGAAATCTGTCATTGATGCATCAGTCCTACATATGTTTATTTAGGCCAATAGCCCAATGACACATCCATGAATTCAGAGATTATCTCCCTGGCAAGAAAAGTCTTAGTTCAGACATGGTGAAAGGTTAGGTAATACCATCTATTTTAGTTGAAATCTCACTGGGTGGGTTTTTTTTTTTTATTTGGTTTTGTTTTGTTTTTGAAGTAGAGGATATATAAATTGTGCCCCTGTACTCTGCATTGGTTAGGCCACACCTTGAGTACTGTGTCCAGTTCTGGACCCCTCAGTTTAGGAAGGACATCGAGACACTTGAATGTGTCCAGAGAAGGGCAACAAAGCTGGGGAGAGGCCTTGAGTACAAGCCCTATGAGGAGAGGCTGAGAGAGCTGGGATTGTTTAGCCTGGAGAAGAGGAGGCTCAGGGGAGACCTCATTGCCCTCTACAACTACCTGAAAGGTGGTTGTAACCAGGAAGGGGTTGGTCTCTTCTCCCAGGCAACCAGCACCAGAACAAGGGGACACAGTCTCAAGCTGCACCAGGGGAGGTTTAGACTCGAGGTGAGGAGAAAGTTCTTCACCGAGAGAGTCATTCGTCATTGGAATGGGCTGCCCAGGGAGGTGGTGGAGTCACCGTCCCTGGAGGTGTTCAAGAGGAGATTGGCCATGGCACTTGGTGCCATGGTCTAGTCCTGAGGTCTGTGGTGACAGGTTGGACTCAATGATCCTTGAGGTCTCTTCCAACCTTGGTGATACTGATACTGAAATAGTTCTTTGATGAAAGTAAGAACCATGCTAAAGAGTATATATATACATTAAAAAATAAATAAATCTTGAAGCATGTGCAATACACCCCCATGAACTTTCACCAGATAACAGGGAAGTTGAAGGATCTCTTTTCCAGTGTCTTCTTCCAGCAAAATTCTTAGATACTGAGTCTCTCAGAATAGAGCAAATGGAATGCCAAAACCCATGAAAACAAAATTAATGTCACCCCTGATTAATGAAAATAATAAACATGCTGGTAGGCACAGCTCACTAATCACATTTTCCATGAACAAATACTAATCTTATATTTACATTCAAAAATACTTATTTTACATAAAAGGGAACAATAAAAGAAGCCAAAAGTAAATATGCTGTGGGATAACACAGTCTGCATCTCCTCTGCAGCAGCCTGTGTCTGAACTGAAGATGCCATGCTAGCCGTCTTCAGCTGATACCAGATTCCAAGTGACTGAATGGGGTTATACAGACAAAGGATCCTGATCTTTCCTACATACCATCACAGTCTTGAATTCTCCAGACTAGGAAAACATTGCTTTAGTAAAAGTGACAGATAACAAATTGATGAAAGATAAGCATGAGAAAGTAACTCTTTCTTTGATCTTTTTGCAACATTAAACCATCCAATTCTCTAAAATACACATAGTCTGAAGGACAAAACTGACAACTGCATTGTGCAAGTTTAGGCACTACAAATTGTACCCCAGCCAAGCTCCAGTCACATACTTCCAATACCATTTTCTCCACCTTCTTTCTAAGAATGAACTGCCAAATGCCATGATTCTGTATTAGACAGGTCTCATCTGTAGCTAGGAAAACAAAAGCCATGCACACAGGACAGTGGTCATCCTCTCTCCTTCTCTGTTCTTTAGCCCTGGGCCCTCTTGGCACCAGAAACCTCACTGTGCAGATGGTGGCCTTCCCACTCCTGTGGTACTTTCTCTTCCTTGGTACTGAATGCCAGATTTCTGATGAGAATCTAAATTAATTTATCTAGTGGACTGATGTCACCTCTTTATTTCTATCATGAAGTCATTCTAAGCAGAAAACAAAAGGAAAGGATTCAAGGCTGGGGGAACATGGTGGAGTTCACGCTCCAACTTCTGCTGTAAGGTTGCAGGTGTAACAGCCTTAGGTAAACCTGCACTATATTTGTACATTTGATCTATATTTGCATAGTACATAACAAATAGCCTCTTCTGTCTTTTCAGTATTTGGCAGAAACTCAGAGCACAGGGAAATAAGAAGTCCTAATAGCTGAGCAGCCAGCACTTGGATTACTCCTACACTCAAAATCTAACTTCCTTTCTCAGAGCGCACCTGAACCAAAATCTCAGATCAAAACTTCTTCCTGAACTTTGCAAAGCTAAAGCCTGGTGCTGAAATGTACAGCAGCAGATCAACATGTTAAGTATTTTGGAAAATCTTGTCCTGTTCTGAATGGCTAAAAAAAGTCTGAATGCAGTTTGTGCAACTGAATCCAGGGAAGGCACTCAAACCAGCTCCAGGTGAGGACTTTAAATTTCTCTGGTTTCAGTTTTAAAAACCTGCTTTGATATTTTGTACAGTGCTGGGTTTTTTAGGATAAATTTTCCAATCCTTCTTCCTTTTTGAAGAGATGTTTTCCCCATTTATTTGTGCTCTCCTAACTTACAAGGTAAATTTTCATGAATTTGCATTTCAAGTGATAATTTTAATTTACAGTATTTTGACCCTGACAAAAAGAGCAAAAATATTACAGGTCTACAGTTGTTGCTGGAATTTCTCATAGGTGAGTTTCACAAGTAAAGCCAATGTCAAGTAAAGATCCTCTGTTTATAATGGATCTTGATTTTGGATCTGGTCTCTTGATGGAAATGGTGATGAAGAAATAGGAATGTTGGAAACTGCAGGCTGTAAATGAAAGAAATTGAGTAGGAAGGAGCTGAAAGAGTCAGTGTAATCTAGGGGATGAGGGTAGAAAATCTGGGATGGAGCAAAACTGTCATTTTCTTTTTTGAATAGTCAGTGGCTAAGAAGACGACATTGATTTGGTTTGGTCTTCAAAAGAACAGACTCCTTTTGCAAAGAATCAGCTATCATCAATTTGTTAAAAATCTCATCAACTCAGGTACCAGCCAGCGCTCTGAGGGCTGTACATGTTTAAATTTACATGTTTAAATTTTTAATCTTCAGATTACATAATCCTTTAATGCTTTACTACTGTTTTGATTAGTCTTTTCTCACTGTCATTTAAGCAGCAATCCTGTCTGTTAGGTGTAGTCTCTGTGGCTTGTGTTCTGTACAGGTATTTTCTAAACGAAAACCTTTCACTCTCATTTGTGTCTTAAATCATTCCCTCTGCAGCAGAAAAAAAAGGTATCAGACAGTAAGTATGACAATTCTAACCTTCTTAGGTACTGGTAGTCCATGAAATACAGCAAAACATCAAAAGCGCTTCAGCAGAAATTTTGACAGTATGCTACTTCAAGAAGTTTGCAGTGACTGGTACATCTAACAAGCAATACCCTACCACGCCCTTTTAAAAGCTCCAAACACCTAGTCAAAAATACCAAGCAACAAGGATGTCAATTTTTGTGTGTGTGTGTTTTGTGTGCAGCCTGTCATTGTGAAGGCGGGAAAACCAAAAGCTGTTGCCTTAAAAACACTCCGTTAAGAGACACTACAGCTACAGTTGTGCCATGGTACCTTTGTCTAAATTAAACTGTAAATTTCTGCAACTGCCTGAGGTGGTAAATGGCAAATTTTAAACCTTAGCTAGGTCTTTTGTAAACTGCATCTGTTTCTCTGCTTTCAGGGAGCTCTGGCTTTCCTCTAACAACCAGAGCGCGGAAAGAAAGCAGAGTATAACAGCAAATTCATTAGTTTCGACTCCAACAACAAAGCAGTACTAGAGCTGCAGCATTTGGAAGAAGAAAACAATTATAAGACAAAGGGTAGGGCTAAGACAGAGGTTTTTCAAGGAACTTGTTTCTAGCATTTCTGTTTGAGACTGAGACTTTTTTAGTTGGATTAGGTTGGATTTAGTAAAACTCCGGACTTTCAAAAACCATTTGTGCTGGGCACAGGAATTCTGATGAAATTAAAATCCCTGCAGGAAGCACAAGTAGTGTAAATATTGCTTGTAACACAATGTTGGGAGCAGTCCAGAGTGGTAACTCTCTGGAGCAATTAGTGTACACATGTAATTGTATCAATATTTGCATCTAACCGACTGTGCTTTACCTGGGGAAAGGTCTTCAGCCCCACTGCACACAGACTGAGCCCCACAGGCCATGCTTGCTGTAGTGCATCTGCAGGTCTGTATGCTATAGGAGTTGCCCTATAGCTGTGGCTGCTACCCTCAGACTGAGCTTTTGGTCTGAAAGAATAGGAAACCAGAGACAGAAGTAGACACAGCTGCAAAGCACAGACCTTGTTCCTACATGGGCAGGCACCTATCCTCACCAGTAAGGATGGTTTCTTCTTAGTGGTTGCAGGCCTCTCTCCACATGCTACCCTAGCGCAAAGGCAGCAAAATGGTTTGTCTGCAGCTACAGAGGAGAAAGGTCTATTCTAACAATCATGGAACTACACTGCTTTTAGTATGTTGCCCTCACAGAGCTGTCTGAGCTTGTGGCCTGGGAGCTGACCTGCTTCTGATATCTATAGGTAAAATTCAGTAACGCTTTGACAGTTCAAACTGATGTAAAGCACGGTGACCTGACTTGTTCCTTGTAAGTGCATTCTTCTCATTTTGAAGCCCACAGCCTGTTTGGCCTCTATAATACACAACGTGAGCACTAGTGGCCTCCCCTCCAGGCTGTGCATCAGCTCAGCAGGCTGCTGCCTCAGCTTACATTCTATGTCACATGTTAGATTTGCTGCTTCTGGCATTTTTTATTTGCTGCTGCTGGTCTGATCCAAGTTTAAAGTTCAGATCCTGTGGGTTTAAGTTTAAGGCATTCTGTTGTTGTTTGTCAAGTCTGAAATATTTTCTTTCCTGCTATTCATGAACTGACTTCTTGTCAGTGTGTTATCTCTGGTTAGAAGCCCACAATCCCTTGCTAAAACCAGTGAAAACAGTTTAAAGATATTCTAATATTTATTCAGATATCTGTTGTATTTTATTCTGGATCTTTGTACATAAGTGAAAATCTATCAAAGAACACAGTGGTTTTGGATGCCACCAATTCTGCGTTCAAGACGTTGCTTTAAAGAATCTTGTTTATCGCCACTCAGCACTTCAAGAAGTTAGGCATCAAGAAAATCCTTAAATACATTTTGAAAATTTAAAGATTGTTTCCATTAAGATTTCAGTCCTACAGCTTTATTAGGGCTTTCATTTATTTCAGCCCATACCTGATATCAAACCCATTTTTCCTCTCCCCTGCACCTATAACAATTCTACGCTCTTCAGCGCAGGATCTGTCTTTTCATACTCTCATGTCATATGAAGTGCACTGCAGATGCTGTGGATGTAAACAGGAGACAGGAACAGAAATATTGATCTTAATTGTGCCCATGTCCAGCCTTCACCATATGACTCCCCAAACCAGAACTGAAACCAGGTTCAGTACTGAAGACACATCTCTGATGTTGCCGGTAATCTAAAATGTTGGCAGAACTACCAGCCAGAGCAAATAAAAATTCCAATAAGTGAATTGTTCTTCCTCCAAATTGGTTTTCTCAGCTTGCTCTACACAGCTATGGTTGTTCAGTGTATTTCCTTATGTTAACCCCTATCAAAGCTTTCGTGAGTTGCTGTGACTGACGACATCAGCAAGCAGTCAGCTGGCTTTTCCATGGTACCCCTCCTTTCTCCCCTGCTATGTCAATGTGCTATAGGCTCATGCTGGGACAGAATACCTGCAATATTACAGCAAAATTCAACCCCAGCTACAGAGACAAAGCTTTTGCTCAAAGAGGTGTTGAATGGAAGAAGATATGCAATGTGCTTGTCTTAAAGGATCATACAGATAGATCTTCTGACAAATTTTCTTTGTGGAATCAGAAGCTCACTTAAACTGCATTGCTTTCACATGTGCTTTATTAATACTGAGGCCCAGGACTATCAATTTGGCATCCTGTGCTGCCTGCTTATTGAGACATTAAGCAGGCTTTCTCCTCAGCTGTGCTACCTGTACATGTGGAGAAGCAGCAGGACCTGGAAGGCTTGACATCCCCTGCTGACTGACAGAAACTGGCTCTCAGGCACTGCTGCTGCTGGGGCAGTGTGCTCTCAGTCACTGCCTGGAGAAACTTTTTTTTTTTCTCTGCAGTTGACTCAGCAGACCAGGGGGGCAGGCAGCCAGTAGTACAGAAATAGTAGAAACAATTGCTACAAGATAATTTTAAGAACCACTGGAAGCTTTTGAAGGTGAATCAAGCCAAAAATAAGGCAAAATAGATTAGTACCTAGAGAAGATGGCTTTGAGGAAGACTGTACCTCTCCAGAGATTTGTAAGTGATTCAGATCTCGCTATTTCTCTTCTTTTTTCCTCAGCATCTTCACAATTCCTCTACTTGGCAGTTTTCTGGAGATAGGGCATGACCTATGAGCATGAGACAGCAGAAAATTTCTCCCTTGCTGATAGTCATGAGACAAATATTGGTAAGCCTTTTCTGGGTATTTGCCACCCACAAGCTCTCTTGCATTTATCAGGTAGGGGTATTCAAGATACTCAGAAAGGCAGGGCATCAAATATGACATTGCTCACAAGACCACTCCTGCCTGCAAATGCTAGAGTAGCTAAGAGAGCAGTAACTCTTCCCTTTAGACAAGACATTTAAGAAAGCAGCACTTGAGGAGGTGCAAAGATAGCTGAGCCCTTGCCAGGGGTGTTCCATAGGCACAGCCCTGGCAGCACTGCAAGGAAGGATTCTGCTCACACATAAATCCCCAGATGCCAGTGAGAAGGAAGACATGGTACTGCTTTGAAGAGAATCTAAAATGAGTAAGTCATGGGTTTTTTGCAGAGACCACTCAAAGACTTCAGCCAGCCCAGAACTGAGTGGAATTTTCCCACTGAGTGTAGAGGAGGAAGGGAAAAACTCATTTTCTGTGAGTTAATATGAAAACAGCAACTCATTCTGGGACTGGAAAAGATAATTTCAGCTTAGGTACTCTTAAGAAACATTCTGCCTTGTATATATTTGCGTCAGATGCAGGGTGGGGAGGTAGAAACTCAGATATAGCCAATGGTCCTGCCTCAGAAAAAGTCACCTGTTGAAACACCAGTTACCCAGAATGGTTTGAAGGTAGCCTTTTCCCTGAGTTTTATTATAATGTTCTTGTTATCTGGGAAGTATGAACTTCTAAGAGATCAAAGACAACTCTTCTTTCAAGCAGTAAGGTGGAACTGAAAGTGAGTCATAGATGGGATGTTACTGAACTGACAGAGACAATTCAAAAATCATACTAGAGGGTTTTTTTCTGAGCAAAGGCTTAAATTTTTCTTACAGAATTTATTTTTTTCATGAAAGCAAAAACATCTTTGTCAGGAAATCCAGTCTTTTCACCAGGCACTGTTTGTGATCTGCCACCAGTTATCTACTGCTTTGATTGAGATTGGCAAATGTGACGCCCATTTGCAAGAAAGGCCAGAAGAAGGATCTAAAGAACTATAGACCTGTCAGTCTGACCTTGGTGCCAGGGAAAGTAATGGAGTAGATCATCTTGAGTGTCATTACTCAGCATATACAGGGCAAACAGGTGATCAGGCCCAGTTAACATTAGTTCTTGAAGGGCAGGTTGTTCTTGATGAACCTAGTCTCCTTCTGTGACAACCATATAGTGGACAAAAGGCTGTGAATGTTATTTACTTGTATTTTAGTAAAGCATTTGGCACTGTTCCACAGCATCCTCCTGGAAAAACTGTCTGCTCATGGCTTGGATGGGTAAAAAAAACTGGCCTGTGTCAGTGTGACCCTTTGACACTGTGCCTTTAAGGACAAACAGTGCTGGGACACACTGGCTAAATGTTTTCAGTACTAGAACCAAAACATTCTGATATTCTAAACGAATTTCATTGATGGATAGACAAAATGCAACTTTAGATTGTGGAGCAGTTGGAATATTTTTTTTCCTCAGTTCAGTTTGGTTTGGGAGTTGGGGGAGTGTGGGTTTCAGCCTGTTCTCCCTGCCTGCTCTCTCTGCAAACTGCTGGAGTTGGCCTTCAGATAAGCAAAAACTAATCCTGCATGGGCTTTTGAAGCTTACTAACAACTCTTTCCCTTAATAACTTGCCTTTCTTTCTCTCTAACCCCTTTTTGGGAAAAAAGAGGGAGGTAGGGGGGGAGAGAGGGGGTTAAAGGGAGGGAATCCCTCCTTGGGGAGGGATTTTTGTTGTGTTATTTATCTTTGCTGTATATTTCTGTGTATATATTGTAAATACCTGTATATATTGTGTTATATATAACCTGCCTTCCATATATGCTTGTAAATATATAGCTTTGCTCTTCAACTGGGTTAGCTGTGGTTTCTTACTCTGTGGAGGAGGGAGAGCTAAGCCCTCTCTCAACCTACCACAGTCAGGATTATGTGAGAATCAAAACTTGGGAATTTATTTTCCCCTGTATTCAGCACTGTAAAGTCACACCATGAGTACTGTGTTCAGTTTTGCTACAAGAAAAACACTAAGGTGCTGAAGCATGTCCAGAGAAAGGCATCCAAGCTGGTGAAAGGTCTGGAGAACAGGTCTTCTGAGGAACAGCAAAGGGAACTGAGATTGTTTAGTCTGGAGAAAAAGAGGCTGAGAGGAGACCATATTGCCCTCTACAGCTACCTGAAGTGAGATTGTAGTGAGGTGGGTTTGGGGCTTTTCCCAAATAACAGGTGATAGGATGAGAGTAAATGGCCTCAAGCAGCACCAGGGGACATTTAGATTGGATACTAAAAGAATCTTCTTCATTCAAAGGGTTATGAAACAGTGGAATATGTGGTCCCTAGGGAGGTGGTTGAATCCCCATCCCTGGGGGATATTTTAAAAATGCCCTGAAGTGGTGCTAAGGGACATGGTTTAGCACCAGACTTGGTAGAGTTAGAGAATAGTTGGACTCTATCTGAAAGGTCTTTTCCAACCAAAATGATTATAGGATTCTACGACTAATTCATATAGATAATTCCTGGTACATGGCACTTGAGATGGATGAATAGCCACTTCCCTCTGGCTCATCTGGGTAGTGCCACTGAGGCAGAAGAAGCCCTCTCCAAAGAGCAGCAGGCAGTGATGTTCCCAGCATGATGATGAGTGCCCAGATCAGCTGTTGTCCTCAAGGTCTGAATGCAGAACAGACTGTATCTATGACTAAGGGTCTTTTGGGCCACATTTTAATCATCTTCTAAGTTATTCTGGATCAGTCTTGATCATGCTTTCAGTACTGAATAGTCATCCAAATCCCTAATCGTATCTACCTCACTGTTCACCCTTTCCCTCCAAAATATGTATATTTCCCAAGTGTCCATACATGCATCTCTGAACTGTATTGACTTTAAATTCACAGCCTCTTTTTTAAAAAATGTAATGTAGTGTCAACAGACTGGATGTCTGTAAATGCACTCAAAGTTTGATAGAGAACAGTCACTTACAGTCAATTCTTAATAAAAAATGTTTTCCCTTTTGTTTGAAATGGAAAATAACCTGAAAGCCTTTTCCTGATAATAAACCAGGCTCTGTAACATACATTTTTTAATTACAAAGGAAATTATAATTTGGAGTATTCACAAAGAGACCTCATCATGCTATCAAAGCCAATACATACTACTGAGCACAGAATGTAACAGTATTCCTCCTGATGAATAGGACTTGCTCCATTTCTAGCAGGGAGCACCCAATGAAGAGACACAAGGGGACTGATAATTTGCATCTCAGCCTCAAGTTTCTAGTCTGTTTTATCCCCACACTCTATTTCAATACACACTCATGACTGATAATTAGGTCAAATTTCTCTTTTTGACCAGCTTTTTATCCATGTTCTTCCTTATTTGTTGCCTTAGTTAATGAATCTCAGTTTTATTCATAGATTACTGCATTTAGTAGAGGGACTAGGATTTATTTTTTTTAATTAACAGATCAAACCAAACAATCTAGCAATAAACTGTGGCACATTAAGAACTGCTGTCTGCAGCCTTCTCCTTTCATGCAACCAATTTTCTCTTCCAACTTGGGAACATTTTATTTAAATTTAACCACAAAAAAAACCTCCACCAAGTTCAAACCAAAATCCATTTTGCTAGAAAATCACTAAGGAAAATAATGTGGCCCTTTAGAAGAGAATTCACATGTGTGTGAAGACCCTACACAAGTAGAAGAGACCAGAAGCATGTGACAACCTGCAGATTACTAATTCTAGCTATATCTTTGCTGTAGAAAGTTGGGTGCTCTCTTTCTCTTTGAGAAAGGTAAAAAAATCATGGACATTCTTCTGAATGCAGGTTTTGCCATCAAGAGAGACAAAGTGAAAGGGCCTACCATAATGTACCATCAAAAGACTGGCTCTGATTTAATTAGTTACTCTATGAAATGCTTGTCTCCCATAAGTGAAATATGTTTACAGCAGCCCATGGAGTTTGGGGTAGGGAAGAGAACTTCAGGAAACCTCTACCTTAAGGGAGGTTGTAGACAGGCGGAGGTTGGTCTCTTCTCCCAGGCAACCAGCACCAGAACAAAAGGACACAGTCTCAAGCTGCACCAGGAGAGGTTTCAGCTGGAGGTTAGGAGGAAGTTTTACACAGAGAGAGTGATTGCCCATTAGAATGGGCTGCCCAGGGAGGTGGTGGAATCACCATCATTGGAGGTGTTCAGGAGGAGACTTGATAGGGTACTTGGTTGCATGGTTTAGTTGATTAGGTGGTGTTGGATGATAGGCTGGATGCGATGATCTTGAAGGTCTCTTCCAACCTGGTCTATTCTATTCTATATCTAGACTAATTAAAAAGTTGAAGTAAAATTTTTTTTTTCTAATTAAATGTGTATAATTTTTACTTAAAACTGAAACTTCTTGGAAGATATGCATACTACCAAACCCCCCAGATTTCGTTGGATGGAAAGATTTTGATGAAACCGGAGAAAAATGAATGAACAAACAAACCAACCAACCAACTAGCATTTTCAAATCACAAGACTTAGTTTCCATAAAACCTTAATTTGAAGGCAGAGCTATTAAAAATAAATGCAAACTTTTCTATCATATCTCTTAAGGTATTTCCCTTTTCACAGCACAAACTCAAGTTCATGGCACAGTGCAATTATGCTAGATAGAAAACATCCAAAATGCAGAATATGACTTAATCAAACATTTTGTATCTATTATTTCTTACTTTTAATGTTTCTGCAGTTCCCACCTGTAACTGCTTTTAAGGCTGTAGAAGTCCTGATTCCATTTCTGTGTCTTTAGAGACTTTGCTGCCTTACCTAATTTACACATATGATCAGCTCATACTCTGTGTACAGACTGTTTACTGGATATGAATCCCTTTTTCCCAAGCTGTCAGGGAAGACCTTGAAAGAGAGCCCATCCTCTCACACACACTTGATTCAATCCCACAGCCAGACACACTCTGGATATCACAGACTTTGTTCATGATGATCTCCTTTATTCCACTATACTTTTATTATTTATGCAGTTCACCAGTTTCAGGATGACCTGAAACTAATGGCATTTTCAAGAAAATGTGGTAATTGTAAGGGATGGAGGCTATTACTCTTCTGAAAAACCTGTTAGATTGAACCAGAACTACAACATAGCAATGTAAGAATGAAAAGCCTGAGCCCAAGCTTTAATTTTAAGATAAGCTTGGAAGTATTTGTGTGTGTGTGTGTATATATAAATACACACACACAATATTTTAAAGTGATTCAGATGTGATTGTCTTATCTGTCATGAACTGGAATTACTAAAGTATTTGTGCAGCCTCAGATCAGGTTGAACTTCTAGACAGAGTTAAACTTATTTTAATTTGCCACGAACATCTGTTCTTATCTGTCTGTTCTTGCTACCAACAAACTTTATGGTTTCACTGTTATTTTAGGTAGATTGTACTGTGGCTAAGCAAAGATGAACACAGTAGTCTTTTGTTTGTTTTTTTGTTTACTTGTGAAGGTTAACTAGGATTGCATCCCATAACTTCCTCTCTAAAACTACAGCTCACCACACTGTTTCAGTGCCCAGCAGTTTTATCAGCACTTTTTTGACCTTCAAAACCTATGCAAAAATGACCATCAGAAAAAGTTTAAACCCAGTCTCAGTACAAACTCTTATCAGCTTCAAGAGTACATCGCCTTTCTCAACTTTCAGAAATAAAAGTGTGCGAAATGTCGTAACAAAGCCACGCTTCTGTTTTTTACTGAATGAAAAAAGGCGTTTCTAAAATAAAATATTCCTCTCTCAGAAGAGTTTATGAAACTCCATATTTATGAAAATGTTTTATAATGCAGCCCCAGTATCAGGCTTTTGGAAACAGACCTACATTATGGACAGTATGCTTTTTGTGGATGCAAATACTCGGAGATAAAAGAAATGTCATTTTAATGCCAGAGCTATCACATCACGATGACATTGAGCAACACACAGAGAGCAGAGAAAAATGGCATGCCTCTTTTCAAATGCCTTAACTCATAAGTAATGTGCAAGCAAGAATAATAAACACTACCTTTTCCCTCAAGCACTCATCAACTGATTTGCATAATCAGAAAACATCTCCTACATGCAACGTGTTATGTTGTAACTGGCTGGTGCCCAGTTACTAGTGGTGTCCCCCAGAGTTCAGTACTGGGGCTTGTCCTCTTTAATATCTTTGTTAATGAACTGGATGAGTGGACTGAGTGCACGCTCAAGAATTTTGCAGGCAACACCAAGCTGGGTGTCTGTGCCATTTTGCTAGAGGGTAGGGAAGCTTTACAGCAGGACCTGGACAGGTTAGACTGATGGGCTAATTGTATGAGGCCAAGTGCCAGATTCTGCACTTGGTTCACAGCCCCAAAGTACACTACAGACTTGGGGATGTGTGGTTGGAAAGCTGCAACTCAGAGAGGTACCTGGGGTTCTGGCTGACAGTTGATTAAACATGTCAGCAGTGTGCCCAGGTGGCCAAGAGAGCCAATGGCATCCTGGCTTGTATTAGAAATACTGTGGCCAGCAGGAACAAGAGGTGATCTTCCCCCTATACTCAGAACTGGTGAGGCTGTACCTTGAGTATTGTGTTCAGTCCCTCACTGTAAGAAGGACCTTGAGGTGCTGGAAGGGCAATGAAGCTTGTGAACGTCCTAGAACACATGTAGTATGAGGAGCAGTCAAGGGAGCTGGGGTTGTTCAGTCTGGAGAAGAGAAGGTTGAGGGGAGAACTTCCTCTCTATATCTGAAGGGAGGTTGGAGCAAGGAGGGGTCCAGCCTCTTCTCCTTGTGGCAAGCAACAGGACTAGGGGAAACAGATGCAAGCTGTGCCAGGGGAGGTTTAGGCTGTGTATCAGGAAATATTTCTTCACTGAAAGAGTTATCGAACATTGGAATGGTCTGCTCAGGGAACTGATGGAGTCACCATTCCTGCAGGTGCTCAAGGGGTGTGGGGCCCTGGTGCTTAGGGATGTGATTTAATTTTGACACTTCAGTGCTGGGCCAAAGGTTGGACTGGATGATCTTGAAGGTCTCTTCCAACCAGATATATTCTGTGATTCTGTGAGCCACTATTTCTTGTAGCACATGAAGGAGACCTAATATCAGAAGGGTGCCTTCTGAGGTGCTGCGTATTAGAATAAGCCAAGTAACTATTTCATCACAGAACAAACAAACAATTTTCCAGAGATCTTCACAAAGTGTTTCAACTTTACTTGATCACCATTCAACTGAGGCACTGATGACAGATTAAAAAAACATGTGGTCTTTCTCTTCCTAAGATGTCAGAAAGAGCCACATGGAACATTTGGAGAAGAAATAGTAAGTAACTGTATCCGAGGAAAGTCAAGATGTTTGAGATTTTGAATGCTGCAATATTATGATTTGAAAGTAACAGAGAAGTAGCTCTGTCTTATTGAAGCAAACATTTCTCTGGACAAGTCACACTGTCAGTATTCATCCTGCTCATCTCTCCTGCCCCTCACTTGTGTGTGTATAATTGTTGTGGAACAATGTTGCATTTACACCTAAATTGATGCCTTTTGTGGATTATTTTACTTACACAAAGAGAAGATCTAGTGGGTCAAAATGTGAGTTCTTGTAGTTTGTTAATTACTGATGCATCCCCCACCCTTACTGATGCAGAATGATAGTAACACTATTTTTCCCCTATCATATTAGAGTTCAATTTGGGCTAGAAATTTCAAGTAATTTTGTCTACTGAACATTTTCCCCTCCAAATCCAGCAAGTTCCTAGCAATTTTATATCAGTAATTGCTCTTTGGAAATTTGTTTCTGTGTACACACTCCACGCAGGAATGCAGCCTTTTGACACTTCCATTAAACTTTTCATTCCAATTCTCTACAGTGGAAAGAGTATTCTGACTGTCCAGTCTGCTCAGTCAAGCAGAGTAAGCTCTCATAACTACTGACAAAAAGGTCACTTTACTAACATTATGTTATTCAGTGTCAATTCAAAGTCTTGCTCTTTAATTCAACAATAAAATCAGTCACTTTGTGTTCTGCAGGCCTCAAAGGTTGCCAAACTGCTTTTGGAGAGATTAGAATAATTTATTTTGAAGGTGATGGCTGAAACTCTTCGCATGTACTGAAAATACTGGATTGTTGCTATTCTGGTATCTGCCCATGGAAGAGTGTATGTGTTCTCCTCTTCCTCTGATATTCTAAATACATGTTGTAGTTTGAGCTGGGTGCCCCCCTGGTGCATTCACTTCCTGTGTCCAGAAGTCCAGCCCAGAGGGATGGACACAGGAGATTGTGTATTCCCTACCATAATTCTTTGCACCACTATAAGATCCAGTGCGGAGTCTGGCACTTCCTCTTTCCTTCCCTCTCCGAGACTTGGTAACTGGGGGAGAGATCTCCCGGCCATGGGCCTGACTGGGCCCAAGGCCACAGGGGGATGGGCAGTCTCAGGCCTGGCCAGCTGAGACTAGCCCAGCAGAGGGAGGGGGAAGAAGGAGCCCTGGGGGTTTTGCATGCACCCTCAGGTGGGGATGGGATCTTTCTTTGTCACTGCGCTTTGGGTTTTCTGTAACATTCACTGCTTTCTATTTAAACCTTCATCACTTTTGCAATCCGTTTGCCTGAGTCGTTATTTTCTGCCTGTGGTGGGGAGGGGACCTGCCCCAACCCATTACATTTTTTGGCGCCCCACGTTGGGCGCCAATAAAAAAGAGTGTGGTGGTTTGAAAGGAAAGGCTCTGCTTTCCCTCCCCCACTGAGAAAAAGACCACGGCTAGACCCAGTCGGAGAAATGAGATTATATTTTACAAGGAAACAGATTCTATGTAATACAACAAACACAGGTATTTTACAGTATATACAGGAATATACAGCAAATGAACTCAACCAGAAACCAGACCCCCCGCAGAGGGGGCTTCCCCCTGTGCCCCCTTCAACCCCCTACCTCCCTTCTCCCCCAAAAGAGGTAGAAGAAGAGACGAGGACAGTTAACAGGGCAGGAAAAGAATAAAGGCCTTGCACAGGGAGTTAGTATCTTATCTTAGTTGGCCAGAATCCCAGAAGCAGATCCAGCCGAAAGGGACAGTGAAGGAAGGAAGACTGAGAGAAAGTTCCCAGCTCCCCCGGGTCCAATCTGACCTCCCACAATCCTTGGCCAATGAAATTCGTTTAGAATACCAAAATATTTTACAAACATTTAGCCAGTGTGCCCCTTTCTTAAAGGCACAGCGTCAAACGGCCACAATACAGGTTTAGATAAAAAACAAAATGGAAGGGGCTACATCTATTAAGTAAAATCAAAGTTTCCCACAGGGAATCAGAGTTTATTCAGAACTGTAGTCTGGCAAATCAATCTTACAGCACTTTTCACAGAAGTAAAGTGCTACCCTCCACACTTTGTATAAAACATTAACAGGACCAGGAAGTTGGTCAATCTGTTTCTTAACTCACTTTCTATGATAAAATCAATTTTTGCTGCCCATCCCAAACTATATTGTAGTATAGCAATAAGGCTGTTAACTGCACCATGATCTCCTCAGGCAAGGTGCACAGAAGACCAACAGTGCAATCAGTCCTTATCATGGTGTGTATCACACTACGTCACTGAAGCTTTTTGCTCTGCAGAACAGAGGTTTGCAGTGGGAGCCTGCAGCTCTTTTGGTTGTGCTTGCAGTACCAGAAAAATAAACACACAGTGCAGGTGCCTTTTAAATGAATTTTTAGGAGCTCAATCTTACCCTCCCTGTCAGATGTCAGAATCTGTCCTCTCCTATAACCTTCATCTCCAAGATACTGGGGGGGAGTGAGAGAAGAAAGGGGAAAAAAGGGGGGGGGGGGGGGCAAAAAAAAAAAAAAAATCCACCAAAACCTATTTATCATTTTAAGTAGATCACAGCTAGGCTAAAAGCTCAATTTGTTTCCGATTATTCGAACCAAAGTGTGTTTTAAGAGTTTTTCAGGGTACTGTCCTATAAATTTTTTTCATTATGAAGCACTGCAGACCTGCCCAGAATGCTTCCTGAAGTGGGACTTCAGAGCACCAGAAAAGAGACAGTCACTACTAGTAATATGCTGAAACAGATCCCGGCTTCTGCAACTGTGAAAAGAGAGTGAGCTGCAGACGTATTTTTAGTGGCACAGACACACCTAATGTCTCTGAGACTGGCATGAATAGACAATGGCACTCTCCTAAACTAAGACAGCATCTCTCCTCAAGTATTTTTCTTCTCTAAAACAAGAGCACTTTTCCCCTCTTTTTCACCCTCTATCCTTCTTGGTTTTAAGGCTGGGAATGATCAGTACATGGGCTCTTGCCACCTACCAATGAATACATAGAATAGAATACATAGAATAAACCAGGTTGGAAGAGACCTTCAAGATCATCGCGTCCAACCCATCAACCAATCCAACACCACCCAAACAACTAACCCATGGCACCAAGCACGCCATCAAGTCTTCTCCTGAAAACCTCCAGTGATGGCAACTCCACCACCTCCCCAGGCAGCCCATTCCAATGGGCAATCACTCTTTCTGTATAGAACTTTGTCCTAACATCCAACCTGAACCTCCCCTGGCGCAGCCTGAGACTGTGTCCTCTTGTTCTGGTACTGGCTGCCTGGGAGAAGAGACCAACATCCGTCTGTCTACAACCTCCCTTCAGGTAGTTGTAGAGAGTAATAAGGTCACCCCTGAGTCTCCTCCTCTCCAGGCTAAGCAACCCCAGCTCCCTCAGCCTCTCCTCGTAGGGCTTATGTTCCAAACCCCTCACCAACTTTGTTGCTCTTCTCTGGACTCGTTCCAGCAAGTCAACATCCTTCCTAAACTGAGGGGCCCAGAACTGGACACAGTACTTGAGGTGCGGCCTAACCAGTGCAGTGTACAGGGGCAGAATGACCTCCCTGCTCCTGCTGGCCACACTGTTCCTGATGCAGGCCAGGATGCCATTGGCCCTCTTAGCTGCCTGGGCACACTGCAGGCTCATGTTCAGTCTACCGTCAACCAGCACCCCCAGGTCCCTCTCAGCCTGACTGCTCTCCAGCCACTCTGACCCCAGCCTGTAGCTCTGCATGGGGTTGTTGTGGCCAATGTGCAGAACCCGGCACTTGGATGTGTTCAATCTCATGCCGTTGGACTCTGCCCATCTGCCCAGCCTGTCGAGGTCCCTCTGCAGAGCCTCTCTACCCTCCAGCAGATCAACTCCTGCCCCCAGCTTGGTGTCGTCAGCAAATTTACTGATGATGGACTCAATGTCCTCGTCCAGATCATCAATAAAGATGTTAAAGGGCATGGGGCCCAGTACTGATCCCTGAAATGAAAGCAATGTTTGTCACAGGTACTCCTCTAAAACTGAGTAAAAGCAGCCGCTGATGCCAAGTTTCAGGTTTGATACTCTCATTTGTCTTGGAGTCAAGAAAGAGAGCCTCTTACACCTGCAAATGCTTTTGCTGAATTAATTTTCCCCTGGGAATCTCCCTTGAAGGACATGCTATTTACATCCACTAGCTTAGCATCCTCTCTGCTGCTGACTTGATGCCTACAGGGTGCAGCTGCTTTCTTGAGCCCTTACAGGGCCAGAGGTAAAGGCATTCAACTACAGTCCCGAAACACAAAGATTTTGGTTCAGATGTGCATTAAGAAGATGTAAGAATTTAGTATACAGAGATAAGTACCCACAAGCCAGTTACAAGTAAAATAGTTGAAGAAATTAATGCATTTGAAATGAAGAAAATTATCATTATAGATGTGTAATAGAAAACTGGACAAGACACAATGTAGATTTACCAGTGTTAGATCAGATTAGACTGATTTCTTTCTCTCATGAGATAGAATTCACACAGTGAAATATATGGCTTGTCTAATGTAAAAACGTTATTTCAGTTTTCTACCACATAGGAAGTTATTAATTAAGCTGGATAGGAAAGAGAATACCTGTAAGAATGGCAAGCTGCAAGAAACAGGCTAAAGAGGGTGGTTTGGAAGGGAGTATCAAGCTGGAAGGAAACCAGGCAGGCAGTTCTTCAGCAATTGGTCTTTTAATCTCATCTTACATAATACTCTTGTTAGTATTTGGAGCATGCTGGTGAAGTTTGCTGACCCTATGAAGTTGGGAGACATCATGGAGATATAATAAGTTTGGACAATTGTATTGGAAGAAATGGATGACCTTGCAGACTAGAGTAACAGAAATGGTATGAGTGACTGTCATTCCTCATAGAAAGCTATTCATTTCAGGACAGACAGCAAAAACTTCTGCTTTAAGGGATAGATATCTACTAGAAATGATGGGAAAGGAGAAAGACCTGTTACCACACATGAGATAGTAACTGTCCTCTCTGATGATAAGAAAAATCATTCCTGTAACACTGCCACAGTCAGCCATCATTGCAGTAGGATAGAGTGTTTCCTGCCAGGCATTTCCAGACACTCAGAAAAGCAGCACTGTAACAGGGCACTGTGGTGGATGTAACACTCATACCTTAGCAAAGCTGTTCCCTCAGGTTCCTGAAAATTCAAACAGACAGAGCACCCCAGTGCCGCTACAATACTGATGTCACTAAGTTTTAAGAGCTTTCTCAGTGATCATGTTACAGTTCATTAAAAGTAAGGTTTAAAAAGAAAGAAAACAAATTCTTGGGAACAAGATACCAGCAAGAAAGATGTGCCAGTATGCCATTCTATGTTACATCAGTGGAATGTGAGCCTGCAACAAAATCATGTTCAAACATCACAGTATCACTAAGGTTGGAAGAGACCTCAAAGATCATCGAGTACACAGACCTCATGACTAGACCATGGCACCAAGTGCCATGGCCAATTCCCTCTTGAACACCTCCAGGGACGGTGACTCCACCACCTCCCTGGGCAGCCCATTCCAATGACAAATGACTCTCTCGGTGAAGAATTTTCTCCTCACCTCCAGCCTAAACTTCCCCTGGCACAGCTTGAGATTGTGTCCCCTTGTTCTAGTGCTGGTTGCTAGAGAGAAGAGACCAACCCCTTCCTGGCTACAACCACCTTTCAGGAAGTTGTAGAGGGCAATGAGGTCTCCCCTGAGCCTCCTCTTCTCCAGGCTAAACAATCCCAGCTCCCTCAGCCTCTCCTCATAGGGCTTGTGCTCAAGGCCTCTCCCCAGCCTTGTTGTCCTTCTCTGGACACGTTCAAGTGTCTCAATGTCCTTCCTAAACTGAGGGGTCCAGAACTGGATGCAGTACTCAAGGTGCGGCCTAACCAATGCAGAGTACAGGGGCACAATGACCTCCCTGCTCCTGCTGGCCACACTATTCCTAATGCAGGCCAGGATGCCATTGGTCTTCTTGGCCCCCTGGGCACACTGCTGGCTCATGTGTAGGCAGCTGTCCATCAGCACCCCCAGGTGCGCATGTTATACATCTGGCCAGTATACTTGCCTTTGAAATAATTCTTCTTGGGGTTCCTGATTTTTTATTTGTCCTGATTAAACTCAATTTAAATAAAAGCCTAGAAAGTCAAAGAAAGGCAAACTGAAAGACAAGCCTTATAACTTATTACAGAGAAAGGCTGTCATAGCAGAAATTCTGACTCATTGAACTTGAGGAGACAGTCTGACATGGGTGAACATATTCTGAAACACTAAAAAAAACAAAGGAGAAACAAGAAGCCAACAACAACACAACCCCACCAACACAGGTGCTGCTTCCAAGCCAAATGGATGGCACATCTCTTGAACTTGGTTTTCTGTAGCCTAATCAAATGGTAATGCAAGTATTAATTCAAAATACCACCCTAAAATGCAAGAATACTTTTTCTTTCATTTCAGACAAGAGCAACACAAGAGCATTCTTTCAAAATAAGTTTCCTAAACACGTTTATGCCTCAAGGGAGGTTGTGAAAAAAGCCAGACATTCATAGGGGTGATCACATTTCTTAATACATTATTGAAAGGCTGCTCAAAGTAAAAACTACAAAATAAAAACCTTACAGAACACAACCACCTAGCAGAATATGTAAGAGTGGATGACTGACTAAAATATCTGCTAAAGATTAGTGAGGGAAAACACTTGATTTCCTAACCAACAGAGAAACCTAAATTATTAATGAAGCTGGAAAACTGACTGCTGTTGAGATTGAAAGTAGGCCTGAAGACTCTGACATCTGGGCCTGACCAGCTACATGTCAAGTTTGGGAGAAGAACAGAAGAGAAAAGCTTTGGCAAAGACAAATGTACCTTTCAGAGGAAATACTTCACCACAGCAGAGGATCAAAAGTTTCCCAGTTTAATCCAGGGACACTCTATGACAAATATCCCATGATTTACAGTAGGTTTCAAAACACTCCATGGCTACTAAGGGATAGAGTATGGCTAGCTGATCAATCAGTGAAAAGATAATCTGGTTTGTAACAAGCATTCTGCTTTAGCAGATCTCAACAGATATCAGGCTGCTCAGGCATGGCTAGAGCTAATCTCTGCTCCTTCATCTGCTGCAAGATGGCTTTGTGGCAGTGGGGCAACACATGTCTGGGCATTAAAAGAGGACATTCCTTGTAGCTTGGCAGCAGAGCAAGCACTGCAAAGTTGGTACGCGAGAACAGACATTTTTAGGAAAGGGATAAGAATGCTTTACAATTCAATAGCACAATCACCTGAATCTGGAGGTTTGAGTATACTGAGATGCCAAGTGATACAAAACACAATTTCTTTCTGTTTTTCCCCCTCAGAGACCTGTACTATACAAGTAAGATTATAGCAAAAAGGCTTGGTGTGTGAATTATTTATTTGAAGGATATCATTAGCAGCTTGCTGTGTTCTCAGTTGACTGCCTGCTCCTACCCACCTCAGTATTTGTTAAGGGTTATGTATCGGTTTCATTTTAGGTTATTCCTTTGTGTAGTTGTCTGTAGGAAATGAATTTGTTATGCATATTAGCCACATTCTTCAGCATTAATATACATTTGTTCCAACTTCTTTTCTAAGTGGAGTCTGACAACAGTCTTTTCTTCCCTTCCACACTCCTTCTGGGGTCTAGGCAATTCCTTACATTAACGGGATGTAATCTATGTTTTATGGTAGTTCTAATGCATAATGAAGACTTATTCTATGTACAGGAGGTAAGAGGGCTTTTCTTTTAAGAGGCCTCAGCTTGTTAACTGTTGTTCCAACCCAGTATTATAGAATGGTCTGAGTTGGAACAGACCTTAAAGATCATCTTGCTCCAGCCCCCTTGCCATGGGCAGGGACACCTCCTATTATACCAGGGTGATCAAGGGTGATCCAGCATGGCTTTGAACACTTCCAGGGTTGGAGTCTCCACAACTTCTCTGGGGAACCTGTTCCAGTACCTCACCACCCCCAGAGTGAAGAATTCCTTTCTAACACCTAATCCAAATCTCACTTCTTTCCATTTTAAGCCATTATCCCTTGCCCTGTCATTGTTGAGAAAAGTCTTTCTCCAACTATCCTGTAGACCCCCTCCAAATACTGGAAGGCTGCTATAAGGCCTCCCTGGAGCCTTTTCAACTTCAGACTGAACAACCCAAATGCTCTCAGTCTGTCTTCACAGGAGGCGTGCTCCAGTCCTCTGAACTCTCTATAACAGTTCTGTGTCATTCTTGTATTGGAGGCTCCAGAGCTGGATACAGTATTCCAGGTAGTCTCATGAGCAAAGTAGAGAGGCACAATCAACTCCCTTGACCTGCTGGCCACATCTCCTTTAATGTAGCCCAGAATTCAATTTGCTTTCTGAGCTGCAGGCACACATTGTTGGCTTATGTTGAGCTTCTCATAAATCAGCACCCCCAAGTCCTTCTCCTCAGGACTGCTCTCTATCCATTCTCTGCCCAGCCTGTATTTGTGCTTGGTATTTCCTTGACCCAGGTGAAGGACCTTGCACTTAGCTTCTTTAAACTTCATGAGGCTGACACTGGCTCACTTCTCAAGCCTGTCAAGGTCCTTGTGGATGGCATCCCTTCCCTCTCTTATGTTGACAACACCACACAACTTAGTATCATGGGCAAACTTACTAAGGGTGCCCTCAGTCCCATCATCCATGTCATCAATAATGATGTCAAACAGCACCAGTCCCAGTAGTAACACCTGAGGAGCATCACTCATCACTATTCTCCACTTAGACATCGAGCCTTTGACTATTGCACTTTTAATTACGTTAGTCAGACAGGAGCTGCCTTTCATAAATCCATGCTGACTGGGCCTGATAGCCTGGTTGTCTTGTAAGTGTGATGGCACACAGGATGACCTGCTCCACGTGTCCTTTCCTGGTGCCAAGGCCTGTAGTTCCCTGGATCACCCTTCTGGTCTTTCTTATAGATGGGCATCACATTTGCTAGCCTCCAGCCAGCTGGGACCCCTCCAGTTAGCCAGGACTGTTGACAAATAATGGTGAGTGGCTTGGCGAACACATCTGCCAGCTCTTTAAGTACCCCGGGTAGATTCTGGTCCCATAGACTTGTCCACATGTAAGTAGCACAATAGGCCACTGATCATTTCCTCCTGGGGGCTGCTTTCTCCTCTCCATCTGTTTTCCAGTTCTAGGGGCTGAACTGTCATGGAGCAACTGGTGTCACTGACAAATACTGAAGCAAAGTAGCCATTCAGCAGCTCAGCCTTTTCCTTGTGTTAGGTCACCAGGTTCCCTCCTTCATCCAGTAGTGGGTGAAGGTTCTCTTCCTTTGCTATTAATATACTTTAAAAAGCTCTTTTTGTTATCTCTAATGACACTGGTCAGATTGAGTTCTAGCTGAACTTAGGCCTTTCTAATTTTCTCCCTATATATCCTTGCCAGAGTCTTGTACTCCTTCTGAGTTGCCTGCCCCTCCTTCCATAGCCAGCAGACTTGTCTTTTCTTCCTGAGTTCTACCCAAAGCTCTCTGCTTAGCCAGGGCTGGACTTCTGCCCTGCTGACTTGTCTCCAAATACATGGGGACAGCAAGCTCACTACCTTAGACTTCAAAACTGCAGACTTTGGCCTCTTCAGAGATATGCCAGGGGGAGTACCACGGGATAAAGCTCTGGAGAGCACAGTGTCCCAGGAAAGCTGGTTAATATTCAAGGATTACCTCCTCCAAGTCCAGGATCAATGTGTCCCAACAAAGACGAAAGCAGGCAAAAATGCCAGGAGGCCTGCATACATGAAAAAGGCACTTCTGGACACTCTGACACAAAAAGGATGCCTACAGAGGGTAGAAGCAATCACAGGTATCCTGGGAGGAATACAGAGAAGTTGTCCAAGTAGCCAGAGATTATGTCAGGAGAGCTAAAGCCCAGATAGAATTAAATGTGGTCAGGGACATCAAGGGCAACAAGAAAAGCTTCTTTTATATATACCAATTATAAAGATTATGGAAGAGGTGGACTCTCACCAGAAAGAAAAAGGGGACCTGGTCACCCAAAGCAAGGACAAAGCCAAGGAACTCAACAACTTTTTTGCCTAAGTCTTCAAGAGCTCTTGCCAGAGTTCTAACCAGACTGTCCAGCAGGTAAAATGAAAGTGTGATAAATGTGATGATATCATCATAGCATTGCTCACCTAGTATTGTCTCTACCAGTTACTATGCATGCATTTCCAAAACTACACAGATAGAGTGATTATTTTTAACATCATATTATTTGAGAGCATTTTTCTTCTGTTTATAAAGAAAAGTGAGTGGAGAATAGGATAGAAGAAGAGAAATGTTTATGAAAACTTTTACAGCTCAGTATCTTCTCTTTAAAGCATTGAGATGAACAAAGGACACTTCACACACTTCTTTCAAGACTGCAAAAAGAGTTGTTTAGCTTTAAGCAGGCTAATAATAATAAATGGATTTCAGCTTATCCAATTATAACAACATTTGCTTTTAGAAACATGTTGTTTTCCTGAATTGTTATTATATTGAACTACACAAAGGGAAAGCAAGTAGATGTGTCGCATCATACAAAACACTCTAGGGGAATGTAGTTCAAGAAGCCTGGCTTTTTGGACTTTCTAAAGAGATGGAAGCAAGACATGCCTATGCAGAAATGCGCTGTTGCAGACACATTCTCCGTCAGCTTAACGCCAGGAGAAAACTGCATGAAGTATCTGCATGTATTAATCCTTATGCAGAGAGAAATGCATATATATTCCTTTAGACTACAGTTTGCCTTATTCATGACATACCTATTTAAAAGTGATTCCTATATTATCATCACCTATTTCTTGCTGACAGGGGTAATTTGTCAGAAATTTAAACAACCTGGAAAACAAGTCAGCTTGGGCACTCACAGTCCTAGTGCTAATCCTACATCCACGGTCCTAGTGCTAATCCCAGCAAATTCCCAGATTGCTTCCAATTAGGAAAAATGTCAGTATGGGAACACAGGATCTAGAAGGCTCAAATAGGAGAGAAGCTGAGTTCTGCCTCCTCAACTGATTAGAAGCAAGTACTTGCCAGATGAAAGATGTCTGGCTCTGTATGTACTGAGCCATCCAAGGAAAAAAAAAAGGAGGAAAAAAAAAAGAAAGAGGAGCTTTGTAGAGTTCCACATTAAAATGTTTTAACTCCTCCTCATTATTCACTTTTAAAGTTATTATTATTATTATTGTATATATTGATATGTATTTCCATGTGATTAATTGGAAATAAATGTTTGAAAAGAAGCATTTTTTAATGACAACATTAAATGGCATATAATTTAACAAGCACAGCAAATAGCACAACAGGGTGCTTGCACTACCTCTTGTCCAGAAGTGAAACAAGGAGATTCAGTTGTTAGTCTTACACAGTAACCTAGTTATGTATGCCATATTAGTGTTGCATCAATAAAGGATGCTAAAACAGGAGTTTAATTTGCCACAACAAAAAGTTGCCTTCTTCCCTAAAAAGTGAGGAAGACAATACACACACATTCTTTTATTGTGTAAATACGAATAGTGAACACCAAAACTGGAATTGAAAATCAAGTTTGGTTCTTTGCTAAGGTTCCCTGCCTCCTGCAAACAGGTACCAGGTGTGGCTACTTCTGAAAGCTTTCAGTTCCAAAACTCAAAGAGAGAAATCTATTGTATCAGGCAATATAAAGTCAATGTAAAGTTGATTGGAATCAGTTGTGTGCATTTCACCAGATCATGACTATAGCCAATAGCAGCTATAACACCTATACCTCTCTCTGTACAGAGTTATTTTCAGTGGCTTTCATGTCTGCCACAGAGCAGCTCTGCCACAGTTTTCTTGAACCACAAGCAGCATTTAAAATATGGATGCTAAACTGGTTAAAGCACTGTAACTTACAAGGTAAAGTTTTCTGAGAATAATTTTCCTAATAAGCAAAGAGTCCTGGGAGTACAAAACAGATGTTCTGTATGTCTTAATTATGTTGCCATGGAGCAAATGGTTTTGGGGTTGTTTTCAAAGACCAGGATGAACGTGCATTGCAGTTTATCTCAAAGGCTGCACTGTGATGCTGCACCAGGTTTGCAGGTGGTTCTGCTGCATTGCAATAGAGCAAAACAGTAATGCATTGCTGGAGCTATCAGCCCCACTCCCAGTGTAGCAGTTTGATGTATTAACTCTGTGGTAAGCAATCCTTTCATGGATACCTACATAGGAATCAAATTCTTGCGCCAGCCTGCCTCAATAGGTAACTGCAGGCAGAAAGAGCAAAGACTATTTTAGTAACTAATTTCATTAATAATTTAAAAGACATCTGGAGGGGAAAAAGAAATAAAAAGGTACCTGGTTTATGATGATATCTTTCCCTTACCCTAAATCCAGAAGACTGGCTGATTCTTGTTTCATTAGAGTGATCAAGAAGAAGCCCAAAACTATAAATACGTATAATTGTCCCCCTGCCCCTTCATTAGGCTGCATCTCTCTGGTACGCATATTAAATACAATACGCCTTTAGATGCTGATGTGAAAGTTATTTTGTGAGTGGGTGTCCTGTGAGTTTAGTTAGCTGTGTATTCTGGACTCAGACCAGCCAAACCTTGTTCGCCTTTTTCAAGTGAGACCCTATGAATTTGACAGGACTTAACATGTGAAAAATGAGTAAATAAGCCACATTTTATTCATATGAAATATATCAAGCAGTGCTGGGAAAATTAAAGGTCTTTATTACAAACCATTTTCTGTCTTCTCAACTGTCTTGAACTTGTGACACCAATTATTTAGTTAAAATTGAAAATCTGAAATATAATTCAAAATTTTATTGCCAGTTTGTAAAGTCTACTCTCCTTTCAGGTCTGACTCATTCTCCTTCCTTAATAATAATCTCACAAGAGTGAGGGGTCATAACAGAAATAATTTAATTTACATGTAAATTAAATTAAGTATAATTACGTTGCATCTGAAAACACCTCTTTCAGACACTCAGAAGTAATTTTGCAGCAATTTCTTCTTTGTAATTAAGAGAGACTTGGTTAAAAATATAATAATCCTACTGGCTGGAAATGCCTTGCAGACAGTACTTGTACAGGGAATATCATCTGCTACACAGTATTTTACCTCATACTATTTTACACTTGCCTTTCTGCTTTTGAGTTTTCTCTCCAGCTAGTTTGCATCAGTTTTGAGAGGGCTGTGTACAGGAGGCAACTACAGACTCTGTATCCTGTATTTGGTGTCTTTTTTTATCTCATTGGCAGTGCAGTCAGGCATACCAGTACCTACCTAAGAGAATTACCTAGAAGCAATTGTTTGTTCCATAGTTGAAATGAGAAAGAAGGGGGGAGGGGGGGAAAGAAAAAGAGAAAGAGAAAAAGGCATTTTCCGCTAATGACTCCTCACTCCTATTACCACTTGAGGCCGCAGCAAGTGATAATCCTAGGTGCTAGCAGGTGTTGAGGTCATTAGAGTTTCATTGCTGGAGAAAGACAACTTTATTCATCTTTCAGATGTTCACAGTGTTTCCTAAAAGTAAATACTACTGCCACATCAAGGGAGAAGCAGAAACTACTTTGAGCACTACCGTCCTTGCTGGCAAGAGATCAAAATGTTTTTACCTTCGTGCATAACCAGGTTTAAGTGACAAGACAGATATATTCTGCCTCCTCTCTTTCCAACCTCCAAGCTTATTTCTTGCATTTTAACTTCAATGATAGTCAACATGATGATTTCACCACTGAGTAACTGTAAGGAAGGAAGACAAAGATATAACTGTGGAAGCAATGTAGAAACTATCAGATGCTAACTGCAGTCATTCAAATCAAAATATGTATATGGGAAGCTTACATGGCAAAGAATGGAGGTGAGAATGTGATTCCCAGGCACTTTTTTTTTTCCCCTTTTCTCCCTTCAGAGTGCCTCCAAGATGATATAAAATGTCTTTGACTTTCCCCAAGAGGCATCCTTAGCAGTATATTTAACTCAGTCTACATATTGAGAGATTGTTTCAGTTTATACAGGGCTTGGTATTCTTCCCATGATTTTCCATCACAATTTATAAACACTTGTGGTCCTTTTGATTAATAAGGGAGAAATCCAGCAGATGCATGCTCAAACTTTTAGTTCCTGCCTCAAAAAGACCACTCACTTGAAGAGCAGAAACCTCTTCCAGAAGCAGTTTAACATTTTATGAAGGGAAAAACGGTGCAGTCATACATAAGGATAACTCACATGATGTGTTTTAAGGAAGCCAGCTATATTAACCTGGGTTAATTAACACAGGACAAACAGAGGCAATCTCAGTGTATGGGAAGAATCAAGCACTGGAAATACTTGCCTCTGTGCATCTACTACAGATATCTAAAGCGTCTCTCTTAGACTAGTTTCAGAGCAACAAAGTTCAGGCAAAATAATTCCATGCATCTTATAAACAAGCAGGCAAATTTAACTTCATTAAAAGTCATATTCAAGTGGTTGAAAATACCATTGCAGTTTCTCATTCATCTTATCAGCATCTGCAAGCCATTAAGGCATAATAAAATTTTAAAGTCTCTCTGCAAAATAGACTATTACTTGCAAAAGTATTTATGTGATATTAGAATTAAAGTAATGATTCTACCACCACTGAAAGAGATGCGAAAGTCTTTACAAATCAACATCTGATCAAGGAGAAGAAAATAAGATAGTGATTGCAAAGTTTTCTATGAATGCCCACACACTGTATTATATAATACAGTATATGTACATGGAACTGCTGGTCATATTATGTCAAGACTTATTTACAGGGAACAATCATACTCCCTGTTCTCAGATGACAGCAGTAGCTGGAGGGACTCAGGCATATTTTCTTTGGTTTGGCACTGCTCTCAGAGAGGTGCCCACACTGGGTGTCCTTTGTGTGACACCCTGCCTGCTATTCTGGTCATGGCACAGCACAGCATTAAAAGCTGTTTCAAATACTCAATATTTGAAACTCTATTTTAGTGCAAGATAAGAGCTCAAGGGGTAGAATTAAACCAAAATGCCTCAACCTTATCGTAACTTTGACCTTCCTGAGATCACACATTTCAACAGAATCCAAACAAACAGAAAGCTGGCTTTGGCAAATCAGCCTTATTGGACTTCCCTGGTGACATTCTCTCCACTTCCAGTGTGCAGACAGGGCACAAAGCTCACTGCTAATGAGTCATTAGGATCAAAGCCTTAGACGAAAAACCTGTCATTGCTGGGAAGGTAACAGCATGCCTTCCTTGGCATTTTTTGTCATCTGTCACAGAAAGACAAGGTGTATATATGTAGTAGACAAGAATGTGCTCACAAGCCAGTTAGACTTACAGCATTAAGAAAGCCATGAGGCATCTTTAACTGCTTTTGAAAAAATGACATTAAAACTCAGATGAAACTGTTAATCAGCCTTGAAGAAGCACATGATGATTATGGTTCAAATAGACAGCAGTGTTTCAGGATGCCCACATGCAGAGAGCTGCTACCAGCAGATAACATTGCCTGGGTTTCTTAGTAACTGACAATTTTTAATTTATAGGCAGGAAAGTCTCCCTATGTACCCTGAGCTCTAGGTCAATGTCCCCCTAAAGGTACTATATACATTGTGCTATATACAACCAGGGAAAACAATGCTGAGGTTAGACCACTATTCTTCCAAATTGCCAGGCTTAGGAAAAACAAAACAAAGCAAGCAAAAAAACCCCAAACAACAACAAAATGAAACCCAAACCAAAACCACCACCACCAAAACCCACCAAAAAACCCACAAAACAACCGAACAACAAAGAAAGAAACAAACACAAACCAGAAAATGAACAAACAAAAATACCAACAAAACGCAAACCTACAACCCAAATGAAAAAATTCTCAAAGCAAATGCTGAAGTTAGGGATTAAAATAATTTCTTGAGCATTTTAAAATCCTTGCATTTATCTTTTCCTTTTTAATCAAATGCTTGCTTGGTGCTTAGCAACTATGAGCTATCTGAACTGTTCATTGCAGTCACTGCCATCCAATGAGACTTACAGAAAAACATTCAAAGGTTATAGAACAAGTTCATCAGTAAAGTCTTTATTACATGAAGTCATAAAAATTACCCAGAATTAACTAATTAATCCTATGTGGTGCTGCTGAGTCAGAACACCAATTCCCTTTTATTCCTGTGTGTGAATATTTTACATATACATAAAATATGTTCATACACGTGGGTTGGGGTTTTTTTTAGTGTTCAGTACACAGAGAAACCGAGTACAAAACTATTGCTGATATCTAAAGTTTCAAGGTAAAAAGAAAGGACTCCCTGACACTCAGAGCTGAAATAAATTGGAAACCCTCCTTCTCCAAAGCAGAGAAATTACAAAAAAGTCAGTACTAGATGTCAAAACCAAAAACTTGTTAAAGAAAGGTATAGCTGAAAGAGTTACATCCATACACTCAAAGCTGTGGAAAGCCACTGTATTGAAAGCATGGGGCATAAAAGTACCATCTACTGAGAAATCCTAGTGAAAGGGAGCAAAAATGTTCAGTATTGCCTCATGGTACATTAACAGAGGCAGCCATCAGAGAGATGAGGAGGTGTGTTCCAATGAGTAAAATGAAAAGGATCATGAATTCCTGCAGATATAAACTTAAATTCATAGCGAAGCAGGCAAAAATACCTTTTATTAATTGTGCCTAAAGTATCACTAATAAATCTACTTTTAAGTAGACAAGGAGCAGAAAACCTATCAAAGATTACAATTGATTGTAATGTAAGAGGAGAAATCTGTGCTTGCCTTGCTGTTCTTTCCGGACAAAACAAAACAAAAGGTAGAGGTCTTTTGAGGGATTTTTTTTATTATTATTTAAATAAATAGTGACTCAGAGATGCTGTCTGAATCTGAAGTGACTGTAGAATAAGTTATGGAATGAATTCACACCATGAACCTAAATTGCCAAGACCAGATGGTACTCACACTGGAGCTCTAAAGGAACTCAAAGATAAAATAACTGAATTACTAAGGATAGCATGCAGCTTCTCATTGCATCAGTACCTGAGGAACATGACAAATATGACATCAATTTTTAATGAACAGTTTCAAGGGAACCCCATGCCTCTTGAATTGGTGTTTGCAGCATGCAATGAAGTGGCAACTTCAATTAAAAAAAAAAAAAAAAGAAAGAAAAAAGTAATAGGCATCTGAATTATCAGCTTCAAGAGTCAACATGGCTTTGAAGACAAGATATGCCTTGCAAAACTACATTTTGAAGGAAGGTAGGAAACTGTGGATAATAGTGATAAAGTTGATAGTATCTGCTTGTATTTCCAAAAGGATATTTTATTGAAGTGGCAGAAAAAAGCATTTATGGCCTGAAAGAGAAAGGTGTTAGCATAGATGAATAATCAGATGAAAGTCTTCTCCCAGGCAACCAGTACCAGAACAAGAGGACACAGTCTCAGGCTGTGCCAGGGGAGGTTTAGGCTGGAGGTTAGGAGGAAGTTTTACACAGAGAGAGTGATTGCCCATTGGAATGGGCTGCCCAAGGAGGTGGTGGGGTCGCTGTCACTGGGGGTGTTCAGGGTGAGGCTTGACAGGATGCTTGGTTCCATGGTTTAGTTGATTAGGTGGTGTTGGATGATAGGTTGGACATGATGATCTTGAAGGTCTCTTCCAATCTGGTTTATTCTATTCTATTCTAAACAGAGGTTGGAAGTAAATAATCATTTCTGGGTGACTACATTGGTTCCCATCATGGTGAAGAAACAGAGAGGCTGAACAAAGGAGTGAGAAAGTTTTCTTGTTTTGTAAATAATAAGTTATTAAGGATTAAGTCCAACAGAAGAACAGCAGGACCAGTGAGCTGAATGGACAATAAAGGAGCAGGGAAAATTTAGTCTAGATGGTATTAAAGGATGCACAGAAGTTGCACATTGCTGACCATTAATACTCTGAAGTGGTATGTTGAGACTAACACAAATAGAAACATAATATGTAATTATAGCAATGTAATAGGAAGCTCTGTGAATGTGTCAGCTCAACAATACTTAAAAACAAAGTTCAGGTGCTACTAGGTAATATGCAGAGAAAAAAAATGAAACCATCTTTATGTCACTATTCATACGGATCATGAATACTATGTCTGCTCTTCTCACGTGAATCTGGAATAGATTAAGAGGTGGGAAGCAACAAAGAGTAAGCATACAGGATCAGACTGCTCAGACACAAAAAGAAATTAACAAAGGGGAATATAGTAGATGCCTACAAAATCATGTTGCTCATGAATGGGTTAAAAAGGGATTGTTTGTTTGCCCTTTTTTGTGAGTAAAATTACCGAGGCATTAAAGAAAGCCAATTCAACACAGGTTCAACAACCAAAAGGTCATGTTCCCTAAGACAATAATAGCTGCAGTTGGGAGAGTATTTGGAGTTACCCACATTTGCTACTGTTGCATTGCCCATCCCACATTTTCTCTCACCTTCCTGCCTTAGTATCCTAGCAAGCCCTGTTTCTCAAATACATTGGTCTTTCTCCTCTACTTATCCAAGGGCAGCAGCCCTTCACTTGTGCATTGCTCTGCTTGAAACCCTGAAATCCTGTTTTCCCCATTATTACATCTTTATCATCCCAGTGTAGGAAAAGATATTTTAAAGACAAATTTTGTTTCATTGGTGTTCCATGTGCAAAGGCTTGACAGGCAAGACCATTTCAGGAATATTCTGATATTTGTAGATATAAAGTACTAGGAAGCCATGTTTCTAGGATCAGTATCTTTTTGTCATTGTTATTGCTCTTTTTCCCTCCAAATAAATAAGAATTGGATAATTTAACTTCAAGGGAAGTGACATTTGTTGTGAAGGGATTTTTTTTTTAACACAGATTCCTGCAAACAACTGAAATTTCAAGTCGATGTTTTCTTCTTGCAAAATGACCCTGGATAAAGATGAAGAAAAATCAGAAGATGAGACTGGAATTGAGATCTACATGGAAAAGATAATAACATTGCCTCTCAGAGTTTAAAGATTCCCAAATCAGAAGTAGTCTCTTTATAAACAGGCTGTGGTGGACTCAAAGCCCTGTTACTTAAAGGCTGCATGCAGCTTGAGGCTGAAGCTCTGAAATACATTGGTGCACATTGCCCTGAATTGATGACTTTAAACCTTCAAACATGCTTACAAATAACAGATGATGGTCTTATTACGAAACACTGAGGATGCTACAAATTACAACCCTCATATGCTTCAGGCTGCTCTAACATTACAGATACCATCTTAAATGTCCTGGGACAAAACTGCTCAAGGCTTAGAATATTAGAAGTTACAAGGTGTTCTCAACTTAGCTCTGCTCTCCTGGGAAAGGGTTGTAAATCTCTCTTAACTGGACACCTGATGCTAGGAAAAGGCATTGTCAGTGGTAGGACTGAGAAAGGATAGAAACAATTGCTTTGAGTACAAGTGAAGACTAATTTTTTTCTAAAGAAAAACAACTCACCTCCACATTAGCTGGATGAGACTTGAAATGATTGAGCATCCCTTTTCTTTTGAGAGCAAAATGTTTTGTTTTCTGGTTTTGATTTATTTATTAATAAAATATGTTGAGAGATTCTGGCACAAAGTCATTCTACCATATTAACTTTACAGTAAAGGTAATGTGAAGAGACTATAAAACCACAGCACTATGCTGAGCATTAAAACAGGTCAGGGAAACTATAATTTTGGAAAAAGCAGCCCCTTCAGTAAAAAAATAAAATTCAGCATAATCATGGGGGGGGGAATGCAACTGACTTGGCATCCTCTGTGATGAATGAGATTCAGCGAGATCCAAATTCTTTTCTTCCACTGTAGAGGAAGTATCTTGTGGCAGTATGACTTAGCCTTCTGAATAATATTGTAAATATAAAGAGCTTTCTCATTGCACCATAATTTTTGCAGCTGTGCAACATCTTGCTTCTTGTACATGTCAACATTTCAGCATCAGTATCACAGTATAACTAAGGTTGGAAGAGACCCCAAAGATCATCTAGTCCAACCTGTCTCAACAGACCTCACGACTAGACCATGGCACCAAGTGCCGTGTCCAATCTCCCCTTGAACACCTCCAGGGACGGTGACTCCACCACCTCCCTGGGCAGCCCATTCCAATGACGAATGACTCTCTCAGTGAAGAACTTTCTCCTCACTTCGAGTCTAAACCTCCCCTGGCACAGCTTGAGACTGTGTCCCCTTGTTCTGGTGCTGGTTGCCTGGGAGAAGAGACCAACCCCTTCCTGTCTACAACCACCTTTCAGGTAGTTGTAGAGGGCAATGAGGTCACCCTTGATCCTTCTCTTCTCCAGGCTAAACAATCCCACCTCCCTCAGCCTCTCCTCTCCCTTGTTACCTGTTCCCAGCACTTGCCAAGTGTTTAGAAAAACAGGACCCTGTTCCTGGCCTGTCTGCTTTCCATGGACTGCAGCAGCGCAACATTACCCATTTGAATCAAAAGGGTTTTAATGGGAGCTTCAGGGAGCACAGAGAAAAGCCTGAGAAATGTTTGGGATGAATTTTATGAATTAACTCTGTTGCAACACCTTCTTAGCAAGGTGATAAAGATGTGTTTTCATAATTACTCACTTTTTCAAAGAAACCAGCCCTCATCTCTTGTCCCAAAATTGCAATCATACCTAAGCTGCTTAGCTGTACCAGAGAGCATGGGCTTTATCTTCCAAAAGCTTTCTGGGCATAGTAGAACACATGCAGGTGCCTTTTCATTAAAGCAGGAAAGGTCTATTAGCATATCTGTCCCACAAAGGTTTTATTTTTGTCAGAGAAAAATTACCTGCTGTATCTCTGAACTGTCATCCAGCCTTACAAAAACAGCTTCCTGCATGCATCCCATGGAGCTTTCTAAAGGAATAACCCAGTGTGTGGAGGTCAAGCCATCACTTCAGTAGAGGATCAATTCACTAGAATGATTATTTTCAGACAAAGCACACAGCTCTTATTCATGTCAGCTGAGATCATTGTCAGTATTACAACAGCTCCTCCTTGGATTTGCAGTCCCGCTGTGCACAATGAGTACAGAACAAGCAACCCAGGAAGAACACAGCATAAATAGGATCCCTGTAAGGTGCAATAGTAGGGGACTGAAAACAGTGCATTTTCATTTCTGCCATCTAGGAACTAAGTTGCATGTCTTGATGAAATATGTTCTTTTGAAATGTCATACTATTGGGGCTATACTCACTAAAACAGAAAGCAAGATGATATTAACGAGGGTCACCTGCCTACACAAACAGGAATTCTGCCTGTTTTGGCCCAGTGCTATTAATGAAATCAAGACAGGAAAGACTGGAATGGCAGATGGCTGACAGATGCAGCAATGTAATTTGATGGTGCAGTGGAAAGAATTACTCAGTACATCACTATCAATTTTCTATTTTCAAATTTCTAAACAGAAGAATCTCGCTTTTGCTTCAGCCATTTAGAAGTTAACCACTCCATAAAGGTAATATTTATGATGCATTTGAAAAGCAAGCTTTATGCATAAGGTATAGCACTATACAGGACGGATAAAAGACTTCATGAAGTCACATAGTGTGTGCTCAGGTCCAACATCATCTTGTAATTTCTGAGTGATGTTTGTCCAACCTGTTCTCAAAAACCTACACAGCTTTCTGAGTCTAAAATATCATTATAGAATCATGAAGTAGAATCATAGAATAATTTTGGTTGGAAAAGACATGAAAGATGTGAAGTCCAATCATTAACCTAGCAGTCAAGTCCACCACTAAACCAGGACCCTAAATGTGATATCTACACATCTTTTAAATACCTCAGGGATGGTGACTCAACCACCTCCCTGGGCAGACTGTTCCCAGTGCTTGATATTACTTTCAGTGAAGAATTTTTCCCTAATATCCAATTTACCCCCATCCTGTTGCATCTTGAGGCTATTATTTGGGAAGAGACCAATGCCCACCTTGTTACAATCATCTTTCAGACAGTTGTAGAGAGCAATAAGGTCTCCTCTCAGCCTCCTGTTCTCCAGGCTTAACAGCCTTAATTGCCACTGCCACTCCTCAGAAGACTTGTCTTCTAGACCCCTCACTGCAGCTTTGTTGCCCTTCTTTGAACACGCTCCAGCAACTCAATGTCTTCCTCGTAGTGCGGCGCCCAAAACTGAACACAGTAGTCAAGGTGCAGCCTCATCAGTGCCTAGTACAGGGGCACAATTTCTGATACAGGCCGGGATGCTTTTGGCCGCCTTGTCACTTGAGCACACTGCTTGGCTCACATTCACCTCCAGGCAGCTTCCCAGCCACTGACCCCCAAGCCTGGAGCATTTCATGTGGTTGTTTTGACCCAGTTGCAGGACCTGGAACTTGTTTTTGCTGAACTTTGTGCCACTGGCCTTGGCCCACTGATTCAGCCTGTACAGATCCATCTGTAGAGTCTTCCTACTCTCAAACCGATCAACACTCCCACCCAACTTAGTGGAATCTTCACAGTTACTGAGAGTGCACCAAATCCCTTCATCCACATCATGGATAAAGATATTAAAGAGAATGGGCCCCAATACTTAGCTCTTTACTTTGTCAGTTTGCTTAGGTTTGTTGTTGTTTTTTCCTAGCAACCGATCTCTCCCTTTGTTATTGCAAGTAAAACTCACTGAGCCAAATATTCAATGAACTCAGAGGGGTTTTTCTCTGTCTTTAGAGAGCTGAGATCAGATAAGGCCTTTGTATTTAGTAAAACAACCAACCAACAACTCCCAAAACACTTTCACATAAAGAATCCAACTTAATATCTCCTTCTGTTTAAACTGAAACATGACCATGTACAGAGAGCAGTATATTTAATAAAGATTTCACCCATCCCAGTTTCCTAGAACTGTTTCCCTAATTAATTCACAAGAATCTAATGAGAAATAATGTTGAATTCTCTTTCCTTTTGGCTGTCCAGTCAGAACACTAAGTTCACAGATAAATACTTAATGCTCTAGCTAAGTTAACTGGAGGCTGTGGGAGATGGGCAATAGACCATTCAAACTATTCTTCATTATTAAACCTACAGGCAGTGACCCTGCATGTCTTCTCTTTCTTGCTCCATCTTTGTTTTACATCTCTTGGATGAAAGCCCAGAAAGATTATGGGATGGTGGTATACAGCTGAACAGATTCACCTCACTTTTTGGCCAGTGTATTTCAGTCAGTCTCCCCTTTCACTACACTGAAGTTGTTACCTGTCTTTCACTGACATTGTGAAGCAAGCAGTAACTTGAATTCAAAGTCATCTGGCAAAGATACCCTCTTCAAAACAGCAGGTTCAAAGTTTCATCCATTTCAACCTTCCTGTATATTTTCCCATCCCTTTAAACATGGGTAGACGTGTAAGAATGAGAAATGAATTCTTATGCTCATAAGTTATTATATTGTATACACTGTTTTCAGAAAAGCATAAACTGTATCCTGCATTAAGATTCTAGATGTCAATCTCAGTAACAGGTATTAATTTTCTTGTCTGGTAAATCACTTACACCCTAGAATATAAAATCACAACAATATGAAAGCATAGGGAATTGGGATTTGATACCTGAAGCCAAGATCCAGTCTTGCCTTAAATTTCAGCCCAATCTGCTTAAATTTCAATTACCTTAATCAATGCTTTTTCTAGTGAGAAATTTATCACATTTAGCTGGTTTAGCTGCTGGTATTTGTTTCACTGGTAGCTAATACACACATTTAACAAAGAGAAGAGCACACTACTAGATTTTAATTACTTTTTTTTTTTAATCCTCTGCTCCAAAATGTAGCTCTTAATCAGGTATTTAGCTGCCTTCAGACCATGTGGTGGCTGCATCAATCCAGGAGCTTTCCTTTAAGCAGCTAAGAAGGAATTCTGTAAGATCTATACTTTCTGTAAGTGGAAAAACCTAAAGCCAGAGTTGCAACTCACATGTCCTTCACATCCTGATGGAACCAGCTGAGTCCTTCCACATTTTTCTAAAATTAACTGAAATTCAGACAATAACAAAATGGCACATGTGCATATACAGTAGCTCACCCATCCATACCTCTGAGGTACCTTGCCCATCCCATGCTTTTACTGAATCCTATACCTGGTTTTGGGTCTGATTTCAGAAGCACTGCTTCTGTTCCATGATCTCCTCTGTGTCTACACAATACTATGTTACTATATGCAAATCACAGTTATGACAGACTCTTTCACTAGCAATGCATCCAACCCATTTCAATTATGCTACACAACAACATGACCTGTACTGAACTTTCCCTGTATGACTCACAGTCTTAATTTCCACCCACGTCCTGTCCCTCTTCCCATTAGCAAGCTGCCCCAGAGCAAAAAAACGTAGAGAGGGAGAAGTGGCGATGTTTCTGCCTCGCTGAATCCTGCACGTGCCCCCACTGAAAAGCATTAATAGAGAAGGATAAAGCCTGGAAAATGCTCTTGCAAAGCTGCTTTTGTGCACTGGTTTAGATTGCAGAGGGATAGGTCAGGTATTGCTCATTATCTGTTACACTCTTCATGCTGAAGCACAACATTTTTTGACTACTGCCCACATTTTAGCAGCTACAGAAAGAGGCTATGATTGGAGCTAATGTCAGAATCTGAGGAACAGACTTGAAGGAATTTCCTTGTTTTGCCTTCCATATAGCAAATCAGATTAACTCTAGCTTGAGCTTGACCATCCATATTAAGATGTTATTTGTCTACGTACGATGAAATAAAATATGCTCCTTGGGTTAGAAAAAGACTATGATTTGGGCCACTAGTTTCAAAGTCTGGAAATGAATCAGCAGTTTTGAAATTACACAGACAGACTAACCAAATACTGCAGCAAAGCTTGGCCTGGGACAGTCCTTCTGGCTTGCCTGTCCTGTAAAAAACACCATAAGCCAAGGTTCTTGTCTAAAAACAATCCTCAGGTATTTCAACATTAAATAAATGAATCAGGATCACATGCTCTTAGGCTGAGGTTTGCAAAAAAATGTGATGATACAAGGTTGTGCCAAAGTCTGTGAATGAACCTTCTTTGAGAAGGGAAGGGGCTGAGTTGTAAAATGACAGCAAGAAAGATTGAAGCCCTGTAATGCAATCCTAAATTTACAGAATAATTCTGAGAGAGATCTGAGGTATTGTTTAGAAAAGCTCTTTCTGAGACAGCTTCTTGAACAGCCCTCTACTTTGCCTGGTTCCAAATAACATCTTTGAAAGCCCAGAGGTGTTGATAGAAGATGACAAATAACATGGCCAGGCCTACAAAATGGTTACCAGTTATTGAATAGATGTCTCAGTTAGCACAGCTTTAGTGAAAATAGTCTCTGGAGACCAACAAGGCTTGCTATACTCCTAGCGTTTGCTATACCCTACACCTAGGCCTCCATCCTTCTCACAGGGAGCCATATCATTCATTTTTGTGCTGCCCCAGGGTCTCACCAGAAAGGACATTCTAGCTAGGAGACAGTCATCTTCCTGGTAGTATATGACACTTTGACTCCAGGCAGCTTTGGTGGAGAACAGCAAAATGAAGTTCAAAAGGACTGGCCCTTTTCAACCTCCTAATTGAGACTACTCAGGTAGGCAGGAGTTGTTAACTACGGATACAAGCCTGGCAGCCGAAGAGCCAGATTCTCTTTGTATCATCTTACATCCAAAAACTTTGTCTTGAGCTCTTACACTTACTACATAGGGAGGAAGGAGAAGGCAGGATGATTTAAGGACTCTTTTTTAAATCGTAAGTTGGCTTTGGCCATAAAACATTTGCATTGAGCCAAGTACGTATGACACATATCCAGACAAAACTTTGCTGACAACTTGTCCCAACCCTTTATTGCCCAGCAAATAACAACCAGAATAGTTACTTTCTCACTGAAGTAATGCAGACATTCCCCTGAGCTAGTGTTCCATAAGGTGGCAGCTATGCTGAGAGGTCAAATAACTAGTTGGAGCAGGTGCTACCAATGAAACCCTTATAAGGCCAAAACACAATTCAAAAACCAACCATAACAAGAGTGATACACATGCTGCTGTCTCCAAATTCATAACACTCCAGTTGATATCAAATGGCTCATAGATTATAAGGTCATACCTTTCTAAAATCTGTTCTAAAATACAGACTCTAGGGTTTAAGCATGAGTACCTTGCATTATGCAGCCAAATAAATACAGAAGAATCATTATCTATGATAGCGCTTCACTGTAAAAACATGTGTTTTCTTCCCAGCCCTCCAGATTGTGGCAGGAAGACTGTTCCTTTCAATAGAAATTATTGAACCTACCAAAATTAGGCAGCAATACAAACCCAGAACTGGGCTTTGAATAGGATTTTAAAAGGATTTTTTTGTAGCTTTTTGTTCATTGAAAGAGGAGATGAGATGCTAAGAGTTTAAATATGTAATTGCCTAAAGGCATATGAAGGAAGCCATGCAAGTGACTTGTTTCCAAATGATTTTAGCAAGTCTTCAACCTCACAGCTCTTATTGAACATATGCTCAGCATGTTCTACACCAGTGCTCCTCATATAATTTAGTAGTCTGTAAACAGGGATCTCTCTAGCATTCAGTTCCTATTCCTTGATGCCTTAAGAGATATTTTTCTCTGATTAATTCAGCTCACACTTAAAAAAAAAATTTACAGAGAAGGTATTGTAAGAAATCATTAGTTTGGGTGCAGAAACCCACAAATAAAACTGGAAGTCTAAATAGAAATATAAAATTGTATATTTCTTTCCTTTTGTGTATTGGACCTCAGTCCATGTTACCAGTCTCCCCTTATTATCCACCCCTGCCCCAATCAGTAGTGGAGCAAATATGGATTAGTGCAGGCAAACCTAGGACAGATTTTTTTGCAGGCAGATGAGAGTATTACCTGTGCTCTTCCTGCAGTTTGAAAGGTTTAATACATTTCATAGCTGATGAACAACTTAACTGCAGAATCTAAGATAACTGAGCGCCTAAAGCACAATGTTATTAATCTCAACGATTTTAGCAGTCCTTATTTACTTCGGGGTTTTAGTTGTGGTTTTCTTTTGGGCTTGTGTTTTTGGTGGGTTTTTTTGGGGGGGGAGGGGGCATATGTGGTGGGTTTTGTTTGGGATTTTTTGTGGGTAGTTGTGGGGTTATTTGGTTGGGTTTTTTTTAAATTTATTTTTTATTTTCACTTGTTTTGTTGTACTTGTTTAAAAAAATAAATACATACAAGATGTCTTGCAAACCAGAGAAAGCTATGACCACTACAGTAACAACACAACATCTTATGAACATACTATAAATAGGCTGTTATTTTTAGAGCTCTATGTTTCTTAATTGCCTATAAACTTACCCAGTTGTGAGCACTTTGTGAAGACTCTGATGAAAGAATGCACTCTCCAAATTTCCACAGGGCATAGAGACTCTACATTGTATCTTCTGGATGGGATGCTCACATTAACTGACAGAAGCAGAAACACAGCAAGATAGATATTTTTAAATGACAGAGGAGAGGAAGGAGACCTCTGTTAGCTCTTCCCCTGCCTGCTCCACCTGGTTCTACTGTGGTTCACAGCTGTGAGGAGCTGATGATGCCCCACCTGACCTCAGTCCTAGCTGAATTTTAAATCACCTGCCTTGGGACCAGGATCTCAGTGAATTTGCATGTTAGAAAGAGAATTGAAGTCAGGTGGGAACATCCTGGGGAAAATTCCTAGAAACCAGCTTTTGTCCTCACCAGGCATAGACCCCACTGATGATTTATGCAGCATGCAGTCTCAGCCAAACAGCAAAGTGCTTTTTTCACATTAGGAACTGTCATTCTGAGACAAAAAGTGTCTGCATGTCTGTATCTGTGTGCCTACTCATCGTTAACAGACAGATTGAAGTGACTGATGTCACATTTGTAATAACAGAAGCCAGAAACACCGGCAAAATATTGACAAGTGGAATTTGTTTGCAGAGGTTTTACAAGTCCCTTAGGAGGAAAAACAACCTTAACAAAGACAGATGCAATTATCCAGAAAATTACCGGGTGTTGCATGCTGTTTTCTTTCAGTCCATGACACCAGTAAAGTAAAAACTTCAGACTGGATCAGCAGCCTCTTGAAAGGTGCTGCTTCTTCAAAGGAAGCAACCATTGTAGAGTACCCTATGACTTTCTCTTGCTGGCCTCCTCTGGACACACTTCCCTGCACATCTGCTGTACTTGCCATAGTCCTTCTCATTTTCCTCCAGTCTTGCCACACCCACAGCGCTCCACACATGTTTCTGCTTTGGCTTTCAAGTGCTTCCACCATGTTCCTGCTGAGTTTCCTTTTGTTTCTAAGGCCTTCTTCTCCATTCTCTACAGCTCCTCAGCTTTAGCTAAACTACCCTCTTCACCCTGTTTTGTGACTTGATAAAAAAAGAAAAAAAAAGAGGGTTTTGAGGTGGGGTTTTTTTTTGTTCAGTTGGTTTGGTTTTGTTTCTTCCTAGAACTGAAGCACCCTCTTGTTTTGTATGGCTCAGGTTGCTTTGCACACATTTGGTCTTCTAGTGCCCATCTAGCACATCTAGCTCATGGGTTCTGAGGTGGACTCCATATGACCTATGCAGTAGTATGAGCCACATTCTTGAAAGAGAAGTTACTGATACAAAGTTTGGTTATTCACTTTAAAGTGGTCAATAATTTACTCCTTTTTTTTGCAACTCAGTGTGGAAAAAACCAACCTTTTTTTCTCAGGAATCTGAACATTTTTTTGAGGCCAGATCTATCTCAAGTATTCTCTTCGGTTTGATGAGTGAGATTGGGAGGCAATGCCTATTTTTTGGTGAAGGATATTTCACTAGAAAATGAGGAGCAAAGCAGAATTTAAAGATGCAGCAAGCTTTGTACAGCTGTAAAAAGTTTTATCACTATGAGTAACAGTGCCATCTGCTGACTCCTGCTATAACCATATTGGGAGGGTTCCATAATAGATAATTAAGCAATAAATTTTTCCAAAATCCAATACCTTTTCACATAAAGCAGCTGCTGTTAGTGTTGGTTTTTTTCAAGTTATCTTACTGAGTCCTGAAGTCAAGAAATCCTCAGCTGTTTTCCTGTGGGCCTGGGAGACAGCAGAGCCTTTTATTAAATGTTGCTGTAATGTCTGTAGGATATTTGAATTAGTTTACATTATTACACAGAGCACCAGAAAGCTTTGCATAGCTTTCCCCAGTTTGCCACCTCTCTAAGTGATTTCCTGGGCCTGATGAACTGAGTGTCTACCTTTCTGCATGGAAGCAGGACCCTTGAGGTGTGCATGCACACTCAAAGCAGCAAACTCTGTGCTCAGCTGTTTTCAGAAAATGATGATAATAAAAAAAATTCCTAGTTATTATGTACAGTAAGCCTGCCAGTCTCAGGAGGCTACAACCCAATTGTTGATTCCAAGTGATCCAACACAAAGGGCACCAATGTTGCTGAGAACTATTTTAAGTGCAATCTTCGAAGTCCTGATCACAGCCTTCTTTAGGTTCAGGCACATTAGCCAGAATTATATTTTTTTTTAAGCTAGTAATCACTTTTTGATCAAAATGTGCTTGATAGAGCATTCCCTTTCTAAATAGGGAAGATTACTTCCTTACCTGTATCATCCTTGTTCTTGCCAGGTTTTTTTTTATCTACTGTTCACTTTGTCACAGGTAGTTTCATACAAAAATATTTTAAGCACAAACCCCTAAGTAAAGCAGAAGGTAAAAAAAAAAAAAAGAGATCCTGGTGTGAGGCAGCACTAGAGATGCAAGACCTGCACAGTGAACCCAAATCCTCATGAAAATGATGTTTTATCACATATTTCTTAGCATTCCAGAAGAATTTGCCTTTCAGTTCAGTATTGCTAGGCTGATGTGGGCTGGCTGCAAACTGAAGATGCTTCTTCAGGTGTTCTTTTCCTGCTACCTGAGATGGTTGAGTAGCATCTACAGCTTACACGTTATAGAGACCTTTTCTGTGGGGCTGGCATCACAATATAATATTATCACCAATTCTAAAACATTATCATATTGTTGTATCAAGTTTGCTAGACCCACTGACAGAAAATGCAAGTAAGGCAGATTTACTTGTCTAATCTTTATTCAGTGTTAATATGACAAAGCTTGGACAAGTTAAGCATGTGTAGATTAAAATGCTGAGACAAAAACTGCAGAAAATAAATAGCAGAAACTGCATACAGAGTCTGTCTTAAAGAATAGCATAGATCTGGGGCTTGTATAGTGTTGGGGTTTGTGTGATACAGCCAAATTCTGAGATTATGAGGACCATAGGAGTAGCTAGGGGTGAGTGTGAGAGGGTAAACAACAAGCAGATTTCTGAGAGATGCGGCTGCCAATGGGGGATTTTACTGAAGGCTTTGGCAGAGGTTTTTGGAGCCCCGATTGAGATCCTGTTAGAGACTTTAGGTGAAATAATTAGAAGACTGAAATTAATAATCTTATTGAAGAGAGGCTTTTGAACATGTACTCATGCACACTAGCTTGCAAATATACTGGGATATAATTACGTGGTAACCTCTTCTTCTGGGTCTGCTCCACGCAAGTCAATCAGTGTTCTGCAATTCCTTCCAGCAGATGCAGGGCAAAACTGACAGCAGGCTAATGTTCATATGTGTACGTTGCTGCTCCCATCTGGTGATGTGAAAGGAGGCTCTCTGCTTTTCCTTCCAGACTAGAAAAAAGGAACTCGGGAGGTAGACTGAACTGCCATAATCAGTTTGATAAATAAGGCAAGAACTCCATCTCTGGGTTCCCTTTCTTCCTCTTCAGTACAATTTGTTGTGCACAGAATTAATCTCTATTTATCATTTTTTCTCCTCATCTGGTTTGCTTTTCCAAACAGGAGACAAGGGAGGCCTAGCTGAGTAAATCCTACTTGAACACCTACTGCCAATCCAACCAAGGGTTACTTCCTGTGTCTTTCAAGCTTTATTCCCAGCATGAAATATTCTATTTTCTCTTCAGTGTGACATTTCTAAATCCTGGTTGCTTGTTACCCTCTGAAATCACTAGCAGAATTCATCCCCTGAAAGCTGCTACTCATGTAATTTACATGGGTTCCCACACTTCTGCCTGGGCTCACTTTACCTTTCTATATTTCATGCCATTATGAAGGGAGTCTTCAATTCATCACATTCTTCAAAATAATTTTTATTTATAATCCTATTCTCCTCTCTAGCATATCCACAGTTGTTCCCAGCCTGGTGCAGCCTGCAAATTTAATACACTTACAGAGATATTGCCTGTGACACAATGTTGCTCAAGATGTCTTCTGTGCTGACGCTTCAAAGATCCAAGCTAGACTGCCAGCCCTTGAAACCACTTAGAGGGCTGAGGAAAAAAAGACAAAAAAAAGATAATTCTGGAGTTTGTACCCAGGCTCACTGGGTAATGAGGTCTGTTCAGCAGGAAGTAGTGGGTAGGATCCAGTTCTGCCCACACAACCATATGATAGATACTGGTCATGCTGGGAACTGTGGCAAGGCATCTCAGCTGGTCCATGAAAGATCCATGAGTACGGTTCTGGAGTTCCTCCCAGGAATGCAGGAAATGCCACATATCTGAACTTTGATAAAATCCAGTCCAGACTTAGTCACATCATTACACTCTGTATTATTCAGCAGTGATCCTAGGATCATGCAGGACTGTGTGTGGGCCAGGTGTGGGGTAGCCCTTTCAGCTATATTTGTACATGCAAGGTTCATTGTGTGTCTCAGAGGTTGTCCAGGTACCCACAGAGGCAACGTCATCATTTCTGTGATGAGCACGTGATGCCTCTCATTCATAATTGCATGTATTTTAATATATTTTGATAAGGTGAGTTAAACACTTGTTTATTTAAGTTCTCCTTTTTAATTCCTCACAGTAAATTCCTTCATGACAGAGGCACTTTTATACCAAGCAGCTTCAATGCTATCTTAAGCATGACAGAGCCATCCCCAGCAACTTCTGAACCAAAGCATTTGAATCCTGTACTCTTCAAAACTTCCTTTCTTTAGCCACATAGTGGTTGACTTACCTGCTCATAGTGGTAAGACACATTCATGACTCCTTCCTTACAAACGCCCATTTCTGTCAATCCAGCCTGTTTAATGTTGGTTTGCAGGACATCACTTTATATCAGCTTATATTAACAAGAAACTGGAGAGCAGTCACAACGATTTTAGGTACTGGTAACAATTTTTACTCATTGAAAAAGTTCCTTTTCCTAGAATGAATTACACCCAGGATTTTATCATGATTATTATCACTTGAAAACTAATAATCTTTTTCCTTTTTTCCTATTTTTAACCCAGAAATATAAAACCCTGTGGAACTCCTGTTAATCTGATGACAGAATTGCTACCAGCTGCTTTACAGGAATGAAATTGACATAGTCATGGTTCAAGGAGTCCTACTACTGTAATAGAAAACAGGATCTTGTGTAAGACACCTATCTGCAATATGTGTAGCAATATTGAGTACTATGCATACATGGCTGGAATTTTTCTGTGGAACCTGTATAGCAAAATAACTTTTCTAATTTCTATACCAATTCATTTCTCCATTTAAAGGTGAAAAAGGTCTCAAGAGAACAGGTCAGTCCTAACATCTGCTGCCTAACAAAGTATGCATATAATGGCTTTTGATCTCCAAAACAAAGAGTATTAAACATACAACACATCCTCAAACTGAAAAGTCTCACTTGGACCTGGAAACAGATGTTGGAATCACCTGTCACAGTTGTGGTTACCCTACATGCAGTATATAGAAAAGCTAAAGCTTGAGTGTCTGAAGAGGTTCAGATGTGGCATTCTAGTCTCATTACACATTAATACTTTGATGTTGGATCACAGTTTTGCCCATCATGGAGATAAAGGAATTTGTAACTTGATCTACAGTCTTTTTTTATGATCTTTATTTTGATGACTGACTGCAATTTAGAGTTATCAGCCTAGAAGGAACTCAGTACTATTAACTGAAGTTGTGTATTTTTTAACAGAATATTACAGTGGAAAGGATGCAAAAGACAAGGCACCAGTCAGAATGTGTCAGAGGTGTTATTGTTCTGGCACAAGTTTATGGTTTCCTTTTTGCTGCTCATTGAATTTATCCTTTTGCACTTCAGATTATGCAACACAGAAAGAATCAGCAAAGTGGCATTCTTCTCTTGTACCTGTGTGTGATTTTAACCCCCAAATTTCTATTCATGAAACAACATAATTTAACCAAAAGGAAGGGACTGCACCTATAGAGATTAATAAATTGTAAAAAGCTATGTCAGCTACTTTGACTAAGAAACTACTCAAGCTAGGAACCACATCACTGGTGGCTCCATCCATTTGCCATGGTGGTGACCATCCATGGAGCTGGTATTGCTCCTGTATAAATCACACCTCCCTCCCAACTGGGAACTGTGGGGCAAGGTAGGAGACCATGGCAGAAAACATGTAGGCAATGCACATGTCTACCAAACTCACCCTGTTCTTTTCACCTGCTGCCTTAGTTCATTCTGCTTTGGCAGGGGGTTGGATTTGATGAACTCTATAGGTCTCTTCCAATGCCTAGCATTCTGTGATTCTTCCTAAGCTGAAAATTCATAGCTTTGTCCATGTGAGGATGCTAGATCTAGTGCTGCATGCAGAAGGGCCCATACTGAGAGCGGGGCTGCAACTGAAGTTGTCTGCAGTGAGCAGCAAGCAGTGAGCAGTTGTCTGCAGCAAGCATCACGGTCACACTGGAGCTCACAGCTCCTCATTGCAGATGACTTTGAATGCGACCCTGCTCTGAGGCAGCTTGGGCCTCTATTTTTGTCCTTTATCATTTGCTAGAGAAGTCATGAACACAAGACTTTTCCTTCAGATGTCATCAATACCCAGTGATTATTCCCCTGCTCACTTAGAACTGTTCAGTAGCTGAATCACTTCCCAGCCAGCAATTGTGAGCTCAGAGATGGAGACATCTGTTCACACAAACTGAGGTGTGGGAACAAATTAACTCTAGGTTTGGGAAGGGGTGAAGGGGAATGGGGATATTCATTTAAAATGCAAGTTTCTCCAGCCTTAAGGCAGTTGAGACAGTCCAGAAAAATGCCCCATACTGCCCTGCAATGCTATTTGAAATGGACTTCTCTAAATCACATGGAAGCAGTTTTTGACCTTACCACTAAAAAAAAAATCACAAACAGCACTAAAGCTGCAGGGTTGAACCTTATTATTGTCTGTTGCCAGTCCAATTCAGATCTTTATTTTGTAGCTTGGCCTAAACAGTTTACCAGATTTCTGTGGCTATGCATGGTAATATGATGTGATATTTCTGATGCAGAAAAGCTTTTACCAGTGTGAGATGATTAAGGACTCAGGAGTCTGGAATTGCTGGGTCCTGATGGCCAAGGTGCCCCTGAGCCTCTGAAACACTAAACAGAGAGTCCTGTTGGTTTTTCCCCACTTCTTTTGCTCTCCTATTTGTCTGATCACTACATTTCCTAAATGCAACAGACTGCCTCTCAGCATCTGAGCTGACTTTCCACCCTTCTCTCTCTCATGGAAGTCTACTCAAGAACAGTCCTCACAAGATCTCCCCAAAGCTGCTTTGCAGTCTGACAAAAGCTTCATGGACAAACACACGGACAATCAGCCACTTAAAGTATATTTTCCAGGGGAATACTCTGCATTCTTGATGGCAATTTTCTGGAGGTTAATTAGAATATGTCCAATTTTCCTTGAATTTCCATCATCACAGCTTCTTTGCAAGCTGCTGTAAAGCAGCACAGACCTTTACAGCTCTTACCTCTCACAGTGACAGCTTTAGACTTGGCAAAGGATGAGCAGGAAGGAGAAAGGAGGGGGGGAAGAGGAGAAAGGAGGGGAGGGAATGGGAGAAAGAATTGTTAAGCCTGAGGCAGAAGAAACAGTGAGAATCTGTAACCTTGCAGAATTCACCCCCAAGTCCTACCCCTGCAGCCTTTCAGACAAAATCCTTCCTTTCCAGACTAATGTGCCCATGCACCCTCACCCTCATGTCCCCTGCAGTCAGTATTAGACAACATAAAAGACCAAACCCCCAAACAGACAAAACCCTTGAGGTCTGGCATAAATTTAAAATAAAGGAATGGGGGATCAAACCCAGATTTTGAACCTGTTTCTTGTTACACACCTGATCTGGGCAGCTCCGTAATCTTTTTGAAAGAATTGCTACATCTTCAGTGTGTAATTGCCCTCACCGCTGAGTATGTCAGCATTCTCACAGTCTTTAACATCTGTGTGCAGTAGTGTCAGGAGCTGTGAGGGATGGCTAACAATAAGAAAAAAAGGTACACAGGAACAGTAAACACAGATCTTTTGCAGTATGGTTTGGACTTTGTATACCTCTGGTACTTTGGGTCTGCATTTGGTTAGATTTGCTGGCCCTGGCAAGAGTCAGAGCCAAATGCTGTGCTCTCCAGTACATGCACACTGGGATACAATTAACAGTTACCATTTTTTTTTTCCTTCAAGGGTAAGAACTAGAAGCAGCAAATTAAATGTTGCTCCACTGCTGCCTTTTGTAGAACCACAGGAAGATTTGCTCACACAGCTGACTCTGAATTCATTTTCATAGCAGCTTCTGAAAAAGATGAAGAGATGAGAGTTCTGTTTGCTTGTCTTGATAAGGGCTCAGGAAACAGGACATTTAAGCAAAGGCACAGGCCATACCACTGCACTTGTTGGGGGAGAGAACAGGGCCCATGGCAAGTTGGATCCAAAGAAACATGTAACCATGGTGCTGACAGAAACCTCTACAGAGGCCTTATTTTCATCTTCAGAGCAAGGCAGTACAGCTGTAGGATGTCGCTTGATGTCACTGGAGTGACAACCCTGTGAAGGACAGGTATTTAACATGCATTAAGACTGGCAATGAAAAGCTACCATGACTTACTGTCTTCCTTCTTGGAAGGAATTGCCTTATAAGTAAAAGGAACTAATGTAAAAGAAAACTGTGCCAGTAGGTTGGTACCTCCAATAGCACTGTAAACCACTTTTATCCTGGCTGGCAAATTTTGAAAGCATAAGGGAACATTGCAAGCTCCATGTTTCCAGCTAATTGGGCCAAAATTGGCTAGAGAGTCAAAGAAAGGTGATGGGCAGAATCGCTGGCTAACCTGAAGACATCCAGGACCCATCTCCACACAAAACTAGTCTAAAGAGCTTTTCTACCCAATGCAGATATTCAAGTGAGGTCCAAAACTGAGTCAGAGTGTCTGTGAGATTACACCTGAATATTAGTGCTGTTTTCCACTTTGGTTCACTACTACAGACAGACCATTTCAGACACCCAGATGTGGAGGTGACTCAGGAGTTTTGTGAAGTAGACAGTCATGAAACAATATCCTGCAGAAAAGGACTTTGCAACCAGGCAGTCCTGAATTCCCAGCAACTGTTGCGTGTCTGCTCAAAGGTTAGGTACCAGGGCAAAGTCAAAGGAGAAAACCAAAACTCTCAAAGGCTTTCCTTCAGAATAAAAAACGTAGGTAGGGATTCATACAGGATTGTTATTATTATAAGCAGAAATTATTATCTTACCAACACCTAGATACTTAAGTGTTTGTCCATCTTCCTCTCTTGATAAAGTTAATTAACAGATCTCAGGATAAATGGTTTAGTTATTTACTGGAGAGCTGATTATTATGTGATAATCATCTTCATTATTTGTGTTCAGTTGATTAAACTGCAGAATAAGCTGAAGCCCTGTGTGAATTGATAACAGCAGGTCCTCACACTGGGTGGGGTATTCAGCAGCCTGAAGCATCAACCACTTTCCAACATGCCAGCATTCAGGTGGGAAAAAAAAAAAAAAGGAAAAAAAGGGAAAAAAAGTGTTTAGAGGATAAGAAACTCAGCACTTTGGTAGATCTCACAAATCTTTCTCATTGGGAAAAGGTCTTATCCTTGCAAAGGTTAGCATTTAATGAAGGTGCACCGATAAGCCAAGATGGAACAGTGCAGCATTACTGCAGTCAAAAGTGCAAGAACAATCTTTATCGTTTCTCAGGAAGCCTGTTGTTTATGAGATTGCTTTAAAGCAAAATTATATCAGCAAAGCGAATGGAGAATTTGGAAGTTAATGTCAAAATAGAGTAGCAGAAACTTCCTGGTATGTACTTGCTCTGCAAAAATGCTGTGGTTTCCTTTGTCCAGACATAGCACAACTTCCTCAGCTGCATCTAAACCACCACCACCACCAAAAAGGAACACAGAAGAAAGCTATTCTGAAATGTTCTGACATTTTAAGGGTGCAGCTGGAGTTGCAGGAGATGATCACTGGCCATTTTCAGCTGTTTCTGAAGGAGCCATTTAAAGATTATTCCTCATCCAGCATCTTAGCTGTGGAGTTTGGCTGCAGTATCTTATGCTGAAACATCCCATGCTGAAGAAGTCTTAGATGACAATAAGCTGTAATTACATTTGTACTGAGGAAATTCATATTGGATCACACGTACATTATGTATTGATCTTTAGAGTTCAACAAAGATGAAGGGATTCAAGTAAAATTTGTCAGTGTATTTTATTTCTGCACTTAAGAACAGTGTATACTTCAATATATTGGACAAAAATATAAACACATACCAGGACAAGTACTCAGTTAAGAATTAATTTTTGTTGTTTCCTGCTGTCTTCTATTAATTCTTTCAGGGAGACTAAGACCCTCTGGGCACTAAACAACTGAACAGAATACTCACCAAACTGTGCTAGAACAAGGAATTCCACACATATGGAGTTAGGAAAACCTAGGTTCCCATTGATCTGTGTTAGATAACCCACAATTGCACTGTTCTTGCCTTCTATGTCTTGCTTTCTGTATCTTTAAATTAGGGGTCATAAATATTTTCCAGGGCCATATATATTTTTTCCCATATCTTTCATGCTTGGAGCTAGTTGGTTGCATCTGCCCATAAGATACTCCTCTCTGTTAACTTGGCATCAGATATCAATAGCTCTCAAAATTGCCCAAGCAGGTCAGAGGAAATAATACTCTCTTATTTTTACCAAGTCAAAAATACAAGTTGCACAGTAGCTACTGCAAGTCACCAAATCACAGAATCATCAGAGCACAAAGCACCTCTTAACTAAGTCTGAGATCATCTTTCATTGCTATAAATAAAGAAAATTATGCCAATTAGTCAAGTGTATTTTATCAAAACAAATTATTAAGCAGTTGAATAAAGAATTGGAAATAAAGAACATTTTAAATGTAGGCACAACTTTCCTCAGTTTTGAGACTCAAATTATTCCCTTCTGCCTTGTTTCTCTTTATATTTCCATCACATTCCTTAGGAAAAAAAATGTTATGGGAAATATAAACATCTTATTGTTTTAAATTTCTCTTTAAGTTCTAGGCAGAAAATAGATGAGTTAATATCATTGGGCAGGCTTTTGTTATGTCGATTCCCTCTTCTCATCAACATACTGCAATATCCTCAGTTCTATCTGCAACATTTCCAATTCCCCAGCTCCATTTCTACCCCTGCTGCAGATTTCTGTCTGCTGCAGATTTCTATCTCCTGCACCCACCACACCTGCAATCCCTCAGTGGCCTTCCTGCATGCTCCTCCATCCCACTGTCATGCATAGGCTGATCCCATCCCACTACCTCACCTGCGTTTGGCCTCTTGATTGGACAAAAAGCAGCAAGTTACTGAAATAATTGGGAGCTGTGAATGTAGTGAGTGGCCACTGAGTGGCTGTGTCAAGGCTGCAAAGCCTTAAACTCGCTTCTCCCTCAAATGTGGTCTTTAGTAAGGTGTCTTTCCTCTGCATCTGCTTCTGGAACTTAATATCTCTGAGATATCCATCAACTCTTTTGCCATATTTAACTGAGGTGCAACAGCTGGTGGCAATGAGAAGGGCAAGGGAAAAGGAGGAGAAGACTGGACAAAAAGTGACAGGCAGATCTCTCACATCATCTCTGCTTTGATAGGAAAACAAGATTCCAGACAGCTCTGAAAATGTTGTCCTCAGATGTTGTGCTGTGGTTGGTTTGTCTTCTCCTCCCCAACAGTCTTACTGAAAGTGAATAACGAGAGCAGAGGCTGTTCAGTCAGCCACACTGAAGGATGGGAAGACAAGCCTCTCTGAAATAGAATGTATGTATGCTCCTTCCTCCACCCAACAATGATCCTGGCAGTATTTGAACAAGATGCAACGAGTGGATGTTAAAATATTGTTCAGACATGCAAATTATCACAGCCTGATTCCACTTGCCACACGTGTTTTATAATTTGAAAACAAGCTATTTGGTGGCACAACAAATACAAGATGTCAGATTCTGATTGCAGACACTTCTGTGAAAGATGTGCTCCCTGAAATGTCCTTCAAGTGAGGAGCTCTAAGTGCAATGCAATTAGAGGCAGAATAGAGTGTTTGGAAACGGGACCTATCCCAGCATTTAGCCACATTGCTCTGAGGGTATTTTTCATTATGGGAAGGGACAGGTAAAGATGCAGGGAGCCAGCTAAATTCTCCACAGGCACACAGAAGGGGAAGGCCCTCATTATCCTGTCCAGTTACTGGTCTGAGAGCAGTGGGCACCATGGCACGTGTAAAGTAATTATTGTACGTCTTTCCTCTCTTGTTAAGGCCAGTTGTCTGCACTTGTCCTCTTAACTTCTTCCTGGTCTGATTTTCACTGAAATGAAGCACACAGGTTTTGCATATTGTACATCCCCTGGCAAAACATCTCATGGAAATGCAACTGCAGTGTAGTTGCAGTTTGGATCAGATCCACTCAGGCACACACTATAGGGGGGTTTGTTGATTTCTTTGTGGCATATATACTGCCTGTTAATTTTTATTGCTTGTCAACTTTCTCTCTATAAAATCTGTGTGAAAGCTGAACTACCATGTTAAAGAGAAGTTACCAGATGGGGAAAATATGGTTGATTAAAGTGGCTGTTTCCATGTTTGCGGAGTGTTGTGACACATCTTCACACTGAGTAAGGTGATTGGCAGAGAAACAACAGCAATGAGCACTGATGAGTGTATGTGTCATGTGTAAATGCCTGGAGCTGAGTAGAGCTTGGTTTTGCAAACTTCACAGGGCTCCCAAGTCTGAACAAATAATAATAATTTTAAAATATGTTCACAGTGCTGCTTTAGACTACTAAAGACAAAATAAAGAAAAAGCAGGGAGATTGTCTCAGGCAGGGAATTGAAGCTATTCTAACATTACGAGTACTCCACAGAAGGTGCAATGCTATTTTGTCCTGTGTGTGTTATATTCCTTCTTTCCATTCCAGGAAGGAAGGATGGTTTTCTTGTTAAACCTGAGTTTCCAGATCTATCATATATGATCTGGAACTTACATCATCTCCTCTTCCTTCAGGACTCAATCTATAAAATGTGGATAACACTCCTTCCCCCTTTGTCTTGAACCATGCATGTTTTTTGTGCAGTTTATCCTCTGTATGTGTGTGTGTAGATATATACTGAGATGTACAGATAAATACAGAGGCTGTTTTGCCGGCCTGTAGCTGGCATTGTGGGAATAAGTATCTTTCAGTAATGAGCAAGCATGGTGGCCAATTTATTAACTCACCTACTAGTCTACAAACAGACACAAAATAGACCTGTAAGCACTGGTCCCTATGATGTGCAGCAGGTAGCAAACAGAGATGCAATGGAGGGGTTTAAAGAAGATTTGCTCCTCAGGGAATTTAAACATGTAAAAAGGGCTCGTATAAAAGAAGGACAGGCCCATTAGCCATCCCAAACTACTGGGCTGAAAAATGCAAATGAGACCCTGCATCTAGGAAACAGAAGCCTGTGCACTGGTTTCCCTGATGGTGCTGGACATCCTAGCCCCACACCACAGAAGAACACTGGCAGCCGGTCCTATAGTCACTGCATTGCTTATAGCAGGCATTGCATCAGTCCTTGTGGATGCTGTATCAGCCACTGCTTGTCTTATCTATCATTCATCCTCAAAAAGCCAGTTTTTCAGACTTTCAGCCTGTATCCAGTCATTTTCTCCCATCATCAATAGCCTCTTATTGTTTAACTTTGCTCTCAATTTCTTTGATGACAACAGCTAACCTAGAGCTGTCATTTCTTCAGCCTAAAATATGTCACGATATCAAAACAGAAGCCCCCAAAGTCCACTTTGTGCTGCTGGCCTGAGACAAGCCTTGATGGGTCCCTTCATCTGGCATTGCTCACTTTTTTTCCATTCAGATTTCTTCCACTAAGGCTCAGGTTTCATGGAAGGTTTAACTTCTCCAAGGATTGAGCTTTTTCTGAGCTAGTGTCAGGACAGAGGCCCCCAGAGAGGTTCCTCTTCCCGACTGGCACAGACCTGCCTGTTCTGCAAGGATGAGAGCAGATAGAGATGCAGCATTTGAAAACCAGAGCTGGGGCAGAGCAGTGAATTAAGGAGGTCTTTAGACAAGAGTTTCTTCTGTGCCAAACAGACCGCAAGTTTGTGTGAAGGAGGGGTAAGGTCACCAGACTCTATGAGTCTTGGGATCAATGTGCCATGAAATACACTCCTGCAGCACTGAAGCCCACTCCATCTGTGAGCTGCTGTTAACAGCTTCCTTAGGAGCACCTGCGCATTGCTGAATTCACTGAAAAGAATTAGGTTGTTGCATGGGGAATTAAGTGCCTGGATAACTGTGGGATCTCACTGAAAACAAATGGCCTTACTTGCCACTGCAGTTAGCAAAGCCCTATGGGTAAAAAAGTCATGAAATAAAAGAAGTGTTTGTAGCTCTTGAAGGGAGCACCTGCAGAGAGGGAAGCTGCTCTCCAAATTGCATTGAAAGCTGTGCTGGCCATGCATACACTGCGCAGTTTCATTTAGGCAGAATCGGGGAACAAGGTAAATCTAGGTGATGATGCAATGCTGTTGAGGAGAATTCTCACAACACAGTAATGAACCGAAGCTTGGCTGAAAGATTATGAAAGGGTAGGACTAGCCTTTGAATTTCCCATATAAAAATCGAAGTGAAATAAGGACAAAGAAAACAGAAGTTATTATAATGTTAAGCTGATATGATTACTGTTCAGGGAAGATGGCTATTCTGGTTGCTGGGTGACAGTCCCCTCCTCCTAGACTTCAGAGACAGCAGAAATACCAAGCTGCTAGAGGCCAAAAAATGGGCACTGAGGCTGGCTCTAGTTGCAAGGGATATTTATGATTCTTTCAATTTCTATCACCAATGTTTTTGTTCCCTAAACCCTGCTTGATGCCCGAAGAGTTACTCTGCCTGGTGAAAGGCTTTGCAGCACATAATCAATTATAAAGGACTAACCAACAATGTGCAACTTTGGTGATGAATTTTCTTTTAAATAGTATTACAAATGGAAGAACAATCAGGCTTGCTCCGGTGTGGTAATTTACGAGCTAGCTGACAAGCAACAGCTTACGAGCTTCCCTTAGCATGCATGCAGTGCTTTCTGCCAAAAGTATTATTCCTTCAGATGGTTTTTAACTTGTGTAAGCTTGTTTTTTCTTCTCAGGCTTGATAGAAAAGGATACTTACCCACTCCAGGCATGTGTTATCCCAGTATGGGATAATTTCTGTGGAAGAATATGAAATGCAGTTTAGCTTGGTGGCATGAGGTAGGCAAAATAATCCATTTCAAGGGACACTTTGCCATCACAGCAGTTGAATATTCAAATGTGGACACTGGCCAAGAATTCAGCTACCAAGGTGTCACCTCTCTTAGTTTAGTTTTTGGGGCCTGGTATGCAAAGGACAGACACATTTCCCTTGACAATTCTCTTTCAGTTGCTCTGAAAATTGTAGTTAAAGCTTTGGTTTTCAGCATTACTCTGCTTCTGTTGGTGGCCAGTTAGCAGGAATAAAAAACCACCACCACCACCAAAAAAGCCAACAAAACAAAACCACCCAAACAAAAAACCAGGAGGGAGTAATTTATTTTTTTTTTAAATTGTTACATAATTATTTACTGCTTCACTTTGCAGAAAACTTGGACATATGGAAACTGTATGTCCAAAAGAGCAAAACATGGGCATAAATTATTGCAGTATTTGCTTCTAGATATGCAGACATGACACAACACTCATGAAAACATAAAGAAAAGAAGCTCATTCTGCACAGTCATGCTTTTTCATTTTCTGGTATCCAGAGGCAGCTTTCTAAGGTGACACTTCTAGTCTGTATCTCTGTGGTCAGCCCAGCACTGGCACTCCAGACCCACACAGCCAGGCTACGATGTGGTGCCTGCCACTGGACAATCCAGGAACTGTGACTCCTGATTTCAATGCATCTGGAGGGCAGTGCAGTATTTGGAGGTGGGCAATCAGCCTGAATTTACCCTCAAGTACAAATAACAGAACTGATGGGGATGGTACCTTTTCCCCCACGTTCAGAGCACAATCTGTTTACTTTCTAGGTCCATGCATATAGATACAGCTTTTGCCAAATGTCCTTGACTACTCTAGAATGTTTTCAAAATACTTCCTGAATTTCAGTGATAAGAGACGCATTCTGTTGAGAAAGAACTGGAAGGATAATAATATCGGTCTGGTGCTAGCAGCAGGTAAAGCACTGAAGTAGATAAAAAAAATATATTTTAATTTCACAGCATCACAGAAGTGATTAAATAAATGCCTTCTTTTGATATAGGACTCCTTTTGCTCACTCTGCTGATGAAAGAGGCAGCAGGCGCTGGACTCCAGTCAGCTGCTGCACAGCAAATAACGCTGCTGCTTGCATTGCCAGGAGCTCCCTGAGTTTCAGTCAGACCATCTGTGGCACGGTCTCTCCTCATTAGCACTGTCCTCATGAAGAAAGAGGAATTCAAATCTCAGCCAAAAGGTGTATGGCTGAGCGCCTGTGACAAGCAATGGTTTCCACTTTCAGTCAGAAAAAGGGAAACTTACACAGCATCCATGCAGACCCAACAGTATCTGGAAGCCCTCCCCTGCCTGTTGCCACATCATCTGTGGACAAGAATAAGCCTCTCAGCCCATCCAGTTAGCTTTACTGCAGCACAGTTGAATGTCAATTGCCTTAGGGCAATTCACTTGCTGCAGCCTGGAGATAAACCCTGCTGAAACCCTAGAGAGTCCTGATGCCAATCCTGTAGCTCTCTATGGCTGGGGCTGAAACAGCCCCATTCTCCTAAAATTATACGCCCTTCTTCCTGATCTCATTTATTTCCCATCACTGTGCCTATGATTTACTCTCCCTCAAACCCTCTCTCTCCCTCTTACCACGATGCCTTGCCTAATTCCTCTCAAGATGTTATCATCTGGGATGATGAGCAGCTGAGCTCCCTGTATTACTGCTGATGCAGGCTGGCTGACAAATGAAAGAGAGAATATGAGACCTGCTGGGTCAGCTTTTACCAGGAACAGAAGAGGAAGGCTGATGGGCTAGCAAATAACAAGAGCCAGCAGCTCTCGATCACCCTTCCCTTTGTGGCTCTGGACATGGAATCATACAAGGCAACATCCCACATGCTTCTCTGCCCTCAGCTTGCCAAAAGCCCCTGAATACCTGCTTGATCTGAGCCTGGTCCAGCACCCTGCTACACAGCCAGCTGGCACCTTTGCAGAGAGAGTCAGTGTCTTTTATTAGGTTGTTTGCTGGTTCTTTTTTTCCCCTTGCATGCAACTCTAGCATAAACAAACATGTGTGGCATTAGTGCCCAAAGCCTACTCTAGCACAAAAAGGCTGTGAGGTTGTGTGAGCTGAAGCACCATTTGAAGAATGATGAAGCATGCCCTCCCTGTTCCTCTCCCTGGATCCTCACACGTTCACAATATAGTCCTTATGACCACAATGGCTTTGGGGACAGAAGCTAATCAGCGAGCAGCCAGAGGCACATTTTGATTCTGCACATTCAGAAGCACTCACCCCAAAATGGTGTGTTCAGCATTGCTTGTACAATATAGGATGCACTGGTGAACAGAGCAAGCATAGGATTAGCAGTGTTTGTCTTTCCACAGCACGCAGAAAGAGCAGTATAGTTCAGGAGGAAGGGATGATCAAGGCTCTCGGGCTCATGAGCCTTTTTCACATCCATACCAGCTCCTGGCAGCCACATTAGCGCTACTATAGCTAACAGGGCGAGCAGCTGGGCAGGAGGCAGCAGGTTAGCCCTTGACAAATGCAAAGCCACACAGGGCTGTCTAATTTAATGGGTAAAGATCCAACATTAAAGGAAACATCAGTGAGCCAGGAGAACAGGCTAGGGACGATTGTAAAAAGTGATGAAAGGGTGGTAAAGGAGGGCTTCTGATTTGAGAAGAGAATTACAGCATCCTTTGCTTGGTGCTGCTAGAGCATCCTTTGCCCACAGCTTCAAGGGAAGAACTAGAAGCATGTCTTTTCTTAAACAGAGAAGTGCTTCTCTGGCACTGAACTGGTGGCAAGACACAGGAGGAACAATGTGGTCTCATATTGGCAGTATCAGCCATACTTCTTTCCTTGCCATTTACAAAGAATCATCAGGCACTTGTCATTTTAGAATGCGATTTCTCCTCAGATAAACAGTTACTGAGTTAAAAAAGGGAGCAGAGGTCTTTTCTCCATTGGCATAGGGCTCTAAAATGCTGTGGTCTCTGTGTTGTGTATGGTGAGAGCAGGGCTAGGAGGCCAAATAGCTCCCCTTCCACCATCCACTAGCCCTGCTCAAGTCTCCTGATTTTAATACTTGGGCTTTTCCTTAAGCCTCAGTCCTTGGCATCAGCTCAAAATATGGGAAGTTCACCTTTATCTTAAAAAAGGTGGATTTCCAGATCTGCACTTGGAAATGTGTCCCTGGACACACTCGAGTGGATCCCAGCTGTGGGAGCAATTTTACAGCATGATTTCTAGGTGACTTGGGGGCATTTTACTTTTCCTCAGAATATTATCACAACACCTTGAGCTGAGCTTATTGCATTGCAATTACTGTGACGAACTGCCAGAATGTAAAATCAGGAAAATTATACATAAGCAGACAGCCTTTCTCCACTCCATTTTGTTACCAGCTTAGCCATCTTTCCTTGTGTGTGTCTCTGCTAGTGATGCTCCAGGTGAGATGGTGTTTTTTTCTTTTGTATTTGACTGATTAAAAGAGAATTACTATGTTTATGCTCTGCTTCACATTTGTATGTGAAAAGTGGCAAAAGATTTTGGGAGAAAATGTACTGTAAAATGCAAAGGACTTGGATGACCATTCCTGCAATGGCCCTTTATCCTTTAGAATTCTTAACTCCTGGGAAGCAAGGCCGATGCTGGTGGTCATTGTACCCAGGGATACGGGCCCTTTCTATAGCTCATTTCAGGAACAGAAGGCAGCAGCAATTTGCTTGTCAGAAGTATGGTGTGCCCATGACCCAGGACATGCAAGGCACCAAGCTCATTATGAAACCATGGCCATTTTGTGCCTCCCACAAAACAGCACTATCAAAAAGCCACAATGCTTAGGTGGGTATTATTGATAATACCCAAATCGCTCTCTGCAAAAGTAGGACAACTCCTTGCCATCCCGTGCTCTCAGAAGACAGAAATCATTCCTGTATGCAAATGCACAAACACCATGGGTAACACGCTGTAGCCACCACTGCAATGAGAAACTATTTGAGTGATACTCTTCACTCTGTTGCAGTGCTTGACTGCAAGTATTTGATACTGCAAGTATTTGATACTGCAAATTTTGGCATGAGGAGTCAGTAAAAAAACACACCTGACTTTAGAATGCTGGTCTGGCTTTAGGTTAACACAGCCATCATGTAGCAGAGCTATAAAGGACACAGGAAACTGTGGAACACTGTGCTTAAGGGCAGCTGTAATTATATTTCTGAAAACTCTTCATGAAGAAATGTCCATATACTATTGATTGTGGATATATGCGCTTACTAATGCCCAGACAAATACTGCTGAGATGAAGACCCCAATTCTCCCAGAAATAAGAGACCACATAGCCTGAGGTGACAGCCCTAACCTAGGCCTCTGGTCAACTTGAACAGGCTGGTAGGTCCGTGCAGAGTCCCACATGACTGTACTGCCACAGATATGCTTTCAAGATGACAGATTTGTTATTTTCAGCTCAGCAAGTGATTACACAGGTAATGGGAGCAATCTGTCAGCAGGCTAACCTTTACAGAAAATTCCTAATATGAAGATCTTTCTCTCACATCATGCATCTTAACATGAATAATGATAGTCTTATGAACTTTGTTATTTCAGCTTTTCCTTGGCTTATGGTCTTTGTTTTCTCTTCTTCTACAAAAGCAAAAAGCTACTTCCCAAACATGTTTCCTCACTTGCAGTGCTGGCCAGGCAATTAACAACTTCAACCGCAATCAATAAGCAGAGTTTTCCTGAGTATAGAATGCAGTAGGTAAAGAGATAAAGATAGATTTTTCCCATGTAAGCTTTCTGCTATATAAACCTGAGTATTCACTCCTCTTGCAGTAAATCCACTTACCTCCTTTTAATCATGATGATGAAATCAATTAAAGATGTTTTACTTGTCTGTTCAACAACTAATGAAGAGAAAATTTACCAGCAAGCAGAGTGTTCTTGATACTGAATTATGGGATTGAAACTCAGGACACTCGAGCTAGCCCCTAAATATGCTAGCATGAAAAGTCTAGTTAAGACTGTTGCAGTGCTGGACAAGCCTGAAAGTACTCCAGAGTATCAGTCCCCTAAACCTCACTTTGCTCCTGAGGCAGAACAAAGCAAAAGCTTTATGTTTGATTAGAGCCATTACCGTACCAAGGGGAAATCAGTCCATATTAGGGAGCCAATTTACAGGAACAGCTTGTTTACTTTCAGACAAACAGTACTGCCTCTGAGAGCCCCATCTCAAGCACAGCTCCTGCTGACTTCAGTGGGAATCTGGTATGAGTCAAAAGTGGAGGCTCAGTAGCACTCTACAGAGAAGCATATTTGTAATTATAGCAAGGATTATAATTGGAGACTTTCAAAGTCAATCAGACCGCTTCTGTTAATATCAATATCCGTCTGGTGGCTAAATTGCCTAGGCTAATTCTTTTTTAACACCTCAGCCATAAGACTCATCATTAGACAAATGCCATATCCTAATATATACTGGAGCTTAAACACAATGAGAGCTTCAATCTGTTTCTTAATCTTTGTGATATTCTGTCTTGTTGCCCACATACTTGGGGGGGTGGGGGGGGGGTGGGGAAGGAAAAAAAAGTTTACTGTAGGCAGAAGACTTCATGGACTGTTCCCCATCAGAAGGTTCTGGCAGTCTTCTTGTCCCTGAGAAGTGATAGGCTTCTGCAGACCTTTGGTACATGCTAACACTGGATAAGTAAGTAATAGGCAAAGTTTAAAACAAATATATAAAGTGTAGCTCTTGATGCTCCAACCCAAAAATTGGCTGAAAGAAATTAGCCTACAGACATGTATCATCAGATTTGTAAATAAGAGGAAAAGGTCAATTTGCCATTCAAAAATCTAAACAGCCTCTGGTATGATTCAGCTTACTTGTGGAGTTAACTACTCAAGCTGTGAAAGAGTACTTGGGAAGGGAGAAAACAGACCCCCACTTATCTCTTGTACTTTTTCCTCTTGTACCAAATACAGATTTGATGCCCCAGCTGAAGAACCTCTCCAGAGTCAAGCAGATGCAATCCAGTGAAGATGGCACTTCTGTGCCTTCATACAAGGCAAGGACCTTCAGGTCATGCTTCTCATTGGCACAGGCAGGGTCAGTGTTACTGAATAGTAGCCTGAAGTTGTCTGGTATATTTTTATGCTTGTTTATTTCAGGAGCTGTTTTAAGTGGCAAATATTGTGCTTGGAGATGGCAGCCCATGTTTTCAGAGCTAGACACCACCGGCAGTTACTTCAAACTGGCCTGATTTTCCGTGCCCCAATTTGAAGCAAGTTTCTCATCTCCTTGCAAAATCAAGTCATTTTTAGTCAGAGACCTACCTTCAGGTAAGTGATTAGGAACATTACGACCTGCCTTTAAACTGTAATGTGTTACAAAATCAGAGGGACAATTTATGGGACAGCAGATACTTCCCAAGTTACTGACTCTTTAGTGCATTATTTCTCTAGAATGAGTCAATAAAACAAATCACAGATCACAGCTGCAGCACAATGAATGTCAAGAGGTGCAATGGACAGCATGTATATTTAATGATTTACTCTTATCAGCCTGCTGAACAAGCACTTGAACATTTTGGAAGTCCACAGTACTACACTGTACACAGCAAGTGACTATCAGTATTTTGGCTACACCTCTTGTACTGCAGTGAGATCAATACTGTGCACCAGTGTCAACCTTGATGAAGGAGAAAGGCCAGCTGAGCAGTTACCTGGCCCGAGGACAAGCACTGAAAAAGGAGAGAAGACTTCCAGAACTCAAAGGCTTGCAGGAGCTAAAGCTAAGCATGGCATCTGCATTCACGGGGTTTGCAGCAGTGACAATTCATCCACTGGTTAGCTGAGCAGAGCAGTTACATAGGTGGCAGTTGAATGGGCAGAGGGATTGAAAGCCACACAAAATCCTTCCAGCTCACACGATTCATTTGCTTTCAAAAGTAGAATTGGGCAAGACAGGGGACAGCTTTGAAGCTCAAAGCACTATGCTTTTATTATTTTGCAGACCAATGCATTTCAGCTATTATTTTTTACTTTGTGTACTCATCACACTACTCAAATTTGAGTACATATTTTGCTGTGGGGTACATAAAAGACTAAAAAAGTCCGCTATCCTTGCCTTCAGTCCCTCAGAAATTTGCCCAGTCCTGCTAGGAATTCTGCATTTCTCCTTTGTAGCCGCGGACCGCTCAGAGATAGGTTTGCTGGAGCCCAGCCGGGGCACACCCGTCCCTACCCTCCATCTGTCCGGCCCCATATTCGTCGGCTACCCAATTTGTAGCCCGATGGGTGACTAAGTGCGGTAGTGTCCTCTGGCCGCAGGCGAGGGCACGGCAGGCGCCCCCTAGCGCCCTCTGCCTGCGCTGCCGGACGGGCGGTCCCGGGCCCAGGGCCGCGGCTCAGGCCGGGGGCGGCGGCTGGGACCTCCTGTGGCGGCTGCCGGCGACACAGAAACGCCTCCCTCTAGTGTGCAGAGCCACTAGCGCAGCCTGCCGTCGTGGCTGGCCTCTGTATCGAAGGCTCCGCCTTGCTCCACCACTGCCAGCTTGGCCTTCGGTCTCGGCGCAGGCTTGGGAAGGTGCCAGTGAGAGAGAGAGAGAGTGGGATAGGGTTGAAGTTGTACCGGGGCGGGGGCGGGGTTTAGATTGCACTTTCGGAAGAACCTCTTTACTAAGAGAGTGGCAAAGCAAGCATTGGAACAGGCTGCCCAGGGAGGTGGTGGAGTTGCCATCCCTATATGTGTTCAAGAAGTGTGTAGATGTGATGCTTCAGGATACAGTTTAGTGGTCACGGTCATTAAGTTATAGTTGGACTCAATGATCTTAAAAGACTTTTCTAACCTTAATGATTCTATGAAATGCAGCCCTTGTGGGTGAGGGATCTTAAATCTGTCCCAGGATACTGGGGACTCTTAGGCTTGTGCTAGGACCTGAGCTAACCGTTGAAAGATACTTCTTCTTTTGCAACTGCTCTGGAAAAAAAGATATCTTCAGTTTAGCAAAGAAGTGCTGGGAGTGCACCTGGGTGTTTGCCTGGTTTCTATTTTTATGAGACTTAGAGACACCTGATACAGGTAGAAGGTGTTAAACTTCTCAGAATGACTGTAATGCTGTCATATTTTGTTTTAATGAAGAAAACAGTTTAGATTTTTGCAAGAGAAAACATCAACATCAGGACTTGCAAAAAAATCACAAGCCATTTAGTAAGCTAAATACTCTCTTAATTACCTTATTCACAATGTATGTTACCTGTTGGCATTGACATAATTCACATCTCATTTTAGAAGTTCCTCCAGGCAACAATCATCATTATGAATTTTTAAAAGTGGTGGCTGAATGACTCAGCCTCCTGATTTAATTGGGCAGAGTTATACATTGTCTCTATACCAGCTGTGCTCTCTTTGATTTAAAAAATTACTGTGGCAGAAACTTTGTCTTCTATTTAAAGTAATTTCACTGTATCCATATTACTTTCCCATCTAGCCACACTGCTGAGTGAAAGTATGAAAGCAGCAATTAACCCAGTGGAACACATTAAAAAAAGGAGGGAACAAGGAGACTTTGGGTCCTGTGGTATCTGAAAGCAAAGGACTTCACTGGACTGCCAAGGGTGATAACTCACAATATCTTACACTGGGCATCGTGCTGCCCAAGTCCTGGCCCCTAGCAAAATTCCATCTGAATTTCACTGTGCAGGGACTTTATCTTATAAAAAGTCTCACACCTGATTTGCAATCATTCTGCAGCCTGCCAGTGCTGCTGTGCCAGTGCTGTGTTCTATATTATATAGATTATATACTCGGCACACATGTCCTGATAGCTACATGGAAGAAAATAGATGTCTACCTCTTGCCTTAGTCAGTGAGAAGACTGGAGATGGAATGACACCTCATCTTGATTTGCTTTCCTGTGAATCCAATTTGTAAATGGTATGACAGGAAAGCACATTCTGCTCATATTTTCCTGGTTTCCAGATTTTGGGTTGTTTGGTTTGGGTTGGGTTTTTTTGGTTGCTTTGTGGTGAATAAATTAGAGTCTTTAACAGAAAGCAAATATGGGTATAGGCAGACAAACACCCTAAACATCACTTGACTATCTCAGTCTGTGCATAAATGGTATTTCAGAGAATCACTTATCAAAGGTTTCCAACTGCAGCACAGCAGCTGCAATGTGTTAAGCCACTAATATACATTCAAAAAAGCTAAGATGCCATGAATTCTTTGGAACTGCTGTCACTGAATAAAACTATTCAAAAGCCACCTAAGGAAGTCAGAAATGTGCTTCAGGGAAACTAATTTTCTGGAGTGGAGTAAAAAAAAAAAAACATTCCCTTGCTTTTCCTATGTTTTCAGTGATGATGGGTAAGTGCTGTGAAACATTCTATTAAGAGTAAGAACAAGGTGAGAGGAAGCATCTTCTCATTTCATTAGCAAAACCTCATATCCCCTCATGCCACATTTCGGTGGTGAAAGAGAGAAAAGGACAAGCATTGCTTTAAGCACTTGTGACTAATTTCTGGACTCTTATCTTTCTTCAGTTCCCAAGGGGCATATTCCTACAGGCTACCTAAAATGCTGGGACATCTAAGTTTTCAACCCCTTGCCTGCCTAGATGGCTGTGAGTAGAGAAGCTTTAGTCTTTCCTGCATTTCTAGATCTATGATTCTAGCCTCTACCAACAAATGTCTCCAAACCCAACTCAAGGTTTCTCTTTAGTGAGAAGGGGCAGAGTTAGGTTGTGGTCTGGCATCAGCATGATAAAGAAGAGGAAGGATGGATTTTTCACTGCCCTGTTGTATCCCTGTAGGCACTGTGTTGTCTGAAGTTCTGGTTGCTCCTAGTCATGCCACAGCTGAGTGCTTTGACTTCCTCTGTATCTTCTGTAGCTGTTGTCTTCTGGAGTTTTCCATCTGTAGGAGGTCTGGCCATAGGATAGAAGTTAAATCTAGGACACTCCAGGCCATCAAACAGTGGTCTCTTTTTACCAGGGTGCTTCATTTATGTGACTTATTAGCAAGTTTAACCTTACCAACATCCTCAGACACAGAGCTGCTATAATCCCTCTTCCTTGTAACTTCCAGCTTTGCAACAAGTTGACTTATATAGTCAGGCACTTTTTTGCTGTGCTCTGTACCTGGTCTTGTGAGCATTACACAATGGTCCCAACTGAAGGGTAGCTGGGAAAGATGGCTGTGATTCTCTGCTGGATGGGGTGCACAACCAGAGTCCACTTCAGCTTTCTTGGGCTAAGGGTACAGAAGCCTGCATATTGCATTCCATGGATTGTGCTGCACCCACTGGGCTACCATGTGCATGGCAACCACCTGAATCAGTGTCCCTGAATCAGTGATCATTCTGGTGCTTGCTTAGAGAGAAGTCCAGGCACTGGGCAGAGGAACTCAGGTTTCAGAGAGGAGTGTGTCCTGACCTGTATCCTGACTGCACATTATCTCATTCTCAGATTAGTCTGCCACCTCCTGAAACTCTGTCCCTAGTCACGTTCTTATTGCCACAGAAATCAAAGGTCCAGACTCCTACCTGACCACCCCCTACCTCTTTTTTCTTAACTGCTAACATCTTCCATGCACCTTTTTTTTGTTCTGTTGTCTCCCTTCATACCATGTGGACTATTTCCTCTGCTTCTCTGGCTTTCTATTTGTTTCCTTCCTTTGTCCTCCTTTAAGATGGAGGACAACAGCATCTTGTTTTTCTGCAAATAGCAATATTTAAATGATTGAAAAATTACGTGGACTGTGAACCTATTAGAGCTTATTCAAGAAATGAATGAGAGGAAAAAAGAGCTCTGAAATGGAGATTTCTTTCATTCTGCAAAATGCTGTGTGATTATGCAAAGCTATTCTCTTATGTTTTCTGCCAGACAAAATATGTAGACACTTTCCTTGCCTTTTGGAGGGGAAATGCTGTGCATGTGCATAAATGCTGTATCTGTTCCTTGAATTAAAATGAGACCTTACATAGCTGGTAAATTGCACATTGCTGGGGTGAGCAGACTGGCAGCTCAGAACTGAGCCTGATTTCACAGCACATTGCTTGTCTCAGCAGTGAGGCATCCTGGAACGGGCTTGGTCTAGTTTTTGGTCTGTAACTCATTGTGTAAATGCCAGCCAAATTAAAGCAAAGCAGATGGGACAAGTCATTTGAAGATTAATGAAGCTACTTGCATTAAAAAGTAACTTTAGATATATATTTTAATGAAAATGGTCCTATTTCCTAATAGCTGGTCAGAAAAAAAAAAGGATCAAGCTGTGAAAGCCACTAAAGCTTAGAAGAACACACCTCAAAAGAAATATTACAAGTGATCAACTCTTTACAGAGTTAATCCCCATTGAAATGAATTGCCATGTCAAAGACTGAATTTCTTTTTCTGGTCCCCACATCGCTTTGTGAATGCTACCATTTCTACTAAAATGCAGAAGTAAAGCAAGCAAGCTCTGAGAAGTTCTTCAGGGATTATTCACAATGCAGTCCAATGCTGAAAAGGTCTCATTCTCCTGTGGCATTTGCAGCTTCCATCAAAACTTTTCAAAAGTTCTGCTGAACAGTGACATTTCCCATTGTATAACTGGCTATACTTCATATGAAAGAGAAATGTCAGGATTCAGTACAGTAAACAAATTCTTTTTAACACTGCAAAAAAATGCAGCTCAACCTTAAAGATGCTCTGAAAGATGATCTCCTGCTCTAAATAATCTCTAAATCTTTATCCAAAATTCCAGCCAATCACAAAGTGTGCTACATCTATTTCCAATATTGCTGTAAACTCTGAGCGCATCAGATCTCCCAAACGTCAGAGCTTTTCTACAGGAGGAAAGCTAGGCTTGTCTCTTGCATGCCGCTGTGCTGGTCTGTGCAAAGGCTTGTCCCAGCACAAGTCCTCTGTGGTTATCAAATATAAGAGACTTGACAGCTTTTCAAATGAGGAAATTGAAATTAGGCTAGTATTTGGTTCATGAGTTGGAGGTATTTAAGGTATGGGGGAATCACACAAACACAAACCTCACACAACATCTTACTAAAATATTGGAGACTGGCTCAGTGAGAACCACAGTCTTCTACCAGAGATAGATTAGGGTTTCTGAACTGTTTGAGTACTCCATTTTCTTCATCTGTGTACAGAGATGGCTATTGCCATACTCATGTTCAGGAGAAGTACTTAATATTTCAAGGGAGAACTATGCAACTCTCCAAGTCAGAAGACAACTGAACTGTGACATTTAGAGATCAACATAGTTATTTGTGCTATCTTTTTGTACGGGGTCCTTTCATGAACAAAAATTAGAGGCTGTGTAAATGATAAATTGTATAGGCTTTCTCAGGGATGATTCTCTATTAGAAATGTTAGAAGGCAACCCCTGGTCCCACTCCCCCAAATCCAAACCCTCTTTTCTGTGACTTGAAGCCACCAGATACCTAGTAAAGTGTGCTCTGCTGCAGCCATTCCTCTATTGCACTTTCAAAGTGATTGTCATCTTGAAAGATTGAGTAATCATGTCTTGAGTCAGAAAAAATTTCCCTATCTATTTTGCTCTGTAAACAGATTCAACCCATGTTTCACTCCTTTTCTGAAGCTCTTTGCTGTATAAGAAAGCACATAATCTAAAGCTTGTCCTTACACCCCTGCTGAATCTGTCCCTAGATGGCCAAGCCAACTGTAAGTAGGAATGGTGACTGTCCAAATTTTGGAGCTTTTGTTACAGGAGACTTTAAGAAGATATGAATGCTTGATGCAATACAGCACATTTCTGAAACATACAACCTGTAAAACCAGAATCTGAGCAGTTTCTTGCACTGAATAGAGGCAGTAAATTCCTTTTGTATAAAGGCTGTTTAAATTTCATGAAACTATGGTGCTTAAAAGCTGTCTTACTCCTAAAGGGCAAAAGAATAAAGTGCTTAATCCGTGTGAACACACATGTTGGTCTATAAACCTGAGGCAAGAATCATATCAATTAAACCACAACTTGTTTGACTTGTTTCTTTTTCTTAAAGTGCTAAACATGATGGCCTCTTCTAATACTGCGAACAACTGGTTTGGAATACAGTTATGTTTTGGTTTCATATTTGTACATTTTCCCCCACTAAGTGAGCTTGTAATATAAAGCACCATGTAAAAAGCTATTGTGTCGATGCAAAACTCATGTGAAATTTCATCAGTCGTCTCTTTCTGAGTCCAATATTTGACAATCCAGTCCAGGCCTTCTTTTCTCCCAGGCTTCATTAGGAGGCAAGTAGATGTTTTGTTCTTTGGGAATTCAGTAAAAATGCTAGTGCTTTCTGAAGACATTATGTACACCAAAGTACGTGCAGTTAAACAGCAGGACAGTAATTCACTCCCTCAACATATCTACATTGTTGACATGATAAATAAGCAAGACATTCACAAACCACATAGCAGATTTTGATGATGCCACATTACTCTTTAAAATAAGGGAGTTATGAAACAGAATTGTGTATAGCATCAGAGCTTGATTTGATAATGTAAACCTGAGTACACTGTGCCTGAGTTTAAGTCAGTTTAGAGCATGAGGGGATGGGTTGTGATCATGCAGGTTATTAGCTGAATTTTTGACATTTAGATGTCGATTATGCTGGCTTTTGGAACTGGATTCGTTTTTACAACAGAATGTCATTATAGTACTTGCAGTGACATAAAGAACAGAACTTCGGCTTGATCCTCCTCTACAGAAGCTCATTAGAGATTCACATGAGAAGACAACCAACATGTGCTATTGCCATGGAAACAAGATGGAATAGTATGAAGCAGTACAGTCCATATTCCAAAATAGAGAGGACAAAGTCAGAACAATTATAGCACAAGATTGACAGGCTTTTTATCTGCAGCCTGTATGGGTCAAAGCAAAACTTAGCTCATGCTCATTGAAATAAAAATTGCCCTTGCAGGTTTAGTACTCTGTATTTAATTTCTGCTTTTCAAATATGAGAACTCAAGCCAGACAGTTTAATTTATGTTGTATGGGAGGAAAGAGGCCAAATGGAGGCAGAGGCATCACAGCAGGTGTGTAGGTGTGATGATGTACAAAACCAGACATCGCAGAACTGATACAGGAGTGACTCGAATTCAAGTCGAGTAGTAAGGTACTGATAGAACAGAGGTGAGCAAAACCAGCAAAAGTTAAACATCTGGTGTGTCATTAAGATGCAGATGAAAGGGCAGTTTGAATTGGAATGGCTAGTCAGTATCAGCATCCAAAATGCAAAGGACAACATTTTGTCATGTGTTGAGTTGAATCTGCTGGTGCTATTAAGTATCATACTGCTGTCATGCCAGCTTCAAAATGAAATGCTGGCTGGAGCAAAGTATCATGGGACTTGAAGTTCAGATTGTAACCTGAGAGGCTTCCTGTTCTGATTGCTGCTTCCAGTTTCTGCTTTATGGGGTGCTGATCTTTTCTGCTGGGTGGGCTGCAGGTGAAGGGCTGAGGGGAGATCACTGGCTTCTGCTGCTGCTTCTGCATTTTGCTGTGCTTTTCAGCAAATAGGTTAGGTAATTGTGTATCACATGATCTCATTTCCAGAAAGGCTCTTTATCCAGAGGGGTTTTTTTGGTTTACTTTCCCTCCTGTCTTGTGTGGAGTGGGGGGTGCTTATGAGAGCAAGCTATGTTAACCCAGAACACAATTCCTGTGATTGGCATTGAATGGGTGAGTCCCATAGTTTCTCATGTTTTCTCATGAAATCCGTTAGACATCCTGGACATAGTTTATGCATACACTGTATAGGCAGTCTAGCTTCTCAAACTTCTGCTTCTCATCTTCACAGAAGGTTCTTTAAGCCATTTAAAACAGCCCTGCCTGGTCTAGGGGGCAGTTTTCACTATTGTAAGGGGTTTGACCATTGTCTCTGACTACAGAGTGCTAGCTACTGAGTATGACAATGTTGTTTTTTTGTCGTTGATGCCATACCAAAAAAAATGTAGGAATTCTGTGGTAGTGGAAGCAGCAAGAGCTTACAGAAAATATTTTATTCTTCATGTAGAAAGCCTGTGATTGCCTCTTCATTCACACACTGCTTCTGCCTTTTAAGAACCAATTCTAGATTCCAGCTGAAGGTCTAGGAACCAGCAGTCTATTGTAATTACTTTGAGCAAAGCCACTGTGGGCAAAACATAGCTTAGGAAAGATAAACAGAGTTTAAGAGGGTTTTGTAGAGTATTCAGCACACCTTGGAAGGTTGTGCCATGAAGTTTGCTAATGCAGAATTAGTTTGATTCCCACAAACATGTAAGGGAGTAATGAAAGGGAAAAATACTGCACTACACAGAAAGCTTGTGAGTGTCTTCTGAACCAGCCTTTGGGAAGTCTTCCAGTGCCTGCATAGGAAATGTGTGATATGCCATTATTTAATTATTATAAACTCCACTAATTGTCATTCACTTCAAGAGCTTGTGTTTCTGCCAAGTTAAATGACTTCGAAACTGATAGGTTACGTTCACTGTTTCAGCTCTGGTTCTTGCCTGCCTGTTTCTGTTTTGATTAGAAAAACAGGATGAAAGGCACTGTGATTTTGGGAGAAGAATCTGAATGGAAGGTGAATTTTTGATGCAAAATTTTATTCTGGCCAAGCATACAAACTTTGATAGTAGTGAGTACTTTTATAAGGAGCAAAATACCAAACGTGTTGTTAAAAAGAGGAATGCTAGATCAGTGTTAAAAAGAGGAATGCTAGATCAGTGTTTTCACCAGCATCAGGCAAAGAGACAAAATGTGATACAGTTGACAAAAATACCGGAAAGTAACAAAACAGTCTTTTGCATCTTTGCATACAAACTTTTTTCCCCCAATCTGTTCAATATAATTCAGTAGTGCCAGCATTTACTTTTTTTTCCGTAAACCTTTTCCATCCTTTTTTTTGTGTGCATCTGGGCTTTTCATCTCTTGCTCTGCTTGAAGAGCTGCTTCCTGAGCTGCCAGCTCTTCTTGTTTTCTGCGCTCCTCCTCTAGCAGCTTACTTCTGTATGCTTTGCGAACACTGAGAATTCTGCTTCGGTTTTCATCTAAGGATGCCTAGCCAAAAACACAAAGCAATACCCCCCAAGGACATGAATCTTGATTTTATCACAAGCAACCTTTCTCTTACATACCACTGTGCGCCTCTCTACGTACAGGGAGAGCATCTCTCCTTTTCTTTTCTTTGTGTGTTTCTAGTGATTTTCAGAGGAACGCAGCTACAGGCCAAACTTTTCACCTCAAATTAAAGGAAGTTCATGAAAATGGTTTCTAAACTGATGGCATAATAAGCTAATTGTGTGAAAGCAGGATAGAGAAACAGAGTGGTTCCCCATCTCAATCTAGTCTGTCTTCAGTTGCTGGCTTGCTTTGTTGTCTTAAAAAAGTCTCTTAAATTCTAGTTTTCAGAAATGCTGAAATGCTTTAGGAGCTATTTTAAGAGACTAAACTAGCCTAAATAACACTGACCATCAATGAGACTTAGGGCAAGTGGGACTTGGACACTTCTGAAAACGTTTTCCTTCAAATCCTGCTGAGGAAAAACCTGTGCAAGTGCTGATCTGCACAGTACATGTGTTCACAGGTAGCTCTCATTTTAAATGTGTACTGCGGGTATTTATTCTTATGTGGTACCTTAAGGGTTAAATATTGTATCACAGAGGTAGAACTCCTTCTGGAGGGAGGGAAAGTCCATCCCAAGGGGGAGACACCAAATAATGTAATGTGTTATTCCCTTCGTTTTCCTGCATAGTCTCTATTTAAGAGGCAGACCTTCCGGTCAGAGCTCTTTTGGCTCCTGCTTTCACTGACTGTGTGGATGGGAGGATCTGCTGGCAGGAATCTGTTTTGTGCTGCGTAGTGGGGCTTAGTCCATTGGGAAGCCTAGTCCACTGCTGATTCTGGTTTTGTATCTATATTCCTTTTACCTTAATACCTTTAGTACTTTGTTTACTGTTTAACTGATATTAACTTCCAATTCTGTGCAAGTGTTTTCCTTTACTCCTTTGGGGTAAATCTACATTCTGTCCACAGATGGAAGCTCAAACCAGGACATCTTCTTATCATCAGGCAGTCACTGGTAGAGAAATATGGCTCCTTGTAGACTTGTAATTAAGTAATATAAATCAGGCTGTCTAGGAACTTGTTGAAGAGTTGCTTTCAAGGGATTTCTGTAAACAGGTTGGCTTGAAGTAAAGTGATTTTACTACTTCTTATCTGGTTTTAAGAGCTCTAGCTGGTTGCTAGTGGTCGTTCTATCACCACTGTACAACAGAACATTTTTTCATATTCACACTCAAGGGTTAAGCCAGTTTTGGTACCAATGTGCAATGCATTGGCTAAATTAATCCTAACAATGATCCCTACAATAATGCTATACAATTTACTATTTATAGACATTTTTTTAAAAGGATTAATCATTCACATTTTTTGTTTGCTTGCATCATGCATATTCCAGAAAAAATACGTTCTCTACCTTTGCTGTAAAACATGCACTATGAGCAACTCATCCTCCTATGTAAATGATCTTGTTCTTTATTATGCTCCAGAAAGCCCTATCTAATTCTATAACTAAAAATCTAAATAAAATAAAAAGCCAAAGAAGAGATGGTTTATCTAATATGCCTCTGGTCATGTATGTCAAATGCACAATTTATTCTCACTTATAACTATCCTTTTGTGCTGATCATCTTAAAACAGTCTTTTTGTGGAGCTGTATCAAGAAAGTACAGAGAATATCCCATATGAAGGATGTTGTAGCACAGTTTTTTCCCCTAGAGCCTTTAGTTTTAGTATTTGCCCAAGTCAAATTTTGACATTGTTCACAGTTTATTGGTTCTGAATACTAAAGTCTTGAGAACAGTTAAGATATTTATACTAGTGGTGGCCATCACAGTAATTAAGTTACTAGGAAGTTATCTTGTAAACCTACCTGTAGATTCTCATACATGTCAAGTATATTTTGCTTCCACAAACTTCTGTCATGTTGTTCTTTTTTCCTTTGTTCCAAAGCCAGCTCTTGAAGTTCCCTGAAGTGGTTGATTTTTTCTGCTTTACGTCTCTCTCGCTGTTGAATGATAGACTCAGTTCTTAGCACAGGCTCAGGCATTGTTTTCCTGAAGGAAATACAAGATTTTTTTTCCCCCTTTCAAATACAGTTTTGGTTGGTATATATTTTGCTTAACCATCTATATCATAGGATCATAGTATCAGTCAGGGTTGGAAGGGACCACAAGGATCATCTAGTTCCAACCCCCCTGCCATGGGCAGGGACACCCCACACTAGATCAGGCTGGCCAGAGCCTCATCCAGCCTGGTCTTAAACACCTCCAGGGATGGGGCCTCAACACCTCCCTGGACAACCCATTCCAGGGCTTCACCACTCTCATGGTGAAGAACTTCCTCCTCATGTCCTGCCTGAATCTCCCCACCTCCAGCTTCATTCCATTCCCCTGAGTCCTATCACTACCTGATATCCTGAGAAGTCCCTCCCCAGCCTTCTTGTAGGCCCCCTTCAGATACTGGAAGGCCACAATTAGGTCACCTCTGAGCCATATGTATGTATTTGGCTTGTATACTTCTGTGTCTCAGTTGTATGGTTATGGGCCCTTTGGTTCAAGAAGGATAGAGAACTGCTTGGAAGTGTCCAGCACAAAGCCATGAAGATGATTATGGAAGTGGAACAACTCCCTTATGAGGAAAGGCTAAGGGAGATGGGGCTCTTCAACTTGGAGGAGACTGAGGGGTGACCTCATTCATGTTTGTAAATACACAAAGGGCAAGTGTTGGGAGGTTGGAGCCAGGCTCTTCTCAGTGATGTCAAATGACAGTACAAAGGACAACAGGTACAAGCTGGAGCATAGGAGGTTCCATGTGAATATAAGGAAAAACTTTTTCACTGTGAATGTGAAAGAACACTGGAACAGGCTGCCCAGAGAGGTTGTGGAGTCTCCTTCACTGGAGATATTCAAAAACCTGCCTGGACATGTTCCTGTGTTACCTACACTAGGTGATCCTGCTCTGGAAGAGTGGTAGACTATATGATCTTTTGAGGTCCATTTCAACCCCTAATGTTCTGTGATTCTGATAATTATGGATAAGGAGTCGCTTTTCCTCTGCTTAGATATTTAACACCAGTGAGAAAGCACATTCCTGAGGCCAGGTCTTCTTAACAATATTTGTAAAATCATGTTCATCATTGAGCATAAGAAAAACTCCTACATGTGACATTTATTTTTAATTTGTGAGACACTTTTGATATTATAATTCATCATTGAGACTAATAGTTTTTTGGGGGGGGTTGAGTGGGTTTTGGTTGTTTGGGGTTTTTAAATGGTTTTGTGATTTGGGGTTTTTTTTGCTGTTGGCAGCTAAGTGGATAATATATTTTTATAATTTGACTTAATGAGTAGTGTAAAAGACAAGGAACAGACAAATTAAATGCTTAAGACTCCAGCCTGTGGAAGGTACTTTTTGCCATATTTTCTACTGTTTAATGTTAATCACTTCAATCCAATGCCAGTTTCCTTTTCAATTTAAAACTAAACTTGGAGATCTTTCCGGCAGGTTCTAAGATATTTTGAAAATTGATGAGCTGCATAAATGCCAAACTGAAAACAAACAGACTGAAATATGAACTGGGTTCTAGATGCAGCACATCAAACACACAGGTTCATGTATACTAGACAGGTTCATATCAACATATGTAATAAAGAGCAAAGTTCCTTTGACTAAAGAATATAATTATTTCAGCTATTAACTATTATTAATTGCATTTTAAAATATATTATTTGAATTTGTATGTAGCTTCAATGAAGAAAAGGATAAAGTCTAAGTTCACATTATGAGTATAATGTGAATTCATAATAATTATACTGGACCAAATCACACAGAGGAGACAAGTCCATAAAAATGTATTTAATTTACTAATTTCTCTATGTGAAAATCTTTCAGCAGTCTTTCATTTTGGTGTTCAACTGGGACTTAATTGTTCTTACTGAAGTTTACCTCATGTAAGGACTAAGGTCAATAGGCTCCCATTTTTTTTGCCGAGTTTGTAAGCTTGAGTCAATAGCTGCTTGTGTTGTTTTCTTTCCTGTGGTAGGAGAATATACAACAGAACAGATTAAACTGGTTATGCTAGGAGCCTCCATCTAAAGACTTCTATAGAATTTTATTTTGGCTTTGCAGTCCCTGGAGGAGTTCAAGCATCATATGGACCTGGTGCTTAGGGACGCAGCTTAGTGTTGAGTACTGGGTTGAAGGGTTGGGCTGGATGGTCTTTGAGGTCTCTTCCAACCAGATATATTCTGTGTGATTCTGTGATTATTGCATGATAATATGAGTGGTTGGAGAGTATACAATATTTCTGCCATTTTCTGCTGAAAAAAGAAAAACCACATATGCTAGAGTGAAATTAACATCTGTATCTTAGCTACATTCATGCTGTAGCATTCTCACAGTACAATGACGTATCTGATATTAAGCACACCCCTGTGCTGAGCTGCACTGTGATTATTCCGACACATCTTTCTTTCAGTTTGCCTGGATACGCTGATAATCTCTGTGAAATTTGATAAGATTTAACAACAGCTGCAGTAGTTTGTTTCTATAACAACTCTCTTATCACCCTGCTTTCAAAAATAGAAGTTTCTGACCATTAAAAAAAAAAAAGTCTATGTATTTATTGTCTATACAAAGACAAATATACCAGCTGAAAAATATTCTCCAGAACATAAAAATTATCATTAAAATACTGAACATTACAGTAATATTGAAGCACATTATTGTCTGTTTGTCTGTTGCTGTACTCTGTGGAACAGAACCGTAACAACTTAGAAGTCATGGAGTGTCACCTCTCCAAATTTAGTTTAGAACAAAACTCTCAGTAGACAACCATTGATTTTGAAGTTCTTTTGTAATAACTTAGAAGAGTTCCTTTGGATTGCAAAAAGTAACTAATCATAGAATCACAGAATGGTCCAGGCCAGAAGGGACTTCCAAAGGTCATCTAGTCCGACCTCCCCTCAGTCAGTAGACATCCCCAACTAAACCAGGCTGCCCAGGGTAGCCTGTGTCTGTCTAAGACATAAAGTGAAGATGACTACTACTTTAAGTTCTGAAGCATTCTGAAACAGTTCCAGGAAGATTACTTATATGACTGACAAAATACTAGCTTAACGTGTTATGTACTGGCTACAGGTTCTAGTTCCATGTACAAGAGCTGTGACCAGGCATTATCACAACCAGGCTGGGTATTATACTTTCCTCTGTGTGATGGCCTGATCTCAACATTATTCTCAGGAGAAAAGAAGAAAAAAAGTCTCACAGCCTTACATCAAGTTCATATTTTCATTGCAGTCCAGTAATTGCATGGGAATACAGATAAAGAATCTATAGAAGTTGTAACTGCCAAATAAAATTAGACAATGCTTATGGAAGCTGCCAGGAAGTTGATGCTACTCAGTATGCACTTTTTGACATTTCACTTCCAGAGCACCACCCCTGGACAATTTCCATAAACATTAACGCAAACAAAATGCACATAAAAAGTTTTAGTGCCCTGCTTAGAGCTACTTCATCTCTAAGCAGTTTTAAAAATATTTCTACACTAATGATCTCTGGTACCCAATTTGGAACTGAGGGAATAGGTATTTTCCACTGAACTTCCAAAAATTTCAGGTTAATTTAGGGTTAGAATTCTTGTACAGAAGCACTGTCTAAAGTTTGTGTAAGATTAATTTGGCTGCCTCCAAGAGCCATGAGGCTGTATCTGTGTCTGAAAACAGAGCAATGCAACAATTATAACAAAGAGGAAATAAAGAAGATAAGAATTAAGCATGCCATTGTGCATTTGCACACCTTTGTCAGGGCTTTTAATCTATTTGCTACCAGTATTTAATGCAGGAGTCTTTTCTAAGGAGCTGAACACAATGAACATGAACTGAAGACATGCTTGACAAAAAGTTACACCCTTACCTCTTTCTTCTGAACTTGGTGTTAAACTGGCAGTGTCAACCCCATCTATGGGCTCCTCTGAGTCTCTCACACCATAGTTATTAATAAACCGCATGCGTTCCTGAAAAGCCTAGAGATCAAAGTTTAAATCCAGGTAAGAAAAATTCTGCTGCATCCTTTAAATCCCAAAGAATTTTCAAAAGCAGGAATCTGTAAGTTGTCAATAAGACAGTAAATCTTTAAATCCAGTGCATGTAAGATATGATGCCACTTCATAATACTGGTGAATATATTTCACCAGTTTGATCTATGAAAATATCACTTCTAAACAACGGCCACTGAGGAGAAAAAATGATAAACACAAGAGGACTACATCTCATGTAGTCATAATCAAGCTCCCTCTCCAACAGATTTTTATTTGTTTTGTTTCCTGAAGTAATAACCTGTCAACATTAAACATCCCATTTTTAAAGTTACATGTTGGAACTTTTATTGGTTTATTTAACATGTTGTGTAGAGGAAAAACAAATTAGCATTAGCACTTACAGTTGGTCTTAGTTCAGTAAAGAAAGGCAGGCAATGTGCTTGGAATGGTTTCACTCCACTCAGTCCCTATTGGGTATATTTAGTGTATATCCCAAATGAGAAAACAATGCTGTCAGTAATGAACACCTGATTGCAGTATGCAGCTCTGCCTGGAGCTGGAATCAGAAAAGGTGCTAGGCTGCCCATCCAATCAGTCCAGAAATATCAAACACTTACACTAAAGATCATCATGCAACTCAATACTGTAAAGTCACTGATATCTGGGCTGTTAAAAATCATCTTTGGATTTAAAAAATCCAACAAAACAGTGCTGAAAAACAAAGTGTCAGCATACACTCAGGTATTGCACCGCCTTAAGGAAATACCACCTCCTTCTATGAGCTCCTATACCGTGGTGATTTAGTCTTCCTCCTGAGAAATGGGAGCTTTTCAGACTCAGTTGCCTTTGATGACAAAATATCCCCAATTAAGCCTGTCTTTGCAGAAAGTGACTTTGATTCACTGGCTTTCTCTTAAGGACTTAGCTTGTCAGAATGGATGGAGAAGCCAAAGGTTAACCAGGAGTCAGGCACCTCATTCCCAGAGTTAGAGGGCATGTGGCCTCTGGAAGAGGCAAACATTAGGACAAGGTGATCACGAAGAAAGGAAAAGGGAAGCTATTTAGTTTGGATAGCAGACCCCCAATTTAGGCACTTTTTAAATGCGTATTAAATGAAGTTGCTGCAATTCTCTTAACAATAGCAGTTTTGAAAAAATGTCACAAAGGGGCTTTTAAAATGGAGCCCTTTACTTGTAATTCAGTTGATTTTTTTGATTAAAAAAAAAAAGTAATAGTGATAGAACCAGCATTCTGAAGAGATTCCACACATCAAAGGGGATTAATTTCCAGGTAATCCTTTTGAGACTGTACTTTCATTTTCAGTCTCAGCATAGCCGATCAAAGCTGCAATGCAGTGTCAGAAAAAAAATTTGAGCTTTGGATACACTGAAGAGAACAGAGACAATCTGAAAGTACAGCTGAGAAGACACATGAATGAGGTTAATTTCTGAGAAATCATATAAAGAAGGCAAGATGCTTATGAGCTGGGATTTCTGGCTGAGTATCCCTCCATGGTCAGTGGAGGTGGTGGGGATAGGGGACTGTCAGGTAAGTTTAAAGACTGCATTTTTTTCCTTTCATATTTCTTTTTCAGTAATGATGCTTCCCATTCTGAATCAGCAGTGTAACTTTTTGCTTTGCTAGAAAGAATTTGTATTAGTTTCCCATCTTAACTACATGCTGTGTTAAAAGAGCACTGCTGCAGCTGACATCTGTATTAGTATTGCTTCTTCAAAACAGTGAATTCATAGAGAGTGGTGTGTACAGGCTCATGGGTAACCTGCAACCCAGAATGAATTTGGGAATCCTGGCTACAGGGGACAGTTTTGGTATATGGTCAGGTGCCAGTTCCTCAAGAGAAATTTTTTTGGCATGTTTCTAACAATGTATTTTTCACTAGAATACGTTCATGCTAAACATTCAACTTGTTACAAGTAGCAGCTTTACAATTATGCAGAGGTAGTGGGCATTTTAAGGCAAAACTCTTCTCTGTTTTGTAAAGTAGAATCTAAAGTTTTGGAGATCTGTGGTCTCAAGTAGATTATCTGGATTCCTGCCCAAAATTCTTGCACATAGAACCATAGCATGGATTGGGTTGGAAAGGCCCTTAAAGATCATCTAGTTCCAACCTCTCTTGCCATGGTCAGAGACACCTTCCCTTAGATGAAGTTGTCACATAATCACTTCTGATTCTTTCAGCTGTGTAAAATTTCCTGTCTTCCACGTAGTGACGAAGAGAACAGAATAGAATAGACCAGGTTGGAAGAGACCTTCGAGATCATTGCATCCAACCTATCATCCTAATCAACTAAGAGGACAAGTATCAAGTCAATTAGCTATTGTGGCAACTGCTCTACCATCATAGCAGCTCCTGGAACTTAGAAGAAACATTACTGCAAAGATTGCACTCTAGTATTACCTTGATAGCTCTTCCTGGCTCCGCAGACTCCCATGCTTGTTTCATGGCTTTGATCTCATCTACTCGCTGGGTGTCTTTCTTCACCTCCAGAACATCTGCATCTCTCTGTTCACTTACTACATGTAAAGTCCAGTATGGTTTGTTTGAAGGAGCTTGCTGAAAGTGAAGGATCATAAACATAATGTATTTATTGGTATACACCTACTACCACTATTTAGGATGAAATTATGTTCCTCTATGCTGGCAATTTTCCCAGCTGATATATGTTATACATTGATACACTTTGACATGGATTACTACACAAGCAGTGGCTGCAAAAGGAATGCAAAATTACTCTGCAACATCTAGAAGCTATTTGAGGTATTTATGTGCTTCCCCCACTCTAATGCAGAATGGTTCACACCCCTAGTTTTTCTGAGAAGTCTGTATGAACAAGAGTATCTTGTAATGATATTTCATGTCACTATCTTAGCTCTTTACCAACTTTTCCTTTCCCTTCCCTAGCTTTTAAACTAGAACTCTTAACATATTTACATGTTGGGTTTGTGGGGGTTTTTCATTTGTTTGGTTTTGTGGGGTTTTTGGTTTGTTTTGTAGTTTGGTATGGGGTTTTTTTGGTGGTTTGTTTTGCTTTGTTTTGTTGTTTGGTTGGAGTTATTTTGGTGTAGAAATACATCTTGCTTTGTTTTATGAGGCATCATGTTCTTTCCAATTACTCAAACTACCCAATTCCCAAACTACCTAAACCACTTTAACACATGGTTTCTCTAGAATGATGGAGTACAAGTAGCACCTGAAGGGTAGGAGACTATTCATCTCACTGATGAACAAGATATGTGCTGTATAAATTCCCAGCAAAAAGCAGTACTGTTAAGTTGCTGTCAGTTTCTTCTTTTCCTTCCATTAATATGTTTGCAATCCACAAAAGCCTATTATTCCTTTTAAGGCATACAGGCCCACAGTTAGTAGACTTTTGGTCAACAAAGAACATTCAGATTAACTCACCACAGATTAGAAGAATTTGCCAGCAGGCAAGTAGATATCAATTTTTCTGCCACTGCACGTCTGCAAGCTAATGACGTTTGTGACGTATGAGACAGGAACTGACTATAACGTAAAGACCTATTTCATCTCCCTGTGAACCCATAAAAGCCACAATAAAGAACTAGTGTGGAATTAATATGGCAAATTTGTAGAATTTAATATATCTTCATCAGAGACAGAAACTAGACAACAAAAGGGACAATCAGTAGTTGCTTTATACATAAACAAAAAAATGATGACATTCCATCTCTAAATGCAGGATGCATGTCTTTTAACAAGTGTAATTCAATCTTAGGTGACAAGTTAAAAGAGGTGGCAAAGCAGGGCATAGTGGAACACAAGGGACACACGAGTAGTGCTGGTGATACTGACCTACAGACTTTTTTGCACATGCAACAAATCTAATTTTTGTATTTGTTCTCACCCAAGATTCGGCTCGGGGTGGAAGAGGTAAAAGTGATCCTCTTTCCTTATTGGCCTTCTCTCTTTCTGTCTTCTCAGATGCTTTATCTTTTGGTTTTCTGATTGATTTAGGAATACTTGCAAACTTTTGTCCTTCTGAAGAATTGAGCATTAGGGGAAAGATGCGCTCCTCGTGCTTTTCTCCATGTACTGTTCAGATGCAGGTATGATGCAAGATGAATTAGATGATACAGTTCCATAACAATCCATAAATGTATTTCCCCATATAATATCCAGGGTGGAATAACAGTGCAAAACAGCCATGAAGAAAGACAAAGGGAAATCAGTTAGTTGACACAGTACCACAGTATAACTAAGGTTGGAAGAGATCTCGAGGACACGTTGAAGTACTACACATTCATAAAATCACAGAATCATTAAGGTTGGAAAAGACTTCTAAGATAAGTTCAACTGTCAACCCAACTCCCATGCCTACCATGTCCCAGAGTGCCATGTCTACATGACTTTTTAACACTTTCAAGGATGGTGACTCCACCACCTTCCTGAGCAACCTGTTCCACTCCTTGACCACTCTTCCAGGAAAGAATTTTTTCCTAATGTCCAATCCAAACCTCTCCTGGCACAACTTGAGGCCATTTCCTCTCATCCTATCACTAATTACTTGAGATAAGAGACCATCTCTCCCCTGCCACTACAACTTCCTTTCTGGATTTACTGGGGGGGGGCGGGGAAGAAGGAGTCACAGAATCACAGACTGTTAGAGGCTGTAAGGAACCTCAAAAGATCATCTAGACCAACCCCCTGTGTCAGAACATGACCGCCTATACCAGATCACAGGAACGCATCCAGATGGGCTTTGAATATCTCCAGAAAGGGAGTGACTGATTTACAATCTGATAATAACAACAAGGTACCTTTCATTAATGCTATAATGCTATGATTTTCCAAGTTTTTTCCAGTAAGGACAAATCACTGCATGATTAATGGGATCTGCAATGTCATGGCTAAAGTTATATGGAAGTTAAAGTTACATAAAACTGTAAATACTACATATATTGAAACAAACTTATCACACACATGACTACACATAGGACTATATATATTCTATGATATCTACATTACATTGTACATTATGCATGTGTTTAGGTATAATTTTTATTATTCATAGAATCAGTCAGGGTTGGAAGGGACCACAAGGATCATCTAGTTCCAACCCCCCTGCCATGGGCAGGGACACCCCACACTAGATCAGGCTGGCCAGAGCCTCATCCCGCCTGGTCTTAAACACCTCCAGGGATGGGTCCTCAAGCACCTCATATCTCATCATGCTACTTAAATAATATAGAATGACACTGAAATGCTAAGCTTAAATTTATTCAGTGCTGCCAATGCATATATTAAAGAATGAAAGCAAAAATGAAAGCAGTCTCCACAAATATTCAAGACACTAAAGCAACTCCAGAGGAAACGCAAATGGAAGTTATAACATCATCGCATAAACTATACACCTTCCATAAAAATCCATTATCATAACATACTAACACCATAAATCAGGATGGTGTACATGCATTATTCAGTGAATTATTAATTTTTTAAAAATAAATTAGTTATTGTTTATACAAACACAACAGAAAAATTCAGTGTCATTAGCTAAATGGTATCAGACAAAGGCTTTCTATGTCATGGGATACCACAAGCCATGTAAGGCTTCTAGAAATAGTTTACAACTCTGACTTTTGATATTTTCATGCTCTGGACTCTAGATATTCCTGGAAAGGGCCATGGCTGCAGTTTAGCACTACAGCACGCATCCCATTCTGACTTTAAGGGGATGTAAGTAGTTTCTCCATGCTTTTCCAAGGACAAAGACAGGCAGTTGCTTGGTATAAGATGTGGTAAGAAGAAAGGGAGATGATACAGAAAATAAAAGGCCATTTCAGGTCACAGATTTTGCATCAATTACAAACTCTGTGGCAGTTTTTATATGTGTATGGCACCAAGAAAAGCTTGGGCATCACATCAGTTGACAGTGATAACAGCAGCTGTTAGCAACTGTTAAAGTTATCTTCCCTACCACTTTTCTATTTACTCAGAAATTCATTTAATCTAATATCAGAAGGGACTATAGTGATCATCCAGTCTGATGTCCTGCCTGTGACAAGCTGTCTGAAACACATAAATTGTGGTGGAGATACACCAATTCTCTTTTTTAGTCAAGAGAGACAGCTAGTCCTGAGTTATAAAATTCAAATTATAGAGGATGTATCTTTTTCATAGGTAAAATACAAAGGAGTCTTTTGAAGTTTTTTTTGAGAAGATACCATGCTCCCACTGTCTAACATAGGCTCTGAGCACTTAGTAGGATTGATTATCCAGTAGTTGGCAGAAATGACTGTTACTTTCCCCATGACAGACTTCATTAAGAAATTACTTAGAAGTTCAGATGTTGCTTTTCTGTCTCTGACTGGGCCCTCAGAAACATTCCTGACAGACAGCAAGATCAGAAATCTTTCCAACGGTGGGCTCATCCAGACACTAAAGTTGGAGCAAATATACACTGGGTCAGAAGCAACCACCAATATGGTTGCAGTAATAGTGTGGAGTTACAGCATAGCTCAGAGGTCTACAGGTCTTTAAACTCTAGCACAATCACTGATTTATGTTTTTCACTGAACACTAGGCAAGTGATTAATCAGTACAGACAGGCAACGTGGAAAAGAGAGGAAGAGTGGGAAAACTGAATATGCTCTTGAACATCTAATGAAATACTGCCATTGGCACAAATCAGCAAGTTCTCCTATAGGAAGAGAAAACCTAGGGAAGTGAAAACCTGGGAGAGAAAATATCACGGCTTAAAAAAAAATAAATATATATATAAAAAAGGGCATATTGCAAAGCATATTGTCTCTCCTGCCCTTTCAAACATACCTCTACTACCTAGGCTGGGCACACTATTCTCTGATCAACTCTGATGGCCTTCTCTCAGCAACAGCTAATACTCTTGAGTTAAGGCAATATATAAAATACAGGCACACAGTCAGCATTCAGTGCACACTGATGATTCACCTTTGGTTGTGACAGTTGCACAATACAACTTTTGATCTTACCACAACAATATTAAAACCAAAGAAGCCACAAGGGCAGTAGCTGAAAATCACATATACAAAGTGAATTTTAAAATCATTTTGTTTGCAGAATCAAACTACTTAAAATGGTATGAGCAGTTGCAAGACTGCCTGCTAATTTTCCCCCATTTACAGAAGAATTGTGATCCAGACCTTACTTTCCTTTCCTTTTTTTTTTTTTTTTTTTAAACTGTGTTGTTTGGTTTTGTTTTGTGTTTTTTTTTTCATTGAAGTCTTGCCCCAGTAGCAGTTCCCTATAGGGAGGGGGCAGGGAATGAAAAACAAAGATAAAAGAATGAAGACTATATAAATAATAAACTATCTGGCAGTTTCTAATTTCCATGTACTTGTGTCTTCCTGGTTCATGACTTTAAATGTTTTTTGTGCAACAAACTCTTTAATAAACCATATAACGAGTCTTCGTATGGAATAAATATGACTAAAGATTAGTCGTTAAATAAGTTTTGCTAACATAGTTCTTTTCACAATTACTGCTAAACCACAGTATTAATGATTTTGAAGCAAATCAGCAAATACAAAATACACAATTATCATAGCATCTGCGTGCCAGAGAACTTGCTTTCACCAAAAGTGGTTTAAATAAATAATTATAACATTGGTGAGTATTTCTAGTATAATAGTATAGTTCTTCATTTAAAGGGAGACTAGTTTAAAAACTCCCATAAATGCTGAAATATTCTTTGCCATGATAAATTAGCTTTGATACAAAACTAACTCCAGATGGCACTGTTGTCTTGTATGAAAAAGTGATACTTAAAATGGTGAAATGTGTTGCAGGAATTTTCCACCTAGCTTACTGCAGTTTTCTTAAAAATCACATGGTGAGAGCATGCCTTTTTGGTTACACAGCAACACTGCTATTATATGAATTGTGTGTTTGACAACTGCTGGTGGCAGTTTTAGATGGTAAAGAATAGCTTTTGATGGTAAAGCGCAGCTTTCAAACTGCCTTAAAGGTAGTTTACAATCAGAGACAGATTTAAAGATTAAATATTTGGTTGTTTTTTTTTTCCCCAAAATAGTTACCTGTTACAAGCACTCCAGATAAATATTGTGCCTAACAGAGGTACATGAAATAAATGCTAACCAGTAAATGCAGTAAGTGTTGGTGTTTAAACTTTATGATACACTGTTTTAAACTCTGTTGTTGGCCTAGGCAATCTGTTGGTATCTTTAAACAGAAACATCCAGTTAATATGAATTGTGAAATGGATTTGGGTTACTTTGAAAGGTAGCCATTGTGAGTGGACATAGATCACAACATCTAAAAAGAATTCTAAAAAGAAAGTGCTTGTGTCTGGTTAACTGCTAATGAACCAAGGCATTGGTTAGCACAGGGAAGTGAGGCTGTGATCCAGAGTACTGCTGCCTTGAACTAAACATGAGAATACTCATGACAGTAATAACAGCTGAGAACTAGCAAAGAAATTTAGAGATTAATTGACCTTCTTTGACATCGTGATGGCTGTATGAAAGGATACATACTAGTAGCATGACTGGCATGTTTAGCCGACCCACAAGGATGAGACAATGTAATAGGATATCTACTGTAAGAAGCAATCACTAAAGGAAAAACAAGGACAACAAATGGAGTTATCTAGCAAGAAAAGATGATTTTGCCAAGAATATAACAAATTAAAAGCAGGTGAAATCACCACTAAAAAAAGCTGTATACAGGCCCATAAGGCTATGTGACAGCTCCTCAAGTATTACTGAAACTGACTAGGGACTATAGCAAATCAACAGGATAGATCTTCATAAAGTTTTGTAACGCTAGCTGAAAAAAAGACTGCAAAAACCTCAAATCTTACACTCATCTTGAAAAGAAGAGAAGAAATAGTGTATGTCAGAAATTACTGCTGATGAATCTAACTCCTGTTCAAGGTAACAGGAATTTAAAGAAAAATGTGACTGGGCATTTAAAAAGAAATATGCAGCCAGAGTAAGAAGTGACAAATACCACATAAATAAAGATCAAATCTTCCTAGGAAAATTTAAGGATATGAGCAGGTTTATACATATAAGGAAGGAACTTTAATGTTAATGATACAAGAAATTTACTGAATGGAGGAAAGTAGTATTTTAGGTTTTCCATGAATCTAGGGGTGACAGCACAGAGGAGTCAGCTCTGTGTGTGTGTGATAGCCTGCACCAACAGTTCACCACAGACCTCATGATTAGGAAGGTCAGTTTAGGAAGGACATCGAGACACTTGAACGTGTCCAGAGAAGGGCAACAAGGCTGGTGAGAGGCCTTGAGCACAAGCCCTATGAAGAGAGGCTGAGGGAGCTGGGATTGTTTAGCCTGGAGAAGAGAAGGATCAGAGGTGACCTCATTGCCCTCTACAACTACCTGAAAGGTGGTTGTAGACAGGAGGGGGTTGGTCTCTTCTCCCAGGCAACCAGCACCAGAACAAGGGGACATAGTCTCAAGCTGTGCCAGGGGAGGTTTAGACTCGAGGTGAGGAAAAAGTTCTTCACTGAGCGAGTCATTCGTCATTGGAATGGGCTGCCCAGGGAGGTGGTGGAGTCGCCGTCCCTGGAGGTGTTCAAGGGGAGACTGGACGTGGCACTTGGTGCCATGGTGTAGTTGTGAGGTGTGTTGGAACAGGTTGGACTTGATGATCCTTGGGGTCTCTTCCAACCTTAGTTACTGTGATACTGTGATACTATGTGATGACTAGACCATGGCACCAAGTGCCATGTCCAATCCCCTCTTGAACACCTCCAGGGACAGTGACTCCATCACCTCCCTGGGCAGCCCATTCCAATGGTGAACGACTTTCAGTGAAGAACTTTGTCCTCACCTCGAGCTTAAACCTCCCCTGGTGCAGCTTAAGACTGTGTCCTCTCATTCTGGTGCTGGTTACCTGAGAAAAGAGACCAACTCCCTCCTGGCTACAGTCCCCCTTCAGGTAGTTGTAGACAGCAATGAGGTCTCTCGTGAGCTTCCTCTTCTCCAGGCTAAACAATCCCAGCTCCCTCAGCCTCTCCTCGTAGGGCTTGTACTTTTCTGTGGCACTGTGTATTTATTTGACACTTTGTTGTCTTTCTAAATGTAGAATCTGTCGTGCAATCAAACTCCATTTCTATGAACCACAGAACAAAGAGCTTTGTTGCTTAATTATTTCAATCAAGCAACTAAGAGGAAAAAATGTCATATGGTCTTGGCTTGTAGCAACATAAATGTGTAATATGATGCATTTAATTTAATACAGACTTACATCAACCTACCTTTGATTTCATTTTTCTCCATTTCTTTCAGTTCTTGAACAAACAGAGACTCACTCTCAGTAAGTGGCCAACTATTATACAACACCAATGCTTGTATGATATACTTGTGAGACTGTGAAAGAAAATTCAGTAAGTGAATATGCTGAAAACATAACAATTACAGTAAGCATTCAAAAGTCCTGTAGGTTAGTAAATTGCCAGCTATTGAACTCAGTAAATAAAACACAGAATTAATTTACAAGCTTGCACATTACAGCATTCACAGTAAGCTTAAAAAGTTAGTGTTAAGTCCACTGATTTTATTTTAATTCCTGTGAATTCTTTTTTTTTTTGTTGCAATTGAACTCAGTTATCAGGAAAAGTCACAGTAAAGAAACACTTGGAGACAGAAAGCAAAAAGCTATTTTAGAAAACAAATGCTATTTTTGTAAGATAGACAAAAAATGTTAGGTGAAGTCAAGACAAATTTATGGTTTTGCAATCCCTCTCTAAAAGCCTTGCCTCACATAGCAGTTGTGTGTGCTACTGAAGGCTTTCAGCTGTCTGGCAATAGACATTTCTTTATTGAAACTATTAAATATGAGCTTCTCTTACATTGCATTTCAAAGAAAATGGTGAAGCATCAGAAGTTTAATTTCATTACTGGTAGTTTTTGGCCCTTAGCTGAAAGATATGCTATACTTGGATTAGTAAATGAAGGATGTTTAAAGATTGAATTTATCACTTTGACTTGGAAACAAAAAATGACCCACTGTTATTTGGCTGTTTGTGTATGTACATTGTCTTTCCTTCACAGCCTCATTCAGAAGCTACGAACAATCTTAACTTTGGATTCTTTGTTCTTTCCTCAGGATTTCAGATCTGTGCATGTACCAAAAGAATTATCAGGGTTGTTTTTTGGGTTTTTTTGAGGGGTGGGGGTGGTATTTTTGTTTTGGTTTGTTGTTGCTTTTTATATTCCTAAGTCCCATTGATTTGGAATCTCTTACTTGCTGTGGACTTCCTTCAGTATCTCGACAGTTTTCCAAGAAGAAAGAATCATCTTCCAGTAAAGATGAACCTTCTTGTACCAGCCCTGTCTTCAAAGAGGTTTTGCTGTCCTTAGAAGATGAAATATGACCTTTCTTTTTTGATCCTCCAGTTCCTGATTCCTTCTTCATATTATTTTGAATAATCTGGGGCTTGCTTGCTGCAAGATGATAGAAAATGTCAGTGTCCATTTCCAGAAATTCAATGAATTACTTGTACGAGATAAACATGCCTCAAGGAATCATAAGAAAGAATCACCAGTGTGAATTTTCTCATGCTGCATTATGGTCATAAGGTTCCAATTAAAATTATGCTTATTCAAAATACTAACCTGATCTAGTTCTGCATTCAAATCACAAATCTCTTCAAAGTAATTAATGAAAATTTTGAAATACAATATATATTTGTTGGTACTGTTTATGAAGCAAGTAAATTTTTTTTCCCCCTCCAAACCCACACTTCTCTGTACTCCCCACCACAGCACTGTGCTGTATGTTGCACAATACCTTGCACTCTGTATGATGGGGTCTCTCTGTTACTAACCTCATTGAATAAATTCTGTACACTTGTGGAAGGAGGGTAGCGGTGTATTGGCCACCATTCTGGCAACTCCTACCCTTATAGAAGTATTCTATTCCAACATGACAAAAAGGTCATAGCTGACTGAAGTTTAGAAAAAGCCAATCTTGAAAGGAGCTGTAGACCAATAGTTAGTAGCCTGTCAATTTCCAAGTTAAACTATTGTCTTCTAAGGAAAGTATTACTGTGGAAAAACTGTGCAACCAGGCTCTTAAGGGCTGCAACAGAACTATTAATCCAGAAATACAAACTTGTGTTCACTTCTAAATCTGTGTAATATCTTGCCTGAATGCCCATGGAGAAAGGAAACAATTCTGAAAAGGAACATTTCATACCAAATTGAGTAAAGGCAAAAATAGCAATTCTGGGGAAACAACTTCACCTGTGTTACATTAACAAATGTCCAGACCATCAGCTGGGAAAGAGGTAGCTTTTTGACACTACTGAAGACTTTAGTCTTCCCACAGTTTACTGTAGAAGCAAAGAATTGTACTGTATCACTGCAACCCTTTGCAAGAAATACGTAGAGTTTCACATGTGTTGGCAAAACATCCTGAGAAGTTCCACCTGGAACGGTTCAATCCTCTGTAAGACACATTCTGCTTTCCTTGTTGGAGAGGTACCTCGGAACAGTTCCCAAAGAGGCATACACATCCAAAACAATAGTTCTAGCAATTGTCACCAGGTGGTGCTGTGACACTAAATTTTCTTACTACATACATAAATACTCAGCCTTGGTTATTCCAAGCAAAGTTCTGACCAGGTGGAACTCCTTACTAATCCTTACTACAAATATCTGAAAGAGATTTTGGTACTTTGAGTCCAGACTGAATCAGTATTCAGTATCAGAGTTTCTACAGCAGTTTCTGCTGTAGAAAATAAAAGGATTTTGAGAATTCGCTTGCCCATCTGTACTTGTAAGACTGCTGTGCTTGTATCAACAAAAGGACTTGCCTTTGCAATGTGTCCATATGTAACTTATTTATTGGTAAGCAAACATTTAAAGTCCAAGTCTTTTCAAGTATTTTGATGCTGATCCTAATCTGAGCTATTTTATAGTTTTCCTGTTTCTATTTCCACCAGCTTGCTATAAAGTTTATTAAATCTATTTCCATATCTCAAAAACAGTAACCAAAAAAAAGATAGTGATTATCATGGGAGCTCAGACAGAATCATCACAGCTCCTCCATGACCTCTTCAAAATCACAACATTGTTATTTCATGAATTACATTTTAAGAGCATGAACTCCTCAATAGGTCCTTTTACATTTCTGCTAACATAAAGGTGCTGTTGAGACAGAAATTAAGATATTTCCTAAACACAATTAAATTAGTTATTTTCCCCACAGAGCACTGGAAATATAAATAAAACATTTTTATAAAGAATCATGTTAGAAAACTCCATTGTTCAAAAGAGTGGAGGTGAGCACAGGAAATAGAATAGAATAGAATAGAATAGAATAGAATAGAATAGAATAGAATAGAATAGAATAGACCAGGTTGGAAGAGACCTCCAAGATCATTGCCTCCAACCCATCATCCAACACCCCCTAATCAACTAAACCATGCAACCAAGCCTCCCCGGGCAGCCCATTCCAATGGGCAATCACTCCTTCTGTGTAGAACTTCTTCCTAACATCCAGTCTGAACCTCCCCTGGTGCAGCTTGAGACTGTGTCCTCTTGTTTTGGTGCTGGTTGCTAATTTGGACTCTAGTGAGTGATAACACAGTATTTGAAGAATCTGTCTGCCTCACATTCTGAATATGCACCAACAGGCAGAAACTGATTTATAGATGATTTATTCTTTAAAAGTCTTTATAAAAGGATTAAAGACTTTAATATCTTACAACACTGATGCACAGTGGTGTCCACGGAGAGTACAGCCTGCTGTGAACAACTGCTTTATATAAGCAAATGTAATGTTTATGAAGAATGTATTTTTTAAAATGAACCCACAGATATAATAAAAAAATCAAAATAGTGTACAATCACACAAATAAAATGGAAATAGATCAATAAAGAAAGCAGGGAAATGAAGATTATGAAAGAATTTACGATAACACAGCAGTAGCATCTAAAATTATTATATGTAAGGAATGCAGGAGAAACAGATAGGTGGTACTTCATTGTTGTTAAATATCATCTGAGCACTACAGATAAACTGTTGAAAATATGTACCTCATTCAGCTATATTTATTGTTTCTGAACAGTAACATTAACAGCATTTTGAGATCCAATATCAATCAACTGAAAAGAGCACTTTCAGGTGGCAAAATTTTCATTCCAAATTTGTTCTCATTTCTTAAGTACCCAGTCCCAATTTTATCAAGCTAAAAAATTAGCAGTATCAAATGGCTAATATTTTCTGATGGTAACTCTTGTGTACTGAATTTGGCAGAACTCTGACTTCTGAAAACCTGGAGGTGAAGCATGAAAGGGGATGCCAAGGTAACCTAACCCTGCCCTGTGTGCAGTGTGCAGGGGCATGATAGCAGGGCATTGCTACAACCTCAAGCTAAAGGCTCTCTGTTAAATCTAGTTGTACATGAATACCTCCTTAGCTGGACAGCACATCCAAGGAAACTGGATTATTTGTGTGTCATTAAGAAAAAAAAAAACACAACAAAACAAAAGAAAGAAACCCCCACAAACAAAACTAAAAAACAAACCCATAAGCCTTGCCTACTAACTGTTATCACTGGGACATGGGAGGCTGAGTGCTTCTGGCAGAGGCTGGAAGAAACTTCTGGCATTCATTTAGTTCAATCTCATTACTAAAAGCAGGGTCAGCTAAGGCAGGTTGCTCACAGCTGTGTCTGTCTGGGTTTTGATAATCTCCAGGGATGAAGACTCCAAAAACCTCTCTGAGAAACCTGCTCCAGTTTTTGACACCCTGAAAGTAAAAATGAACCAAGGACAAAAATCCCAAACCAAAAAACCCACCCCACCAAATCACCTTTTCTAATGCTTAAATTGTATTTTCTAAACTTCAGTTTGTGTCCATCACCTCATATTTGGTCACTGAAGCATTTCCCTTCATTTTCTTTACCTCCTTGTCTCTTGTCAGAGTATTTGTGTGCTGCCAGGTTTGGCATACAGTAGATTCAGAATGATAGCTTGCTGGACTAGAGGGTCAGTTTTAACTGATGCCAGCTGGATTTTTGTTAGGTACAATCAATACTTTCAAAGTACTTTGAGAAGACACATGAATTTTAATGCTGCTGAAAAGTGACTTGTGAATTTTATATTTAATATTCTGGCAGTGATACCTTCAGACACCACTGTGACTTATTTACAGGTTCTGTTATTCGGTTGGGAATGACACGTTCCACATACAAGGAATATGAGGGCAATTAAACGATTTAAGCAAAAATAATGAATTTCCAATACAGTGACTCAAGCTGGAAATCGAGGTGCTGCAATCTGCGGTTTCCCACAAGGGGGATCAATAGCAAGTTAGCCGGGTACTCAGGACTTGCTCCTCTGTCCGGTATCTTTCCAGATGCTGTAACTACACTTCAAGCAGCTCTCGGCTCAGAGAGGGATAAGGGGGCCTCTCTCTCATGCACTCCAGCGCAGGACTCTCAGAGTGTTGTTTACGTCAGGCTGTAGCTGTGCAGCTCTTATGGCATTTGGTTCTCATGAGGCTTTTCCCCATTCTGCCTCTGATGCAGGGCTCTCGAAACGTTGGTTCCTTTTGCCCAGGTACAAAGCCCAGGTGTAGTTTGCCTGCTAGGTCAAGCTCTTCCGCTGCAACTGTCAGCATTTGGCTCTTGTCACTGTCTTGATAAGAACAAGACAAATTGCCCACCTTCTTGGCTGGTCTAAATACTGTCCGACGACAATTAATGTCCACTAGTAATGGAGAAATCTGACAGCTTAACCTGAGTAGTAGAGGCAGAGCCAAAAATGGAGAGTATTGTTGCATGGTAAATATTATATCATCTATTCAAGATTCTTTTGCCTTATACTGTGGAGCTCATATGATGGATGAGAAGCCACTAAAACACATGTTTCTGCTGAAAGGAGTGATGCCTAGGCTGATACATTTAAATCAAAGTTCAGTGTAATCTACCAGTCTCTAACAATCAAAAATTCATGAACTTTGAGATCAAACAGATAAAGACAACATCTTGAAAATGAAACGTAGTTCCATTCTCAAGGACAAGGCAAACACATGCATAAACATTTTCAGAACTGAGAAGCTATTTCAATTACCCACAAAACTCTTAGTTATAAAGCATGACCAAAGTGCAGAGGAAGAAAATAGTGTTGGACACCTTGTTTCAGTCAATCCATTTGGTACTTTTCCTTGTTGCTGAGGACAAAGGAGTTCTGTTCATCACTCAAAAATGCAGCTGATTTCACTCACTCCTGAAGCAATTGTGAATCCACAGAAACAGTCAGAAAAATTATTTTCTGTGATTACATAAAAGTTACTGAAAGAATGTATATACCTCAGTTAACAAAATTATGAAATACAGAACACAGTACTTACTGTGGGAACTCAGAAGCATTTCATTACTCAGGAAATTAAAAGCAGGGATGACTGCATGGCCTTTTCCAATGACATTCACCATTTCTTCCTCATTATCTAGGACTTGTAGTTTAATGAACACATCTGATTTAGAGGTTTGTACCTGCACTGTAGCAATATGTGATGCTGTGACTTTTACTGAATACCTAAAGAGGAAGGGGGGAAAAAAGGCAATATAACCTACTATAGGAGATCATTTTTTTTTTAGGAAAATACCTAAATGTTGTTCTGATTGGGAAGCAAACACTTAAAATGGAGTTTGAACCTACTGTTTTCCTGCAGTCTAAGGAAGCTTCCTGTAGTGAAGTTTAGTACAGTGAATTCATGATCAAAGTGTGTGCTGCTGCTGCTGCAAAAACAGGGTGTTCTTGCCATTTCTTTTTTTCCACTGCTTTATCAAATGTCCTTATACACATTTTCTCTCCTGCTCTACTAGTACTTGTTGAAAAGCATGTTTAGCCAGATTAGGGAACTATCTCAATTAAAAAGTAATGAGGAAAAAGGAAAAAACATAAAATATTTGCTTTCAAAGGGGCAGAGCTATGTCACTTGATAGCAGCTGCTATTCTTATCAGCTTGAAAGATGGTGGAATTAAAAGACTGTAGAATTAGTCTCAGGAGAAAATTTAAATGACACTTTCTTTGCAACTCAAAATTTAGATATTACTTGATTTTTCTCCATAAATTCATATTGTTAGACTAATATCACCAGGTAAGCAAGCAAACAAGTAATAACAACACACAAAAAAACTCCATCACCTTGACTCCAGCAGATTTGAAGCCCAAAATATATAAATATTTTTAAACCAATTTCTTTTAGAATTGTCAACATGAGAGATGAGAAAAAGAGAAAAACTCAAGGATGAGAGAGTTTACAGAATGTGAGTTTATAGTTCCATTACATGCTTTCTTAACTTCTACTGAAGCTGATTCTGTCTGTTGAAGAGACCTCTATCTCAAGAATAATCCATTGATTTGAAATAAAAATTTGAATTGTCAGCCATGAAGGGAAAATTTTCCAAAACTAACCTTCAAAACATATTCATGTAATCAGCTTTAAGCACAGGGCCTCTTTCAGTGCAGTGTGTAGTCTTTTGGGTAAAAGCTTAACTACAGCGATTTAGTCAGGGTCAGTTCTGAACTAAAAGTCAGAATAAACTGATTTTAATAAATTAATAAACTCAATTAAAAAGGATTAATAAAAATAAATCACTACACTTTTATTAAATATTCTCCTAAAAGAATCAGTAGGCTAAATAAAATATGTACCATTTTTTCTGCCAATGCTGCAAGCTGGAAACTGGTTCGGAACATCCAAAAACACAGGGGTTTACCTATGTATTTTTAGAGCTTTATGTGAATGGCTTGCAAATTGCTGATTTAAATACAAATTTAATCCCCAGAAGTAACATGGAATTTCAGTATGTAACATATGAATAATATTTCAAGACTGAGTTCTAATAAATGCAAAGTGCTGTTATGGTCTGTGCACATCACACCTGTTCTTCGTTAAGCAGTGGCAGTACTTCAGAAATAACGTTTTCGCAAATGAAACACTGAATTTATTATTGCCCTTTGAGGTCCCATAAAGTGCAGAGAGCTGCCTTAATACTGTCCCCTTCTAAGAAAGAGGAAAGAATGGTCCATACAAAATGCAGAATTTAGTCATTCTTCTCCCAATATTTACCTGAACATTACATGCTTGTCATTAGGTATATAATACTCTTTAATTTCTTTAGTAGAATAGACATTATTTACAGCCTCACGAGAGAGAAATGGGAGTGGACTATGAGAACCAATGAGCCGGAGCCTCCATCTTCCAGCTGCCAGAGATAGGTCACCAGTATGTGCTTCAGCCATAAATGTGTATCCTTTCTGAAAGGAGAAAAAGTAACTTTTACTAAGAAATAACATTACTTGAAATGCACTCTATGACTACATGCAACACAATTTTTGTCCATATTGCACTTGCTAACGCAATAAGATGTCCTTCATAAGCAAGAATTGTAAAGTTCTATTAGAGCATAACTTTGGAAGCAGGAATAGATAATAGAGTTTGCAAAAAGTTACACAACAAATCAAATCTAGTCTCATCTAACTTCAAAGCTGGCACATGATTTTAAGGGCAGGTATAATCAAACTCCTCACATCACTTTCCAACCAGATTATTTGATGATTCTAAATTGATACACAGCGCAATGCCCAGTTGCAATGTAGCAGAGGAACTCAGGACTAAGTCCTTCATGTTCTCTAAGTCAGTCTTACCAACTTGCTAATTTGAACATTACAATTTTATGTTCCACCCAAGAAATACTCCAGATGAAAATTCTTTGAATTTTTTTCCTCTTAGCAGTCTTTTGCTAAATTTCAGTTAAAATAAATCCATATTTACCAGTGAAAAATTCATACAAACAAGGTTGTGATTTCCAAACTATCCAATAATGCAGGGTTGTGATTTCAGGACTACTGCATACTTGAAACGGAAATAAAAGAAATGATTCATGATTTGAATTTGTGCAATTGTAACTGTAAGGCATTTTATACCCATTCATCTCTACGAGGTAATAGAAACCATTCAGACCTGTGGTTCAGGAGAACTCAAATGTTTAAATACCTGGTTAAGCATATAGTTAAAGTCTTTTCTGTTCTTAACAAGTGCCCTTGGAAACTGAGAGGGATTTAGCCAAATATTCAAGCGCTTTCTGACAGCATGGTGCATATCAAAAAACCACTTTGTGTTGTATACCTAGTTATTAATCTTAATGTTCGCTACAAATATGCAGAAGCTGAATACTATATAGATGTAGAAAGCACAATAGCTGAACACTGAGTAATCACCAGCCACTACACAGAAATTGGGAAATAGATCTAGGCAACTTCATTAGATTTATGCCTTCCTCAAAAACTCTTGAGAGATCTCATTACCTACTTAGAGTGTTACAATTCACTCTATCTAGAATCAGAAAGGGTTGTTTTCTCTCAAAGATCATCAAGTCAAACCTGTCACCCAAGACCTCATGCCTACTAGACCATGGCACCAAGTGCCACATCCAATCCCCTCTTGAACACCTCCAGGGATGGCGACCCCACCAACTCCCTGGGCAGCCCATTCCAATGGCTAACAACTCTCTCAGTGAAGAACTTTCTCCTCCCCTCAAGCCTAAACTTCCCCTGGTGCAGCTTGAGACTGTGTCCTCTTATTCTGGTGCTGGTTGTCTGGGAGAAGAGACCAACCCCCTCCTGGCTACAACCCCCCTTCAGGTAGTTGTAGAGAGCAATAAGGTCTCCCCTGAGCCCCCTCTTCTCCAGGCTAAACAATCCCAGCTCCCTCAGCCTCTCCTTGTAGGGCTTGTGCTCGAGGTCTCTCGCCAGTCTCATTGCCCTTCTCTGGACACATTCAAGAGTCTCAATGTCCTTCTTAAATTGAGGGGCCCAGAACTGGACACAGTACTCAAGGTGTGGCCTAACCAGTGCTGAGTACAGGGGCACAAATTGTATCACCTAAAGTAATGTTTTGGTAAAGTAAGATGATTTCCTCATGCCCTTCCATAACTAGGTAGGTTGAGAGAGGGCTTAGCTCTCCCTCCTCCACAGAGTAAGAAACCACAGCTAACTCAGTCGAAGAGCAAAAGCTATATATTTACAAGCATATATGGAAAGCAGGTTATATATGACACAATATATACAGGTATTTACAATATATACACAGAAATACACAGCAAAGACAAATAACACAACAAAAATCCCTCCCTCAGGGAGGGATCCCCTCTTTGGAACCCCCTCTCTCCCCCCCTTACCTCCCTTTTTCCCCAATAAGGGGTTAGAGAGAGAGAAAGGGCAAGTTACTAAGGAAAAGAGTTGTTAGCAAGCTTCAAAAGCCCATGCAGGATTAGTGTTTGCTTATCTGAAGGCCAAGTCCAGCAGTTCGCAGAAGAAGCAGGCAGGGAGAACAGGCTGAAACACCCAACTCCCCCAACTCCCAAACCGAACAGAACTGAGGAAAAAATTTTCCAACCGCTTCACAATCTAAAGCTGAATTTTTGTTTATCAACCAATGAAATTCGTTTAGAATATCAGAATGTTTTGGTTCTAGTACCAAAAACATTAGCCAGTGTGTTCCAGCAGTGTTTGTTCTTAAAGGCACAGCCTCAAACAACCACAGTCCACCCCTTTCTAAACAATTTCATTGGCTGTTCGTACTGTCCATCCAATCCAGAACAATATTTACAGTTCGTAAGTTAAGTTCATCGTCCATTCCGGCTATACTCAGATGTAGATGATTCAGAAGTCCAAGAAAATCCAAAATCAAGAAAATGGAAAACAGTTTGTCTCTCCGCAGACGAAGCGAAGAAAAAGGGAAACAGGGACTCAGGGACTCTCAGTTGACTCAGGGCTCTCAGGGTTCTCAGGGTTCGTGCACCGTAGATTCCTCAGGGACTCTTTCCTTTGGACGCGCTGTAGCTGTACAACATTCTGAAATTAAACTCTCTCAGCTAAAGTTAAATCTCTTTGTGGAATACACTGAATTTCACCATTCTCCTGCATTACCCAATAAGTGTGACCCGGACCTTCTGCTGAAACCACCCCTCGGACAGGTTTAGCCTCTCCTGAGGGCGAAAATACCCAAACAGTTTTACCTAACAGATTCTTTTCCCTAACAACAGGAACTCTATCACCTTCTACTTTCTGTAGCAGATCAGAATGTGCAGGTCCAGCTCGGTTCACTGAACCTCTACTGTTCACCAGCCAGGTTGCTTGTGCTAAATGTTTCTCCCAGTTTTTCAAAGATCCACCTCCCATGGCTTTGAGAGTGGTCTTCAACAAACCGTTGTAGCGTTCAATCTTCCCTGCAGCTGGTGCATAGTAAGGAATATGGAAAATCCACTCAATACCGTGCTCTTTTGCCCAGCTCTTTACAAGGTTGTTCTTGAAGTGAGTTCCGTTGTCTGACTCAATCCTCTCTGGAGTTCCGTGTCTCCACAGGATCTGTCTCTCCAGACCGAGAATGGTGTTGCGTGCAGTTGCATGTGGGACTGCGTAAGTTTCCAGCCATCCAGTGTTTGCCTCTACCATAGTAAGCACGTACTGCTTACCAGAACGAGAACGTGGTAGAGTGATGTAGTCAATCTGCCAAGCTTCACCATACCTGTATTTGGACCATCTGTCACCATACCACAAGGGCTTAATTCTCTTTGCCTGCTTAATAGCAGCACAAATGTCACAGTCATGGATGACTTGTGTGATGGCATCCATGGAAATGTCTATGGATCTGTCACGAGCCCATTGGTATGTTGCCTCTCTGCCTTGATGTCCTGACGAATCGTGAGCCCACCGAGCTAAGAATATCTCACCTCGGTGTTTCCAGTCGAGATCAAGTTCAGAGTCCTTGTCTACTTGAGAAACTCTTGCAGCTAGATCTGCCTGATGGTTGTGCTGCTGTTCCTCAGTAGCTTTGCTCTTGGGAATGTGAGCATCAATGTGTCTCACTTTCACTGGAATTCTCTCGATTCGATCAGCAATGTCTTGCCACAGTTCAGCTGCCCAGATGGGTTTTCCTTTCCTCTGCCAGCCATTCTTTTTCCAGTTCTTTAGCCAACCCCATAGAGCATTGGCTACCATCCATGAGTCGGTGTAGAGATAAAGCTTTGGCCATCTCTCACGTTCAGCCACGTCGAGAGCTAGCTGGACAGCTTTTACCTCTGCAAACTGACTGGATTCTCCTTCTCCATCCTTCGCCTCTGCAACTCGGCGTGTTGGACTCCACACGGCAGACTTCCACCTTCGCTTGTTCCCGACGAGACGACAGGAACCGTCTGTGAACAAAGCATATTTCTTTTCATCATCAGAAAGGTCATTGTAAGGAGGAGCTTCCTCAGCACGAGTTACTCTCTCCTCTGGAGGTTTAGCACAGTTGGTATCTTCAGGCCAACTTGAGATCACCTCCACCAGACCAGGTCTTTCAAGATTTCCCATTCGAGCTCTCTGTGTTATCAGGGCCATCCACTTAGACCAGGTGGAATCTGTGGCATGATGTGGTGTGGAACCTTTGCCTTTGAACATCCAATTCAAAACTGGCAATCTGGGAGCTAAGAGAAGTTGTGACTCAGTTCCAATTACTTCAGAAGCTGCTTTCACTCCTTCATAGGCAGCTAGAATCTCTTTCTCTGTTGGAGTGTAATTAGCCTCTGAACCTCTGTAACCTCGACTCCAGAAACCAAGAGGTCGTCCACGTGTCTCACCTGGAGCTTTTTGCCACAAGCACCAGGTTGGACCATTGTCACCTGCAGCCGTGTACAAAATGTTCTTAATGTCTGGACCATCTCGCACAGGTCCCAGACCCACTGCTTGGACTACTTCTTGCTTTATCTGGTCAAAGGCTGCTTGTTGTTCAGGTCCCCAGTGGAAACTGTTCCTCTTTCGAGTCACATCATACAGAGGTTTCACAATCTGACTGTATCCAGGAATGTGTAGTCTCCAAAATCCCACTATCCCCAAGAAACGTAGAGTTTCTTGCTTGTTCGTGGGATTTGCCATGGTAGAGACTCTATTTACCACATCCACTGGAATGTGTCGGCGTCCATCCTGCCACTGCACTCCCAGAAACTGGATCTCTGTGGTAGGACCTTTCACTTTGTCTCTCTTGATGGCAAAACCTGCATTCAGGAGAATGTCCATGATTTTGTTACCTTTCTCGAAGACTTCCTCAGCAGTTTTACCCCAGACGATGATATCATCGATGAACTGGATGTGTTCTGGAGCACCACCTTCCTCCAGAGCATCATGGATTACTGCATGACAGATGCTGGAGCTGTGGATCCAGCCCATTGGCAGTCTGTTGAAAGTGTACTGGATTCCTCTCCAGGTGAAAGCAAACTGAGGCCTGCATTCCTCTGCTATGGGAATAGAGAAGAAGGCATTAGCAATGTCTATGGTAGCATACCATTTGGCCTCTTTGGATTCCAGCTCATACTGGAGTTCCATCATGTCTGGTACTGCTGCACTCATAGGCGGAGTTACTTCATTCAGGGCTCGGTAGTCCACTGTCAGACGCCAGTCTCCATTCGGCTTTCGCACAGGCCACACTGGACTGTTGAAAGGTGAATGAGTTTTGCTGATGACTTTCTGACTCTCCAACTGACGAATCAGATGCTGAATGGGCAACAAAGAGTCACGGTTGGTTCTGTATTGTCTGTGATGCACAGTCCGAGAAGCAACCGGCAACTTAATGTCCTGAATCTTGTGTTGTCCCACAACTGCAGATTCATCAGAAAGCTCAGGTCTAGCAGACAGCTTCAGTTTTTGTCCATCAATTTCTACAGAAGCTACTCCAAAAGCCCATTTGTAACCTTTAGGGTCTTTGAAACGCCCTTCTCTCAGAAAATCAATTCCCAAAATACAAGGTGCATCAGGTCCGGTCACAACTGTATGCTTTTTCCATTGTTTACCAGTTAAGCTTATATTAACCTCCACTTTACTTAACTCTTGAGATCCACCAGTGACTCCCAGAATAGTTATGGACTCTGATCCCTGATAATTTGATGGCAATATGGTGCACTGAGCTCCTGTGTCAACCAAGGCCCTGTACTTCTGAAAGTGTGAAGTGCCAGGCCACTGGATGTACACATCCCAATAGATTCTGTTATCTGTATTACCCCTCTCCTCCCCCTGGCGGGAGGCAGGGCACCCCTAGTTATGGGGAACATGTCCACAGGTGCAACGAGCACACTGTGCAGTGTTAGAACTGGAGCCACTGTTGGAGCTACTAGAGTTGTCCTGGGGAACTGTAGAAGTAACAGCTACCCTTCTGGTATTGCTACCTCAGGTTCTGCCACTTTGCAGTTCTCTCAGTCTCCTGAAAAGATTAGAAGTTGGTTGACCATCCCACCTGTTCATGTTCTCACCAAACTGATCACGCAGGGTAATCCAAATAGTCCTACGTGACTGCCTTGGTGGTCTGTTTTGGTTTGATCTGTTTTGGAATGACCTCCTTGGAGGATGTCTGTTCCTCACAGATGAAACCTGTACCCACCTGGAGGAAGAATTGGAATCATCTCTTTGTGCCAATTGGGAGATGGTGTTTTTAAATTCATCCTTCAGCTCTTTCATGCAATTCTCCAGTTTTCCAGACAGAGTTTCAATGGCTGAAACCAAAGAAACACGTGTCATGCTATCATCCAATTGTCTCAATTGATCAGTGAATTGGCCAACCGTAAGAGGAGCTCCACCATAATTTCTTGCTACAATTCTGCTTGCCAGAATGTTTGCATAATTAGAAGGAGCAAGCTTGATGAGCTTTTTAGTAAGACCATTTCCTACAGGAACATCATCAGGATTCAGAGATTCATGTTCACCATAGAGTACCTCTCTAACAGCAAATTCTCTCAGACGCTTAATTCCCTCATCTATGGTAGTCCAGGGCTTAGGATTCCATGGAAGATCATCTCGGGAAGGGTATCTCATGAGAACCGCCATTAGAAGGCGTATCCACAGATTAACCTTACCGAGAGCCTTGCCTAGATGTCTATCTATTCCATTATCCTTTGAGAGAGTTCCTAGCTGGGCTGCTGACTTGTCTCCAACCATTAGAGCTGGAGCACCTGTATCATAGCATCTACCAAGCCAAGCGAGAACTGGCTCCTTATCTGCTCTGAGATAGTCTTTTCTCACATTTCTAAGCTCCTCACGTGGTGAAGAGCAGTCGGTTATGTCATCTTGTTCTTGCTCCTCTGCCTCCTGTTCCTCAACTTGTGGTCCCAACAACCTTTCTGTCACTCTCTCAAGGATCCCTTTAAGCTGAGAGGCACCACCACTAGCTGCTGTCCTACCAAGAGATGCATCTCGATCCTCTGATGATCTCAATAACTCAGCTATATTTTTAAGACAGATTTTCTCTTCCTCCCCAGCAGAAGAACCTTGCTGTGCATCCCCGTCAGCTCCTGAATCAGCTTTAGTCTTACCCTTCCTTGTTGTTAAAACTGCTACTTGCTTTACTGGAGCTGTGTTTGGGTTTCCAGCTGCCTTATTATCAGAAGCTGATAAGCTTTGAGACAGATTAGTTGCTTTGGAGGACGCTTCCGCTCCTGCCATGGAAGAAGGAGGAAATGACTTTGCCTCGTTAATGGTGGCTGCTGGGGACACGGGAGCCGCCATGTTTGGGGCAACTGTAGCCCCTGGCTGCTTGCCAGAATCATCACCATTGCTATTCAGAGCTGCCTTGCCGATTGACTTTTTAGCTTTATCTTTAACTGACACAGATTCTCCATTATCATCCTCACTGGATGTTCCTGAAACAGAGCTAGGGTGGCGTTTTCGTCTCTTAACCCTCCGTTTTATAACAAAACATGCCTTGGACACTTTTTTCTCCCGGTACAGTGCTACCAACAAATACACATTAATTATCATCATCAGCAGGACTACACACATCAAGAAAATCAGCTTTGGATCCCAGCCATCACTTAAAATTACCCTTTCACCGAGCGGAATCTTAAACTCTTTTATCTCAATAGGGAGTGTGCTAGATGTAACATTCCTGCACTTTTTAACATAAAAGAATTCCAGGTACTGATCATACAGAAGCCGAATCTTGTACTTAAACCACAAATATAATTTTTGCATTATATATTTACCTATCTTATCGATAATCATACCCAGGCAATACTTGTAGATCAATACACCAAAGACCGAGAAGAACAGACGCTCAAAAAGCCAAAACACCTTCATGTTTGCTCGTTCGACTTAAGCAAGCAATAAATCAAACTAATTTGTCAGCAAGCCCCGAGTTGGGCAGCCAATAAATGTGGTAGGTTGAGAGAGGGCTTAGCTCTCCCTCCTCCACAGAGTAAGAAACCACAGCTAACTCAGTCGAAGAGCAAAAGCTATATATTTACAAGCATATATGGAAAGCAGGTTATATATAACACAATATATACAGGTATTTACAATATATACACAGAAATACACAGCAAAGACAAATAACACAACAAAAATCCCTCCCTCAGGGAGGGATCCCCTCTTTGGAACCCCCTCTCTCCCCCCCTTACCCCCCTTTTTCCCCAAAAAGGGGTTAGAGAGAGAGAAAGGCAAGTTACTAAGGAAAAGAGTTGTTAGCAAGCTTCAAAAGCCCATGCAGGATTAGTGTTTGCTTATCTGAAGGCCAAGTCCAGCAGTTCGCAGAAGAAGCAGGCAGGGAGAACAGGCTGAAACACCAAACTCCCCCAACTCCCAAACCGAACAGAACTGAGGAAAAAATTTTCCAACCGCTTCACAATCTAAAGCTGAATTTTTGTTTATCAACCAATGAAATTCGTTTAGAATATCAGAATGTTTTGGTTCTAGTACCAAAAACATTAGCCAGTGTGTTCCAGCAGTGTTTGTTCTTAAAGGCACAGCCTCAAACAACCACAAGACAAATAACTAATCAGCACCCTTGCTCAAATAGGCTTCTATTTTCTAGACTGAATATGCTTTTAGTGATGATTTCTGAAAATCTTATATTTGTTGGTATGCTGAAGCTTGACGAATGCTTATCTCTAACACTTTCTAGAATTTGTTCAATATACTTGTGAATAATAAAAGAGAGTTGAATAAAAAAAGTCAAAACCAATAACCCCCAACAAAACAGACCTGCATCTAGCAGTCTAAAAAAAAAAAAATGGAAGAAGAATATGTAATATGAAAATAAGTCCCAATAATGCAAAACAAGTAACTAGTTTCTATCTAGATTGTAGTGCTTGTAGAAAGAAGATAGACATTATTGCTAGTGTGCAGATTTTATCCTTATTGTCAATCATTCTGAAATAAACTTTCATGCGTTACAGGAGTGTCTCTGCAGCAGAATAACAGTATCTGTTGACAGGATTTCTTTTTTAGCTCTGTTGTCAACTGCCAATTCACAGTTTTGAAGCAGAACAACTAACTGGTAGGTTTCTTTAAAGAAAAAAAGGACCTTTTCTGTAAAAATATTGCCATTTAAGAATTCAGGCATACTGCATGATTTCTTGCTTGATTTATTATATCACTGACTATTTTTTACAAAATACTGTTGAATAGAAAGGTGACAGATTCATATAGCACCACTGTGTTCTGTGTTTCATAATAATTGTGTAATGTCTTGTCAAAATGTCAACAGAGCTTTCAGTAGCTTTTGCAGGGCCACTGAAACATTCACAAATCATTTTTAGTTGAAGAACTAAAAGTAAGGAAACTCAACTATAGAGTATAAGAAAGTCAGTAGTACTGATTAAGAAATATAACTAGAAAAATACAGCAAAACTGCTTTAATACTGGTTTAATATTCTTAAACCAAAATCACTCTTCACTGATATTAACAGTGTTTAATGTTATAAAAATATAAGTCATAAGTTTAGAGAATAATAACAAAAACATCTGTTTTAAGTGGGGGACTTCTCCAATAAGGAATAACAGGGACAAAATAAAAATGGCCACTTTCACTAGCTGATCACTGAATCACAAAAAAAAGCAGATATTGGCTGAAAGAGTTGGGGTTGTTCAGCCTAGGGAAGAGAAGACTCCAGAGAGACCTTGTAGCAGCCTTCCAGTATTTGAAGGGGGTCTACAGCTGGAGGGAGAGATTTTACAAAGGCATGTAGTGAAAGGACAAGAAGCAGGCCAGAACAAGAAAAGAAGTACAAAATGCTTATGTAGAGAAATTAAGGGTTTGGCTTAGCGAGGTCTACTTACCTTCTGAACTTTCTGAAAGATAATTAAATTACAGATTAAAACAATCAAAAGCTTTTAAAATTATGTCTGATAGTTGAAGGAGGATATAAGGTACTGGAAGACTACAAAACTGCAATGTTGTATGTTGTTTTTTGATGGACAAAGGTGTCTAGAAAATGATCTTTCAGCATAACTCCAATGGCTAAAACCATCATAAAATAACTAGTAAAATTAATTCTTTACAGTCCTCTCATAGCAAAAAAATCTGCAAAAAACCAAGTCCTGTCAAACCAAACAATCAAGCTTCCTTCTATAGAAAAACACACTGTGGGAAAGATCATTCTTCTGAGTCTAAAATGCTTTCATAACTAAGAAAATAGGGGGACTTTTGACCAACCACATCCAGAAAACATGCATTCATGGCTCCTTTTGGAAGGGCCAGATGCTATCATGATTCCATTAAATATTTTTATTAGTACTGTGGATGGGGGAATAGGGAACATATATGTTTCATTAGCTGATACCACAAACTAAGAAAGGATTGCATCTTTAAAGGAATACAAGATAAGAATACAAGAGTATTTCAGGGGAAATACATTAGGGAAATGGCCTGGGGAAAAAAAGCATTTAAATGTAGTGCATTTCACTACTCATTTTGTCAAGAAGAATAAACTACAGGATTCAATTCTTCAGGAATGCACGTGGATTACAGAAGTACAATGGTGTTGCAAAATAGCGAAAGCATCACACTTGGATATGTAAGCAGAAGTAAAGCCCCCGGACATGTAAACTAATGATTCCTCACTCATGGTGGCCACAAATTAATTCTGACTGCAAAGCTTACTGTGCTTAGTGTTGCACATAATAAGCAAGAAACTAAACAGCAGCAATTTGAAAGAGTGCAGAGGACAGAGTAATCAAGAGTGTAGAACATGTAACTTGGAAGGAAAGACTGAGCAAACTTTGTTAATCTGCAGGGAAAAAGGCAGGAGGTGGTTATTTTTTAGAAGTTTATACTAATGCTTCTGAGGTGACATACAGGCATTAAGGACCAAATCTAGAACTGTATTTGGCATCAATGCTGAAATTACCATTAGCAACTGAAGATGCACATTAATGTAATTGTTGTAAGTACTACTGAGTAGTGCAGCACATGGAAGCCAGATTGTATTCCTCCATTTAGTGATAGTTAAAAATACCAAAGAAAATTAAGACTATTCTTTCATTCTTCCACTGAAAAAGGTTTAGCACAGAAGCAGATCAGAGACAGTGTCAGTTGAAGCCTGATAATAAATAAGGGTGCATGTCTAAGTAGAACATTATGACATGGCTACAAATGTCTGTAGAATTTGGGCAATTGTTGCCACATTAAAAATTATGCTTCCCACGATGACTCTTTGCATTTACCTTATTTTTGGTATAAACCTGAGGTGTCACTTTGAAAAACACATGTGGCATTTCTTCCAGTGTGTCATTATTGATGACATGAAGTCTACAGGAAGGGATAGCACTATACATCTTTGGCACTATAAGCATGTCTTCTGGAACAAAAAATATTTCCCTATAAATAAATAAATAAATACAATTTAACATTTTATTACAATTATGTTCACAATATTCTTTGTGCTACAAGAAGCATTCCTTAGAATTTAAGTAAAACAGACTTTGCAAAATTACATTTTTAAAGCAGGTTACTAAAACCCCAGAGTTTGTCAACAGTACTTCCCTGCAAGAGTTACATAGGGGAGTAAGAAACTCACCTAAATACCACAAACCACACATTTGGTGCCTGATCAGCATACATTACGTCATAGTCAGAAAAAGAGAGCTTACACCACTCATCTTCATAACAAGGAAAATTTTCAATTGACTTACAGTTTGTCTTAAACATGTCTCTGGAAAGAAGGAAACAAGAAAAACATTTAATCAGGCAGGCACATACATCTTGACTCTAGCTGTAGTCATGAAGAGCACTGCTTCATGCATGAATGTAAAACAATGACAGCAAATGTGTTACTAATGTTTCTCTAGTAGCTGTTCCCTCTCAAAAAATGTTGAGTTAATGGCTCAGAATGCCAACACTTACATACAAATTTATCTGCCAGTCTGTCCATGAGTTACTACCTCTAATAAGCCCAAAACATCAGGGCTTCTACAAAAACTTTACTTTTTTTTTTTTTTTTTTAATTAATAAGTATCAGCATAGCTTCCATTTCTTTATATTAAGCTGTCATCTTAAAGCTGTGGCATCCTTAGGAGGTGAAAAGAAAAAGCCTTTATTTCTTTTTAAAATGGTTTTGATCAAGAAAGGAATAAAACCAAAACCAAACCAATTTAAAATGCGATGAAGGACATTGCTTTCACACAGGAGGGAACCTAAGACTGTTACGTTCAGAAGTTATCTGTAAGGCAAGTAAGCTCACAGGAAGTTCTGTGAAATTAGAGCTAACCTACTGGCACCTAACTGACATAATGAATTTTTATTCATCATATGCAGTATTAATGTTTCTCTGGACAAAGCAATGGGAAGACCGGCATACAAAACTCAGTTATGTGACCAGGTTGTCAGGTAAAGGGAGAAGAAAAGTAAACTGTCTCACTCTATCTTTTGGCTCCTTACAGTGATTTATCTGGACATTATGAGTTCAAATATGCTTACATAGATGTGAAGGAAAGAATATCCTTCTCCCTTCAACTCCCTTTGTCTTGCATTATTCTTTAACTACCTGCTTTCTGCAGTAAGCAATACATATATGTATATTGCTATCTTTTATTTGCTCTAATTCAAAGTTTTGTTTATATGCTCTACATTAAGGAGATAGTCTAAAGAAACCTTACAACACAGATTTTCAGTGATAGCTTAGTTCTTTTCTGTGTCAAATATGAGCATGGTCAAGCAGTTCAACCACAAATTTTTATCCACAACATTTGGACAATCCTACTTTGAGGTTCCTTTATTCCTGTATAGTAATCAGAACTAGAGAAACTCTTTACATTCATGTTTTTAGCAGTGATAATAGCTGACCTTGACATTCATTTAAGTGACTGGATGCAAACCTTGCCAGAAGTGATTTAATAAAACAGGTTGAAATCTTAGTCCAAGAAGCTTTGCAGAAGCTCCGTTCACAAGTGATAAATAACGCACACAAAAGCTGGAAAACCTCAAATCCGTAATTCATTGAAAATTACAGTATTTACAAACATAGATAAGCTTACATGGGATGTATAAAGAGAAATAGGTGGCAACTGTTGCACAAACTGTGACGTTTTAGGGCATTTTAAACTGGTGTTTGTGTTGCAAAATGGCACTGCTTCCAGCATGCCTGGGGTTAGAGAATGGGAAGGCTTTTACCCTAATACTGAACTTCAAAAACTCCTGCATGCTACTTTATTTCCCAAGGTGGTAGCTTGTTACATTAAAATCAAGTCTGTTCAGCTGTTAAATATGCTGCAAATCTAAAACTGAGGTCTAGTATTTGGAACAAGGATGCAGCTGCAAAGATCTGATCCCATGAACATACAAGGGTTTTACAGGATTAAAAATGCTAAAATGTGAAATAAAATTATACCCCATATGAGTGTCCCTGAAATTGCTGGTTATCAGGAGTAAGGATTTATATTCACAGTCAATAATTACTGTTGGTTCTTACTCCTCACTGCTAACAAAACTTACTTAATGCTAAATCAGCAGTATGAACACTTGCAGAAGGATTTTTGAAGGTCTTTATGGATATATCTGATCCCCACAGAGTGTCATGCTTGTAAATGAATGGACACTGTTGAAATTACAGTAGCTGTCTTTGCAAAAGCTGTAATTAAATAACAGGGAGAGCATCCATCTAGAAATACATCTACTTTCCCTCAAGCAAGTGCTACAAACAAATCCTCTGAAGATATAAGCTGTGGTACGATTAAATAGTATAGCTATTTCCTTTCTAATGTCAACCAGGATTCTTTAACAGCAACCAGTTGCTTCTTTAAAGCAACTGGTTAGCTGTTTAACCAAGGAATTGGTATCAGATTTCTACTTATGAAATAGCCTACCAGGTATTAAAAAAAATTAAATAGAGGAGAAGTGTGATATTCTAGCTCAAGTCTGGGAAAAACCTGCAACAAACATGCCTAAAAAATAGATTTGCTATTAGTTTACTCATGTAGGGTACACAGAATAAAGCATGGCATATATCCACTAATCTCATGCCTTCTTATAGAGACTTGTAATTATAAACCTAGTAATGATCTGAGCATATTTATTTTGTGAGCCAGCAATTTATGGTAGTGCCTGCAAACAAATAGTTTATTACATGATTACCTTAGTAGCATTACAGCATACTGTTCAAAATTTAACTCAATCACAGTCCACAATTTTTGCAATGTTTCTTTGACATTAGCATTTTCTTTAGTACCTGGAAATAACAAAGTAAGTTAGAAAATGTAGCATCTAACTTTTCTATTGTTCTAAATGCACACCTGCCAAACACTTGTAAAATCTGGGACTCACACAAGTAAATTGTCTTATGAACCACTAGTTTTTATTTGGAATTTTACAGAAGTCTCAACTGAGCTGAAAACTAATTTCTCCTTTGACAGAAGAATTCCCTTCATCATCACCTCTGTACTTTTAAGCACTCCTACAACTCCAAAAATGATGTGATCAATATTTTCTCTGATTTACAGGATTTTTTCACTGTTACACACTAACGTGATGTGATCTTTGTCCTCAGAAAACATGCTGCAGCAGCTTTTATTTGCAGAAGTAGGCATGTGCCTAGGCTATCTGGTGTCTGAAAAGAAAAGAACAGCTGCAGTAGCTAACTCACCTCATCTATGTTTGACACCTCTCAGATTACACGATGTGTTGTCATCTCATGGTGCCTACTTCTATCCACCAAAGACAGATGAAAAATACGCAACTAGATTGGATCTGTTTGTCTGTTGTCTAAGTTTCAAGACTAATGTTAGGTTAAATCATTCTTATTGCTTAAGCACTTAGTGACAGAATTGGAGGTGCAAAACTTAAAAAAAAAAAAAAAAAGAAAAAAAAAAGAGGGGAGTAATAACTCTGCTGTAATGACAAGTAAGAGAGAAAAAAATATAGATAAAGGGGAGAAAGGAGGAGAACACTATTATGACTGAACACATCTCCCACCAGTAAAGCAGTGCAAAAGATAATATATTGGAGTTAAGGTAACAGGGTATTGATAAATCAGAAGATTACATTATAGACAATAGAAGAAAAGAGTTGGGATGCCAAAATAACACTCAAATAACAAAAAACTAAAATTCAAAAGAACAGTTTCTGGGCTTTGGCATTTTAACACTAGTGAAAGTTTACAGAAATTCCTAATTTACATCACACATCCTACAGGAAAATAGAAGGGCACTAGACTGCTTAGAGGAAATCAAGTACCACAGCAAGACTACAGATGACAGTATGAGAGGCAACATCAGTTACTGATCAGGAGATGAAGGTACATAAAACAGATTGAAGAGATCATCTGGTGCCAATAAATATACGGGCAAAGGAATCCCAGCAGTCATGGAAGGAAGGAGCTTCTAGCTGAAAGGGGTTGAGTTAATAAAGAGAGCTAAATCTACATTAACATAAATTCTGGTTTAATATTTACAGAAATCTAGAAGGGGTTGTCTTTCCTCTACTTTCAAGTACCAAATATGCTAATCAAGTGGTTAGGTTGATGTGACCGTTTGAGGCTGTGCCTTTAAGAAAGGTGCACACTGGCTAAATGTTTATAAAATATTTTGGTATTCTAAACGAATTTCATTGGCCAAGTAAGGTGGGAGGTGAGGTTAGGCCCGGCGCAGCCGGGACTTTCTCTCAGTCTTCCTTTCTTCGCTGTCCCTTTCAGCTGGATCTGCTTCTGGGCTTCTTGCCAAGAGATAAGAACTAACTCACTCCCTGTAACAGGCCTCTCCATTTCTTTCCCTGTCCTGCTAACCGTCCTCATCTCCTTTCTACCTCTTTGGGGGAGAAGGGAGGTAGGGGAGTGAAGGGGGCACAGGAGGAAGCCCCCTCTGTGGGGGGTCTGGTTTCTGGTTGAGTTCATTTGCTGTATATCCCTGTATATATTGTAAAATACCTGTATTTGTTGTGTTACATATAAGCTGTTTCCTTGTAAAATATACTCATTTCTCCGACTGAGTTTTAGCGCGGCTTTTTTCTCAGTGGGGGAGGGAAGCAGAGCCTTTCCTCTCAACCCACCACAGCTGAGCACTATTCTTACTTTTGTAAGAGATTAGAGATTTGACTACAACTTCCTGCTGCATTTCGGTTCATTTTAACTAGATGTCATTTAGTAACAAAATTTTTACAGTAAATACTTGAACAAGGTGAAGTATGAAACCTTTTTAAAAGGTATATTTAAAGGACACACCTGGTTTTCTGCTGTTCAGTACTTTCCTAACATAGGTCCCTTTCCAGATGGCTTGAAGTTTAAGAGCTGCTGCTTCTTCTTCAGGAGTGGGAGTTCTGTTATCCCAACTACTAAGACGATTCTTCTCACAATTCTCTGAAACAAGGGGAGGAGAATGAGCAGTAGCAATAAAGGTGGAAGTTCTGTAGCTGCTTGCAACAAAGCTTAAAAGGAAAAAAACCAAAACACCACAAAACAAAGCACCACCACCAAACACAAAGCAATGAGAGCTATATCCCAGAAACAGAGGAGTTTCTGCTTAAAACATCAATTTTGAGAAAAATGGAACAACATTTTGCTCTTACCATGATAAAACTAGACAAAATATATGTGTAATTACACAAAGTCAGAACGTATCTACTATGCTAATTCCAAACCCCAAATCATTGAATTCTTACTTCTCTTCATGGAGAGCTATTGCAGTGCATTTTTTAAAATCAAATCTTGTAAACTAATTTGGAAATATCCTTTCAAACACAAACCAAGATGATTTGATACATTACAGTCTGACTCTGAATACAGCTTGAAAGAGCTTCACAAGGTTTTCAGTGCTTCCGTCTCTCATTCCAATCATTTTATTAAGTAATAATTTAGACACCAATATTTTTTAAAACATCACAGATTCACAGAATGCTAGGGGCTGGAAGGGATCTCAAAAGATCATTTAGTCCAACCCCCCTGTCAGAGCAGGATCACCTCGAATAGGTCACACAGGGATGCATCCAGGTGGGTTTTGAATATCCCCAGAGAGGGAAGTGCCACAACCACCCTGGGCAACCTGTACCAGTGTTCTGTCACCCTCATAGTGAAAAATTTTTTCCTCATGTTTCCATGGAACTTCCTATGCCTCAGCTTCCACGCATTGCCCCTTGTTCTGTCATTGGGCATCACTGAGAAGTGCCTGACTTCATCCTCTTAGCACTCACTCTTTATGTATTTATAAACATTAATGAGGTCACCCCTCAGTCTCCTCCAAGCTGAAGAGCCCCATCTCCCTCAGTCTCTCATTGTAAGGAAGATGTTCCATTCCCTTAATCACTTTTGTGGCTCTATGATGGACTCTCTCAAGCAGTTCCCTGTCCTTCTTGAACAGAAGGGCCCACAACTGAACACAATATCAGATGCAGCCTCACCAGGGCAGAGTAGAGGGGGAGGAGAGCCTCTCTCAACCTACTAACCACACCCCTTCTGATACACGCCAGGATGATATGAACAGCAGCAGACTAAAACTCAACCTTGAGGAGAGAATTGGGATAAAGTCCCCATTAATAAGCAAGAGACAAATATATGTACTTTCTTAAAGAACAAAAGTATCATATTATTTTGTCAGTAAAGATATTTGTTTAAATTTTAATGCAGTATCTTATACCAATTTTCCAAAATAAACTGAGTAATAAAATAAAGTTAATATCACCTTGATTGACCAAGAAGAAAAACTTGTACTGCAAGTTCATTATAGCAGAAGGAAAACCGTGACATTGTGAATGGCCTTCAAATGATTATGACACATCTTCCTGATAATTTTTCAGATAAATTCTTAAAGATATGCATAAATATAAACCTTCTATTAATAAATTAAATATTAATAGATTAAGAAGTTAAATAGACTTCAAAATAAATCTCTTACAATTGGAGAGAGAGGCAAACTTAATTCTAACTGCTTATGCCTCCAGCCTGCTTAGAAAATGAGCAAACAATCTATGGGGAGAGAATTATTCTGCTTGCAACAAATCCATTTGCCTTCCAATGTCTACTCTCACAATACCTTCAGGTATACAACATATACTAAACACAGGCCGGAGAGGAGGTGGATGGTGCATGCTGTAGCTACTTCCCAACTATATGTATGTGACTCACCAAGTAACTAGCCAGCCAGCAAGATAATTTGCTCAAAAAACAATCAAGCAAACAAATAATAATAAAAATAAATGCAATACATACATCCAAAACCTTGAAAGAATAAGCAAACCTTAACCTAACACCAAGAAACAGCATTGAAATGAAGGTACCAACTTGAGTCTTCATAGAATACATAGAATACATAGAATAAACCAGGTTGGAAGAGACCTTCAAGATCATCGCGTCCAACCCATCAACCAATCCAACACCGCCCAAGCAACTAACCCACAGCACCAAGCACCCTGTCAAGTCTTCTCCTAAAAACCTCCAGTGATGGCGACTCCACCACCTCCCCAGGCAGCCCATTCCAATGTTCAATCACTCTTTCTGTATAGAACTTTTTTCTAACATCCAGCCTGAATCTCCCCTGGCGCAGCCTGAGACTGTGTCCTCTTGTTCTGGTACTGCTTGCCTGGGAGAAGAGACCAACATCCGTCTGTCTACAACCTCCCTTCAGGTAGTTGTAGAGAGTAATAAGGTCACCCCTGAGTCTCCTCTTCTCCAGGCTAAGCAACCCCAGCTCCCTCAGCCTCTCCTCGTAGGGCTTATGTTCCAAACCCCTCACCAACTTTGTTGCTCTTCTCTGGACTCGTTCCAGCAAGTCAACATCCTTCCTAAACTGAGGGGCCCAGAACTGGACACAGTACTCGAGGTGCGGCCTAACCAGTGCAGTGTACAGGGGCAGAATGACCTCCCTGCTCCTGCTGGCCACACTGTTCCTGATGCAGGCCAGGATGCCATTGGCCCTCTTAGCTGCCTGGGCACACTGCAGGCTCATGTTCAGTCTACCGTCGACCAGCACCCCCAGGTCCCTCTCAGCCTGACTTCCCGCAAGCAGCTGTAGATACTTGTGTTAATCCTTGTCAATACCGACAAGTGTGAGTCAAGAAAGACAAAGGGCAATTTTATGAATTTTAGAAATTAACAAAAAGGAAGAACAGACTTTCTGAAAAAACAAGAAAGATCATGTCTATTCTGAGATGAGGATCAGATGTACTGTCCACAGCAGAAGGCTTAGGCATCAGATAAGGAATGAACCATGCTTAGGCAAGAAAATAGAGCTGGCTTCCTTGAAAAGAAGAATGGGCAGATACATTTAAGTGACTAGCAATACCAATACCTGAAGACACAGTGTCATCCTCATAAACCTCAGTGTCTTTAAAATCCAAAGAGAAGGATCTGAAGGCAAATTTATAGCTGTAAGGAACATTGTTGCTTAATACATATTTCATCAAATACCAAAATGCACTGTTGAAAACCTAAAAGCAAGAAGAGGAAAAGCATTCAAAGACCAAGTAATTTTAGAAGTTGGTTTATATTGCCTCTCATTATTGTTCAAAAACTGTTTAGACCTTTTTTGCACATAAAAATGAAATCTTTAACTTCCTCTATCAAATACAGTATCAGAAAATTAGTCCCAAGTGTTATATTAGACTACATTGCTTCAAGTGCATAACTAAGAGAAAACGTCTTTGAGGCCTGGCTTACTAAATACAAGACTGATTATACAGCATGAGTTTTTATCACTTGAGAACATCTTACTAGTTTATATGAAGTGAAGTGCATCAACTGATGGTCTCATACTAGAGGACAGAAGAACACATAATAATCACCATCATAACTACCATTCTAATTTAAGAGATTTCAGAACACAGAGCAACAACTGTATGGACACGCTTAGTGAATTAGGAGGTGGCACCACAGGGAAATGTAGCAATATACTGGTGGGCAAGTGGGGAAGATTTGGTGTCCCACTTCTATAACTACAGTGGTGGCTCTGTTTTTATTCTCAACAATCTCAATATTCCTGCTTTCAAGAGCAGGAATCTAAACCTTTTTTCCTTCTTCAAAGGATCAAAATTTAAGAGTGTGTTTTCCAGAGCTTGTTTCATAATTTGGATTGAAGAATGTAGCTGAATTTGAGCCTGGTGTCTTAAGTGTTCTATTATTTAATATCAGAGATAAAGTGTTCTATTATTATAATATCAGAGATAAAAATACCTGAATCCCTTCAATTCAGTCTTTTAAACCAGACAGTTTAGACTCTGAAGTGCATGAGCTTTGTAGTCTAGTCCCATACACAAATGGGAAATATATAAAGTACTGTCTATAGAAAAACCAAGTTATAGCAGTATTACCAACATTTGTATACACATAAAAATTGTCTTGATACAATGTTTGTTTTTTGTTGTTGCAACCTTTTTGTAATACTGAAAAGCTATAGTATAGAGATCTACAGATAACTGCAACATTTTCATTATGTATCTAAAGACCATTTAATTTATCACACAGGGCAGAAATGATGAATAAGAATATTGCAGTTTCATAACCAAAGAAAACCAACTCAGGAATACTATGAATGAAAAAAAAAACAACCCTCATGACCATTTTCTGTAATATAAACTTTATCAATGCTTTCCTGTACCATCACAGCATTAAGCACTGAAAGGAACCATCCTGGCTTTCCTACATTTCAGGTACTCTCTTTTAAATGCAAAAATAAATCATAACATTTAAAAAGCTGACGTCTTTTGCCCCAAACTATGCTAAATTACACTGACAAAATTAGAGTCAATTTTAGAGTGTGCTACCCTGTGCATATTAAAATGTGTTCATATTAAAAAAAAACCAAAAAGATAATTGCAAGTTGCAAGTTATGTCATTTGGGCTTATGAATAATGAATGCTTCATTTGGAGCACTCAGGTGGTCCTTTTTATAAGCACAGCCATTGGCTTGAAGAGGATAATGACAATGTTAAGCTGTTATTCACCTTCCGTAGCCTTTAGATACATGTTTATTAAAATTGTTTGTTCACCTTGAAGTGTTCTTCAGCCATTCCAGTACCATGGACACCAGGAGGACAGTGAGTTAGTTCCAACTCCTTCAAGGCTTTAGAAAGTTCAGGCATACTGCTGAAATTATTTATCACATTTCCAACAGCTTTCATAATAGCTGTAGCCTGCTCTATAAACCGGTAGCTCTCCTGGAGAGAGAGAATGACAAAAAAACATTGTTAGAAAGATTGCATTAAGGCTTTCTTTCTAGGCTGTGACAGTGTCCAAGTGGGTTTTTTTCTATGATGAAGCATAAAACTTTACTTATGCCAAGCAATTACTAGTAATTGTATAAACTGTAAAATCAATTAGATGTCTGGTATTCAAAAGCTTACAAAATGTTCACTCTTTTTAGCTACTCGAATAAAAATGTTGCAACACTATAATGGGCACCATAGTATGTAACTATTAAGGATGATTTTTTTTTTCACTCCTGCAGTGATAATGAGACTCTTGTTAGCTGAAATACTCAGCATCTCTATTATAAAACACAGATGAGTATTTGTATCCTGCTGAAAACAATGTCCAAAGACATGCTTGCCTAAAGCACCATTAATCTTTGTCAGGATTTCTGTGCGAGAATGTGGACGCTTTCCTGCAAATGACACTGCAGAAGTGCAGTGATGATCCCAAAATACAGTTCTGCAGTATTTTCTTGATGAGAAATAGGTTTTCATCCACTAACTGAAGACAAGGGAATACTACAGTCAGAAGAAATTGTTAATGATCCAACCTAAATTTAAACTTCTTTGCTACTGTAAATGTAATAAATTTGCACAAAGTGCTTTGATGTCCTATTGTTAGGACACTGAGTCTACAATATCAGGTAAATTTTCTGGTACGCTCACCTTTCAAACTATTTTTGCATAGCTGTGCTCTTGCAGCCATGCTCCCTCCACTCAGTGCCCACAACAAATATTTGGGTGAAGAAATCTTGAAAATATGGGTGACAGTGATATCTGTCTGGATTGTAGGCAACGAAGAACAAAACTATAGTAATTACTCCCCTGAGTCTTGTCTCGGCTATGAAATGCTGTTTGAATCAGCTGTTTGTTAGAGACTTAAAAGCTGCTCTGGGAATCAGTGAGTGAGTAATAAGTGATCTCAGGGGACAAAACAAACTTTACTGATTGTGGATATTTTTAAATACTAATTAATATCTGTACCAGACATCTAATTGAATTTACAGTTTATACAATTACTACCAATTGCTTGGCATAAGTAAAGTTTTATGCTTGAAGTAGTCTTGTTGAAATATGTATGTCAGCAGCATCATATAATTTCTTTGACTACTTGTAACATGCTGATGTTGTCTGTAAACCATGATACTACCTAATGCATGTATGTAAGGCAGTTGTTGCAAGGTCCATGTCAGTACTTGCTGTGCCATAAAACACATTTCTTGTATGCACTCATTCATTTCACATTGAAATTAGTATTACACTATTAAAAATAAAAACTCAAAATGAAAATCCAACAGTCCTTCACTTTAAAGCTAAATAATAGCTAGAAACACCATTAGCACAATGCTTGACCAACTCTGGTTTGTGTACCTTTTCAAGACTTGGCAACACAGTATCCTCTTCTCCAAAGACACATGGCACCGTGCTACATAGATGAATATGGTGCCCTATTGCAGAACTTACTGTGAAGAGCAATATATGGCGTCTACAATCAAGAAGAAAAATAAATTTAAACTTAAAAAAAACAAAACAAACAAGCTAAAACCAAAAAACCACAAAAGTAAAAAAAAAAAGCCACAGCAGTTCTTAACCTTTTCCTTTAATGCCTTTTGTGAAATTTAAACCCCTCCCTAGAGGTCTTGGCTCTTCAAATCTCATGTTTCTGTGGTAGTTTCAGGCTGTGCCTGGAAAAATTTCCACAGATCTTGAACAGAAAGTAGTAGAATGTAAATAAATCACCATTGGGTATAAAAAGAAAAATAATGGTAAATTCTAAACAATCCCATTGGAAAAATAACAGACATAAAACTTAGATATGTAAACTAATTTTCTCTTTGGCTTCCTCACTCTGGCAGATACTAACTTGTGCTTCTGCTGGGTTTTGCTGACCTTGGTGATGTTCTTTGTTGTGGTTAAGTACTAACAAAGAACAGTCTCAGGCTGCGCCAGGGGAGGTTCAGGCTGGATGTTAGAAAAAAGTTCTATACAGAAAGAGTGATTGCACATTGGAATGGGCTGCCTGGGGAGGTGGTGGAGTCGCCATCACTGGAGGTTTTTAGGAGAAGACTTGATGGGGTGCTTGGTGCCGTGGGTTAGTTGCTTGGGCGGTGTTGGATTGGTTGATGGGTTGGACGCGATGATCTTGAAGGTCTCTTCCAACCTGGTTTATTCTATGTATTCTATGTATTCTATGTATTCTAACTCTACTCTTTCTCTTGTCCCCTGTGTACAGGGGGGAGGGGGAAGGGGGCAGGGAGTGGGGAAGCTATTATTAGCCCCCTGGTTTTGTCCAGGGTGGTTCTTGTGCTGCTTATAAATTGTAAATACCTGTAAATATTGTATATTTTGTACATATTCATTACATTTCATTTTAGATTGTGGTTTTGCGTGTAAATACAGCTTGCTTTGCTTCCAACTGAGCTGATCTGGCAATTTAGTGTTGGGGGGAATTTTCAACCCACCAGAATTTCTAACTCCTCACTTCTCAAGAACCTCAAAACATAGGCAGTAGGTGAAATCAGAAGTCACTATTATTTTGGTTTTACCTTATTGTTTAGGTTTTATTTTTTATTTCCTTTAGCAAAATAGGTACTTTCACTATTTCACATGGTAACAAACCTGAAGTTTTTTAGTCATTATTACTATTAGGCACACTTGAAAACACATCTGTTCTACAAAGCTTAGAGAAGTCAAGTGTTCTGGTAACACATTACTGAGATTATAATTTCTATGCCCTCATTGACAAAATCGGGAAAAAAATTAACCCATAATCATGTCAGGCTAGATGGTATCACAGAGTGATCATTTTATGGAACAACTGTGGGCCATATCACTTAGCTGTAACCTCCTAAGGTAGAAAGGAGAAATTCACTATGTCTTACTGGGATACACTCAGCTCATTCTGTAATGGATTCCATTCATAAGAGGAAACATTCCTGATTATAGTTATACAACACAGAGCATTCACACTCTTCTCTCCAGTCAACAATGTCATGTAGTCCCACTGAAATACTTCAGGACCTTGCTGATAGCGAACAGTAAAGTTTCATGGTCTTTTCTCATTGTCAGACTGGCATTTAGCCAGAGAAGTTCATCCAGGCAACAGCTTGGATCCAACCAGAGATCCAACAGTGCAAGTTAGACACACACAAACACTCTAACTTTTTATGTCACATCTTCTTGCAAGTGAAATTTGAAATGTCCCCAGCCACCAACAGAGCCCTCCTGGCTTAGCAAGTAATTTCTCATTTGGAATGAAATGGGGAAGTAGTCAATAAGCCCATTTGTCTCGCAGGACTGCTGCAAATTAAATCTTCCTGAAAGGCTGCTGGCTCTTCCTGGTGTGAAGAGAATCAAAGGTGAGAAGCTTATCAATTTGAGATGCCAGTATCTCTGGTAGCTTTGAAATTCACAGGTGTAAAAAGACATGTTTTCTGCTTCTCCACAGGACACAGATATGCAACTTTTGGAAATAACACTAAAAAAAATTCATGTGGTGGCAGAACTAAACTATAAGCACAACTTTTCCAATAAAAGTGGAAGAGAAGAGAAGAGAAGAGAAGAGAAGAGAAGAGAAGAGAAGAGAAGAGAAGAGAAGAGAAGAGAAGAGAAGAGAAGAGAAGAGAAGAGAAGAGAAGAGAAGAGAAGAGAAGAGAAGAGAAGAGAAGAGAAGAGAAGAGAAGAGAAGAGGTTGGAAAAGACCTTTGAGATCATCGAGTCCAACCTATCATCCAACGCTATCTAATCAACTAAACCATGGCACCAAGTGCCTCATCCAGGCTCTTCTTAAACACTCCCAGTGACGGTGACTCCACCACCTCCCTGGGCAGCCCATTCCAAAGGCAAATCAATCTTTCCGTGAAGAGCTTCTTCCTAACATCCAGCCTAAACCTCTCCTGGTGCAGCTTGAGACAGTGTCCTCTTGTTCTGGTGCTGGTTGCCTGGGAGAAGAGACCAACCCCCACGAGGCTACAACCTCCCTTCAGGTAGTTGTAGACAGCAATAAGGTCTCCTCTGAGCTTCCTCTTCTCCAGGCTAAGCAACCCCAGCTCCCTCAGCCTCTCCTCATAGGGCTTTTTAAGATCTTTTAAAAGATCTTCTATTAAATACCAAATTTCTAGCATTGCATTTTCATTCTATGCCTATTTATTTGACACCATACTTCATTGTTTAAGCCCACATGTTGTGGGTTTTTTGAAATTAAAATGGTGATCCTCTGTTTCTGGAAAAAGTAGAAGGCCTCAGTGAGTTAGTGTGCAACTTCATGATAATGCTTTATGATATGAAGATGTTATATTCCTTGTTTCACTGGAAGCATTTTCAGAAACTAATAAGTATCAAAGGCTCTTGTTGTCTATCTATTTATTTCAACATTCAGTAAATGCTCTACACTGAATATCTAGAATTACATGCAAAGAGAAATAAATCATATTAAGCACTATCTGAATGTGAACATATGCAAGGCTTCATGGATAGCCACAGACTTTCTCCTCTTACAAAAGTCCTGTTTCAAGAAAAGCTATGAAACCTCCTATGGTATCGTCATGTTTTTACAGTTCCACTAAAAATCTTTGTTCTTTAATCTTTGTTGGTAGCCCAAGGAAAGTTCAGAATCACTTTAGTCAGAAACACTTTTAAGTACAAATTTGAATCCTATTTTACTTTTTAGCAAGTCAGAATGTGGGGTTTTTTTCTTGCTAAATGCACTTAAATGGGAGTAAGGAATTCAAAATATTCAAAACCTTTAGGTTTTGCTAATTATTTTAACTTCATACCAGTTTTGCAGTCTTATCAAATCCTAGCTATCAAGCAGTTAAATATTCCATGAACTCATAATGTGAGAAATTAACTCTTTCTTACTATGAAAGCCTTAAGGCTATAATGTTAGGACAGAAATGGATCCTCATACATACCCAAGAGGAAGATTTAATACAGTAGCTTTGGTTGCAGATGTATGCATCTTTAACACAAGTTCTCCAGGAGTCACACATTTCCAAGAGAAACGTTCAACCATCAGTGTGCCTTTTGAAACACTAAAACATTCTTGTTTAGTTCCTAGATTAAGAGATAAAAGATGCCAAAGTAACACACAATTGTGGGAGGGGATAGCAGTAAGGAAGTACACTTTTGTGGAATCTGTAGCTACTTCACAGTCATTGAAGTCTTTATTTAGGTGTTGATAACTCAGAGAAAAGAGACTGTCCTTTAATTTGCATGCATGGTTCAGACTATAGCTTATTTGTATTATTAACTAGAAAATAATGGTTAGAAGGATGTGTAAATCAGACATGTTCCAAGCCTTAAGGCTGCTCTAAAACTCCTTAAAAATGAATTCTGTCTACATGCAAAGGAAGCAAACTGCCATATAAAGCTTACATCTATATTACAGCTTAATTATTTTAACAGGATGGTCAGTGTGGGGTTTTTCTAAGCTTTCTTTTGGTTCTATTTACTCTACTCTAGATGCACTGAATTTATGTCCATACCCAATGTTTAAATGTCTGATTAAACTTAAGCCAACTGCCATAACATGTACTAGCTTTTCTGAATGCCATTCTATGATTTTCGTAAAATAAAAGTGATTTTTATTTAAACCATCCAAGCTGTAGGATCTTGAAATATGCCAGCTGTAGATATATTTAAGAGCTTTCTGCATCTGTTCAAAAATCACTTCAGATATAAAATTTGATCATATTGCTGATTTTACTGCATTTTAATCAACTAAGACATCAAGTATGTTGCAAGAATTGAATTTGTAGGAAAAGAAACCTTAAGAAAAAAAAAAGGACATCTATATCAGAAATATCCTGGTGAAAAGCTTGCAATAAACAGTAAAGGTAAGGATCCTTTTGAAGAAAATATTCATCATCAATGTGAAATAACAAGAAAGTATTGTTTGAATATTAGTGTATTTCCTAGGATCAGTTGGGCTATTTAATGCTAAACTCTCAACTGTGCCAAAATACAGCACAGACAAACACAACAGCACAGACATACTCAGTGTTGGGAAAACACAACATTAACCTGCACTTTTCTACGTTGGCCTTACCTGCAGTGTCACCCCAGTGTACTAACGCAGAAAAGCCAACCAGGATTTCAATGGGCTTCAGACTGTCCACAAGTAAGTAATAGAAGACTTGGTCATCAGTAAACTGTATAGAAAAATGGGCATTGGTTCATCTTTCATTTTCATTGAATGCTGTCTGCCTGATTAAGATTATGGATATTGTAACCATAGATACGGTATAGAAAGTAATTAACTGTCACTACTTATTCCAAATTTCAGACATGCTGCATGTATAATCTTAAAGCTCAGTTAAGAGGGAAAAGGAAAACAGAAAAGTTTCTTGGAAAGGACTGTGTCTGCTTTTAATTATATTCTTCATATGTACCTTAGTTTAATAGTTCTGCTTGCCAAACAATGTTCAGTGAAAGGCCTTCCTCTCTGGAGATATTCAAAACCCGCCTGAATATGTTGCTGTGTGATCTGTCATAGGTGATCCTCCTCTGGCAGGGGGGTTGGACCAGATGATCTTTTGAGGTCCCTTTCAACCCCCAATATTCTGTGCTTCTGTGAGAAATTTGGTTTGTGCTGCAGCTTTCTGATTCTAACTAATTACTGCAAGCTCGAAAGAAATAAGCACTTCTAATTTGTAATGCATGACTGATTCTGCCTCATTATGGTGTGGTGTTTTTTCTGCAAAAATACATGGAGGCAGCATTTTCCACTCTCAGCTTTAATACATAAGTCCTATGCCAATATTAGAAATTATAGAGTGATTCTACTTTTCCTAGAATTTTTTTTTCAAAAATTTGAGGTGAATGAGCTTCTTTGCTTCACAATTGTTTCAACTCATGTCTTCCTACATCCTCCAGAGTCACAGCAATACATTTTTTTACATTTGATCCTGCAGTACCACTACTGTTAACTTCACAGCATAATATAAATGTGTTTTTGTATAAGTATGATATAGAATTTATCTAATAGTGTAAACATTTCATTGGTATCAATGTAAATAATATAAAATGGTTTCACAGCAAAAGGTTTGTTTTTCACCACAATAGCACACAGGCTTGCATAGTCTTTATGCTGATTATGGCTTGGGAAAGTATATTGTGCAGTGATTGGGAAAATTTCTTGAGGTGATTACAAATACAGAGAGGTGTGAAATTACAGGTAGACTATAATTATCAAGCATAATCCATGCAGTTAAACTTCTCAGTACAGGATTTTACATGAAGTTCATGCCTGGAGTTTACATTTCCATACTCTACAATTGCACTTCAGTCACAGTATAAAACTAGAGCCAGAATAGACTATTCAAGCATGTCAAATAACCTTCTGAAAATATAAACTAATGGCGGGTTTGAAGAAATACTGTAATTTCAGTGTAAGTAAGGGCTATTTCTAATGCCTGTAAGAGAGTCTTGCAAATTGCTAACAGTCATAACATGTAAAGGGAAAATGGATCTATACAGGCTCCTGATTTGAGTTTCAGGTGACAGGTGATGATGGAGAATTGAAGAGTGATTGCCCATTGGAATGGGCTGCCTGGGGAGGTGGTAGAGTCGCCATCATTGGAGGTTTTCAGGAGGAGACTTGATGGGGTGCTTGGTGCCATGGGTTAGCAGATTCTACAGCTGAATGGTCATAAAATTTAATTTAGTTTCTAAGTTTTTATAAGGCAGATTTTAATAAAGATAAAGATGGGATGAATATCTGATTCACTGTAATATGTATTCTCACTACAAACTTTCATAATTTGCCAACTCTTTTCCTTCTATTGTATGATAGCATTCCATAACACTCTTATTTTTCAGTAATAGCAGTTCTATGTGCTCTACAAATATAATTTAATATATATGTATTATCTAATGGTGGAAGGCTTTGACAAACATAAAAAAGGCACATAAAAACTCAACACAGTCATATACCTTAAAATCCATTTTCTGATAGTTGTAAGTGTATGTATGTGGTTTGTGGAAAACGTACAGATTCCTAGGGAGAGAACAAAATAAAGATACACACAGGAAAATAGTCTTAGTATAAATGACGTATTTCCAGTAAACATCTATTTAATTGCATAAGAAACTAATCTTACTTCTATATAACAGAGTCCCTGCTATTTCTCAAAAACAGTTCAACATTTTTAGTTTCACAGAAGGTGAATATAATATGACTCCAATAAAAGCAGCTGACATTAATTTCTACCTCTGCTGCACTTCTACACACTTGCATTGGAGGTCAGGCCCATAATCTCTCCAATTTGAAATTATAAATACCAATAAGCTAATATTACTCTACATCTTCCATACCTACCTGAAAATTAATGTGATAATGTTATCTTTAAAGTATCACTATAAGAAATGATGTTTTTGTGTAGTTTATTAATGTGCTTTTTCAACTCTGTGGTGTTTGCACACCTTCAGCTACTTAGCTCCAGACAAATTTTTCTGACCTTGATTTAACCAAGGGCAACATAAATTACTTCAGCTTTAATTGAGGACAGAAGCAGATGCACAGTCCAATGTTTTATGTAAAAAACATATTTTGATTACTCAGAAATTTCACATTTTAATGATCCATTGCTGACATATCAATTCCTACAACGACTAACATTTTCTTAGTTTCTCAAAGTTTGTATGAACTCAGAACAGTCATCTTATTTTCACTGCATCTGATATGTCAGTCAAGGAAATACATTCCACTGGTAAATCGTGCATCTAAATACTTCTCAGAGATAAATCCCTCACAAATCTATCAAATGCTTTATTAATAGCTACTTTACAATTTCACTGCAAAAATAAGTAAACTCACACATTTATAGGCAGGAATAAGAAACTTACAAATGCAGTGGTATATAAAAGGTCAGCAGTAGTTTAATGTTTGGCTAATAAGTTAAAAAGTTTGTATTTTACATTCTGTCTGTAAGAAACTATGAGCAAGATTTTGGAAGGGAAGGAAATCACTTTGCTCCTGATGCTTTATTTTGTAAAGGCTCTATCTTCCTAGGTCTGGGGCAATGTAGTCAAGTAAACCTTAACGTCTAAAGGTGGTCTGTGATCTTTTATCCCTAAAGACCCTGTAGTGCTGCTGGTAGAAAAGTTACACATCTTCCCTCACAGAAGAAACAGAGTTAAATATCTTCTCAAGAAAACACTTACCTATGAAAGTAGAACCTTCACAAAATCTCAGTTACAAATTCAGATGAACAGAAAACCTGTGTGAATGGTCTCTGATAAAAATCACTCCCCTCAGCAATGTCAGATTCTTCAAAAGATCTATATTGTACCAGGCTCGGAATTATATTGAAAAGGGAGTAAAATAAATCATCTAGTTGAGCAGGATTTTGTTGTTTTGGGTTTTTTCCTTAGAGCTGCATTGTTCAGATGCAGACTGTGTCTCCCAGTGACTGCCAGATTGGGTATGTGAGCACTCTAATAGATGCATTCTCCATGACCTACACCTTCCACCCACATTACAGTCTGACACATCCTTTGTGAAGCTGGTGGCTGTGTTCTCCAGTGTACTCTGGGGGACATACCCAAGATACAACATGCAGTGGCACCTACAGACCCACCATCAACAGTAAGTCTGGTATGAAGAGTCACCTTCAGACCAGACTTAGAGAGTTATACAAAGAAGAACTCTTGACAAGGTACAGTTTTTATATAGTCACAGTTAATGTTTTGCTACTGTTATATTGTATATTTTATGGAGGAAAAAAAAGAAAGAAACAATAGCAACAAACAAACAAACAGAAACAGGAAAAAAAAACCACCACACCACCAAAACCAACACCCAAGCCTCTGTTCCTTACTGGAAACAAACACAGAAATCTTCAAAGCTAATCCAGGTTTCCCTGGAAACGACAGTCTTTTCTGACTTGGTTTCTTCCTTTGATTTATCCCCTGTCTGGCTGTTCATAACAGTATCAGCTGTTTCTGACACTTGTTTTTTATCATTCTCATGTAATTTTTCTGCTGAAATAAGAAGACACAGAGTTAATAATAGCGACAATGCGGACATTAAAGTAGTATCATTTTAATGTTGAAAATTATCCTGAAACTACCAGGATATTTTCCATACATCTCAGAGTTTACAAAACCCACTAGCCCCCCACCCCCCCAAAAGCTCAAAAGGTAAGAGAAACAACTCTTTATAGATATTTGTTGTTTTCGTATACAAGTGCTTACGTATTCTGCCTCAGTCAGATATTGACTTGGGAACTAGAACCTTTAGCAAGAGCATGTTAGGTAAACACACACACAAATTCTGCAGACATAAAATCATCTATGTAAAGAAAAATACAACTCCTTGTTCAAAGCTCCTATTCAGTGTAAAGCTGATGAGGCAGTATCATAAAATTCTTACCACCTGCAGAAAATAAAAAAATACACAGAAAAAATACACAGAATTGTGGAAGACACAAAGACCAATACTTGCCATGGTACTTCGATAGTACCCCCTGTGATGTTATGCCTATCAGTCTAACTACTTAGAAATAGATTTGAACTACATTACATGAATTTTATTGTAGGAAAATCAGAACTACTGTCACATTCATATCAAAATATAAACACAGAAATGTCATAGGCACATTTACAGTAATTTAGTAACTTTCCAAGTTGTGTTATATCATTTTCTCTGCTTTTACCCTGAGATGAACACAAGCAGTTATTGAAGGTGTATAACCTGGCCCCAATGGTTTTGAGAATAGCTCAGAACAGCTCAGAATAGAAGAAAACAGTTCAAACACAAATAGCTGCTAATTCAGAAAGTTTGCTGAAGAAACAGGTGAGGTAATATCCAAAGAGGTAGAGTATGAAAAATGATAAAGTTTAATTAGAAAAAGGCATAATTTATATTTAAATTATCTTTGTAATACACACAGTGGTGTGCTGGCCAATTAATTCTATTCTGTGTAATTACACATGCTATTACCACTTTTTAACATCCCTTCCTGTAAACTACATACACATAAATAAGTAAGACTGCTGGTACTTGCACATAAGGATTAACACTGAGGGTAAACTATGTGGGAATTGCATAAGTCTGTATATAAACTTCAAATACATTTACCTTCAAGAGGTCTCTCTGTATTTTCCTGACAAAAGAAGGTGGCCTCCTATGGGGTGGGAAAATAACAAAACAAAACAAAATTGTGATTAGAATCTTGCACTATTTTGTTAAAGACAATTCTTGAATTTGGGACAGTACTTCCTAAGGTGGCAAAACAAACTAGCAAGTTATCATTGCAAGTTGTTTTGTTGTTGTTGTTGTTTTGTTTGTGGGGTTTTGTTGTTGTTTGGTTTTTTTGTTTTTAAAATACCTATATTTACATCACCAATACACAGACTGATGTTTTTCTAGAGAAGTACATGTGATCTGGAGTCTGGGATAAAATATGTTCCATATGCCTACTCCTCTGCTATTAAAAAAAAAAGGGTTCTTTGATATAACTGTTCTTTTCTATTCTATTCTGTTTCTATTCTAAGAACTAATTAGTTGCATTCTAGAATCAGTTCTGTTCTTTTCTACTTTAAGTTTCCCATCTTGAAAATTATATGGAAGGCTCCTTTTCCAACAAGCATTTCTTGGCATGCAAGTGTGCACAACGGTCATGAACCACAGCACGAATGATTGCTACAGCATTTTTTATTTTCTATCTGCAAAAAGTAGCCTTCTCTTTTTTCATGTCTTTGGCAAACAAGTTTATCCTAACAGATTTCAATTCCAAGCTAGTGTTGCTTATCTAATATGAATGCAATACATCTTACATTTACATCTGAAATCAAGTTAGCTAGCCTTCTAGAAAGTCCATTCATTATATCCACACAGAGAGGGTCCCCTTCTTTGAGAGCTTAAAATCTTCTGTATTGTTAAAAATGTGTGTCTTGTGTCCTTCCTTCTGACTGCTTTCTTACCTGCAGTTTGACATAGACTGCACAAGAATCACTTGCACTTTTTTTTTTTATTATGAGAGAGCGAGAGCAGAAAAAGGTTCCAGAGTTTCCAGCTTATTTCCTATTTGAATGTGGTACTATTAATGGGTTAACTGGACTAGCTTTGCCTTTGCAAAGTAAACACTAACACCTAAAAGGGCTATTGTAAAAAAAATGTGCCAGTTCCTTTCCATCCCAGGTTTTCCTTTAACAAGATTTCTCATCCTTCTCCTCATCTGAACTTCTCGTATGTACCCAACTTTACCTGTGACAATGGCATTAATGCTGAAACTGATAGCACCGAGATGACAAACATATGGACACACATTTCATTTTCATTTCACCTACATTTCAAAGAGAAGTTCTGGGAGCTACACTGACTTGGAGTTGCTTTATGCTTTCTGAATATAATCTAGAAACAGTTTTTGAGGAGCAAGCTGACACAATTTGAAGTCTGAGTAAGTTTGACTGTATGTCAATTCACAACAATACTTAAAGCTTGCATGAGGGTAAGTAAAAAACCTCATTAACTCCAGGTTTGCTCCAACTCCCCTATTACCCTGCATACACAAAACAAAGAGACCCGTGGATGCCACCTTAGAGGAAAACCTTATGGCTTTGTACTTTAATTCATAGCTGCAGTAAAGATATTCCTGCAGCACTTCACAGCACCTGCACAAGCCCAGAATAAGCTCAGGAATCTCATGTCAAAATATTGTGTTTGATTCTCTCTGAACTAAATAAAGGAGTTGAGAAAACAAAGTACAGATCTAATAGTTTGTCCCACAACCAGAAGCACCATATAATTTAATGGTTTGAATTTAACTGCAGTATTGTTTATTGAGAGAATCTGAAAGTCTCATTTTCACACAGCACAAATTCTAAATTCTATTCCAAATCTGTTCTGCTTTTTTAAAACAAATGTGCATGAGCCAAAGATAGGGACTGAACTTATATGAGCAGCAATTAAGAGAAAAATACAGACAATGTTGAAGTTGTTAACAGTTGAAGAATTTAGTAGTTGAAAAGTATTACATATTATATGTCTCATTTTAGATTAATTTCTTGTGTTTCTAGAGCAAATAGGCTTAAAAGAACACAATCAGATTTTGCAGTTGCTCATGTGCTTCAGCTCCTGCTTCCAGGCTTCTGCATGTCCAAATGTGCAAACCCAAAGGCAAGCTGTGATCACTTGCCACAAGACATTTACAGTCACGCTTCAACATTTGGGTCTGAAAAACCTCTAGTAATACATGAACAACCTCTCCTCTTTAACCTCTGACTTCAGAAATACACATGCACACAGCCATAATATTTTTGCGTGGCAGTCTACAACTTGCAAGATCCCCAAATTGCCAAGTTTCTTGTAGGAGTTGCAGGATTTACCAAGCAGGTACAGGTTAACTGTACAACTGTTCAATTTTCTCCTCAGAAATCCTGTGCATGTCCAAAGTATAAAAAGTATTAGATCTATCATGCAAGCCTTGGAGACTGCAGTGTCTGCACCACAAGTCTAGCACTTCCTGCCAGACTTGCTATTCATGGACGGTACACATTATCCACACTACTAGTACAGACATGTGGCAGCTTACTATAGAACTACTTTGTTAGTATTAACAGCTGGCAGTAGAAGGCCTGGAGGGATACAGAAAATCCTCAAAAACTGTTTCAACAGAATTTCCAGCAAAGAAGAGGAAAGTACTCTGGAAACTCTGGATGCTTAGGTAATGCTACTTGAGCCAGTTTGAACTGTGAGAGCAGTTTAACCACAGCTATGCAGAGACCCTTGTGGGCTCATTTACTCAGTTTTTGGAGTGCAAACATAGTCAAAAGTTGTCTGTATCTCTAATGGTATGGGATGAGTCAATGTACCTCAACTTAACTGTCTCTGAGAATGAGAATTTCCTTGACACTCCCAACTGTCCGTTATGCTATTGCCTCACCTACAGCAACTAAGACTTTGGCACAGATATAGAAATGAAAGGCATTTTTCCTCCTTAATGAACACATGTTGTCTGAAAGGTCAGCTCTGCTGCCACAGTATCTAATAAAGAAAGAAATGAGCAAAGACTTGGATCCAGTTATGAAACATGAAAGGATGCACACAGTTAGATTCAGGGAGAATTTAGTTTCTTATTCTTCCTGCAATCAATGGGCAGTCTGAACACAAACTGCAAGGAAAATTTGCTAGTAAACTTCATCTAATTTATCAATTATTATGTTTTATAATCATTAGTGCAAATTTGTAAAATTTGGTAATTGATAAATTTATATCTTGCTGCTTTCAAGGATTTATTTGCATTTTTCAGCCTCCTAACATTAGCTATGTTGTTATTCTATTCATATCCACTAAATAATATGGCTTAAAAACCTACTTGATATTTTTATAAAACCACTATCCTTGTCTACTGATGCATGGCAAAACTTTTTCTGGAAAAAAACAGTACTCTTTTTACAAAAGTAAGTGCTCTGGGTATCATGGTATCACAGAATTGTTTCTGTTGGAAAAGATCTCTGGGATCAGCCATTGACCTCACCCCACTGTGGCCATTAAACCATGTCCCAAAGTGCCGCCTTCACACATTTTTTGAGTGCCTCCAGGGTTAGTGAATCCACCACCTCCCTGGGCAACTATTCTAATGTAGATGAAGGAATAAAGCTTCAAACACAAGCTTAAAAATCCATTTAAAATCTGCCTCGAAAATGTGAAAGATAACCAAAATATTTCTTATGATCCAGCCCTATGTTAAATCTATAGGTTTGATAATCACCTAAGTGTTTTGTATCTGTATTCACTTGAACATATTCTTTCTGCCTTTTCCTGAGTCACTGTTTTTATTAAATTGAATGTCAGTTCTCTTTAGCTGTGATGTGGGAGAAGGTAACAGAGGTGACTTTTGAAAAGAACAGATGCAAAGTTGTACATAGGTCAAGTCATAGGGATGGCTTAAAAATACTGGATTGCCAGCTCAGCTTCTCTTTTATGCAGTTTATAATGTTGGAGCCGTCCTAGTCTGTAAAAGAGAGCAGATATTTCTGGGCCTGTCAAAAAGATTCTCCATACCACAAATGTCTACATTTGTGTCAGTCTTCTCTGGTCCTTTTAATCCCTGTGCCTTGTACCTCATTCATACCTTTTTTTTTTTTTTTCCTGACAAAAATGAGCAGGAAATTTTTATTTTGGGTAGATTGATGTAATTTTAAAGAAAATGGAATTCTTCATTTTCAAGGGCTAGACAGAAAACACCCCCCCTATTTTCTCTACAATACATTGATATTGTTGACTCAATACTGATGCACTTGGTGTATGAAATATGTGATTAAAAAGGACTAGGCTGTGAAGAAGAAAAAGCTTGTTATGAACTAAGAGTCTGAAACGTTTATGGGGAACAGGAAAAAAAAATAATCACACAACAGTGCATGCTGAATACAGAGATTTGGTTGCAACTCAGGTTAAAATGAGAGTTTATGGTCATTGGAAGAGGGGGCAGGCCACTCAGAACAGCAAAGTTATTGTGAAGCTATGCACAGAGAACATTAGAAGGGGCAAAGCCCGTCTGGAAATGAATCCATCTTAATCTGTTAAAGACAAGAAGAAATGCTTCTCCCAATATGTTATCAACAAAAGGAAGACTAAGGAGAATATCTCTTCCTTGTTTGATGCAGGGAGAAACATAATGGTCAAGGATAAGGGAAAGGCTGAGGTCCTCAATACCTTCTTTGCCTCAGTCTTTTGTAGTATGATCAGTCTTTTACTGGATACCCAGCCCCCTGAGCTGAAAGATATGGATGGGGAGCAGAATGAAGCTCCTCATAATTCAAGAGGAGATCGTTAGTGACCTGCTGCACCATTTAGACATACACAAGTCTAGGGGGCCAGATGGCCTATGTATGAGAGAACTGACAGAATTGCCCACCAAGCCACTTACCAGAAATCCTGGGTCATCACCAGTGTTCCAGCTGACTGGAACTGGTAAATGTGCTGCCTGTCTACAAGACCTGGAAAGAGGATCCAGGGAACTACAGACCTATCAGATAGACTTCAGTGGTGAGAAAGGTCATGGAACAGATCATCCTGAGTGCCATTATGCAGCACATGCAGGGCAAGCATGTGATCACACCCAATCAGCATGGGTTCATGAAGGGCAGGTCCTGCCTGAAAAACCTCATCTCCTTCTATGACAATGTGACCCACCTAATCGACAAGGGAAAGGCTGTGGATGTTGTTTATCCAGACTTTAGTAAAGCATTTGACACTGCCTCACACAGCATTCTCCTGGCTCATCATGGCTTGGATGTGTGGATACTTTGCTGGGCAAAAAAGTGGCTGGATGGCTGGGCTCAAAGAGCAGTGGTGAACGGAGTTATATCCACCAATTGGTGGTCAGTCACTAGTGGTGTTCCCCAGGGCTCAGTTTTGGGGCCAAATTTCTTTAATACCTTTAGCAATGATCTGGTTGAGGGGATTGTGTGCACCCTTAATTTGCACTGAGACACTGCACTGGGAGGGCATGTTGATCTGATTGAAGGTAGGAAGGCTCTGCAGAGGGACCTAGACAGGCTGGACCGATGAGGCAAGGCCAATTGTATGAGATTCAACAAAGCCAAGGGCTAGGTCCTGCACTTGGGTCACAACGCTGTGCAACACTACAGACTGGGGGCAGAGCAACTGGAAAGATGCCTGGCAGAGAAAGACCTGGGGATGTTAATTGACAGCCAGCTGAACAATGAGCTAGAAGCCTGCTCAGGTGGCCAAGAAGGCCAACAACACCCTGTTGTTGTGACAAGCAGAACAGGACCCTGTACTCAGCACCAGTGAGGCCACACATGGAAAATTCTGCGTTCCTACTGAAGAAGAGTAAAACCAAGCCTCTTCATTACAGACCTGGGCTCTGTTTTATGGAGTTTTTAAATTTAAAAAAATAATTCTAAATCACAAAATATATTTTAATAGCAGAGTGATTCAAGAGCAATTTAACTACTAAACATAGGGGTTTTTAACAAATATTTTTTCTAATGCAAATCAAAAAATATTTCAGAAATGTAGAATCAGAGGAAACAGGAAATTCAGGGAGGATAAGTTTGAAAAAGTAATTCCTGTTCTTTGGCACAAGTGCTTTGGGCACATGAGGAATAATGCCATGTCTTTCAATTTGATATTCTTCAAAGAAGGTAAATCCAGCTCCCATAATTTTAATCTTTCATTTATTACCAGTCTCTATTTCCATGAGTAGTCTGTTTCTGTGACAGCAGACCTTAGGAAGAGCAAATGAGATATTCAGTGATGCAACCTCATACAGTTAAGAGTGAATTGAAATATTCCAAATTAAACTTGCTTAGGATCTGATACAGCAGGTAACTGAATTTCAGTCAGCTTACAGGATAAAACTGCTGCATCCTGAAGATTCACCAAGTCTATACCAAAGGTTTTAAAGAAGATATCTACTGAGTAGCAATTGCACATGGAGACAAAGTTATTGACACTCAGTATACTACAAGAAAAAAAAAATTATGAATTAGTAGCAACCTATTAAGATTGGGATATCACAGTTTCTCTGTTGTTGTTTTTTTAACCATTACATGATTTTTCACAGAATCACAGAATGTTAGGGGCTGGAAGGGACCTTGAAAGATCATCTAGTCCAACTCCTTGCCAGAGCAGGACCACCTAGAGCAAATCACACAGGAATGCATCCAGACAGGTTTTGAGTATCTCCACAGAAGAAGGCTCCACAACCCCCCTGGGCAGCCTGTTCCAGCATTCCATCACCCTCACAGTGAAAAAAAAACTTCCTCATGTTTACATGGACACTTCCTGTGTCTCATTATTTTAGTAGAAGTATAAACCTATACTGTTTTTTTCAAGTTTTAAATAAAGCTCACCCATAATGAATCTCTCAGAGGTATCCACATAATTTTGTTAATGAGAAGTGTTAATATGTGAAATAAAGAAGATTGTATGAATAAAGAAAATAGTTTTTGACTTGCAGAACAAATGCAATCCTACATACATACTGCAGCTATTAATATGCATAGCATGTTTCAGCTGAGATTCAAACTGAAGGAAAAGTGAAGTTCAAGTACAAGTCAGTTAGCTGCTCATGTCTGAATCAGATTGCCCTCAGACTCACATTCATGTCTTCTCCCAACCACTCCAGTTTTATCAATGCCCCCTGACTCTTGTATTTTCTAACTTGCCCTTGCCTCTCCTTGACTGTGTATCCTCCTGTGACAGACCTGCTTTTCAGAATCATGTATTTCTTACACTCTTGGACTAGGGGAGAAAAATCAGTATTTTGTGTGATATAGTCTAGTGTCCAGAAATTCTGTTCAACATAGAAGATTTAAATATTACAAGCATTTTGTTCAGGTTTCATTTAAAAGAAGAGTTTGAAAGCATATGCACGTACCATTTTAAAAATCAAAAACAGAAGCAAGAAAAATAACCACACATCAGTTACAACTGCCTAAAGACATTCTAGTAATCTTGTACTGAACTTGGGCAAGGTTTGTCTTATTTATCTGGGAAACTTCTACCTAATAATTAGTGTTTCCTTGGCTAGCTTCAGCAACCTGTGGTCAGTGTGCCACATATAGTGAACTTGTGTGAAAGAATAGAATAGACCAGGTTGGAAGAGACCTTCGAGATCATCGCGTCCAACCTATCAACCAATCCAACCCACCTAAACAACTAAACCATGGCACCAAGCACCCCATCAAGTCTCCACCTGAACACCTCCAATGATGGTGACTCCACCACCTCCCCGGGCAGCCCATTCCAATGGGCAATCACTCTCTCTGTATCAAACTTCTTCCTAACATCCAGCCTAAACGTCCTCTGGTACAGCCTGAGACTGTGTCCTCTTGTTCTGGTGCTGGCTGCCTGGGAGAAGAGACCAACCTCTGCCTGTCTACATTCTCCCATGTTGTCTCTCAGGGAGTCTGAGTTTCTAAATTATGGTTGAAGATTCTCTTAGAATCTGAAGTTTTTAAATGAAAAACCAGATGAGGACACCATTTTGAGGCATGTGCTTGTAAAGTTTAGATTTTTCTAGTAGTCATGTGCCTAGGTAAATCCTTCACTGTAGCTAAAATACACTAATTGTAATATTGATTCACAAAATAAGATTTAATTGTGAAGATCCCTGACTATCTTCTTAACATTCTTCCATCACTTTTTAACCCAAAATATTTTCTAGTGTTAGCAATAAGACTTTTAGAATCTGAGAAATAAATCATAAAAAAAAAGGTTAAAACCAAGAAGTATTAAGAAAGATTTCCCACCTAGTACACAGCAATAAGACTATAAAGTGGAAAGGGTAGGGAAGTTAATTCAATAGCAGGACAAAAAAAAAAAGCTTACTGAGAATCTTTAAAATACATATGTAAGTGCTTTCTACCTTGTCTTTCACTATCCTTTGCAATATAAAACTAGGTCAAGTTAAAAAAAAAATAAAAGTCAAATTAAATTACCTGAGAACAATCTTCTGCATTTGAGTCTCTCCCATTATGATTCATATTCACATTACTGTCACTTACATTTTCATCACATTCGGTAACAGAAGGGGGACAGGATACAGAATGGAATCCTTTCTTGATAGTAGACTGTGGAAAGTGGCTAAATAATAAAAGAAAACTCAAACACTTTAATCTATACATTTACTTTCAAATGACAGTCCTCATAATTGCTGTTCTTAACAGAACATTGTCAAAATAATTTGTGCCTTCTTTATTTTGACAGCTCAATAGGACACAAAATCTATATATGCATATATTTTTTGTCATTGTTGGCTTGGCACTACACTCACACATCTATGCTCAAAAAGACTAAACTGCTGCACTCAGCTCTCAAAAAAACAAAACCCAAAACAATTGAGTCAAAATAGGATAATGCCAGAACTGAATAAATTTCTATGACCCCCTAGACCACAAAAAACAAGTTAACATGTGTGTATCATAAATGCGGGTAGGAAAAAAAATAACAAATGTTTTGTGTTAGAAGGGTTTGTGTCTTTCCCCTCAAAATAGGTCTCCATAGCTACCAGACAGCTAAAACACATTATAACCAAGGAAACCTGTGCAAGGCCTATTCTGCTTGTAGTAAGAGCAGGATCTGCTGCTAACTCTATGGGAGCAAGAAGCAGAAATTAGTGGAAATACAAATAACTCTTTGCTTAAGTGAACCAGGAGAACAAGATCAAAACAATGTTGCACGCATGCCAGTTAGACATAAATGTGTAATTGCGTTATTGCAGCAATAAAGAACAGACAAAAATGTAAGCATATGTTATCTAGTCCCCTTCTTAAGGCTTGAGATAATGAAGTATCAAGATCTTTAGCAGTAATGCTATCACAATGATCTTGGCTTTGAGTGTTCCAGAGTATTTTATTAGAAAAAAGCAAGAGATTAAAAGAGTTTCAATCTCAATGTGTATCTAAGTCCCTTATCTTATTTAGACAGTTATATTACTTCAACAAAATACTAATACTTGATATATATTTTTTGTAACTACCTGTTAATTGAATCGTAAGAGATTAAATGAACTGATTGCCATGGAAATTGAGTACAATGAACAAACTGTCCTTGACAAAACGGGGTAAGTTAACAAAGGAGCAATCTATTAAACATGACAAAACAAAAGAAATACCGACATTGCAGTGTCTTCTTTCTTATTGTTTTGATAACCTATCAGTTAGGTGGTGTTGTATTTCTACTACTATTTGAAAACAAACAATAAACAATTGAATGTCTTTTTAACCAATAAAATGCAACTATATCAGAATAACGATGATATATTCTGAATATCTCAAGGTAATTTCTTCTATTGACAAATGATGCTGTTCAACCCAAGCAATCAACATCTAATCGGTTTATTATCAACCCATTCAATCATGATCATTGGCCAAGAAGGTCAATGGCATCCTGGCCTGTATCAGGAACAGTGTGGCCAGCAGGAGCAGGGAGGTCATTCTGCCCACGTACTCAGCACCGGTTAGGCTGCACCTTGAGTGCTGTGTCCAGTTCTGGGCCCCTCAGTTTAGGAAAGATGTTGACTTGCTGGAACATGTCCAGAGAAGAGCAACAAAGCTGGTGAGGGCTTTGGAGCCCAAGCCCTATGAGGAGAGGCTGAGGGAGCTGGGGTTGCTTAGCCTTTAGAGGAGGAGGCTCAGGGCAGACCTTATTGCTGTCTACAACTACCTGAAGGGAGGTTGTAGCCAGGTGGGGGTTGGTCTCTTCTCCCAGGCAACCAGCACCAGAACAAGAGGACAGAGTCTCAAGCTGCACCAGGAGAGGTTTAGGCTGGATGTTAGGAAGAAGTTCTTCATAGAAGGAGTGATTTGCCATTGGAATGGGCTGCCCAGGGAGGTGGTGGAGTCCACCATCACTGGAGGTGTTTAGGAAGAGCCTGGATGGAGTGTTTGGTGCCATGGCTTAGTGGATTAGATAGTGTTAGATGATAGGTTGGACTCAGTGATCTCAAAGGTCTTTTCCAACCTGCTTAATTCTATTCTATGATGATAAAAATTCCAGTACCTGAAGGGGGCCTAGGGGAAAACTGGATAGAGACTATTTTTAAGTTGAAGACTAACAGAAATGTATTATACAGTTGCTCTCTGGAAATAACCTGAGACCCTGATACACTTACTGGTAATCCTTTTCTTGTCAATGAGCAAGTGTTATACTGAACATTGAATATGCTGATTAAAAGTCATACATGCATGACTTCCTGGAACCTCTTCTCTAAGATGCTTTCCTGTCTTCTTAAAACAACCCCTGTTTTCAGAGGTTTATAGAACTTCTGAACAGTCTTTAACACAAACCATTTATAAAATGTTGTATTTTGAGCATGAGCATCAGCTTGCACTCTCAGGCCTCTTGTAACTACTATAATGAAGCTAAAATAGACTGTTTTATTAAAAAATATTAATCATTCCGTGCCAACTATGTGATGCCCATGAAAGTACTGACTTTCATGGGCTGAAGTCAACAACTTCCTGGTTACAGGCAAGAATTGAAAAAGGCCAGTAGAAAACTTGAAAACTTGAAAGACAAAGAACATTCTCATTTTTAGTGAGAGTTAAGTATTGCACATCTTTGGGCTCACTGAGTGCTTTTCCCCACACAGACAGATTCCCAAAGAGGCTGGCATTCATTTAGAGGACTTTTAGCATAGTAGGGTTGGTCCTCCCAGGTGTGTGTGCATTCATCACCCTGGTGGGTCTTCTCACCAGCTTCTAATATAGCTGATTGTAGAGAGCAGCACATAGAGCTTAGAGCACCCCAATTTTTATCACCAACAGGAGCTCTGTACTGGATTCTCAAAAGAGGTATGTTTGTAACCCTCAGTGACAGGAGGGTTCATGTAGTTGCATGTATGTGCCTCTGTCTGTATGATTAGAAATTCTTGGGAATAGTTACAAGAAAGTGTTCAAAAATTTCTAAGCATTTATTTACATCTTGTAAGCATCCAGTAGAGTGGCTTATCTGTTGTGCAGCTGACACTGACTCAATTCATTGATGGCAAATTATGTGACATCAATAACACTCTGATCCAGATGTGCTTTGAACTATATAAACTAAGCCATTTTTTTCCCCGTGATACAAGTAAAACAGAAGCCATTGCACTTTCACAGTAAAATGGACTAACAGTGCAATGCTAATGCTGAAAATACATTGAATACTTACACATCAGTGGGTTTTGTGATAATATTCAATTTGTAATTCAGAAATGGACTAGCAATCTCTACATGTTCTTCAGGTTTCTTTACCACAAGCTCTGGAAAAAAACCAACTTGTTAAATACATATTTATAAGGAATATTTAATACCTGTATTAATTCTAGAAAATACTTTCTATAGAGGTTCACTGCAAACATGAGAATAGCAGAGAAAAACCATGGGTGGCTCTAAGTGACATACCATGAAAAAACTAAGTGCTGAACACACCGATCCCCAGTGTCTAGGGTGCTAAAAGTGTGCTTAACCTCAATGTAAGGTTATCCAAGGTAGCTAAGAACAACTACTGCAGCTTATTTTTATTAATTTTCTGTTTCTTATCCATTATTAACATGGCTGTAATGGTTTTATATTCACACTCTCTCATATCCCACATTTAACTCCATCTAGAGCCACACCTAGAACAAGTGTACTTCTAACACTGAATTATTGTGGCAGGACTAGTCACATACTTTAAACGTTTAAAAGATGTTCAGATGCTTTCAGATATCTGCATCACAGAGCTTCTGTGTTGCTTGGATAACAATCCCACTTCATTTTCTCCAGTAGCGTGCTTTTTTAGGAATAAATTAGGACACCTCTCAAAGCATTTAAGAAAGAACCAATACAAAGCAGACAGGGGAAAAAAAATGTAATCCTTTGGGAAGTTTCATTGAAATTAAGCTAAACAATGTCACATTTAGCTCTGAAAACGTTTTGACAGCTAAAATGTATCTACAAATTAAATTTAGAATTTTGAGTAGACAAACCTTGGGGTTCAGATGTCACAACAGTTTCCTTTTTCTGACGGAAAACCTTCCAACGAGGAACTGGTGGTGGTTGTGGTGGTGCTACCAGAGGACAGGATCTAGTTCTAGTGATGAGGACAGGATGGCTATATGTATGGCAAAGCCCATAGAGCCTCATTTTTTCTGAAGAATCAGCCTATAAAACATGGAAAGAAAATATGACTGGGGTCAGATCTCCTTTCTTGTCATATCGCTCTCACAAAAAAAGTACATAATGCAGACAAAAGCATCTTATGGATTGAACAACATCACAGACAGTTGATCACCTGATAAGGCTACCCAAAACCATTCTAATTAGAATTTGATATTCAATAGAAAAAAAAGTATAATGGAATACTTAGAAGTGTTTATATAGTTTATTTTTCATAATAGATTCATTGCTTCTTTCAAGTTTTTATATAACCATTATTTTAGGTGCTACAGAAAACAGAAGTGAAGCAGAATGAAGATGTAAGAGAACAGTGACAACATTTTGTTCTACACCAACATATTTAAAAATACTTCTAAGTAAAAATGTCCTTCATGCTGAATTTATAAAGTGGCAGAATTTCAAAAGCAACTGCCTTTTTTTTTTGTTGTTATTAACTTGTGAAATCTCCAGTTTGAACCAATACATCATTGACGTTAACCTTTTATACATTGCTTAATTTAGAAAACACACTAAAGGCACTGTGGTTGACCTGTATATAAAAGCCCTTAACAGACTTAAGAGTAATTTTAAATGTGGACATTGAGTGGTGCTCTTTCCATTAAAATAATAGTCCAAAACTTAGTATTTTTCAGTACTGAAAGTTCTGTTACAAGATTGTACATCCATTAAAAAATATACCTTCTTTTGCTTGCTAAATAATCTATAGTTTATATCTATAACATGCTTCTCAGCAAGTCTCTGACTGCTCCTGCTCATTGTCAAATGTTCTTGAAATTCTGTAATCACTAACTCTTCAGAAAAGAGTGTAGTTGTGATTGTCAGTTATTTGAATTGAATGCATCAAATTAAACTCTGTCAGGTACAGAAACCTCATCTGATCTCTGAGTTTAATAAAGGAATGGTGACTGGGTACACACATATTCAAGCAACTTAAAAATGCACATTAAAGTGTACAAGTTTAGCAAGGATTTTGAAGAAGATCAGTTAGGTGCAAAAACAGGAGAACTCGTCAGCTGCTGAGTAGGAGACACTCAAATGACTCAATTATTGATTTTTTTCATTCTATTTCAGCAAGCCTAAGACAACTAAATTCAAAGCATATCAGTCCAAGGACATACGTACTAGAAAGCAAAGCTAAAAGGGGTACTGCTAAAAGGAAATTCTGGAACCACTGCAGTCCATGGCAAAATTTCCTACAAATAGAAGGAACAACTCATACCATTGAATTCAGACTTTCAAACTTTTATTATTTCTATCAGTGCAGTACATCTCAGCCCTTGAAGCTTGAAAATGGGCTTTGGTAACCCACAACAAAATCCATTACACTGGTATATTTAATTTCTGTGTAATACCAGTCTTTACTAAAATACTGTCTTAGGCATATAGATTCATCCACCTCATCCTGTTTGGTCTGCCGTCCCTCCTCTGCAGTAGCTTCTGTTGCATAACAGATTGAAACCAAGAATCAAGGCATTAGGTAACAGGAAAGATATAACCCTACGTCACCCCTTCCAGTTTGCTTTTTTGAGTAGTGTGCTGGTTTGAGCTTTAAATGGAGTTTAAAAGCCCAAATGGTAACAGATTGCGATTCCTTCCCCCCTCCCTTTCCTGGTAAGGTAAAACAAAAATCAGGTAGGGGAAAGGAGAGATAAAGTTCACAAAAGAAATGGTCTGAAATCAATATGGAAGTAAAAGAGCTGATTTTTTAACAACAACAAAAAAATATATATAGCACAATAACAGGGAGGGTTTACAAAGGTAAGGGCTAAGGATAAATAGGAAAACACACAAAACCAAGCCTGGATGGCCTTGTAATCCTGGGTTGCAAATGGATTCAGTTCTTTAAAAAGCGTGGACGCAGCTTGGAAAGTAGGTCCCCACCACATGGTCAATGCAGGAAGTGGAAGCAGCAGCAGCAGATGACCTCTCAAGCAGGCAAAGAGATGGCAGTAAAAGATGTCTACCCTTTTCATAGGCTTGCTAGATAAGCAGGGGGACTAGGAATAGGACCACCTTTCACCCAGGGGACCCCTCCTCCTGGCAGGGGAAAACCCAAGTCTCCCTCTGCCCACCTGGATCAAGTTTCTTTTGTCCACCTGGGGGCTGAGTTCTTTCAGCCCCAATCAAGGATGGGTGTAACCTAGCACAAGTAGTATTGCTTATTATTAGCAAATAAACAGTATTGTGGGAGACTTTAAAGTAAATTAATAATATTTCAGAGAACAAGCTAGTCTTCAAAACAATATAAAATACACAGCACAATTATGAAAAAGAAAATAGTACAAGAATCAAGAGCAGTAAGAGCTTCACACCTGCAAGTCATTTTTGGAAATTTCTTATAGTCTAATAATTATGTACAAAGAGTTAAATATAATTAATAATCAACCCAAGAAAGCCTGCTCTAGCATCATAAACAGCTTTAGGTAGAGTGTGAGTGGCTAAGTGGAAATTGTTTTTACCCCAGCTGCATGAAGTCTCTTCTTCCAGGCAATCAGCACCAGAACAAGAGGACACAGTCTCAAACTGCACCAGGGGAAGTTTAGGCTTGAGGTGAGGAGAAAGTTCTTCACAGAGAGAGTTGTTAGCTGTTGGAATGTGCTGCCCAGGGAGGTGGTGGAGTCAACATCCCTGGAGGTGTTCAAGAGGGGATTGGACGTGGCACTTGGTGCCATGGCTTAGTAGTCATGAGGTCTTGGGTGACAGGCTGGACTTGATGATCTTTGAGGTCTTTTCCAACCTTATTGATTCTATGATTCTATTAAGTGGTACATATTCTCCAGCTGTTTTCACCATTAATGGTAGAAATAGTTATAAACATGTTGTTTCTTATAGAACAACAAAACAGAAATTGTGTATCACAGAAGTAATTAACTGTAGTCTTAATAACATACCAAAATTCATGTTTTTCAAGTAGCCCTACAAATAATTAGTCTTTCCCTTCAGAAGCATTTCATCATGATACATTTTTGAGTCCACATCTAGTCTCCCAGGAGACTTCATCTCCTAGGATCCAGAGGAAAGTGAAGTAAAATGGAAAAAGTGAGCAGGCTGTGGCAGGAAAATGGATGCTCAGAGTGCAGAAGTACTGAAATGTAGATTTAATTAATAGGCATTACCTGCTAACTGCTTCACTGCACTAATTTTATTATTTTTGTTACAACATAGTTACTTATTTTCCAAGTGTTTCATTTTATAGCAATCTGAAACATGGAATCTTACCATTTGCCCTAATGTAAAAACATCCTCTTCAAACAAATGTAGTGGTATACAGCCAGCATAGACGACCATTTCTGGATGGGTTGACACAGACAATTCTACAGAGAAAACATTAACATGCTTTAGAAACAGGTAAACAGTAAGTAATTTTTTTTTTCCTGGTTTATTCTTTCTCTACCTTAGTTTTTCTTCTTTGTCTGGCTGTTATTTCATTCAGAACAAGAGCTCATTGTAAAGGTCTCAGCAGAGAAGCCATGGATAGAAAAAAAACACATTGTTCTAATCCTTACCCGTTTAGACCACCACCAGCTTATGCATTTTTCACTTTTTTGACAAAAATCATTAACATAAAATGCAGCAGGTCAAAGAGAGCTCTTGCCATTTTTCTTTTCTCCTCAAATAAAAGAAAAAAATTAGATGCTGCCATGAGGAAGACAATGCATGTGAGTAGACACATTAAAAACATAATGATCAGTCAGTACTATCTAGAGACTTCTCATCAGTGAAAGCAAAATTTGATCTTGCCTACAAGAGGATCAAAAGCTACAGACCCAGCCACTTCTGCCAATGGATATGAAGACTGAGATAAGCACTTTGAAAAATGGGACTGCTTGTAAACCAGTGCTACTGCTCTTTTCTGCCAATCAGATGGAAACATGCAGTTCATGATGGCTGCTTCAGAAAGTGTAAGGGTGTGACCCCATAGTTTTTATCCCACATGCCTTACAAATAATTTCTTTCCCCTGTAATTCTGCCATAGACAAGACAAAGCAGGGGCTCATTCACCTTGTTGCTCCTAAAAAACTGTTGCACTAGGCAACCACTCAATCATATCTGTATCTGTGAAAGAAGCTGTTGTTAATTCCTGAATTATGAAAAGAAACCAAGGCTGTCTGGCTGACAGCCAGGTCACTTATCCTGAAGGGAAATTAAAACGTCTGAAAAATACAGTACCAAAAACTATAAACCAATTGTTTGACCTTAAAGTCAGTTCACAAAGAAGGATCTCTCTCTCTTTTTCCTCAGTCATCTAAGAAAGCATGTGAAGACAGGATTTCAGTACACAAATTGTAACACCTGTTCTTCATCAGAATGTTTTATTCTTGTTCCCTTCAGTTCCACCTCAAATAGAGGGTAATTGCTTCCTATGTTTAGAAAGTATTCAACTAGAAGAGGCCCCAAGAACAGTTATTTTCTGTGAAATAGAATAAAAGAATGCTGCCAACATACAAAGAGAAAAGTAAAAGGGAAAAGAAAGTGGGAAGATAAATTGTATTTTCCATACACTTCTCTATCAGATTTTAAATCCATCTATTTAGAAGATATTCAACTTCTTTTCTTAAAGCAGTAAGAAGTGCCTAGTTCTTAAATATTCTTACAGAAATTCAATTACTCTATTGAATACAAGCATATAGTAAGCCTGAGTTACTTCACAGTGAATTCTTCTATTTCTCACTGCATGCTTGTGATTCTCACACTAAGCACAGATCTTGTATTAGCATTGAGTTTCAACTTCTCAAAATAAAGGCTGTTTTCTAGGTTTGGTCTCAGTCCCTACTGACATAGGTGAAGTTACCAACACATCAGTAGTAACTACAATGTCCTACACATTACAGAATAGTGTGTGCCAGAAGGCACACCAATACCATTGCTTGTGAGAAGTATTTCTCGAATAAAAGTGTTTAATCAAACATCAGGCCAAATGTAAGGCTGTCATAGCCAGCCCAATGGGTTGTGAAATAAAATGTCTGCAGGGCAGACAAACAGCAATGAACAAACTATTAAATCATGCAAACGATTAACCAATCACACCATATTCACATCAATACCACCATTACAATACCAGAAAGACTTCATATGTTGTGCCAGTACCTTTAAAGAATATTATTTGATCCTTTTCTACTGAAAAAAATAAAAATAAAAATGAGGAGGATGTATATAAATTATTTGTATATAAATCAAGTGTACTGTTGATTAGCATGAATTCAGCATCTGAAGAAACTTCTTGAAACAAATATCCTTGACAAAATTGTCATAATAGATGATGAATATTATAACAATACAAAACACCCCACTATATTCAGCACAGCCTATTATTTAGAATAGAATAAACCAGGTTGGAAGAGACCTTCAAGATCATCGTGTCCAACCTATCATCCAACACTACCCAATCAACTAAACCATGGAACCAAGCATCCTGTCAAGCCTCGTCCTGAGCACCCCCAGCGACGGCAACCCCACCACCTCCTCGGGCAGCCCATTCCAGTGGGCAATCACTCTCTGTGTAAAACTTCTTCCTAACCTCCAGCCTAAACCTCCCCTGGTGCAGCCTGAGACTGTGTCCTCTTGTTCTGGTACTGGTTGCCTGGGAGAAGAGACCAACCTCTGCCTGACTACAACCCCCCTTCAGGTAGTTGTAGACAGCAACCCCTGAGTCTCCTCTTTACGTCCATCACTTTGGATTTAAAGATTCTGCTGTGACTTGTTAAAAACTTGAATCTTTGTAGCTGCTTGTGTTTCGCATTTAATGTAAATTTATTTACAAAGGGCAACCACTACACAACCTGAATAAATGTTTGTGTCCCTGGAAGAAGGGAAAGTAAAATTTGAACTGATTCATATAATATATAGCTACCTAGCCACTTCAAAAGAAAAGCCAAGAAGGAAAATTGTTGTCTTTAATAGTTAATTGTTTATATTTTAAAAGAAAAAAAAACCATAAATTTTAAAGACTCAAAGAATTTTCTCACTATATCTTAGTATTTCACCTACATATTTGTCAAACAAGAGCTGATATTGAGTTTTAACTTTCCAATACACTTTAGTTGGCTTTCAATATTCTTCATATCAGGTGTACAGGTCATATGTTAACTTCTGTTGTGTTAGTCATGGTTTAGCTTTACCTACTGAAGAGTGATTTTTCAGACTTATAAAAAGCAACCAAACAAAAAACCCCCAAACAAACAAATTGACACAAATATTGCTGAATGATAATATCTGTTTGAAAAATCAGAACACATTATAAGGCTTCAGTCCCTAATTCAGTGAAAACCTTTGAGTAAACAAATGGAAAATTAAAAGAATGCTTGTTATGTATCTCATTGACTCTGATGGTTAATACTGTACAATTCAACAGCAGAATTTCTAGGATTCATCACTTGCATCCTTCTGCTTCACCTTTGCTTTCTTTTCCCCACAACATACACAAGTACTGGTCACGCTCCTTACATGAAATGTCCACTTCTCATTCCCCAATACCTACCGCTAAAGCAACCACATTCCTGCAATAAATTTTCAATACATTTTCAGCAACTTCCCAATATCCTGCATAGATTGACTTTACCTTTTTAAATTAAACAGAAATTACTGCAATACTATTCTTAACATAAGTTACAGGATTTTAACAAGTTAGAATTAATCCAGTCTGTAATACAGCCTGTAAAGAACTGCAATTTTGGAACATATTAGTAGGTTTAACCTCAGCTCAAGTTCAAAATTAAATGAAAGCAAAGCCTTTTGCCTTACATATATCTCCTGTTTGCATTTTTAGCTTCAAAAGAACAGGACTTACTTTTAACTAAGGCCTGAAGAGAGCGCTGGGCTTCTGGCAACTTTTGTGGAGACTTAAGTGCTACCTTGTTTTTTTCCTTTTCTCCTTCTCTGCTTTTCTTTTTTCCAGTTTCTCCCTTCTCTGCCTTCTCTAACATGAAAAATAAATATTAAATTATTATTCTTCCACATACAAGCTATGAACCATAATAGCTCATACTGTATAAATGCTTTCATGATATTTTAGATAACTTTAAAAAAAGAGTCAACCACACACTAGTTCAAGCCAGGTGTGCTGGCAAATAACTAATATTATTCAGTTAAAACAACACCTAAAAAAAATTGTTAAGCTGTAAATGCAGATTTGTTGAGAAGAGGCCAGAGAGTCTTTGGCCCCATGTAGCAGTTAGTGCACAACTTTCATGTCCCTACTATAATAGTTCCTTAATTTCTGGCACTATGTCAAATATTTCCTTTGTGTCTTTGCTCCTGTAAATCAGTAATTTAAAAAGAAAACAAAAAATTCTAGCAGAGAGGAGACAGATTCCCAACAGACATCAAAAAAAGAAAGTCTCCCAAAATTAGAACCTTCCTTCAAGAATTAGAACTTAGACTATAAGAAAATATATTTAAAACGAAAAAAAACCACCAATCCCAGACATTAGCAAAGCATCTGAACAGAGGTAGAGTATTCCATTGGGTGAATGACAGTGCTCATCCCAGTGGCTGCATCCCTGCGCATGTCTATTCCAAACTCTGAAATATCTACTACCAAGGTGAGTGGGTCATAAAAATGACAGCAAAAATTCTTAAGAAAAATTACCCCTCAGGGCTCTTCTAGTATTTTCATAACACTTTTGACATTATGACTTAGTATTTGGGATTCAAAGTAGGGAAGGCAGGGATTTTTCTGAAAATCTAGGAAGAATTAGAAATTTCAGTATGATTTTTGACCTTCCAGAAGTATTGGAAGTGTTGTGAAATCCCTGCCTTCAATTTAAAAAGGATCAACTAAGAAAACTCAGTTTAAAACATAAACATTTAAGAATACACTGGAACAAATAAGTATCTAAACTTAAGTTTTTTCGTTTAAATATAAATAGGATTAAGCAGCTGTTGAAGAAAAGTAATACTTTTACCTAATAGTATAAACCTAAAAGCTGCTATAAACAAAAAAATGCGGGTAGATAATAGAATCTAATTGTCAGAGTCTTCAGCAGGTGAAATGTATAATTTATTGATGGTCAGAGCAGTGTTCCCTTAAGGAAACGGTAACCTCTCTTATCTCTCTGCTAGGAACCAGTCTTAGAGAAATGGCTGCGAGAGAGCTGAACAAATCTCTGCCATAAATGAAGCTCTTTGCAAAATGTAAGAGAGACTGTTATTGCTTCCAATGAGCTTTATAGATAAAACTTTTTTGATTTTACATCATTGCAACACGCACAGGAGCAGTGCCTTCCAAGAAGGAAGAAGGCAGTCAGGAGCACCAGGAGGCTAGTATAGGCGAACAAGGTGCTCCTATGCTTACTTGGGCAAAATAGAGTCTATAAGCAATGAAAGTGAAAATGGGCCACGTGGGAGGACTACAAAGAAATTATCCAAGCAGCCAGGGATCAGGTTAGGAAAGCAAAAACACAGATAAAATTACATTTGGCTAGGGACATAAAGGGGAATAAGAATTATTTCTTCAGGTACATCAGTGACAAAAGGAAGGCTAAGGAACATGTGGGGCTTCTCCAAAAGATCTGGTCATGACAGATACTGAGAAGGCTGAGGTGCTCAGTGACTTTTCCTCAGTGTTCACCTGCAGGGGCTCTAGCTGCACCACCCAAGCTCCAGAATACACAGGTGAGGAGAGAAAAAAAGCAAGATTTGCCCACTGTAAGCAAAGATCAGCCAGACAGCCTCACCTTTAAGGTCCCTTCCAAGCCAAACCGTTCTATGAATCTATTTTCAGTGAAACAAACCCACAGAGGATTATAAAGCTCATTTGAAGCCAGAGGTTTTGCTAACTTCATTCATGATTTTCCTGCAAAGATAACACTGCCTAAAATTACAGACCTTTACCAATTTTATCAGCTTTCTCAGGTTTATCTGATTGCTTATTCACTGTATTCACTGTGTTTTTTAACTCCGAGACTTCAATCTCTTCAGGTTTTGTATCTGACTGAGGAATATCAGGTTCTGGAGTTTTCTTATTTGGCAACCTGAATTCTGGCACAAGCTCTTTCAAAAAGCCCCAGACTTTGTCCAAGTATTCAGGCCTATAAAGAAAACAACAACAACAACAAAAAGATCCACACATGTCAATGGTAGTGACACTTGCAGTATGAGAAGAAAGTGTGATTTACATTTAGACACCACCATATACTACCACTGACAGTAAAACTCTCAGAAAAGCCACTAGGTTATTCTAGTATAATACACATGCTTGATTTTGTGTATTAGCCAATTTGAGATATAGATAATGGTCAGACCCACAAAGAAAGAAATGGTGCCTAGAGAAGCATATAAATAAGCATTATTTTTAACGTTTTTAGTAGATAAAAGTTGCAGTAGGGAACTTCACACCATGTAACTTGCCTCTGGCTCTATACTTTAAAAAAAAAAAAAAAAAGGGGGCAATTAGGATAAAATAGTCTAGAAGTTTCAGCACAGATAGTTCCATGCCTCTTCCACTTGATTCCATCCGCTATTAACAGCTTTTTATGACATGAATCGACAGCTGCAATCATATTGGTTCTCTGCAGAAATTCAATGATTGCAGAAACAAATTAAAGCTGAGTAAGCTGTTCAGGGTCACAAATAAAGTTTCATGCAAACCAATTGCATGCAATCAATTAAAAGAAAAAAAAAAACCAAAGAAAAGTAATTGATTGTAGAATGACTCAAAGCTTTACTATACTACTACTGTAAAGACTGTACTATTCACATTTTCTTATATCAGCGTATAATACTTTTGCATGAAATACCAGAGTCATAAATATTGTTGCATTGTGGGTTTTTTTCTGTTGACAGTTGTAAAATTAACTGGATAAAGACACAAAATTTACATTAGTTGGAAATCTAAATCCAGGGGCTCCACACACACTACTGTGAGACACAAATATATCAGAAAAACTAAATCACAAGCACAGCCTGGGACATAAAAATTGCTTAAATAAGTGCTAAAATACTTTTTTTATTGAACTTAATACTGAAACACCATCATAAATAAACAACTATACCTAAATAAATTAGATAACAAATAGCTGTGGTTTATATATATGCTTTTTTTTTTCATTAGAATGTATAGATCAAAAGGCAAAAAGTGTAATTTAAACAAAAGTCTAAATATTTAGACTATTACTAGATGACTAATATCTTGGTCATTCAGTAAAAAGAATGTCAAGCTGAAAAATTAGAATATCTCATCTTTAAACAGAATTTAAACACAGAGGAAACAAGAAAAACTTTATAATAGGTTGGAAATAATAGTTTTGCTTGGAAATAAAGGTGTATCAACAGTTCCAATATGAAAGGTAAAAACACCATATTGACTGAGGCTGATTACTTCTGAATTCATGATGTATCCTTTCTATAGAACTTTCAGATATAAAGTTATTATTAGTTACAAACTTTATCACAAATATACATCAGTTTAATGGGAAAAATAGCTTTACAAGCAACTGTATGGCAAAGAAAAATACAATAAAATTTAACACCCCTTGAAGGCACATTTCACAAGTGCCAAAATCAAAAGTTTTACATTTTCCAAAATCGATGCTGAAGGATTTTTACAGATCAGTTTTATTTCTCATAATTCCTTCTAGAATTAAATATTAAGCAAGTAATAAGCAAATTGTTATTAGAACAACTTACTGGAGAGGAATAACTTCTGGTATCCATCCGGTCAGTGTATGTAGAACTGTAAATTCCTCCAGCTCTCTTTTCCCAGTCCGTACACTACAAGATAGAAGTAGACATTACACAGAACTATACTATAATCAACTCAAAATAAACTGTGTAATCCAAATTGCTTTCTGTAGGAGCAAATCCACACACAACAGCTTGGGGGGGTGGGGAGGATAAAAATAATTACTTGCAACATGAGGAGTTTTCCAAACCACTGATGACAGCTAGCCAACAAAGCCCAATTTGCTTTTATGCCTTTGCATCACATCCACTACTTTAGTGTTCCCTCTGGTACAACAGCATTGCTTGTGAATTGTTAGCATAGCAGCATGCTATGCATACTTGCACACAGTAAAGCCCCCTTTTTTCAGGGCTTGGAATATGGATTTGAAAATTCTCATGCTAGAAGAGGGATATGGATCTATAACTTCGTTTACCTGACCAGCTGCTTTAACTCCCATGTTATTATGCACAAGCTGACTGCATTTTCAGTGTACTGCACTCCACTCTTTCAAATTAATACAGTCTCATACTCTCTAGAGAAATTTCTGATTGTAGATCCTCAGAGGATCAAGCCTAAAGATGCCAGCAGCTGGCAATGACTAACCCTTATACTCTGGAGAATGCAGTATTTAAAACACATTCCTGCAAACAGTTTCCTAATAGACAGCCCAAGGCAACTCCCTAGCCTTTGTATATGTACTTAAGATCACCCTTGTGACAAACATAACTTGATAGGACCAAACAAGGAAACCTGACTACCCACACCAGTGTTTTAAACTTGGCATCCACTGCTCATCTCATAGGAACCTGTGACCACAAAACAACTGCCTTTCAGGTCCGTTTTAGGGAAGTGGATCACTATTCAGCCCACGACAGCAGAACTGTAGCAAAAGCATCAACAAGCAGCTTAAAATAATCTTTTCAATGCTGGCTAAGCCAATACTGGTAAAGGCTGACAGTTAAAACTTGGCAAAAATTTATTGGGCATTTTAATTTGGCAGATAACCACATGCAAACTTTTTAGGAACATTGGCAAACAGATCAGGGAGAGTACTCCAGTTTCTTTGTGAGGTTTTCTGTGCACGAATTTTCAAACACACTGCACCTTCTGTAGGTACAGAGCATTTTGCTTTATTGATTTATGGTGTTGACTTGCAGAAATGTGTATATTTGTTATTATTAAAACAATGACCAAAATATGTTTCTCATGTATACTAAACAAATTTTTGCAAATTCCAAATTACTTCAAAAAACAAAGCACAAGTGAGATGACTAAACATACCTAGTATTTGCCAGCTTAATAATAGCTTTGGACAGCAACATTGGCCAAAGTTCAACTTCACAGGTTGTAACTGGTAGTAATAAACTATCCACTTCATTGAATGGCATAGTGTCATCAACAGTGATCTTTCTCCAGCACCCCTATGACAGGGGGAGAGAGAGAAAAGAAGAATAAAACACTCAGTTCATGGGCTGGAAACAGAACTTCTATGCAAGAGAACTTTCAGCACTTTCCCAAGAACCCAATTGTAGCATAATTTTATATTACATTTAGCTTTAAAAGAAGTTCTCATATAATAATCTGAGAAACACAGAAACAGTACTCATCACAATATTTTACTGCTGTAATTGCAATTAATCTAATTGCAGCTATTTCTAAATATATTTCCTCTCATGTGCATACATTCATTTCTGTTTCTTCAGCTACCATGACAGATGCCTAAGAAACAGTAATTATCAAAAAGAGGCTTAACTAAGATGTCAGTTTTTGCAAATGCTTCTTTAAGGTCTTAGTCTAGCAAAGATTTTTCATATGAGCATTGCTTCCCAGGAACTACCTGAGGATGTTGATTACAGTGGTTAGCACCATGGAAAGCATTAAGACAGTGTTTTATACAAAACACTACAGGAAACAGCAAAAAATGACCAAATGTAAGAAATACCCATATTTCCAGGATAAGAAACAAACAGGTAAGGCACTGATGTCTCCAATTCCAGATCTTTTATTAGTAAATTGAGCTTGTATCCCACAAAATAATCTTGCCTACCATTTCCCAAAACAGTCTCTATCCTAGTGATCAAAAACCAGGCTTATTAGAATTAGTGGGGCAATAGCAAGTACTTCTGTTAACTTACCCACAAAATAACAAAGAATGACCAAATCAGAAAAACATTCACCATATGTTATCAAAGCTTGCAAACTTACTACTCTCTGTTTGTAACTAAAGTATGGCTTCAAGCTGAAATGCCCATGATTAACTTCATGTGAGTTTGTCTAGGTTTAGCCCATACCTGGGAATGAACTATATCAGTTACTCTATCACCAAATGACTCCATCCCAGCAGAGCACAGAAATCAGGAAAAGGAGAGAAGATTCACAGATGGAAATGAAAACGGATTTAATGACACAGCCAAATTAATACCAACGTTAATATAAAGCTATATGTAGCCCAGCAAAAGTGCAGCAGTCACATTAGCCAAAAGGAAGAGGAGCAGATCGAGAGAAAAGCCAAGCAATAGACTCCTCTCTCCCCCACAAACTTCCTCCTTTACACTGAGTGTGATGCTCATAGTATGGGATACACCTGTGAGCCAGCTCAAGTCAGCTGTCCTGGCTGACTGGAAACTACTGATGGCCTGCAGCTGGTCTGTTATTTTGTGCCAGCAAAACCAGGACAGAGCGCTAGAGGTTCCAGGAGAAAGAAAATTTAGGCCATGTGGCAAAGATACCCAAAAAAGTATAAAAAAGGCTAACATATTTTTTTATGACTAAAACTATTACCTGATAGCCAAAACTAAGTTTTTAGTATTTCCCATGTTTGAAAAGGACCTAGTAAGTGAACTAGTCACATATACATCTCCTCTTTCAACAATCGCTGAAGTTTAATAGAGTGAGCAGTACAAGTTGAAAGATAAAAACTGAAGAGATATTTGGCAATTCTGTGCATGTAATTCCTAAAAGGCAATAGTATTTTTTGCAAAATTAGCACCATCATTTTTTTTCCCTCTTTGCCAATTGCTCACCTTTTATACTTAATAAATAATAGTATCCATACTGCAATTATTTTCCATCACTGATAACCTTTTCTTAGCATTTCACTATCATCTTTAGAGTTAAATATGCTGGTTTAAGGAAATAAGACACCAGGAGAAAGAAAGAAAAATATGTGGTGCAGAAGGTTTATGGATAGGAAAAAAATAAATAGTGGAAATAATGATACAAATACAATAAACTTGAGCAACTTGTGTTTCATTAGGACCTTTGGACTGCTTAATCAACTGTCTCCCTTGTTTTGGCTGTTCACTTTTATTCATGAGCACAGATTTCTGCTTTTTGCTTTTTAAATAATAAATTTTTAAAAAGGCTTTTAAGCACTTGGTAAGATTTTGTTTTCTTTTTTTTTTTTTTTTAAGTACAAATTTTTCTGTTTCCATGAATTCTGTTTTTATAGAAGTCCAATAGGATGCCTTTGAGTTTTCATGAACATGTCCAACTTTACACTTCCAACTGACTGTTTCCAAAATATTTTCAAGTTTGGGCAACTGGAAGTTCAATAGGGTCAATTATGCTCCTTAGTGCTTTCTGATACTCTGCAAAAGGCAAATGTAACCAAAATAACCCTAACAATACAGACAACTTGTAACTTTGGGGTTAGTGATTATTTATTAGTATGAGGTTCAACATTAAGTTATTCTCCCTGTTGACTGCAAAATATATTGAGACATTATTGTCCCCACAGAATGTTTTGGTTCTACCAGTACATCTTCAGTAAATAGTCCTCACATTTGAAGTCTTTAATGGTATTTAAATACAATTGTACACAAATAGCTCTGTAAAATCATCCAGCTGAGTTACTTAATAAAAAAACATTCTTCATGCAAATGACTCTGGGAAACATTTGAATCAAACCTCTATATTCACTGTACAGAAACAGAAACACCTTAAGTTCTATTTTGAAACAATGCACATAATATCAGCAGATAAAATTAAGATTGAAACAAAAAAGGGGTAAAAGTTACTGAGTGAAAATTCCAGTCATACAGTTCATAGTGCAGGGCAAACCTCACAATCAGCCTTCATATTTTTCTCCCTAGCAAAACTGAAATGAGACATACCTTTCTGGTTTTTTTTTACAGTAGAAGCCAAGTAACACTGAGTATTAAAGGATATCCCAAAATACTGACAAGAAATACTCTCATAAAACAAACAAAACACATAAGAAAAAAGAGGGGAAAAGAAAAAACTTCTGTAAATGTGCCAAATCAAAAATAATTTAAAATAGACTATATGAGGACATGTGACTTAGAAATAAAGCCCTGCAAAAATGTGATGTAAAGCATCACATACACCTCAAAAGAACTACAAATGGTGACTACTAATCACTCAAATTAACATTATTTTAGCTACATGCTATAATATGATACAGAATAAACCAATTGCTTCCTGTCAAATGTACTCAAATTGTGCTTTGGACTAAGGAATGACAACGAGAACTGCTGCTCAGTACAAAAAAATGTTACAAATATCAGAAAAAAATATTTCAATAGGTAGCTTGAACATATGCAACACTAGCAACCACCATTATTGGATCCTCTTTCTGTAATGTAATAAAAAACAGTCAAATATACTGTAAATGTAGCATCTTGTTGCAGTGCTCAGAATAAAAACCCAAACATCTATCCATCAGCAAAATTCTACATAATCTATGAAAAAGGATTAATGCCTTTTCAATAACTGTATTTTATCAAGTTCTAAGTTGTACAGAAATCACAGGAACTATAAAAGGCATTTTTATTCACACGCATCAACAATTTGTCAACACTTCTATTCCTGCAAATCTGTATCTTTTTGAAAAGAATAAATACTTACCCTAACCATTAAAATTCGCCATGCTAGCTGCAAGTTTAGAGATTGTTGGATCGAAGTACTTACCATCCAATGAAGTTTCACTACGTATTTTCCATAACTATTGTACAAAGGCATATGTTCCTTGGTAGCTTTACATAAGGCATAAATGTGTTCCCATGGCTTCCACGAAAGTGTGGATGTTCCATTAGTTAAGTTCTTTTCATTGAGGATCCTCCAGACTGTGTAAATGTCACTTACAATCCATCTCATCAGCTGAAAACCAGAGAAAAATAGAATATTTTTTTCCAGCTTATCTCTTGTAGAAAAATAAAATCAAGTTATAATACAAAGATCAAAGGCTAAAACATATCTTGTTTTAAATAAAGAAGTGACAAAGTGTAGCTACTGTTTCATGCAAAAATTAATTTCACTGGAACAACTTTTCTTAAAATTGTCATCTCTTTCTACATTAACATAAATTGAAACTAAGTAAAGGCACAATATAAATTATGCTGCCTATCACTAAATAAAAATAAGGACATATGATTTCAAAATAAATTATGTTACAGGGCTTGTGAATTATCACCTGTTTAATAGCTTATTACTAATAATAAGCTACTAAATAGCTGCTAAAAATCAGTATTGGCTTTAGTACTTGTTATTTGTACACAATCAAAACCAATCCCAAATTAGTAAAAATATTTATTAATTTAAAAAAATTTAAAATAGAAACTTTCACTGATCGTGTTTTTTAATATGGCTTTCTAATATGAAGATTTCTGATGTGTGCTATAGTTTCACAAGCATTGTAAGGCCATTATAGTGATTTATATAACCAAGAATGAGAATAAGCTTTTACTACAAGAAACTTGCCCAAAAATTCATTAATGGTTCTGTGGACAGTAAAATTTACATAATCTGTTTTCTGGTGGCTTCCTTCCCTACACTCTCACTGGTGATGAATTTTGAATTTTCATTGAAGCATTGAATGAAATAGAAATTATGAAGTAATATTCTATTCAACAAAGCATTCAGATGCTTTGGTTCTACTTGCTGTATAATTTTCTCTGATCTGTAGAAATTCAGTAAACAATTATTCAACTGGAGAGAAGGAAAAGATTGGCTGGGTTACAGACATTAGCACATATATGCAAGCACACAAAATCCATGACTACAGGAAAGCTTGAATGAAAAATATAAATCCTTTCTAATATATCTTTTATTTGTTCTTACCTTTAGAGAATATTATCCTGCAATAATTTTCATAGTTCATAGACTGCATAGTTAAAAAAACCCAAACACCTAAACAGGTTTGTAAGCCCTCTTACTAACATTGCTTTAATTTTTCAAATTCTAAAAGGGAAACAACAATTACACTAATCTAGGTGATTTATTGCCACTTTGTACCTATCATTCTTTCCTCCTTTGCAATTTATTTCTTCATTTTAGAAATTTGGAGTGAAATAAAACAAAAAGTTTCAAATACTTAAAAAGCAAGGAAAAAAATTATTAAGGAACAGTAATGTACTTTTACTTACCTCACTACAAAATATATGCTCATTTGCTGAAATGAGGTCAAATGAGGTTTCATTTTGGACAACCACAGGAATCTAGGAGGAATTAGTTAAGTCCATAAAAAAATGAAAACAAATTTTTTTACAATAGTGACATAAAAATAACAGACAATTGGGAAACATTTATTAGACATTTACAAACTAAAGGCCATTCGTATGCAAATCTTGTAGCTGCTTTTGTATTTCTGAAAAAAAAAAGGTCTTGAAATGTAGATGTTCAGAATTTTTAAACTATTATTTTTACCACAAGACTTTTAAAGAGTACCAAACTAAAAGATTACACACATAAATTGAGATTCCCTCAATATATTCATAGCTCTGCATTTAAATAATTATCACCACACTGTCTCATACTTTGAGATTACCTTGTCTTCCCTCTTCCCAAGATTCAAAGGCAAGGGTCTCCTCGTGGTCATTTAGAGAGTGGTATTTTCAGTATGAACTCTTTTGACTGTATGATATACTTTTTATGACAATTACTTGTTTATATGGGTTTTTTTGGGTCTGTGTTTCTTGGGTTGGTTTGGATTGGGGTTTTTTGTAAGCAGTTTAGAAATAATGTGCTAGGACTGTAGTTTATTGAACTATATATATCTGGGCCTCGCATCATGTACTCGTGCTCATTGCTTTAGTCTTTGATTACCACACTAAATAGGCTTGTTCATGCTTCTTTTATAGTTACTAATGGATTAGGTAGCACATATCATCTTAAGAGCCTTTGACCACTTCACATTTGCATTATATTTTTTACAACTTCTAACATTTCTAGTAATCATAACTTTTTGGTTCAAGATACATTAGACCAAAACAGGCATCAAAGTTTCAACCTGGTCTTAAAGAAAAACTAACTCTTTCTTCATAGTGATTTAAGGATAGATTTTAAAAGCTATTTTTTTATACAGATACACGTTTCCATGGCTTTCTGGGCTGCCAGCTCTGTTTTGCCCTCATCTTTCAGATACCTCTACTCAGTTTATGCATTTTGGCAGTGTTTCTCATCCAATCTTTTGGTCTTGTCAATTTCTCCCCTGACCTCCTCCTCTCCTAGTTCCATTAAAAATTAAACTTGGACCTGTTTAGTGTCTAGTTAATAAAAAATAGAACTGACAAACTGACAAAAGGAAAACTGACAAGCCTGAAAAAGCTGGAAGGGTGGTCAAAGTGTTTTAAAACTTCAGCATTTCATCTGAATCAAAAATTGTTTAAAACTTAGATTAGCAGCAGCACTGGAGAACACTAACCTTTGAAATGGTTGGCTGTTTTTTTTGGTTGGTTGGTTGTTGGGTTGTGGTTTTTTTGCAATTAACTTTAAAAGCAAACTGAATAAGAGCATAATTTTATATGTTAGGGTTACTTTCCAGACCAATATTGTCAGATATGTGGACGTATTTTGTATGTACACCGGGGAAATACAATAGCTGAAGTGACAAAAGGTACTGTATTTCTGGTAAAGCTAATTCATGAGCTTAGGACAGATAGTTACTTGAGATACCTGATCAAGGGAAGCCTTAGCTGAAACAAACAGAACTTGTTTTGCCATGACACTGATTTTTAAGTGAGAAAACAAGAACACAAAGGAAAAAAAAGCATCTCTCTGTCCAGATGTCTTCTAAATGAATGTGGAGTCAAAAGCAAAGCAAACTTACAAGGATACAATACAACGGTATTTTTTTGTACCAGGAGGTGCTAGTCCATATGATCCTGGTAAGAAAGGCACTCAGACTCTGTAAAGTATCATTTTAAATGTCATTGTTGTTAGAGTTAACTGAAAGGTTGTTCACATAAGAACTTGCTGCTGCAGCCAGATATAGGTAAGGGGACACAGGTGGTGTAGTTACTGGTAACAAGCAGGACTGCCTGCAGGCTCCTCCCTTAACAGCGAGATGTCTGAGTTTCTCCAGCAACCAGAGATTACACCCAACACCATGCAGGCCTCAAGGCCAAACTCTGTGAGCAGCACAGGTTAGCTGCTGTATGCATCACTGACTCATCAGTGCACAAAAATTTACTGGACAGGATGACTATGCATGGCCAAGCAAGGTTTTATCCATTGAATGAATTTCTTCTGCTAATTTTGCACTACTTGTGACATAGCTAAGCAAGTGGGATTTTTTCATTATGACCTTGCTTGTTTCTTACCTTATTTGTTAAAAACTCATGTGGACGCTTCCATGAATGCACTTTTAAGGATGTTGGCAACGCTATTTTCCCTTCAGGATCATCAAAAACATGCTACATAATATGCATGGACAGAAATGGAACATTTTTCATTAATTACAGTATTGTATTTTCCACACAATTTATAATAATATATAATTCATGCAATAATTAAGGGGAAAAAACAGCAGAAAAATGAACTACTAGTATCCATAACTGAACCAAAAGAAGTGCAAAGCCCAAAATAAAGATTCAGTACAAAAGCTGCTTATAGTGTTCTAAGCAGTCTACATGGTCTGCATCCTATAAATATGTTTATATGAAATGTTTTCTTTCTTTTCCACCTTTCAGAAAACACTCTCAAAAAAATGATTAAGCTTCAAAGTCAGGCACTCATCCACCAACCTGCTTCTAAGTACCCTAACTCATTCCTAGAGCTTTTGAAACTGAAGACTGAAAGTATCTAAAGCAGTGTTTAGACACAAAGCAGGTTCCACACAGTTAATACTGCTATAGAAACCAGAGAGCTATAATTATACAGTGTTGTGAATTAGCCCATTAAAAAGAGAGTCTCAAATAATTTTCAAACTTTCATTTCTAAAGTGTTACTGATCTTCTGTGTGAACAGAAGGTGTCAGGATATATGATATATTTTTACTTAATAATACAATATAGGGTGAAGAGATGCTTCTGCTCATGTGGACTGAGCATTTAATCAGATACATAGTTAATGCCTTTTATTCATGCCTGGAATTTTAAATAGCTTTTAGGCATGTATATACATTTCTGTGTGTTTCACAGTCCATGATGTCTACAAACCAGAGAAATATTTTCTGGGAAGGAAAAACTACATAACTACTGATTCAAGGAAGACAAAAGAAAAATCTTTACAAAAGTATACAAGCCCAAAAACCCCACAAAGACTCCAAAATAGCATTTTCCATGCATTTTTTTTCTCTTACTAGTTTCATAGTATAAATTCCTTCAACATATCAGTCTGCAATAAATTATTTTGAGAACTTGAAAGAAAAAAAAGTAAGTTGGAGGACAAGAAAACCCTTTTGGGAATGATTATTTTTCTAAAAGCTTAAAGGAAGTCTTGTAGCCTGGAATTAACTCTGTATTAATAGAGTTTATATTCTGCTTTCAGAGACTTACAACCTCAACTACAATGTGTAACAGAAAAATTTAGTACTTAAATGCTAGATAAACTAGAAAAAGGAAGCAGGTGAGAAAGACATAACATTATGCAAAGGAATATGAAAACCAAACACCTTTTATTTAATTTAACAAGTGGAAAAATTCTTTGAAGAAGGATACTGTAGGTTCAGGTAAACTTGGCTGACAAAACCAGTTTTAACTTATCTGTTACTTAAGATGGTGATAAGAGACAACTGTTGTGTCTCAGAAGTTCATGCCTTATGGACAGGAGACTCAATCAAAAGTTCTACTGGAAGGGCAAGCATGAAACACACACAAAAGAAACAGACAAGGTCAAACACACAATCTCAGCAGCACATTGCAATGACCTAAGAGAGGTTATTGCATAGGGCTGCTTGGTAAAAGAGCTTCTGATCTATTCCTTTTCTCACAAAAGAAAATCAGATTGTTTATATTCGTGTTCTAAGTGTACTCAAAGGTAGTGGATGCCCTCACTGTTTCTAACTGAACTGCCCTATACAATGTTGAATTCTGGCTAGCTGCTTGTATGAAATGAGGTCATGTTAAAAAATTCTTTAGATCTCTCAATTCATCTGCTCAGACATGTTTAAGAATCCCTTTAAACTTGTAGAAATAGCAACATTTCCCATAACTTGTGGCTGAAGAATTGAATGGTTCCAGTAAACACTTCAGAATGCCTCTTAGGCTAGTAAGGAAGACAAATTTTCAGTTACAATTATTTTAAAATTTCGTCTTAATAGTGTCTGGCAGACCTAACTAATTAATGCTCAATGAATGTTTAGAGCACAGCCCAAAGACACTAAATGTGGTAATGCACAAAGTACATACATACATAGAATACATACATAGAATAAACCAGGTTGGAAGAGACCTTCAAGATCATCGCATCCAACCCATCAAGCAATCCAACACCACCTAAACATCTAACCCACGGCACCAAGCACCCCAACAAGTCTCCTGAAAACCTCCAATGATGGTGACTCCACCACCTCCCCAGGCATCCCATTCCAATGGGCAATCACTCTTTCTGTATAGAACTTTTTCCTAACATCTAGCCTGAACCTCCCCTGGTGCAGCCTGAGACTGTGTCCTCTTGTTCTGGTACTGGCTGCCTGGGAGAAGAGACCAACATCCGTCTGTCTACAGCCTCCCTTCAGGTAGTTGTAGAGACTAATAAGGTCACCCCTGAGTCTCTTCCCTGACAAATTAATGGCAGAATTCAGTATACAATCTATAGCTTCACTCAAAAGACTAATTTAGCCCCATGTGGGTACAATATATTTAAGCCTATGATAATCAAAAACAAACCCATATGTAAACATATACATGACAAACAAGAATACATACAGAATAAGCATCTGAACAATGCTGAATTTGCATTTAAAATAGATGATTAAACACACACAATACAAAACTTTTCTCTGCATACTAGAACTTCAGACATTGCTTCATATGTCCAGAAACTGGTGTGTGTAAACCAAACCAAAAGAAAACTTCTGGGTTTTTTTCCCATAGTAAAGACAGGTGCACTTAACCATTGGAGTCCACAGAAATGGCAGTGCCCAGAGAAGGTATCACTCTGACATACCACAACAGTTCAGCTGTTCCCATGTCCCCACTCAGGGGAGACCTCATTACTGTCTACAACTGCCTGAAGGGGGGTTGTAGCCAGGAGGGAGTTGGTCTCTTCTCCCAGGCAACCAGCACCAGAACAAGGGGACATAGTCTCAAGCTGTACCGGGGGAAGTTTAGGCTCAAGGGGAGGAGAAAGTTCTTCACCAAGAGAGTGAGTCACCATTGGAATGGGTTGCCCAGGGAGGTGGTGGAGTCACCGTCCCTGGAGGGGTTCAAGAGGAGATTGGACGTGGCACTTGGTGCCATGGTCTAGTCATGAGGTCTGCGGTGACAGGTTGGACTTGATGATCTTTGAGGTCTCTTCCAACCTTGGTGATACTGTGATACTTTTAATAAAATAGGGATTGCAATTTTTTTTTAATGATTAATGTGCACACATTAATGCACATACGTATGTTAACAGTTTGTTTAAGAAGCAACAAATGCACAGTACTTTTAGTTGTTAGTTTAGTTTAGTAGGGAACTATTTAAATTTATTGAAAAGATGCGATTGAAAATTGTCATCAATAACAGATTCTTTTGAAGTTGTGACACATACTCTATTAAATACAGGCACAAAAAACAAACTAGAAATATATATATATGTGTCATACAACTTACTGAAACAGGACTTTTCCCAGGTTTTTCTTTCTCTTTTCCAACTTTTCCAGTATCCCATTTTTCAGCATTGATATCTGCTTCATTCCATTCTGGCCAAATAGGAAATCTCCACTTCTCATTGGAAGCACCTCCATGGGGAGACACAAATGTGCTAGGAAACCAACAGAGGAATGAATAAAAATGAATAGTATATTAGGCAAGGGTAGCAGGAAGATTTTTTTTTTGTTGTTCATAAAATATTATTCTTTTTAATATACTGTAATAACATTGCACTGTCAGTAACTACAATTACTTTTTGTCACTAAGATAACTATGCCTATAGAAGTGCTAAATGGCATTATTAGTATAACTCAACAAAACATTTAAATGCATTTATATGAGGATTGCTGATGAAGTAAATGGGACAGCTAAAGCACAACAACATTATCCAAGAGCATTTTCCTCCCCTTCCTTTTCCCCTGCTTCAAGCTACATGGTTCTCCTTTTTCTACCTCCTTTTTCTACTGTTCCAGTCCTAACATTCACAACTCAGTTCAACTCATTCACACACCTGAAGGCTTTCTTTTTTCATTATTTTTTTTCCCAACCAACCAAAAGGAGCTTGCCATGGAGAAAAAGACATATTGGGAAAAAATACTCCCACTGCTAGGCACCTGTGAGCTGCTAGACCAGCCAATTCTGTCTCTAGTTATATTTCATAGCCTCTTGTGCTATCAGCACTCTCACTACTGTCTCAAATGGAGAAGGATCTAACCAACCTGATCTAAACTGGCCCTGTGTAATGGGTTGGGGCAAACTCCCTCCCCACCACGCGCAGAAATAACAACTCAGACAAAATGGATTGCAAAGGTGATGGAAAGTTTAAATAGAAAACAGTGAGTGTGTGCAGAAAGCTAGAAGCACAGTGACGAGAGAAACCCCAAAACAGATCCAGAAAGATCCCATCCCCACCTGAGGGTGCACCCAAGACCCCCCAGGGCTCTTCCTTCCCTCCCCCCCACTGCTGGCCAGATCTGAGACTGCCCATCCCCGCCGTGGCCTTGGGCCTAACCAGGCCCATGGCTGGGAGACATCTCCCCCAGTTACCGGGTGGCGGAGAGGAAGGAAAGAGGAAGTGCCAGACCCCGCCATGGATTTTATAATGGTGCAGGAATAATGGTAGAAATACCTAATTTCCTGTGTCTACCCACTGGGCTGGACTTCTGGACACAGGAAACACCCCTGTAGCAGAGGGCACCCAGCCCAAACTATGACACCCTACTTAGAGCAGAGAGTTGGATTAGATGGCTTTCAGAGGCACCTTTCAATCAACATAGTATTTTGTTGTTAGTAATAATAAGGAAGTGGGTAAAAATGAAGATTTCTCACTCTCTAGACCGTAACTGCATTCATCCATGCTACTGGTAACTCTTATTGGAAGACAGCTGTGAAAATTCAATGCCATCTGTGCCTTCTGCTGTGCAAATAAAAAATACAGCTTCTGCTATCCTAACTGGAAGGAAGATGTATGCTCTGGAGTTATACCTTGCTTTGCTTTTCCATCTTTGTCATATTCATCTGTAAATGACCTCCAGTCCCTCTCTGTTACATTTGATCTTTCATTAATGGGATCTTTTTTCCCTCCAGTATTTTCTTGAGGACTCAATGGTGCTTCAGTCTATCTTCAATAATATTAAACAAACAATTGAATACCCTGAAGTGTTTATCAGTTTCTTTGGATTACTAGGAATGTGTGTACCATTTCTAGTTTTGTCAAAGTGTCTGCATGAAAGGGAATGCATGAAGAACAATGAAAAACAGAATGCCACCTGTACCAACATCTTAAATACCTGATTATTTTGAAACTTTGCCCCGTTCAGTATTTATTTAAATCCAACTCTTGGGAGCCTCTTACATATACTTTTAAGCAAAACATGACAAGTTAGGACAATTAATTTTTATACTTTTTCTTATTTCAGATAAAATATGAATGATGCATGTAGTGACTTTAAATATTCAAGAACTACTTCTTATTTTTTGTGTTGTTTTTTTTTCTCACTACAAGTCTGCATTTAATCTGTTAAATATTTATAGAGAAGCATAGAAGTTTTATTCAATAATTATAATAATAATGATGATTCTCTGAAGCCATTCTCAAATCATAATTGCAATAATTGCCATAAGAGTCTGTCTGCTTTGGAACAATAATGGAATAATTAAGAAAGCATTTTTTTTTTTAAATGAGATATGAAAAGACTTGCCTAGCTTACTGTCACACTAAGAAAATTAGTTTTGGTCTTTGACTTGGAATATCCTCAGCACTGACATGGGAGACATGAAAACAGCGCCACCTATGACTGAGATGTGTGAAATAATTTGGGGAAGCTCAACACTGTGGCTACTCAAAAAGGATGATTCAAGAACATTTTTGGAAAATTCATACAGAAAGGAAGTTAATTTGACTCCACATGTAAACCACTATGAAAACAAACAAACAAACACACAAAACCCACAAACCTAAACATAGCTGCATTTATTAAAGTACTGTGTTTGAGTAAGGATCTTAAGAAGTTCCTGTATTACAAGAATGGACTAATACAATTCATTGAGAATTCATTGACATAAACTAACAGACACAAGGACAATGCAAATCAAGGTGGATGTCTCATGCTCAAGCAGGATGGGTTCATTGTGCAAACAGTATTTTAATCATCAACTTACTAACAGACTTCTTTTTAATTCTATGCTAAGTCCTAAAGGAGAAAAGGAAGAGTAAATTGCCTAATAGGAGAAACACTATGAAGTTGGGACTAATTCACATCTGACCCTTGAAGCATCTTCAACAAGAATACAGGTCTGACTGATATAGTGCCAACAGGGAATGGCAGGGTAGACAAAACACAACAGGATAAAAAGCCAAAAATTATGACCTACGTTTTTCAAAGACTTCAAGATAAATGTAGTCATTTAGTCTGTAAGCGTATACACCCACTGCTGCTCACCTACTCTGTAAGCAAGATCTTGTCAGCATGGTCAGTGGAGTCAGGGAAGTGAATACTTTCTTCTTTATGTAGATAAATCTACCGGTAAAGTATCTATGACTATTCCTAACAGAGGGAACCCACCAACTTTGAAGGGAGTCTTCTCAAGAGAATTGCAGAAGTATTGATATTTAGTTTCAGAATGACACAGCTACTCCACCATTCTTTCCCAGCACTCATGTCATTTTGGATCACCAGATAATAATAATTTTGTGACACTATGTAGGCTTTTTAGAATTCGGGAAGACACCATTTTTCTAATCCTGTCTTTATATTGGCAGTATTGGCATCTCTGCCTGAGACTTTGTCATGGTTCAGGCCCAGACGGTAGCTGAGCTGCATGCTGCTGCTTATGCAACTGCCCCCTCCTGCAACATATTGCCCATGGAATGGGAAGGAGAATTGGGAGAAAAAGGCAAAGCCCGGTGGGTTGAGATAAAGAGAGTTTAATAGAACAGTACAAAGAAATACTGTGATCCACCTACCCCTGTCCCATCACAAAGCTGCCGTGTCACAGTCAAACTCAAAACACTCCCCCTTATCCCAGGCAGCCCTCCACTTACATAGCAGGTATGATGTCAGCATGGCATCAAATACTCATTGGCTGGTTCAGCTGTCAGTTACTGTCTATGCACCTGTCCTTAGCTAAGCTACAAAGTGGAGTCAAGTATGCGTTTGCTTAAAGCCCATTTTAGAGAATCAAAAGGCTGAGCATTGGTATCTATAAGGGTGACTGTTTAAACAAACCATCCATTTATTTGCAGTATGATAACATTTATGTGGTCTGATTTGGTATTTATATGCCAGCCTTTCTGTAGATGTAATGTTTGTGCGTTTGGTCTTCATTCGTTTGACTCTGCTAAAAATTTGTTTATCTGCACAGCAGGGCATTTGTTGCTAAATAACTGCCAACAGGCCTTCACTTCATTTCATCTTAGTGCTCCCTGTAGGTGTTCTAAATGGTCACAAACATTACTCATTGCATGTTTTAAAGATTAAAAAATAAACTGTGAATTTGATCACAATAATATCCCAACAGAAGAAAAAAAATTATTTGAAGCTAATAGTTTTCACCTTGCTCCCTAGGAAGTGTTGCCAATCTTTTATCTTTCATTAAATACTATTTATTCTTCTCATGAAATTTCTGCAACCATTACACTGTAAAGCTTCATTTCATTCAAATCCCAGCAAATATACTGTTAACATACATCTAATCTCACACTAATTACAATTCTTGGGATGGCAAATAATTAATGGAAATGATTCAGTAACAGGACATGCTACTTAGTATCTGTAACTATCATGCTAACTAGTATCTGGCACATCAGCAAATAAGGATCAGTGATGAAACTTTTTCTTTTCTCCTTCAACTCCTCTGGATGCTCTGAACTTCTCTATATCTACAGAAGAGCAATCTGAAGGAAGAGATAGCAGTGAGGAATATCGCATCTCGTATTCCCCATTACATACTGATGTGTCACAGGGAAATGAGAATTTGGGTAGCTTTCTACTTATCAGAAAGCAGTAAAGAAAAAATTTATCCCATTTATCCCTGAGGAGGTGGTGGGGTCGCCATCGCTGAGGGTGTTCAGGGCGAGGCTTGACAGGATGCTTGGTTGTATGGTTTAGTTGATTAGGTGGTGTCGGATGATAGGTTGGACACGATGATCTCGAAGGTCTCTTCCAACCTGGTTAATTCTATTCTATTCTATTCTATTCTATTCTATTCTATTCTATTCTATTCTATTCTATTCTATTCTATTCTATTTCTTGGATTATTTGAGATGGGAGAAACAATTTCTGGCCCAAATAAGACTTTTATGTTAGGAAAATCAGGGCTGAAAACAAAGAGAGATCTCAGCTTTGCCTCCAAACATATCCTGTGGAGAAGCCACTTAACTTTTTCCCTAGTCCTTTCAGAAGTCAAAGACAAAAGGCCCCTTTAAAGACCTTATTCGTGGCAGAAAATTCTTTCAAACTCTTATCACTGAAATAGCTTTTTAAAAGTAGCATCTCAGTATCTTAGAAACCCACAGCCAAAACCATGGCAACACTGAAGTTCATAAGAATATGGAAAGGATATGAGAATATTTGACCAAGAATCAGTTACTCCATGGAAAAATTATTTACTCTTTTTTTTCATACCTAGTGCCGTTCTTCAGAAGAGGAAAGAACAGAGTGAGTCATGATCAGACTATCTAATAAGCAGCTAAGGCAGAATAGTCTTTTCTTTATTAGTAATGTAGTCATCAGCAATTACAAAATAAACCCAAAATATGTATGTGTTATAACTTGCAATTATTCTTATCTCAGAAACTTAGTTGAAGAACTCTCTGCCAAAGAATACTATACCAGTTGAAACACTCAGAGCTCTCATGTCTGGGGAGAGACTCAAGCCATGGATGCAGTTCAGCTATGATGAGCAGAATAACTGTAAAGCATTTAAGTTGCAGTGATAGTTGTTTGTGAAACCTGTAACAGGTTTTGGTCATTTCATTTTTGTGTCCTGGAGTAGGATTTCTTCCACAAAAAGGCACAGAGTGCATTCTGTATGAAGCAAGATCAAAACATGGAAAATTGAAGTGATTATAGAAAGAAAAGATTAATACCAACTGATTATTCTTTAAAGGCATATAATTTTTAAAGGAGTCTGTAATTTGGATCACAACTTTCAAGTGTAAAATTCTAATTTCTAAGTATAGCTGACATCCTTTTAGTTGTCAGACAAACTGCTAATAGACTTCAGTAATATGCCAGGAATGAGCCTTTTCAAATGTGGGCACATTTGCTAAGACAGAATGGTCATCCAGCCTCGCATTTTGCATTTTCAGGGAGAAGTCCATGTGTTTTCTTATTTTTATTTGCCTGCACATTAATGGAAGGTGAGATCACAGAATGATAAAATTATAAGAGTTGGAAGGTACCTCTGGAGATCATCTAGTTCAACGTCCCCGCCAGAGCAGATTCACCTACAGCAGGTTGCACAGGACAGCATCCAGGCAGGGTCTGAATGACCCCAGAGATGGAGACGCAGCCACCTCTCTAGGTAGCCTGTTCCAGTGCCCTACCACCCTCAAAGTAAAGAAGTTCCCTGTCATAAAATCATATAATCATACAATATTAGGGGTTTGAAAAGAACTTTAGAGATCTTCTAGTCCAATCCCTCTGCCAAAGCAGGATCACCTAGGGCAGGACACACAGGAATGCATCCAGGCAGGTTTTGAAAGTCTCCAGAGAAGAAGTCTCCACAACCTCTCTGTGCAGCCTGTTCCAGTACTCCATCATCTTTACAGTAAAGAAGTTTCTCCTCGTGGTGAGGTGGAACTTACTGTGTTCCTGCTTATAGCCATCATGTTTAGACGGAACTTCCTATGTTCATGTTTGTGACCATTACCTCTTGTTACAGCATCACAGTATCACCAAGGTTGGAAGAGACCTCAAAGATCATCAGGTCCAACCTGTCACCGCAGACCTCATGACTAAATCATGGCACCAAGTGCCACATCCAATCCCCTCTTGAACACCTCCAGGGATGGTGACTCCACCACCTCCCTGGGCAGCCCATTCCAATGGCGAACAACTCTCTCAGTGAAGAACTTTCTCCTCCCCTCAAGCCTAAACTTCCCCTGGTGCAGCTTGAGACTGTGTCCTCTCATTCTGGTGCTGGTTGCTTGAGAGAAGAGACCAACTCCCTCCTGGCTACAACCCCCCTTCAGGTAGTTGAAGAAAGCAGTAAGGTCTCCCCTGAGCCTCCTCTTCTCCAGGCTAAACAATCCCAGCTCCCTCAGCCTCTCCTCGTAAGGCTTGTGCTCAAGGCCTCTCACCAGCCTCGTTGCCCTTCTTTGGACATGTTCAAGTGTCTAGATGTCCTTCTTAAACTGAGGGGCCCAAAACTGGACACAGTACTCAAGGTGTGGCCTAACCAGTGCTGAGTACAGGGGCAGAATGACTTCCCTGCTCCTGCTGGCCACACTATTCTTGATACAGGCCAGGATGCCATTGGCCCTCTTGGCCACCTGGGCACATGTGTTGTGTTACTGGGCACCACTGAAAAGACACCATCGGGCCTGGTGTCTTGTAACCAAGCCATGGTCAAAGAACTCAAATTCCTGCTGGTAGCACCAGACTTGGAGCCAGGCACTGATCTGCTGGCTCTTCCTGTTTACCACCTCATAATTTCTGGCAACTGAAAGCATAGAGAGGAACACCAAGTCTCCTGATCCCTTGACCAGTTGTCCCAAGGCCATGAAATCTTTCTTCGTTATCCTTCTTAGTGTAATGTTCCTTCTCAATTTGCTTTCTGATTATAGAAAGGGGAGGGTGGGAGAGGTGGAGCTACATGCCAAATCCCTTACCCAAATTGTACACCATTGTGTTCCCTGGACATTATTTCAAATAAAGTAGTGGCCTAGAATCATTGTTGGGTTTAGAACTGTCTGGTTTTGTATGTTGGTTTTTTTCATTCGTTTGTTTTAAATTTAGTTTGTTTTTAATTTTTGGCCTGATTCCTTTTGTTGCCTTATAAATAATGTCTGAGTTTTGGTCTTGATAATTTCAACATTCCAGCTGAAACTGATATTTACATCTTTAGAACTTTGTATCAGTTCTCATTAACATTATCCTGACTTTTGCTGTTCTGTTTATACCAACTATACTTTTTTCCTATTGTTGCAGTTTGGGCTGGGTGCCTTATGCTACGTGAGGTGCTTCTTGTGTCCAGAGGTCCAGCCCAGTGGGCGGACACAGGAAACTAGGTATTTCCTACCATAATTCTCTGCACCACTATAAGATCCAGTGCGGGGTCTAGCACTTTCTCTTTTCTTCCTCCTCCAGTAACTGGGGTAGATGTCTCCCAGCCTTGGGAGGAAGGGGGGGGGGAGGAGAAGGAGCCCCGGGGGTCTTGGGTGTACCCTCAGGTGGGGATGGGATGTTTCTGGGTCTGTTTTGGGATTTCTTTTGTCACTGTGCTTCTGACTCTCTGTAAACATTCACTGCTTTCCATTTAAACTTTCCGTCACTTTTGCAATCCGTTTGAGTCATTATTTTTGCCCGTGGTGGGGAGGGGTCTGCCTCAACCCATCACACCTATATAAAAATCTGAAGTAACAAAAAACTCAGAAGCTGAATATAAAAACCAGAATAGAGTGCTAGACTGGTGTTAGAGAAAAAAATGAAGATGCACATAAAAATCTGATGATAGAGTGATAAAGCCAATGAGTATTTCATATAATCACAACAGATTAGTTTTATCTTGTGTCATTAAGTCTTAGTAAAGAAAAAAAAAAAAGAAAGAAACAACAACAACAAAACATTATTTTGAGTTCCATGGAAAGAAAAATCTAAAATCAAGACCATGAGGGACACAGCATTAAGTGTGGCATTGCCACTGGTATATTACTTAAAGTTTTCATGCCCATTGAGTCCGTGAAGTTTCAAATCCAAAGATCGGGGTAGCCTGCGTTCTCAGGGGTTCCTTATTTTAATCAGATTTAAGTAAAAACACTAATTTGAATGTATAATTTCCTAATTAAAATTTAATTTAATTAATAAAAAAATTCAACTTACAGGTTGGTTTATATTCTATTTTAACATGTTTATCATATGTACTTGGGGAAGATCCCATTGTCCCACCACAAAGTATGAAACTAAAAAGTTAACAGCAGAAGGAAAAATAAAAGGTACCACCATAGATTATAGTGGTGCTGCATTTACACATTGAAACATTTTGATGAATGAAGCATAATTGCTGAGAACAAGATCTTCATCTTTCTGACAAGAAAATGCTAACACTAAAAATCCAGTTGTGCTTAACTGTGTTCCTGTGACAAACAGAAATACTAGCCTTGGAAATACGAGTTACGTGCAAAGCAAATAGACAATGAAGGACAAGAAATGAAAAGCAGGTATTTTATGCTCTGGAAGGACAATAAAAACTGTTTAGGAATGTCCCTAATGTTTTGTCAGATTATTGGTACAATGGCACAGTAAAAGACTTTGCAGATGCACATTGATGCAATAAATAACTTCTGAAGGAGTATCACGAACCAAAGAATTCAACATAAAATGAACCTATGATCATAACACATTCATCCATGAGCAGGTGGTGGAGTCGCCTTCCCTGGAGGGGTTTAATGAAAGACTGGCACTTAGTGACATGCTCTAGTCAATGTGGTGGTGCTAGGTCATAGGCTAGACTTGATGATCTCAGAGGTTCATTCCAGCATGAATAATTCTGTGATTACTGTCTCTGGGGAAAGTATGCATATGCATGGTGCTAACATTTGCTCAGATTTAGATGATTAAGTTTGAAGCTACATTGACATGTCTCCCTTCAATTCTGCATCTGGACATTTTGGAATCCGGGGCCATTGCAGATTTATGCTGCTTCTGAATTATTTGAGAGAACAGGAAATGCCTTTGTCATGCTGGAAATGCAAAGAGCCAATAAACCCTTCCAAAAGGCTCAAGGCAGCTCTTCAAAACAAAATAATTCTTTTAATCTTTAGAATCATTGCAATTAACAGCCTGCTATTGAGACCATGACCTCAAAATGCCTGTTCCTCAGGATTATCAGGACAGTATCTGCAAACTGGAAATAAACAACTGCTGCAGACCAAAATACAGCACAGCTCTTTTCCACAGCCTTGTTCCATGACTTCATTGAAACTTTTAGTGCTCATTAAAACTTACATTAACCAAGACTAGCGCTCCAGCACAGCACTAAAAGCAGCTTCAAGTTCAACCATCATATTGTTATCCACAAGACACTACCTCTTGCCATTTCCAAACTTCAGTCAATCTAGCAAGCCCCATCCAAAACATCAAAAAGTTAATCTGTTCAGTTTGTATTCTCTAAACCACTGCTGTAATCTAAATCTTAAGAATACTTACCTGAAGAACACACGATGGTAGTGGAAAAAACCTCAGTCATAAGCTTTGGCTGAAGCATATGGGAATTCGAGTATGAATTAGCAATGATGCTATTTTTTCAGTTCTTACTATTCCAGCATTTAAGACTAATAGCAACCATTAGGTAATCCTAGGCTTTAGTGCAGCAACTCACCATACAACAGCAGTGCAGCAAGCTGCTACTCATTGCAATCAATCAGGCACACAGCTGAACTTAAATCCTTTCTTACAGCCAGTTCAGCCTTCAGACTCTCTTTGCAAGTTCTTACAGATCCATCAGCAGTAAATACTGCTTTTAGTTACTGCTCTTCCTAAAAAGATCTTCAGCACCACTCTGATCTTCCCCTATATAATGGTGACCTATGTCTATGCCACAATTCTCTCTAAATTGCCTCTCTTGGCCCTGACTCCTCACTTTTGTCCCTAATAATCCAAATCTTAATTCAGATAGATGTTGATGACTAAGATTTAATTCAGAAAATGGTGCTTGATGGTATAGAGCTTCACCAAATTAATTTAAAAGGCATTTTAATTAATCACTATTCTTACTAGCCAGAGTATCTTACAGTGCTGACAAAGACATCAGTTCCTATTCGCTACAGCTGTTGCAACCTGAAAAAGATCAGATTCGCGGTATCCTCTAATGGTGCAATTAAGAGAAGCTCTAAGGACAACAGTTCTTTTGAGCTCTTCAGCTTGTCATCTCCGTCAATTGCCTAGCTTCTGAAAGTAACTGCTACCTAATTAGAAAGCAGTAATGAAGAGAGACCCAATGTAGCATCCTGCAGGAATGCAAGTGCAGTCTGGCTTAGTAAATCCAAAGGAATTTTTCTTCCTTCTTCATATACTCTTGAGGTGTCACTCCAGCATCACACTATATCTACCAATAATGCCCATTTGATTTTCCCCAGTGCAGATGTACTGTTCTGACTGTTGAAAGCATTTACAGTAGGGAAAAAAAAATAAAAAATAAAGCCTGATCTTGCTATAAATCAAGAAAAGTAATTTCAAGGTCATCAAAAATACACTGCCCAGTATATGTACAAGATTCTCAGAGGACTTCTGAATTAATGTTACCCACAAGACCTGAAAATGTAACACTGTAATTCTTTGTGGTAAGCATTGACAGCTTTCAGAATTACTTTTTTCACTAATTATTTCTAAAAGCTATTTGAATTTTTTCTCTTTTCATCCTACTGACATTTCTATTCAGCATTTCAGCCATTACAGATCTGTAAAACCAAGAAGAATTTACTATCAGAAAGAAAATATTACACAAAATAGTTTTAACACTTTTACCCCTGCAACTGCAAGTTGCATTCAAAAACAAAACAAAGGTCCTCAGGGAAAACCTACTTTGTAATCATCACAGAACACTACACTTTCAAGGAAACATTTTCTCAGGTAGCTTGCAAACAAACATTCCTCTTTCAGCTACAGCAATAGTAACATTACTTAAGTTCTCTTAGCCTTACACAAAATTTGTACACTAGAAGTTGTCTCTCGAATGCACTGAACAAGCTAAGTAACAGAATGAACATAAACAGATGTCAAGGAAATATCTACTAAGTAATTGTTGTATCTGCAGTGAACACCGCTCCAATCTTAGAGCGTGTGTGTAAGATTTACCTCTAATCTTCACAACCCACTAATAAAAAAGACCTAGCAAATTGTCTTTGATAAAACATTCATGATTATTACTAACACTTGCCTACCATTAAAAGAAAATCACTGCCTGAGAAAACAGAGCAATTTGTCCAACACAGGAACTACCAAATGAGGACTAAATCAGAGGGTTGCATGGTACAATTGTTTTATTACTATGTTCAGCAGTTTTTCTCAACAGTTACAAATATTAAGAGTGTTAATATTAATCATTTTGTCCCAGAGTAGAGTCCTGCAGAATCAGCTTGGTATTATTCTGTTTATTCTTGGCAACAATGATACAGGTCTAGCCTTAAATCAGAAAGCTGAACATTCTCTGCATCTAGGGCTAGACTGTATTTTCTAGAAAGTAATTACATTTGCATCTTCTTTTCACTTCACTTCACTTGCAAACACGGAATATCTTTACTGTAATACAGATACACTTATTATACAGCATCTTTCCATTTCCAAATAAAGAAACAACATGTTAATCTGTCTGCTGTCAATTGAATTCCCATCATTCTGATATCACAAATCCTGTGACAAAGGGGAAAACACTCTAGAAGCAATGCTCAAAACTGAAACACAGCTTCCATTTTGCATAAATCACCACCTGTAGTTCTAAGGCTGATCCAAATAAAAAGCTCCCTGTAGAGTTAAGCAGACTGTAATTCAAAACTTGAAAGTCCCTAATTGCTTGTTCTTGCCATAGAAATTCTATAGCTTATAGCAGTGGTCTCCAAAGTGGGATGTGCACACAAGGAAACAATTATAATTACAACTTCAGTAGCGCATATATAAAAATTTTAACTGCTAGGGTTGCACAATCAAACAAGTTCAGAGACCACTGGCATATAGTATGACAAAAGAAGAGAAATGTTTCAGTATTTTCAGAGGGACTAAGAACAGTATAATACCTTTCTGATACTGGGCTTAGTGTCCTTGACAGTTTAGATACAGTAAGAAAAATTCTGATAAGCTACTTGAAACAGTAAATATGAGGGGCTGCATGGAAGTGGTCAAAACAAAAAAGTTACTAAGCATAGGGATGCAGTGAGGAGAAAGGAGGAATTGGAAATACTGGCTGTCTCCAACACCAGAAAAATTACCAAAATGGGAATCAAGATGTGAAATATGAAACAGGTGTATGAAAACAAGAAATAAGAAGCTACTTTGCAGCAGAGGCTGGGTAACTGGATATGAAATAGCCAAAGGGGCATTTGAAGATTGATTTCAAGAAAGAAAGAAATCAAAACTCAATGATCTTTGCGGTCTCTTCCAACCTTAGTGATACTGTGATACCTTTATTCATGGCAAGAAAAAGAAAAGGGTGTGAGCACATATATTAGATATGTGCCATGCATTCAGGCTTACGTATGTTAGGATGAGAAAGCTGCTCAAAACATAGAAACAGAATACACAGGCCAAAATACGAACAGTGAAAGAAAGTGAAAGGCTTTTATTTATTCATCTTTGCAGGAAGAAATATACATTTTCACTGAAATATACCAATTCACACTAAATACATAGCAAACAGTGAATCACTTTAAAATATCTCAAGAGGTGCAACTTACATAGAAATATTTCAGAAATAGGAAGGCATGGGGAATTGTTTCCCTTCTGCAAATGAAACTGACGTGCTATAAGAGCTCTTAACCATTTTGCCGTCAAAACTACTAACTTAGATCCCCTACCTGATGAAAATGGAAGTTGTGTATTCCCAAAATTATTGTTCCAGTTCACAGTTTCAAGGTTCTTTTAAACCCAAATGACATTCCAGTGAGCACTCCTCTCTGCTCCTGACCCTAAGCTGAATACTTCATAATCTGTGTCAAACATACTATCCCACAATAAATAGCCATGTTGCAAGGCCCATGCACCACGTGTGCTGGGATCTTCTTGTTCCTATTGCTTTCTTCAAGGTTCAAAGTACCTTGTCTACCAGACCAGGTTATGGTATAAGACACGCATTGCATCATTTTTGCAGAATGACACCAAACAGGTGCATAAGAAATACCATAGGAGGAAAAAGTACAACTTCAAGCTGGGCATCCAGTTTAAAAAAAAACAAACAAAATCAAACAAAATCCAGCAACGAACCCCCTCACCTTGTCCACCGAAACCACTTTTAATTAAGCATCCACTCGAACAAGTCAAATTCCTTAGCATAAGTTACTCGCACGCACAGGACTTTGGGCAAGCAGCTATGTCCAGCCGGTGCCAGTAACAAGGCCGCCACACAGAAGCACGGGCAGCACCGCTCGCAGCCGACCGCGCAGCCCAACCCTGTCGGCTTAACGGCATCCCGGGCCCGACCAACAGCGAGCGAATGGCCGAGGAGCTCTAGGACAAGTTTCAAGGCGACCGTGGGATCGGCTGAGCCTCCTCCCGGGAGCAGCAGCAGCCGTCCCAACCATGCACCAGGTCTGTCGCCTAGCCTAGCCTTCTCGTCCACCGTGACCGGCCGTCGGGTGGCAGCCCCTCTCCTCCGTCGTCCCTCCTTCCCTCCCAGGGCTCTTACTCTTTGACGAAGGAGCTGGTACAGCTGCCGAACCGCTTGCTCGCCTTGGAGGCCATGGCTTCGTGTCCCGCCGCGTCCGCCGCGTTGCCGGGCGACCCGGGCCGCAGGAGGTAGCGGCTCCAACACCGCCCTGCGGCCGGCCCGCCTCCGAATGAACCCCGGCCGTCGCAAGAGGCCGGCCCGGCAGGAGACGCCCCGGCAGGTGCCACCCGCCGCAGACGCGACCAACGCCGCGGGCCGAGCGGGGCAAATGCCCCGCGCTCGTCCCGAAATAAAGTGTCTTTGCGGAAAAAGACCTTGCTTTGAAGGTGATGAAATACCGCTTTCTAAGCTCTGCAGCTCCAAGGCTCCTTCCGAAGACGCTAACTGAAAAAAAATTAGATACTTATAAATGCATTTCAGTTACAAACATTCTAATTGCATGACTGTGTTTCTGTTGAACATGTGAAGAGCAAAAGTATCTTTTTGAAATAGTGGCAATATTCTGTGGCTTTGTATACCGGTACATGTAAACCGAGTGAGAAGGAAGCAAAAAAGAATTAGCTCTGCAACCTGGAGAGATTTTAGAGCTGAAATGTGCGAGTATTTTTTCATTTCAAAATGATGAAACTAAGTATTTTCTGATATGATGCCCAGGATTACCAGAGTGAATGGCGTTCTACCGAGGTTTTTGAAATGCAAAAATAAATGAAAATTTGTTAAATTGTAGAGGGCATAAGTAGTTCAAAAGACACAAGGAAAACTATGCAGATGTTGCTACATCTAGAGGCTTATTTTAGACAAATGCCAGATATTCATTTATATCAAGATGACAGAACATCAGATATATACTCTGAAATTTCAAAGTGACAATTCTTTCACATCTTTGCATTTCCTTTACCATTATGTCCAACAGCATCCATTTTAAATAAGCTAACTTGGGACACTTCTCACTTGAGAACCAAGTAAGCATATCAGGTTTGTTTATTTATTTATTTATTTTCAAACTGAGCAGCTGGTCTCTTTAAAGCCAATTATGCTATCAAATATTGACCAGAGCATACAGATGAATAATAGCAGAGACAGAGGTATGTTCAAAACAGACAGCTACTGCTTCAGTACCAGTGCAGGGCCGTTAACCTCCACACCTTGATGAATCCTGATGCAAACTTACAGATTGAGGATGGAACTTGCAGGACTGAGTTTGTGCCCCAGAACATGGATAAAACCATCCCAATTCATGACTTCTGTCTATTTCTCTGAATCCGTATTCTTTACCTATACTCATTGGGCAGGGAGAGTACTATGGAAAAGAATGAAACATGTATAAGAAGGACCTATTAAATTTTTCATAGTAAGAAAATTTCTTTCCTGATCCCACTGCAGATGACCAGTGAGGTCTGCAGCATCCTTTGCAGTGAGGTAGGCTGCCCAGGGAAGTGGTAGAGTCTCCATCCCCAGAGATATTTAAAAGATGCATAGACATGGTTTAGTGGTGGACTAAGTAGTGCTAGGTTAACAATTGAACTCTGTGATCTTAAAAGTATTTTCCAGCCCAAACAGTGCTATGACCCCAGTGAATATAATCCTTGCACTCCAATTATATGAAAGACAACAGAGAGGTAACTGAAATTTGAGTACATCTGCCTGCAAACATTTTTTGGGTGGTAAAGGAGGAAGAACAGAAATCAGAAGATGCACCATTTACCACAAAATTCTGCAATGTTTGTTTGCAAAGAGTGATGGCATTAAAAGCCTGTATCCAGGTGCTTTGTGAAGAAGGGGGGGGAAAGAAAGCAAGGAAGGGGGAAAAAAGAAGAAAGGGAAAAAGAAAGGAAAGAAAGGGGGAAAGGAAGGAAGAAAAGAAAGGAAGAAGAAAAGGAAGGGGAAAAGGAAATTAAAAAGTTTTTTTAAAAAGAGGCTAAAAAGGGAAACATTTTAGAAAGAGAGAAAAAAGGATCTCCTGTTTTGCATCCATCCAGTTACATCTCTTTATTTATCCAAGAACTTAATTTAGAATTCCACAACCTAACAGTGACAAGGGCAGCTTGTTTGGAAAGAGAAGCTAATCTGAATTTTAAAAAAGCTATTTTTCTAACTGGCAAAGAATCTGTAAGGTCAAATCAGCTGATTCACTGTTCCACTGTCTCAAGCCATGAAGTATGTCTGACAGATACTCCCCAAGGGAAAAGCTGTTAGGGTAGAGGCAACCTTCCAGTTGGAAAATGTGAAATAAAAGTACGAGACAGTAAAACAAGAATGGTGAATGTTAGGCACTGAGTGGCAATGGATGGGGGGCATGCTGGTTACCTTTTTCTTAGACACCACTCAAAACCACATTACCAACTGCTATAGCACAAACAAGGCAAAGGAAAAGAAGTCTTGAGTATTCTGCTCCAGTTTTGTAGCTACAGATGCCAGATGGAGAAAGCAGAAAAATTGTGAACAGGGAGACTGCCAAAGCCCCTCTCAGGGGTCTTGGAGCTCAAACTTAACTCTCATTTTGCAGAGGGCAGAAAGATTCCAGAACATGACAGAGGGGGTTTTGCTTTAAGAGACGGTCTAGGAGTGTGATAATAATAGTACTGTGTAGAAATATTTCATGGAGAGACTAAGAACACTTGTATTCTTCTCAGAGGTGCCTAGTGATAGGATTAGAGACAATGAAAATTTCAATACAGGAATTCTAAAAAAATGAAGTATTTCTTTTTATTATGATTACAGTGAGGGTGGTCAAACACATGAACATGTTTTCCAATGACACTGTGAAGTCTTCATAAAACTGAATATAACCATGAAAAACCCCTGCTCGAGCTCTTGGTATCTGCATAGCTGTTTCTCTCATGAATTCTCATTCCTCTCTCCAGCTGAATCACAGGATCACAGGATGTTAGCAGTTGGAAGTGACCTCCAAAAATCATTGAGTCCAATCCCCCTGCCAGAGCAGGACCATAGAATCTAGCACAGGTTGCACAGGAACACATCCAGATAGGTCTTGAAAGTCTCCAGAGAAGGAGACTTCACAACCTCTCTGGGGAGCCTGTTTCAGTGCTCTGTGACCCTCACAGTGAAGAAGTTCCTCCTCATGTTGAGGTGGAACCTCCTGTGTTGTAGTGTATATCCACTACCCCTCATCCTATCACAGGGTGCAACTGAGAAGAGCCTCTTGACACCCAGCCTTCAGATATTTATAAACATTTATTAAATCCCCTCTCAGTCTTCTCTTCTCCAGACTAAAAAGCCCCAGGGCTCTCAGCCTCTGCTCATAGGGCACATGTTCCAGTTCATCAACCATCCTTGTAGCCCTCCATTGGACACTCTTGAGTAGACCCCTGTCCCTCTCAAACTGGGGAGCCCAAAACTGGATGCAATATTCCAGGTGTGGTCTCACCAGGGCAGAGTAGAGGGGGAGGAGAACCTCCCTCAATCTGTTGGACACACTTCTCTGAATGCACCCCAGGATTCCATTGGCCTTCTTGACCACAAGGGCACATTGCTGTCCCATACATAACTTGTCCACCAAGATTCCCAGGTCCTTCTCCATGGGGCTGCTTTCTAGCAGATCACGTCCTAACTTGTACTGGTCCAGTTTATTATTCCTTCCAATTTTACTTCAAGTAAAATTGGAAGTCCATGTGTCTGAAGTCCATGTGTCATTCCAGACCAAAGTCCTTGGGTTAATTAGGATGCACAGAGCATTGAAACAACTTTCCCAAGATCAAAAGCCTACACATCCTGGTATGACCTTGCATAGAGAAGGATGCTGGTTTAGAAGACTTCCTAAGAACCCTTTCATCTGAACTGTATTATGATTCTAAGATAGTTAAACCCAATCTTAGCTTATGACAAGCCTTTAACGTAGCAGCTTCCAAAAGTCAAAACTGTTCTCAAATGTCCATGGAAAGCATTTGTGAATAGGGTGGAGCATGTGATTTAAAGATTAATTTTCTCAAAAGCATACACCAACAACATACAAAAGATGCCGAAATATATTTATTTGTCTCTTTAAAAGTATGTTACTCTTTAGAAAAAAAACCAAACCAAAAACAAAACCAAAAGACAGTCTAGGAAACCTCAATACAGATTAAAGTTTATCCAATCCAGCATATGCTTGATCTGACGATATGAAGTAAGGCATGACTTCTGAAGTCAGTAGCAATGAGGTACCAGGAGAGAAGAAACCCTTAAAATAATTACAAGCTTCGAAGTCTTTCAATCAAGCAGAGCCAGCATTCAGAATGTATTCAAGAACCATGAAAGCTCTCTAATCCTTTTGATCATCATTTGCTGCCAAAAATACATATGAGTTATAACAAGGAAACATAAGCATCTCAGTATACAGAGTTACAAACTGGTAAGCAAGTTCACCAGTTACTAGTAGTCAGGAGAGTACAGCACTGTTCTAAAACTGAAAAAAGATAGAGACTGGAGCAGGGGGGGTTAGGTGGAGGTGCTGGTGGTGGGGATTGATAGGCTAGCAAGAACCAGTTAAGCTATTTCCTTCAAGACCTCTCTCCTTCATAGGATTCAGAGGGATCTTACAACAGAAGGAAAAAGCAAGTTCATTATCACAAGACAGAAAGATATCTACTTTTTGTACTCTTGGTAAAGTTTTCAGTGTTAGTGCATGAAAAAGTTACTGAATGTGTGAGTGAGGTTACCATAGCTATGTACCATCAGTACAACTGCATCTATTAGTGTGTTTCATATGTACAGTATTAACCAAAAATATTCTGCCTTAAACATGTACGTTGGAGATGCATTTTTATTAGTATCTCTATAACCCTGTTATTCCTCTATTAAGTACAACCATTTATCTATCTTGTTCTTCCTCAGTGGTAAAATCCATGAGCACACTAAGAAAGATGTCTCCCATCCGTCATTGGACCTTTCAGGATTTATGCAATGTCTTAGCAACAAGACAGATCCTCGTGGTGGGGGATAATAAATACAGGAAAGTGTGTTAGTGAGCAGACTAAAGTGGAACAATACAGGTGACAAAGAAAGAGTTTAAAGGTGCAAGTTCAGCTAAAACCATGATGAGCAAGTCATATTTGGAATGTAGCACATGTCCTAAAAGCAAACTAGACACTGTCTTTGTTCCATTTCAGGAGTGTAAACGCTACCTTATGTTCTGAAGTAAGAAAACACTAATCAGATTTCGCAGCCACTCACAGTAGTAGTGATAACTCATAAGATGCTCAGTTTCATGCTAAACAAGAATATGTAAACACCCACAAGAATCACCTATTCAGATAATACCACAGACACCCCATATGGATTGTCACAATGCAGCACCATTAGCAGCAGTTTAAGGAACAGTCTTGCCACTCATCCCATTACATTTACTCAACAGTGATAGCATTAGCAGCACTGTGATTTACTCTCTGCTTTCAATGGGTCAATATCTAATCTTGGTTTTCCCACATCATTTTCTTCATTAGGAAAAGTTTTGTAGTTGGCAAGTATGTTTTCCACCAAGAATCGAGCAGCTTCATCTATGTTGATGTTGTCCTAAAAAATATTGAAAGAAAATAAGTCAGCGATTATATTTTTTTAAATAGTCACACATTCCTATTAGAAGGTGGACAAACACAAAAATTCATCTACAGTCTCATCAACATGATGCATCAGGTCATTCCACATACACTTGCTTTTTGAGAAACTTTACCATACAGTTTGAGACAGTTAATCACATGTATTTCAAACAGGATACTCTAATCTAGTAGGCAGAGGATAAATGTCACCTGCATTTGGAAGGCTCAAAAATGCCAGAGTGCATATTTGCATCAGGAAAGGTAACAGTCAATTATACTGTTCATAGCACAGTTTTTCATAGCTTTTCCCGCTTCTGCTGCAGTTCAGATGCACTTATTTATGTAAAAGGACCTCAAAAATCCTGTTAAAACAAAGTGCCTCAACTAGGAATTCTACATTTTCTTGTGTATTCTTTGAAAAGTACTTAAGTAGTTTCACATATTCTTCTAAAGATGGTGTGTATGCAGGATACTCTGCTGAAATACATCTCTAGGTATCTCACTTACTGAGAGGTCAATCTAGTCTATGTCAAGGGGCCTCTGGTCACAGTTCTGACTTGGCTGCACCACCCACTAGCTCACCACAGGGCTGCCACAATCGGAATTGCTCATCCTTGTTTCCAGAGAAAATACCACACCAGTACACACCAGTCTCTGTATTTGTATATCTAAACTCTACACAAGTACAGTTAGATCATGAGAACATTTGACTCATCACTATCACACTTCACAAACTTGTAGATGCCAGCCACCAACTACTTTTGGTAGTTGGCAGATAGACACTTTTTCCTGCCCCAAGGCAAGGAAGATTCTTCTAATTTTAGTGTAAGGAAGTTTGTAAGATATTTTTATCAATATTTATACTCTCTGCAGTTCTTTTGCCTTCAATATTCTCTTTAATCTACAGGGATCAGGACTGAGCTTACTGGTAACTAGACTGAAGATTAAAGTATCAGTTCCACCAGAAAGGCAAAAATTATCAGGATATTTAGAGTGGGCAGAACTTAAAGCTATTTGGTATACTTAAGAAAGCTATCCTGAATTTTTGCTAAGCTATTTTAACTACACCTCTTTGGAGTGCCAGACTAGTCAATTCATAACTGTACTAGGACCAATAGTGTCCGGGCTTTTCCCTTCACCAAGAACCTTCTTTCACATTGTTGTGTCTTAAAGTCCAGCTAAAACACAAGTTGTTACTACACTTCCATATTAGGGTTTGTTCCAATGTTACTTGCATTTGTTTTGTAACCCATGTTGAAGTTTACAGGTAGCAGTGTTATGTGCAGGTGAAGCTGGCAGGAAGACATAACCCAAAGCAGAATCTTGGTAATCTTTTTGAGAACCTTAAAATGCGAGTTTTTAGTAACAGGTGAGTTAGGGAATTATTTGTTCAAATGTAAACAAATTATTAGACAATTTAACAAATTCCTGCCAGCATTTACATTTCTTCCTTATTTTAAATTGATTAGGACAAGGTTTGTTACTTCATTTTTTATATTCCTCTTACAGTTGTTTGTTTTGTTTTTTTTCCCCTTTAGAGTTGTTCAAGCATCATTTTGTGCCAGTTCATCAGCTAAAGGATGCTGGAAAGCCAAAGGCCAAGAGGGACCCTGAGGTTTAGCTTACCATATAAAGGAGTTGCCAGCCAGATGACTAATTTGATGTGTCATCAACACTGTCTTTATCTGAAGGAACCTTTTGTTTTAAGGATCAATAGAATTTTAAGGAACAGTTCAATTTTAGTTCCAACTAAGCTACCACAAGCTTATCTCTGTCTTGACAGTCTATAAACTGTGCAATGTATGAAGTCAGTTAAGTTATCTGAGTAAAGCAGCATTCTGTCTTAGCTTGTTAATATACATCACAAGTTGTTGACCAGTTCAGCCCAATCAAATAGAAAAGTGCTTTAGTGACATATGGGTAGTAACAAGTGAACAAATAGCTTGTTCACTTCTAGAGTCTTACCACCTCCTACATGCAACAGCAAAGACAGAAGCTGCAATTTAAACACTTGTACCTAAAGACTACACGTATCTTTTGGATAGTTTGATCAATATACAGTAGTATTCACATCTAAAGAATTACTTTGATCCTGATGCATGCAAGAAAAAACCCTAAATGTTATCCAATTCAGTTAATCAAGGTTTACAACTAGTTTTAATGTTCTCGAGTTTAAAATGCAGTTTTGATTTAAACCAACTGTGCCACAAGTCCTCCTCAGGAGTGAGCTAGCCTGCATACTTTCAGCTTTCACTGAACACTGAGAAACTGTCATTTCCTGCACTTGACAATTTTATCCCCTACACAACTATATTAATCCATTATTATGCCAATACTTAGAAGAGCTCACTTTTCTTATTTATGCTTACCCTGGCAGATGTTTCAAACCATCCAACAAAGCCACCTTCTCTGCAGAACTGGTCCATTTGAGAGGGGTTATGGCTACTATCCTTCTTTTGGTCACACTTGTTTGCAAGAAGAACAGCAGGGATGGGGTTGCCATTGGGAAGTAATACTTTACTGTCCAAATCATGCTTCCACTTTGAAACAGCCTCAAAAGTGGAGCCTCTTGTGACATCAAAGACCACAAAGGCACCAACTGCCTCTTTGTAGTATACTCTGGTCATATTTCCAAAGCGCTCCTGTCCTGAAACAGAGAACAGTGGGAAAGTATATTTAAAAATATGAACTGTAATCAGTATAAATGAACTTCTGTACCAGGTTAGTACTTGTGAGTTTGGCATTCAAATCTAGTTATCTATTTCATATAACATTACCTCTTCTAGGCTCTTTAAGCTCATTGTAATAGCCATTATGTATATCAGACATCACAAATTAAGTGCTAAAAGCAGTTTGCAATCTTAACTACCACTCTGTAGTTGCATCTTTTAACTTATTTGTGAGTAGTGTTCATTGTGAAGTAATCCCTACAAATACTACAAGCAAAGCTATACAAAAATCATTCTTTCATCAAAAAACCTCCTGCCCTGTCACTTAGCAAGCATGGCCTTCATCTGCCCAGAACAATGATTAAAGTATTATTCACAGCTGGTTTTATTGATAGAAATAAAAAATCTTTGTACTTTTGAGTTTTAGATTTGGAAAAATATATTTTCTGTAATTTAGATCTGGGGTGAAAGACAACTCATGTGCATATCACAGAATGATAGGAATTGGAAGGGATCTATGAAGATCATCTAGTCCAACTGCCCTGCCAGAGCAGGTTTCCCTACAGCAGGTTGCGCAGGATGACACCCAGGTAGGTTTTGATGACTGCATCTCTGAAGACTCCAAAATCTCTCTGGGCAACCTCCACCATAAAGTAATGAAGTTCCCCCTCATGTTTAAATGGAACTGCCTATGTTCAAGTTTGTGCCTGTTACTTCTCATCCTGTCACTGGGCACCACTGTGAAGAAGACTGATGCCAGTCTGCAAAAAAATGCTTCTATCTTATTAGATTTAAGCTTTACATTAGCAGGACTTGAAACACCTAACACCTAAAACCAAACTCAACACCACTGTAGTATTAGAGATTGATGCCTTTCAATTGCTCAAATACACTCCAGTAGGAGATCTGTCCTTTTCTATAACAGCAGTTTACTCCACAGAACAGCTTTCACCTCTAGAATTCACATACACTAACAATAAATCTGACCTACATACTCACTTATGACTGCTCTACTGTTGAGCTCTAACGAGGATGTGTATATTCTTTTTATTCTATGGCAAGAAGACAGAAGCAGTAACACCTAATAGGTAAGAGCTCTGTTGTGGTAAAATGCGTATAAGATGGGAAATCAGTATAAACCGAGTAGACCTTCTTTACAATCCTGTTATTACTGACAATGCATGTGCTAGGCTTCTTGTAGGGGATGCAGAACATTCTAGACAGCCTTTTGAAAAACTTAATAGGACTTTCAGGCAAAGGTTTTGCAAGTGCTCTTCTACTTGCAAAAAACCCCTCAATATGGAAAAAAAACAACCTGTAGAAAAGACTACTGCTTCAAAATCTGGAGTCTGAATACCATACTCCCTTTTTGTTATGAAAATTAAATTACTCAAATTTTGCCATGGTCACTTCAGTCAAGGATTTGTCATTCCCTTCCCTGCATCCAGCAGAATTTTTGCTGTTGTCATTTCACCACATGCAAGAGCAGCGTCAAGCAGTGCAGAGAGTGGATCACACCTCAGAGGAGGAAAAAAACCCAAACCTAGAAGTCATCAGATGAAACTACATTTAAGATCTCCAATGTGCGTAGCCATACAAATACAGGAAAATAACTACTTGCTTACTACAGCAGTATGAAAAGAACATCACAGGATTAATCATTCTGATAAGTGCCTTGACATAAACATGATGGTGCCAAAAGATATACTTTTTATACTTTAGATGAAAATGAGAAGCTAAGCTACAGGGTAGTTATGGGGATCAGAGGTTTTGCTTGGGAGCAGGGAAGTATGCAATGCAAAGTTCTTCATTCTCTAACCACTGAGTTTTCACATCTGAATGACTCAGCACATATTGTGACCATATTTTCCAGTAATTGCAACAACATTTAAGTGAAATATTTGCATAATCAGGAACTAATACAGTTCCCTACAGCAGCATCACAGGAAATAAATTCAGTTTAAAACTAGTTTTGCTTCCCAGTTTATACAATGGAACAGGAGTAATTTGTAAGCTAAAAGCTACATTAAAATAAATCTGACATGAGCAATGTTATCTTTGTCCTTTACTTCATTGTAAACCAAGTTATAATTTTAAGATTCAGATAGTGAACCTTGCCATGAAGTGTATTTTAAAGAGCTCCTACAGTAATCTTTCCCTGTGTAAAGAATGAGAGTCCTGTTTTATGATAATAGTATGACAGCATTGTGGAAGCCCTGGTTTCAGGTTTGCAGGAAATACTCTACACTCCTATCACCATTTCTGCTCTTAACTCCTACATGATGGGAACTGAAGCTAGGAAAAGCAAGTTAAACATGAAAATGACTGCTGGATATGCATGACAGTTTGTCAGGATTCCTTCTCCCAGACTACTTACCACACTTAAAAGTCTTAATATTCGGTTTATGTGAACTAATAAGAACCTACTCAGAGAAAGTAAAATAGCCTATCTGGAAGACACTTCTCCAGCTACACCTTTGGTTTACATCTGTCAATACCAAGAGCATAGCAGGAGTTCCTTTAGCTTGTAATCTAAGCTTGGTCCTATCTGAAACCACACAACTCAAACTGGTTGTGTGGGTCACATTTAAACCCTTAATATCTCCTCAAAGGGACTCATATCAATAAGACAAAGTTCTTCAAAACCCTTTCTAATGGGCCTAGTAGTTATGACATCCTGCAAAAACTGTGTCATTAATATAGAATAGATAGATTACCAAAGGTTATAAAATCCTGGCAAGAATGATGGGGAAAAATAGTTTCTTTCATTAAATTCATGTTAGTTCAAGTCATCTTTGACAGGATGATCAGCTTAATGGATGGCAAAATCTCAAAAATTTTAACAAGTTTAGCAGTTCCACATCAAACAAATCTTAAACTATAGATTATACAATCTAGACTGCAGTCACCCCAAAAAAATCAATGCACAACTAGCTGAAGTTTTATTCCAAAGCTTTTTGCTGCAAACTGGAGGACCATTGCAATGAAATTTTGCAGCCTTCTCCTGGACCAAATAATGCAGAGTCATCCAGAGTATGATAAAAAGCAAGAAGCTCCCAGTTTATTCAGAATGAAGTCAAATGTTTTTCATCAGCACTGTCCTTCAGAATGTTGAAACTCAGAATTCAGTTACTTTAAAAGGCAACTTAAGTTCAATGAAAAGAAGAAATATACCACATAGGAAAAATTTTATTGATAAAACCAAGTTAAAAAACCCCCAACTATTTGTCAATACTACTATAGTGTAGAAAATGATCAAGAAACCTAGTGAATCAAATTGGGTTCAAAATGCACAGAAATAGCATGCTGCTAGTGTTCCAGTCATTCTGCTTTTCCATCAACAGGGACTATACACTGCAGCAAACTCAAGGCATCACAGGACATTTATTAAGCTATAATGAATACATGCAATAAATCAGTTTCCATTTGGGAATACTTAATGTTCTCATTCCACTGTAAGAAGGGTTCTCAGATCAACTACTTGCCATGACTATGTGCCAAAATTCAAGAAGGGTCATTAGTGACAGTCAGACCAACTCGAATTTGACTGTCAATACCATGACTTAGGACCTTGCTATCAACTACTCTGACCTTATTAGCCACACAGTACAAGCACAGTGCTACTATTTTGGCTTCAAAGCCAAACTCTACAAGTTAGCTGTTTCAGACAGGTTCTCGGTTGAATAAAAGAACAAAAAACAGGGGAAAAAAAAAAAATCAACAGCAGGGGAACTCCCTTTTTCCCCATTCTTTTTTCTGCTAAGGCCTAACCTAATAACTCTCCTCAGGGCTCCAGTTGCACTGCCTTACTACAGATTTTTCTCCAACTTGCTGGATTCCTAGGGTCAGGTTTTTACACGCTAATGTCGAGGAGCGGCAGCTCCTAGTTTACAATTCCAACTCTCAGTGAAGTTCATCTCATTCAGCATGGAAGATTTAGGGTAGCACACCAGCCAATATGGTTGTGTATGAACCACATTCCTCTCACTATGTTAGAACCACTGCTGCTTTCAAAACTCACCTTTGTCCTTTAGGATCCACAGGCAAGAACAGACTACATTTTGGATGTTTGGCACAACACAGCAAATACCTAGAACTGCCCTAAGAATGCATCTTGCAGTTCTCCAGACATCTAATACACATTACAATAGTAGCAGGGTCAGGTGTGAGGTGACCCAGGCTCTATTTCAGCCAGATATATCAATGTTACTGTCAAGCTACCACTGATGACTGCATTCCCATCTCTCCCCAGACCAGGGCAGCTTGTCCCAGAACTGTCTTACCCAATTAGTTTGAATCTTTTATTCAGCAAGAAGTAGGTTAACCAAAGCACTATCAATATTACAGGACATGCTCAAATGTGTCTACCTGCTTTTTCACATGAGTAGCAGCCACAGATTTGAGAGCAGACAGGCTCTGAGATTATCCGTTCTAGATGGCTCTCTACTTCTCACTCTTACCCATTCCAGCTATTAGTGCAAAGCTGCCATTTGAACCAGAGATGTTGAACTATACCAGCAGCTCCAGCAGGTACTAGAAACCTGTAAGAGTTAAAAAACATACATCTACTGACTTTAAATTTCCAGCATTATGGAAGTAATATTTGGTATTTGTGGTTTAACCATGAGGTTAAAAAGTAAGAACTACAAGAACATTTTATCTTCCTGTATTAGACAGCACCGGAAGTTTCACTGGCTGTAGCTCTTAGTTTCTAGTAGACAAAAGGAGCCTCAGACAACTAAGTGAATTGCTAGTGTCCTTTCTTACAAAGGCTGGAATGAAAAAGCTTAGTGACTACTAGATGGATCTCCTCCCAGCAGCAACCTTCAGAAGAATGGTCTTCAAGGGAAAATGTTACCAGCCAGTCAATCCCTGTAGAACCAACTCCCATTTTACCATGAGATAAACTCTAGTCCTCTGGTTATGTCCACATTAGGAAGTTTCAGAGTGTAGCTGAAGCAGTTCTGTTGAATGAGACCGTGCCAGAGACCTGCCATTCACAATATACTATATACACAGTATGTGTGACACAGGCTCTGTAATCACAGAAAAGTCACTGAAGAGTACCAGTTCAGGTACAGCAGTATTTTGATTTAGGTCATAATACAAAGTTTTCACACATTCTTAGAAGTCAACTGCTTAATTCTGAAATCAGAAAAATCATAGAATTGTTAGGGTTGGAAGGGACCTCAAGGATCATCTAGCTCCAACCCCCCTGCCATGGGCAGGGACACCTCACACTAGATCAGGTTGCTCACAGCCACATTCAACCTGGCTTTAACCTCCAGGGATGGGGCTTCTACCACCTCCCTGGTCATCCTGTTCCAGTGTCTCACCACCCTCATGGTGAAGAATTTCTTCCTAACATCCAATCTGAATCTACCCATTTCTACTTTTGTTCTATTTCCCCTAGTCCTATCAGTATCTGACACCCTAAGAAATCCCTCCCCAGCTTTCTTGTAGGCCCTGCTTAAGATACTGGAAGGCCACAGTCTCCAGACTGAATAGCCCCAACTCTCTCAGTCTGTCCTCATAGGAGAGGTGCTCCAGCCTTCAAATCATCCTTGTGGCCCTTCTCTGGACACGTTCCAGCACTTCCATTTCCATGGATATGGAAGCAGTTCATTGTAAAGTATCATTGCACAACGCAGACTGTTCCTAAGCTAGTGATTTGTTAGCTACCTGCCATTTTCCAAATCAGTGACTTGTCTTTCCATTCATTGTTTTGCGATCATTATACTCTATTCCAAAGCAGGACAGACCTTTTCACTACCAGTGAAACAACAAAAGTAATGAAGTGTAAACACTCAGACCTTATGGCATCTAATTTCCATCAGGAAGGCTAACCCCATCTATCATCCTAAGAGAAGAGTGTGCTTTTCCCATCTATTTCTCAAAGACATAATCCTTCCTTAAAAAAAATTTTAGAGCTCTCACAAGGAATTTTATAGCATGACTGATAAACTTTTCAGTGCTGCCTGTAACCTAGAACTAATCATTTAAGATTGTCCAAACTAATTTTAACAGCTTATTTTCTTGTCATTAAGAAGTTTAGAGGCAGCACTCTGCACTTATGGTTCAAGAGGCTTTGTCCAGCAACACATGTATACGGGATGTAAAGTAGGACAGTAATGTTTGTAAGAAGTTTCACCTGTTTTGCTTTCATCTGTGCTAAACAGTAAATTAGTAAGAGAGGAAGTCCTAGAGTAAGCACTGTATTTCCATCCTCAGGAAAACTGAGTCAACCAAGCTAAATGTTTCTATCTAGTTGCCAACTGCAACATGTATGAAAAATTCTCCTTGCATTAGTATTCAGAAAAAGTTGAGGCTAGTCTAATTAGTGCCAGCAACAGCATGACTTGGTACTTCCTACCTTGCTTTAACTACACTTAACCAATCCGCCAGAGTTAAGCTATTTCATGCCTGACACCCTGTAATCCATCTCCTTTGATGAGCTGTCATTCAGCCAGAGCTGTACTGTGTACTTACCATTGATGCTGCATGGCACTACAGCATTTCACAGGGCACACAGGAGAACAGTTCTAAAGTCAGTTTGCCTCAGAAACAAATTTATCACGAGACTGAAAAAATGTTAATCTCTAATATAGTCAATGTGTCATGGCACATAGTGTGTGATTGGAATTTTGTACCAAATAGCTGCCACTTCCCTCCACCCTGTACCCTAGCCTGGGAGCATTTGAAAAACAAGTTCTCATAAGATGTTTGCAGCAACACTCAGAGACTGCCTTTTAATCTATTATTTGAAAAGCTGCTAAAATGCATACAAAAAGGAATACTGCTTTTCATTTGCTGCTAATCTAGAAGCCAGTACTACTAAAAGCTTGCTACACCTTCTCTAGGCAGAGTTAAGATTCCTCTGGACAGGGTTAAAATATTTATTCTAAATAAGCTCTGTAAACCCCTAAAATGCCATCACTTTTCAAAGCATAATCTCATCACTCCATCTGCCTTTGTCTCCTTAGCCAGAAGATAACTTTGAACATCTAATGTTCTATCTCAGGTAGCTCGAGATGCAAACTGTGCTTTGCAGTCACTGCCCACATGTTAGCTTTAACATTCACAAGAACTTCAAAAGAGTTGTTTCTTATGCTTTCATACAAAAATATAAAGAAAAAAATCCCTTATTGCAAATCACTTCCTTCTGACATGGCATACACAGCACACTTCAGAAGTTCAAGCAAGTATTTGAAGGGGCCAGTTTAAAAAAGACTGCAAAAGGAGGGCAACTGTTACCACTGGAGTTCAAGGAAAATTATTTCCATCAGCTGTGAGATTGAATCCCAGCAGGCCTGCCCACTACTGAAGGAAAGAGTTATTTTATACAGCATGCTGGAGCCTTTTTTTGAACCAAGCAGCTAAGATTACCTGTCTTCAGAAATGCAGGACAGAAAGTAATCAGCTGAGAAAAACCCCTTTACAGTAGTTGCCTCCTCAGATTGTACTTGTGTACATTCACTTCACTTGCACCCTGTCCTAATCTGCATATGAGGAAAGACAAACTGGTAAGAGGGAGACATGTAAATAAGACAACACCAAGACTGTGAAGCTGCAACACTGACGCAAGAAGAATTGAGGAATGCCAATTTAAATTCATAAAAGCTCCTTACATCAAAAGAGTATAATTAATATTACCTACACCAATTTTTCTCCAAAGGTTAATGCCCTTGACTTGTCAAACCAGATTAATTTCTGACTACTTGAGTCAGAATTACATGGAGGGTGAGAGTTTAGCCAACACTTTTCTCAAGAAAGCTTATGATCAACTTCTGCAAAGATTTCTAGTTTGTTTAATAATCTAATGCAAAAATTAGTTGTGTATATGTTGTGTAATATATACCATTTTTTCCTCCTGTCTGGTCTATTCTACACATAAACTTAGGGATTATTTCCCTTTAAGGCATTTTCCCCCCTGCACATTTGATGGATGATATAGATCCATTCTTTATTCTCTGTATTGGAGTGCTAGGGAAGCATTATTTATTGCAACCTTGTAGAAAGCATAAACTTCTGAGCAACAACTGCATATGATCTATCTGAAAATAAGGCAGAAGCTCATCTATTCTGTAGTGATGTAAACCTCAAGCACTGTTTCACTATGTACATTTCCATCCTTAAAAGAAATTAAAAGTACCTGCAAGGTCAAATACAACAAACTTTCTTTCAAGTCTCTGCTAGATAGGGTGGTCTTCTAAGATCACATCTTTAATCTCCTTTCTTGCATGGCACCTAGAAAAGCCTATGAACAAACTCTAAGCTTATTTCCAAAACACTTAAAACCCCATCTGTCTATATTCTACCATTTAAATGAAAACTAATGAAACAGTACTCTCCTGCATAATCAAAATTGCCATAATAAACTCCTTTATGACACCAACTTCAAGACAGTAACATTTACCTTCTACTTAAGGAATTCCATAATCACACAGGCTTCAAGAATAGAATAAACCATGTTGGAAAAGACCTTTGAGAGAGTCCAACCTATCACCCAACACTATCTAATCAGCTAAACCATGGCACCAAGCATCCCATCCAGTCTCTTCCTAAACACCTCCAGTGATGGTGACTCCACCACCTCCCTGGGCAGCCCATTCCAATGGCAAATCACTCTTTCTGTGAAGAACTGCTTCCTAGCATCCAGCCTAAACCTCCCCGGCACAGCTTGAGACCGTGTCCTCTTGTTCTCATGCTGGTTGCCTGGGAGAAGAGACCAACCCCCACCTGGCTACAACCTCCCTTCAGGTAGTTGTAGACGGCAATAAGGTCTCCCCTGAGCCTCCTCTTCTCCAGGCTAAGCAAGTTTAGTTCAACACAATATATACAGCATTTCATGTTCCTGTACACTATAATACTAAGCACAAGAACATTCATTAATATGAATGATTGAGTACCCTACCGGTAAGATAAAGAAATAGCTGCATCAGCAAGACCAATAACCATACCTTATTTCATAGCATTTCACAAAAAAAAACAGAAGACAGAATTTTTAGAAACCCCAAAACAATAAAAACCTCAAGCATGTTGTCATCCAGAACCTGTGTTCAGAGATGTTTCTTTCTAATGTCTCTTGCCTTCAAACAAGTTTAACATGTTCAGCACTTATTTGGATACTTAGCTGTAGAGATCCATGCACAGTCAAGCAGTCTCAGCTGAAAGCTCATAACTCTAACTCAGCTGTTCAAGAAGTCACATGAAATGACACCCACACATGATTTCCCACAGAGGGGTGGTTTCTAGAAGGAAACACACAGTACACCTTCAGTTCCATTTCTTGTCTCTACTGCTGCAGTCACTATTCAAAACTTTCCAACACAAGCAAGCCTTCTACTTTCCCCTCTTCAAAATGTATCTACTCGTCTCACATTTTTCCAGCCAACATCACCATTAAGTGACTATTATTGCATGAAATGTGTGCTTAAATGTGTGTGAGCAAGAAGCATTCACCAATCAGTCACAGTCTTTCATCTGCCTGGAGACTTACAGTATCACAGTATCACCAAGGTTGGAAGAGACCTCGAAGATCATCAAGTCCAAACTGACACCACAAACCCCATGACTAGACCATGGCACCAAGTGCCATGTCCTATCTCCTCTTTAACACCTCCAGGGATGGCGACTCCACCACCTCCCTGGGCAGCCCATTCCAATGACTAATGACTCTCTTGGTGAAGAACTTTCTCCTCACCTCGAGCCTAAACTTCCCCTGGCACAGCTTGAGACTGTGTCCCCTTGCTCTGGTGCTGGTTACCTGGGAGAAGAGACCAACCCCTTCCTGGCTACAACCACCTTTCAGGTAGTTGTAGAGGGCAATGAGGTCACCCCTGAGCCTCCTCTTCTCCAGGCTAAACAATCCGAGCTCCCTCAGCCTCTCCTCATAGGGCTTGTGCTCAAGGCCTCTCAGCAGCCTTGTTGCCCTTCTCTGGACACGTTCAAGTGTCTCGATGTCCTTCTTAAACTGAGGGGCCCAGAACTGGACACAGTACTCAAGGTGCGGCCTAACCAATGCAGAGTACAGGGGCACAATGACCTCCCTGCTCCTGCTGGCCACACTATTCCTAATGCAGGCCAGGATGCCATTGGCCTTCTTGGCCGCCTGGGCACACTGCTGGCTCATGTTTAGGCAGCTGTCAATCAGCACCCCCAGGTCCCTCTCTGTTTGGCAGCTCTCCAGCCACTCTGACCCCAGCCTGTAGCTCTGCATGGGGTTGCCGTGGCCAAAGTGCAGCACCCGGCACTTGGACTTGTTAAATGCCATGCCATTGGACTCCGCCCATCTGGCCAGTCGGTCAAGGTCCCTCTGCAGAGCCTTTCTACCCTCTAACTGACTAACATCTGTTCCTAACTTGGTGTCATCTGCAAATTTGCTGATGACTGACTCAATCCCCTCATCCAGATCATCAATGAAGATATTAAAGAGGATGGGACCCAGCACTGATCCCTGGGGGATGCCACTGGTGACTGGCCACCAGCTGGATGTGGCACCATTCACCACCACTCTCTGGGCTCGGCCCTCCAGCCAGTTCCTAACCCAGCACAGAGAGTAGCGGTCCAAGCCACGAGCTGACAGCTTAGCCAGCAGTCTGCTGTGGGGGACGGTATCAAAGGCCTTGCTGAAGTCCAAGTAGACCACATCCACAGGCCTTCCCACATCCACCAGATGGGTCACCTGATCATAGAAGGAGAACAGGTTGGAGAGGCAGGACCTGCCCCTCCTAAATGCATGTTGGCTGGACCCGAGTCCTTGGCCATCCTTCAGGTGCAATCACATAAATCACACTTAATCACATAAAAGATTCTCCAACACAGACTGGAGTGACCTGCCTCAAGTTGTGAGAAAAACATGCTCCCATCTCCACATGCTGGAACCTCTACCACCCTAAAATTAGGAAACAGTCACAGATAACTTAATGTTTTCTGAAAAAGCTCTGAGCTCCAAGCTCTGTATCCATTTCTAATGCTTTTATTTATATGTGCATTTTTCACTCAATAGGTATCTTTATAACAACAAGGAGGGGGGAACCAAACCAAAACCAGTTTGCAACAGATTATGCCTGGATTATCTTGCTTCCACCTTATGCTCACTTGTACTAGGCACACAGCTAAGAAATTTTTTCCCATGGTTTCTTTGCAGGAATTGTCATTTTAATCCCTATATTGATTTTCAAAATGCATTGTGGGTAAGTCCAAGTTGTTACAAGAATACCTTAACTAACTTTAGAGACTGCTACCTCCAAACTCTCCCTTACTTAGGAGAGACTCCTGTGCAAAGCAATTGAAGTAAATACTTCTATGGCACAGAATTTTTTTTGTATAAGAAATGAAGGGATTTTTCTTGTTGCACCCTATAGACTTTCAGGGATGCACTGGTATTGGTGTTAAGGCCCACTATTTTTTTCAGTCCATAATGCAAGGAACAAGTCAATAACCCAATTACAGAAGCAACTTGGCAATTGTCTTATATGTCAGCATCACAGATACAGACAGAGAAAACCTGAAATATGCAGCTGCTTGAATGATTTCCCATGTGGAAGTACACTATTTCAGAAACTAGAACAGCCCGAATGCCTTTGAAACTCAGCCACCAAAATACACAACAGTAGACAGCCATGCTACACAGAAGTTGCATGCTATCAAGCTACCAGGCACTCTGCCTTTCCAGAGGAGATAGATGTTATTCTATTGCTTATCTAAGCAAGAAAGCCTGCATTGTGTCTTCACTATCTTACCTCACAAGTGCTCACTTCAGTTTTCCTTCCCTACTCTTACCCTCCTTTTTCTCCCACATCCATGGTTTCCTGCACTCACTTCCCATTTCCTATTGCTTCCTATAGACAGAGCAAGCTAACTTCATAAATGTTTAACAAGTTGCATATCTATGATCCATTTGTATTTATAGAGAAGATGGATTATTCCAGCTCTTCCTCAATTCAGTGTTTCAGCAAACTACTGCCTCTAATTTCTCCATCCTCTTGGGGATTAGAAGATACATTTACTAAGTTAAAGTTCAGGTCTTTTCAAGGAGACAGATGCAAGCTTAATAGCAGTTCTACATGCTACGGGTCTTTTCATTCAAATCCTGAAAGCTTATGTAGAGCATATTTAGAACACCGAAGCACAATAATTTCTCTTTTCCCTGGCCAATTTCATAGCCACGCTTTCAGTTAAATCATTACTTCAGCTTTAATAAACTTTGAGAAGAAATGCTAATAAAGTCTTTGAAAAAGGGTGCTATTACACCAAAGTTCAGAATTGCTCAAAGCTTTAAAAACAAATTTGTCTACCATTTGTCATTAGTGACACTCCTCAGGAGAAGCCAAGCTCAAGACATCATCTGACTTTTACCAACCCTGCCCTCCAGTGAGTTGCACATCTGTACAAGCTGATGCGAGTACCAATGATAGTGTGATCATAAAGCAGCAGCTAACACTACTCAGTTGCTGGTCTTACTAGGTCAGAACAAAAGTTACAGTATGTAAAATACTGATAGATAAAATACCTATTCTGTCCATGATATTTGACTAAGTTTCATCAACATGCCATATTCATCTCCTACACTACATTGTGGTCATTGCAGTATATTTACTGAGTGCTTGTCAAGTGGGACTCTCTAGCCTTGAAAAAGATTTAAAAGCATTTCCCTGTCACTAGGACACCTTTGCTTTGTATCTCTTTACCTCAGTGGCTCATTCCTATCTTGTATTTATTTCACCCAATTATTTATGTCCTTTGATCAAGGGTGTTAACCTGGTTCCAACACTTTCAGAATTTTTCCAGCGAGAGATATGTAACGTAAGTCCACAAAATAACACCTCAAGAGTAATGCCTAAGGGCAGATAAAGTTTTAAAGTTTTGATCCTGTATGGGCATGCATGTAATCTGTTCAGCTTCTTTCAGAATAATTCATATGCTGCAACCACAAAAATTTGACTGCAATTGATCAGTCTTACTCCCAAACTTTTTCAGCTCTATTATACAAGAGATTGTGATATGTGTCTAAAACCAAAAATGTCTATGTATTTCTGGAACAGACAAGTCTAGGCACAACAGTACCCTTCTTTGCCCTTCACTATTTTCGTACCTCCCCCGCTTTGATTCTGCTGCAGAAATGTGTGTTATTTTGTGCCTTACGAGGAGGCTATTTTCACCAGAAAAAAAGAGCATGAACAGTGTAACATTGTCATGATCCATTTCATAAAACTATCTAATCACCAAAAAAATTTTCAGCTAACACGAGAAATGGAAGTCACTCAGGAACCTGCTGCATTGCGATACATGGCACAGCATTCATTGTTTTGGCTACAATCACAGCAGAAGCACAGTATCTGAATTACAATCTTCAGCTCATGGCTGAACCACGTGGTTAGTTCTTATCGTTGATTTAGGCACAGAACCTTAGACTGCAGCATCCAGCACTTTGAAGAAAGCTTTTTTATGATGAGCTGTTAAGTACAAGCTTTGATCTAGTGAAAAATAATGTCTTTCTATGCTTAAGGGTTAGACTTTAATTCAGAAGCCTTTTTAAATGCACCAAAATCAATTCAGAATGCCAGCACCATATTGCTTGCAGGGAAGTCACATGTAACACTGCTTGCCATAAGATTCAGATCTCTTCAAGAGATCTAAAGCTGTTTGCACACACCAGCAGACAAAATAATCTGCATGAGATGCTGAAAGCCAAAAGACAGTTGAGCTGATGAGTTAAAAGGGAATGACTATCACATGCTCAGATACTTTGTTGCACACTTCAATAAAGCATTTCAGGGAATATGCTCTGGCTATACAGAAGCCATGTTCAACATGGTTCTCCAACTACTAATTTCTACAGAAATCTGGTAACATCCTCAGGTATTTAGAAATACACACTACTATAGACATAAGACAGCTGCAGACCAAGGACTTTGGCAGTTTTAAGATCGTGAAACAGCTTTCATAGATGCTAAAATCCCTTTTAATGATTATTGCTTAGCTGAGATGTCAAGTTCCATAAACTATTACTCTCACATTGGCTAAGCACAGCTGAGTGAAAAATCACTAGGATTACTTCTCTTCTTGGTCTTGTTTTTGAGGGGTTTCAGGTTTCAGTTTGTTTGGGTTTTGGTTTGGGGTTTTGTTATTGTTGTTTGATTTTGAGGGGGTTGTGTGTTTGGGTTTTTGTTTGCTTGTTTTATTGGGAAAGGATCTCCAGCCCTTTGGAAATGGAATAGCCTGAACTACCAAATTCAGCATAAGAATTAGAAGTGCAAATTGCATTCTCCTTTTTCATTTTTGCTACAGAAAGACTAGTTGGGAATTTGACAAAAAAGTAAACCACATTGTGAAACAGAAAAAAATATTTCAATGACAGAAAAAATTAATTCTTCAGTCTACCAGCAATATGAGCACAAGCCTCCAGGGATTTACCAGCAACTCTTAACTCAGTCTTCACATAGCAGTGTCCAAGATACTGAACACTGGATTATTGTCCAAGGACAACAATAATCAAAAGCAAATAATACCACTGTCTAGATTTTTAAATTAATACACAGGTGTATTGATAGGACATTTCATAACTTCTTTGCTACAAGTTACAACTAAGACTCTGTCTAGAATGTTGAAACAGGTGGCTTTGACAAAGCACAGTCTACCCCAGTCTCAGAAATCAAAGGCTGTGAACAAGTGAAAGACAAGTCTGGCAGCCTGACAAACCCCAGGAACCTGATAGTCTCTACTCTTCAATTTTTGGAATCTCAGGGTTGCTAAAATACATCCAGAGCACTGTGGTGGCTGGTAGCAATACTGCCAATTGATTTACAGAAAGTTAAAACTGATCCATAAAAGGAACACATCAGAAGGGAGAGCTCACCAAAGTTTTACTTACTTTCCAAAACAGTGATTAGAAAACTTTGCCTTGCAGGCTAGCAGCAGAAAGATCTATGGTGTGTTTCTGCATACAGCGGTAAAAACCATGCTTTTTAGTTTGAGGAATTGTATTTGAAGCATTTCAAGGGAACCTTTAGAACAGAAAGGAAAGAAGCTGATGTACAGCTGGTCTGTCACAGGGTCACAGCAGCCACATGGTACGCTTCCTCTTTTTCTTGATAAGGCTCACAGTTCATGGAAACAGTAACTACCAGTTGTTACCCTAGTATCTTCTGGTTTAAACAGCAGCATTTGCAATAAATTTTACTGTTTCATATACAAGGAAATATTCCAAATGTGGTGGAAAGTGATGAAGAGAACTGCAGGTTAACATCTAGGCTGCACACAAAACTAGAAATGCATCACCAGCTTGCAAGACCATAGCAAAACAATTTTTATCTGTGGCATTTAACACTACAGCATAAGCTAAGTCAACCATGACATATACTCAGAGTCTTTAAAACAGAAATGTTAAAGAAGCAGTTTGATTTATTCCCAGGAAAGCATTAACGTACATACGGTTTGAACAGGTGAACAGAGCTTTACTGCTTCCGTGTGCTCCAAGTACCTTCCTGACACACAGACCCATGATTCGAATGTAGAACTAAATATAACACAAGCCACTCTTTCAATTCACATTGCAGTCATGAGAGTTACTTTTAAATTAAGTAGGTGACTTCAAAACATGGAAAGTTTAAGGATACTTGCTTTGAGAACAAAATTAGTTATTTGACGGACCTTTAAAGTGTGCTTATTAAACATAACCTGTTCAGAAAAGGTATTATTTCCTCTAGAAGTCTTACAGAGCCAACAGAGCCACGATCTATAAATTAAGCAGTATTCATTACGCAGGCCACAAGCACTGGGAGGAGCAGTAAGGGCTGGAACCCTCTGGGAGCCCTTGAGCCAGCAAAAGGAGTAAAGTAGCTTTTCAAGGACTGCTGTAAAACCCCGGTCCCAGCCGAAAGCCCCAAAACATCAGCTAACAGGTGCACACAGCCCGACTCCACATCGAGACCTCCCCCCTCTACTTACGCCTCAAACACAGCCAAGAGGGGTTGCGGGTAACAGGGGAAAGAAGAGTGACAGACTCAGTCAAAATACACTTTCCTCCGCAGAGGCCGGGCCCCAGAACCCCAAACCGCAGTTCACTGGCATCTTTCCCCCTCGACACCCGCTCTCGGCCCTTACCTGCTATATCCCAGAGCTGCAGCCGCACTAGGGTCTTGTTGTCCCAGTTTATAACTTTGAGAGCAAAATCCACCCCGATGGTGGCCCGGTAGTGCTGGGAAAAGAGCTGGTGCACGTACCGCTTGATAATGCTGGTTTTACCCACGCCTAGCTCTCCGATCACCAGCACCTTGAAAAGATGCTCCCGGCACTCCGGCACGCCGGAGCCCGCTCCTTCCCCGCCGGCCATCCTCGGCCTTCCCGCGGAGCGGAGCGCTGCGGGACCCGGCGGGACGCCGCGGAGAGATCGGACTGCCGGAGCCGGAGCCTCTCTCGCCTCTTAACTTTCCCAGCTGCCAACTTTCCCTCGCAGGCTCCCCGCTGGGCCGGCCCAGGCGGGCGGGGAGGCGAGCGGAAGATAAAGCGCGGTAGAAGGAGAAGTATGAACTACCTAACCACCTGACTATAGTCACAGGACGCGGAAACTCCGCGGCCTTATGAAAGCACGGGGAAGGGCAGCGGGGAGGGGCAGGGGGAGGGACCTGGCCCCGTCCCCGTCCCAGTTCCAGTCCCAGTCCCAGTCCCCCGGGATATCGGCGGATTGGAGGGGTGGAGGATGGTGGAATGGGAGTACTGGAATCTCTGGCAGCTTCCTTGGTTCTTCTTCTGGTCGGGATGGGCTGTCCGGGAGGCAGCCTGCAGCGGCGGAAGACCAGCGGTCCGCCCCGCTCTTCCGGGCAGGCCTGCACCAGGGGAGCGGCTGGGGAGAGCGGGGTGGGTAGCTGGGGAGAGCCGGGTGGGTAGCTGGCCATAGCGGCAGCTGAGCCCCGAGAGGAGGCTCTAGCTGGGGACATGGCGTTCCCTGAAGGCAGTATGTGCCACCTCTTTGTACTGGTAATGGCCGCAAAGTTTTCTGTCGGTTAAGTCTCGGGAGCTCCTCTTCTCTGAAAACATGCAGGTCGTCTTCCCTCTGTGGGACGACGGACTTGGTCAGGGTGTCGCCAGTAACCCACACGCGCCCACAGTCATCTCTCCATTGCCACGCATGCTGGCTCGCCCACCTGGAGCCAGCCTGGGGCCTAGGGAAATCAACCTTCTCCCACCCTGGCTCCTTCCCCGTACTCGCTCACCCTGCAGCACGGCCTGGGACCGCACACGGGGGCCGGGTGGTGCGCAGCTCAACCTGTGCAAACAGACCGAGCGCAGAGGCGACAGCAGTGACGTAGAACAGGCTATCAAGTGGAAACGGCTCAAGAGGGAAACACCTCTTTGTATGCAGGATTCCTCTCAAACGCCTACCACTACATTTGCTTCCCTTCTGTTCCTAAATCAATCCAATAATACGTTTTTTTCTGTGGCCGTTTAAAACAAAATACATCCGATGAAGCAGTAAATGAACAGACACATTGATAGAACCCAACATAAAATAAGTTTCCTGACCTTAGAGTGTGTGCAGATTCTAAGTGCTGTACTAACTTCAGTACAATTGCTCCAATGAGTATTTAGTTCCCAACAGAAGTAGTAACATCAGAATATAAGGCAAAACTGTTACTCAAAATTAGATTATTGGGGTTTCTTTGATGCAGTGTGACACAGTGCGACACAAGTCAAGAGAGGAGATAAAGAAGAAACATTGTCATTAGTTGGGAGATTGAAGATGACTATGAGATACCTTATTTCAGGAACATGTACTTTAACCATGATAGGTTCTGGTAAACCTGCTTAGGCATGTCTAGACTGATAGTCTATCTGCATGCATGGCTGGCATGCGCTGAGGATTTCTCCCCACATGAATGCCTAATCTTCTCTCCTTAGAACCATAGAATTGCATCTGGAAAAAAAACCTCTAAGATCATTGAGTCCAGTCATTGACCTAACTACACCACGATCACTAAACCATGTCTCAATGCCTACATGTCTTTTGAACACCTCCAGGCACAGTGACTCCGCTGTCTACCCAAGCAACCTATTCCAATGCCTGTTCAACACTTTAGTAAATAATTTTTTTTCTAATCTCCAATCTAAACCTCCTCTGGTGTAATTTGAGGCCATTTGCTCTCATTATATCACTTGATACTAGGGAGAAGAGACTGTCCCCCTACCTCCCTACCACCCCTTTTAAGTAGTTGTAGAGAGAAATGAGGTCTCCCCTCAGCCTCCTCCAGGGGCTCCTCCCAATTTCCTCAGCTGCTCCTCAGCGGACTTGTTCTCAATACTCCTCATCAGCTTTGTTGCCTTTCTATGGACACACTCTAGCACCTCAGTGTCTTTCTTGTAGTGGGGGGTCCAAAACTGAACACAGTATTCAAGGTGCAGCCTCACCAGTACAGAGGCAAAATCACTTCTCTGTTCCTGCCGGCCACACTGTTTCTGATAGAGTCCATGAGGCTGTTGGCCTTTTTGGCCATCTGAACACACTACTGGCTCATATTCAGCTGGCTGCCAAACAGCACCTCCAGGCCCTTTTCTGACAGACAGCTTTTCAGCCACTCTCCCCCAAGCCTGTATCATTGGGGTTGTGACTGAGATGCAGGACCTGGCACTTGGCTTTATTAAACCACACGCAATCTTCTTCCACTTGGGATGGGGTGAATTGTCACATGCTTACATAAATATGTGTCTAAGGCAAAAGCCTAGTTCCTCAGGCTTGGATGTAGTCTTTGTGTCTCCATTCCTTACCTGTCAGATGGTGATTATAGTATCTCCTATCTTACAGGACAGTTATGTTAATGGGTTACTAGGCACACTCTGCCATTAAGTGGCAGAGAGTAAATACTTGCTTGTTCTAATTGCAGGCTTCTCATAACATTATATAAATTGTTTTTCCCTGCATAGATGGGGTGGAAATTTTGGCTATTTCTTTCCATTTGTTAGGCCTTCCTACTACCCTCTGTCTTATATGCCATCAAAAATCGTGTATTACTTTCTTCTCCTTATTTTGTAATGGAACATAGATCACACCAGACAACTGAACCAGCAGCTATACTATCATTAGTAAACTGAATATGAGTACTTCAGTACACTTGAAATTTGGTAGCAACAGTACAAAAGAAGTCTGTATGTTAATTTTTTGCTCACATACTGATTTTGAACAATAAGAACTAAGATCAAAACCATGGAAGCCTATAAAAGTCATGATCTGTTAACAGGAGAGTCACTGACAGATACAGGGGCAAAATGTGAACAATAATTTTCAGTAATTAGTAATCTAATCAGTTCTAATTACATTACAGCATGCCAAACATATATGGATGATGGTTTAACTAATAACTTGCCTTCATTTTGTTATTATTTGTTTTGTTCAAGTTGGCTGGTATCCATGTAGAATAACCTGGCAAAATTAAGTTATTTTCAGTCCTGTTATTACTGTTTTGTGTCTCTGTGGTGCACCATAATCAACCATGTATGAGTTTATAGAATAAATTATAGTTGTCATTCCCCTAGTGCAGTGTAGATAATCTTTATAGTGTGAGCTAAATTTTGGTGTCACTTTGTCTTTTATATGTTGCAGTTTGCTAGTATTAGCCCACCCATCCACTGGGATCCTTTGCTACATTATCTGTTTATCCAGGTCAGAACACTGGCTTCTGGCAGCAGCTGAGTTCAAGGAACTGGCTCCTGACTGGAAGTGTTTCAGAAACTTAGTCTAATGATCGTTAGATGATGAATACCAACGAACTGGTGAAATAGCTTTGCTTGTAAGGTGATAACGAGCTTCCTTTTAGTCTGATCCTTAATGTCTTTCTGTATCTTTCTTCCTTCAAAGGTGCATCTATCAATCTTTCATGTCAGCCTATTCTCCACTTCCTCTACTACACCTTTTTGCTTCATCTTCTGTTTTCATCATAATAGCTGTAATACTTTAGAATAGAAAAAAACAGGTTGGAAGAGACCTTCAAGATCATTGTATCCAACTTATCATCCAACCCACCTAATCAACTAAACCATACAACCAAGCACCCTATCAAGTCTCCTGAACATCTCTAATGATGGTGACTCCACCACCTCCCCGGGCAGCCCATTCCAATGGGCAATCACTCTCTCTGTGTAGAACCTCTTCCTAACCTCCAGCCTAAACCTCCCCTGGTGCAGCCTGAGACTGTGTCCTCTTGTTCTGGTGCTGGTTTCCTGGGAGAAGAGACCAACCCCCACCTGTCTACAACCTCCCTTCAGGTAGTTGTAGAGAGCAATAAGGTCACCCCTGAGTCTCCTCCTCTCCAGGCTAAGCAATCCCAGCTCCCTCAGTCTCTCCTCATAGGGCTTGTGTTCCAAACCCATCACCAACTTTGTTGCCCTTCTCTGGACATGTTCCAGCAAGTCAACATCCTTCCTAAACTGAGGGGCCCAGAACTGGACACAGTACTCGAGGTGCTGCCTAACCAGTGCAGTGTACAGGGGCAGAATGATCTCCCTGCTCCTGCTGGCCACACTGTTCCTGATGCAGGCCAGGATGCCATTGGCCCTCCTGGCCACCTGGGCACACCACAGGCTCATGTTCAGCCTACCATCGACCAGTACCCCCAGGTCCCTCTCAGCCTGACTGCTCTCCAGCCACTCTGACTCCAGCCTGTAGCACTGCATGGGGTTGTTGTGGCCAATGTGCAGAACCTGGCACTTGGATGTGTTAAATCTTAAATATCTTCCTTTTTTGTGTTTTGCTTGTTTCTTTGGTTTCTCTTTTCGTTTCATTTTCCCTTGAATTATCTTTTTCATCAGGCTTCAGTTTAGGTTTTTTGGGTTTCCTTTTCATTCTTTCTTTCTTTTTTTTCTCTCTTTTTTTTTAAATGAATTGTCCCTTCCAGAGAACCTTCCAGTTCTTCTGAGCTTTTTCTCTTCTGAAGCGAATGATGAATTCTTCATGTTTGTTCTTGTCAGCCTGTGGTAAGGAAAGGACAGCAACAGGTTCAGCCAGTTTGTCAGGACAGGAAAGGTGAAGCAGAGGGATGTGTTTAGTTTACTCTCCCTTGTAGCTGCATTAGAAGTGAAGCTCATAGCTGAGGGAATGATCTGAAAGGTGGAAAAGCAGAGGAAGTACAGCACATGGAAGATTTCTCTGTATCCGGGTGAGGAAGCACAGCTGCTTGGGCGCTATGACTAAGTATATATACATGCCATGTTATCTATCTCCATGTGCTTCTCTGATCAGGTGGAGGATTGACAGAACACTTCCTCTGCAAAAAAAAATCTCTGATGGAAAGCAATATTGTTGTAACAGACAGATTGTACTGCCTGGAGCAGTGTATGTGGGTGAACAGTAGTTTTCTAGGGAAGTGTTCAAAAGTTTGGTTTTTAGTGATAGTAATACAGAAACAGTAGAGATCAAGGGAAGCACAAAAATCTCAGGGTCTGTTGCAAAAATACTGCTGTGGCCAAGTAAAACACTGGATGACAAAGGACATACACAAGAGGATCAAATAAAAACTACATGAAACTTATAGACGAGTTTATTGGCTACAAACACATGCTTAGTTTTTACCCACTGAAAATATTTTCCTTCAGTTGTGTGAGAGCAAGCATGAACAAACATCTGAGATTATACATTAGTATTAGTCTGTCTGGGACTTTATTTCCTACAAGGCAATACAATAAATATACTGTTGTCTTTTCACTGCAAGTGTAACTGTATTATGTGAACCTGAGCTTGTAATGTACGCGTAGCCTATATATAGGAAAATTCTACCTATGCTTGAAAGATGTGGTTGCAGAAGTACAAATACTGTGTCTATGTCTCTTGCATCTACTATTAAACAACTGTAAATATATATTGGAAAACACAGAAAAATAGATATTAAGGTTTTATTAAAACCTATTAGATAGTGGTCTATACAATGGAGTAATAGAGGAATGCTTTTATCTGGAAGAGAAAGACAAAACAGCCATGACAGTCACGCCAAGCAGTGACATTGCCAGTCAGTGGTGCGGGGCTTGGACTGCCATCTCTACATGGCAACTGAGCTTACTTAATCCCCATTTACAGGCTTCCTGTTAACCACATTCTGGGCTATATTTATTTTATTGTTAACTCTAGTTTTTTTTGAGAAGTTTTTTGTGCCTTTGCAGTAATCAGGAGATGAATGGATGCAATACTGCTTGGGCTATGAGAGAGACTGGACAAGCTCCAGCACTCCAATGTCTTTCATGTAGTGAGGGGCCCAAACCTGAACACAGTACTCAAGATGTGGCCTCACCAGTACTGAGTATAGGGGCCTGATCCCTTCCCTGGTCCTGCTTGAGCACATGCTGGCTCATGTTCAGCTGGTTGTCAGTCAGCACCCCCAGGTCTTTCTCCTCTGGGCAGATTTCCAGCTACTTTTCCCCCAGCCTGTAGCACTGCATGGGGTTGTTATGATTGAAGTGTAAGAGCCAGCACCTGGCCTTATTGAATTTCATACCATTGGCTTCAGCCCATCAATCCAGCCTGTCCATGTTCCTCTGCAGACCCTTCCTACCATCAAGCAGATCAATACTGTCTCCCAACTTAGTGTTGTCTGTGAACTTACTGAGGGTGCACTCAATCACCTTTGCAGCTCATTGATAAAAATATTAAAGAGAACTGGCCCCAGTATTGAGCCCTGGGGAACACCACCTGTGACTGGCTGCCAACTAGATTTAATTCCATTCACCAACACTCTTTCAGAGAATCACAGAATGTTAGGGCCTGAAAGGGACCTTGAGAGATCACCTAGTCCAACCCCTCTGCCAAAGCAGGATCACCTATACCAGGTCACACAGGAACTCATCCAGGCAGGTCTTGAGTATCTCTGTGAGAGAGGCCAGTCATTCGTCCAGTTTTTAACCGAGCAAAGCATCGACCCATTCAAGCCATGATCAGCCAGTTTCTCCAGGAGGATGCTTTACTAAAGTCCTGGAAAATAACATCCACAGCCTTCTCCTCATCCACTAAGTAGGTCAACTTGTCATGGAAGAAGATCAATTTCATCAAGAAGGACCTGCCCTTTATGAAGCCATGCTGACTGGACCTGATCACCTGTGAACTCCTCCAGGGCCAAGGTCAGACAGACAGCTATGCATTTCTTTAAAAAAAAAATAATTCCCTTTCTCTTCCCCTTCTCCTTCCCCTTCCCCTTCCTCTTCTTTCCATGTGTGCAGGATTAGCATGTACTCAAAGCCATTTTGTTTCCTCAGTGTGTACTCCATCACAGTGCTCCAGTTCCTGACATGCCCCTGGCTGTATGTGCCTTGTTTGCCAGATTGTTCCTGAGGAGCAGCATCACTCAGCTGGTGCAGAGCTGGCAGCTGGGAAATCAGAATTGAGTGCTTTGCCAGTTGGCTGATCAGCTGAGGAACAAAGACAATAGCTTATCTATGCTTGCTCTGGTCTGCTCCCAAGAGATTATTGTCCTTCAGACTGGCATGACTCTTGGGTCACTGCCAATTTTCTTCACTGTACTGCTGATCTGTGTAAATTTTGCTCCTTTTTTTCTGTAGATATTTGTCATTTTCCCACATTTTTCCTTTTATTTGTGATGATCATAGAGTCATTTAGTTTACAAAAGACCTCTAAGACCACTGAGTCCAGCCATTGACCTCACAACCCATGGCCATTAAACCATATCCTGATGTGCCAAGTCTACACATTTTTTTAACACCTCCAGGGACAGTGACCCTACCACCTCCCTGACCAAGCTATTCCAATGCCTAACCATTCTTTCAGTAAACAAATTTCCAATCTAACCCTCCCATGGTGAAATTTGAAGTAATTTCCTCTTGTTCTATCGCTTGATACCACAGAGAAGAGACTGACACCCACCTCACTATATCCACATTTTAGGTAGTTGTAGACAGAAATGAAGTCTCCCCTCAGGCTCCCCTTCTCCAAACTAAACAAACCCAAATCCCTCAGCTGATTTTCATAAGACTAGTTCTCCAGGCCCTTCACCAACTCTGTTGCTCTTCTCTGCACACACTCCAGCACCTCAAGTGTCTTTCTTATAGTGAGGGGTGCAGCCTCATTGAAGAGGGTATCTGCCTGTCATGGATTGAGTTGAACCTGCTCTTGTTATACATACCATGCTGCAGTCATGCCAGCTTCAAAAATGAAAGTGCTGAATGGAGCAAAGTATTACGGGGCTTGAAGTTCAGATTGCAACAGAGGAGGCTTCCTGATCTGGTTGCTGCTTCTGAGTTCAGGGTTCTTTGGCTGTTATGGCTGGTTCTTTGGCAGACCAACAGATATTGGTAGTACAACATCCTTCAAATATTGGTCTGCTGCCCTTGGTCTTATTTCTAGCAAGCCTGTGCCCTACCCTCTTCCAATCTAGTTTAAAGCTGTTAGCAACAGACAGTTAAACATAAGATACTGTTAGTTTGGGCTACCTCGGATGCAACCTTCTGTTCTATGGAGACCTCATTGCCTATACATCTCTGAACTGTCTGAACATAAAAGAAGGAAAAAGAGCTCAGTCTATGCAGAAGTCCTGGTAACTGAATATCTGTTTAATGCTTATAATACATTCTTCTGAAAGGTAGCTGCAGGATTTTTCTTTTCAACAAATAATTGCACACCTCCATACCTAATGGATAGCTCCACAGCTAGTGAGAAGTGAGCTAATTAAATTAATGAGCCCTACCTGTATCAGATCTTCAGAAATGTTTTACAACATGAATGGCAATGAAGCTGAGCACTAGGATGTAAGTGTTGCTGATTCCATGAGCACCAATGAGCAAGGAAAAGGGCACCTGTCTTATAGTCTGCTATCAAGTTATACTAGAGATTATTTTTTAATTATTATTATTTGCTAGTGTTCAAAATACTGACCAAAAAAAATTGCATACAACTGCCACTGGGTGACATATTTAGGCTTTAGGACTGTTCTTCCAAATGGACAACCTGGTGTGCAGTTATAATCTGTATCTTGTTTTACACCTCACCACAATGAGTTAAGTAGTAGGTCTCTCTACTTCCTAATACTTTATTGTTCATAGTAGCCTATGAACAAGAATTGATTTGCCATACTATTTCCAACAGATATTTTTCTCTAAGCTTGGTTAGGGGACACCAATTGCCTTGTAGTTTAAGAATCAGGAAGATGGCAAAGGTTTTCCTGGGATTCTGTGGGTGAGGGATGCTTTCCTCTTAGAGTACTTCAGCTCAGCATAATCAATTTTGTTAGGGCAGCTTAGAGATGCAGTAAAATTTAAAGAGATGACAGATATAGTGAATTCCTAAAATTGAACCAAGCAATACTGCGAGGAAATCTGAAAGAAACAGGATATATTCAACTACTGCCAAATTTCAAGACATTAAAGAGAAGAAAGTCTGACAAAAGAGGCAGAAAGAAACAGAAGACAATGTACATGTTTCTGCCTAATTTCAGAACCTTCAGTTTCAGAAAATCATCATATCACAAAGAGAGCCCCAAACCACAACAATCTAACTAGTAAAACCCACAAAGATGACAGAGACAATTGTAGCAGGTTCACAATGAAAGTAGGAAGGCAAAAATAAGTTTCTGTCACTCAGAAGACCTCATCACATTTTCCTGGCCCTTATTCCTAAATCATCATTCATTTCTAGGAAGATGCCATGGTGTGAAATGTCAAACTAACACCTCAAAATAAGTTTGTGATTTATTTCCAGCCACTGCTAGCATGCCACATAATGCTAGAAAAGTCATTTACCCTTCCTGGTCTAGGGTTGCCATCTACAAAATACAAACAATTATATTAAGTTTGGAAAACTTGAGATGAAAACCTATCAATGACATATACTTTTATAGCTATTAGTCTGATGCATAGCTGATGACCTTGAGTCCATGGCTTCCTATCTAATTTTGATAAAAGACAAGAAAAATATTGCAGCCTAAAATGAAGTACTTCTACTGATTTTCTTCCGGTACCTATGTATCTTTCTTCAATTCCTCTTTTTATTGTTTTCTTCCAGTAAGATATTCTGCTGAAGAAATTTAACTTCTTTAAATACCTTTTTAAGATACACTGTTATGTTTACAAATCAGGCACTAGTCTGTTACTGAATTTATAGGAACAAAAATTTCCTTACTTCTTCAGAAAACTTCAGTCTGTGATTTGCTCCCTTGTCTGTTTAATCGTGTCCTCTAACTACTGATATTGATCTCAATGATTTTAAAGGTGCCTAACCACTTTTGCCAAAGAGATAGTTCTTTGGCAAAAGTGATTAGTTCTTTGGATTGGTTAGATGTTAACCCATCTCAAGCATCCATACAGTGAATTTGGTGGGATTAAGTACTGTGGACCACAAAGTGCAAACCCACTCCTTTCCTTGCCATCACAGCTCTGTCTGTGATTTGTCTCTGTGATGGAGATACTGAATTCTTCACTTCATAGCTTTCAGATTATGGCCATTTTCTTCCCAGCAACAAGCTGGTTGGTCATAGAGTGCAGACATCAGCTCTTCTGATCTACTTTTGCAGTTTCTTGCTGTAATAGATCTTAACTATAAAAGAATCCAGTTTCTGGCAGAAGGAAACACGCAAAGAACAGAGGAAGTTGTAGATTGCCTATATAGAAGTTCTATTGAGAACAAAAGGTCTCTATTTAAAATGTCCCAAGGTTACAGTCAACATTACGTCCTTTTGCTGGGCTTAGCAAATGCTTACTTTCTTACAAGTTCTTGAATGCATGCTATACATCAGAGAGCTTTTCTTCCAAAATTGGTTCTCAGACCATAAACAGTCTTTTCAAATAGCAGCTTGTCACAAGACATATCATAGATACCAACCAAGTATTTTTTCTCCTTTTTCTCCTTTTTCTTCTAAATGAAAATGTTTCTTCTGGCAGCTTCTTAAAAACTACTTCAAAGAAGTCTTCTCAAGAGTGTCAGGGTGTTTTATTGTTGTTTGTTTTCAGTTAACCTAGTGTTTTGATTCTTCCCTCCAGAAAATTACCCAAGATATTTGAAATTTGAAAAGGTTGACCTAATAGTAGTTTAAATTTTTTTAAATAATAATGTGTTTCAAGACTGTATTTCAATTTTAGTTTCAGTAATTCTTTATATCTCTCAACTGCAATGAAGATCTATTATAAAGGTGTGAGAGCTGGAGCAAATTTAGTAGTTTTGGAAAACTACTAAACTATCAAAACCCATGCAATCCAACACAGTACATAGGACATGCTTTGTTCCAGTCACACAGTCTCAGAATGTTAGGGGCTGGAAGGGACCTCCAAAGATCATCTAGTCCAACCCCCCTGCCAGAGTAGGATCACACAGGAATGCATCCAGGCGGGTTTTGAATATCTCCAGAGAGGGAGACTCCACAACCCCCCTGGGAAGCCTGCCATATGAGTTGATACAGGAAAGCTGAAGTGATATTTGAGACTTGTGCCTCAAAGCTAACATATTTAAGTGATTTATTAATTGACTGCTGAGAGAGCAAAGTCTACAGGTTACCTACACAGGCTGGCCACCTGCAGCATTTAGAGTTCCTCCCATACCACTCCTCTGCTGGATTGCAGCCACTCATGTGATGGACTGAAGAACACATCATCTAGTGATCTCTTAAACTCTTTTTTTAATACGCCACCAACTGCAGCCCATTCTACATTAATTCTAACCATTTAGCGTAGCTTTGGTAGGTATCTTTCAGTGGATTTCTCTTGCACAGTACAGTTGACTGAAACTACATTTTTTACTTAATTTAGGAGTAATGTTTTATTTGAAAAGCCAAGCATTCAAAGTTATGAAATGTTAGAAGGCTGCCTGTCCAACCTTACTTTGGTACCATACATGTGCCAGGCCTTAATAATGCAGCCACATTCTTCTCCTGTTTCCAGCTTCATTCAGTGTAGTGTATGCTTAGAGAATACAGCATCTGTTAACTACTTTTATCCTTGTTTCTTAACTAGTGTTTACACCATAGAATTTTAGAATTATTCCATTCCTCATGATCCTTTCTAGCACATTCCTCACAATGGTGAGTAATGATTAATGATTAATTAATAACAAAATGTAATTGTTATATCTCTACTATTAGATGAAATGCATCTTGTTATCTCTGTTTAACAGCCATGGAAGCAGAACAAAATCTCCTCTAGAGGCCATGAAGGAAATAGGTGCAAGAACTGGAGCTGGAATTTGGGGCCCAGTACAGTGCTTGTTCTCTTGGATTAAACCACTTTCCTGTGGGAAACTTCCCTGACTTTTGTTGGCTTTGTAGTTTTGAGTATTCATAATGCCTGCTCGCACTTACTAAAAATAGCTAGAAAATAGAAAAAACTAGAAAATAAATTCCCAGTCAAAAAATGTTCTGTCCCTGAAGCAACAAACCCAAATATCTAAATGAAACAAGCTTTTCAGTGAGCTGAAATTTCATTTCAATGAAACTGAAGTTGCATCTTTTCTTCATCCTAATGCTTATGCATTCTCACTTCCCAAAACTCAGTATGCACTGGGGAAGGCACCACTTGTGCTAGGGGTAGTACAGAGCTACACTTGTACCACCTGTCAGACCAGAACTGGTGTGACCTCTGATGCACTTGCACACTGCTGCCAGACTGAATGTAGGATGGGCAAATGTTGTCTGCTTTCCTGTGGTGACATTTGGGTATGCATAATAAATGCCATTCCTGACTTTTTTGAAAGCTAACAGGACTTAAGGCTGTAATATTGCTTTCCCCTTCTCAATGTGTCTATGACTGAAATTAACCAGCTTGTTAAACACCTAGTATGGGAGGGGGTGACGGGCAAATGGATATGCAGACTGTGTAAACACATCTTTCCTTGGCACACCAGAAGCAATATCCATTTCCTACAAAAAGTCCTCTACAAGAGAATGATTTCTAGCTCTGAGAAGACAAAAATACCTGCAGTTACCTAAATAGGTTTTTGCTCCTTCAGCCACCATTACATGAATGCTGTTCAGATACTTGCAGGGATAATGACAGTGTAAAATCTTTGAGTAAGTAAATAAGAGAGTTTTCCTTCAGCTCTTAGGTTGTTAAACAATAGAGTGCTAATACTTTTCAGGCATAACAGACACACATAAATCAGTTTAAAAAAAATAATTGAAAACCTAAAAGCACTATGTTTTAATGCCAGTGCCTGATGTCATGTAGTTTCTTTAGATGTTCTGAGAAAAAAATTGCCTAGTCATTATTGTAATTTAGTTCAGTTAAAATTGTTAAAGAATAAAAATAAAATCTCTATGATATCTCTGTATGATAAATGTATGTTGCCAATTTTTTTGCTAAAGAGCCTTCCTCAGTGTACCTGGAGTATGTATTTTTCAAAGGAATATTATGAAATGGATCCATTTCCTTGGCTTGTCTAAAATGTACATGTTCATGGTATAAAAACTCAGCAAGGTGTTTAGTGAATCCTTCAAGTTTCTGGAAGCAAATAATTGGGTTTGGTGTCATCTGCACTTCAAAGATTTTTCAAATGGGACTTTAAAATTTCAGACTAGAACATATATGCTTTGATAGGGTCAGGGATGCAGTCAGGGAGCAGCATAATCCCCCAAAATCCATGAGGAAGTAATTAGGGACTTGCTGAGCCACTTGGATACTCATAAGTCCATGGGACCAGATGGCATCCATCCTAGAGTGCTGAGAGCACTAGCAAATGAGCTCACCAAGCTGCTTTCCATCATTTACCACCAGTCCTGGCTCACTAGAGAGGTCCCAGATGACTGGAAGCTGCCCAATGTGATGCCCATCCACGAGAAGGGCTGGATGGAGGAACCTGCAAACTACAGGCCTGTCAGCCTGACCTCAGTGCCAGGAAAGATTATGGAGCAGATCATCTTGGGGGCAATCACAGCACACATGCAGGATGGCCAAGGGATCAGGCCCAGACAGCATGGATTTAGGAAGGGCTGTCCTGCCTGACCAACCTGATCTCCTTCTATGATCAGGTGACCGCCTGGTGGATGTGGGGCAGGCTGTGGATGTAGTCTACCTGGACTTCAGCAAGGCCTTTGACACTGTCCTCCACAGCAAACTCCTGGCCAAGCTGTCAGCCCATGGCTTGGACAGCAGCACTCTGTGATGGGTTAGGAAATGGCTGGATGGCCAAGCCCAGAGAGTGGTGGTGAATGGTGCCACATCCAGCTGGCAGCCAGTCACTAGTGGTGTCCCCCAAGGATCAGTGCTGGGCCCCATCCTGTTCAATATCTCTTTTGAGGATCTGGATGAGGGAATTGAGTCCACCATTAGTAAATTTGCAGATGACACCAAGTTGGGAGCAGGTGTTGATCTGTTAGAGGGTAGATGGGCACTCCAGAGGGACCTTGTCAGGCTGGCCAGATGGGCAGAGTCCAACATGATGGCATTTAACAAGTGCCAGGTGCTACACATTGGCCACAACAACCCCATGCAGTGCTACAGGCTGGGGTCAGAGTGTCTGGAGAGCAGCCAGGCAGAAAGGGACCTGGGGGTACTGATTGACAGCCAGCTGAACGTGAGCCAGCAGTGTGCCCAGGTGGCCAAGAGGGCCAATGGCATTCTGGCTGCATCAGAAATAGTGTGGCCAGCAGGAGCAGGGAAGTCCTTCTGCCCCTGTACTCAGCATTGGTTAGGCCACACCTTGAGTAATGTGTCCAGTTCTGGGCCCCTCAATTTAAGAAGGACATTGAGACAATTGAATGTGTCTGGAGAAGGGCAACAAGGCTGGTGAGAGGTCTCGAGCACAAGCCCTATGAGAAGAGGCTGAGGGAACTGGGGCTGTTTAGCCTGAAGAAGAGGAGGCTCAGGGGAGACCTTATTACTCTCTACAACTACCTTAAGGGAGGTTGTAGACAGACGGATGTTGGTCTCTTCTCCCAGGCGGCCAGTACCAGAACAAGAGGACACAGTCTCAAGCTGCGCCAGGGGAAATTTAGGCTTGAGGTGAGGAGAAAGTTCTTCATAGAAAGTTATTGCCCAGTGGAATGGGCTGCCCAGCGAGGTGGTGGAGTCCCCATCCCTGGAGGTGTTCAAAACAGGATTGGACATGGCACTTGAAGCCATGGTTTAGTTGGTCATGTGATGTTTGACTTGGTGATCTCTGAGGTCTTTTCCAACCTAATTGATTCTATGATTCTATGATATTGCAGGCATTTTGAGTAACCCTAATGATTGCATAAAAGGAAACTGGCTTTTAGTGAAGACTGGCAACACGTTGAAACAATTCTGTGGGAAAGACAAGGAGAGGACCTTTCATGTGTACCTGTGGTGGTTTGGCCCTGGCTGGGGCCCAAATGCCCAGCAATACTACTCTATCACTCCCCTTCTTAGATGGACAGGGGAGAGGGAAAATATAACAAAAGGCAATTTAATAGGATGAAAAGCAAAAGCAAAGGCCATGGGCAGAAGCAAGAGCCAAAAAAGATGTTATTCTGTGCTTCTCATCAGCAGACAATGTTCAGTCACCCCTGGGATGCAGGGCTTCAGTACTTGTCGTGGTTGCTCCAGAGGACAGACGCTATCAACAAATGTCCCCACACTTCCTTCTTTCCCTTAGCTTTTATATCTGAGATGACATCATACAGTGTGGAATACCCCTTTGGTCAGTTTGAGTCAGCTGGCCTGGCTGTGTCTTCTCACAGGATCTTGCCCATCCCTCAGCCTACTGTTGGGGTGGAATGTTGGAAAAGCACAGCCTTGGTGCTTGGCTCTGAAGTTGCCAGAACAGTGGTGTGTTATCAACATCCAGCTAGATCACTGCAAAACACAGCATTATGAAAGATGCTCTGGGGAAAACTAACTCTGGTTAGCCACATCCAATACCGTACCTTTGTCCAGTTCTCTGTTGACTATCAGGTCCTTTTGCTGGTTACCTTACGTGATGCTCACTATTCTTCCACACAGTTCACTATGATTTAAACATGCCACTGAATTATCATAGAATTGGGCTCTGATTTTAAGTACTTCTCAGGCCACTAGATTTTGCTCAAAGTTTGGATGAAAACTCACCATCTCTGCCTGCCTTAATCTAGAACCATAATACAATTGTGTTTCCAATTTTACATCCTCATTCCATGAGAATTCTGAACAGCTGTGAGAATGATAATTTGGCAGCTTCTGGTATCTACTGTAGTGTTCTAAACAGCCCCAAGATTAGATAAATAGTTCACTGTTTTTTTAAGTTCAGGTAACCTGTGTATAAAGACTGGAACTAGAAACTGTAGCATATGTGTGGCATATAATTAAACCTCATTAATGACACCCACAGAGCTCTCAGTAGAGAGGCTTCATAGTTACAAGGGAAAATTACTGCCATTGAAACTGCCAAGCACCTGCAGCCTTCTTACACATAAAGACACCAAGGAAGGCACTTCTCTTGCACTATGAAGCTCACAATCTAAACAAAGACAATGGACAAGTTGAGCAGAATTATAGAATGATTCTAACATAACTGTTAATCTGTTTTGCTTAGTTTTGCATTTCACAAATGATTAGAGTGCATGGATATAATATTAAAAATGGAGTTAGAAAGAGTAAATGTTCTGAAAGATTAAGGGAGCATATTATTTGGAGAGAGATCATACAATAGGCATAAAAGCATTTAAAAGCATTTACTCACAGCATGGCAGGCTGCTAGGTTGCTATTCTGTGACATGTCTCCCTATTTGCAGTGAAACAAATTCATTCTACAGCTAATGAACAAGACATTTCTGCTAGGAAAGACTATCAGAACTAGGTATGGGCTTTGCCTCTTGAATTTCAAACCCTGCTTGATACATTCTTATTTGCTTGACAATGAGTTTCTTGAATTGTAGGGTTGGTGTGAAATGCAATGAACAGACTGTGCAGATATGAAACTTCACCCCAGAGGATCTAGTTTCTGTATGTAGTCATTCATTTCTACTCTACAAGCTTATGCTTGTACACCATGTTTCTCAGATTTGTCACCCTTAAATTAAAAACAAGCCTGCAGGGACCTATTTCTGTTTAATAATGATCTCAAGTAAGATGAATCTTACAAGGCATAAGCAGTCTATAGAGAGTTTAAGTCTTTCTCACATTTCAGTTCTCCTTTCCTTATTTTACTTGTTAGATGTAGTTATTTGAATGAATCAATTACTCCCTCATTTCTACAGAATGCTAATCCTTGTTCTTAATTTAAAACTGCTTATGCTACAATTTGCACCAAATAACATGGAACGGTAAGGATAGTCATTCTAATTGCAGAGGCACAAATAATTACTTATGTGACTCAAGGCCCCTGTTCACACAAGATTTTTTTTCCCACTCTTTCACAGTTCACTGCAAAACCAGAGCATCTAAATATTTTTCTACCCATCCGACACCTCCTTTCTATGATCTGACTTACAAAAGACTGTAACACCACTGACATATTTAATTATCACGTTATTATAGCACATTGTCCTTTCATTACCTGTGTTCCAAGTTTGTGTGCCCTTGTCAAACTGCTGAGTTGTGGTCAAGAGCCAGGCACAGAGAGTCATAATATTTTTATTTGATATTGTATTATTTTGCATTGTAATACTGTATTTTATATTTGTGTTATATTATATATTGTACTGGCACTGTCAGGCAATGATAATCTTTCAAATATCTAAATCAACTTGTTCCTAAGCATTATGAAATACAGGAAATCAGTGTGTAGTTTCATTCCAACAGCACTTATGTATATCTCATTTCTGTGATTCCCCCCCCCCCAAGTGCAAAATGATGTTCACACAAAAGGCAATTGTTGCAGTAACAACATATCGCTTTTCTTCTGTCTTCTCAGTTTTTCCTCCTCAAAGTATCATGATAGCTTTTGCCTATTTCAGACCATTTTGAGATACTTCAAGTCTAGAATTCGTATTCATTTTCCTGTTTATTGACAATGTCCATGAAAGGAGGATCTCCAGCTAGGAGGAATGTTCTGCTTTTGTGATTAATGTTAGCAAACACAACACATTTATAACTCCCTGTTTGTAGAAGTCAGACAAAAAGTGTTCCTTGATGTTTGTTTTTTTTTTTACCATTACTTCTATGATGTTATTTGCACAAGGGTATTGGTTTCAGAGAAAGGGAGGACGCCAACATTTCTGTTTGATGAAGGTATTTTCTGAACTATTATTCTGCCTCTCTGACCTCCCTACATTCCTTGCTGTAGGCTAAAATGGTGCAAGGATCTTCTGCTGATGAAAGGTCAGCCGTTGCTGTGCTAAACTGCTCTTGATGTAGGAGTATTTGAACAGAGCATTTTACTTCTTAATGGGGTAAGTTCTGGTTTCGTGCCAGGTCAAAAACTTCACAGTTATTCTGAGAATGACTAATAAGTTATGATTGCTGTTTTTACAGCCTGATTTAACTTTTTTTACTGTGAACTATCAAGTTTAAAAATGGATCTGAATTCTCTGGATGTGTCCAAACTGAATGCTACTCCTTTGGAGAGAAGGTCTAGCTTGAGCTGCTCGGAGTAGCAGTGTCGTCAGCTAGTGATGCAAATAGTTGTCACTTTACTGGATGACACTGTGTAACCAGGCCCCCTTAGTAGATGTAACTCTACAGAAGGAAGACAACTTTTGTCAGCTCCATTTATGTTGTCTGGGTAGCTGGTGTCACCAGCAGAGAAGCTCATACATGCTCAGTTTCCACTCAGGGGCTTTGCAGAAAAAGCCTTGCTCACAATTCAATACTTTTGGTAGTATTTCTACCATCAAAATCTAGGGGTATGAAACAATAAGGACTGTCATGTCTAATTACATATTCATCTGGTCTGATAAGCCTACATTCAGAAGAAGACTAAGTGAGGTTATGGTTATTATTTATTAAATTACTGCAGTTCTCCCTGGCATACTGACATCCACTTCTTGTGACACAATTTCCCACAACGTAAATTAATTGCAGCAGTGGAATCTCTGTCCTGCTGGTACAAGATCTTTGCCATGCTACTCCCAAGTGATAATAGGTGTGCAAGACAGCTGCCTCTGCCATGCACATCTGGAGGGGAGCTTGAGGAATCAAGGCAGCAGCCCCTTTTTATTTTCAATTTTCTCCTGGTCTCAGAGAATGCAAAACTATTTTGTGAAGAGAATAAGGAGACAATTTGCCACAAGCACTTCAAAGCAAAAGAGGGAACTAACACAAGAAACAAGTATCAAAGTGGAGCAGCTGAAAGGATTCAACACACCCATGTAGTCAGGCTCTGCACCAAGCTCTGAACTACATTAGCTTTGTATTATGCCCAAAGAGAAAAATTGTGTACCGAGTCATCCTCATCAAAAGTTTCCACACAGACATTTCGATCCACTTAGTGAATAAGATCACCCAGCAACATCTTTTTAATTTCTGGAGTTTATTTTCTGCACATCTTCTTGTGGAGAATTCACAAAATGCGTAGTAAGCCTATGGATGCTTAGGAAACTGCGATGGACACCTTGGAGAACTGAATCTTGGATACAGTCAACAAATACAGCACTTCACAACCAAGATATTATCAGTCTTATCCTTACACATATTAATAAATGATCTATTTGAAAAGATGAAGATATGGAGACATGTAAAAGGTTGCAGAGCAGGTCCAAAGAAAATTTAGGAGCAGGACACAGTACTGTGTTGCAACCACTGGTCGACCACAAAAGTATTCAAGCTCAGACAGCACTTATGTATCTTTAGGTGAGTACCACATGAATATGACTTCTGCTTTCTGATGTTGCTGCTCTTATTTTTGTAAGACATTTACTTCTAAAACTTGTAGGCACAAATGACACTAAGACACTGGATATCTTATCACTGAATAGAACCTTAAAAGTCTTAAAATATTGCTTTGAGCAAAGTAAGTCAATTTAATATGCAAATATTCAGATACCATTGTGATTCCTGTATCTCTTAATCTAAAGGAATCACAGTTTAATAAAGTGAAGACTCCATGTATTTTAAAGTAGTTTTAAGCTGGGATGGCTGCTTCAAAGGGTAAAATGAAAGCTTTACTTTGTTTTAAATATACTGAGAACCTCTCTGAAAATACTTGCGATTGAATTTTAGGTTCTCATTATATGTAATTATTAGACAAGAGAAAGGCTGTTTGGTTCTACTTCAGTGACACTACATTTATCTTTATATTAAGCCTAACAGCACTTGGAGGATGGACATTCCTTTAATTGAGCCAAGTGTGATCCCTGAGTACAGTGAGAGGGAGTCTCTCCACCAGAGACAAAGAGATAAAAAAGATTATGGAAGGTTGTTATACTTATTTGATAGAAGATAAACAGAACACAGGATGATGTTACTTGCAGAGAGTCAGCTATCAACAGAACAAACAGTGGTAAATTGGATTTTCAATTGAAAATGAATTGAAAAATGTTTTCCAGTGACTGATCAGAGTTAAAATTTGGGCTGAAATACACAGCAAACTCAAGAGCATCATGTTCTCATCACCATTCAAGTAGAGTCCTGAGCTCTGACTAGCACAGAAATTTCTGCATTTCTTTAGTTCATCAATCTCAAATCAACTAATTTCAAGGAATAAAGAACTCCATCAGCTGGTCTGGTCAGAATTTTTCTTATAAAGAAGAAATTAAGGAAGATACCGTTTCAACAATATTTAATATGAGAAATGGTAGCTCACATGTCACAGTTCATTGTGTACTTGTATCTGCAACATTTGTTTGTTAATATTGTAATCTGTTGAACTGACAGCAGGAGGACAAAATCTTTTGACAGCTGATTCTGTTCATCTTAGCTTCAAATGATACTGTGTTTTATTAACAATCCAGTAAGACCTGTGCCTTTTTTCAGTTCTGTGAAATTAGCTGTATTTTAGCTAGCAGAAATTGATTTCTGAATTCTTTCCACTCTATCCCCCTATTTTTTAAAATAAAATGTGAACACCAAAATGGTGTAGCAACTGTATTAAAAACAGGGTGCTTGAATTGTGGTCCAAACTGTAGCACATAATTAAAGCACAGCCAACTTTATTGAGTGTAGCATTCGGAAGTAGAAGGGTAATTATTTTTTTCTTTTACAGCATGAGGTTTTTGAACTATTTAATTGAAATGATATCAATATTTTGAAACTTCATTTTTCAGACTAAAAAGAGAGTTCTTTCGTGGAAAGTGGTGATAGCTCCTCAGTACCGAGGAACATTCCCTGTGGACGATGTTAATTGTTCTGAAAATTCATTTTCCTGAAGTTAATCAAGATGTACAGTTCCAAGCAGCTCTACCCAGAGATACTCCCCTATGCACATTCAAATTCTGAGTAAACATCTGAAGTTCTGCAATGGTAGGTTTTACTGGAGTAGCCAGTGGACTACTTGAACTGAAGGCATGAAATATTATCTGGCTTATTTATCTATTTATTTAATTTTTAAAGTTATGATTGAATAATTCAAAGCCAGGTTGGATGAGGACTTGAGCAGCCTGGCCAAGTAGAAGGTGTCCCTGCCAATGGCAGGAGAGTTGGAACTAGATGATGTTCAAGGTGCCTTCCAACCATAAGTCTACGTGTCCTATGATATAACAAAGTGGTTAAGTATCACAGTGGTATTGCCAAGAGTTAGCGTTTCACAGACCGCTCTTAAGCTTCCCTTGAATGTGCTCTCTCACCATTCAAGGTTACAAAATCATCAAACCAGGAAGCCTCTCATTCTATTTGTTTATGTTTCAGTCACAGACCTTGATTCAGCCTTCACCAAAAGAAACCCTAATAGCCATACTAAAGTTACATGGAATTTTTTTGTCTTCAATCACTTATCCCACCTCAACAGAACTCCTCCAATAATCTTATTACATTTTGCTTAGAAAACCTGTACCACTTCAGTGTCTGGAATGATTTTGAGTCCTGGGAAAAAAGCCAGTTTACTAAGAACTAATAACATTCACCTACAGGAATAACTATAGTAATCATAAATAGCACGTACTAAAATTCAATACTTAGTCCTAAATATGATCTGATGAAATTAAACTCAGCATTCTTATTCTTGGTTGTTCTATGCAAGATATTTAGCTAGGTAGCATGGACTTCCTCCCTGCATCATCATACCTTACAAGTGACTGAATGGCCAGGAGCTTTTAATGAAATACATAATCAGGAAGAAAAGATACTGGCTTATGAGTTACAAGTCACTCCCTCCTTCATTAAATCCATGTTCACTCTCCTAGATATAGCAGACAGCTCTTTAGAACACAGTAAGGTGAAGGATGAAGTTAATGGGCATCACTACTTGGCCACTTGCCAAGCTGCTGGTAGCATGCAACAGTTGCATGCTCTATCTAAAGACTAATTTTGATTAGTTACCCCAATTGCATTAGCCTCATGTCTGCCAAGAGACAAACCATCCATACTTTTAGACAGTATCCCTCTGCCAGGCATTTATAGTGTTCATTCCCTTTTTGGGAAAAAAAGATTTTTTTCAGATATGTCATAGTAAAATATTATTGGAAACTGGGTAGTAGTGAAAGAAACACCTGACTTTAGAACAAACTTGGCAAATAAATATTAATTAATTAGCTCAGAGCATGTTTCCAGAATTATTTAAAACTAAGAGCTGAAAAACGGGCTCACCTGTATCTTCAGTCTCCCTATTGGTGTGGGAGAAAAGGTATTGCAGGCTACATGATGCCCCAGTTCTGGAAAGCAGCTATAAATCTTGTTGGAAGATTCTGTGCTGTGGCAGTAAGGCAGGAGATGGGACGTGGACAAACTGGAGAGGTGTGCCCAGGTGAACCTCATGAAGTTCAACAAGAACAAGTTCAGGGGCCTGCACCTGGGCTGGAACAATCCTCACTATCAATACAGCCTGGGAGATGAGGTGATAGAAAACAGCCCTGTGGAAAAAGACTTGGGGGTGCTGATGGACGAGAAGTTGGACATGAGCAGACAGTGTGCACTTGCAGCCCAGAAGGCCAATGGCATCCTGACCTGCATCAAAAGTTGTGTGGCCAGCAGATCGAATGGAGTGACTCTGCCACTTTGCTCTGGTGAGACCTCACCTGTAGTACTGCATCAAGGTCTGGAACCCTCAATGTAGGAAGGACATGGACCTGATGGAGTGGCCCAGAGCAGGGACACGAAAGTGATCAGGGGGTTGGAACACCTTTGCTGTAAAGACAGGCTGAGTGAGCTGGGGTTGTTCTTCTTGGAGAAGGCTCAGGAGAGACCTGATGCTGGCCTTCTAGTATCTGAAGGGGGCCTACAAGAAGGATGGAGAGAGACTGCTTACAAAGGCCTGCAGTGATAGGATGAGGGGCAATGGCTTCAAACTAGAGAAGAGTAGATTTAGATTGGATGTTAGGAACAGGTTCTTCACCATGAGGGTAGTGGAACACTGGAACAGGTTGTCCAGGGTGGTTGAGAAGCCAACCCTGGAGATATTAAAGTTGAGGTTCAACATAGCTCTGGGCAACCTGATCTAGTTGACCGTAGATAGGGTTGGACTAGATGACCTTTGGATGTCCCTTCCAACCCAGACCATTCTATGATTCTATGACTTCAGGTCTGGCTGGATGAGGCTCTGAGCAACCTGCCCTAGCTGAAGGTGTCCCTGCTGGCTGCGGGGAGGTGGGGTTGGACTAGATGACCTTTAAGGATTCCTTCCAAGCAAAATCTTTCTATGATATTCTGTGATGACATGATATGTGCTTGGAGCCTGGATTTTTACACTTTCACTCTGGCAAAGTTTCTGTGGACCTCAAGCACAAAGGCAAAGCAATGGACATTGAGGGATTGGCATCTTGTTGTTGGTCTTCATAGTTGTGCCAGTCTGGAAAAATTAATACTATTTGAATAGGTTTTGAGACATTGTATGAACGTGTGTGTGTGTGTGTTTATACACAGATATTTTTATCTTGCTGGAGACTTAATTCCTTGGCAGTCAACTCTGAAGTGCTTTGGTATGCGGCCAAGATATTACTTTCTGAAATCTTTTTGAAGTTCTTTTTTGAACTGTGAAAATACTTCATTTTCTTTGCCTCAGACTTCTTTACTTCTGTTTTTTTCTTTTTACTTTTTCTTTTTTTAAATCATGCCAGCTTTGTCAGGCTGGCATTACAGATCACCAAGCCTCCTCTGTGAACTGCCCCTGAGGAAAAGGTCTGGCCTTCAACCGCATATGTGTTTTGGCATCCTGTGGAGAAGACATGCTGAAGGACTCCTTGTGGATAGATCTCCATGCATCACTGTGGGATAATTAAAGAGCAGCTGCTTAGTAATGTAATGAGACCGCAGCATCTCAAAAATGACCTTTTAATGAAGCCTACTGAATGCAAGTGATTTACCTGTGTCTCCCACTAGCCCTGTAGATCCTACAGTGACTAGATGCGTGATTCAAAAAGGATTCCTACAAGTCTTTTCTTTCCATCTTCCACTAACAGAAAGTGTGCTTTTTTGTGCAATAATGAGGAGTTCTCTATTAGTGGAATACAAAAAAGGTGCCAGGTGCCTTGCCCATATGTCTTGAAGGGACAAGCCCCAAAATATGCCATAACCCAGACAATGGGTTAAGCACCTGTGAATGTGCAAACCTGGACATTTCCTGGGGTCCACATGGTCCAGGTAAATGTGTAGCACTTGTAATTAACCTTGTAACACACCTGTGAACTGTGTGTGCCCCTGGCCATGTTTGGATATGCCACATTCTATAGGTTCAGCTATCAAGTTTCTCTGCTATCAATGAACTTTAGATTAGTCTTTGAACAGTATTTAAAGCAGCCAAGGTGGTAGGCAATTTGTCTTCTCACCCAGAAAGCAACAAGAGCCACATGCTGCTGGAGTTGCTGCCAGAATTGCCCTAGCAGGCAAACCACACCTGGGCCTTGCACCTGGACCAAGGCAACCAACACTCCAAGAGCCCTGCTCTGGAGGCAGAACGGGGAAAAGTCCTGAAAGCACCGAATCTCAGAAGAGCCCAGGAAAGGCTTCGGCCCGGAGATGGAGCACACGAGAGAGGCCCCTTAGCCTTCTCTGAGCCAAGAGCCACTTGAATTATAGTTACAGCATCTGGGAAGATACTGGACAGAGGAGCAAGCCATGGGTACCTGGCTAATTTGCTACAGAATCCCCTTTGTGGGAAACTGCAGATCATGGCACCTGAAGATACAACCACCAGAAATATTAAATACAAAATATATAAATATATGTATTTTATTACACCATAGGGTAAAAGTCTGTATTTCATGAAGAAGAAATGAAAGGAGGCAGCATTTATCAAAAGATATGAGCATACCTTCTATTTCTTCCTGATTATCCCCCAGTACTGCTTGCTGTGCTCTTGCTGATTACACAAAATGCCCTTTTTTCCATTTTGTTAGATATAAATTTACTTATTTAAGATCAGAACTGCAAAAGAGGGAAGAGTTGGAATATTTCCAAGTTAATTAAAGGTTTAATTAATGTATTTTAAATTTCTGATCTTTTTGTCCCTTATTTGGTAGATTGCAATATGTTCTCTTTTTTCCTCCCTGTTTTTTGTTTGTTTGTTTTCCAGTGAGTTGCTTGGCTGCCTTAATAAACACAGGATATCTTGTATCCCATTTTTGAGCCATAGGAATATTCAAATTTTCTTTATTTTCAGGTTGCAGATGGAAAGTGGTTTTGCTTGCCATGGAGAAGCTCACTGAATTTTATTTTGGATGTGAGATTAGAACGAGTTGGCAATACCAATTAATTGTCATTTGCAAATTATTCATTAGGGACTATTATATCATTTTGCATCTATCTGTATTAGGTAAGTAGCTCATCCTTACAAACAATGTAAGTTATGAGTTAAAATATTAGGGCTTTTGGGTGTCCCCTTCTGTTTCACACAAATAGAGACACCTGAGAGCTGTCAGACCCTCCATGACTGTTTACCCCCACTGCAGCTTACTCTGCCTTCCAGAGAGGGTGATCATGAGACACCAGAACCCCACTACACATAAAGAAACAAAGAGCAATGGACACGTCAGGTGGAACAGGGCTGGATGTGTGTGGCTGCCAGTCTGTGCGTATGCATAGAGCTACAGAAAAGAAGGAGCTTTCTCAGTCATTGTTGCATTTTTATGTCCTTTGTTTTGTGTCTTTAATATCATGTCTGAGGTCTGAGCACATGGCACTATTAAAGGCTACTGCAGACTCCTCTTTGCTGAATTTGTGACAACTGGTCTTGCAATGGGGCAGAATGTTAATGTTAACATTGCCTGGGAAAGGAAGTTGCCAAATTTTTAGATGAACTACAGCACAAGCAAAAAATATGTGATTAGTTTTTATTTGCTTAATTGTAGTGGCAACAAAACCCCAGAATAATAGCATTTATATTGTCAGGTGATTCCCAGATGAACAATTTTTCTTTCATCTAAATAACATACAGTCACAATAAATGTCAGGAGATAATGGATGCATCTAGACTTTCTATCAGACAAACTGCTTGATGGTGGTTTAGAACTGCAAGTAGTATCCTACTGAACAGCAGCAATAGCAGCAAAGTTGCTTTTCTGTACTTCTGAATTTAACAATTAACCAAGGTGTGCTGAGGGCTGCTACCGTAGTACCACCTTAAAGATTTACTGCATCTCCTGCTGTAAAGCTTTGCTTGCAGTAGCCTGAAATTTTGTTAATTGTTTGGCTTGTGATTTTCCAAGAGTTTAACCAGTCTCAAAATTCAAAGGTAAAATTAACATTTTCCTTTTGTCAGTTAAAAAAAAAATAAATAAAAAAGAGTAATTTAAAAAAATCCAACAGTGTCTTTAATAAGTGCTCAAATTCAGTCCAAGTTTGCTGTGGGGATCAGGCCTGCAAAATGTCTGCCAAAAAAAGTAACAAGATACTGATCATGGAGCCTGGATCCCTCTACTCTGAGCAGGGAAGTTGCAGGAGGTCAGTGGGGAAGCAGACACATCTGACACAAAGATCACTCCTTCCAGAGTGAGCCACTGGCCCCAAAACATGTTGTAAATTCACTGTCAAAGTGTCCCACCACCCTGTAGCACTGGGCTCTCGCAGGGCTGAGAACCCTTTTCTGCAACTGCAACTCAGTTATTGCAAGGACTATGCAATGACTCAACATAACCATGAGCAACTGCCAGGAGGCTGTCAGTGCTCTGCTGCTGGGTGTGAACTCCAGGCTGTGTTTCAGCTTAAAAAAGATGGTAAATTCTGCCCACAGGAACAGGATTAACATGCAAACTTAAACTCTTAAAAAGCATAACCTTGCTTTGTTCCCTTCATATAGACATGTGAAGACAGCTCTTAAAGACATGGGTTTCTCATGGGCTATTTTTCTATTTAATAACAGGGTGAACTTGTTTTAGGAATGAATCAGGTTCATGTGATAAATTAAAATCATGTTGAGGTTTGAGAGAAGACTGCCTTTCATCAGCTTAAAATATTAGGCTTGCTTGCCAGCTTTGGGCAGCCATGTGTGCTACTGAACTAATAAAGCTGTGATTTTATGTATGACTTCTATATGATAATATTTATGTAAATTGAAGTAGTTTTGCCAGACTGAGGACCCACAGTTAATGGTTTAACCCTTCTCTCTCTCTGTCTCAGTTTTGTATGAAGTTCTGTTGGGCTACTAGTATCCTCATGTCTCATAGCTGGGTTATAAAATTAAATTAGTTTGATTAATTTGAAGGAAGCCTAGTAAAGAAGGCTTGCTCACTTTCTTATCCATGAAGGACAGCAAAATATTGAGAAGCTACTCAATATTTGAGTAGCTCAACTCAAATATTGAGAAGCTACTCAATATTTGAGCACAGAGCCTTCCTTGTGCTGAAAGAGATGGAGAGTTCCTATAAAGGACAAATGCTTTTGTGGTCACATAATTAAAGGATTTGTCCTAAGGAATGTCTAAAAAGAAATCAGGACTTCAGATGAACAAGCAGTCAAATGGGCATGTCCCATTTCAGAATGCTACTTTTGGGTCTATACAGTATCAGGAAACATTAGTGCAGCTTTTAATGTTTAAGATGAGTATTGATAAAGAATCATAGGGTAGAAAAAAGAGAATGACTTATTCTGCTCAGTGCCACAGGTTGCCACTCATACCAAAGGTTCCTTCCCTTGGAGAAATATTTAGAAGCATTTCTTCAGAAAGGCACCTAAATCCACTAGAAGTTAGATCAGCAGCCCATATTAATATCTGTGGCTGCCCTTAGCTTCAGGAGAAGAGCTGAAACAGGCTATATATTTTTATTATTATTATATAAATGTCAAAATAAGAACTTTGTGCTTAGCTTTAGGAAAATATTTGCAAATGTTGCTGTTAGTATGTGATGTGTCAGCCTTCTCACCTGCCAAATGGGGAGGACAGTGCTGCATCCCACACAAACACGCTCCACTACAGACAGACTGAATCCCACGATTATTTTATGCTCTGTAAAGCTCTAGAAGAGGAGTGTTCATAGCCTTCCAGAAGCTAGCCTTTGAAGAGCCCAGCTGTCTTGTACCAGGGTGAATAATGACATAACTCTCAGAGGCAGAAAGGGTTTGGGACTAAGCTGTCCAAGTATGAACAGAGTATTTAGTAAGATGGCTTGTTACCAGTTTAAAAAATTGTGGAGGTACTTGAGAGAGAATATTTGCAGATTTTTGAGGCTTAAATCTGTCTTGAATAATTTCAGTGTCTCATTAGGTATGACAAAATAAGTTTGTTTACTCCCTGTTTTATTTGCCTTCCAAAGTGCTGCTTACTGACAATTAAAAGGTGGGCTCATGTCTCTTAGTTGTTGCATTAAACTGGTGACCGCTTTTTCTGCATGCTTTGATGAGATTGTTGACAATGAAGATGAATCACACAATCATTAGCAACTGGATACTGTTTTAAATACTGCCTAAGTGCAAAATCTCACTTCCCTCAGGGAACCAACTTTACCAAATAGTTCTTTCTTGAAGACAAAGCTTCTTTGGTCCTTTGATGACAAGCATTAAGCAACATAGGCAGGCCTTTTTTTCTCAAAATAATGGAAATAGATCAAAACTCATCTTCTGTTAAAGACTATTTTTCTTTGTCTGAACCTGTTTAAATGCATGTTAGCCACTCATGATGGTTATGAGTTGCCGGGAATCACAGAACATTAGAGGTCGGAAGAGTTCTCAAAAGATCATCTAGTCTAACCTCCCCTCTGCCAGAGCAGAATCACCTATACCAGATCACACAGGAATGCATCCAGGTGGGTTTTGAATATCTCTGGAGAGGGAGACTCCACAACCCCCCTGAGCAGCCTGTTCCTATTTTCCTTCACCCTCACTGTGAGAAATTTTTTTTTCCTCATGTTTACATGGAGCTCCCGGTGCCTCAACTTCCATCCATTGCCCCTTGTCCTGTCATTGGGCATCACCAAGAGCCTGACTCCATCCTCTTCGCACTCACCCTTTACATATCTATAAACATTAATGAGTGAGGTCACACCTCAGTCTCCTCTTTGCCAAGCTAAATGGCCCCAGCTCTCTCAATCTCTCCTCATAAGGAAAATGTTCCATTCCCCTTTAAAACAGTTCCCTGTCCTTCTTGAACTCAGTAGCTCAGAACTGGACACAATATTCCAGATGTGGCCTCACCGGGGCAGAGTAGAGGGGGAGGAAAACCTCTCTCAACCTGCTAACCACAGCCCTCCTAATACACCCCAGAATGGCATTGGCCTTCTTGACTATAAGAGCATACTGCTGGATCATGGTCAACCTCCCATCCACTAGGACCCCTGGGCCCTTTACCCCTTCACTGCTCTCCAACAGGTCGGTCCCCAACCTATACTGGTACATGGTATTGTTCTTTCCCAGGTGCAAGACTCTACTTGCTCTTGTTGAACTTAATTAAATTTCCCCCTGCCCAGCTCTCCAGCTTGTCTAAGTCTCACTGAAAGGCAGCACAACCCTCTGGTATGTCAGCCACTCCACCCAGTTTTGTGTCATCAGCAAACTTGTTGACAGTGCTCTGTGCCCTCATCCAGGTTGTTGATGAATATATTGAATAGCACTGGTCCCAGAACTGACCCCTGAGGGAATCCACTAGATACAGACCTCCAACTACATCCCATTGATCACAACTCTCTGGCTTCTTTCCTTCAACCAGTTCTCAATCCACCTCACTACCTGATCATCCAGACCACACTGCTTCAGTTTAGCTGCAAGGATGCTGTCGGAGACAGTGTCAAATGCTTTACTGAAATCAAGATAAACCACATCCACTGCTCTACCATCATCTATCCACCTGGTTATGTCCTCATACAAGGCTATCAGGATGGTCAGACATTACTTCCTCATGGTAAAACCATATTGACTGCTTCTAATGATCCTCTTGTCCTTGATATGCCTAAGGACAGCACCAAGGATAAGTTATTCCATTGCCTTTCCAGATACGGAGGTGCGGCTGACTGGTCTACAGTTACCTGGGCCCTCCTTCTTATGCTTTTTGAAGACTGGAGTGACATTTGCCTTCCTCCAGTCCCCAAGCACCTCTCATGTCTACCATGATTTACCAAAGATGGTGGAGAATGGTCTGGCAATGACCTCCGCCAGCTCCCTCAGCACCCACAGGTGCATGCCATCAGGACCCAGGGATTTATGGATGTCCAGATTGCTTAACTGTTCCCTAACCCAGTTCTCATCAACCAAGGTCTTCGTCTGGGGTCTTAGGGCTCTGGGGCTCCTGAGGACAGTCATTTAGGAACTCTGCTTTCTTTGTATCCTCTGTCACCAAGGCACCCACCTCATTCAGCAGTGGGCCTACATGGCCTCTAGTGTTAGTTTTTCTTGCAATGTATTTGCAGAAGCCCTTTCAGTTGTCCTCAGCCTCCCTTGCAAGGTTGAATTCCAAGGAGGCCTTTGCTTTCCCAGTTGCCTCCCTACATCCTTGGACAACAGTCTTACACTCCTCCCAAGTGGCCAGCCCCTCCTTCCATGATCTGTGGACTCTCTGTGGGTCTCCTGGCTCCTTTTCTCGATTTCCTACTTGTTGGAATGGTCTGATCATAGAATGCTTACTGCAGGCGGGGCGGGACTAGATGACCTTCGGAGGTCCCTTTCAGCCTGGACCATTCTATGATCAGCTCATTACATCAGGTATTCAGCCTTATTCAGCATGGAAAGCCTGCATACTGCATCTTTAAATGTAGTGGCTATGCTAGAAAACGAAATATAACTAAGAGCCTTAGGGGAAAAAATGCTCATAACTGGCGAATCCTCTCTCTCTCTCTTCCTCTTCCTCATCAGCAAGTGGCTGATGGGTAATGTGAGAAGTGATAACATTTCTGTCTGTTTCTGCTGGTCTGCAGGAAGTGGGGTTTTTTGCAATACGGTAAACTAATAAAATAAATATTTTGGTAGTTAAGTGAAAGTAGATAGGGAATAATACAAGTGTTTAAGTGTTCTATAGATATTGTGGTACTTTCAAATCTGGGTTAAAGAATCACAGAATGGTAAGGATTGGAAGGGATCTTTGGGGATCATCTCATCCAATAAGGCTGCTGAAAAGAGTTCATCTAGAGCAGGTTACACAACATTGTGTCCAGACAGGTTTTGAATACTCCCAGAGAAGCAGACTCTACAACCACTCTGGGCAACCTGTTCCAGTGCTCCATCACCCTTGAAGTAAAGAATGTTTTCCTCATGTTCAAATGGAACTTCCTGTGTTCCAGTTTGTAGCCATTATCTCTTGTCCTGTTGCTGGGCAGGTCTGAAGAGAATCTGGCCCCATCCTCTTGACACCCACCCTTTAGATATGTAAAAGTATTGATATCCGATCTTCTCATATCTTCTGTCCATTTTCGAGAGGAAGAAGACTTTTTGCCACTATATCCTGTAACTTCAATGGACTTCAATTAATCTGTCCTGATAATGTCACATTTATCACCTTGTCTACTTTTAGCCTGTGTCCAAGGCTAAACTACAGGAGTTGTTCTAGCTCTTGATGACCACTCCTCAGTAGAGAAGGGGGAATCAGAAAAAGGAGAGGACAGAAATGAAGACAGATACAATGAAACAGCAAAACTAAGACCAACATCAATATAAAGTACGTGGAGTTGTAGTCAGCCCACTGAATATACTTCATAGAATCATAGAATCAATAAGGTTAGAAAAGACCTCAGAGATCATCGAGTCCAACCTGTCACCCAACACCTCCTGACAACTAAACCATGGCTCCAAGTGCCACATCCAAGCCTCTTCTGAACACCTGGAAGACCAAGGATGGGTCACCTGCCAACTGGCAGCAGAGGCAAGGTGCAGAAAGTCACCTGCCCTGCCCACCCCAGGCAGCAGCTTTGGAGGGAGCAGCCCAAAATGAAGCCACAACTGTCCTGAGCTTCAGCTTGACCCAAACCATCCTCTCATCTCCTCCTTGGCCAAAACCCTCCTGAGCTCCTTCCTGGCCCAAAGCCTCCTCAGCCATCCTCACTGAAGTTGTGTTCTGAAGAAATCTGGGGCCACTGATGAAGATGACACCTCCAGGTGAGACAGAGAGGCCACAGCAGGCACTGGAGCACAGCTAGAGCCTCACACTAAATGGGAAAACAGCCTGCAGGTGAAAGAAGAGGAGCCTAAACAAACTTCCTCCTTTATACTGAGCATGAGGTTTATAGTATGGGATACACCTGTGAGCCAACTTGGGTCATCCGCCCTGGTTGACTTGAAACTGCTAATGGCCTGCAGCCCAGGGCTGGCTGATGACTGTCCCAGTGGTGCCAGAATATCATCCTTGTGAAATTTCAGTGTTTGGGTACCACTTATTAAAAAAGCAGATTTCCTCAAAAAAGCACACAATTGGCACAAAACCCAGCATAGAACGGTAGGGGCTGTCAGTGACCTCTGAAGATCATCTAGTCCAACGATGCTCCTGCTAGAGCAGGATCACCTAGAGTAACTCACAAAGGAACATCTCCAGCAAAAATGACTCAAAGCAGTGTTCTCTTCAGGAAAGCTTGTTCCTTCCTAGATCCTGGTCTTGCTCCACCACTCTACCATGCTCAGCCTGTCATGGATGTGGTGTGCCTTGCATTGAAGATGATGCCACCTATCTTGAAAAACAGAGAAATACTTTTTTTTTTTGGTAAATTGTGGTAGTAAGAAGTATGGAAAGATCTGTATGCAGTAGTCACTGAAGATAATGATACCCATCTCAAAAGAAGCAATAAGAAGAAGCAATAAGAAGAAAAAGGCTCTGAGCGTTTTGCAATGTCTCTCTGACAACAGAGAATTGTGGATATTGCAGGGGAAAATAGTTCACCTTAGATCCGCTGGCATTTCTATTCTCCTGGGGATTAACTGTGCTGTGGATATGGCTTCACCACCTGCCCCAGCTAATGAGTCTGTTTTGCTTTCTCTTTGTGTGGTCTTTTTCTTCCACAAGCTTTTGCAGACCTTCCTTTAACACTGATCATGAGGTAACTGAAAACAAGTTAAAATGTGGGATCCCAAACTATTGAACTAGGTGGTACCACTTCCACAGATATGCCACATACACTGTAGAAAGAGGCTGGAAAAGAATGAGCAAGAGTGAACTGGCATTGACATGGACCTGGGGAAAAGAATAAAAAGACTGGGGAAATCCTCATGTCTTTATACACCTCTCTCATGTGATCCAGGCATGAAATAGCGTGACAGACTGACTTTTCAAAGGTATCTAAAAGATTTCCATGCCCAGTTTTCACTTGTGTTGGTTATAAACTGACACCTAGCTCCTTGTGCAGCTTTGAAATAGCCTGGGTAAATGAGTGTCCCAAAGTTGCTAAGTGATTCAACAGCTGAACTGGCAACAGAGCACAGATCCAGGCTGTGATGCATCACATTTGTCCCAAACAGCATGGATCCTGCCAGACTGACCTATATGAGCACTGGGGCTGTGACTCTGTGTAAATCCTGCTACTAGGGACAATGAGAAGGCAAAACTGTCTTATTCTGTGGTTTTTTAAAGTGAGTAATGACATTATCCAAGTGCAAGTAGCAAGATAGAGGGCAGGATGAGCAGTATAGTCACCTCTCAAAAAGAGAAATAGAGCTCAGAAGGAAAAATCTCTCAGCACTGCTAGGGAATAACTGCTCGACAGCTACTTCCACTCCACAACTGTGCCAAGACTGGTTCAAAGGCACCATGCCAAATGATATGAATAATCATCACCAGCAGCATCTAAACCAGAGGTAAGGTAAAAATCTTCACAACTGCAAAACAGAGCTTGGGGTGGGAAATGAATCTTTAGGAAACTCAAAAGTTAACAGTACAGGGACTGGACCAGCTTCTTGAGGAAAATGGCATAATTCAGCACTTAATGCAGATTCATTAAGGATCTCAGCTCTTAAGGGCTTCAGTTTCTAAATTAGCACTGCAGAGATGCACATGAAAATCCTGGAGCAGGTAATAACAGTGCTGGGTATTCCAGGCATTATTTTTAAGCAGGAAAAAAATGCAACCCAAAACAAATGCCCCAAGTTGCCAAGGTACTTGCCAAGTTAAAACACAATTGAATTATTTTGTTTACGTGTTCAAACCATATGTGTATGATACATCCCAGGGAAACACATTTGTTCTCCAAATAAAAAGACATCTATTTGTCAGTGCATTTCTAAGTCTAAAAGGCACATCAAAAGACTCCTATACTGTAAGTTTATGAATACACTGCTCAGATTCAGCTTCCATAAAAGTCATCACTCCCAGTGGTGGTATTGAAGCATTTTGCTTTGATAGTTTTACACTTTGTCTGTTTTAGTGTTAACTAACAAGGGTAGCTAAAGAATGAAAGGCAAATTCTTCAGGTCCCTCCAAATATGAATTGCAGGAGCTGACAGGCATTTTTCAGAAGACAGGCTCTAGCTGATATCTTTGGGGTTACACTGCTGGCTCCATAGCACAGTCCTATCTGCCTTTCTTGTAAGAGAGACAAAAGCAGGTTGTTCTCTTTCTTTTGCTCTTTCCCTGTGTCATTAAGGAGAGCAAAAGGCTGCAGCAAGCCTTCTTTGATGATCAGACCTCCCAGCACCAGCAGGTCAAGTAGCAGCAGGTGAGATGTTTCCACTGAGCAGGAGTGTGGGGGTTGTACACACACCACAGACATTCGGCAGCATATGCTGCAGGGCCTTAAGGAAAGCAGTGGTTCATTGCCCCCCATATTCAGGCTGTAGGGCTGACAGGTCTGCTTAGCTGTAGTGAGGGAGAGTAGTCTCACCTCAGCCTTTGTGCAGTCTGTTGGAGGGCAGCTGGGGAAGCAGCTTGTGTTAAATATTGGTTTCTTTGGAGGCCCTCCACAGCACTGAAATCCCACATCTCTAGGTGATGTCTGCAAGCAGAATAAAAACTCCGTGCCTTGCAAGGAACCTTGTGTAAGGAAAACAGTCAGAGAGAACTGACCAGAGACCTGTCTAACCTGAGACCATCCCTCAGGTACACCATGTTCCCAGCCACTATGTCTCACAGATCTCTCTGTTCCTGATACAGACTTAGAGCAGCACAGAGAGATAGGAGTACCACACCTGAGGAGGGATAACCCCATGCACAGGTTAGAGGTTGACCTGCTGGAAAGGAGCTCCGTGAAGAAGGAACTGAGAATCCTAGTGGACAAGTTCACCATTAGCCAGCAACGTGCCCTCATGAACAGGAAGGCCAACAATATCCTGAGGTGCATTAAGAAGAGTGTGGCCAGCAGGTGCTCCTCCCCCTCTATTGTGCCCTGGTATTGCCTCACCTAGAGTATTGTATGCACTTCTGGGGTCCCCCAGTTCAAGAGGGATAGGGGAATGAATACTGGATAGAGTCCAACAGAGGGCCATAAGGATGATGAGGGGACTGGGGCATCTGTCTTACGAGGAAAAGCTGAGAGAACCAGGGTGCTTTATCCTGGAAAATGAAAGACTGAGAAGGGATATTGTAAATGCTTACAAATATCTAAAGGGAGGATGTCATGAGGATGGGCTGGGCTCTTCTCAGTGGTGGCCAGATACAGGAAAGGGGAAATGGGTGCAAACTAGAACCCAGAAGGCTTCACTTGAACTTTGGAAGAAACTTCTTTATGTTGAGGGTGAGAGGGCCCTGGAAAAGGCTGTCCAGAGAGGTGTTGAAGTCTCCTTCTCTGGAGACTTCCAAACCTTCCTGGATTCATTCCTGTGCAACCAGATCAAGGTGTACCTCTGTTAACAGGAGGGTTGGATTAGATGATCTCCAGAGGACCCTTCTAACCCTTGCCATTCTATGATTCTGTGATTCTGAGTCCCCTACACCATACTGTGGTGTGGGTGGGGAGATGGATCTCATGCCACCTACATATTGCATGGTGCGCAACAAATAAGTAGGTGGATTGAATGTCACAGATATACACCACTCCTAAACTCTTATCTGTCTGCACTGGTATCTGTGCCAGCTGCTTCTCCACCTACCTAGAGGCCTTTTGGTTATGGAAACCCACTATTCACAAAGATATTTTACTTATGTAGAGATATACCATTTACACCCACCTTAAAACTGAGTAGATAACAGATGCTCTTTCTTGGTACCAAACACTGACCTGCTCTTTCAGGTGGGGAGCACCCCTCTCCTGTGTGATTTACTGAAAGCTGGAGGTTTGAGTAGTGAAGGCGAAAAATACTTCGCTTGTTTTTTGAGTTGGATAGGATTTACCTGTAGCACTGGAAGTAGAAACCAGTCACTCCTGCTCTCATCTACCATTTCTATTTGGGAGCTTGGAGGCCCAGGTGGAGATATGGGGCCTGTGATAGTGCCACACACCTGGCTGCACAGCATCACTTATTTCCCTTTTTGCTAATATCCCTGTTGGAAATCTTACACAGATAAAAATAGGCCTTGATATTCGCTGCAGTGTCTGCTTCTCCTTCCCAGTGATCTGCAGACAGGTACTTGCCAAGCATCTAGTGAGTCATTTATTTGGGAAAAAAACCCACCACAACAAGACAATCTGCAAAACCACGCTTTTCCCACTCCCATGTAAGAAGCATTTTTAACACTCAGATGTTGTGTAGAACAGCTACTAACAACCTGCTTCACTGTTCTTCACTAAAGAGTAACGAACACAACTCCAGGGGCCCAACTTCCATTGCCTTGTGCTTCAGGTAGCCACTTACTCCATGTGAAATGGATGTTGCACACTAGCTGGGGTTCAGAGACCCAGCTTACTGAGCAGAGCTTGGACGAATAGGCATGGACTAGGCTGGTGATGTCACCAACAATGTCCTTGGCAGAAGGCAGGAGACTAAGCTAAAGCTCAAGTAGGCTAAGCTCCTTTGCTGCTTTGTGGTGCTGAACTCATCCATTTACTCAGTGTAAAGATATTTTAGATGGGCCTTTTTGGCAGCTTGTGAATATTGTGATAATTTGATCTGACCCCTTGCATAGCAGAAGCTTAAAAATTCTACCCTTTGAATTCTTCTTTGCTTTGAAGACTTAAAGAAAATTTGCTTAAATCTCCCAACCATCTGCTGCAATACTCAAATATCTTGACAATTCAGATTTGCTTAGTTCTAATTTAAAGCTTTCTGACTTGTTTCCCTTCAGTGTTGGATTTCATTATGCCTTTTTCTTAGGTTAGATTAAGAGAAATGTAGCCAAAAATATATAACTCCATTCCCTTTCCAGCTGTCACATCATCTACCTTTGACACTGAGGCCAAATGACTCTACAGCATCACAATAGTCTTTTCCTTTGTCAAATGAAAACACATTAAGAACTGTTCTGGAAATCTAAACTAATAAAGCAGCTTTAACAGGCTGCAGCATCTGGCCTTCTACATATTTTCCTTTAGCACTTCCACCAACTGTTGTTTGCTCATATCTACTGGAGTCTGTTTATATAGATTTTGCCCAATCTGCTCTTTCTGGTAATGTTCAAACTGTTGTATGTTTATGTGGAGAAATTAGGAAAAGAAAAGAAAAACAATATGAGTTAAAATATTTATATGGTCTAGAATGACTTAAACTGAAATGATCCTCATCCATGCTGGAAGCTCAAAACACAGCAACACAAAAACTGAAACTGCATCAAAAAGAAAGTAAGAATTGCTGGGTTCATTTTGCCAGTCAGACTGGAAAGTTGCGCATGAAACAATTAGTACTAATCTCCTATGTGAACATTGCAATTTGAAAATGAATTCATTTGCAGAGCATATGTGTAGCTAATTAGAGACCAGATAACAATGTTATAGTATCTCATAGACGATTCTCAGTTACTGTCATACTTATTCCCATGTTCATTGTACAATGCATCCCCAAATGCTACATGTGACTGCTGGGATGTCCAGCAGGCTCAGGACCAGAAGCTCTGGGCTGTACTCTGTTGCAAGTGCTGGCAGCAGCGCTGCACTGGGTGCTCTGGACTCTGGAGAGGAGTAACTGCTGTGTTACCCTGAATGTGATTTTGTACCTGAGTCTACTTGATCAGTAGAACCCTTACTAAGACATAGATTTCCTAGACTTTAAAAACCAAAGCCACAAAACAAAACCCAAACAAAACAGACAAAACCAACAGCAACAACAAAACCCCAAAACCAGCAAAACACACACACACACAAAACAACCAACCAACCAACAAAAACCAAACCAACCAAACCCAAGCATCACCACCAAAAAAACCCAAACCAAACCCCCCCCCAAAAAAACAGACCCCAATAACACAAAACCCAGTCAAAAACACAAACAAACCCCCAACAAACAAGCCTCCAAACAAGCCTCTACAAGTAAAGAGAGTTAAGTTTTGGCACCTACCTTTGAATGTAATGTCATTCTCTGTGCTTCACTGGTGCAGTAGTTATACATGGACTGACACCTCAGATGTAGGCTCTTACAAGGCCAGATCCAAACCAAAGAATCACTAAAAACAAGCCTATTTACAAATGTACAGAGGAAAAGAGCTAGATTTTCTATGTTTAGTGCCAACTGGGTCTGAAAAAATCTCAGCAGCACACCAGAAAAAGCATTTATATGCCCATCTACTGAGCCTTGAGCTGAGGCACACAAAAATTCAGGAGTCACCAAAAATCCATGGTGTGTACAAGTTGCAGAGCAGAAGTCAAGAGTCCCAGTACTTTGCTCTACAGAGGGGCAGTAAAGAGGAGGCACAAAATGTATAGGATGGATCAATGGCTAATGCTTATAGCTATCAAGAAAGTGTATTTGAGTTTCTCTGATGGGAGAAGATGACATCTCACAGAGTAAAACACATGGAATACTTCCATCAAAGGGATGGTGTTTCCCGATGTCCTTGAGGACCAAAATTCTCTGTCATATCCATTGAGTTCTCCTCTACAATGTCAGTCCAAAGTAACACCTACGATGCTACTGATTTTTATTAGGAAGCCAAAAATCTAGGGTTTGATTTGCAAAAAAGTAATCTTCCAACCCTCCTCCATCTCACCTACATGCCAGAATCTAATCAATACCTACCTCCATGTGAGCATCCTACCATCTCTCTCACAGGACACCAAACAACGCTGGAACAGTTAATTACTAGACATAGCTATCTTCTCCTTAGGAAGCAAAAATTAACAGTCTTTTCATTCTATTTTTAAATAATAAATAGAAAATATTTATTTTACAGCATTTTCAAGATCATTTTGACAAAAAGGCAGTTTTCATCAAGCATTTGACAGGCCAAAAGAAAGAACTTATACAGGAAGCCTCGTAGCTTGTACATCTACATACACAAGGTGAGTCCTTGCTCTTTAGATATATTTATGTATGTGTATGTTTCCAGTTTTAACAATTACAAACTAAAAGCTAATATACTGAATTTCAAGAAAACTACTCATGATATAATTACATTGCAATAATAAAATCAGTGCTTAATATGTTCAAACCAGACAGATATGAAAACAGTAGTACCTTGCCGCATTGCAGTCTCTCATCTATGTGAGTCTGTTGTTCTTTTTTTCAAATCTATCTCAATTACCAACTTCCCAGTACTAGCTCTGGGCTACTGACAATGTGTGTGTTTTGGAAAGAGCACAACAAATCTTATACTAAGATTGGAAGATAGAATGCATTGCTAGTGAGGTGATCAGCAAAAAAAAAAAGGTGTTTTCCTCATTGCTGTAATGAGTAATCGGCATGAAAAGAAAATCCACCTTCCCCCTCCCCCCTCCAAAAAAAAACCCCACACCCCAAAACAAAAACCAAACCACAACCCCAAAAGAAACAAACAAAACCACCCCAAAAAGTCCCCCAGAAAGCTCCAAGCAAAAATCAACCAATGGACCCTCAGGTGTCTTAGGTTCATTAGAGACATCAATCTACTAGACAAAGACATAACTGTGTCTTTGGGCAAAGTCATTTCATGCTTTCTACAGCAAGGCAATGACAGCAACTGGCCAGTAGTCACATTGAAAGGAGCAAACATTTTGAAAAAGAGGCTGGTTAGGAGCACCAACCAAACCTTTCAGTACCACTGCTATATAATTATAATGAAACAATGAGATCTGGACCTCTAGATAAGAATTGATGACTGGCAGCAGGACTTCTTAAAATTCAAGTCAAAAGAAAGAAGAGTAGAAATATACTAACTTCAGAAAAAACCCTGATAGAGTATTCACAAGAAGCATGTTTAAATCCAGGTTTTGCAACTATATTAACATGAAGAGATTCCTTTAAAATATCTTTGGAAATAAAGTGTAGAACTGTGGGACAGATACTTGGCTAAATTCAACAGCACAATGAAAATTCATAGCGGCTAAAATCCTGTCCTGTATATGTCTAATATGCACATTTGTAAATAGGGTGATAGTAAGTATAGGTAAGTTCAAACCACAGCCATTAGATCTGGACTTTGAACACTCCAGTCATTAGGGAGCCTTGGATCATGCCCATCCCTGGGAAACACAGGAAGGACAGAGAAGGAGGAATGAATGACAGAACTAGAGCTGCCTAGAAGAGATATTTAAAATACAATATTATATATTAAATAGAACTGGAAGCAATGAAAAGAACTAAACATCATCAAGAGATTAAAAGAGCTGCTTATAACGCACCCTGTGAATTTATGCACACATTAAGCACTGATGAAATTTCCTGTCTGGGCATGATTTTATTTTAAATTATCTGAAGCAACAAAGTAGTTTCATTAGTTTTCCTGTCTCACCTTTTATACTGGCAATAATACAATGTTTCTGAAACAGACTTTTTTTCTTTTTGCATTTTCTTTTGTCAACCACACTTGCTGCAAACATGTAAAATCACAAGTTTTCAATGCACTGGTTATTAATACCATATGTCTACTTCATAAAATATCTGCAAAATAAAGCACCCTGTTACAAGGGCAACAACTGTCTCATCTTGTATATGAAAACAAAAAAAGGTGTGTCAGCACAGCATACAAACCGCCAAAGAGCTATTGAATATTTGTAACAATGCAATATAAAACATGACTTAAACATAAAAATATTCATAGTATATATGACAATCTTCCAAGGGGGAGTTATTGGACGTGATGCTTCACACATACCTTACGCACGCATACGGAAACACAAACGTACGCTCACGCTCTTGCTACAAGACTGACTATAATCTCCAGGATGGAATTGCCCTTCTTCAGAGTAATAGTTGTTGCTCTAAGTATACAGCTATTTTCCAATGTATCTGAGTCACAAGTGACACAAAGGAATGATGTAATCACATGGCAAATACGTTGCATTATGAAAAGTTAGTCAATAAATATAGTTCTGCTACAGGAAATGTTGTGTAACAGTTTAGCCACATGGTTTGCAATCTTATACAAAAAGGCAGTTTCCTAAGCCTTTACCATATTACAAGTACAACAGCAAGGGCTTTATTCAGAAACCTCTCGAGTTTTAACTTGACCACACTTCTTGATCTTGTTCACAATAAGTGTTTAAAAAAATCCCAAATCCCCACAAAAGCAGCCTAGTATGAAGAGAAATTGTTCAGACACAAGTCTTTAAGAGCCGTAAGCTTTCACATTATCTCAGTTCATCTCCCCCAGACACATTATGCAGTTGTACAACCTCTAGAAAGCAGGAAAAAAATCCTTTCTGCATATGTGTCTCATATACAAGTAGCTTCATTCCTCTTCACCACACTGTACCCTTCCAGCTGCTGGATGTGTTGCTTCCATAGCAGACAGACAGCAGTTGTGACACGTGATAGTGACTTCTCCAAGTCGTACTTCCCAGAGTCCTTTTCAAGCATTGCCAAGAGAGGGTGTGACTGAGTGTGATTTCCCACCCCCCTGCCCCCCATGTGTCTTATTAATTTTTTTGCTAAAGAAGTTGTCTCTCGGGTTTGTGCTTTGTTATGGTTTCCTATTTTCTCAAAGTACAGTGGTTTTATTTTTAACAGCTAGAGAATTTTGAGCCCTCAAAATGGATTTTTTTTTTCCCTTTTCTTTCATTTACTGAAGTGCAGGATGAAGTTTTTGCCCTGTCATATGTGACTTTTGTTCTCTGCTCTCTCTCTCCCCAGCCCTGGGAGACTTTCCTCCCCAGGACCTCCCAGCGGATAGCTGCCGAAGTCCTTCTTGTCTCTTTCAGTGTCTACAGGGTGGATGAGCTTTGCTTATAATCCCTCAGGATGACAGAGGCATAGGTCACATCTGGGGGGGTGCAAAGCACTGACTCCGAGACGGGCGAGCTAGGCACAGAGCTGCCCGAAGCCACCGAATCCCGGAAAGGGGATGGGGGTGTCAGTGCTGGAGAATCTTCCAAAGTCAGTTTACTGGTTGCTGGCTCGTCGTCCTCCTCCTCTGGGTTCTTCTCATAGACATATCCCTGAATGAGCTTCAGCTTCTCGCTCTCCACTTCCTCAGTCAAGGGAGACAGGGGGTCCTCGCTAAAGGCAGTCACCTGGAGAGGCGTCAGAGGCAGCTGCTGCAGTGCGGGGGGCTGCACACCATTCCCCGAGCCCGGCGTAGGGAGGATGGCATTCAAGTCAGGTATGCCAGTGGCAATCTTGTCGACCACGCCTTGCAGCTGGTCCATGAGAGACTGTGGCTGCAGGGGCAGGGTCTTGGAGGGCTGCTCAGGCAAGAAGAGGGGGGTCTCCTCCACTGTGGCCTGCAGTGGAGGGGTCGACGTTACCTTCCTGTGCACCACCATGGAGGGGCTGCTGGACTGGTTGAGGTGAATGGGGTCTCTATCTTTTTCCTCTTCCACATTGCACAGAGTCTTACTGCTGATGTTGCTAAAAGTTAGGCTCTTGCTTTCGCCGTGGTGGCTTTTCGTGAGGGGTTTGATCACTGCTGTCTGATTGCACCCTGTCTCCTGATTCTTCACATGCACTGAGAGTCTGTGCCATGTGTGTTCCCCTTTGGGAGTTTCTCTTCCACCTGGTTCAGACCATGACACAGACTTTCCATTAGAACTATGAATAAAATAAAGATGGGTTTATTTGCATTTACATTACACAGACATGGGCAGTATAACAAACAAGTCTACAAAAATACTGTTGGTTTGCCTCATTAATAAATCTCCCCCCTCCAGTTCTTCATGTCCTCACAGAAATACTACAAGGAAACAACAGTGTATTTTAACAGCAGCAATTACTCTTGATTTTCATCAAAAGGCAATTACTCCCTACTGGTTCCTCACCCTACAGCCAGCCAGGAAAGCCTAGCCCACAGGAAGGGCTCTGGGAGGGCTGGCAGTCTTTTGAGGACTCTGTGTCATTTATCTAAATTTGCTGCCCCCATCTTGCAGGAGGGAAGAAAAAAAACCACCAAAAACCAACAATGGGGGGGGGGGGAGGGGGAAGCCACAGGAAGAGCTTTAATTGAGCCTGATTTACTGCTTTTAGGAAATATTTTCAAAATCCTGAACAAAAAATAACTCACATACTTGGCCCTTGGCACTCAGGGAGGAATTGTTACTAACCCCTCCATTCCTTTCTATTCCCTGGTCCCTCTTTGCACTTAGGAATGCATTAAGGACTCCCAGGGCCTCCCTCAGGTAGGAGGCAAACACTTTTCTTTCTGAGCGACTATTATTTACCAACCAGGATGAAATGCTGGGGTTGAAAACAGTTGGTTTGTGTGGGTGGAGGAACAAGCAGCTACATGATCATGGTAAGTCAAACCCTCTGACTTGTGGGCTGGATCTCATCAAAACCCTGGTCTGCTTGGCTGAGTGAGGACTCAAGTGAAGGTGAAGTCTATCCCTGAGGAACTGCAGGTTTTCTGCATTTCCCTGTACATTTGCAGAGAGCAGCACTCAAAGCAGAGCAATACCTCATTAACAGCTGGTAGAACAGCAAGCTGAGCAGTGCTTAAGAGGACCAAGCAATTGTTTAATTGCAGGTCAGGCAGTAGAGATCATTCAACAAATAATACATATCACCTGGGTGGAAACCAGAGACAGAGAGAAATTTTGAGATCATTTATTTGAAGCAGCCTTATCTCAGGGTTTCGTCCCTCAAGGGGCAGGAGTAAACAAAGGACTACTTTTCAGAATCTGTGATTGTAGGGCAGGTGGGAAACAAGCTGAGTGGGAGGCTGGCACAGCAGTGTTGCCTCCTGCTACTGCACACAGTGAGTGAGATTGCTTCCCTTACATACAGCCTGAAATATTGTTGTAAGTATTTTGCTTTTCCTTGGTGGGACTCCTGTACTTCTCTTTTTCAATTTAGTTTTGTAAAGAAAAAAAAAAAAAAAAAGACTTTGTCAGCTGCAAAAACCTGGTGCAACACAGATAATGTTTACAGAAAAGAAATGTACAAGACAATGTGGCACTTTTCTGCTGAGAAGCAAATATTCCCAGGAAAAGCAAAAAAATTTGAGATGGATCCAAGATGTGAAGTCTATCTCCCACTCTAGACTCCCAGGTGCTGGACCCACGACTCACCACCCCTGTGCGGACTGGCTCACAAGAAAAGGCCAATCTAAAAAATGCATAACTCCCCAAAGCATGGTAAGACCTGGAGCTGTTGCTATTTAGAGCTTTAAACCTAGAGCAAAAATAAAAGCCAAGTTCCCAAGAATGAAACCTCTATATTATAATGATCAATAAGAAGAATGGAAGTTTAGAAGCATTCCTGTTTTGATCAAAACAAGCTGGCATTTTTTTGAAGTCTTACAGAGAATAGCAAATGAATGTAACTATTGGGCATGAAAGATTTTTATAGTAATATTTTAATGTACCAAGTTTTTAACATACCAAGATCTACCAGCTTCACATAAACCCACATTTTGCCTGCTTTAACTTCAAAACAAGGCTCCTCTTGATGAAAGGAAAATAAGGGCTTTCATACTGTATTTTGCTGGTGCTATAGCTTAAAAATACTACAAAGGGCTGTTTTGAAAAAAAAATCTTGATGATTATCTGCTTTCTCTTATGCTAAGTCCACTTCTGCATCATTTAGTTCTTCATATCTGGCTCTGGTGTGCCATCACGCTTTTGAATTCCTCTTCACACCATCTGTTTAGTCTCTATCTCATTTTCTTCTCAAGATTTTGTATTTTACATCAAAGGCAAGCGCTGCTATTTTAAGGAACTCACTACCTCTGTCTTCAGATCTTCATCCTATTCAGACTTCTGTAGCATTCTCCATAATGTACTTAACGAGCTCCGGTCAACTGCCGTATTTAAATCAAGCTGCATAGTGAAAGCCATACCCAAAGGTGCGCAAACCACTTCATCAGGCTTTGTCTGTTGCTCACTTGCTCTATGGGAAAGCTGGTGCTGCCAAAGCACTTGCCTCCACCTCCCAGACTTTACTGTTCATGGCTCTGATGGCCTTGTGGCAAATAGCTTTAGAGCTGTGATGGCTCTCCGTGGGGTCAATCTTGCCATTTCTACTGTTCTCCTCAGTCTCTTGTTCCAGCTCTTTCCCTCAATTTGCTATCCTTGCTCTGTCCATGCACCATTAGCCTGTTAATGAGTCACATTTGAGACAGAATCACAAGGGCTGGGCTCTCTCTTGATGGATAGCTGGTGTGGAGTCACACCAAGACTGACACATTCGAGCAGAATTAACAGTTAACATGCAAGAAAAATGCTTGTTACCCTGGAACAAAGACCAGCCATGTTGAATGGCATTAACTGACTTTTAGTGAAGATAGACCTGCACAAGCTCAGACCGAAACCAGGTCTCAACGAGGTAGAAATCAATTCCCTTGTGCACAGTGATGATGACAATCCTGACTGCATATCGGATACATAGTCACAGTTTGCTGTTTACCCCCTTCTTTTTTGAAGGATGGATGTATTAATGAAAGAAGGTGAAGATCAAAATAATCTGCCTACTGTAATGGGAGAATGAATGATTTTTCCTCACAAAAGCAGGAGAGGTCACCAAGCCAGATCGCAGTGGGGTAATTGAAAACATGATGTCCAATTGCACAGTGATGAAGGAAAACTAACTGGTACTCCCTTTCTTTTGTTGTCAGACTGATGATTGGCCAAACCCACCTCCTTGTAGTCACTACAGTAACTGAAATGCCACAGACAGGAGGGCTTATTGTGGTAACCTAGTGGTTCCTTCTGTGAAAATAAAATCTTAGGAATTAACATTAAATGCAACCTGAGAAGGGCTTGTCAACTTTTATCAGCAAAAATTAGGTCCAAATCCTGAACTATCTTATCAGATAAGGTCAGGTACTGTCCTGTCAAAAAATGGTGCTCCCATAGAATGGGGTACACTTACTGGCCACCTTACAGTTGTGCTCCAGAAAGCAGCACACACAGGGCTGTCTCTGCACATTTACACAGAGATGGCCAGACTTTGGGGACAGTGGGGAAGCAGAGCAAAGGACAAAAGCAGTGCAGTGGACAAAATGTCTCAGCCCAAACAGCAGCTGCTGATGGATGCCTTCCTAGGGAAGCCAGCAAAGGAACTTCTGCCCTGCCCACAGAAAGGCTGTTAGCTTTCTCTAGCTCTGGAGTGGTGTGCCCCAAGGATCAGTGCTGGGCCCCGTGCTCTTTAACATCTTTATTGATGATCTGGATGAGGGCATCGAGTCCATCATCAGTAAATTTGCTGACGACACCAAGCTGGGGGCAGGAGTTGATCTGCTGGAGGGTAGAGAGGCTCTGCAGAGGGACCTCGACAGGCTGGGCAGATGGGCAGAGTCCAACGGCATGAGATTTAATACATCCAAGTGCCGGGTTCTGCACATTGGCCACAACAACCCCATGCAGAGCTACAGGCTGGGGTCAGAGTGGCTGGAGAGCAGTCAGGTGGAAAGGGACCTGGGGGTCCTGGTTGATGGTAGGCTGAACATGAGCCTGCAGTGTGCCCAGGCAGCCAAGAGGGCCAATGGCATCCTGGCCTGTATCAGGAACAGTGTGGCCAGCAGGAGCAGGGAGGTCATTCTGCCCCTGTACACTGCACTGGTTAGGCCACACCTTGAGTACTGTGTCCAGTTCTGGGCCCCTCAGTTTAGGAAGGATGTTGACTTGCTGGAGCATGTCCAGAAAAGGGCAACAAGGTTGGTGATGGGCTTGGAGCACAAGCCCTATGAGGAGAGATTGAGGGAGCTGGGGTTGCTTAGTCTGAAGAGGAGGAGACTCAGGGGTGACCTTATTGCTCTCTACAACTACCTGAAGGGGGGTTGTAGTGAGGCAGAGGTTGGTCTCTTCTCCCAGGCAACCAGTACCAGAACAAGAGGGCACAGTCTCAGGCTGCGTCAGGGGAGCTTTAGGCTGGAGGTTAGGAGGAAGTTTTACACAGAGAGAGTGATTGCCCATTGGAATGGGCTGCCTGAGGAGGTGGTGGGGTCGCCGTCGCTGGGGGTGTTCAGGGCGAGGCTTGACAGGATGCTTGGTTCCATGGTTTAGTTGATTGGGTAGTGTTGGATGATAGGTTGGACACGATGATCTCGAAGGTCTCTTCCAACCTGGTTTTATTCTATTCAACATCAGTGAGTCTGAGCAAAACTGTGTCCCACTGTGGCCTCACTGTGCCCAGGACACAAGCTGACAATCTTAAAATTTAAGGTTAGCACCTGCACTGCAGCACATTGCAGGTGCTTTGCTAAGCAACCCCATTACTGCTACCACTCCAGTAAGGCCACAAGGGCATGAAGTTTAAAACAAAGGAAGTGAATTGATTTTAAGCCAGGGTAGTGGTATCTCCCTGTGCTAAGCAGGACCTTTCTCTTGGAGTTGCAGCCAGCCACTCAGCAGAACAAGCCACACTGGGTAGCATGCTCCTACAAGCCTAATTTTTTGAACATTGCTCCTACAGACTCACATTTCTTGCTAACCCAGGTTCAACTTCTCTATAGCTCATCTAAGAGTGAGTGAGCTATCCCTGGCCACAGTCTGTTTATAGTGTATGCTCATGTCTTTTGCCTGATATTATTACCTAAAATTAAAAAATTATTCACAAACCAATTCCATTCTTAGTCTATTTACACTCAATCTATCTCAGTGAGTCAATCTATCTCAGTGATAAGAAGACCTAACGAGTTCTCACAGTGTGATTCCAATGCTTTCTGTGATGCTGTGTAATTAGAGCAAAGCTTAACCTCCCACTTACATTTCGGGAAATTTAAATTACTGAACTAACTTTTCCTTGTCACTCCTCCCTCTCTCCCTTCCCCCCTTATTTTTAGGAATAAATTGCCTTAGGCACAGGAAATTATATTCTATAGAAATTAGACAGCTGCTTTAAATGTATGATGGAAACTGCTACACAAAACACAGGAATTTATAATGCTGTCAGGCTGTTTCTCAGGGGCAGAACTTCATGCGACCTGAAGTTGTTATCAGATAGCAGAAGCCCTGAGCTCCTTTCCCAACCTTCTATCTTGCCACTGGCCTGTGTCAAGTAGATCTAACCTATTCATTTTCTTCACTAGTTACTAGTTTCTTAACTACTGCAGAAGTTAAGTATTACTTTGATCTGAGCAACACATAGGCTTTCCAATGTACATCAACCCTATTAATAATGGATTTTTTTCCCTTAATTTGTTTCTTTCTTAAATTGAAATGTTAATATTATACAGTCTGTAATGTGGATGTAATAACTATTTCTAGCCTAAGTACCCTGTATCATGATCCTAGTTTCCATCCACAGGTTCCTCAGATTGAGGTTGGACCCTCAGGGCAGGATCAAAGGTTGTCCCCTGCCATGCCTTGGTCACTCAGACAGGGCAAAGCAGGAGCCAGGATTTGGGTCGTGCACTTTATGCTTGTGCTACTGTGGAACTGCTGGCTCATACCTGTTCTCAGAAGCAGAGACTTATTTCCAAATCCAACAGCTCAGATATAGCCACTTCAGATCTTAACAACTGCATATATGTACATAGGTACTTTTATACAACTCTAAATTCAGGGAGGGTGAGAGAGATGTTCACTGCAATGCTTCCACATAGTTGAAGTCATATGACTTCAGCATGTATCACAGATCTTACCAAGCTCAGCAAAGGTCTGAGTATATTACACTGATTGTGTGTATAAAGGGCTGGCTAATTAAGTATTTTGGAAAAAAAAAACCATATTATTAAATAGCTCCTAATATGTTGCTTGGAAAAAAAAACAACTTACTCTAATACAGAATAAAAGGCTCAGGATAATAAACAGTTTGTCCCAAATAACAAGAAATTCATCCAGTATTCAAGAAATAGAGATCCAAAACCTGCAAATCAAAGTGAAATTAACAAGTTCTCTTACTAATCAATATTTTCTAATTTATTTTGTTGTTATCAATAACAGAATAAGAATGAATACATCCTACTAGATCACCATTGTCATTTTTTTTTAAAGGATTTTGAAGTTAGTGCATAGTGTAAGCCATCACAGATCCTCTGGTATCAATGGAGAAGCACATTCGTGTTATCTGAAGACGTGTCTCATGCTGCACATTTAAGTGTGTATGACAGTGCAGCCAGTGGCAATACCTAAACTGGAGCACTTATTCAGACAGACTCCAAAAGGAGAATCTGAAAACTGAAAATTACAATGTTTGAGAGCAAACTTAACCCTGTTGCCACAGGAAGCTTGCTCACAAGTCTCCTCATTCGTGATATACAAATCTCCCTAATATACTGCAGTAGATAAAGCTACTGGTAATGCATGTGGGTTTTCTGGGTGTGCCTGAAAGTTTCCACGGTAACGAATGTGCAGCTTCAGAAGCAAAGAACCCTGAAACTCAAAGCTGATGTTTCTGAGTTTAATATGGTAATAACATTTTGTGATTCTGTATTTTCATAATTCTGTGTTTCTGACCATTTCCAGGATCACACAGGGAACAGAGATCAGTGTTAGCACAGTAACTGATGCCAAGTATGGTGAATATCAAAATACAAGAGTTTCAAGCCCTTACAGCTAATTGCTTCTAACTGGAAGGTGAGGGGAACCATAGCACCTGTGGTGATTTCGATTGTGTTGGGTAGCAAAGGAGGCCTTCCTTAGGAAAATCCAGACTTACAAACTGATATAGTTCTGGTGACTGAGCCTCAGGTATGAGGCCAGGTGGTGATGATGGGCATCTGGGGATATGATGGACACGTGCCTACTGCTCAGCCTGTGCTATGTGGCCACAGGGAGCTCAGGCAGTTGGCTGATGATGGAAGATGTGTCCTTCCTCTGGCCATAGTACAGCACTGCCAGGCCTCTGAAAGCATCAGCCCTGGCTGGAAAGAGAGGGAAGCCTGAAGGGCAGGGACAGCTAGAGAAGCCAAAATAACAAGCCTCATGCTCAGCGGGTCTGAAAAGCTCTTCTGCTTTTTAAATCCTTTCTTATTTGCCACAAAACCAGTTGGAGTCACACCAGAGGTGTTTCTCAGAAGCTCCTCTAGATGAGGATTCTTTTTTCAAATAGAAAAAAAAATAAAATTCAAGTGTCATCATGCAAAAGCAGGAGGCTCAGCCTTCCCTCTTTGCAGGAGTTTTACATCTTGTGCCTACGCTTTTTGAAGATAATTTGTTCTTGTTCTGATTGCATTTGCCTCCTAATGGTGTGCCTGTGTTGGACTCCCATTTTATCATCAGTTTTTCCAGACAGACAGTTGGTGACCTGTGCCTTGGGAATGTGCAGCATTTATTCCAGCTCAGAAAAAGAAGGGCATATTGTTGCTGGACTGGAAGCTTGCAGTAAAATGTTTGTATTGCTCCTTGCATTGGATTTGTAAAGTTTGCCTTTCAGGATGGCAATTCTGATTGCTGCACCGTCCCCGTAAAACCATCACTACCACTCCAAATATATGACACATTGTAAGTATTTATTCTGATCTGCAAATCAGCAGATTTGGTTGAATTATTATCGTGGCTACCTGTCCACAAATAGCATAGATTGTATGAGACATATACAGAGCTAGACTGCTTTGTTGCTGGCTAGAGCAGCCAACAGCATCTCTGGCCATAGAGAGACAGCACTGTTCAAAATGCTGTGTCAGTGGATCGCAGGCAGTTTTCCACCTAGTCACTGCACAACCTTCCCTGGGGCAGAGAGCAGGACTGTTTCACATCTGCAGTTTATCAGATGGAAACAAGCATAAATCTGACCTGGAAGAAATGAGGCAAGGCCTTTCCGTTTCTGCAGCAGCTAGCATGTTTTCTCCACTGGGCTTGTGTTTGCTCAGAGATGACAGCATTTGCCCTTCTTGTTTCTGAAGGGCTGAACTTTGCTATTGGTCACTGAATGCAGAATATGCAGAATCTGAAGACCTTTCGGAAATTACACAGGAAATATTTATCTGCTGTTTTTTAAAGACACTTTTGAGCAACTGTTTGTCGGTAGGCCAGATTCTGCTGGTTTTATTTACATGTGCATGTTCATGATTTCCCTGTTCTGCTTATCCCACCAAAGCAGTGTTTTCTGTATTCCCTCTGCTGGCTCTGCGGCAGCAGTTGACTAACAAGCACAATTAGCAGGAGCCGTGCACAGCACGTGTCTTGCCGTGAGACAGCCACTAGATTGTTGTTTAAAGCACGCAGGACAATGTCACCTCCATGCAAAACTGTAAACAAGAAAAATACGTTGGCTAAATGGAAAAAGAAGATAAAATTAGTACAAAAAAAAAAGGGGTGTGTTTGCAAAGTTGTAGGCATTGACAAATAAAATTGAAGGCTTTAAAAAATAAAAAAGTAAAAGCTGCAAAAATTTATTCAGTGTCCTCTTCATCACATCTGGACAATCAAATAAAGCATTGTGCAAAACAGGGGACATAAGCAAATTTCCCATCTTTAATGGCATGCACCACATTTGTCCCATCACCAGACATGATAAACCAATGAGAAAGAGAAAGCAAGGGGTAAAACCACTCTTTGTCATGCAGCTTCTCTTACACATTCACTGCAGTGTGGGATTTTTCAAAGCTGCACATGTGCCGACGGACACTGGCTGGTGGGCGAGAACTCTGGCTGCCTCTTCCTGAAGATTGAAAAGAAAAAGACACCCAGTGAGTGGTTATACACATGTGCACACATGGTGGCTATACCACTCAATAGGGTGCCTGTCCCTGACCTACATCTAAGGGTCACTGTGGGTTCTCCTGTCTTTGTTGCCTCTTGTCACCTCAGCTTCCACAAGGATCTCTCCTTGGCTCCAGCACGGTACTGTTTAAATAGGTTCTTGTGGTATTCAGAACCCACTTCCTCTGCTGAGCCTTGAGGCATTTTGCATACCAGATAGTAAGGGCTGCTGTGCATCTAGCTGTTACAGGACTTCTGCCCTGGTACTCCCAACACAGGGTGAAATGATGAAAAAGGGAGCATCTTAATTTTGCATCTTATTTACAAAAGCATCACCAGAAGTTTTTGTTGGAGTTTTTAACATATATTCAGCTCCTGCTTTTTCCTGTGTCTCTCATTCTCCCAATATGTTTTTCTAAATGCTTCCTTTCTTTTACTTCTGATTTCTAGCTGAACAGCCACTAGCTTTCATTATATGTGATTTCGCTATATGTGCTGCTTCTCTTTTCAAGGATACATTGTCCTAGTTGAGATAGACACAAAAATGAACAGTCATCTGGAAGCTCTGTCTGCAACGGTAACTCAAAAAGGGATGGCAGACTGCAGTTTTGGCCATCAATATAAGAAAATGTCCACCTCATTTTTCTCCTCTTCCTTACCATATCAAATGGGTACAAACTTTGATTTGTCTTCCCCAGTATCCATAAAAATATACACACACACGCGCGTGCTTTAACAAAAATCTCAGGTATTTTGCACATGGAATGTATCGATGAGTTTCTGCAAATAAAAAATTGTCATTGTGTTGCAAATAAAATGCAAACAAAAATTCAGCATTTCTCCCCATCAAACAATAATAGTGCATGCTTGCCAGATTTCTGTTTATCTCAAAACAACATATGGATGGTATGTGCATGTACTATATACGCAGTAAAGCTGCTTATTAGCCAAACAAGCCATTCTTCTCACCACATACTAAAGCACCAGAGCACAGCATGATGTACACAAATTACATGCATACCCATTTTGGAGAGGTAGATGCCTTGAGATGACTTCTGAACTATTATGAATAAAACACAAACAAGACATACTGCTGAGCAATTTTGTAAACCTACTCACTTTGATATCTCTAGAAAATTAAATTCCTTACCAGGTGTAATGAGGTCTGTAAGATTTGACAATTAAAAGGCAATCATAATTAGAAACTTAGCTACCATGCTCTCTCCTACATCCTGTTAAAGTTACAGAGATTATTATGCTTCTCCTTAAACAGAATTTCCAACATTTTGACAGACCTCCAGTTTTCTTCATCTGTTGACAGAATAAGAGCTTTCTACTTTCTGTGCTTGCTTTGTTAAACGTCAGTAATTAGTAGTTTATTCACTCACAGGAGCTAATTTTACAAGGCAAGTAGCAACATGCAGTTGATTATCTGAGAGAAAAATTCAGTTCTAAGAGTGTTTCACATACACACAGCATGTGAGGGCACACAGCCACAGAGAACCTTGATCAAGGACCCTGAAAATGGTAGAAGACTTGTTTCAGAATACTGCTTGGGACCTGGGTCTCTCTGACTCAACAGGCTTTGCCAGTTATCTTCCCTCAGCTACTCCAGCTTGTTGTTGCTTCTGGCTTACTTATTTGCATCCCTTCGCCCCCTTCTTTCTATTTGTTCTTATTCAGATATAGCCCCAGAGTAAATTCAGGTCACTTTGCTTTCCAAACTTTGAGCAGCTGTAGGTCTTGTTATGAAATACTCCAATGTGAAAGGAAGAAAGAAGCCTGATTCATCACACAGTCCAAAATGCTTCCTAATGTGTTGGGGTTGGGGCCGCAGTTGTGGTCTGCAACCAAAATGCTATATGTAATGGAGTATGAAATACCCAAATGCCTCTCCAGGCTTGCATTCTCTGGGAGGCTCTTGTTAAAATGCTGACAAGCTCCAACAAAGCAGTAGTGTGCCTTTTGTTCAAGGTCAAGGGTGATTCCCATATGATAAAACACAGCATATATACTACAAAAATCAGCTTTAAATCTTCAGGGTAATGCTTCAGTAGAAATTGACTCTATAGTGAAATTCAGATTTTTAGAGGTATGGGAAATATAGTGCATGTGTTCTACCTCTGTGAATTATTTTGCTATTATTAAACAAATGCTTTTAGAGCACGAAATTTGAAATATCCTTGCAGGCTTGCTTCATTTTACTAGTAGGGTGTGCTACTGCAGGGCCTGGATTCAGAATTAGTGCTCAGACCTCTGTACCTCTCTTTTTTATTTCTATTTTGAATCATGACTATTTATCTCTTTTTCCTCCCAGTCTTTCTTGCAGTGATGTCACTTATACATTTATCTGGTTACCAAAAAATTAGGTAGCTTGCCCCTCTTTACAACATGAGGATTAAAGCGTCATTTGTGGGACAGTGTTTTCAAGGGTAATTCCTGCTGAGTATTAGTATCCTGAGCCCAGAGGCAAGATGAATCTTCTGTGCATTTGAACAAGGAGTTGGCATACCATCACGAAAGTGTCTAAACTGCTTTCTAATGAACCCCTGGATGCAGAAACAGGGAGTTTGGCAGAGGAAACAGTGTGGCAATACAGAAGGTTCCTGAAAGAAGTGAATTAATTGCTTTACTTTATGTTCTTTGAAGCAGAAAAATCCTTTTAGCTAGTCATTCAGAACAGGGTAGGTAACAGGCCTGTTGAAATCTGGAGTGAGGAATATAAAAGATCTGAGGGAAGAGTCACTTTTTTTTTTTCCTTAAGTGTAAATGAATCATCCTATGAGGCAAACAGCTGTGTCAGGATTGTAGGAAAGTGTAAATTGCTATCCGTAATGTTTTATATCTGACCAGCTGTGAAACCAGAAATGTTCACCTTCTGCTCTGGAATTGCTCTCTGCTCAGCCAGACTCCCCCAGCAGACACAAATTGAATGAATCTGTCTGGTGTCTGGCATAACTGAAGTGCAGGACACTGTGTTACCTATCATTGGAAGCCACAGTCAGAGATGCTGCACACTAGACACTGTCTGAGCTGTAAGAAAAGCCTTCATATTCCCCACAGTCAAAAACATACAGAAAAGCACAGCCCCAGATTTTAGAAAATCTAATTTGAAACAAGTGACCATCAATAGCACAAAGAAGAAAGCCAAGAGGGGAAATTCAAGCAGAGATGATGGCATCATGTGGAAACTTACAGTGAATCATCCCCTAGTTTTTAAGAAACTATGTATAACCCCTAGGTTTAATATAGGAAAGGAGAAGCCTTGTGCCATGTGCCCTGTGGCATACTGCCATCACATCCTAGAGAAGTTCCTGCTCCAGCATCCAGACTGAATGCACTCAGCCCTCTGAAGGGACAGCACAGCAACACCACAAACTTTCTAGCTTGCTTTTCACGTCTTCAACCCTCTAGCAGTCTACAAGGTGACTGGGGAGGTAAGCACACTTTGAATGTAGGACCAGATCAGTAAAGCACTCAACACCCATCCCAAATCCTCTTGATTCTGTAAATCTAGCACCTTCCTAGGCAGAAGCATATTCATCTTCTGATATTTGTGTGGTTGAAAGGTCAGGTTTTATGTATGGCTGTCATGGCTGGATCAAAATGTACCAACATAAAAAGAAGCAAGGCTGTGTTCTTTTCCTGTAGGAAGAGAAGGTGAATTTTCAATATCTTTTGTATGAGCCCTGAGGATCTGATGGAAGATTTTTGGAATATATTTCGTTAAGCAAACAGATGAATTTGGAAAGATGGAAAGGTTTTCAGAACAAATCCATTTTTAAAACAAAAGTCCTGAATACCAGGCTAAATAAGAGTTGGAAATAATTGCTTGGAGAATTAATTACACTATTCAGCGTCTCAGTGGCAGGTTTTTGAGAGAAAGAAATCAGTAGGAGCTGTGGAGCAAAGAGCACTGCAAGTAAGAAAGAGGTTATAGGATCATTCACAATTGCTAGGCAGAGTGAGACACAGATGATTATCACATGTGGAGGACTAGGAGCAGGAGAGATTTCTCTGCATGCCCTCTCTCTCAGGGTGTGAGCATCTGCTGAAGAGGACAGAAGGGTCAGGGTCACCAAGGACAACATAGTCCTGCAAGGTGCCCAGAAAGACCCAGTGCTGAGCTGCACAGTGGAGAGAGAGAGCTAAGGCTGCACTTCAGATCACCCCAGGCCAGCCAGATCCAACTGTGTGCCCAGAGGAACACTTTGGCCATCCCCAGCTGCTCGCTCCTGCTGCTTCATCTGTCCTTCCACGCAGCACAACCCTTGGTGCAATTCTCAATCAACTGGCATGGAATGACAGGAACAGCTAATCTGGGTCACAGCTAAACCAGAAAAAGAAGAGGGGTTGGGAGTGGGGTGGGTGGGAATTGGTTCCTTGCTCCAGTTCACAACATAGCTGTCCCAGCTCCTATGTCTGCAGAAGTGAAGGGACAGCTTGGGGTAAAGGAAGGGTTTGGGTGTCATTTCTGGCTTAGGACAACTTAAAGCATTTGTGGATTTACAGGCTATGATAGCTCAAAGCAGGCAAATCTCTTGACTGTCCAGGATAGTGGCATGCGAGATTTTCGAGATAACTTACATAACCCTAAGGATTAAGAAATCTGTATAGCCTTACATTTCAGAGGACATGAAAAAACAAAGGAGAAAGGACTACTCACTGACTGGGGAACACAAAGATGCCTGGGGCCACACTGGACCCTGTACTTCCTGAATACATGACCTCCAACTGCTTGTTCATGCAAGCTTCTGCCACACTCCTATGGCAACCCCTTAGAAGCCCATGCTGCAAGCATGTGAGCTCCCAAGGACCTTTGTGGAGCTGCTAAGTGGTTGCCTCTGCGTGTTGACAACATTAACCTGCCACCTCAGGCATGAGAGTCAGTGGCAGCACAGGTTAGTGCATGGCTCTCACTCACCTGCTTAATCAGCTTCCTGAGTGTTTTTTTTCTGTCATCTATGCTGATGTGGCTATGCTTTCAAGAATAGCCCCTTGCCAGTCCTTGTCAGTCTGCTTAAGGTACATAATCCCTCTGTGGTGGCTCACACAGACTCTGAGATTTATTTTTTGTTTGGTTGGTTGGTTGTTTTGTCAGTATTTTGATGCTGGCTGTCTGGTTAATTGGCTGATTTTGGAGCTGTTGGGATGCAAAAGCTTAGCAATTTCCAGACAGTCCTAGATTGAGAATGTAAGGCTTGCAAGCCAGCCAAACAGGCTGAACTGAACCATCTGAAATGATGTAGCTTGTGCCATAAAAAGAAATGTTCAGAAGACAACATTAAAAAAAACAACACACCAAAACCCAAAACATTTTCCATGGAAGTAGAGGGGAAGACTAACAAGAGCTTTATGTCAGAAAGCAACAACAGCAGACACTCCTGGCTTTAACATACTAAGGAACAGGAGAGATTAACATGCTGAGTAAAGAGAAGAATACACTAGCTAGGAGGCGGTTTGCAGATAGGCCTGTGAATATTGTGGGAGTACCTGGGACTGATTAAACTAAACTGCAAATATCACCAAACCATCTACTAGTGAGGAGCTGCTAGGATCAGGTCAGGAGGCACTTGTTTTTTCTAGAGTTTCAGATGAGCTTTGACATCTTCAACTGTGATGCAGCAACACAGCTGAGCTAATCTAATGATTTGCTGTTCCCCATATTGGGGCAGTAGGGACACCTTCTCTGTTGCTGGCATTAATGTTTATCTGACCTTGAGATCTGGCTTAAGGACAATCTAGAAGAAATAGTTCACTTTTTTTTTTTCTTTCCCCCTCCTTTCTGTAAGTTTAATTTTATAGAGTGGAAGAAAGCCACATCCTGCATGTCACGAAAGAAGAACCACAAAGCAGAGAAAGGGAAGCATCTTAAGAAGAGATAACTGAAGCAGTAAGTTAGAACTGGTAATTTGTTTATAATGGAGTCATAAGAAACCTGGAGCTTTTAGTTTTCAAGTGGGATTTAAAGTGATAAATTGTGTGATTACTCCTATCCTGCACAACTGGCTGTTGTTTATACTGATAATGCCTTTTAACCCATGCTTGTCAGGTGTGGGAGGCTGAATGCCCGAGCACATTATATATATACCCTGAAGAACTGGCTGACATGTTATTTCAAAATTAAATAGTCTTTAACAGCTTTAATGTGGAGGGAGATGTTCTACTGAAACAATATGCTTTCCTTTTCATCCCACACTGAAAATGTTTTTAGAGTCCTTTGGCATAGCAGAGAATATAACTTCTGTTGCTGGCCATGATTGCTAGCAATTCTTTGATAGTGGATGTCTTCTGCGTGGATATTAACCTGTCATAGCCTGTTCTGCAGACTTCCAGGCCTACATCTGGAAACCCTAGAGATCTGACAGTGCTGCTTTTTGAAGTCCTTTGGGTACAGAGCTAAGAACTGAGAGAGAACAAAGGAGAATATAATCACAGTTCTGCTCAGTGTGAGAACAGTTCTCAGTGTGTTTAGGTCAGATGGAGAACAATACCAAAACACAAGTGAAAAAAAAGCATCAAACCATACTACCTAAAAAAAAATTATAAGTCGAGGAGGAACCAAGGGTGGAGATTTTAAATTCTTCACTCTTCCTTTTAAAAAACCTTAAATCACCATAGACAAAAACAAAGAGAAGAAAGAAAGTTGCTCCTTTAAAACCACCAGTGGGACAGGCATTTAGCAGAGACTACATCCAGATTTTTGACTGGGTAGTGCACCAGAAATAAGCCTCTGCCTTGCCATGCCTGGTATCCAGAAGCGGTTTCTGCATCTTCTGTGTTCTACAAAAGTAACACAGAGAATGGAAAAATCGGCATGTAATTAAATATTATAGGAGATAGTACAAGTGTTTGTAAATTAATGTGTCTGACTTTTAGAATATTTTAAGAAAAATGGGCTTTTTCAAGTGCCTGGCTAGTGTGCGGTGTCGCATCCCTGTAATAACTAAAACTCAACTGCTGATTATGGTAAGACACAAAGGTATGCAGGTTGTGGTCTCACAAAGGCTTCGACAGTCAGCAGTGGTTCATGCTGTTGAAGCATGTGTAAACTGAAACTGCTTGGCTTTCGCTTTCAGTGTTTACTAAAACTCCCATTGTCAAAACTACTTCCAGCTCTGGAAGCACAAATAATGGGGAGGAGGTAACCTGAACTACTCCTGGTATGAATCTTTTTCAGATCCTTGCTTAGGAGAGGGAAGAGGTGTGGAGAGCATTCTCAAATACAGTGATAGTGCAAGTCAGGATAGTCAGGTCCTAGTGCCTTAGTGACAGCAGGCATCATCCTGACCAATTTGTTTTGAAACACATTACTTATCAAATGACAGAGCAACACGTGAGCCTCTTTCTACAGCAACAATATGTATGTGCCAGTGTCAGCATCAAGGACTGCATTTCTCTAATGAAATATACAGCAATACTGGAAAGAGACAAGCACTGTAGAATCAGTATAAACCCCTCTTCAGACAGCTTAATTTCTAACAGGATGGAAAATCGTACACTCCCATGGTCCCTTAAGAGAGGTAGACCATTATGTCTCCCTGAGGATGTGATTCATCTGTGAATTACAGTCTTACAAAAGATCAGATGCTGTGTTAGTGAGTGTTTGCAACATCTGTAGTTTGTCTTGCAGTGTTCTGTTTTGTGGAGCACCCCTTAGGAAAGGGTAACCCTCATTGCAGGCAAGGTTAAACTTGATGGACAAGCTAGAATGTGAGATGCCTTTTACTGACGTGAAAGAGATGACATCCACAAGGGCTGTCCTCTTCTTGGGATTTTCTGTGCTTGGTCTCTGTCTGTAAGCATGAAAATGGATTAAATAAATAAGCTCTAGTTCTGCATCTCACATTAGCAATTTTGCACTGAAGTGCTGGGATCAATCAAAGATATTTTTCAGACTACATCTTACTGAGGAAAAAAAGCCAAACCCTGTATATAGGTGTATATGGTGCTTATGATGTTTAACAGTCTTACGGAGGGAATATTAGAGATCCATATTATATCCTTCAATACACAAATTTTTGTTCACCTCTGAATTATCTCAAAAGTGTATGAAATCATAAGGTGGTTCAGACATACAAGCAGAGTAAACACCTGCACAATATCCTGTGTGTTTATTCTAGCAAGTATTTGCACAAGAATTAACATGTGCTTGTGAAATATCATAGCTTTGTTTGCTTCTGCTGAGAGGAGGTGAATAACTGAGGCAAAGTGCTGAAGCATCACACCTTTGAGTACCGGAAGGAGGTAAAAAGCACTATCGACTTAAAAAAATCTGAAAGTAGTCTCTAGGAGACTTGTATTTTAGTTCTTCATTCCATTTCAATTTCAAAATGCTAAATTAAAGAAATAAATGGTTATTCTTAATTTAAAAATGATATCTCAGACCCCTCCCCTAAACATGGGCTGGTGTTTGATTTTTATCTAAGTATGCGCTTCTGAGAGATGGAGTCTGACTTCTACATGTAATAACGGGAAATATCCAGGGGTTTAGGTACTTATCTGGATGCAGCCTTCAATAACTATTTATTTACCTCATAATTTTAAAAGGAAATTTCCTCCTTATTCTTCTCACAGAGAGAAATTTTCTTTAGTACTATGGTGCTAAGCAGGTAAACATCACTTGCTTATACCTTTATGTGAACACACTTGTTTGTATCACTTAATGTTGCGATGATGTATTTCTGTAGCACCCTAACTGGATTACAATAACTGCATTTCAGAATGAAAATGCAATAAATAATATATACAAATACAAAAATACAAGGAAATATAATATGTGGCCCAGTCAAGCAAGAAATTAAATTATAAGTGGTGTACTCATTCTTGTGTTTTATGCCAAGAAAGATACGAGCCTTCCTCAGTCAGGAACAAGACAGAACTGTAAAACTCCCCTCCGATGTGATTGTGGATCTACACAGCATCATGTTCAAATATTGAGATTAATTATACAAAGCTTCCTGGTGCTACAACAGTGTCTGTAAGTAAATGTCTTGTGATTCAGCATCTTGGACGTAGCAAAACAAAAGAAAAATCTGTAAAGCAAAGCTCTCAAGGAGCATTTTGATAAGAACCAGGCTACACTCAGAGACCATTCCTTGCATTTATGGAAGAACATAGTTGTGAACACCCATCAAAAGAAAATGTCAAAAGTGCCCTGGACTGGGAACTTCTGAGAAAGGGAGGAAATTGCATAAAACCTTACACAACAGCCCTTTCACCTAAAGTGACCATCCAAATAAAATGTGCCTTTGGCTGGTGGCAAAAAAGAAGTCTGGATGGGAGCCCAGGGTGCAGGTACCGTGCCTTTATATAAACTAATTCAATACAGCCTGGCTGTTGCCTGAGTGAGGTTTATCCTCACTGCTTTTACTGGGAGGCTGCTGCAGACCCTCATTGCTTTACTAATTTATTTGTCTTAAATGTAGTCCTGGGCGGCCTCTGCTTGGTCACAGAAGGAAACCCAGAGGAATAAGCCTAAACTGTGAGACCTCTTGGCTTGTACTTGATGACGATCGACCCAAACATATTGTGTAACTGTTCCTGCTCCTTCTCCTCAGCTTGCCTTAGGAGTGACATGTGATTGGTTATGCATGTGCTGGGACTCCCTTAAGCTGGGATAATTTGCAAGGCAAACCTACAGTGCATTATGCAGCCTTACCACTTATTTCTCATTAGAAGGGAAAAACCTAAATTCTGTACTTCCAGACTGGCTATCTTGCCTATAAGTAGAAAGATACACAGTTTAGTATATAATTTTGTATACATATTTTCCATGCTATTTTTTTTAAAATCAATACCCTTTTTTTTTTAACATTCATTTAAACAGCTAGAAAGAATGCAATTGTGGAAGTGACATCTCAGAGCCTATTCTGTGTTTCTTGATCCATGGGAGAGAATTACATCATATATACTAAAGCAAATGTAAATTCAAGGCTACAGAGGACAATATTAAATATAATTACATATGGGCAGCCCTACAACAGGATTTGAAGAGATTGCAATTTGATTATGAAGTTTCAGATTCTCTCATTTTGTGTTTCTTTCCAATTCTTTAATGTCAATTTTAAGAGTCTCTTGAAAACAAGTAACTGTCTCCTATAGTTATAAATATTTACTTAATTCAATATATTTACAAGGACTGAGCAGCTTGTCTCAGTTGAATTTTGTTCTTTGAAATTCACATCATGTACCTGACAGAACTGGGTAAGAGATGTTACCTGCCATGGTGCTATATGCTCACAAATTTGTTAATGGCTTAAGCCCAGTCAATAGCCCAGCAAAGCCAGCAAATGTAACAGCTGCTGAGAGATGTTTGGCATTAATACCTTCAGTTCTTCCTGTGAGTGTACAAGATGCCTTTGCAAAAATGGGCTCTAACCTCAGAAAAGGGTGAAGGACTACACTGCATACAGAACCTAGGCAAAAGCCAGGGAAGGCTGTGATGCGGAGATGAGTTAGGCTATACCAGGGTGCCCCCCGCCTTCCCTGTGACAGCTGTGGCACCAGAGAGCCATGCCAGAGTTGTCGCATCTTCATCTGTACTGCAAAGAGAGCTGACTCCTCCATGATATGCCCTGGGTGGGGCACAGAGGTGAAACAATTGCCCTGTGGTTGTGGAGCTTCATGCCATCATGAGGAGCTGGAAGTCACACAGCTGTGGAACAGCACTACATCTTGCAACCCATAGTCTCATTGCTGTGGGCCAATGGAGAGATCAGGAGATGGTGATAAAGTAATTATTTACACAAGCAACCTAACCTGTCCTGTATAATTTTCCCCATTATCTCATTATTATTTTTTTAAAAATCTTTGTGTTATGTCCTACTTATAGGAGCTTGCTACTTTTCTGCTCTTTCAAAACGCTCTTCTATAATATCCTTTTCCTCCCTGGGGTAAGCCTCAGCAGGATGGCCATGCAGGCCCACAAGGTTTAAGGGCCTTCTTGAAAGTGCCTTGGAATTTGGTATTTTCTGAGGTCTGTAATGATGATAATAAAGGCCTGTCTTGTTTTGTATGCAATTCTACTAAAGGACATAAGAAGTTTAGCCACTGAATCAGTTTTCTAAATTGCAAAGAAGAACAGTCTACCATTTACTACTAGATTCAGCAACTGTCTCCATACTGGTTTGACAATGATGTATACTAGACAATAATCTGTACAATAAGCATTTAAAGATTATTCTTACATGTTGCAGGCCAGGTGACACAATTTGGGACCAAAGATACTTAAAGACATCTTAGATTTTTCAGACTGGGTTCTGTTCTGAGGTGCAGGAGTTTAAAAATATAGTCTCTTCTATAGGAGAAGGTACCCTGGTGACCAGTTTTTATTCATCCTTCTTGCACTTTCCACTAAATCTTCTTGTTTCACATCTTTTGATATATTTCAGACAGGGACAGTTAAATATTCCCTGTGTGGCTGTGCCAGGTTGATACTGGTTTTGTTTGATTGCACACATTTCAGCCTGCAGAGGTCAGGAGAGGAACCACTGTTTCACTTATATTATTAAAGGTATTTTCATGTCCTCTGCTCACATGCCTTTCCTCTCTTTCCTTACCTCCTTACCCCTGCTTTAAAACAGCATATTGACTGCATGGAATAGCAATGTGAGAGAGGGAAAAGGGAGTACTTCTGAGCATCTCTTCCCTGTCTGAGGCACTCAGATTGGATCAAGTGAGAGGCTGCAAAAGGTCTGCATTTGTATGACTGCAACTGAACATGCTGAACATCTACTCTGTTCCTAGAAGCTCCAGCTCCTGCCATGCTTCACTGTACACTTGCCTCCTCCCACACCATGAAAAAACAGTGAAACAAAATGTCCTGCCTTCTGGACTTACTTATGCTAAGATTCCCTTCACCAGTTATCTGTGGGAGGCATTGAAAATGAAGGAGCTGGGGAGCCCAAAAGCCCTCGTGGACTGAGTCGCCAAGTGAATTGAGTCCCAGAAAAACAGGGCATGTCAGCACAGCTTGCTCAAGATGAAATGGCAATTCAGCAAGTCAGTTTAAAGAGAAAAAGTGACTTAAAAATACCTGGAGATAATTTTATAACTGACAAGACAAAAAGCAGATGGTTCTGTAAGCCTTGGGAATGGACATGTGTTACTAGGGGCAACGGAGAAAACTTATACCCAGAAAGAAAACTATGTAGGGAGGGAGGACAAAGAATAAGAACAGGTTCTTGTAAAAGAAGCAGGGAAAGGTAAAAGAAGCAGAGAAAGGAAAGCAGGGATGACCTTGGAGGTCTTTCCTGGTGTTTATAATTCTATGATTCTATGACGTTGGGTTGTGGAACACTTTTTATTGAGAGAGCCTTGGCTCACATGGGTTCCTGGACACCGCTTATTGTGGATGCCTGTGAGACCAGCCTAGAGTCACGGACTGCCAAACACGTTACAAAGATACATAAAAAGTACGTGTTGGGAAATGTTTAAAAACAGTTATTCATTTCCAAGTGCAGACAGCTGGAGGAAAACTAATTGAATGCAAACATACTAAAATCACAAGATGGAGACTAGGTGACTTACACATAAATGTGCAGTCGTGGCCACTCAGTGACTCCTGCTTGTTGGTCTTCCTATCAATCCAGAATTTGCAATACAACTTAGGCTGACAACTAAATCCTACTTAATCTCATTCAAAATGCACTAAAATGGTGCCCAGGCCTGGGATCTCAACCATACTTTTAAAACAATTTATATGTGAAGACCAAGGCAGCAGATAAGCATCACTACTAAACCTAGAGCTAATTCCTCAAAGATGCACAATGAACTCATCCCCTACAGTCTCCTCTGCAACACTGACATTTTTCATGCCACTGCAGTCCACAAGAAGCATGGGAGAAAGGGAAGCCTTGCGTGTGACTCAAACTCTGTTAGAGGGGGTATGTGGACTACAGAAAAGCAGGCAGATCAGCAAGGTGGAGGCTTGGCTTCAGCCTCTTGCACATTGTGTAGGGTCCATTTGAAACAGTGGGTAAAGGAGGCGTTTTGTGAACTTTTCTAAAGATCAGCCTCTTCAGTGTCACTGGTTATTTTTTCCCACACATAGTACTGAAAGGAGAATTGCTTCCTCAGAGAAGAAATCACATAGGAGTACTACAAATGAAGCCGATTGACCATCATAGACCAAAGTAACATTTGTGGTCAAGAACAAAGCTAATAATCACAGCAAGACTTATATCCAAAAGTTGCATCTCATGGGTGGGGAAAAATAACAACAAACCAACCAATCAACCAAAAACATTAAAAAGGCTTTCCTAAAAAGTGCTGCTATGTTATCACCTTGTAACAGCCAAGATTACATAATATCATCAAGCAGCAAACTCTCACAACAGATGTGCCTACAAAGCTTCAGCATCAGATATCACTCTCCTTCCATCTCTCCTGATAGACCAGTTTTTATACATATTTAAATATTCATTTGACAAGAGGGAGAAACTGACAGTAGCCAGGCAGTGAACACACTTGTGAGAGATCTCTCAGAAACAAATTCAAGCATTCGCAAAGCATTTCCTTAGGGTTTGCATCAGGATTTCTTTCTCTGTTCCAGGACACATTAATGGTCGAGAACAGAAAGAAACGAGGAGACTTGCTCTGGGACAAGAACATAGTCTGTCTTTTGGATGTTCACCTGGGGAATGAAAGATATGCTCTTATCCTGACTGCCTAAATTGTTGAGATAAAATTCCCTTGCACCTTCCCAAAGACTTCATCCCTCAATGGGAAAAAAATAAAGCGCTGCTGGCCCCTTACAGACACAGAAAGGGACAATTACAGAATCGAGAAGCAACATACTCAGCGATCTGAATTACTGAAAAACTAGCAAATAAATACTAGCTTTTGATGGGGAAAAAAAAAATAAGAAAAAAAAACTTGCAGATCATCCCAGAGGCCATTCCTGTGGGCAGTATGCATGTTCTAATAGTTTCAAGGCTTGTTTCAGGAAGGACCTGACTACACGTTTGAGTTACGTAAGTGCTTCAAAAGCTCCATCAGATTCTGTGTTTTCCTTCTTGGTTTCCTCAGTGACTGACACTTCTGTATCTGTGTCAGTGCAATGTCCTCATAAGCTTTGCAATGGACTTTGCTAGAAGCTAAAATATCCTCCAAAGCCCTGAAATCACTTTTTGTCCCTTCTTGTGACTTTGTTTCCAAAGCTGCACGTTTGTATACTGCACTACCTTGAGTTCCTCATGCTCATATACAGAAAGGTATGGTGTCCTCCATTAATAAGCCTACGTGCTTCCACATCTGTGCTGGTTTAGGTGTAGTAACTGCACAAGAGGTTTAAGTTAGAGGTTGAGATTTTGCTATGTAAAAGATCTGGATGTGTGACCTGAGGCAAAGAAGAACTTGGTATTGAGCTTTTAATTTAGAAGAGCACCTTAAAACTCTGTAGTGATTTTTTCTTCATACCACTCAAACAGGCTCAACAGAGAGGCCAAGAAAATCTTAAGAAAATTAAGCAACAAACAAACTGCTAAAATGTTCAGATAACCTCTGTTCTTCACAGGATGAAATATTTTCTCATATTATAAACTGTATTTTAAACACATTGCATTTGGATCTTTTTTAAGTACGGAGGGTTTTTCTTAGTGAAAGTAAAAGAACAGCAAGCACAACAAAGAATAAGTTACTAAGCTTCTTATAATCTAAAAGACCCAGTATTTCTTTCCTTTGTCAAATATCACCTTAAAGATACCAACATTGCTAGCCAGAGCCTATATTCTATGTTGTAGAGACACCACCCTAGTTTCTTACAGACATGTAAGACCTCACCCAAATTCCATAGAGTCAGAGGAAGGTGAATCAGGCTCTGTCTGTATTTGCATGAAATTCAGGCTCTTGAGCTACAGACATTTTTGGCCACCCTACTGTATGTGAAGCTCCCAGGGCTGCCTGCCATTCCCAGCTCCCTCTCTGTCTAGCTCAGAAGCTGGCAGTCTCATCATGGCCTCCATGGCACACTGAGCTACATATTTTGGGTTATTTCTGTCTCCATTCCCTTCTCTTCTGATCTCCTGTCTGGCAACAAAATAGAAAAGCGTTGAAGTAGCATAAAGGCATAATTGATCATGGTATGTGTGTTCTACAGTATGACCTCCATCTTTATCCCTTCCATCTGCAGGACTGAGAAAAACAGTTCTTATGTAATGAATTGATACGAACCTGAATGACTCAGCAAGACCTACAGATTTCAAAGGAAATTAACTGACTTTTAATTCTATCAGAAAGCTCAGAAATGCAGACTTCATTAGTTCCTCGTTATTTCAGTAATTTTTTTAAAAATAGGAACAAAAATAATCTAAGCTCATGTCTAGCCCTATGGTGCTTCTTTAAAGATTAAAAAGCAGTGAGATAACAGAGAATGCAAATGCTCAGTCAGCTGCTCACAGGGAAATGTTGTTTGAAGTAACAGTTCTCTCTCCCTCTCTGCTGCGGATGAGTTGCTTCTAGTTATTAGCAAGGAAAATAACAGGTTCAGCAGATGTGGATATAAATTAATTTTCTACATCAACTGATTTCTGCAGCATTCACACCAACACTGGCTTTGGGAACGTGGACAAGTTTACACTAATGATTAAGGTTACACTAATGATTAAGATATACATTCATAATTCTGAATATTAAATAGAGCATAGGGATAGTATGAAGGGCAATTTGGAATCACAATTGTGAGGACTGTCACAAAGCACTACCTTGAAAGCTGGTGTTCAATCCCCATCTTTCACACACACATCCAATGGCCTTAGACAAGTACATGTGATTTACAACCACTCACACATAGATTTCTGGTCCCCTTCCCCACAGGCTACAATAGCTTCTCAGTTTGAATATAGTGCAGAGAAACTGTGTCTAGGGGTGTGAAATCCCCATCACATGCATGGAGAGAAGGGAGAAGCTGCAAATGGAGCTTGGTTACTCTACCACTGCCTGACCTGTCCCAGAGGTAGAAAAAGTTGTGTACAGGACTGCCTGTAGAGCAGGTGACAAAATAAGAAGTAATGTGTAAATATCCATCTGAGGCTTAGATGCAAAGGATCATTTCCACCTTCTCTTCTACATGTGAGATGAAAAACTGTCACATACCTTACTACTTGGAAGACTAGAGTCAACCAAGAGAGGATGGCAAAGAGAGGGACATGTATAGATAGATGTGTACCCATAAGTCAATCACTTACTTTGGATTTCCGGCCCCTGGCTTCTTTCTCCGAAATATGTTGAGGAAAGTGTTGGACTTGCAAGGTGCCTTGCCATCCCCGACATGCATACGCACCACATCTGAGGTGGTGAAGGCACTGCGGACGTTCCTCTCAGGCTTGGCTATGATGATGTACATCTTAGGAGTGAACATGCACCCCAGGGCCACTGTCACACTCAGGCTCACTGCAAAGCAAGTGGTGATGATCTTGTAGTTGCTCCCGAAATAGATAGGCACAAAGGCCAGCCAGATGATACAAGTGGTGTACATGGTGAATGCAATGTACTTGGCCTCATTGAAATTGGCAGGTACATTGCGAGTCTTGAAGGCATAGTATGTGCAGCTCATGATGAGGAGTCCATTGTAGCCCACAGGAGCAACAACTCCCAGGTTGCTGGTGTTGCAGATAAGGTAAACTTCCTTAATGCTGGGATAGGAAAGGATGGGCATTGGGGGTTCCAGGATGATTAGCGTGATCACCAGTGTCAGCTGCACGCTGATCAAAATGGAGGCGATGACCACCTGGGCCCATGCGCTCATGAAACGTGGCTTGCGGGTGCAGATCTTCTTTTTGCTGCCTGCCAGGATGCGTGCAATGCGGTTGGTTTTGGTCACGAGGGCAGAATAGCACATGGCGGAGGAGAGACCCACCAGAAGGCGCTGGAGGTAGCAGGATGTAGTGGTGGGTTTAGCTATAAGGGTGAAAGGGCAGACGTAACCAAGAAATATGCCAGCAAGGATAATGTAGCAGAGCTCTCGGCTGGAGGATTTGACAACAGGGGTGTCCCTGTAGAGCACAAAGATAAGGGTGACAAACATGGTGACCAGGATCCCCAGGCAGGAAAAGACCACAGCCACGATAGACTCTATATTGCTCCACTGGAGATACTTTACAGGGATGGGTTCACAGCCTGCAGTGTACGGAAAAGAAATAGAGTATTAGAGAGGTAGCTTCTTGAAGAAAGACCTTTTTTTTCTATCTGCAGAAACCACTCTCTGTGAACTAAAAACATCTGAGGCCCACAGTTTTGCTCAATTTGTATACATCTTCCACAGGTAACACAAAATTACCAACTGATACCTCTGACAAAATGTGAAATCCTTCCTTCAAATACAGGAGAAGTGAGCAGAGGTATGCATCAGAGTTGAACAGTATCACTGTAACCTCATTTTGAGAAACAAAAATAGGTTTTTATTGAAATTTTTAAAAATCAGCCTGTAAAACCAAATAGAAACGATAGTATGTGCAACCAGAGGCCTTATTTTATAAAGAAAAGGACATTTGTTTTGCTCAAAGTGGCCTGTTCAACAATCAGGTGAGGAAACTCATTCTTCCAGCTAATGTTTTTATAGTAAAATATGGAGAAAAAGCTTTTTATTAGAAATGAGAACTTCTGGCCATTGCCTGTAACTGACCCGAGTGAAATTTGGCTCATTCTTTGTTTTAATAAAAGATTAAGGATCAGAAGTTATTGGTCATTGATCAATACAAGAAAAACTCTTCTTAATCAAAAAGCCAATCTGTGGTTGCTGGAAGGGTTAAGTCTCAATGTCAGCTTTAAGCTTAGCAACATCAAGCCATACGTGTACTATTTCATCTTAAACAATATTTTCAGAGCTTTGGCCCTGATTAAGCATGGTGGTAAAGCTTAACAATTGCTTCACTCTTATCTTGTGTAATGTCTTTGAAATCTTTTTTCATTAAATCAGTGTAACTCTGTGCACCAAAAGCCCCTAGAGCCACATATGCTACAAACATTGCAAATAAGCTGCCTGCACTGTTTCTATCATCCAACAGTTGTTGGTTGTCAGCACCTGTGAAGGTGGGTCATTTCCCAGCTAGGAGAAGGTGGGCTAGAGAACCTTGTTGAGGCTGGGGAAGGATACCCAGGAAATGGTGTATTTACAGGGTTTTTAATAAAGAAAAACACAACACAGCACCCCCCACCCCACCCTCCCCAGTAGTCCCTGACAACAGAACCAAAAAAGAAAACAAAATAACAAAACAAAACCCCCCATAACAAAACAACTAACCCAAACCTCGAAAAACCAGAGAATTAGTTGCAAAAGCTTCACAGTTAGAAGTTTTTAGTTAAAAAAAACCAAACAGTTTGGTAAATTTCATCCACTATTATCCCTGCACTTTAACCATGAATCATTTCCTACAACAAAAGGCTAATCAATGTTTTATTTGTTTTATTTTTAAGATTATAATCATACTAGAAGGCCAAAAAGACAATCTAGGATGTTTTCTGAGGTCATTTACACATCCCAGATCACTGATGGCCCCAAACCTTTCTGATTTATTTCATAATAACTCTATAAAACTTCCTGTCATGTTTTATTGCTTATTTAGTATTATTTATGTAACCTGTGTTCACCAGCTTAACATTCATTCTTCTTATGTTAGATTCTGATACTATAAAAGATACCTTATTTTCTTGGCACAAGGCCTTGAGATACTGGGGCTTGTGACTGTTTCTCAGATCAGTTTTTTGTTATCTGAGGTGAAAAATCTTTTGTGCTTGCTGACTCCATGCCACTGAATGAATATTTAGGGGAAGCAATCTAAAAGAAAACAACCCAAACCCAACCCAAACAAACAAACAATAAACCACAAACAAAGCCCAGTATATTTAAAAATAAAAAGTCACAAAAGGATTACTGAGCCACAAGGGCTGATTTCAAAGGCAGAGAAGGAGCATCTTGAACAGCACAGAAATGAGAAACGGGTTACTATATGCTTCATGTTTCTTAAGGGGATTTTAGAGCCTCCATCTGTGATGGAAAATGGGACTAAACATATATATGAGTTTAAACCTATACAAGTTTAATTTAAGTCAAAGGGAGGAACAATCTGAAATATGAGATATTAATGTCTATTCATGTCTGTATCTAGATGTTATGGTGACTGGCAGGGTATGAATACAACACACAAAAGCAGCTATAAAAACACATTTAATGGAAGAAATATTGGCAGGAAAAGAGAATTTCAAATCAAATGGTACTAATGGTGACTCTCACAAAGTTCAAGAGCTAGAGACTATCTAGCTCGGTCTTCCTTTTCTAAAGGCTAGGATGACATCAGCTTCTCTTCACAGCTTTGTACTGCAATTCAAGTAAAAGGATTGCAGGAGTTAAAAAAAAAAGTTTTTTTTTTAATTATTTCTCAGAAAGGCAGAATGAAGAAGCTGTGCAGGAGCAGACTGCCATTTTGATGTTTTTAGGAAATCAGTCAATGGCTATGCTACCACTTGGCTGATGCTACTGTGATTTTAGAACAGCAGCAGTGCAGTCTCCTTGCTGGGAAGAAACACAAACCAGCAGGTCATCTACTGATTTCATTAAAAGTTAATAGATTGCAACATGCCCCTGAGATTTTTTCCAGCACTGATTCTTTCCTCAACTCCTCTCAGCAGTGCCTATCATTCTGACATGCCCCCTTTTGAGTTATTTTGGGCAGCTGGCAGCACTGAACCATATTTGTGCAAATGTACTGGATCTCTCACTATGGTCTTGTTCTGCCTTATGATTAAAAAGAATTCCCAGTTTTCTTCCCTGGCTAGTAGATACAAGCAATTCTGTGAACCTACAAGACTAACAGAAGTTGGTTGCCTACATGTATCTGCTTTAAAATCATCAGAGACTGGTGTTCTAGGAAGTGAGACATCAATATGAGCTTTTCCAATGGTCAGGACATTTATGAAGGGCATTGTGGATTTTCCGGTGTCTAGTAATACAAGATGTTTTCCCACAGTTGGGGTGCTTAGAGAAGCTATTTCTCAATTGCTGCTCTTCCTGCAACCCACTTACATGAAACTTGAAGGAACTGAATGATCACTGAGTTTTCCTTTATCCTGACAAAGTTTCAGTTGCACATCAGAGGCCAGGAGGAAGTTGCAGTGAGAGGTATGGGATATATACAGGTACACATTTGAGACATGATGGTAGCTTATTTTCCATAGAAAACAAAGACAGATAATGTATCAGGTTTCTCACTTTTTGATGATTAATAATATATATTTTCTAGCTGGAGAAGTGGCCAGGTTTCCCTCTTAAAATAAATTCTCTGAAAGTTCACTTGGCTTTACTGACAACCTTAACAGTATCTCATGGAACTATTTAAATAGTCAAGGTGCGAGTGCTTCTTCTATGTGTTAAATGCTGCATCAATACCTAGCTGTCATACAGTCATATTGAAGGACAAAGATGTGACAAGATGTACATTTGATCTTCAGCTAGGTATTCAGATTGCTTCTGTGTCAAACAATGATGTTCTACAAAGCAAACCTCAAGGTCAAAGTGGTGCTTCTCCAAGCATTACATCTATTTTCTTGGGATAGTGATTATTGCAAAGCCCAGAGCAGGTGTGCAGATTGACCTTGAGAGGTACAAAATAAGAGAAAGATGATATAGCAAACAGATCCAAAGCATATACACAAGGGAGACCAGTGCTTGTTTGTTTGCTTTCTTCTTCCAGCCTTTATTAGGATTTTGTTGACATTCCTCTTGGTGGTGTGTTCAGTGAGAATGATCTTTATATCAAATGAAAATATGGTAGTCAGTTATTGCATGGACAGAAAGCCCAGATGAAGTATTACTAATTACATGGTAGAATTATCTGAAAAAGTATCAAGTCAATCTGAAAAGGATGCACTGAATTCCTGTGATATCACTGCTGAAACTGAAGCAAAGTTCATTTGTAGTCTTGTGCTAACTGAAGGGGAGGAACAGAAAGACTATGTCATTGCTGCTTGGTAGAAGTTCTGCTTTCTTTGCTGTCACTGCTGTTGAACTGAGCCAAAAGATATAGCACTTTTCACTCACCCCAAACTGCATTGGGATGTCTGCATGGTGACACCTTATTCTCCACCATACGCTGTTCTTCTTGTGCCCTATAAAATGGGAATGCATTTGGAAGGACACATTCCTACCTGTCAGGTCAGCATTAGGCCACCATCCAAGCTCACAGGCTTTACATGTGAATTCATCCTGAACAAATTCATTCTCCTTGCAAGCAGTGCAAATCCAGCAGCAACTCACTTCTCCTTTCCTGATCACCTGTAATGCAAAACACATCCTCAGCTATGATCCTCTATAAGACAACACAGAAGCACACACACCCCCCCAAACATATACCATCTGCACTGTTTAAAATATGGCAGGACTCTCATGTATGGAACATTTCAAACAACTTAAAAAACATGAATCCTGACTCTGTATTTGCCCCTGACTATTAATAGTTGTACTTAGGAATTCAGGGGTAAACACTGGGGACAATTCTACATGGTTTTAGGAGGAGCAGTTTTGAGTTAAAAGTAGAAAACTATTTTCTCTTTGGTACAGAGGCATGGTGAGTGTGAATTTGAGAAGAGGCTTAAACTGAGACATGGTTCAGGTCAGGATGAGTAGCTCAGCCCACACTTAATATTTGTGGCATAGTAAAAAGGAGTAAACAAAGTCAAAGTTTAGAAGAAAGAGTGATGCACGCATATGCACGCATATACACACATATATATACATGTACATACACATCAATTCACCTAAATCTCATTGGGGCTCATTACATTAGGTCTCTTCCAACCTGATTTGTTGCATTGTATTGTATTGTATTGTATTGTATTGTATTGTATTGTATTGTATTGTATTGTATTGTATTGTATAGCTGAGGGAGCTGGGGTTGCTTAGCCTGGAGAAGAGGAGACTCAGGGGTGACCTTATTACCTTCTACAACTACCTGAAGGGAGGTTGTAGACAGACGGATGTTGGTCTCTTCTCCCAGGCGGCCAGTACCAGAACAAGAGGACACAGTCTCAGGCTGCGCCAGGGGAGGTTCAGGCTAGATGTTAGGAAAAAGTTCTATACAGAAAGAGTGATTGCACATTGGAATGGGCTGCCTGGGGAGGTGGTGGAGTCGCCATCATTGGAGGTTTTCAGGAGAAGACTTGATGGGGTGCTTGGTGCCGTGGGTTAGTTGTTTGGGTGGTATTGGATTGGTTGATGGGTTGGACGCGATGATCTTGAAGGTCTCTTCCAACCTGGTTTATTCTATGTATTCTATGTATTCTACGTATGTATTGTATTCTATAGTATTGTATTCTATTCTATTCTATTCTACACTAGTGTAAATAGAAATCCAAATAAGAACAAATGTAAAAATACTCTGCTGAAAGGATGGAATGAATCCTAGTAGAAAAAACAACAGTATGTGGTTACCAAGCGCATCCTTCAGAACAGCTCTTTTGGAGACAAATGTGCCTGAAAGCTGTATCTTTCTGCACAGTGAAGACTAATAAATATCAAAAAGAGGGTTAGTTTTGTTACACTGAAAGGAAGAATAACCGTATGTCCATCTCATGGAGCTCCAGCAAAGACTCTGACCCTATTTGCCAGAAAGGAGGAATCCAGCCTTCTCTCCAGGATCTTGCTATCCATCTATATGCAAAGACAAGTGTAGCTGTGAAATACAAAATGTTTGTTCTGTTGAATGCTGCCTTTGCCAGCTTTTTTTTTCTTAACATTTCCTTCTGCAGTTTGTGGAGAGAGTCCAATAGGCTTCAATGGGAGCTGAAACTGGTATTTTGTATGCATGGTGTTTACATATACACACATACACAAACTGTACCATCTCAGAAACAGGGAAAAGATGTTTTCAAGGGTAGTAAATACCAGTAACATTTCCCCTCCAAGACTGTTGGAGTATGTCACTATCCCTTTGCCAAATTATCAATCATTTATTTCTTAGAGCAGCAATATAGAATTAAAAAGCTGTATATGTGCTTATTAAATTAAATGAGGAAGGGAGATCTGCTCTAAGATCTGCTCCTGAATAACCTTCTTGTCTTTAAACTTACTGCATGCACACCATTTTGACAATGGTGGAACACATCTTTATGTCACCTGGACATGGCAGGTGGCAGATTATTTATAATTTTATACTAGTGATACTGTTGGTAAACACAGAGTGATTTTATTTGTGTTCCCATACCTCCTGTTGTGAGCATGAGACAAAAAGACTGTTTGTTTATTTGTTTGTTTTCCTCCCCCTTTTTCTTGCAGGTGTTACTGTTGTAATAAAATAGTGAAGTCCCATGGGTGAAATTATTTTCAGGATCATGCCCCAAATAAATCACAGACACTGAATATTGTAGGAAATGTCTAAGTGAAAATTTTGTTCTCTCTCACATAAGGCAAAATTCAAATCTTGTCTGACTAGAAGATTCTGCATCACTACAAAGGGCAATTTTAGAAAACACAGGCCCACACAGGGGATTGTAAGAGTAAAATGTTACTCCAAGAGTCTTTCCATACTTTTGGCTTTCCTGAAGAAAAGGATGTCCGATCACTTGGCTTAAAGAAACCTGTTTGAGTTTAGGGAAGAAGGACTGGCTGGTCATTCACATTTCTACAGTGGTAAGTGTCTGAGGCACACCTTAATCTGGCCCTTCAAGCAAGGCTCACTGCACACTGATCGGACCATGCCACTCTTGTTCATCTGAATCCTGTAGTCGTCAATGTTAAGCACACCTTCATGCCAGGTCCCAATGAGGACATAGTCATAGCGATTGGGCTCTATGTACTGCAGGTTCATGATGTCATATCTGCAATGGAAAAAAGAGAAAGCAAGTCACTTTCCTCCAAATGAAGGGTAAAATTTTACCTTGCTCTTCTCATTCTGCCTCAAAAAAATCATGCTATCCTTTAACACCAGGGACTAGAGACTCACATAAAAACCAAATACTGTAGGATTTGCATTAGAATCATGGAAAATGACAGTTCTGATTGCCACACAACTACTGAGTGCCTACCCTGATTACATAAAACTGTCCAGGAAGAACTGCACATCAAAACAAACAAGCTCTGCTAAAGATGCCCATGTAGGCACTGACTGAATGATCTGGTTTTCAGCCATTTTTCAAGATATCTTTAACATTTGCTTGAAACCTGCATACAGGTTGGTTGCAGTATAGCCCCTGCTAGGAGCTCTAAAGAGAGAAGTGGAAATGCTCAGACTAACTGAACTGGTATGCCATAAGTAAAGTGTAGCACTAGTTCAACTATTTTTATTACCCAGCCCAGTGAGAATATCAGGAAAATTTACCAGCTCAGGCACAACATTTTCTTCCTTGTCCTAGATATGTAGGACAGACTTTCCAAAGCTAATGTAAAGGAAGCATAAACCACTGCTATGATAAACATTTAACTTCCCTGCCTTCATCATTGCCTCCCCTGTGTTGGGCACATCCCTTAGTACTACTTACTCTGATCCTTCTTTAACCCACAGAATGTAGCCAGTGCAAAGAAGTGATTAAGTGTGGTGATTTCATAGTAGGAATAACATAAATGGAAGTATGAACATTAAAGAGTACACAGAGATAATCACAAAAGAGGGTGGACCTATGGGCTAGCCTGTTAAGATGAGAATGGAGAAAGGTTTGTTTAATAAATGACAAGAGAAAGAGAGCCGCGAAGCAGAAATGAGCACTGGAGCTGAAAATCGCAAAGCATGTTTTGTTTTCCAAGCCTGGGAGTTACCGCCTTGTTTTTCTTTACTGGATTGTCTCAGGCGCTGGGGGAAAAACATGTTTGGGTAGGATGAGTGTTGCTAACCTGTATGTGCATTAGGAATGAAAGGTAAACAAAGTATGATAAAACTGGAATGCTTGGTTGTGGGCAAAGAGACAAACTAAGATTATATTTTTCTTTCTTACATTTGAACATGAAAATTTCAACTCTCTGCAGTTCCCAGAGGAAAGAAGTGTTAGAATTACACTCTCTGGATGTCTTCTTTTTTTTCCTTTTTTTTTTTTTTTTAATTATTTGAGTCTTTGAGATCTCTCTAGTTAGAGGTGATTTAAAGAAGTGCATACTTATGACTGTTTTTAGACCTTGGTCTTGCAAATATGTATGCTCAGACAATGTCAGTGCCACTGCAGAGTTCCACTGAATCATATTGGAAAAGGGAATCTTGCCACTGACTTCAATGGAATTCCAAGCAGGAGGCAGTTCCATTGGTTGGCAATTTGCTACTAATTGAGGAGTTGCTTAGAAAACAGGTAGAATTCAAATGCACTAGGAAAAAATTCCTTCTCATATCCTAGTTCTTGGAAAGGAATAACGTGGTAAAAAGAATGCTGCTTCCATGGAAGATTGTGAAGAATCAGGACAGCAAAAAGCAATAACAGCCAGATACTTTATAATGTAGACTTGACAGACAGGAGTCCTGACCCTGACCCACAGTCCTTTGAGAACTGGCTGATGTAGTTGCCAAGCCATTCTCCATATTTGAAAAGTCCTGGGAGTCAGATGAAGTCCCTGGTGAGTGGAAGAAGGAACGTTACACTCATTTCAAAAAAGGGTAGAAAGGAGGACCCTGGGAACTACCAACATGTCAGTCTCACCTCTGTGCCTAGTAATATCATGGAGTAGATTCTCCTAGAAGTGCTGATAAGGCAAATGGAGGCCAAGGAGTTGGTCAAAGACAGTCAATATGTCTTCACTAATGGCAAATCCTACCTGACAAACCTAGTGGTCTTCTATGTTGGACTGACTACCCCAGCGTACAAGGGACAACCTATGGTTGTGATCTGTCTAGAGTTCTGCAAGGCCTTTGATACAGTCCCCCGTAAAAACCTACTCGCCAAATTGGAGAGATATGGATTTGATGGGTGGACTCTTCAGTGGATAAGGAATTGGCCGGGTGGTCACATCCAGAGGGTAGTGCTCAATGGCTCTAAGTCCAGATGGAAATCGGTGACAAGTGGTGTCCCTCAGGGATCCATACTAGGACCAGTATCATTTAATAATTTACCAGTGATATAAAAAGTGGAATTGAGTGCACCCTCAGCAAGTTTGCAGATGACACCAAGCTGAGTGGTGCTGTCAAGATGCTAGAGGTACAGGATGTCATCCAGAAGGACCTGGACAAGCTGGAGAACTAGGCCTAGGTGTACTTCATGAGGTTCAACAAGGGCAATGCGGGGTCCTGCACCTGGGTTGGAACAATCCTCACTATCAATACAGATTAGGGGCTGAGGTGATAGAAAGTAGCCCTGCTGGACAAGAGCCAACAATGTGCACCACTTGCAGCCTAGAAGAGCAATCAGCAGATTGAGAGAGGTGATTCTGTCACTTTTCGCTGCTCTGGTTAAGATCTTACACAGAGTACTGCATCCAGCTCTGGAGCCCTCAACATGGGAATGTCATGGACCTGATGGAGTGGGTCTACGGGAGGGCCACAAAAATGATCAGGTGGTTGGAGCACCTCTACAAGGACAGGCTGAGGAAGCTGGGGCTGTTCAGCCTGGAGAAGAGAAGGCTCCAGGAAGATGTAATAATGGCCTTCCAGTACCTGAAGAGGGCCTACAAGAAGGCTGCAGAAGGACTGTTTACAAAGGTGCACGTCTTTGTTTACAAAGTGAAAGGACAAGGGGGAAATGGTTTTAAATTAGAGAAGAGTAGATTTAGATTGGATGCTAGAAACAATTTCTTTAACTTGAGGGCAGTGGAACACTTGAACAGGCTCCTCAGGAAGGAAGTTGTGGCCCCACCCACAGAGATATACATGGTGAGGCTTGACAAAGCTCGGAGCAAACTGAGGATGTCCCTACTCACCGCAGGGGGGGCTGGACTAGATGACCTTTTGAGGTCCCTTCCAACCCAAACCATTCTAGGATTCTATGACTAAATTTGAGCAAGAATGTACATGTCTCATCCTAGCAAGAGCCTACTTGTATTTTAAGGTGACATTGTGTTAGACTGATATAAAGTCAGTTACTCTGGACTGGAAAATGAATTCAGAAAGGGGAATAAAAGATTCCTGAAACTTCACATTCCCTTAATGGAGTTTTTGAGCCTGCACAGATTGATTGCAGTTTTGCAAAAATATATTACAAGACACAGAGTGGCATTAAAGCAATATCAATCAAGAGCTGGCAATTTCAAGGATATGATTTTAGGTTGAAAGACAGTCTCATGTTTTCTTATATACTGTTCCCTCTTCTATGTGTTATCTGTCAAAGAATAAAATATGCAGACTAAAAGCTCTTACAGTCTTGCATACAAGTTGTAGTACAATGTTTGCAGCTTTGATATGCAGCTTGAATTTTAAGTGGAAAGATGCAGTCTAACAGATACACTTGGTATATGGAGATGTGCATAAATTCTTTATGTTTTCCTCAATAAAAAAATTCTGCCTTAAGTAAGGAGTTCAGTGCTGTATTACATCTCCACAGCCCCTTGATCACATATGTACAACTTTAAGGGCTTTGGCACTGTGTCCAAGATAAAAAATATTATCCCAAAAGAAGTGGGTTTGATAATGAGTTGTGAACTTCTAAGAGAGTGAGGACCATGGAGACAGTTGGATTTCACACATACATATGACAGCATTTACAGAAGCCATGAAAACATCCTGTGGATAGGAAAATGAACCCTTCTTTTAATATAAGAGCAAGCTTTCTGGTATAGTGGGAAATGATGGTGTCATATGAAAAAGTTACTTGTGAGATGAGCCAGATCATGAGCCAGCTGATCACAGGCCCACTGTGGGATAACTGCCTAACTTACTGTAGGACAAGAATGCAAGCTAATTTAGCGTGCTTCAGGACCAAGGTAATTTACAACCAAGAGCTGTGTATGTTAAGTGAAGATCCATGAATATGGCCTGCCAAATGGCTGAAGGAGAGAGTCTTGTGAAAGAGAAGGTGGCCCTGTTTTGGCTGAAATTAATGAACCAAGACTGAAACAACATAAACACCCAACTTCAAAACAGACTTTAAAGGCTAAAGTGCCCAGGGGAAGACCTTTGCCTAACTACCTGCAATTTTAATGTTAGAGTTGACACCCCTCAGTATGATAATGAGCCAAATGGAGTTCATGCTAAGCACATATGACTGTTACTCTGCTCTCCACCCAAATCATGCTAGCTGTCACCTGGAAGGCAGAAAAGCCAGAGCTAGGGTAGGGTGGGACAGAGTAGGCACACAAGTAGGTGTGGTGCAGGTGCAACAGCAGCATCAACAGCAGCATCAACAGTAGTGGCTGGGAGGAAAAGACTGAGACAAGGAAGGTCAATGGGCTTTGCTCATTTCCCTCCACCCAAGGCAGGGAGACCTTTCTTGGTAGGAATTGCACCTTCAATATATGGCTTAATTTTTATTGCCTGTCTAATGTATATTAGAGCTATTGCAAAGATCTATATCTCCAACTTTGTTGGATGCTATCCAGTATTTATTAACCTGAGATCAGCCTTGCAGTTAGAGCGTTTGTCATGGTCAGTCCTGAATCTGTTGTATGCGTCACACTGATAAATTAAGCCATTTGATTGTTTTAATGCTCTGAAGCTGTGACAGTGCAAGTCCTTATGGGGGCACTGGAAAAAAGAGAGGCAAACAATAGTTTTGCAAAATCGTTCCAGTAAGAGTCCCAGACTCCAAGACAGGGAGGCATTGGGTTCTTACCCATTACACAACAGGCACTCTCACTCTGGTTAGTCTGAAATAGATGAAGCTGCCTTTTTCCTTAACAATAATACCAGACTGTCAGTGAGGTTTTCTATCCTGTAAAGCAGAATGAAAAGCAGCAATGCTGAACAATGCTGGGATGTTACTGGCCAAAACAACCACCTATACTGAAAAAAAAATTAAAATCCTTTATATACAAGTTTGAAGTTTTTGCATTATGCATTTCATAGTCAGCTCAAAGATTTGAGTTGGTATATTTGCCATTTTTGAAGACCGAACGATGACTGTAAACATTGAACTAGATAGACTTATGCCAGTCAGAGACATCCAAATCTGAAGGCAAAAAGAACAACCTTTCTGTTAGCTTATGAAATTCAGTGTTTCCTTACACTGTCTGTTGCAGATGTTGAAAGATCTCTGGTCCATTGTCACATAGCATTTCATGGTCAGAGGCCTAGAGAGGTCCTAGAAAGGCCTAGGTTTGTCCTAGAGAAGTAAGTTTCTTCATAGCTGCCATAAAAAAAAAAGTAGGCAGCAGCCCTAGAGCAAACTCAAACTTGAATTGAAGCTGTCCCTTGCCCCTTGCATAGGTGCCAAGAAGGATGTGGTATTGACCATTGCATCCCTCACACCTTCTCCATCCATTTCTGGGAACTTGAATGATATGATTACTGTTGAGAAAGAAAATGGGAAGCACTCAAGGGAAGTAAAAAGTTCAACAATTTTACCAGCATGTTCCTAATGACAGTATACTGAGCACACACTGTTGGTTTTCCAGAACTAATTCAACACCATTTTTCCTGCAAGCAGTGCAATCAGTTGAATGACTGTGTTTGTGCCCCTCCTGCTAAAGGTCTGCTTCATATTTCTGCTTACAAGCTTTTTTTAAAAAAGTTTCTGCACAGAAGAAATAAACCTTTGAAAAAGTGCTTCTCATTTTCTAATCTCATTATGATAAAAGCTTGAAACCATGAACCGAGACTGAGATAGGAAATGTATTACATCTAAACAAATGGTTAAGATTTGATGAAGCTGTAAGGAGTTCAAAACGTAAAATTATGTGACTGTCAGGCAAATGTACAAACAGGCTGTACTCATGATGATTGTAGCTAGAAGCTTGTAAGAGTCAACTGCTTAAAGACCCTCAAAGATTTTGAAAATAAAGTATGAGGAAGGTTGCTGCCTTCTAAGAAGGAATATTGATTCATTTCCTCTTGTGAAGTTGATTTGATAACATGATATGGTAACAAAATAGCAAAAACCATTTTACATATTCGTGTGACATTCTTGCATTGGTACAGAAAAGCTAAAATACAGATCTGTCTCTCTGCCGTATTTAGGTATTGTATGTGGTGGTTATAACTTCATTTTGCCAAGACTTGAAAGCTCTTTTGGGTATTGGTACAGTTTGTTCACCCAAAAAACAAGTTGAGGAAATGCTCTCAGGTGACAAGTTAATAAATAAGAATTGGGCTAAACCTGGAAAATTACACCAAAACACCAAGTCAAATAACTAACAGGCAGAAAAAACAGCATATGCAGAGCTGAAATAATGCTTTTATGGAGATAAATAGTGTGTGCTAAACTTAAAGTTACACTAAGCAGCAATTTCTCTCTATTATTTAAATCATATGTACAAAGGCTTGATTTATGCCTTTGTGTCAGTAAGTATGTGTTTGACTGTAAAGCAGCTGTTTGCCTCCACTTTCAAAGTCTGACTTAGCTCTATCTATATCTTAAAGAAATCTAAAGGATAGAACACTCAAGAAGACCAAACTGACTCTTTTTACATAATTGTTATTTAAATGCAACAAGCTATTCAAATGCATATACTTTTTAAGAACAACAAGCAATGCAAATAGCAAATGGTTAAAAAAATGGCCAGTTTTGCTAATAAAGGCTGGTAATAGAGATAAGAGTTACTTTAAGGTCACTGTTTTACAAGCATTCTTTGAAGGCAGACTGCAAATTCTTGTTTGTTCCAGAGCACCCTCTTTGTGCAGTGTTGGCAGCAAGATGCATTTACACAATAAGCCCAAAGATGGAGTGAGAGAGTATTTTATAATGCTTTCATAACTCAGTGGGAAAACTAACTTCAACAAAGTAATGCCTGAGTAGGTTTCAGTTAATAATGGATTATATACTTCAGCAGCTGAATTGAACTTATTAAAAATAAAAAAAAAAAAATCCATCTGGATGTGTCACACTTAAAATAGCTGGACAGAACTCACAGAACTAAAGAAAGAGGAAAAGTTTGCTGTCACTTGGCTCCTGGAAGAGAAACAAAGGTGACATCCAAGTCCACAAAGTTGTGGTGCATACTGTGTGCGCTAGGGAGAGGCAGACAGTAGCAGCTACCACAGATGGAACTCTGGGACAGGTGATCTTATTTGGAGTGAAACACATTAAGCAGCGCACACAGAAGTTCACCAAGCAGAACTAAATAGTCTCTGGCAAGGATACAACATGGCTTCTCAATTGGAAAAGGATGTGCTCTGCAGCCATACCTTCAAAGACTTAGCAAACAAATGTTTTGTTAAAATTCCAGTCACTTGTATTAGGCTTTATACACAATAAAACCCTGCTGCTTAGTCCCAGTGGCACTTCGGACACCAGAAGTCTGTGAGACAAAAGGTTTTACCTCTCCTGAAACTTTAGAAATTTTACAGGCTGTACTGTAATTCCTGTCATATAAAAGCTCTAGCTACAACTCTATCATGTGTTACAAGTGCTATTCCTACATATTGGTAAGACTAATCACAGAATCACAGAATGATAACTCCACTTATACCTCATACCCTGCATGCTTTATGCTTCAGTAAAACAGCCAAACAAGTCTCTGTCATCAAACCCATCAACATTTCTCCTTCTCAATATCTGGTTTAGTTAGTTGAGATAAAATATCGTTTTACCTTCCAGGGGCATCTCCCTTTTCATCAAACCAAACTTCTTCTCCAGAAACACCAATGAATGAAGATTTGAGGAGAAACTCCAGGAGCTTGCTGCCATCAATAGGCTTCATAGCATCACACAGCCCAATATGTCCTGGGCAAAGGGAATGATGCATATTTTGTAGCCCGTGAGCCATAGCATATATAGCATTGATAACAAATCCCATTTTACTGTCCTGCACATAATTTTCTTCTAGGCTTTCATTGCCTGCAATAATAAGGAGGGTGGGGGGGAAAGTGTTGTTATAAGCAAAGATGAAATAACAATATAATATGAAAAATCAATGAGATAGAAAAATGAATTTTCTCATTTCTCTTATAATGTTTTAGAAGCATGAACAAGGTGCCAACCAGGGATTTTAATTAATTTTTTTAAACTTCATTGAAATGCATTGGAAGTGGCTTGCCTCATGAGAAAGCACCAGTTTAATCAAATTGTCAGCTTTAATTTGTTCTTTTTGGAATTTTTCCTTGTCATACCACAATGTTATTTATGCTAAGAACAGTTAAACAGCCCGGCATCAGAATGAAGCTAGAAAAATTTTTAACAGCAATTTTACATTTTACTTTTTGTCATTATTTGAAGATTTCATTTTTATTTTGATATTTTGAAACCTCATGTTTTTAAGGGCCAAGACAGCAATGTCCTTTACAGCCAGCAACCTGTTTTAGAATTACTTCTCAAGTTATCAGACATAATAATTTCAGCTAAAAGTAGGATTAGATATGCCTGTTTAGGATTACTACAGAAAGTTGTGAAGTTCATAGAACTGAAAGACTTTTTATGTAACTACATGATGCAGACATTGAAGTCTCTGTTCATTGATGAGAAACAATGTGGCAGTGAAGGTTTTCCACACATGTAGATTTTAGTTCTGATTGCCTGATGTGCAAGCACTGCCCAAAGGTGACCTTTGTGGTTGCAGTTCGCATTAGACCCTAGTGGGTTCTGGGCCATTTCCCCATTTCCCATCATGAAATGCTGAAGTGTCAGTGCTGCCCTCCAGTCACAGTGGATGTGTTCTGCAGGGGTCCTGTGAGAGCAGAAGTAAGAAAATTCCCCATGTTGTTTCCTTCCCATATATTGCAATATGTTTCAAACTGCAAGATGCTTTTATCTGTAGGCCTCCCACATTGCTCAGTGTTTAACAGGGATTTGCAATCCAGGCTCTGTTACTTATGTCTGAGTGGCACCTTGTCTATGTTAGGGAAGTAGGATGTGTGAGAGACTAGGTGTTAACTGACACTTCTCAAATCCAGGTTGGAGAAGATAGTTGTCATTTTAACACAAAGAAAAGCAGAAAACCTACAAGTTCACTGAAACTTTCCAGTTAAAAATAATTCCTTCCCCTAATGTAAATATGATACGGCTTTCATATCAAATCATGAGGACAATCCTTACATTTATCTTTGGAAGAATGCCTGATTTGGTAGGTCGTCTCAACTTGTTTATCCTACAATTCAGAAATGTCATCTGGGAATTCTGTCAGATAGCAGAGATCCCAAAGGCAGGTGTGTCTAGGTTTCTTTCTCTGGGTCTTCCTTGCACAGGACATTAATTGAAACTGGGAAAAAAAATCTTGTTTCATCAACTCTTTCCCAGATGTTCTAAACATGGCAAACAGTTGTGATGTCAATTAAATAGCCTTGTGAAAATATGACTGAATGAGTACATGTGCTCCTCTCAGTGCTATCCATACATTCACCACCAGCACAATTATACAAGGCGCAGCTGGAGAAATATTTCCCAGAGGCAACATAAATGCCCCTTTCTTTTCAGGACAAAATTCATAGCTCCCAGTCCAATCCCATGAAACCAATGCCATTCAGATTCATGTTCAGAAACACAGAAAGAATAGAAACCTTTATGAAAACTGACAGAATATTTACCTACTACATGTACCCTCACTTAAGTATATACTGCATATAGCATGTGCAGCATGGTATTGACATCTGTTGCCTGAATATGGTCACGTGCTGTATCTAGCTGTATTTTATCTGCTAATCAGTCCCTTGGAATTAATGAATTATATGGTAATGAATTGTCTACAGATTAGCAATATAAACATTCATATCTACAAATAAGATATTTTCCAGTAAATCCAGCATGAGAATCACAGAATCAACCAGACTGGAAGAGACCTCCAAGATCATCAAGTCCAACTGATCACCCAGTCCTAACTAATCAACTAGAGCATGACACTAAGTGTCTCATCCAGTCTTTTCTTAAACACCTTCACAGTATCACAGTATCACAGTATCACCAAGGTTGGAAGAGACCTTGAAGATCATCGAGTCCAACCTGTCACCACAGACCTCATGACTAGACCATGGCACCAAGTGCCACGTCCAATCTCCTCTGGAGCACCTCCAGGGATGGTGACTCCACCACCTCCCTGGGCAGCCCATTCCAATGACGAACGACTCTCTCAGTGAAGAACTTTCTCCTCACCTTGAGCCTAAACTTCCCCTGGTGCTGCTTGAAACTGTGTCCTCTTGTTCTGGTGCTGGTTGCTAGAGAGAAGAGACCTTCTCATGTTTTACCTAAACTTAGCATCCTAGAGTCAAAATCCATTTTATCTGATTTTCATCATTGTGAATTATCAATATATGCATGCAATTGAGCTTGTAAAAATTCATTTACAGTGATCAGTAAGAAATGTGTGGGGTTTCTAAAACAAATGAAATCACACAACTATGTTCAGTTGGAGACAAAACAGAGGCAGTTAATGTTCAGTTAAGTTTTCATAGGACAAATGCAAGAACTATATTGTTTCTTATGGGGCTTTTTCTCTCCTCAGTAGGTCTTTGAAATGTTACAAAGGGGAAAGCAGAATTCAGCACTGTGAAACTTTTATTCTTTCTTCCTCTTATCCTCTGGAAAAAAAACACACCTTGATCTATGAAGCCTAATTTGAACACTAGGGTTTATTAACATTAAAAACAGAAAAGTATTTTGTTAGCTGCTTTTTTTTCCCCTTTTTAAAAATGGTTTAGAGACCTTCATTTTCACTAAGCAAAGAAAATTTGGAAGCTGTGCAAGTACTGGATTAATTAAAGCCACTCAAATTAGGTTGCTACTCTTTTGAATGACCTTGAAGAAATCAGGTGTCCTAAATTTCATAGTGTTTTTTTTTTAATTGTTATTATTGGATTCAATGCTAATCTTTCTTTAATGATTTAATTTTAACAATTCCTTAATAGTCTGGGTCATTCTATCTTATCACAGTTTTGGATTTAGTCTTTAGTTTCTGCCAGTCAATCTTAAAGCTGAAAAGGGAGAAGGGTATGTACACACATATACTACTAAAGCAAACAAACAAAAGCTAAACTGAAAAAAAACAAAGACCATGCTCTGGCTGCACACAACTGAAAAGTACTCCTAGCACTGCTAAAACTAATACCTAAGTAGAGGGAGAAGGAAGAGCCATGAATCTCTCTGTGAGTCTTTATCATAACGTGCCTCTCATCTAACATTACCTTCAGCTAGGTGCTTAGACGGTCCCGAACATAAACCAACCATTAACTTAGTCTGATGCTTTTGCTGTGAAGTTCTTGTGGGACAGACAGGATTTTTGAGAGCAGAGTGGTTACTTGTGCAAATTCTACTGATAAATTGAAATTAGGAAAACCTCTATTATCAGAATTATGGCTAGAAATTGTTACATTTTCATGTATAAAAATAGAAGTCTATGTTAATATTCAATAAGAAATTAAACACGGGATTATTTGTTTGCAGCCCACAGAAAGCATAGGGAAGGAAGGAAGGAAGGAAGGAAGGAAGGAAGGAAGGAAGGAAGGAAGGAAGGAAGGAAGGAAGGAAGGAAGGAAGGAAGGAAGGAAGGAAGGAAGGAAGGAAGGAAGGAAGGAAGGAAGGAAGGAAGGAAACTGAGATGGGAAGAGATGTAAAAACATTTTGGTTGGGGAATCTGATCAATACCTAACCAAGTGGTAAATTTTGAGCAAACACAGACATTTGATAAAGAGTACAGTCTGTTCATAGATGAATCTTGATTACAATAAAAATCCAAAATCTGTTAAATAAAATTGTTATCAATGATAATGTTTCACCTGCAATGGGCAGATAAAATCATGGCTTGATACTAACTGTTATCTGCCAAATATTCAAGGCCACATAAAAAGAGGTTTTGCTATTTTGGTCCAGTTAGCAACTGTTATGAGAGCTATCAACCTTTCTAGTTGTTCTGACAGAAGACTAAAGGTTTTAGAAAATGCCCAAATTGATATGCTTTGTGGGTGATGCTGGTTAAATTCAATATGAATGCTCATTTAAGAAAATAAATAAATAAATCAACCTGGAAACACAATCAGGGCTAACTTCCACTCTCCCATCCTTGGGCTGTGTGTGTAACAACTCAGCACATGACTACACCAAATAGTAAAGTGGCCTCTCCCTGCATAATGCCAGGTGTCGGAGAAGCTGCTACACCCTGAACTGGTAAAGTGGTACCAGGCTTACAGCAAATGTCCATATGCATTGGTGAAACTGTGGAGGCAGATTTCCTATGTTCTTCTTCAGTCCCAGTTTATACTGGCTTAATCACAGGGAGTCAAACGCTGAAACAGGCTTCCTGGAGAGGTGGTTGATGCCCCAAGCCTGTCAGTGTTGGCATTTGGGCATTTGGACATCTGGAGGCATTTGGACATTTGGAGGCATTTGAACAATGCATAGCAGTCTTTTTTGATCAGTGCTGAAGTGGTCAGGCAGTTGGACTAGACTGTAGGTCTTTTCTATCTGAATTACATTTAAAAACCAACAGAACAAAAGAACCTCCAACAACTCTAAGCAAATGTGCCCATCTGGCTCTGTATGAGTTTGTGTAGACTTATGCAATTGACACATGTCCTTGGAAAGCAACGGAAGTCACATATCTTGCAGTGTCTCATGTTAGAGAAGACTTGACAAACTTTCATCCTAACAAATTTGTGTCATAGAGTCTTGCAAGAAGCAGGGCAGAAGGCAACATTCTGAAGTCATCATTCATGTCTAATCAGCGTCCCAATAAGTAAGAACTGAAAGTTATTTTGGCAACCAAATCACACACAAAGGATGATGAACAGACTTATCTTACTGTGATTTTAGTGGGAGGATATTATGATATTTTGCTTCTTATATAACTTGGAACATTTTTATTTGAATGATGAACTATCTAATTACAGGACACACAGGAGAGAAACTGCAATCAATTTTACATTTCTGTTTTGTCTCTGGTTCCTGGAACTTTTGGGTTTATTTTCCATTTTACTTAGCAATAGGTAATCCTCTGAACAACCATAACAAACTGAGATTTTATGAAATAAGTTTTGCAAGGGGTTTAACTTGTTTTAACTCATTTGCCATTACTGATTCAGATATTTTACATAAATTGCCAGTTCACTCCCTCTTACATTCTATTTATTACATCTCTTGCTTTATCTAACAAGAAAGAAAGAAAACAAAATAATTTAACAATTTCACTTTAAGACACTGCAAAATAACACAGATTATAATGTCTCTAAGTGTAATTATATAAAGATTGTGTGTTCAAACCCAGTGCACTAGCTGGCTTTTTTTCTCTTTATTATTTATTTATTATTAATTACAAGTGCATTTTATTCATTAATATTGTATGGCTGAATGAAATGTTCACCTTTTGATGGCATAAAGAGGACACTGCAGTTGTTATGTACAAATGTGAGTCACAGGCAACAGGTCAGCTACTCAATATGAAAACTTCCAAGCATCCACCTCTTTTAGCCCAAGATTTATAAGAATTACTGAAGTTGTGTTTTCAGAAGTAACTGACTGTTTTCTAGGCAATTCCAGCTGTAGCTGACTGCTTGTGAGGAAAAGGCCAGGAAATGCTACTTGGTGATCAGAATACTGAATTGTGTATCAGAGCTGCAGCCTGTACTAATTGTGGGCCATCTCAATGACCTTGCTGTTTCTGTGGGGTAGCTAATGTGGGGTAGCTACTGTGGCTGCAAACAGCCTGCAGAAAAAGTTTAATTTTTGTGTGGGTTTTTTTCTAAGCCAAAAGAGGGTAAGAAAAAAGAGTTTCTTTCAATCTTAGTTAAAAAACTGCTTGTAATTTTCATTAAATTGAATGATAGGCTGAAAAATTTGTCACAGACTGCAATAAATGCCTCATTCAACCTGTAATAAATAATCCTATCATTCTAAGTTATTGTTGCTTGTATGGCTTCTGCTCCAAGGAAAACAGTTGTTAAAGTGATCTCAAACAAAACTGGACCATAAGTGTAATGGTTGCTCCTTAACTTCCTGCTTTGGTAACTGCTCTGTACAGCAGGGAGGCAAGTACAAGAGACAGATAAATGCATTAAAACAGAGAAATAGGACATACAGGGTGGGTAGTAGATAAGATATCGAAAAGACACAAGATAAAACAGGTAATTCAATTCCCATTGTAGGTGAACTATTTATTTGACTGGGTGAAGCTACACTATTTGTCAGGTAAGTGTGAAAAAGATCTATTACTTAAGAAAATGGATCTTTCCCTAACTTCCTCCTGAGCATCATCACCAGCCCATGTAAAATAATTCAGCACTTTATGTAGAATTGCAGACTGCTCTGCCATTTGGCAAGAAGAGAGGAAACAGAGCTTTCACTGGGGCAGCTAAAAGGAAGGATTATCACAGTATCACAGTATCACAGTATAGCTAAGGCTGGAAGAGACCCCAAGGATCATCAAATCCAACCTGTCTCCACAGACCTCACAATATATGGGTTCTATACCAGATTTCAAACATGCTGATAATGATTTGACATCTTACAGTACTCATGAAGCGATATATGGAGCTCACAGCATTGCAGAGTTCATTTTCAGGATGTCATTATATCAGAAATACTTCACTTCCATTCTTCAAATGTTTTTTATTTCCCCAGGCAAAGAGATTAAATTTCTGCAATTATATTTGATGTATTTTTCCCCCCAAAAATAGGATACAATGACAGTTACCCATTGAGATACCCTGCTATTTTCTTTCTGAGCACAGGGAAATCTATGGGTCTCCCAGATTCTTCTGCTTTGTTACATCTGGTGAAGGTTGGTTTTAATTTGGATTATCATTCTTGCATAAAACTAGACAGAGAAGTGAAAGTCCCTCAAAAGCTGGGCATTCAGCAGAAGTTCCTCAAAGACTTGCACTAGAATTCTCTAAGGCATTAACAGGATGCTGATTGCAGCAACATTTGTATACAGCAAGTTATTTATTTTCACTAGCAAAGTCAGTCAAACAATGAACCTTCTCCTGGGATAAATTTATACTGAATTTAAAAGGCTTTTCTTTTTTTCCTTACTTACTTACTCTTCCAAAATATCTTTTACACATTTCAATTTGATGGCTAAAGGAAGCCAAAAATATTAATTCAGCCATCGAGGCACAGATATCCTTAATTTTAGATGTTTAACCCTTTTTTATGCCTACCACACACCATCAGTGAGCTCAGCTTCCTTGTCTGTTTTCATGAGGGTGACACATTACTATTCAGTGTTCAGAAAGATGTGTCTTCCTTCTGTCTCTCTTCATGTGTCAGGAGAAGTGGGGAAAGATTTTAATTACATTTACTTTCATGATTCTCCCTATCAAGTAATGTAAGCACACAAGGGCTTTAAGAGCTTTGTGTCAGAGACTCTAGAATAAGACTGGTGTAAACAAGTACAGCAGTACCAAAGTGAAGCTGAAATATTGTGAAGAGAAATGACAGCACAAGCTGCTGACTCACTAATCAAAAGCAGGGGGGAACTCAGAGTCACTAGGCAGTGGGCAGAAGAAAGGGACATGAGCAGTGCTTCCAGCCCTGTGCCAAGTCTGAACTTGCAGGTCCAGCCCATCTGGCATGTGTCATGGGAGCAAAACAAAAGGAAACCAATCTCTAACTGCTCCTGTATTTCTCAGTCTGAACATTTTTTTAGTAGATACAAGAGTCTGAAAGTCACTTTCCTTCCCTGCCCTTTCTGTCCTCCCCAGGGACATTCAGACCCTCACACAACTATATGACTCCAGGAAAAATGGATTTAAGGTATAAACATCAAGTGACAACACACACAACTCATGCTTACAGTGGGAGATGACAAAGCCGTGTTCAAATGTGCCTGGGCATAAGAGAATAGACAAAGCTTTCATCCTAGATCTGCTTTCTAGTGCTCCAAAGGAGTTAAGGAGCAGATGAGAAGACTCGTTTTCCAGCAGCTGGCTGAAGCTTCAAGTGAATGTCAAGATTAAGCATGCCTGATGTCTGTGTGTGGCAGTGCTAGAGCAAGCAGGCAGAGCATGTCTGGGTGAGATACTGTGTATTCACAAACATTTCCAGGTCATATGTAATGCTACAGACCCTGTTTGCCTTTAGAAGAGTCTAAAGAGGGACCTTGACTGGCTGGACAGATGCACAGAGTCCAACATGATGGCATTTAACCAGTCCAAGTGCTGGGTGCTGCACTTTGGTAACCCTATGCAGTGCTACAGGCTGGGGTCAGAGTGGCTGGAGAGCAGACAGGCAGAAACAGACCTGGGGCTACTGGTTGACAACCAACTGAATATGAGCCAGCAGTGTGGCCAGGTGGCCAAGAGGGCCAATGGCATCCTGGCCTGCATCAGAAATAGTGTGGCCAGCAGGAGCAGGGAAGGCATTGTGCCCCTGTACACTGCACTGGTTAGGCCACACCTTGAGTCCTGTGTCCAGTTCTGGGCCCCTCAGTTTAAGAAGGATATTGAGACTCTTGAGTGCATCCAGAGAAGGGCAACGAGGCTGGTGAGAGGTCTTGAGCACAAGCCCTATGACGAGAGGCTGAGGGAACTGGGGCTGTTTAGCCTGGAGAAGAGGAGGCTCAGGGGAGACCTTATTGCTGTTTACAGCTATCTGAAAGGTGGTTGTAGCCAGGCGGAGGTTGGTCTCTTCTCTCAGGCAACCTGTGACAGAACAAGAGGACACAGTCTCAAGCTGTGCCAGGGGAAGTTTAGGCTCGAGGTGAGGAGAAAGTTCTTCACAGAAGGAGTTATTGACCATTGAAATGGGTTAACCAGGGAGGTGATGGAGTCACCATCCCTGGAGGTGTTCAAAAAATGATTGGACATGGCACTTGAAGCCATGGTTTAGTTAGTCATGAGGTGTTGAGTGATAGGTTGGACTTGATGTTCTCTGAGGTTTTTTCCAACCTTGTTGATTCTGTGATTCTGTGATTCTGTAAATGGAAGTCTTTTCATCATATGACAGCATGGCTGTGCCACTGGAGTGGAAGGTAGGTGACTGCAAACTGGTGCAGGAAAAGTTCCTTTTCCCCTTTGCTACAGATCTCCATAGCCTGCTCTGTCTCTTATGTTGGCTACCAGTAAAAGAAATGATTCAAAGGGAAATACAAAGCACCACCTAAGGGCAATGCACAACTTTCTGCATGCCAGCCACCTCAGGACAGGGCTGTTTCTTCCTTCATTTAGGCTGTCCTTGGCAAGGTGTAGCTCTGTACCACCACAAGTTTGCAATATACACAAATTGTTCCCCTGTATCTATAATTCCTATCAGTGAGAGCCGAAAGTATCTGATCACAGAGTTGAAGAGTTGCAAGAATTTATAGCCTCAGGAAGAAGAACAGGAAAGTGGATAACAAGTGTAGAATTTCTACAAGTTAATGTGTATGGCATATGCTGTTAAATGCAGGTCTGGAGAGATCCACTTTACAATAGAAGGCTTGGCAGAAGTTCACCAGCCTAATAAAGCTTCTGTAGGGTTTGACATTATGGCCTGAGAATCTGTATTTCTCCCTACTGGGCTAAAATTCTTCAAAAGGAATTTTGCTTTCAGAAAAAAAAAAAAAAAGTATGGTCCCATGTGTATGATTTGCTGTGATTCTTTCTCCTCTGAACAAGATTACAACTCAGTATCTAAAACCTCTTCTGTACATATTCACTGCTTGAGAAATAAAATTCTCAGAATGTCCAACAGTGAAGTAAAATAATGAAAATTTTAAAAGAAAGTTAAGTTTTAAGGTTACTGATTACTTCTTTTTGATTTCCTGTCCTTTGAAATTAATAGCCTGGAAAACCACAGAGTAAAATAACTGTCCCTATTTGAGATAATTCAGTTTCTGTATCTTGTATTCAATAACACAGTTCAGTATCAGTTGAAAGGGTTTGAAAAGAAACATGACTTGTTATGTGCCAACTTTTTCATGGTTTCATTCATGCACCAAACTGGGACTATGACTGCCACAAAGTACATAAAATTACAAACATTCATTACTATGCATATGCCCTGGTGAGACCACACCTGGAATACTGTATCCAGTTTTGAGGTTCCCAGTTCAAGAGAAATAAGGACCTACTGGAGAGAATCCAACAGAGAGCTACAAGGATGATTAAGGGACTTAAACATCTCTCCTGTGAAGAACGACTGAGAAAAGTATGGCTGTTTTGTCTTGAGAAGAAAAGGTTGGGAGGGGATCTTATCAATGTCTATAAATATCTGAAGACTGGGTGTCAGGATGAAGGTGCCAGGCTCTTTTTGGTAGTGTCCAGTAACAGGACAAGGAACACAGGATGAAACACAGGAGGTTCTACCTCAACATGAAGAGACACTTCTTTACAGTGAGAGTGACAGAGAATTGGAGCAGGCTGCCCAGAGATGTTGTGGAGTTTCCTTTGGAGGCTTTCAAAACCCACCTGGATGCATTCCTGTGTGATGTTGCTTTGACAGGGGGGTTGGATTAGATGATCTCTAGATGTCCTTTCCAACCCCTAACATTCTATGATTCTGTGATTCAAATGAAGATTTTTGGTATAAAATCCATCATGAAGTAAGTAAGCTTTAAATATATTTGACCTACTAAATGATAATTTGAAAATCAATATTAGGCCTTTCCAGCTTATAGAAATTCTTTCCCACATAAAATACTGCAATAAGGACAGGCTTGATGGGTCTCTAAGCAACCTGATCAAGTTAAAGATGTCCCTGTTAACTACAATGGGGTTGGACACTGGACTACATGACCTTTAAAAAGTTCTCTCCCAAGTAAATACATTCTATGATTCTATGCAAAATACTTCATTGGAAGATTCTTGGAACTAATAATGAATCTGGCATAGAATAGTAGTGGCTTGTGAGTAGCTATGGTTAAATATCTAAACATCATATTCAAAGCTTAAAACTAGGAATCAATGAAACTCTGCTTTTGATTCTGAACTTTGGGAATCCCTCAAGTCAGAAGCAGTTTAGGGTTAAAAACAAATCTACTGTAATTCAGATGGTTAGGACACAACATAGATGACATGTTCATTTTAGAAACCAGCAACAAAGCATATAATCTGAAGTGATTTCAGTGCCTTTTTTTAGAGACAGAGAGTAGTTATTATGGGAGCTTGACAAATAATTATTATGGTTAATTTGTTTTTCTTAAAAGATGGACTGTGTACAAACTGCCTGCAAAATGACCACATGTTCTATTATTTATTTGAAATTATTTAACTTCTGCAGCAAGACATTACTTCTCAGCTGGTATTTTAATTAGAAATTAATATTTCATTTTACAAACAGGAATAAAATATGCCAGCTAATATTTTTAGTTCCTTGATTAAATGGTTTGTATGTATAATCAGCAAAGTTACGGAATTAGCATTTGAAAACCATCTTGTTTGTTCATTAGCTGACTCCAATTCAGTGCTGACAAAGATATTTTAATGGTCAAGCTCAGCATTTGCACTTAAAGGACATTGTCAATAGCATAGTCATTTAATGGAAAACTCACAATTTGGATGAATGAAAAGGAGGGATTTTCCCCTGTCTGATCCTTGTCAAAGGCTGTACTCTGGTCTGCATCATGATTCCACAGTCAGAATTTATTCTTTTTGACTATGATTCTTTCTTAGTTGTGGGTTGGGGGTTTCTTCTGTTGCTGTTTGGTTTGGTTTTGCTGTTGTGTTTATTTATTTGTTTTTAAATTATTTTCTCTTCTTTTGTCCCCTTTTTGGGAATATGACAGCAGGAAGTTCAATTTGTTACTCTCATTGTATGTTGTATAGTTTTTTCTTTCACTGCTAGTATTACAGTGACCTATCTCTGAGCCTCTCTCTCAGATTCTGCAGTGTCCCACAAATGCCTGTGTTCCCAAAACCTTGGGCAACATTTTAGTGCAATTGGTTATTATCACAGAGACCTTGGGTATGCCTGCTTCTCTTGCTTTCTTTACAGCTTTTCTCTAGTGCCACCCTGGATCCTGATCCAGTCTCTCTAAGGACATGAGTCCGCAGAGCCAACTGTCTACATGACCTGAACTCCTTTGCAGAAACAATTAAAAGGAAAGAAAACCCAACCTTCAACCTTTCACTCTCCTTCAGATAACTATATAACCTTGCTGCCTTATTCACACACTCCATTAAAGATATATTTAGAACTACTGTTCTTAATGGACCTGTCATTTGGAACTAGTCTAGCAGATAATCAGTTGCTGCTACTCGTACATGAGACAAGAATGAACACATTGCAATTCAACTAATTTAGTAATGTAAATAACTATTTGCAGATTTTAATGTTATTTAGCTGGATTTCATCCTAATTTTCACACTTTTTTTTTTTGTTTAAAACTCTTAAGTGAGAAACTCTTACAGATATCCTGTTATAACGCACAATGACAGAAAAGTTAAAAGCACAGGAAGTAGGACTGATTAAGTTTCAAGTGCCATGCTTTTTATATGAAGCCTGAGACTTTATCTGAAAGAAAGATGCGGAACTCAATAACTGTGTTGCAGCTTTCAGAACACTAACCGTCTTAGATACTTAAATTAAGATCCTGAATACATAATCAGGCATCTAATTAATTGACTTGATTAATACCTGAACTTCTCTAGCTGCTGCTGAATTCCATGGGAATTATGGGAGATCACCCTTAAAAATCAGGCCAATTTATCTAGGTCACAGAGAATCACTTCAGGAGCCTAATTTTGGACATCTTCATTAGAAAATGATGGTTCAGAGTTAAAAATAAGCAACTTCCATATTAACCATAGAACGCATTAGCACCGAATGGAGCAAAGAAGTTAATAGAAATCTAGTTTCAGAATATATTGAATATTTCACACTAGTACAATATCTGAAACTATTAGTCATGGTCTTTAGATCAGAGTGGAAAAATATTATTAAAATAATAAGATACACTTATGCATTAACCTATCCTCTCTGGAGATCTGTGCACCTATCTGGTATGGAGACAACAAAAGGAACATGAACTATTTTCTGCCTGCTGATCTAGGCCTGAAAACATGCTCATGGTTGTCAGCATATGGGCGTGAGATCCTGAGGAATTCAAAGGTATGAGTCAATTTCCCATGTTAACATCAGACCAAGTACTTCTGTCATGCTAGGATATCAGCCCATGAATGGCAGGCATAGCATAGCATAGCATAGCATAGCATAGCATAGCATAGCATAGAATAGAATAGAATAGAATAGAACAGGTTGGAAGAGACCTTCAAGATCATCATGTCCAACCTATCATCCAACACCACCCAACCAACTAAACCATGCAACCAAGCACCCTATCAAGTCTCCTCCTGAACACCTCCAGTGATGGTGAATCCACCACCTCCTCGGGCAGCCCATTCCAATGGGCAATCACTCTCTCTGTATAGAACTTCCTCCTAACCTCCAGCCTAAAACTTCCCTATTGCAGCCTGAGACTCTTGTTCTGGTGCTGGTTGCCTGGGAGAAGAGACCAATCTCTGCCTGTCTACAGCCTCCCTTCAGGTAGTTGTAGAGAGTGATAAGGTCACCCCTGAGTCTCCTCTTCTCCAGACTAAGCAACCCCAGATCACTCAGTCTCTCCTCATAGGGCTTGTGTTCCAAGCCCCTCACCAACTTTGTTGCCCTTCTCTGGACATGTTCCAGCAAGTCAACATCCTTCCTAAACTGAGGGGCCCAGAACTGGACACAGTACTCAAGGTGCGGCCTAACCAGTGCAGTGTACAGGGGCAGAATGACCTCCCTGCTCCTGCTGGCCACACTGTTCCTGATGCAGGCCAGGATGCCATTGGCCCTCTTGGCTGCCTGGGCACACTGCAGGCTCATGTTCAGCCTACCATCAACCAGCACCCCCAGGTCCCTTTCACCTTGTGGCCGTTTGATTGGATGGACAGTGCGAATGACCAATGAAATTGTTTAGAAGGGGTGGATTGTGGCTGTTTGACGCTGTGCCTTTAAGAAAGGGGCACATTGGCTAAATGTTTGTAAAATATTTTGGTATTCTAAACGAATTTCATTGGTAGGATTGTGGGAGGAGAGACTGGACCCGGGGGAGCTGGGAACTTTCTCTCAGTCTTCCTTCCTTCGCTGTCCCTTTCGGCTGGATCTGCTTCTGGGATTCTGGCCAACTAAGATAAGATACTAACTCCCTGTGCAAGGCCTTTATTCTTTTCCTGCCCTGTTAACTGTCCTCGTCTCTTCTTCTACCTCTTTTGGGGGAGAAGGGAGGTAGGGGGTTGAAGGGGGCACAGGGGGAAGCCCCCTCTGTGGGGGGTCTGATTTCTGGTTGAGTTCATTTGCTGTATATTCCTGTATATACTGTAAAATACCTGTGTTTGTTGTGTTACATAGAATCTGTTTCCTTGTAAAATATAATCTCATTTTCTCCGACTGGGTTTAGCCGTGGTCTCTTTCTCAGTGGGGGAGGGAAAGCAGAGCCTTTCCTTTCAAACCACCACACACCTGACTGCTCTCCAGCCACTCTGACCCCAGCCTGTAGCTCTGCATGGGGTTGTTGTGGCCAATGTGCAGAACCCGGCACTTGGATGTGTTCAATCTCATGCCATTGGACTCTGCCCATCTGTCCAGCCTGTCGAGGTCCCTCTGCAGAGCCTCTATACCCTCCAGCAGGTCAACTCCTGCCCCCAGCTTGGTGTCATCTGCAAATTTACTGATGATGGACTCAATGCCCTCGTCCAGATCATCAATAAAGATGTTAAAGAGCATGGGGCCCAGCACTGATCCCTGGGGCACACCACTGGTGACTGGCTGCCAGCTGGATGTGGCACCATTCACCACCACTCTCTGGGCTCGGCCCTCCAGCCAGTTCCTAACCCATCGCAGTGTGCTCCCATCCAAGCCATGGGCTGACAGCTTGGCCAGGAATTTTCCGTGGGGGACGGTGTCAAAGGCCTTGCTGAAGTCCAGGTAGACTACATCCACAGGCCTCCCCACATCCACCAGGTGGGTCTCCTGATCATAGAAGGAGATCAGGTTGGTCAGGCAGGACCTGCCCTTCCTAAATCCATGCTGTCTGGGCCTGATCCCTTGGCCATCCTGTAAGTGCTGTGTCATTGCACTCAAGATAACCTGTTCAGACTATCTGGCCTAATTGGCTTTTCCAATTTTAAATTCCAGTGGGTCTCTCTGAGTCTGAAAACAGTCAGAATAGATACCTAGTATTTATCATGCTTTAAAACACTACAGATTGAAGATGGGTTTCAGCATTCTTGCATGACAAAGTACTACCCTATCAGCCAATACCATTGTTTTTAATTTTGTTTTATTGCTATTAAAAAAAAAAAAAAATCACTTCTTCCTCACCTTTATTCTTAATGTTAAGGTGGTATTAAGAACACCAGCATTAGTTGCCTGCGTATAAATCAATATGAACCCCAATGTATCTCACTTCTGCCAAAGTGCAGTTCTCTCCAAATTTCTCCTTTGCCAAGTTTACTGTTGGCTTTGCATTGGTTTGTTGTTGTTTTTAAAATAGAATGTACCTTCACACAAGAAACTTCTGTCTGAAGGAATACATTCCTGGAACCATGTTTGCCTACCAGTGAGGTGGATTTCACACACGTGGTATGCATAATCACTGTGTGCCCAGGTTAAGCAGCAGCCTTGCAGCCTTATACTTGCACTCTGACCCTTTGCTTCCCAGAATCAGAAAGCTGCTGTGACTGCTCTTGAGCTGAGGAGCAAACGGGCCTCTGCCACCCCAGCTACTAGTGTCTACTTGGACAATGTTATAATTTAACAGAGCACAGTCAGAAATGTTGGTTAAATTAAGTGTAAATTTCAAATGATTCTTAGGAGGATTCAGATACTCCCTTTAACCCTTTCAATATGCAGTACATTAATTGAAAATACACAGATCACAACAATCTGGCAGAGACATGACAGGCAATTACAGAGACATGGTAGGACACCTCACATGACTGAAACATGGTCATGGAAGGCCATGGTTTTTTTAGGAAAGACAGGACAATAGAGTGAGGTGGTGGAGTTGCTCTTTGCGCGATAACGATATTGACTTCTGTCCAGGAGTAGAAGAGGAGTTGATAGTTTGTGTGTGTGAGCTAAGGGGGAGGCTAGCATGGATGATACTGCTTTCAATGTCTATTATAGGTCACTTGATAAGCATGAGGAAGTTGATGAGGTGTTGTGGTTTTAGAGTGAGAGTAAAAACAAATCTCCCAATTCCTCCCCTTCCTCTCCTGCCTCCTCCCTCCCTTCTTATCAAGAGATAAGACAGGGAGGAAAAAAAAGCAGAGAGAGTTTTCTTAGTTGATTTACACAGAATATTTTACTCCTCCACTATGAAAGTATCAGTTTACATCAGTGTATATATGAAACAGAAAGAAAGGGACAGGAAAAATACCGTCTGGAATCCCAAAAACAAGTAAAGATGCACCTGCACGCTCGAGACCCAGAAAGTGAGAGAGTGACCCAGAATCTCCTGTCCAGGATGGTAATGCCCTGTGGTTGTGAAATGTGGTAAATCCATGATTTGTGATAGTGGGAAATATTAGTGTGTTTCAAACCACTACATGAGGCCTTCCACAGGCAGCTGACAGCAGCTTGGCAATCACAGACCCTAGTTCTCATGGGGGATTTTAACTACCCAGATATTTGCTGAAAAGCCTACTCAGCCAGCCACTGCCCAGGAGGTTCCTCCAGTGCACTGACGATAACTGCTTGATGGAAATGCTGGATGAGACAACCAGGAGGTAAGCACTACTGGACCTGACACTCATTAACAAGCAGGGTCTGTCTGAGGCAGTGAAGGTTGAGGGCAGCATTGGCTGTAGTGACCATGAGACAGTGGAGTTCAGGATTTTATGTGGTAGGAACAGAATCCCAAGCAGTATCACAACCTTGAACTTCAAGGCCAACTTTGGCCTTTTTAAGCAATTGCTAGGGGAGGTCCCATGGGACAGGGAACTAGCAGGTAAAGGTGCCCAAGATAGTTGGTTAACATTCAAGGACCTCTTTTTCCAAGCTCGAGATCAGAGCATTCCAACAAGTAGAAAATTGAGAAAGGGAGACAGGATACCCACATGGTTGAACAGGGAACTGCTGGGCAAACTCAAGTGGAAGAAGAGAGTCTACAGATCATGGAAGGAGGGGCTGGACACTTGGGAGGAGGATGAGACTGTTGTCAGAGGGTGTAGGGAGGTAACTAGGAAAGTTAAGGCCTCATTGGAAACAAACCTTGTGAGAGAGGTCAAGTACAGCAGAAAGGGCTTCTTTAAATACATTGCAGACAATACTAATATTAGAGGAATGTAGGCCCACTGCTAAACAAGGTGGGTGCCCTGGTGACAAAGGATTAATAGAAGGCAGACTTACTGAATGCTGCCTTTGTCTTTGTGCTGCTGGAGACTGTCCTCAGGAGCCTTAGACCCCTGAGGCCTCAGAGCAAGTTAGGATAAAGGAGGAGTTTGCTTTGGTTGATGAGGGTTGGAATGGGGATCAATTAAGTAATCTAGACATAAATCTAGACATAAATCCATGGTCCGGATTGGATACACCCACAGGTGCAGAGGGAGCTGGTGGAAATCATTGCTAGGCCACTCTCCATTGTGTTTGGTGTGTCTTGGGGAACAGAACAGGTGCGAGAGGACTGGAGGAAAGTAAACATCACTCCAGTCTTCAAAAAAGACAAGAGGGAGGACCCATGTAACTCTAAATCAGTCAGCCCCACCTCTATCCCTGGAAAAGTGATGGAGCAACTTATTCTCTTCACTGTCTCTAGGCATATCAAAGGTAAGAGGATCACAGGGAGCAGTCAACATAGTTTTATGAAGGGAAAGACATGTTTAACCAATCTGATAGCCTTTTATGAGGACAAAACCAAGTGGACAGAAGATAGTAGAGCAGTGGATGTGATTTATCTTGATCTCAGGAAAGCATTTGACACTGTCTCCCATAGAATCCTTGCAGCTAAACTGAGGCAGTGTGGTCTGGATGATTGGGTAGTGAGGTGGATTGTGAACTGGTTGAAGGGAAGAAGTTAGAGAGTTTTGATTAATGGGACAGAGTCTAGTTGGAGGCCTGTAACTAGTGGAGTCCTTCAGGGGTTGTTACTGCAGCAATTACTATTCAATATATTCATCAACAACCTGGAAGGGAATGGAACATCTCCCTTATGAGGAAAGGCTGAGGGAGATGGGTTTCTTTAGCTTGGAGATGAAGAGACTGAGGGGTGATCTCATTAATGTTTATGAACATGTGCAGGGGAAGTGGCAGTAGGACAGAGCCAGTCATGTCCAATGATAGGAAAAGGGGCAACAGGTGCAAGCTGCAGAACAGAAGGTTCCACTTAAACCTAAGAACAAACATTTTCACTGTGAAGGTGACAGAACACTGGAACAGGCTGCCCAGAGAGGTTGTGCAATCTCCTTCTGTGGAGACATTCAAAACCAACCTGGATGAATTCCTGTGTGACCTACTCTAGGTGATCATGTTCTGGCATGGGTGGTTGGACTAGATGATTTTACAAGGTCCTTTCCAGTCCCCAACATTCTGTGATTCTGTGATTCTGTGATGTGGCCAGAGATATGTTCTAGTACAATATCAGAGAAAATATTCTCTTTAAAGACAAGCTACGATTAGAAGCTTCTGAACATCTACATGAGGACAATGCCTCACTGATTAGAGCTTAGCGAACCAGAAGAGAAATAAGTGGCCCTAATCTTTATTCACACATTAAATTCAACAGAAAAAAAAGAAGCAGAATTCTTTCAGATTTGAAAGAATTTGAAAAGCATTCATTTTAATACCTCATTTTTTCCTGGGTGTAGACAAATGTGATGATGCAGAAAGAAAGTGCTATCCAGCCCGGCCAACCCAAATTACTGAAGAATTTGAGACCTCACAAGTAAATGGGCCCTTGTCATGTGGATTTTTAGACAAAATGAACCTGGAAAAACAGTCAAAGTGACCTTTGCAGAAAGCAGACAGTATACTGCATAGCATGATGTGTACAGTGCTATTGCTTTGAAGAGAACAGCTCTGATTTTCTATCCCTAGTGAGCTGAACCTGAATCCAGAGTTAAATTAAAGGTTTGAACTTGCAGGTTCCTCAAAAGCTGCTTTCTATTATATGAATATCAAAAAAAACTGAGCAGAAGGAAACCTTTGAAAATCATCTTGTCTCGCGCCTTGCTGTGCTGCAGTAGCCCTCTCCAGCTTAGCCAGCAGCTCAGCCTAGCTGCAATAGCTGCTTTCATTATTTTTCTTTAGTTACCTCCACCTTAGCAGAATTATATGCTCCCCAAGACCTCTCAGTATGAGTGGGAAAAGAGTTTATTCTAGCAGTGGTACTCTTTGGGGCACACACCTTCCATCAGTTTATTCTTGCAATGTATACAGCTTATTCTGTTTAGGAAGGTTTGTGGTTTGTATGGTTCAGGTTTTACTGGTCAGGTTCATAGTTTATTGTTCTTCATGCCACTGCTTGTCCAAGATCTATTAAGAGGAACTCATTAATTTTAACAGCATTATTAGCTATTTTTCAGAAGATCTCATTATGCACAAAGGGTATCTATGGGCTGCAGCTAGACATGTGTGAGTGTGTGGGTTTGTTTCTGCACATTACCCTATACTGTATTTACTTTTCACCACTATTTATGGGGTAATGCTGCCAGTAATGAATGCCCCTAAAACTTCAGCTGAGTTCAAAAACTTTTGCACTGCAGGTAAGGAAAGAAAGAGAAGATGTGATCTAATGAAAGACAAGGAGGGCTGACAGAAGGCATTTTCCTTGTTTTCTTATGGGTTACCTGTGTTATTTCGTCTATTTTACTTACTGACTCGGGTAAATGCTTACATTTAGGCCAATTGTTCTGATGTGTGACATGCACAAATAATTAATTTCTAGGAACAAGTCAATTAACATTAATTGGGTGTTTTTGTCCTCATCACAGTCCTGGTAGAATTTCAAAACACTTGTGACAATCTGGGCAGTCAGGAGTGCTGGAGTCACTCTCCAGGCACAGAAGGCAGAAGCCCCAGGAAAGAATGAGGGAGTGTAATTCATGCATCCTGTCCTTCTACAGCACCATCATTTTGCTCATGTAATGGAGAAGGCTGAAGGTTCAAGCCTCCTCAAGGATTGTTTTCTTCCTGGAAGTGGAAACTTTGACTGTTAAAATTCACAACGGAATATGGGGGTGTAAAAATTCAGATTCAGAAAAATTTTATTGTATCCTGCTGTAATATGTACATGTTCTGCAAACTGTCTTCTGTGCTCTTTACAAGAGTATATGCATACTGCTTCTTTCCTTTATTAGATAATTATGTGATACCTTCATGCATCCCAAAAGAAGCAAAATTTTTCTTGTTATTGTATTTTGAATGACAGCCTGGTTTAGAAGTATTTTTGGAAATATAAAATATTAGATGAATGTTGCGGCTTTCTTCCAAACACAAAATTTAGAAGTCAGAAACATCTTTGAGCATCAAAAGCTGTCTGCAAAACTGCCTGGGAAATAAAGTGAGACTACAGCTCTCCTGTCTTACTTACTGTAAAAACAGCCTTGACTAAAAGGGTAGCAACTAAGGTTCTTTCAAACAACTTGTCCCTAATAGGCTTCATCTAGGTGCCCAAGAACATGAGAGCAGTTTTTATGGGATGAACCATAGGATCTCCTGAGTTGTACTGAGGACAAAAAGAGTGAGACGGGACTCAACTCCTTCTCTATCACAGGTATAGAATGGGAAACCAAAGCATGAGTTAGGGAGGGCAAGTCATAGGATGCATATGGTATAACACATCTTAAAGAAGTCATAGCATGTCAATAGCTTGACTCCTTCTTCAAAAGCTTATGAATGTGTGTTGTACATACTGCCTAGGTGATTTGCAAGCAGTGACTGACCTGGCAGAGTGTGCACTGGGGCTATTGTCTTATAGTTAACTTTTTTGATCCACTGTAGTGAACATAGCTGTTACTGTGGGATACTTCTGCTGGTGCAAAATCTCATACAGGTGCTCCATAGGCAAGTCTTACAGATTTTGAGATTAAAGGAATGCTGTAAGAGAAGCACCTATGAGCACCTGACACAGCAGGTGTCTGCTGGATTGAATTCCTCCAACTCTAAAGACCAAAAACCATTCAGATAACTCTTACTAGAAATGCATTTATCCTTTTAGAGAAGTATGGGAAAACTGAAGCACATGTCTTGAAGTGCTTTGTCCACTGAAACTGGCCCCATGCTATTCCATACAAATTCATGAAAACTAAGATGAGTCGTGAGAAACAAATCTTCAATTATGAGTAGCTCTGAACTGCAGTGCTGGAGAACTGGATGTAGTCTGATAGATACATTAGCCAAGTACAAAACCATTTGAAAATGGAAATAGGTCAGCCATTAGTTTTCTGTCTTCCTCTCTGATGCAATAAATGGCAAAGAGAATTTCACAGTGAAATACAGAAAAACAAAAATCACAATAGGCATGAGTAAAGGCTCTGTAGATCTTCAAAAAAGACATTATCTAATGTCAGAGAAAAATGTAACCTTACTAAAACTATAAGGACTCTGTCTACATCTGGATGTCATAAACCCAGTTGCTTTCTAATGAGTGGGCGATAATGGTGGCAAACACTTAGGGATGCTTTTCAGAGAAATCTTAACTATGACCAAACATGTCAAGCTGGCTCCAGAAGCACCTGTTGAAATGACTGGATTTAGCAGCTTTCATACACTGTCCCACAGACATAACTATAATACTGCTGTACTTGAACCGCTGTGTTCATGTAACACCGCACCACTCTTGTAAGTATTGTGGTATGGGACTGTGATACCTAAAACACCTCTGCTTTGTGCTCTTTCAGATTATGAATGATTAAAGACCTTGACAGTGACAAAATAATCTATACTCCCTGCAGTTTTTGTCTCAAGAAGTATGACTCTGCATTATTCATATCAAAGCATAAATGCCTTTTCTGGAATATTTAGTCTTCCTCTTTTCTGCTATCATGATTAGGCTCTGTTCATCATTGGACATTCAGAACTATTTAGGTGTGATGGAAGCTTACGTCCTTTTTCTGAGTGAGTCTGCTGATGCAAAAGGAAGTTGGAGAAAGATGACACAAGCTGGGCAATTTGACACAAGAATATGGTGGCCATAAAGTCTTCGGTGGGAATGAAGAAAAGCAGCGTCCCAGGTAGTACTGATAACTACAGTGACTGTAGCATGTGATTACCTCCCCACTACACCACCCTTTACTTTGCACTTATCAGGCTGCATCTAGAATACTGCATACAATTTGTGAGCCCCCACTACAGAAGAGACTGATAACCTGGAGTACATTCAGCAGAGGATCATCAAGATGATACAGAGATATAGTCCTTGGCCTTTGAGGACAGGTTAAAGGACTTGGGCTTGTTTAGACTAGAGAATAGATGGGTCAGGGGAACCTTAAAACAGCCCTTTGTATCTACAGGGTGGTTATCAAGAAGAGAGAGATTCTTCATAGTGAAGTATTGTGGCAGATAAGAGATGATGGGCATAACTAGAAAAAAAGAGAGATTCAAACTGGATGTGAATGTTTTCACATTCAAGAAGTGGAACAGGTTGCCCAGAGGTGCTAAAACACTTTCACCCTTAGTTTTCAGGGCCCAAATGAATAAAGCACTGAGCAACCTGGCCCAAACTCATCACTCATCCTTATTTGAGCAGGGAGCTGGACCACAGTTGTCCTGAGCTACCTTCTAGAATGAGTGATTTTGTGATTCTGCTACACACTGATTGTAGTTCTCGTGGATCGATTAAGGAATTAGCAGATAAGGCAATCCTTATGGCATGACCAAGATATGAGTAAGCATCCTACAGGGAACTTGGACTGTGACCTCCTTTGGAACAGAAAATATCTATATTTCTTGTTCTTGTCCACCACAAATGCATTCCACTGACAAATAATCCTTCTCCTCAAAGATCAATTGAATCAATGAATGAATCATGAATTGCCCACTTTGCTCCACTTCACTCTGTTGAAAAATGTCTGTGCTGATTGCCTGCCAATGTATTTTATTGTCACAGCAGACAAACTGCCGTGGGCATAATCTGATGTTTGCATCAGTTCCATAACCAAGTTTGTAACCATCTCTTGTGGTGCAGAGGAGTATTCATCCCACCTGGTGTATGTAAACCACGACTATTGTGTTACCTGTCAGGGGATGAATGAAGCATTCTGTAAAAGAGCAGTTAGACCTCCATACAAGTGTTTGCACTGCACTGAGTTCTACACCATTTCTGTGTTAGTGTGACTTGCATTTATTTTTGGCCTATATGGGTTCACCAAATCCAACAGAGAAATATTTGCCACTGTATTTTTGTGGGGAGAAAACCACTCCCATTTGGGCTGTTTCTATCCCTTCAGGGAGGAGAAAACATACTACATAATTCTTGGAAGGATACTGGAACTCTGTTGCCTGACGTATGCAGTCTATCACCTAATCTTGCTGTCAGCGCACAATCACTGTACAATCTCCAAAATGTGGAAGAGGCTGAGTCATCTGATGAACTAAGGTAAGTACTGATTGTTGCTTGGGGCAGTGCCTGAGGACACATGCTAAGGAAAAGTAGTGTCAGCTCCATCCTGAGTTAGGTGGCATCTCAGTATCTCAGATTCAGAGACAGCTTTTTTTTTTTCCCTGTTACTATTAAAATGGTCTGCTGGTTTCTTCTGACTTTTCATCTGAAGAGCATGAAGAATGGTGTGAAGCTCTAAACCTTACAGAATCACAGAATGGTCTGGGTTGGATGACCATTAGGCTCAAGGTGAAGAGAAAGTTCTTCACTGAGAGAGTCGTTTGCCATTGGAATGGGCTGCCCAGGGAGGTGGTGGAGTCACCATCCCTGGAGGGGTTCAAGAGGGGATTGGATGTGGTACTTGGTGCCATGGTCTAGTCATGAGGTCTGCGGTGACAGGTTGGACTTGATGATCTTTGAGGTCTCTTCCAACCTTGGTGATACTGTGATACCTCCAAAGGTCATCTATTCCAACTCCCTCCTCAGTAATCAGGGGAGTCCTCAACTAGATCAAGTTGCCCAGAGCCCTGTCGAGCCTCACTTTGAATATGCAGGGATATTCATCTCCCAGGGCAACCTGTTCCAGTGTTCCACTACCCTTGTGGTAAGGAACCTGTTCCTAACATGCAATCTAAATCTGCTCTTCTCTGGTTTGAAGCCATTGACCCTCATCCTATCACCACAGGCCTTTGTATACGGTCTCTCTCCATCCTTCTCGTATGCCCCCTTCAGGTACTGGAAGGCCCCTATTAGGTGTTTCCACAGCCTCCTCTTTTCCAGACTGAACCATCCCAGCTCCCTCAGTCTGTCCTTGTAGCAGAGGGGCTCCAACCATTTGACCATTTTCATGGCCTTCCTCTGGACCCGCTCCATCAGGTCCATGTCCTTCCTACATTGAGGGTTCCAGACCTGGATGCAGTACTCCAGGTGAGGTCTCACCAGAGCAAAGTGGCAGAATCACCTCCCTGGATCTTCTGGCCACACAACTTTTGATGCAGCCCAGGATGTGATTTGCATTCTGGGCTGCAAGCACACACTGTCTGCTCATGTCCAGCTTCTCGTCCATCAGCACCCCCGAGTCCTTTTCCACAGGGCTGCTTTCTATCACCTCATGCCCCAGTCTGTATTGATAGTGAGGATTGTTCCAGCCCACGTGCAGAACCCTGCACTTGCTCTTGTTGAACCTCATGAAGTTCACATGGGCCTAGTTCTCCAGCTTGTCCAGGTCCCTCTGGATAACATCCTGTCCCTCCAGTTTATCAGCAGCACGACTCAGCTTGGTGTCATCTGCAAACCTGCTGATGGTGCACTGGATCTCACTGTCTATATAGTTGATAAAAATATTAAACAGCACAGGTCCCAGTACAGACCCCTGAGGGACAGCCCTTGTCACTGCTCTCCATCTGGACTTTAAGCCATTGAGCACCACCCTGTGGATGTGGCCACCCAGCTGTGACCGTTTGAGGCTGTGCCTTTAAGAGAGAGACAGCGTTGGGAACACTCTGGCTGAATGTTTTGGTACCAGAACGAAAACACTGAGATATTCTAAACGAATTTCATTGGTAGATGGGCAGAATGTAACTTTAAGTTGTAGGGCAGTTGGAATTTTTCTCAGTTTCAGTCTGTTCTGCAGTTTCAGCCTGTTCTGCTTCTGTGCCCAGAGTCCTCCTTTCTGCCCTTTTTTAAAATGGGTGCAATGTTTCCTTTCTTCCAGACACCAGGGACTTCATCTGACTGCCATGACTTTTCAAATACCACAGAAAGTGTCATGGCAACTACATCAGCTAATTCCCTCAGGACTCTGGGATGTGTTTCATCAGGTCCCATGGACTTTTATATCTTCAGGTTCCTCATAATGAGTCATGGGTCCATGCTGAGCTGCAAGACATGCTTTGTTTCCTAAAGAATGTTGCTACTACATGGAAAACATTTAAAGTACCTTAGTGGTAGGACATTTTAAGAACTCCATAGCAGAAGTAGTTTTGGCCTGCTAGATATCAAGGAAGCTACAGGATAATGGCCACATATAAAAATATATCTTTTCTACTCTGGTTAGGTGATCTTGGCTGTCTGGCAGGTGCCCACCAAGCCACTCTTTCATTCCTCCTCTTCACAGCAGGAGGGGACAAAATAAAATTAAAGACTCGTGGGTCAAGATAAAGGCAGTGAAGCCATATTGATTGTGACCAACCACTTCCTTTTTCCCCCCATGTTCCCTAGCAGTGTCTTCAGGAGGATCTGCTCCATTATCTTGCTGGACACTGAGGTGAGACTGACTGGCCTGTTGTTTCCCAGGACTTTCTTATCTCCCTTTTTGAAAATGGAAGCTATGATTCCCCTTTTCTGGTGAGTGGGAACTTCACCAGACTGCCATGACTTTTCAAATATGATGGGCATGACATCAGATGGTGTGGAAACTTTGGTCAGTTTGGGTCAGATGTCCTGCTTATGTCCATTCCCAACCTCTTGCCAATTTCCAGCCTATTGGCCTTTGAAGGGGGATGGGAGGGTGGGCAGTGGAGAGAGCCTCAGTATGAGCATTGCTCAGCAGTGGCCGAAACACTGGTGTGTTACCAGCACCTATCTAGCAATAAATGCAAAGCACAGCATTACAAGGGCTGCTATAGAGAAAGTTAACTCCATCTCAGCCAGATCAAATAGTCTGGATATAAGAAAAATTTTAGACTTGAAGTCTATTGTGTTAAGAAATAATATCTCCTATAGCCAAGAGAGAAAAAGATGGAAGGAGGAAGCAAAAGAGAGAGGGATAGGGAAAGAGATATTTTGTTATGAGAAACATGGGCTACAACATTAGCAAAGAATAAGTCAGAAAGGGCTCCCACTCATTTGGATTCTACCCAAGTGGGAAAAGTAAGTTGCTTAATTTTTGTAAAAAGGAATGATCCAAAAGAGCAGTCACTGTAAATCTCTCAGTGATTGTCTTCTCTTGCGAGAGCTTGTACTACTACCATACAATCCTAGAACACACAGGTAAGCTATTCTAGCTGTTAGGCTTCCCACAGACTTCATAGAGCAGAACACATGTGAACTCTCTTCCTTCCAGTACTGCTTCCTTTCTCACAAAAAAATATGCATGTACATTCAGAGCTCAGTGTAACATGAGAATTCCTGAAGGACAACATTGATTTTCTGAGGGACTGAATGAGCGAATTCAAGCAGTAAGTTCTGTCACCAGAATGGGAGATTTCTAGGAACTGGCTTTTCCTTCTTTTATAGAAAGCCTGCAATCACAAGCTAGTGCTGACTCAGCAGTAACGGGATGTGAGAAATTGCAAATGCAGCAGCTGTAGTTGCTTGAGGAGAAGTCCTTGCCTACCCATGAATGCTGAAAATTGAACTTCACATTCCAGTGGCAATTCTGAATAAATCACTCAGTAAAGTGATTAGGTTGTATAAGAGCAAATTATACTGGGCAGGCAGTAATTGAGTATTCTCAAATACAAACTTTGTAATTAATCTCCTTTTCAAAACAAATAGGTCCAAGTATTCTGACTCTTTCTAAATAAGGTAGTTGGAGAACAACACTGCCTTTTCAGTTTTTATTTTTTTTGTGTGTGTGTTCTGGCTGTTCCTAGGCAACCCACTGCTGGGTATAAACAAATACATTCTGCTCCCCTAAATATCACAAGTATTTTTATCCTTGGTTCTCTCTTCCATTAGATAGTTTCCTGAGGTGTTATCTCTCCTGACATGGATGATTAACTTGAGCAGTTCACTGCCTTTGAATCCATTTCTGTCCATGCAAAAGTACAGGTGTTCTTTGCTTTCACTGAAGACTACCAATGCACATCTGGAATACAGAAGAAGTCAGAACTCAGAGATAGTCACAATGTGTGCTGATAATGTACATGGACTCTTGGCACCAAAGGGGACTCAGCTTTTTCCATAATGTATGACTCTGTACTTCGTTGCAGAAATATTGACGGAATATTGTGAGGTAAGAGTGAAAGCTCTTAGACAATAATGGAGTTAAGGTGCTTGATACCAGTATTGAATACTGATGATTTTCATGGGGTGATGCAGTACTTAAGTCTGTAGTACCACAAAGAATTCTGAGCACTGTCCATCATAATTTTTAATGGATTTCAAATACTAATAGATTCTTTCCTTCAAATTTGTGCATGGAGATACTTGGTGCATGAGGGAAGAGGCAATTCAGACTCCTTTTTTCACAAAGAGCTTGTGAAGAGGACTGTCTCCAAACCTGCAAAAGGTAAAGAAGGAAGTGTCTTGGCACTGTCATACTAGACCTCCTTAGAGAGAAAGGCTCCACCAGTAAGCCCTGAAGTGACTTCTTAACCCTATAGAAATGTCAGATAAAAATATGTGTTCAGACAGCTCTGATGATGCAGATAGTCACAAATCAGTTCTGTGCAGTTAAAGAAAAATAAATGCAAAATTTTAGTGTTCCCAGTCTTGCTGGGGACATGTAGGTCTCTTGATTCTGATTATGTGGAATAGATACTTGTGATGTTTCTCTTTGGTGATTTGAAACATTTCTGAACCTCTTAGCTGTGTGTGATAAGCCTAAGGATTATTGGTGGTTCACAACCAAATTTAAGAGCTGAGTGCATTTCAGCAAATCTAAAAATTTTGAGGCTTCATGCAAAAACTCACAGCTTTGCAGAGGAAAAAAAGGTATCTGAGTGCCCAAACTGTGACTATTAACTATCAGTCCCCCAACACAGACAAATGGTTTTGTGTTCTACTAGCATTATCAGAACAAAGTGCATGCTGTCGCTGTTACAGGGTAACAGTGCTTCTGCAGCAACCTCTCCAATATTCAGTGACTTCAATCGTGAAACAGCCTGAGCTAGTTTGTGGTGGGCTGTGGTGGTTTTTCCCCTTAACCAGCCCTTATTTGTTTTCTTCCCTGAATTTGTTTAACTGCTTTTTTACTCAAGTACACTTTTAGAGTCTACAGCAACTACTGTCTGAAAACTCATCTACACATTCTATGCAGAAACATCCCATCTTGGACATCTCAAACTTGCCACCTTGTATTTGCCTTTGATGCAGCAGAGGAAGAATGACTATGGTTCAGATTGAAGATTTTCATTTCATAACCAAACAAACTACTTGAGTTTACAACAGATGCTAAGATGAAACCTTTTTAGAGTATCAGCATGAAATTTATTTATGTGTATGGAATGAACAAAACTATGCAATTTTCAGCTTCTGCTATTAAGAAAAAAGGCTAGGCATGTGTATTGTTCATCCATCATTCAAATCCTTCTTAATAATTTCTTCCTTTTTTCAGCCAAGGGAGTTAATACTCCTTTGTCTGAGCTGAAGTAGTCTCAAAGCCAATAAAAAAACAACAATGCACACACACTATAAATCAACATTTTTGTAGAGCCCAAAGATAGTGACTCATTTGAAAAAGAAAGTTACCCTGTCTGTCAGTTAGCACGTCAGGTCAGTTTTGAGTCAGTGATGGTATTTTGTGGTATGTCTCCTCTGTTATTAAGAGACCTTGGTGGGAAGGAGCAAATTTATGTGGAAGCTGTTGTTAAGATGTTATTGACAAGAAGGTGTGGTTAGTAGGTTGAGAGAGGTTATCCTTCCCATCTACTCTGCCCTGATGATGCCGCATCTGGAATAATGTCTCCAGTTCTGGGCTACTCCATTTGAGAAGGACAGGGAACTAATTGAATGAATCCAGTACACAGCCACAAACATACTGAAGGGAGTGGAACATCTCACTTATGAGGAAAGGCTGAGGGAGCTGGGTCTCTGCACCCACCTGGATGCATTCCTGTGTGGCCTACTCTAGGTGATCCTACTCTGGCAGAAGGATTGGACTAGATGATTATTCCGGGTCCTTTCTAACAAAACAAACACACAAAAAAAGAAGAAACACTAAGGGAAATCAGCCCAGGGACAGCATGAAGACCAACTGATGTAAGAATCAGGATAGACATCCATAGGAGGACAGGCTTCCTCAGTTGTTTTTTTCTAATGGAGTAACTTTCTCTACCTTCAGAGTATAATTTCTTGACTACAAACAAAATATTTACAAGCTACAAACAAAATATTTGGAAAAAAAAACCCAAAATTACTTAGTGATCACTTTATAGAAAAGTGACCAACTCTCTCAATTTACTAATAAATTTAATCTTACTGAAATATTTTAGCTTATTTTCTCAGATTCTGCTGCGCAAGAGAAAATCTCTCTTTGCAGAGACATATGCTTTTCTTGCAATCAGGTGTTACTTCTATCTGTGTGACTGTGTGTTCTTTATGCAAGTGTAACATAGTGGTTACAAACTACAAAGGCTTGAATGGATGCAGAAAAGAAAGAGTGGAGCAGATGCCTGGAAAATTTTAAGATTCATCAATTTTCTGTGAAATTTTCCTTCCATAATACTTTCTGTGAATTTCCTGATTGTTCAACTGATCAGAAAAGCTGACTTTGAGAGGAAAAGAGAAGTTTGATTTTTTTCCTGTTTTTGTTAATATTCAATGTTTACTTTTTTTCTTTTTTACAATACATTGCAAACTTGGACACACTTGTCAACATCAGCTTTGCCCTAAAACATGAAAAGGGAAAAAGTCACTCTATAATAGAGCAGGACTAAATTGAGAGGAGGACAACAGGACCGGGAACCAATGCCGAACATACTCCCACCAGGGATGGAATTTATATCTGTGTAATTAAGGGTTGCCACTTTTCATTAATGATTTATACACTGAGAAAGAAAAGAAAAACAAACAAAACCCCAAAATCACATCTCAAAAGTGGTTTTGTTGATTTTTTTGTTTGTTCATTTGTTTGTTTTGCCAGAGCACAGATTCAAACAGAAGAATAGTTGACAATTTACCAGTGCAGTTCTTCTGGAAGTTGGGATTCTCTAGTGGGTGCCCTGGGATGCGGCACTGAAATCTGTGCTGCCAGAACTCAGGAAACCAGGGGTTGCGGGTGTTGGTGTCCAGACGCAGCTTCAGATAGTAGTCATCGAATGACAACACCTCTGGAGACTGCAGTTTGATAGTGATGCCTCCATTTGCTTCAGGTTCATAACCTTCAATGACTTCATCTCTGTCTGCCCAACCATCACTGTATAGAGGACAAAAAAAAATCCACATATTAAAGAAAGACAAGAAGATTGTTTTGAAAAAGTAACCAGCCAAATGCAGTCCAGCAGCCTCAGAAAGAAGTGATTAAAGAGGAGTCTAAAGGTATGTCCAAAATTCAGGCTGAGAGGAAAAGAAAAAAGCACAATGGTGGAGAATTGTAATGAGCACTCTGATTCCTCTAAGACTGCTCATTACCTTATCTGAAATTATAAGAATATATCCTTGTTCCTCTGGAAGGGGTGTTTTGGCATAGCTTCTGCAGTGAGGTATTCATGACTGAAAAGATTCTGCCTTATATAGGCTGTCCTGTAAGGGGTGGAAACTGAAAGAATTAATTTCAATGTAAAGGAAACTGAGCCAGGATCCTGGGTGTTTTGCAGAAGAGATCTCAGCATGCATTGGGTCTTACAGCTAGAAGAGTAATTCCAATCAAACATGAAGTGAGAAGTATATTGTGTTGGAAGAGAAGGGAATAGAATACTTGATAAAGTTAACCAAACTAAAAAGAAAACCACATGCTATTCTTGCGCTGCATGAGATTCGTGAAACATGTTTGCTTTTTCTCCCTCTTTATTTTTTTCTTTTCTTCTCTTTTCTTTTCTTCTCTTTTATTTTTTTTTTAACAGTCAATGGCTTTCTCCTTTATTTCTATATTTATTCATGAAGAAAATTGTCTTTCTTGACAACATTATTTTAACAGGTCTGAAAGAAGTCTATTTGGCTTAACATCTGAGTTTTAGTTTAGTTATTTTAAAAAGAAGTGTATTGATTTAGTGTCATCCTCCAGTTCTTATTAGGGTCCCCTAAGAATAGTGATATTACTATCTAGTTTAACTGCAAATATAACTCAGCTATTTCTTACTTTTAATATGCTGGGCATGTCAAGAGAGAAATACATTATTCTGGCACCTCAGATCTAGTTCTATCCACTAAAAATCAAATCAGCAACACCACTGCTGTGAAAAATAAACAAATGAAGCACTTCCAGTGGCAAAGAGCTCAAGAGGGAAAATGGAATTGACCACTAAAAGATAAATCTCTGTTTCACCAAAAAGAGTTTTACATCCTGAACTCCAGACAAACATAAAGAAGGTCCTTGTTAGGAATCTCTTACACACAGCCTTGAAAAGAGCAACAAGGTGCAGAGCATACTACCTGAGGGAATTCAGAATAGAATAGAATAGAATAGAATAGAATAGAATAGAATAGAATAGAATAGAATAGAATAGAATAGAATTGAATTGAATTGAATTGAATTGAATTAACCAGGTTAGAAAAGACCTTCAAAATCATCAAGTCCAACCTGTCAGCCAACACTATCTAATCAACTAAACCCATCTCTTCTTAAACATCTCCAGTGATGGTAACTCCACCACCTCCCTGGGCAGCCCATTCCAATGGCAATCACTCTTTCTGTGAAGAATTTCTTCCTAACATCCAGCCTAAACTTCCCCTGGCACAGCTTGAGACTGTGTCCTCTTGTTCTGGTGCTGGTTGCCTAGGAGAAAAGACCAACCCCCACCTGTCTACAACCTCCCTTCAGGTAGCTGTAGAGAGCAATAAGGTCTCTGCTGAGCCTCCACTTCTCCAGTCTAAGCAACCTCAGCTTCCTCAGCCTCTCCTCATAGGGCTTGTGATCCAGATATCTCACCAGCCTCATTGCCTTTCTCTGGACACATTCCAGCAAGTCAACATCCTTCCTAAACTGAGGGGCCCAGAACTGGACACAGTACTCGAGGTGTGGCCTAACCAGTGCAGTGTACAGGGGCAGAATGACCTCCCTGCTCCTGCTGGCCACACTTTCTGGTACAGGCCAGGAGGCAATTGGCCCTCTTGGCTGCCTGGGCACACTGCAGGCTCATGTTCAGCCAGCTGTCATCCAGCACCCCCAGGTTCATTTCTGCCTGGCCGCTCTCCAGCCACTCTGACCCCAGCCTGTAGCACTGCATGGGGTTGTTGTGGCCAATGTGCAGAACCTGGCACTTGCATGTGTTAAATCTCATGCTTTGGACTCTGCCCATCTGTCCAGCCTGTCGAGGTTCCTCTGCAGAGCTCTCCTACCTTCTAACAGATCAACTCCTGCCCCCATCATGCTGGCCAGCTTCCAGTCATCTGGGACCTCTCCAGTGAACCAGGACTGTTGAAAAATGATGGAGAGTGGCTTGGCCAGCTCATCTGCCAGCTCTCTCAGCACCCTAGGATGGATCCCCTCCAGTCCCATGGACTTGTGGGGATCCAATTGGCTAAGGAAGTCTCTAACTACTTCCTCCTGGATTACAGGGGAACTGTAGTGGTCCCTGACTCCATCTGCCAGGTCAGGAGGACAGTTGTTCAGAAGACAACCTATCTTGCTAATAAAAATTGAGGCAAAGAAGGTGTTAAGTACCTCTGCCTTCTCCTCATCTTTTGTTACAATATTCCCCTCCATGTCCACTAAGGAGTGGAGGTTGTCCTTGCCCCTCCTCTTGCCATTAATATATTTGTAGAAGGATTTTTTTAATTGTCCTTCACAGCAGTGGCCAGTCTAAGCTCTAACTGGGTTTTTCATTTCTATTTTTTTTCCTACGTGACCTAGCAATATCCTTAAAACATTTCATGGGTAACCTCTCCTTCCTTCCAAAGATGATACACCCTCCTTTTTACCCTTAATTTGCTCAGAAGTTCGTTGCCCATCCAGGCTGGCCGTCTGCCCCGGCGGCTTATCTTCTGGCACATTGGCACAGCCTGTTCCTGCACCTTCAAGAATTCTTTCTTGAAGTAGGCCCAGCTCTCCTGGACCCCTTTGTTTTTAAGGGATGTTTCCCAAGGTACCTTCTGAGTTCCTTGAGTTACCTGAAGTTCACCCTCCAGAAGTCCAGAATGGAGGTTTTGTTGCTGCCCCTCTTAGCTTGACTGCATATTGAAACCTCATTTATTTCATGACTGCTGGACCCCAGACAGCCTCCAACCACCCCATCTCCCACCAGCCCTTCTCTGTTTGCAAAAAAAAGGTCAAGAAAAGCCTTACCCCAGTAGGCTCATGCAGCAGCTGGGATAAGAAGCTGTCCTCCATACACTCTAAGAACCTTCTAGACTGCCTCCTCTCTGCTGTGTTGAGTTCCCAGCAGATATCAGGCAGGTTAAAATCACCCATAAGATCTGGTGATCTTGAGACAGCCTCTAGCTGCCTATAAAATAATTCATCAACCTCTTCATCCTGGTTGGATGGTCTATAACAGACTCCAGCCAGGATATCAGCCTTGTCGGCCTTCCCTTTAATCTTCACCCATAGGCACTCAACCTGATCATCCTTAATCTCTAGTTCCATGGCATCTAGAACCTCCCTGATGTACCGGGCCAGCCCTCTACCCCTTTTCCCTTGCCTGTCTCTCCTGAAGAGCCTGTAGCCATCAATTACAGTGCTCCAGTCATGTGAGTCATCCCACCATGTTTCTGTGATGGCAACTACATCATAACTTTCCTTCTGTAACAAGGCTTCCAGCTCCTCTTGTTTGTTACCCATACTGTGTGCATTAGTGTACATGCACTTCAGCTGGGCTGCTGGTTTATGAGATACTCAGCATAGACATGCCTGGGAGTCTGCAGTTGAAAATAGACAAGATCCAAAGTATCAAACTCTGTCACAGTCCTAATCATACAGGTGTACAGTAATTATGCATTGGGCATGTGTGAGTCTTTGGTCCTCAGACACCAGACTGAATGGTTCAGCCATTGATATCCATGTTAACTGCTGCATCTGTGCTGTAGACACCTAAAGCCCATGTACTTACTGCTTCTCATACAGGACAGGTGATCTAAGCCTCTATTACAGGAAGTAATTTAAGGAATGGAACATGTGGCAGCCCTCTGAATGAGTGATCAATGGATTCCTTGCAACCTGAGCCCAGAGACTCACAAAAGTGTATTTTAAGATGGCACTACATAGCACCTTCAAGCCACGATCTTTTCTTTGTTTCACCCTTTGCCAACACCTTGCAGGAGAATGGACAAAACTATGCACCATTCAGTGGATAAAGAACTGGCTTGATGGCCACACCCAAAGGGTGGATGTCAATGGGTCCATGTCCAAGCAGAGGCCAGTGGCAAGTGGAGTCCCTCAGGGATCAGTACTGGGGCCAGTCTTGTTCAACATCTTTGTCAGTGACATGGACAGTGGCATTGAGTGCACCCACAGCAGGTTTGCTGACGACACCTGAAGAAAAGGACTTTTGGGTGCTGGTGGATGAGAAGCTCAACATGAGCCATCAGTGTGCACTTGCAGCCCACAGAGCAAATCACATCCTGGGCTGCATCAAGAGAAGCATAGCCAGCAGGTCAAGGGACGTGATTCTCCCACTCTGCTCTGGTGAGATCCCCATCTGGAGTACTGTGTCCAGTTCTGGAGCCCCTATTACAGGAAGGATCTGGAGGTGCTGGAACATGTCCAGAGAAGAGGCTTGAAGATAATCAAAGGGCTGAAGCACCTCTCCTATGAAGACAGACTGAGGGAGTTGGGACTATTCAGTCTGGAGAAGAGAAGGCTCTGAGGAGACCTTATTGTGGCCTTCCAGTATCTGAAGGGGGCTACAAGAATGCTGATGAGGCACTTTTTAGGGTGTCAGGTAGTGATAGAACTAGGGGGAATGGAAAAATACTAGAAATGGCTAGATTCAGATTGGGTGTTAGAAAGAAGTTCTTCACCGTGAGGGTGATGAGATCCTGGAACAGATTGCCCAGAGAGGTGGTAGAAGCCCTATCCTTGGAGGTTTTTAAGGCCAGGCTGGAGGTGGCTGTGGGCAACCTGACCTAGTGCGAGATGTCCCTGCCCATGGCAGGGGGGTTGGAACTAGATAATCCTTGAGATCCCTTCCAACCATAAAAATTCTATGATTCTGAGCTTACAAACCACTGAACCACTGATCAATATCTTCATACAGCCAAGTAGTACGAGATACATCTGTAGGGATGTGACACCTCACATGTGGCATAAGAGCAGAGACCAGGTAGTGGCGCAGGTTGTAGGACACAGGAGAGACAGAGAGCTAAAGAGTCTGTTTCTGGAATGGGGATGAGCATGATTCCCATGGTGATTCTCTCTGCCAGGCTGAACCCAGCAACATCTGCTGGGTCACACCTTCCCACAACCAATGATGCAGTTTACACAGCTCCTTTGTACCAATAGAGCCCAAATAATAACCACATGGCACTGACAACTGTGGCCTGACAACTGTGCTTGAATTGCCAAAGGAGCGCACAGAGTTCATAAGCCACATTTGTCAACTCATCCTTTCTGTCCCATTAGACTGCCTTCAATTTTGGAGAGGGAAAGAAGACATAGCTCATCCTCTGCATAACCTCACTCCTCACTTGAATGCATACTGTGAGTAACTAGTAAAATGTACCACATAACTTGACCGCCTCACAACAAACCACAGTCAAGATAACACTACAAAGGTAAAACCATGAAAATGAACTTCCTGGATTTCACAGAATTCGAGCTGTAAATTAGCACCAGAGGGGAGAAAAAGACTCAATACTCATTTCTTCTAATTCAAGGGGAAAACATGCAAGAGGTCACTCATACAGGGTAAGTAATTGAGTCCTAATTGCATGATTACTTCATTATTTGTCACAATGTTTATGGCTTGTGAACTGTAGACTCAAGCAGAAACATTAGTAAGCTGAAAGGATTAAGTACATCTAGCCAGTTTTTACAAGACTTTCTAGAAAGAAAGCAATTTCTCTACTGTTTGGATTCCTACCAGCCAAACATTAGAGTGATTTATTTCCCCTTCCCTCTATGTTTGGCTTGGAAAATTGCCACATTCACATTGAAGACAAAGCAAAGCAGTTCTGCAAAGGCAAGAGAAAGTGCACTTCAAGTTCTCCGAGGACAGTTGATGGAAAAGTTCTTCCAAACTGGAGCATAGATTGTCACCAAATGTTTCTTTGTCTCCTGGCCCCAAAAAGTTTTTATTCTCTCTTCAGCTTCCTCAAATTGTTCAATCTATCTGATGACTTTTATGTGTAGTGAAATGTGAAGGAAAAGCACTCATATCAGGGGGGAAAAAAAAGTTAATGCATGTTGAAATCTATAGTAAGTCAAGTGAGTAAAAAGTTGTCCTCTGGTCTCTTAGGGGATCCCTGTCATCCTGGCAGCTGCAGGATGGCTGTGCTGAAAAGTTCCCTAAGGGGACCATGGATTATCAGAGGCATAAGATTCTCTGCCTATATTTATTTTCACTGTTGATATTTTTTACAAACAAACAAACAAACAAGCACAGCATTTTCTGGCCACTGTGCATCCTGTGCATAAATGGGTAGTGTTTCAGAAGACAAAATATTGATATTTCTAATGATGACCAGAAGCCAGATACTGAAGTCCAGGTGATAGCATGTATGTCTGTGACAGAATCACAAGACCAACAGCTGATTCAATGGAATAACAAAACTTCATTTTAAAACTCAATATATGCTGTTCTTCATTTGTCAGAATTGAGTACTGTCCACCTACTTTCTCTTTTTTCATCATGCTGTGTTGCATGGAGCACCACACCTAGCACTTTTTGCAAATCATCTTTATGTGTGTCTTTAGCGCAGATTTCAGGAGGTGGCCTAATATCCATCATTCAAACTACGTTCCTAACGAGTGCCCTTTGTAGGTTTTGTGTGACGCTCTGGCTGTGAAATGTACTGGGCATCTCATGCAACAGTTGATCTGAAGCTTTGTGGGTATGAAGGAAAAAAGAGTGAGGAAGGGACAAGTGTGTGGGTGCCAGCAAGCACTCACCTAGCTTTTAGGAGAAAAAGGACTACTTTTGTTACAGTTTTGTGGTGTTTATCACAATCAAAATGATCGCTGATATTCTGAAAGCTACCCTCAGTTCAAGTCCCTGTCTGGTGTCTGACATTCATGATGCCAAAGCTAAATTTCAGCTTTCAGTCACAAGCAAAAATAACGCAGAAAGCAATAAAAGCCCAGAACTGCTCCTTTTAGCTACAGAACTCCTATCTCCCATTATCACAGACTATGTTTGAAGTAAAAAAAAACAACCTCTGTTGTTTTAGCCAGTTTACTATTTTTGCTAAGGTGTGACAGTGGACGTTTCTGAATTGTGGCTTCAGCACCTTAGCCTCCCTGTATCTTCTGAACTGCAGACATCTATATTCCTGTGACTGAAATACCAGGAGAAATGTAATGGATTTCCAATTTCCTCTCCTCTTCCAAACACGAACACTGTCAGCTGCTTTTCACAAGAGCTGATGAGACAACCAGCAATCAGGATTTCTATTTTCATCTCCTCAGGACTTAACTCTTAAACTACACAGCAGTAGCTTGCCTCTGCTTTCCTGCACTGCACTCAGGGCATTATTATTGCAGATGCTTTTTCAAATAAGCAAATACAAACCCCCAAACCAGTCTGTTGTTTACGAAGACAACTTGCCCTGTGAGTATTGTAGAAGGTAGCATCCCTTCACAGGCGAACAAAACCAAACAGGTTCCTCAGTCAAGGACACTGACTGGCAGTTTGATCCCTGCACCCTTATAAGACTCAATCTAATTGATTAAATCTGCAGAGGGCAACTGATATAGACTCCCCTGTCTGGAGAATGACATCACCAGCAGCTTTGTCAACTCCCTTTGCATTAGCTAAGGCAATGTTTTCTTGAGAAGTTTGCATTCACGATAAGGTTATTTTTATTCTGTATTGGCCAAGTCATAAAATATATAAAAGAAATTAAGAGCAAAAAGCCCTTTATAAATGCTAAATGGATTATTTTTTGAAGAATCCTTCAGCCTATGGTAGATGTTCTTGTCATTATATTTAAATATTATTGATCTATTTGGATTTATAATGATAAGAACATCTGCCCTCCCTCCCCACCAGTCCCCCCAGGTTCTGTTCCTGTGCTAGTGGATATTTTTATCCACTTTGAAAACAATGTTACATCAACCTATGTAAATTAAGGAGCATCACTTTCAAACTTTCAGGCTTCACAGAGGTTCTCTGAAGATACCCCACTCAGGTAGTGTAGCAGGACCTCAGGTGACCATAACTGTCACACAAAAGGGATCAGAGTCTATATTCTTGCTTTTTCTCCTTTCCACAAAACTAAAGCTTGTGTCAATCTACTTCTCTTGTCACATCAATATATATCTGTGCAGAGCAGGCTTCTAAATGCCTTCTTATTATTGCTCTCAAGGCTGTCAGCTGGCCTCTAGTTATGTTTAATTTATAATAGGTTTAAATATGAGGACAGTGGCACTCAAAGAATTCAACATTCAATAAAGTGCCATGCCATTTTATAACACATGTCAATAGCTTTATTTTTAAGGAAGATTGTTATGTGCTGGATTATATAAGTAAAAGGCTAAATATTTCAGTGGGAAAATGCTTCTTGCTAAACCATCTTTCTGTGTGTGGTCAGACTGCTTATTTAGAGGCTCAGACATTGTTTATTTAGAGGCATTTCAAATTGCTACAAGCTTCTAAGTAGTGATAAGTGTAGTTTGATTAATCTCTTATTTGGTTCTGATAAATGCCAGTGCTCTGTGTTTCCAGAGATGGTCAGATCCAGAAGCCTGTAAATTCAATATTCTCCTTTTTTAAAAAGTATTTTCTGACAGCACCCCACTGGAAAATCCAGCGTGGATTGTCTTGCCTGCACACAGGAGCTACACAACTGTGACAGCCTCCTGCCTGCTCTTCTGACAGAACAGATAGAAACTCAAAGCTCAGCATAAGCCAACCCAGAAAGCTGCAGTGTGTGGGGGAATAATTTCATAGGCAGTTCCACCAAAAAAATATCAGTGTTGCTACTTGATATGAGCACATCTGGCAGAATCAGGCCCAGCAAAATTTGCAAATACTGTAGCTGGCTACTTAGTTATTCTGTTCTTGAAGTAGACTTCTAAAAAAACACACTTTATTGCACCACCCTGATCTACTGTCAAGAAAATACACAAAGCCAAAACACACAAGCCCAGTGGTCACCAATGTCAGCTGAATGGTCCTGATCATCATTGTTAATGAGCATTATTTCAAGTGTGAGAAAAAAAGGCCATTTTTTCACTCATTAATTCTGCTAATTCATCAGCATTATATACTTGCATCAAAAGGTGGGAAAGCTTTTCTCAGATGCCAAAACATTAATTCTTAAAAGGCATAGTTTTACATGTGTGACAAGTCCTCACAATTTTAGGAGATTAGTCCCATGGCTGCAGATAGATAAGCCTGTATCTTGCTGCTGGCAAGACTAGGCTGAAAGGTTGTATGCTTTCACACCATAGCCTGGGGATTGCTGAGCACTGGCTGATCTCCTTAAAAGCAGAAGAATAGAATTCACTAAATCTCGCTAGCTGAAATAAAATAAGGGGGTTTCTAGGCCAGTGGTTTTGCTCCTGCAGGCATAGATGGAGGTGGGCAAGAGTCATCACCTTTCTAAGCTGCTTGCTTTTGTAGCAGGCATCATAAGGTCCTGTGAGATTTGTACCTGTTTCCCTTCCCCACAGACTCTGCTGGGCAAAAATAGGCTTCAATTCCAGCCTTTAGATTTCTTATAGTTGTCGACCTTCATAGGTCAGTCCTGATTCAAATCAGCAGAGAGCATCATGGGAATACCAGATCTGCACAACGGAACTCCTTCTGGAGGGCAAAGAGAGAAAAAAGTTTGTTGCCTTGACAATCTCACATACACACAAGAGAAGGTACAAGAAGACCATTTGTTGCCAGACCATGCAGTTACTGATTTTAGACTCATAACTCACATAATGCTTCTATGCCAGCATGGGCTGTAATCCTGCCACAGACTATAGATTGAAGAGATGTCAAACCTGGGCAGAGCTTGGGCTGGACCTCTCTAAGATGGTGCCAGCATGACTCAGGAAGAAACTGGTAAGACTTTATCAGTTAACCTTGCTCCCTTTGAGACAACAGCATGTACCCATCATAGTTGGAACTTTAGTGCCCTACAGGAGGTGCTATTTTCTGAGAGAAATTGAAAGAAGTTGTTTTAAAATAATTTTCAAGGCCACTTTCTGCTAAGAGTTTTATCATATTTCTTAGTAAATTTTCTGTTCTTGCTAAGTTCTCATTCATAACATTGTACATGTAATTCCTCATTTCTCATCCATGATTCCTGAATGCTTACTGTCACAGTTCTTATACTTTACACAAGCATAAATAATTTTGAATGAATGACACTCTGAAGAACCTAAGCTGATAAATTATGTCATTATCTGCCAAACTATTGCCATTTACATTTGTGTGCATTTTCAGAGGTTTTGCAGCATTCATTTAAAAGATGTAGAATATAACCTTGTGGACCATGATGGATTGTATTTTGCAAATATGTACTTAGGAAGGTTTTAATTATTGCATGTGGTGTATATATTTGCATGCAATCTGCATAATGTGATTTAACTGCCTATCATGCAGGCATTATCTTGGGGAATCTTTATGGTGAAGATTCTTAACGTGCTTGGCACGTGCAACTTTCTGTGGATGCAGTTGCTGGTTTTATGCAGGAATGGTTTTCACATTCTCAAGGATGTGCAATGATGCATATGTGAGAAAATCAGCAACCATGCATATATGCTCTAAGGCAACAGCTGACTTTTCAAAAGGTGTAGACATGCTTTCACCCCAGACTGACAAGTAGAATGAATCCTTGTTCTGCATGTTTGGAATTCACAACATGAGGCATCATAAAAGTGCAATGCCTTTTCCAGATGAAAGTGTGTGCGTAGAGAGGAGATGCACAATTCTAAACAAACACACACAACTAGGAAGCCTTAATCTTAGCATTGTGCCTCATATAATGTGCTCCTGGGCTCCAATGTGTGCAGCCAAATCCAAGATTTTTAACATCTTATTAAATATACACAAATCTGAAAACAGAAAAATGTATCTTTGCTTCTCTGTATAAGTTTCTGGGAATATTTACTAGCCCCTTGCTGCTGTGCTGCAAATTAATGTGTAAGAAGACTCTGCTGAAGAATGCATGTGGATAGTAGGAGGTAGTTTCTGCCATGGAGAGTTCAGCTGTAGACCCCTTTCAGGAAGGATAATTAGAAAGAAATATTCTTGTCAAGACTTCCATCCTGTCTAGCACAAAGGGGAATAGAGTGCTTGCTATCTCTACTCCTGTCAACTACAAACTACTCAAGTCTCAAGTCTGGATCTAAAGGACTGGAAAGAGAGATAACATATACAGGAAGCTAACAGGCTGGAAAGGAACAGGTATACATACAGGAAAGAGAACAGGCAAACACACTGCTCTTTCTGCTCCATGCCACTCCAGCACAGCTTGCTGGATGCTTGGGTGTGAATTTGTTGTACTTCCTACTAGAATAATCTCTAGGTGTCTTCCTTAACTATAAGAATAAAATGAAAAATATTTCCTTTCCTTTCTCCTTGCTTTGTTGAGGTGCTGAGGAACAGGAAAATAGAGAAACATCTTAGAATCACATTTCCACCTCCATTTTCATACAAACTTTATTTAGCTTAAGAATACCTTGAATTCCAGCCTTCAGATTTCTCTAAGATTTGACTTTCATAGAGTAGTCCAGTAGTGGACTTCAGTGGTTTATATTCTTACGTGACTCTCTCAAGGCATCCCTTACTGTAACCATTTTCAAGTGATCATGGACTCATAGAATCATTTCAGTTGAAAAATACCTTTGAGATCATCAAGTAAAACCATTATCTAAGTTAATCTAAGTGTTAACTAAGTGTGGTGCTGAACCATGTCTCTTAGCATGACATCTATGTGCCTTTTAAACTTATCTAGGGATGGGGATTCAACCACCTACATGGGGATCCTATTATAGGGCTTGACAAGAGAAATATACACAGACTTCATAAGTCTTTTTTCAATGGAAGTCAAATTCTGAATATGCAGATGTAAAGAGGACATCCTACCTTGCATTAGGTTGCTAGTACTGATTTGCATATATCTTATTTCCATACCTGTACAAGATTTCTGGAATTCTATTTCTACATTCATGCTCAAAACCTGAACCTTTACACACATACTTATGCAGGAACAGCTTATTGCTTTAATAGCCCTTCAACGAAACGGTGTCTGCAGAGGAACCGGTAGCCATAGATATAAGTCTACTATCCGTTACATACCAGAGCATACTAACGTAGGCTTCAAAACATCAATGCAAATAAAATAGAAACCAAAGGTGAAATATTATTAAATTCATGATAAGATCACAAAATTTGTGAAGCTGCTAAATAAAGTTAACATTTATTAGAAGAATATTTCCATAAAAGGTTTTTTTGTTTCTACCAAAGCTATTTTAAATTTGGGCATATCTGTCATTCCTTCTTTTTCCACTTTATGTGGCTACTTGAACATTCATATTATTATGAATATTCATGAATAAGATAATTACCACTCAAATATTCATATTTTTTCTTTTGAAATTATATATTAATATGGAAGACATCCAATGCATACTATGCTAGTGGATTACCTAAAGATCTAAATTCTTCCAGTGGGAGAATCAAGTAATACTTTGAGGCTTTCATAGAATAAATAAAGTAAAATCATTAGGCTTCAATAACCTACTAATAAAACATTGTATTGTGTCTGCAAGAAACAGTTGAGGAAACACTTGTGAAACAAAAAAAAACAATGAATAATTTGAATAATGAATTCACCTGAAAATTAAGTGATCTTTTCACAGCTACTGAACATTAAAAGAGGTGTAATGCCTTGAATATTTTTTATTAACCTTCCACTTTGTTCAGGCAATACAGTTATATTTGACTGATAGCAGTTGTTACAGATTATTTTTAAAACATGTACCAGTATTACTGATTTACTCTTCTGCAATTAATGCTGTCTTGAAGCCATGAAAGGATATTCATGTAGCTACCTAGATATGGAACAAGGAATTTAAGTACAATCATCTGTCTGCCTAAACCAAAATTATTTCAACATCACTCAGCTAGCCTCTGTGCCTTAAGTGCATCTGCCTGATCAAGAAGAGCTACAGTAGGACACAGCAGCTGTTTAGGCATTTAGGTGTCTACTAACTAACCTGTATTAAATCAAAATATGGCCAGAATATATGTATGGTTATCTTTTATCATCTCAGATGTTTTCCTGATGGAGATCCCTTTTAATGCTCATCCTTCCCATGAAAGAGTGGAGGCTTTGGTTTTGATGTAGAGGCTCTGCTTTTTACCCTTTATTTATGCAGTAACACAATAATTTAGGTTGGAAGGACACCCTGAAGATCTTATGGCTTAAAAGTCCTTCAAGTAGTCCAGCTTCTTCCTGACATTGCTTTCAAGTCATTAGAGAAAGCATGAGTTGTGTAAATAGGGAGACAACAAAACTCTTGCTATAAATTTATGTTTTTATTTAGGAGGCAAAACCACCTTTTATATTTTACTGATCTATTGTCCCCAGAACAATCGAAGTGTTGCTAGGACCAAATGTTATTAATTAGTGATGATGTCACAACTTACTAATGGAAGACATGAAAGAAGGAAAATTACTATTTTTCGTATGAGAGACAGTTATCTTCATATGCACACTGGAAACTACATTTTAACCTTTACTGAAGTACAATGAAGTAGAAGGATGTCATGTCATTTACAAAGAATTAGCTGTGAAAGATACATTGTATTAATGGGAACAACATAATTTTGGCAGAAGAGCAGAAAATTGCCTGGAAGATTGACCCAGTCGTAAGAATGAAATCACTACAACAAGAATATTTATTTCCTTTGTTGCATTATCAAGTTTAACAGTGCTAAAAGACACATGAACTGCAGTATAATGTAATTGCATGTATGCATGGTGAAAAATAAGCTTTTTACGTAAATACATCTGTTTAACAAAATTAGAACTTGATCCAGTCTTGGTCAAGGATATGCTTGAACTGCCTAAAATGTAAGTGCTAGAACACTTCTCGCCAAGAACTCATTATGACTTGGAAACAATATTTTTGCACAGAGACTAGATGTGTAACTGGAACTATGTCAAGATGATGGAACTAAAATATCACTCCGAGAAAAGACAGCATTCTGTCATATTATAGTCATGTATATATATTATATACGTGTGCCATGTAACCCTGCCAGTCAAAAAAACCCACAACAACAACAATAACAAAACAACAGAAACAAAATAATGGATTCTGGGGGGAAATGTAATGCGATCAGCAGACAATGAAAGTAACATTTGCTAGGTCAGTTTTTATCACCTTTGTGGGGAAGTCTCTACCTCAAGACTGAAAATCCATAGGAATCAATGAATTCCAGCTTAAGATTACATTTCCTAATATTCAAAAAGAGAAGAAGCATGGTTTTGTTATGTGCTTGTCTAATCAATGGCCAGAAATATCAAGGATTATTTTACAGGGGAGGATTGACAGAGAACTGATTGATGGGAATTGGTTTAATAAGATAACCTTTTTAAATGGTATATTCAGGAAATCCTTAGAGAATGACAAACCAGTGTCAATTTGACAGCCTTCTCTGCAGAAATCTTTTTTTTCTCTTAAAAGAAAATAAAAGTAATGAAGCTGAATAGGGACAAATTGGGGAGGGGTGTTTTTTTTGTTTGGTTGGATTTTGTTGTTGGTTTGTTTGTTTGTCTATTTTGTTTTTTGTTGTTGTTATTGAAATGTAAGCTTATTTAAAGCCAGTGAGCATATTCAGCAATAATGGAAAGAAATACTGTGGAACCTTTCTCCTCTCTGACACCACCTTTACCATGCAGCAAGCCATCAACATAAACCAATCAAGATTAGTTGCTTTACTTTACAAAGAACTTTCTATTTTCACATTTACTAAAAGTAAAAAGAAAATCAGGAAAAATTACTGCTTTTTACTGCCTCAGAAACGGAGGTGAGGAAAGCTTCCTGTCATACAGCAGTAGCTTAGTCTATGTCTATGCGAATGCATAGCACTGAAAGACACAATGCTTCATCCTTAGGAGCATTGCAGTTTTGAAGTGTTTGCTGCTACTCTTCACATCTTATTCAAGTAGATTGTCCCTGTGATTTCTACATGACAAATAACCCAAATATTTGATGAGCACAGGCTATAAAATTCCAAGACATTTACAATGTACAATGTTTTCTAAAAGACTTTTTAGAGTCTTCATGGCTTATGTATTTAATTCTTTGAAGATTTCTTTGAAATTGTAAGAACTGAGCAATTTTTTTATATTACATAGAAGTTAATATTCTGATACATGCCTTCAGGAAATAGAATTGAATAAAAATACAAAATTATCCATATATCACCCCCCCCCAAAAAAGGGTTACTCCTCTCATGAAGGACAGAGAAGCATACCTAATAAGCTAGGGCTGAGAGAAACCACAGTATTTCATTCCACACTTTGCTTAAGTTAATTTTCTGGAAAATCTATTCACAAATAGTGGAAAATATTCATTCAAGATATACCTTCTGCTCTGTACTGCACTGAAACTATAAAATCATTTGAAATCCATCTTAGCTTAGCATCTTCAAAGTTTCTTTAGTGCTGGTCCTACAGACTCACCACAGTTTAGCAGCCCAGAAAGACATCAGCTTGTCTTTAGTGTGTTACTAAAGGCCAAGTTATTCAGTTTTTTTATGGCAACTCCTTTCAGGGCTGCATCTGAAACAGCCACTGCTGTCTTGACATTACAGAAAGACAACAGCTTCCAACACCCTGAGAATGTCTGGGATAAAGAGTAATGTTATTTATTTGCCCAAGTTGAAAAGAAAGTACAGTTTTTCCATTTCTTGGTGCAAAACAAGACATCTGAGATCCGACATCTAAAAATGATGGTGGAAAATAAAAAGAAACAGAATACTATTAGTGATTGCTATTACTCTTCAAAAGGCTGGGACTTGCTCACTGCTGCATGATGATTTTATATTGTAATTTATTTACATGCAAACCACAAATCTGAATCTTTCTTTTTGCAACTTAACAGTTTACATCCTTGACATAATTTTGTCATTTCTACATTTGATTTGTCTTGTATCAGCAGTTATATTTGCCATATCCTTCAATAATCTTTAGCGCCTGTGCCTCATCTTCATTTCTCTTGAGACAAATTTACACAGCAGCTAGTTTAGTAATTTTAAACTCATTATTTTTTATCTTTATTCATGAGTTTACTTCCTGCTATTGATTTTTTTTTCTTGTTGCAATTGTATAAGCCTCTCCAGTTTCTCTCAACATACCAGCTATCTCTTTCTATACATGCTGTAATTTCCTTTCTTCACACATTGTTCCCATTTGGCTTACTGTCATATCTTTCCACTTGGCAGCAAACAAGAATGCTCAACTATCCAGACTGAATAAATCATATTCTTCATTATGCACATCATGCTATTGATATTCATTTCTTATATACGTTTTGAAATAATTGCTCTTGTAATTTATACTGCAGGCTCCTAGGAGGAAGAAACCTCCCTTTGGAATTTCAGTATTTAATTTGAAATAATGCAAATCAGAACCCATGAGGGGATGGGAATGCTGAACATACGTCAGCTGTAGAAGCATTGCATGATTTAAGCAAATAATTTTGTAAATATTTTTGAAAGGACCTAAAATTTTTTTGTATTGCTATTTCTGTACTTCTGTATATGTTTATGTGTATGTTTGAATATATATTTCTATGCACCTGTACCTAGCCAAAAAAAAAAAAAGAAGTTACCTACTTACTGCAGCAATTTCTTTCAGAATAGTAGCCCCTATGTGTTCCAGCTACAGAGAGTTCTCACCATTCAGCTTTGTGCTTACCCAGTATCTGCCTTGGGCTTGGCAGTGTATCTCCAACACACAATATGCCCCAACCAAAGCTGCAGACTTTAACTCTGCTCAGTTCTCATCCCTGTTAACTCTAAACGTGCATTAAACTCATGCATGCAAGAGGGTCTGGGTTCATGGGGAAAGGGTGTTGTGCTTTGAGCCCACGCAGCAATGAAGCAACCACACTGTTTGCTCATTCCTAGCCCAGTCTGGTGGAATGGGGAGGAGAAAATACAACAAAGGTCTTGAGGGTCATGATACAAGATATGGAGGGCTTACTAACCAATTACAGTCATGGGCAAAAGACAGAGTCGACTTGGGGCAACAAAACCAATTTAATTCAAACAAAATAACCTTCAATTCACCAACTGATTCAGAGTAGGATAGTGATAAATATAAACAGATCTTAAATAAACACAATTTCCCCCAACATCTCCCTTCTTCCTGGGTGCAGCTCTGCTACCTCATCCCCTACAGTGGCACACCAGGGCAGGGAACAGGGATTGCATGTGTCTCAATACATCCTGTGTTGTTTCTGTTGCTCCTTCCTCCTCGGGGGGAAAGCTCCTCAAAGTCCTCCCCTACAACAACATGGCATCCCTACCATGGGAGACAGTACCCCACAAACTTCTCTAACTGGCATGAGCCCCTTCTGTGGCCTGCAGTGCTCCCAGCTATGAACATCTCCAGTGCAGGACTTCCTCAGAGTTATGGCCTTCAGGATCAATCCCTTGCTCCAGCATGCAACCGCCTCCATGGACTGTGGATTCTTCCCCACCTTTCATCTCTAAAGGCTGCAAAGGCTCAGCCTGCTGTCACACTACAGTCTGAAGAGGAAAAGCTGCTCCAGTATGCCTCAGCTCATCCTTCCTTCTCACTGACTGGAGTGTCCCATGATTGTCTCTCATCCTATGCCTCTCCAAAGAAAAAGAGCACCTGAAACAAAAGACATTGCTCAGCAGTTTTTCCCTTTTAAATTTGTTATCACAGAGGCACTGATTGGCTTGGCCTTGGCTAGAAGTGGGTCCAACTTGGAGATAAGGAAGCTTCTCAAAGCCCTACCAGTAGCCCCCTCCTCTGCTACAAAAACTCCCTAGGCACAAACCCAACACACCAAGTAGCAGCCATGTATGGTAGCTACGGAAATGTTGTTAGGACATGCAAGCACAGGGCACTGGTTACCTCAGCATCTCCAGCTCTGATAAGGTTGGCTTCTCGGCAGATGTGTGTGTGTGTAGCCAGGAGGCTGAATCAGTGGAGTTTCTATATATGATGGGCTTGGTCTACAGTGTCTTATCAGTGTGTCACAGTATCACCAAGGTTGGAAGAGACCTCAAAGATCATCGAGTCCAACCTGTCACTACAGACCTCATGACTAGACCATGGCACCAAGTGCCATGTCCAATCCCCTCTTGAACCCCTCCAGGGTTGGTGACTCCACCACCTCCTTGGGCAGCCCATTCCAATGGCGAATGACTCTCTCAGTGAAGAACTTTCTCCTCACCTCAGGCCTAAACCCCCCGGGGTGCAGCTTGTGACTGTGTCCTCTCGTTCTGGTGCTCATTGCCTGAGAGAAGAGACCAACTCCCTCCTGGCTACTTTCGGTGGCAGAGATGATTGGAATCAATACAGCTGACCAATATGATCGAGTATCGATCCTTTATTGTTCCAGTATTGCGGACCTATGGTGCAGGCCTAAGGTGAGAGTATAGCACGGTAAAGTAAAGCATGGAAGGAGAAGGGATAGGACAGGCAGAAGTGCCTAGCAAGGGAACTTCCACGACTTATATAAACTCAGAGTGCCTTGTTGGCATGGACTCATTGGTTCCCTATGAGTGACCACACATCACACTATTATAGATTATTGGTCCAACTACTGATGACACGTGAGGTTTGTTGATGCAGGTGCAGGTGCACATTGTCCCAAGATAACTCGCTGTGCCTTGCTTTAGTTACAGTGCTGCAAGACAGCACTGTCTGGTACACTGCTAGCTGGCTCTGCACTTATGCTGAGCATGGCCTACCACCATGTCAGGCTCTAGGCCTGCACTGCCAGATTGCCCACACTGCTCGTTGCTGGCATTGCCACAGGCTACAACCCCCTTCAGGTAGTTGTAGACAGCAATGAGGTCTAAGCTGGTTATCTGGTATGGCGTTTGTCTGGGTTATTCTTGAGTGTGTGGGCCCAAGGTTTTCCAGTGACATTCCCAGTCCTGCTGCTTCTCAAATTTGACTTTGCTCCCAAGGTCTGCTTAAGTAACTTTGAGAGTACTTATAGAGACTATGTAACAGGACAGCGTTTGTGGACTAGGGTATTACAGCAGAATATGAAAGGGGGCTTCGAACAGCTGAATTGGAAACCATTTGGCAACAAATATTTTGGCTCAAAATCCATTTTTAATTTAAAATATGCTGCAGCCAGCATGAGATGCAGAGGCTGTACTCCCAGAAAATGTAAGGAAGCAGATTCACAGCCCTTTACGGTAGGTATACACCAGCCATCAATTCTGTTCATTTAGAAATCTCTAAGCCAGAAATAGAAACAGAAATCCCGAGATACACTCAGCCATTTAGTTAGCAAGTTACAAAGGATATTAGAAAAGTTCACTGAATATATACTCTTAACACTGAAAGAAAATTTATTTGTGTTTAGATCTAAGACAATTAAATAGATTGTTAATTTCCACACACCCTCCATGAAGTGGCACATGATATTTTTAAATGTACCTGCCTTGCTCTTACCAGTCTCTCCAAATAAGAGGAGTTTAAGGCAAGCCACTTGCAATGCAATATGCAGTATATTGTAGTTTCAAAGGCTTCTTTTGGCTTAAGACATACTCCTGAGAATTTTCACTTGACAGAACTGAATCTATTGAAATGTATTATGGATGATGTTCTGAGTTGTGAGAGAGCAGCAGAACATCACAAAAGAACTAAAAAGTGCATTTGACAGGACTATGAAATAAAACCCAAATTATACAACAAACATGAAGCTTCAGGCTCCAGAAAATATTTGAAAGGGCTAAAGAAAATGGTACAAAGGCGGCAGTCAATTCCAAGCTGTTCCAGGCTTCAAAGATCAAAAGTTCAAGGAGTATGTGAAGTGGGAGGGATCATAACATCATTTATACAGAGCAAGTAATGGTACTCAAGCATGGACAGAAAGTTTCAAAGCTTATAGGGTTAATAGTGTTCCTGTCTTCAAGTATTTTGATACCTGTACACACATCTGGGCATTTTCAGATGCTTTGGAAAATAGTTGAAAGATTGAATGCTTACAGGTGCACATCTTAAATCAAAATCTCCCTTTTCATTTGTGGAGATGAAGCAAGTAGGTGAAAAAATTTTTATATATTCACTTAGGGAAAATTTGCAATAGCAGGAAACAGTCACATAAAATTTGTGCCCACAGCAAAGGTGACACTGGTTAAATATAACTGCAAATAAGGTGGATTTTTTTTTTTTTTCAGTTACAATTGCAATATTTGAAAATCTGGTATAAATGAGGAACCATACTGACAGAGACACTCTCAAGATTAATTCTCAGAAATAATAGAGTATTATTGCACATGGGAATAGTAAAAAAAAGTCCATCTCAGAAACTATACAGTTGAATCATTTGTGTTACCATAAGGCTACATGGAGAAATTTGTATCAGAATTTTTCATGGGAAGAATTGCGTCTTCTGGCAGTTTAGGCTGAGTGCTTCCTTTTACTGACATATAAGTTACACCTCTGGTGTCCCAAGTGTCCAACCCAGTAAGGTGGACACAGGAAACAGCATATTTCTATCCATAAATCTTGCACCCTCTAAATCCATCTGCAAAGTCATGCTCTTCCTCTTTCTTCCCTCCCTGCTCCCGTGGGAGATGCTCCCTATTGGGTAATGGTGGGGGAGTATCTCTAGACCTCTTAAGGCCTGGCTAGGCCTAATGCCAGGAGGAGAAGGGGTGGATGTGGGGCAGTCTCAGACCTGGCCAGCCTGAGACTAGCCTAGTGGGGGGAGGGGGTAAGAAAGAGCCCTGTGGGTTTTGGGTAGACCCTCAGGTTGGGAGAAGGGAAGTTTTGGGGGCCTTTTGGTGTGCTGTAAGGGACTCTCTATGATTTACAATTTCTGTAAAACACCAATTGCTTTTCCATTCAAAGTTTTCATCACTTTCCAATCCATATGTGTCATTCTTTTGTCACTCTTGGGGCAATAGAGGGTCCAGCTGAACCCAAACCAGGACACATCTGTACTTGTCAGGCATGTCCTAGAACTTGTTACATCTGATCATGGTCTACTACCCAATGGGCAGAACTGTTGCAGAGGATTCTGTGATTTCAACATGTGACATATCAAGTTCCAGACATCTTAAACTGAATGATCTGTTGGAAAGTAACGTCAATACAGAAAAATCTACCTGAACACAAAAATCAAGATCAGAAGTGCAAAAGACAAAATTTATTTTGAATGCAAAATACTAACAGTATGACAGGAATTCCAGGCTATTAAAGTTTTAGAAGCCTGGAGGTACAGACTGTATGCATAAGGTCAGATGCAAAGAGGCAGTGACTTGGGAAACTGTGCTTTATCTATCTTATACAAACTTGGGAATATGATTTTATGGGAAGCTTGAAGCCATTACAGTGTTTTCTGGTAAAACAAATGAATGAACAAACTAAAACCCAACCAACCAACAAAAATTTGGAGGGGAGAGGTGACAGAAACTGTCTTAAAGCAAACCAAATTCAAGTAGAACTGTACACAGATCTGCTAGAGGATTACAGAGTGATAGAAAATGCATTAAAGTCTGAAGTGCTCTTAGAAGACCAACAAAAATGTGTTGAGCCCTACTAAAATAGTTTAATGTTTTCCTCTGGCCTCCATAAAAGAAAATTTAGGGTGAGAAGAGTTTCTGTTTCTAAAAAAGAAAGGAAACACTAGGAATTTATGTACTGGCCCTCTGAGAGTAAAATAGCAAAGAACAAAGTGTATAGCCCAAGACAGTTAAATTGAAGTTCTGAGCAGAAGGCATGTTTGTACTGTGATAGTGAAAATTCATTGGAAGGGTAACTGATAATGGAGTGGTGACAAAAACAAGTTTCATCAATTATCAGATGGCTTTTAGTTACCAATTGCAAGCTGAGACAGATTTCACCCTGTACGTGCTTCTTTTCTGCTCTGGTCCAGCACACAGAGAAAGTTTAAACACTTCCATACAATTTTTCTTCAGGATGAAGTAGATGAGCTGTGTTCACACAACTCTAAAAATGGGAGAGATGATTTAAGAAACCCTTTTTTGCTGCTTCCCTGTGATTAGTGATTACTCCTTGCCTGCTAAGTGCTGTACTTGTCCTCTATCTTATGAATACAGCACACTCAAACAGCAACCATGAACACGCATGCCAGCATGGATCAAATATGTAATATCAGCATGTAATTTTGCCTACAGCTATAGCTGCAGAGACACTTGGATCTTGCCTTGCTCTCCAGAAGCTAGAACAATTACAGCTGCACTGATTATCTCCTTCATTGGATACCTTAGCCAAGCTACACTAATGTAACACATTGGCAGGGATCAGACAGCTGTGAAAATGTGACATTGCCTGGGTTCAAACAATTCTGCAATAATTATACAGGGAGTTCTAATTTTAAAAAATGATAGGAAATGAAGAGGTTCCATGATCTGTGCAACCATTTCAACTCTGTATGCAGCATGTAAGCTGAAATATCACCTCACCAAGGCTAGAGTCACTGAGGAGCAGCTAAAACTCAAGAGTCACAGAAAAATGCAGTAAAAGAAATTGTATCTAGCCGTATATCCACCTACAAAATTCAGTTTGTTTTAACTTTAGACGTTCAAAAGCTCCTTAAGACCAAGGTAAAACAATGTACTAGGATGATATTAGTCCCTGGTATTCATCTGCATTCAGCATTAACCTGCTGTCTAGTCTGTCTCTGCTCAAGACAGTTGAGAGCCAAGGGACAACTCAATGCAGAAAGTTGATATTACAAGACACAGGTCCTGATGATGGTGGCTGGTGATAGTGTGCTCTTTGGGCCCATTTAGGCATTTAAAACTCCTTATGTGAACATAAGCATGGCATTTCCTTTATGGAGTATATATGTTTAGGTTGTATAGGGGACAACGTGTTAATATGTGTAGAAGAGCAGAGATACAACGACACTGTCTTGAGAGAATGTATGAAGAAATACATAAGTTCTTGAAATAGAAAAGACAAACAAACAAAAACCAAACAAAAATAAAAATCTGTGATGACAAAACCAGTAAGACCTTAGAATATGGAAGCATGTATAATCTTAAAAATCCAAAAGAACCTACATCAGTGTAACTTGTGCCATGATGAAAAATAGCAGCTAGGCATACAGAAAGGAAAAGAGGGAGAAAAAGTTTTTTATTGGGCTGTGTCAAAAATCCACCCAGTCTTCATAAAGGATCAGTGTTAAAAATACCATGGAGGTTGAAAATAGCAGAATATCCTTATAGGAATAAGTGTCCTACTTTTCAGAGAGTGACCTGCAGGATGAATTACTAAAATCTTAGCATAGGAACCTAAAGATTAGAAAGACAATGCAGATAAAAGTGAGTATGTACTGGACTAAGGATCTTAAAATACATGACTGAGGAAAGTCATAGAATAAATCACAATCCATTTAGTAAGTTTTTGATGTCAAAGGACAGCAACAACAAGTATAATATCTATAATGTAGTGCTATATTTAAAGAGAGATGACAGATACAGCAAATTAAGCGAATGTAACTCTCTTCCAGCATTTTTATTCCCTTTTGAAATGGAATTCAGAGTTAGTTTGGCCCACTTTAAAAGATCCAGTGAAGGCTGCAGCACCATGTACAAGGCAGGACATTAAAACAAAAAAAAAAGACAAATCTGATTCAAACCAAATTAATTTCATTTTGTGAATGCATAGTTAGAGTCATTCCACAGCTGCAGTTCCAAACCTTGCACATTATAGTCCGAGGTGTGTTTTTATTTTCCTTCTAGGATGAGCCAACTTAGTCAGCTAATACTCATCCTTGTTCTCTCCTTCAGCTGGATCTTCCAGAGCCTGTGGAGTTTGTATCTGGAAAAGCTTGCCTAACCCACTTATGCTGCTTTTCAAGGGACAGTGCTGACTTCACTGTCTCAACGGTGTCTATGTTTCTATCAGAAAACCCAAACTATTTCCTAGAGCCTGGCAGGAGTTTGAAGAGACTCATAAATTCCTAACTATTGTGTTAAGGAAGGAGAGCCTTGCACTTTTAACCTGAAAAAAAATCACTGATTATAACCATCTGATGAGTAAATCCAAAATTAAGAAGTTATATTATGTCTTCTTAGCAAGAATTCTAGGGGAAGATTAAAGCATTTCTTGAGAGAAAATTGCAATGTGTAATTGCTGTGCCCTGCCCTGTCCTAGGAAGCACTATACTAGGTTATGCAGTATCGCATATATACTTAATCTAGTCACAGAAATGTGAAACTGAATAGAAAGCATGCATGAAGAGCTTCCTGACAGATACATTGAAACATTCTGGAGTAAGCACGGAAAGCACGCATGTTACCAGTTGTATGTTTAGCTAAATGAATTTAAAATGCATAGAGCACCCACACAAATTTTTCCAAGATGCTGGGGCACCGTATGATTATTCATTTATTCTTCTTTAAGTGGAGCTAAATTCCCAGAAAGCAAATGTGTGAGATCTTGCTAGAGACAGCTTTAGTGTTCTTTCCACTCCCTCCCTTCATGTGTTCCAGGATACACTCTCACAACAGAGCCTTTTCTGAAAAGCTGTAGTAACCACTTTGCTGAGTGATGAAGGAAATCACTATCGTTTTCAAGACTGGACTAATTTATAATCAAGGATAAAATCCTGTCTGACACTCCCAAGGACCAAGAAGATCATAGCTGATACACATGGCAGTTCACTAAAATCTCTGGTAGCTATATGACACAACTCAACCACTGCAAAAAACAGTAACAGCAGAGTTTGAAAGTTCAGTTATTCAAGTGGGTTGTCATGGTGGGCCCATGACAACCTCATGAGGTTCAACAAGACCAAGTGCAAGGACCTGCATCTGGGTCAGGGCAATCCCAAGCACCGATATAGGCTGGGCAGTGACTGGCTTGAGAGCAGACCTAAAGAAAAGGACTTTTGGGTGCTGGTGGATGAGAAGCTCAACATGAGCCATCAGTGTGCACTTGCAGCTCACAGAGCAAATCACATCCTGGGCTGCATCAAGAGAAGCATAGCCAGCAGGTCAAGGGACGTGATTCTCCCACTCTGCGCTGGTGAGATCCCCATCTGAAGCACTGTGTCCAGTTCTGGAGCCCCTATTACAGGAAGGATCTGGAGGTGCTGGAACATGTCCAGAGAAGAGGCTTGAAGATGATCAAAGGGCTGAAGCACCTCTCCTATGAAGACAGACTGAGGGAGTTGGGGCTATTCAGTCTGGAGAAGAGAAGGCTCTGAGGAGACCTTATTGTGGCCTTCCAGTATCTGAAGGGGGCTACAAGAATGCTGGTGAGGGACTTTTTAAGGTGTCAGGTAGTGATAGAACTAGGGGGAATGGAAAAATACTAGAAATGGCTAGCTTCAGATTGGGTGTTAGAAAGAAGTTCTTCACCATGAAGGTGATGGGATCCTGGAACAGATTGCCCAGGGAGGTGGTGGAAGCCCCATATGTGAAGGTTATTAAGGCCAGGCTGGATGTGGCTCTGAGTAACCTGATCTAGTGTGAGGGGTCCTTGCCCATGGCAGTGGGTTTGGAACTAGATGATCCTTGAGGTCCCTTCCAACCCTAATAATTCTATGATTCTAAGTTGTTCCTTGTATTAAAATCAACTGAACTGACACAGACCTTGAAATCTAGGTCTTAAAATCTTATTACAAAGAACTGAACTTTCCAGAGTCTGTTACTGTAAGTTCGATTGAAAATCATAGAATCATAAAATAATTTGGGTTGGAAGGGATCTCCAAAGGTCATCTAGTCTGATGCCCCTGCAGTAAGCAGGGACATCCTCCAATAGGTTGCTCAGAGCCTTGTCCAGCCTGACCTAGAAGATCTCCGGGGATGGGGCCTCAGCTACGTCCCTGGGCAACCTATTCCTGTGCTCCACCACCCTCATGGTAAAGAACTTGTTCCTAACAACCAATCCAAATCTATTCTTCTCTAATTTTAAAACCATTGCCCCTTGTCCTGTCACTACAGGCCTTTGTAAACAGTCCTTCTCCAGCCTTCTTGCAGGCCCCATTCAGGTACTGGAAAACCCCTTTTGGTCTCCACAGAGCCTTCTCTTCTCCAGGCTGAAGCCCAGATCCCTCAGCCTGTCCTTGCAGAAGAGGTGTTCCATCCCTCTTTGTGGCCCTCCTCCATTAGGCCCATGTCCTTTCTCTGTTGAGGGATCCAGAGATGGACACAGTACTCCAGGTGAGGTCTTATCAGAACAGAATAAAGTGGAAGTATCACCTCTCTTGACCTATAGCAAAAGAGGAGTAGGGTTTTTTTTGGCACGTTCAGATTATAATCAGAATTGCAGACACATGCAAATAACATATCAGTTATACTTACTAACCAATTCCAACTTGACAAGGACAAAGATATGTAACAGGTATTTAAGATGAATTATTTTGTCAAGCTGTAATCAAAACTCAATTGCAAATATGTCTTCTAAATTGTTGGGGTTTAGAAAAAAACAGTTTCTAGCTCTAAGATGCTAACACAGCACAGCTGAGAAACAGTTCTTTCAGAAAAAAACACCCAAAACAAACAAACAAAACCCCATACCACAGAGCAAGCATCTGCAGGTCTAAGGTGAAGAAATCCAGTTAATTATTTTGAGCACCACTGCTAGAGGCCTGTTTGTAGTACTAGTAATCTTTTAAGGTCAATTTAAGGTTTCATATGAAACCAAAGTAAACTTTTCAAAATTATGCCAATGTCTTAAGACAGTTAAGTGCTGCCAAGACTTTCAGATATAGATACCTTGTATAAACAGGCTATTGTACACAGTGTGATCACAAAGACCACTTATAGACAAAATTGCTGAGATCTGACCTTTGAAAAACCCAGAGGTGTTAAACTGACTCACAGCATAATTTTTAACCACCCAGGGACCTTGCTTTGCACCTCTTTGTATGATACAGAATAGTGAAACAGAATTTGTAGATTCAAGGTTAGCAAAATATGGCTAGATGAGTAACATATGACGAGGAAATTATTCTAGAGGGAAATGCTAGAGGAAAAACCTTATATATCTTTAGAGATGAGTAATGTTATTTCTGTTTTAATCTTATAAAACTGTGGGACACTCATAGCTTAACACAATGAAAGCTTGCCATCCATATCCATCATAATAAAACCTTGATGTGACAGAGCTAAAGAAATTATGACATTAATGTTATTTTTAATGCTGCCAAGCTGAATCTGATATCATTGTGCAGGAGCAAAGGAGAATGACATACCAAAATACAACCTTCTCAGAAAGCTGCAAAGTAGATCAGGGATCTCAGAAGCTGAGACACATCCAACCAATTTCAAGCCCAGGAAACATAAAGGATGCAAACAAATGCCAATAACACTGGATTATAAAAATAATGGACTACACTATATAAAAAAATGCTTCCTATAAGTGTTGCAGCCACTGCTGAACATGTGCAAAGTGCATAATTCTTTAACTGACCAATTGCATGCTGCATTGCAAAACATTGCATGTTTCATTGCAAAACAATAACACTTTATGTGTGTTAGGAGCATAATCCTCACATTGGCACCCTTTGATTGGAACATGCTGCAGAAGCCACCTCCTTGACATGCTGACAGCTCTCATTGGGAAAAGATTTTAGCTTTATATATGTGGCTGAGTTTCACTGGTTAAGGGATTTATAACAAAGAGTATAAAAGACAGCAATGCTGGGCAACAGTTATTGGTGGTTAGGGACTTAAGTAGGAACAGCTTTGTTTAGGGCTGCTAGGGACTTCTGCTTCTGTTAGTTCATGACTTCTGCCTAAGGCTTTGATGTAGGGATGCTGCTAGGGATATGCTCGGGAATTCTGTTAGCTGCTTTGTCTGTTAAGGGCTTCCAGGGCTGCTTCTGTAAGTGGGACTCTGAGACTGTAATGCTGGGGATTCTACAACACAGCAGTAAGGAACTTCTGGGATGAATTCTTAGATTCTCTGCTCTCTGCATTTCTGGAATCTCGTTGCTATATGGCAATGGGGTTTGTGTCTTCATTTGTCAGCCAATGGCACCTTGTTATAAGGGGTCTACAACTACGTTCAGCTCCCCTTGACCAGGGGAGTGATAATAAGCAGTGGAAAACAAGAAATTTACCATCACATTAAGAACTGAAGGAAAGAATAATCCAAAGAAAGATTATTTCATCTCATAATGAAATATTTTCAATTTACAGGGAAAAAAATCCCATGTCTTTTATGTTCCAGGTCATTTGATGCTCTTTTCAATAAGGGTTTACGAAAAAAGCCTTCCCTGCTCAGTACGCTTGTCTGACTATGCGTGCCTGAGGTTTTCATGCAACGTGCTGTGTCTATAGATATACAGTAGCCAGTATGCATGAAGATAGCTAATGAGTGGAATATTAATGTATAACAACATTTGCTGTAATCACAGCAAACTTTTGCTGATTGTACACTTCAAAGAGCTTCCTGTCTGCACCTACTGAATCTACCCATTCACATTCACATCAGTATTAGGCTTAGGACCGAAGCTTTATTTAACTCCTTGCTTTTTTTGTTTTCAAGCTCTTATTTCTGACACTCTCCTAAAGGTCAAGTTAATTTTCTCTCTGAATCCACCACTGGGAATCTTCTCCAGTCAATATGGTTTTATTTTTGAGCAACCTTAAATGAAAAATCTAGCAAAATGTCCAGATAAGGAAATGGAATGAAAATTAGTAAATAAACCTGTCAGAATTAATATGAGAGCACTCTACTAAATTGTCCACCACTGAAGAACACATATTGTTTAAATTATTTCACACCTTTTAATCTCACTGGTAACAGCTTTTGGAAAACCCTTTTTTCTTGCCAGCACATCCCAAACATTAACTAAACCTTGGGATTATATCTCTGTTTATTACTAAAATTGCCTGTTACTTCCTAGGGTAAGATTTTGTTTACAGTAAACTGTAATTTGGAAAAACACCTATGCAGATGGAATTTCTCTTTGCCCGAGGCTCTCCATTTTGTTTGTACTTCTTTTTAATGCTATCCAGAACAGTTTCTTAATTTGTAATATAGTAGCTGCACAAAAAAAAATAGTTTTATCTTTGCAAAGTCATCTCTGAGCGACTTACTTCCGAAAAGCTCTTGCAAAGCCCACCTTTAATCTTCTGTGGATTCACAGTATTTTTCTTAGACAGCTGTCTGAAAACTTGCCTGTAGTCAATGCTTTTGAAGTCTTTCAAGTGGGCAGGGGAAAGAGAATGGCTCTTGTCCAACCTCCTGCTCAAAACAGGGTTAGCACTGAGGTCAGATCATATTGAAGCCCTTGGTAAGGAGAAGTGTTGAAATCAGGTTCAGAGCAGGAAAATTAAACAGGAGACCTCCATGGCAGCTTGAAAAGCTTCTTAGTTCTTAGTGTCCTCCAAAAGTGTCACTGTTATTTACCTAGATGGTATCTCTGCTTCTATGGTTTGCTGGTATTGTATCTCCTCCCACAAAAAGTGTTTGTAAAAGAACCACAGAATCAAAGCATTAGTTGCAGTTACAAGGGCTTGAACACATCCCTGCCCCTTTCAGGGTACAGTACTCAAATCCCACTCTGAAAAGGGAAAAAAATGAATTTTTTCAGTTTTCTAAGCCTTAGATACAGATCATCCTTCCAGTTCTCAGATTTTGCAGCATACCAGAATGACAGGAATTTTAATATGAGATTGACTTAAAAATCTGTTTAAATAAAATATTTTCTTTCCATTTCAGGCTAATATTTTTAGGAATTTTATTATTATTATTAATCTTTTTTTTTTTCTTTTCTTTGTATATAAGATTAAATTTAAGGATAATTCCTCTCAGATACCATAGACAGAAGTTTCATTTAGAGGAATTCTGAATTGAAATAATTTAGTATTTCACAGAGAAAATGTTTCAGTTAGAAAAGTAGAAAAGTATTTACTTTTACATCTTCAAAGCAAACACTACCTAATGGTGGGCATCAAACCTGCACAAATTTCTATACATATTTGGTTCCCCCAAAATGCCAACATGAGTCATCTGTTTTTCACACTTGCATAGCTACAGAATACAAAGAATTTCTTATGATGCCTTTACCTTCACAACATCCTTGCAAGGGGTTTAGTTATTGCTTCATAATAGAATCTGAACTGAAGCATAAGAGAGTAAGATACTAAGTAGAGTCCAACAGGGAAAGCTAGTACCTGATCTTTCAGAATACCTAGGATTTTTAATTATTATTTTTTTAAATAACTGTATGTATGTGTTTCCATTTATTTTCATTACCATTGAATGCATTCAGCACTTTTGCAAATCACACTCCATGGATTCAAAGCCAAATCAACTGCAAAAAATCTTATTTTAAATGAGTTGGTCAGCATCACACAGAAATGTGATGGCAGAGTGATATTGTGGTAGACATAAGCAATTATTTTAAAATAGTCATAGATGGTGGCATTGAACTGTCTTAAAGAAGATAATTTCTCTTCTTGTCCTATTTTTCTTTATTGTGTTTACCACATCTGTGATGTTTCAATATTCCCTGAGGCAGAGTGTTCCAAACAGCAGTTGCCCTCTGACATATCCTTGCCTGTACCCAGAGAGGTTTGCATCATATACCGAATAAGTAGTGTCTTATGGAGAAGAACCTTGTGATAAAGTAGTTAAAGAGTGCTTCACTGTATTCTTAAACTCTGAGAGATTTACTTCATAACTTTAGGAACAAACTCCTGAAGTAGATTTCTCTGTGTGCACCTCTGTGTGTGCTTATACACCTGTGCACCATGGATGTCCTCTTCTTCCAGTTATTTCCATTCTTTTTAAGTATTTCCCAGTAACTTCTTGTGACAGAATATAATAAACTGTGTATTATCTCCCCCATGAGGAAAGAGCACAGCTTTTAGGGATGCATGCATTTTTTTCATTCCTGTGCACTTAAGTTCCAGATCCTTTTCATGCTTTCATTATTTTTGCACAGATAAGCATAACAAGAAATCAGGCCACATATATGCAGGCCAGTCTAAGTCAGTATGGGACACTGAATATGCAGATTTTGTCCCATATTTCATAATCATTTGGCAAACAACACAAGTTTTGATAGTTCAGAAAATTTAAACAGAAAGGCCTTATACTATGAAAATGTCTATCAGGATAAAATAATAACCTCTCTATGCTCAATTTTGTGCATGAATGAAATGCCTCCAGAGGTGTTGACAGATACTGATGTGCTTGGGGTAAGGTGTAGGTGGTAGTTAATCTCTACCTTAATGGATATCATCTGTCCACTGGTTATCAAGAAGGAAGTGTTTGATTTGGTTTGGTTTTGCTTTGGTTTTGTTATTCACAAGTGGACAGATTGTTCCAGGCTATCATTATTAACTAGTATTAATTCAATCTTATATGACGTCAAATGTTACCTCCTAAGGATTAATTCCATCCTTGAATATATTGCTTGTCTACAGTCATGTGTTCCCTATAGGAAGATAGATTCTACCTAAATGCAGGTTTTCTTGGTGTCTAGCAGTGCTCTCTATGCTTCACATCACTGAAATAAAAATCTCTTAGCTGCCATTATGAGGCGAATGTTTATAGCTCCTTGTTATCTAAGGGCTTCTAGTATTCTCAGCTCTATTTGCCTGTTTTATTTCTTTGTTTATAGCACCAGAAACCTTCAAAACTCTCAACACCATAGAGCTTAAGAAAAGTTCATTTCTGACAGCCACAGATGACAAGAAAAAGTAAGCTTGGAAAATATAAATGAAATGAAAGGGGGAAATGGTACTATGCAAAAATAAAAGCAGGTCTTAGGAGATTCATTTTCGTGTTATGAGTCAGATATCAAAATTCTCAAGGAAGCTTTTTTTTTCCCCTGAAAATATACGCAGTTTAAGAAATGTTTGTTTTAATTACCCATGTGAGAAACATAGAGGAAAGAAAGTATTGCTTTGGATATAGCAATTAGGGCAAGAATAGTGTCAGATTTTGTATTTTCGTCTTTCATCCTGCTTTTCATTGTTGAATTTTGATTCTCATTTAAAAAGTAAACAGCAATTTCCTTCAAAGTGCAGCAAGGGACAAAAAAGAAGCACCATTTTAATCCTTTATGTAGGTTATAGTCTTTTTTATCAACTTAAGAATTGATAATGTGATGGGGGTCTATCTCATTCCGAATCCCATGAGTAATAATGAGCAGATTCTTCTTTTTAATAGGACACGTGCATTGCGACAGTCCAAGAGATTAATTAGGAAGTGTGTTTTGAAATGTTTCTACACACTCTCTGCTGATGCCTTACCAGTATTTTCTGCTGCTTTGTTTGTCCTTACTAATTTTTTTTCTGAATGAGTAAAATGATTGCTTTAATAAATGACTGCAAAGTAGACATTACGATTTTACAAACTCATATGAAAAATTAGTAAGTATCAATGTCCATAAATATTTTTCATTTCTCTGTATTGACTGCCACAGGCTGTTTGCATAACTCCTATGCTATGTTATTCCACCTCCTTAGCACAAATGTAAAGCTTCCAAGCTTGAGCCATAGTAATATTGTGAGAAGAAAATCAAATTCTGGCCACTTTCATCAATACAAGGATATTTAAGGAAGGGATCCAACAGAAAATTACAACTGATAAATAAATACCTTTCACATGTTTATGACTATGATAAAGATTTCCAGGTGAAATGTGTAAGTGATTGCATTAAAATACATTTTCAAAATCCACAACAGCTAATTTATTGCCTTTTTGTTGTTGTTCATTATCAACCAGAGGTAAAAAAACTTCAGAGTGCTTTCTGAATGCTTAATGGTGACTGTGTCAACTTTCAGGCATGATAATCAACATCAGAGTTTCTTTTACTTTTTCCTAAGCAAAGACATTGACACTCTCTGACAGCATATTTAATACGTAATAGTGACAATATGCTTGTGAAAAAAATATTTTAGGAAACATTTCATGCAGATAAAAATCAGAGGAGGTTATCATCATCAAGGTGAAACACTTACATACCCCTCAAAACAAAGCTCAGGATTTCTCACACTAAACTCTTCTTTTTCTAATGGTAATGGCCACAAACTCAGTCTTACTAACAAAAGTAACTTTACCCTAGCTCACTAGCCATATCTAGAGTATTGTGTCCAGTTCTGGACTCCCCAGTTCAAGGACAGGGCTTACAAAGGCAATTAGGGGCATGGAGCACCTCTCTTACAAGAAAAGACTGGGAAACCTGAGGCTTCATAGCCTGGAGAAGACTGAGAGGAGATCTTAGCAATGTTTATTAATATCTAAAGGGCAGGTGACAACAGGATAGGGGTCAGACTATTTTCAGAGGTGCTCAGCCACAGGGAAAGGAGAAATAGACACAAACTGGAACACAGGAAGTTCCACCAAAACATAACAAAAATCATTGTTCCTTTGAGGGTGCCAGGACACTGGAACAAGCTGCCTGGAGAGGTTGCAGAGTCTGCCTCTCTGGAGACTTTCAAAACTTGTCTGGATGCATTTCTGTGTAACCTGCTTTCGGTGAGCCTGCTTTATCAGGGGTTGGACTAAACAATCTTTAGGGGTCCTTTCCAACCTTTCCAACCTAGGGGTCCTTTCATTTCTTTGAAAATCCAGAAATTTGAGTAGCTTATTTTCTAGCAAATGGAGCTCCTCCTATGTTTATCATTCAGTCCATAGAGATGAATTTTCAAAATAGCACATGGAAAATAAAGAGAAAGTAAGCTATCATACTTCTCTTAAAGTCAGCAAGAGTCAAAGAGCACTTTGGCACCTTGGGCACTTCTTTGAAAAAGTCAGTGTGAGAATCAATTGACTGGGCAGTACTGGTAATAGGCAAAGGATCTGGATTTCAAGGTTGTTGATACAGCAGGAGTCCTCACAACACTAAATTACAGTGGGTAAAATCAGGGATCATCCAGTGCAACAGCCATCCCACAAAATTAGCCTTCAGTATGATTCCCCAGAATACGAACTCTTTCACTCAGCAATCAAATGGCTAAAACTTGTAGTGCTGTTTATAGTCCCTGTGGTGGTCTTTGTGAGCCAGATTCAATTTATCAAATGGGATAAGGGTACAGAATTCTCTAGCTGATGAAAACTATTTCTGGATAATACCAGTACAGAGATATATTTATTGCTAGTTAGTCCTTTCTTTGTCTGAGGAAAGAATAAACTGAAAATGAAGTCCCAGGAACAATTACAAAGTGATTTCCAAGGAGGACTTACCCTTGCAAACTTTTGTTACAAGAAAAACTGGAAATTACTTTCTGTGCATAAGAGATACAAGCCTGCATCATCTTCTGCTTGAATTTGGACACATTGAAAACTGAGGTGGACCTACAGTTGTAAGTAGATTGCTTCTCACTTGGAACACTCTCATTGTATATGCTGGCAAACACTATGATGCATACGGAATACATAACAGTAAGCAGTAATGATGCTGGAGAGCAGCTAGAAAATAAACCTTGTACAAGGTATGAAAGTGCTTTATACAAAAAAATAAATAACACATCTGGGTGAACTTCTGCAATATAAAGAGAATAATTATGCCTGGTCTTCCTGACCCACAAAGAATTTAGTCTTTCTGTTACCTGCTTTAGCATATTAATCATAGAAATGCTGGAATATATGAAATATGTCCCTAAAGAGCCATTTTCTAGACTATTCTCATGAAAAGATAATTAGACATAGCTCTTGGAGAGATGTTCTTCCCTAATATGTACAAGCCATCAGCTTTAAAAATTGACCAGTGACAGCCCATATTTGAGGATATCTTAACTGGACATTAGCATCTACACAGGATCAAATGCTAAAGAGTATGTAGATAGGAGACTGTACTCAGAGTTCACATGAGTTTTTCTGTTGGACTGAGAAAGATCTGAATTTTCCTCAGAAACTGGAAGCAACCTAGGATTAATTAATAAAAACTGATCCTGAGATAGCTGATGGTAAAGTGCACGGAATGAGGTAAAAGAAATCAACACCAAGGAAAACTGGAAAGGAAGGTAAATATAACATAATTTAACAATAACTAGTTTAAAAAGTAAATTTATTCATATTACATGTTCCCTCTTTAACAACTGTTGAATCAAAAATAAAAGCCGAATACTACAATGAAAAAAAGACCCGTGCTGAATCATGGTATGTCACAGTTGCAATTGGTATCCTATCCTACAAATGTAAGTGTCAGCACATGTTAGCATATGTGTATATTTCTAAGGAATTCTGCTGCATAATTTGCCCCAAGGACAGTTAGTTATTACCACAGGAAAGGTTTACATTTTTCCAGCTATGGATATTAAGATATCTTTGCCTTTAATTGAGGCATTTTGATGATGAATATTTATTACTTCTAGTGTTGGTTTAATTCTTGAAAAAACATCCACATGGACAGACCTTTATGACTCTGCAGAGACTCATTGATTTCAGTGTTTTCTCCACAGACCTGTTCAGTAGATCACTATTACAAGTTCCTATCTGTGCTCAGCAGAATTTCTAAGATCACACTTACTTACTCATGAGGGCACTCAGATTTAGGCATGTACTCAAGTCCATCCAAAATCAATGTGACTTAAATGGCTTACTGACTGTGGGTAGACATTTCAATTGGGACATTGTCGGTACATCTCTTTTCTGTAGCTAGGAATATCCAATATTTATTGTGACTTGTACTACTATTTAGTTGGTTAAAAAATTCTCAGATTACATTTGACCTATTTATATTTATTCCTATTTTTACCTAAAAAAAAAAAAAAAGTTGGCAACATAAGTCTAATACAGTATTTCTGTGTTGTTTTCTGCATGACTTCAGTATGACAAAGTTTGCTGTTGCATTGATGTGCTGAACAAATTTGGTAGAAACAAATTAAAAGATGCCCCATCTATTTTCACTGTCCACTTTGAAAAAAAGCACTGTCTCTCAAATTTTCTTCAGAGAAATTTGCATGTATATGATTTTAAAAAACAATAAATCTAAATCAGAATTTTTAAAGCTCATCCAATAGTGACAGGCTCTGCTTTTAAACTAGAACAAGTGTTCTGAGAGCAACAGGATACCGGAGGCTGGAAATGCAGTACAATTTTGACTGTTAATCTGAAAGCATTTCCTTTGACTAGCTGAATACAGAATTAAAAAAAAAAAAAAAAGTTAAATATCTCATTTTTATTTTTACACTTTTGAAAAGCTTTCTAGAAAAAAAAAAAAAAAAGCACCCATAGAATATCCTTAAAATAATGTATGTGCTGCCAAAAATACAAGTTGAACGAAGATATTGGCATTTCTCTAAGGGAAGGGGAAGATACATGAACTATCACAACATTTAATTTGTGATTTATGTATTTTTAATGCAGTTGTTTTGCAGGCAGCGGATAAGGATGCTGCATAAATTTGCCAAATAGAAAGGCCTTCGTAAAGACAGGCTTAAGAAAATACGTAAGTTTTCAAAGCAAATAATTCACAAACTACTAAAAACAAAAGTGTCTGAGTTTAACAGGTTTAATTAAATTACAATGCAAAGTAAAACAATTGCCTTTTATTTACAATACATATCAGAAGCAATTATACTCCTTTATGCAATGAGATAGCTAGCTGAAGTGACTACAAAAATCTGTTGCACCAGTCATAGCACAAAAAAAGGCTAAAAACTTCCCAGTGAAATAGTTACCAGACTCTTAAAAAACTGTGTCAGTATTTCAATGTCTTTTTAACTCGTTGGAAATTGTTAGCATTTTGATTGTTTTGATAGTATGTTGGCTGCAGTACTACAGCAGCCTGATGTAGTATTTGGAATAGCTGAAATAGTTAGGGAAAAACAAACAAACAAATGACAAGGCCCGTAACTAGTTAAAGCAGATTGAAGGTTCTCACTTTCTCCTACTTGTGGTGTAACAAACTGGCATGATAGTCACATCTGAGCAAGACACAAGTGGTCTGTACAACAGACACTTACTAGCAGCCAGAAGGAACCCCCACCAGCATCTCACAATATGTTGCTGTGCAGGTATTTGCAATTGCTGCTTTCCCTTCTGCAGAACAGTAACTTTGCAAGAAAAGTGCAAAAAAATTGTTGTAACATTGGAAAAAAAAAATTAGGTTAGTAGATTCGCACTTATATATTAAGACAGGGACCATCAATGTCTGCAAAACAAGGAACAGCATGCAGACTTTGCAAAGGACACCATTCACATGATTGCCCTCGTACAGTGGGAGAAGCTGTTCCTTACCGCAGGTGGTTCCCATACAGCTCCTTTACAAAACCCTGGAGCATGCAAGATGCTTAGATTGGCTGTAGGGGAAAAATGTGTGACACAGAAATGCAAGCTGAAATGTTAAGAGATGGTTGGAGTCTACAAGCACTTATACCTCTCAGGAATCATCATGATTCACAGAGTTTCTCTGGTATTGGTATGCAATTTTTATCTTCTGTGTGTTTAGAAGAAAATCAGTTTTGCTACAGTTTTGCCACTCTCAAATTTGTGGTAAACAAGTGAATGTAGGAAATCAAAAATAATCCTCCTTTAGTGACCTGAATGTGTTCTTCAACATTAACAGGTTGCTCCACTATGAATGTCACTGCAAAACAGACATTTTGTGGTAACAAAAAAATGTTGCTTGCTAGAATACTTTCTCTTCTATATATCTGTTATTCCAACTTTATTTTATTTTGGGGGCTGAAATTAGAGGGTTCATTGCTGTTCAGAGCTTAGTGCAAATGGAGCAGCCCTCCTATACTGTAAACATAGGTTGCTTGGCAACTGCTTTTAAAAAGTGTTATTTGCTTCAAAGAGACAACCTGTTATTTCTTGCCTTTTAAAACAAAAACATAAAAGAATAAAATAAAATAAAAAAGGGAATAAGGAAAAAAAAAACAAAGAAGGTAATTACTTCACCAGCTGATAGTGTAAATGGATTCTTTACAAGCACACAGTGGTGATATGCAAGGTCTTCCTTGTTACCAGAATATCATTTCCAACAGAGAACCTGCAGCAAATACGTAGTTTTCTACAAGAAATGCAGTCAAGTGTAAAGGACATCTCATACCAGCTCAGAAAAATAAATTATATGCAAGCAAGGTATCTTAAGGGGGGGATTTTAGAGAACAAGATCAAACAGCTCAAAATTTTACTTTCTAAAAGTGCTTACCAGCAGCTTCTTCAGGAAAAGCTATAACTCCCCAGCTGCATACACCCACCCAGATGATTAATCCCCAGTTTAGAAGAGACTGTGAAGAGGCAGTGTGGTCAGCACCACTCAAATACCCAGGGCACACAGACCTCACAGTGCAGCTATCTCAATTCCATGTGCCTTCCATCGGGCATATGCAGGGCTCTCTACAGCAGCACTACAAGAGACAGGATCACAGAACTCCCTGAGGAGAGCACCTCCTTCCTGCAAAATTTTCACACCTTCTCATGCATGCTTTGTATCCACTCCTTGTTTACACATCTGCTTCTACACAGCAAAACCATCTCAAGCGTAAGCAGAGTAGAAAGGAATTTTTTTCTCCTTTCCTCCTAAAAGCATTGCCCTGGTGATAGCCCCAACCTTGCCACAGCAGACACAAGCAGTATGCAAGTACAGCATTTAAAGGAGCAGCATCTACCAGCTGTACATCTAATCCCAGTATCCATCCATGATGTCTGTGACAAAGCATTGTCTGACAACATCAGTAACAGTCCTAGGTTGATTGATTTAAAGTATAGTAGATGAACAATTCTGGCTTCTGGCTTCTCATTAAATAACCCAAAGATTGTAGCTACATGGGGTTTGGCATATATAGTGTTCCAGAAATACTGGAAAACTACTAAAATGCAAGCAAATTCAAAATACTTCTATTAAAATGATCTTTCTTCTCTGTTCATTTTTAGTTATCTTTAGCCTTTTCTATAAATATTAATTCCTTGGAGGTCATATAGCTTCTTACTTCAGTGAACAAATAACTGACAAGGTTATGTCCTAATTGTACTCAACATCAAGAAGAAAACTCCTAAGACAAAAAGAGATATCTTTTTAGGAATATCATTAAACTCAAGATTTATTTATTTTTTGGTAAAACTCTACTTCTTTCTGGATCTTCCTACTAAAAGCAAAATGCCGAATGCAGAACAGGACTTGGGTAATGTTACAAAGATACCTGTATAAGATTAGGGCACTTACTTGCCATAGGAAGCCTATATTCAGAATGTCACCCCTCCCAATTCAAGAATCTGAAGTGGTATCTAGGATAGCACCATGGACAGAAACAGATGTTATTACTATGGTAGTTGTTTAGTTTGGGGTTTTAACTTGCACTGTTTACAGAATTCAACTGAATGTTAAAACAAAATGCTCACTGAGTAAATGAGATTTGATGTAAAGCCTGGTAACCACGGATGGATATCAGACTCCCTTCTAACTATTTTGCTTTGTAAAAACATCTACAAAATAATAATAATCTCAGTAGGAGAAGGTGAGAGGCTGGGCCTGCAGGACGCAATATTCAGCTTTTTACATTGACAAATTTCATCCCCAAGAGGAAAAAAATGTCCCAGTACTAGAACAGTGGAGAACTTACATCGTTCCTCTAGCAGTCTAGTTAACTAGACAACTGATCAAATGAATGGATTATAAGCAGCCTTATCAGCTCATCCTAGCTAACTTTGTTAATGGCATCTAAATTCCAAACCACTTTACTCAACCTGAAATCATCAATCAAATTTAGCTCAACAAAATTAAATCAAACCTAAATTAATTTGGGGTTGACTGAAACTGCTTTTTCTTGTGCACTGTTCACTGCTTATAATTTGCTGAACCCTAGAGGAAACTGGTAAGAGCTCATCACTACCATTGATGCTTTGCACAAGGCCATCATGATTTTGACAAGTCAAAAACTAATTGTAAGTCAATGATGTCAGTGTTGCTAGCACTACTACTGCAACAGTAACTTCCCAGATATTTAGTAGGAATCCCAGTGACTCTTGGTTTGAGAAGAGTGAACTTTTTCTTGATGGCAAGACACATGGAAACACATTACTGAGTTTGAAAAGACCCTGCTATTGTGTCTGCTGCTGAAGAATTTGTGAAACTTGCATCTTAGTCCTATCCCTTGTGCTCATGCTCAATAAAATGATACCTGAAACTGACCGAAGACTAGAAAAAACAAATAAGCAATGAGTGCTCAAGACACAGATGTCACACATCCATAAGTTCCTTCATCTCCATCTGCCTCTCTTTTCCCCTTTAACAAGTGATGTCTTAAAACTGCCTTGTCTGAATTCTTCGTGGCTTAGTTTTCATGAGAGAACAAGCATTATGCTGCATCATAGCAGATAGCTTGCAGAAAATGCTGAAGGGATCATAAAGTGACTGAAATAGCACATATTTGAAGACTTGTTTGATATGCACAGTTAGGGTTGCAACTTATGACCAGAATTTGCAGTTCACAAAACACACATTTCTTTTGGAGGAAAATCTACATAGGCATCAGTCCAATTCAGACTACAGATCTTAAACATTTCAAAAGAAAGTGCTTAAAGTACACATATGTCCTCAACTAGCTTCAACTTCAAAGGAGAAGAATTGCCAGGGAAAATCATTTGTATGTTTGAGTAAATGCATTAGAAAGTTTTAAAATTGCAGAATACAGCTCTTAAATATACAAGCAAGTTGATTAAATAAGCAGCAGGTTAATACTAACAGATGACTAGAGATTAAGATTAAACAAGAATAACCTGCAGGCAGAAAAATTTCTCCATCGAAACAGCATCCCCTTTGGTTAGTTTTCTGAAAGATTAAGTTGCTTGAAACCACTACCTGGAAATCTTTGTGCATAATCTGATATATAGATATCAGACCTGAAGGGTGGTTGTAGCCAGGGGAAGTTTAGGCTCGAGGTGAGGAGAAAGTTCTTCACAGAGAGAGTCATTCATCATTGGAATGGGCTGCCCAGGGAGGTGGTGGAGTCACCATTCCTGGAGGTGTTCAAGAGGGGATTGGACATGGCATTTGGTGCCATGGTTTAATAGTCATGAGGTCTGTGGTGACAGGTTGGACTTGATGATCTTTGAGGTCTCTTCCAACCTTATTGATTCTATGATTTTATATATATATATATAAAATAGAGACATACATAGGTGCAAGTCAATGTAGAGAGGCCAAGACTCATCAATTAGACCTGTCTGAATGCTTTGCATCATCAAGTATACCAGTTGCATTGCACCAGAGAAAATCTGCATTCAAGTGATGGACCTGTATATGTTTCAAGCCCAAAGCTGAGCCACTGCAGCCCCGGTCACTTTGTATGTGGATTTATCCTGTTTTAAATACATGTAAATTTTCCATGTGAGAAAGCAATTCTAAATATAATGCCTTAAACATCTTGCAGGTTCTTTGACAATCACCAAAACAGATCCTGATTCCCAAACCACGTTTTGAGATGACATTTTAGAATAAAATTTGCTTCTGCAGATGGGAACTAAGAAGCACTCACCTCAGAAAACAGGTTATGTGAAATGTCTATTTTTGGTCTTATTCCAAAGTAAAAGAAAAAGCGTATTTTCTCATATACATTAAACCAGTTCTTAAATAAATGGCCTTAGATATTTGCCTTCACATTTTGTATAAAAAATGTCAAGAATGTCCAAGAGCACTATCAAAGAGAAATTAATGTACACCATATAATTTTACTCCAGAGGGGTAAGATTTTTCTTTATTTTGACTTGTAATTCAGAAATAATTTTCTAAAGCTCTCTCTACAGAAAAATGTTTCATTACTGCAAGAGATAAAAGTTGAGGAAGATGCATGGAATTATATAGTTGTGATTCTATACAATTTTGTCATCACCCTGTGTGGTAGTTTAGGCTGGGTGCTTTCTGCTGCTACCACACAAGACACACCTTTGGTGCCCCGGGTGTCCAGCCTAGTGGGTGAACACAGGAAGCTGTGTATTTCATTCCCATAATGTCCTGCTCCCTATAAATCCATCTACAAGGTCTCACAATTTCTCTTTCTTCCCTCGCTCCCCCTGTGGGAGATGCTCCCTATCTGGTAATGGAGGGGGACTTATCTCAAGGCCTCTCAGGCCTGGCTAGGCCTAATGCCCAGGAGAAGGGGGAAGGGCAATCTCAGATCTGGCCAGCTGAGATTAGACTAGCAGTGGAGGGGGGAAAGAAAGAGCCCTGGGGGTTTTGGGTGTACTGGGAGGCTTCTGGGTATGCTTTGGGATCTTCTTTTGTCGCTGCACTCATGGTTCTCTGTAAAACACTCACTGCTTTTTCATTTAAACTTTCTATCACTTCTGCAATCTGTTTGTCTGAGTCTTGGGGTTTTTTCTGCCCTGGTGGGAGGCAAGGGAGGATCTGCCTCAAAACCACCACACCCTGCCAGTGAGACCCAGCAGTACTATTGCTGTAAAAGGTTTTTATTGCCACTCTTAATAGTTCAGAATCTGCAATCATTGCAGACAAGTTTTCATTTGTTGGAGTGTTTTGTATGAACTTAATGATTGTGCCAGACATTAGGAAAATGTAGTGGCACATACACATCAGATGGGCAACAGAGCAGCTGGCCAGCTGCCAGGCCTCTAAACACAGCAGTTGTAAAGTTGTAAGTACATTTCAATTCAGTTTCATCTTAATCTAGAGCAATATGGAAGGGAAGTGTGTGAAGGAATGTGGTGAGAAGTAATGAAGTACTTTCCCTTCTGTGCAAGTCATAACTGACTCCAACAAAGCCAGCAAAGAGTCAACAGTGTGGTCCTAGTGCCAGCCAATCAGGTAGCAGGCACCTTAGTTCCCAGACACATTTTTCACCCACAAAACTGTCATTAACAGACATTAGAAACCATGTGTTGCGTGCACAGGTTCCTTTTTCCAAGAGCAGTTTTTATTCCAGACTGCAATTATTAGCAGATTGAGCTTGAACAAGTGGCATCTCTTTCCAAGATCTTTAATTAGAGCAAATGTGCATCTTTTCAGACTGCTCAGCCCTATTACAAATGTGTAATATAATAGGATTGCAAACCTGGTCCTTAGGACAACTGTCTTGGACTTCTTCAGAGACCTACTTGGAGGAATCCCATGGGTTAGAGTTCTAGAAGGTAGAGAGGCCAAAGATAGCTGGTTAATATTCAAGCACCACCTCTGCCAAGCTCAAGCCTGGTGCTTCCCCATGAGCAAGAAATCAAACAAGGGAGGCAAAAGACCTGCATGGATGAGCAAAGAGCTTCAAGGAAAACAAAAATGCAAGAAGGGAGTTCACAGCATGTAGAAAAAGTGACTGGCCACCTGGGAAGAATATTGACAATGTTCCTAAGCTTGTATATGCAGAGATACTACAAGGAAAGCTAAGGCCCTCTTGGAATTAAATCTGCCAAAGAATGTGAAACAAATAAACAAAACTCAAAACAAACAAACAAAACTAAAACTCAACCAACCAATAATTTAAAAACAAACAAACAAACAAAAAACAAGCAACCAAAAAATAAACCAAGAATGGCTTCTTCTTGTTCCTGCTGATGTACTTGAATACCAGGGAAAATGTGGGCCCACTGCTGAATGGCACAGGTGATCTGATGATGATGCAGAGAAGGTAGATTTTGCTTCAGTTTTTTACTGCTAAGGCCAGCCCTCAGTACCTGAAGGTATCAGAAAGTGTGAAGAAAGGAAGGTTCTCCCTTAGTAAGGGAGGACACTGGGCTGGAGATCACCTCGACAAGATGGATAGCCACAAATACATGGGCTCCTGATGGGATACACCCATGAGTGCTGAAGAAACTGGCTAAGCTCCTCTCCATCTTTTTTGAGAGTTCATGGAAAACAGGGGAGGTGTCTGCAGATTGGAGGAAAGCCAGTGTCACTCTAACCCTTCAAAAATGCGAGAAGCAGCTCTCGGGAAGCTACAGGATAGTCAGTCTCAGCACCATCCCTGGAAAGGAAATGGAACAGCTCTTTCTGGAGGTCACCTTTAAGCACATGGAGGAAAAGAAAATTATCGGTACTAGTCATCAGGAATTCACAAATAGAAAGTCAAGCTTGACTAAACTGACAGCTTTTGATCATGGTGTGACCAGCTGGGTAAATGAAGGGAGAGCAGGGGATGTCATCTACCTCAAATATGGCAAGACTTTTGATAGTATCTCCCATAACATCCTAAGAGGTAAGCTTAGGAAGCGTGAGTTAGCTGAGTAGACAGCGAGGTCGATTGAGAACTGGCTGAATGACACAGCACAGAGCATTGTGATCAACAGTGCAGAGTCTAATAGGAGACCTGTAGCTAGTGCTGTTCCCTAGTGGTCAGTACTGGATCCAGTCTCATTCAACATATTCCCCAATGACCTGGATGAAGGGACAGAGTGTACTCTCAGAAAGTTTTCTGATGATACAAAACTGGGAAGAGTAGCTGACACACCAGAAGGTTGCGCTGCCTTTCAGCAAGACCTGGACAGGGTGAACAGCTGGGCTGAGGTGACCCTCACAAAGTTCAGCAAGGGCAAGTGTAGAGTCCTACAGCTGTGAAGGAATAACCCTATGTGTCAGTACAGCTTAGAGGCTAACCTGCTGGAAAGCAACTCTGCAGAGAAAGATCTGGAACTGCTGGTGGACAACAATTTCACCATGAGCCAGCAGTGTGTTAGTCTGGGATGCAAAAAGAAGTCCATCTCTACTCTGCCCTGGTGAGATTACACCTTGAGTATTGTGTTCAGTTCTGGGCTCCACAGTTCAAGAGGGACAGGGGACTACTAGAGGGAGACTCCTTCTCTGGAGATTCAAAACCCACATGTATGTGTACCTGCATTAGCAGGAAGGTTGGACTAGATGATCTCCAGAGTTTCCTTCCAACCCTTACCATTCTGTAATTCTGTAACAGGCAACTTGATCTTCTCAGAGGGCATCTGCTTCAGGCCTCTCCAAGCAAGGAGATGGCACTTGGATAGCAGAATAGGTTCCTCTTTGTATACTAATAAAGCTGTTTGTGCAGGCAGTGCCAGGAACCTGAGTTCATGCTCAGTCTAAAAGATCTGAAAGGCTTCCTTCTCAGGTGTGTCTCAAGCTTCCTGGCTTGCTTACTCATTTCATTTTTTTAAATTTTTTTTAAATGAAGAATGAGTCAATCTCAAACCATTTCAACACAGAATCTTGCAATTGCATGTTCACTAAAGCAGAAAAAGAAAATCGGAGCAATTATGGGACTCTCTATATACCATGAGGTTTGGGTCATAATTTTAGGAGGAGGAAAATGTGTCTGGATGTAAGATTGTGAGGTTTTTCAGTCTCATAACTGATTCAACAAACAGCAAGAATAAAATTGTAAAATACCATCTTTGATAATAAAGTTATTTCAGTGTGCATTACATGTCAGCTCCAAAACATTAACATTTTTATAAAATTAGTAATTACCTGCAGCTTGCTTAGCCTTACAATCCGAGGCATATCTATTGACAAACACATTCTGCACTACTTCAGCAATTCCATTTGAGGTTTAAATAAAGAACTTGTATTTTGATACTGTTTTGAATTTGGATAACATTCAGAATTTACATTAGAGATTTTTTAGTGGAGTCCTTTCCCTGACAGTAAGCTGGCAGTTGAATTTTTTGTCTTTCCAGTAACAGCCTACAGAGAACACAGATTTGTACTTCAGGTAATAACAAGCATTATCTGTTCACAATGGGAAAATACATATATTTAAAAATATGCTTAAGTCAAGACAATGTATAAGTTATGAACTGAAGTTGATATGGTTTCAAAACACTGATAATCATTTTTTGCTGATACAAAAATATCTTGACTTGAGGGATAAATGAGGAGAAGGCTGACTGAAGCCAGAGCTAATCAGACCCTTTGACATGGAGCCAGCCCCACTTGTGTGTGTCCTGAAAACATATGCCAAAAGAAGTTGTTTCCAGCCTCCTACCCTAGTGTTCTATCAGGCCACAGAAGGATGGTGGCATAGCAGCACTGCTTTTGCCCCAGGTGGGGACTTCTAACTGATAGATCACTCTGGGTAACACCCCTGAAAGTTTCCCTTGTTACTGTCTCTTTGGTTGCCTGTTCTCTTCTGCAGTCCTTTCCAGATCAGAACCTTTCACCACTCTTCTAGCATGAAACAAGCTATGTGGATCCTCTCCAGCCTTCCCATAGCAAAGTGAACAGCAATATGTTTGAGTGAAAACATTGAGATAAGGAAAGTGTCTTTAATGGGTACTTCAAATTTAAATAAAAATTAAATACTTGGCAAGGCACAGGCTTTGGATGAACCTGAAGCATCTTTCACAGTTGCTGCTCATTTCCTATTCCTTCCTGGAACAGAAGTGGCTGACGTGCTCAGAGAAACAGAATTTCTCCCTTCTCAGATACATGTTGTAAAGCTAACTGATGGAAATGCTGTTGGGTGATACAGCTAAAGGTCTTTACTAGCTTTCTTTAACTGTCTGTTGCCTTTTAAGGATTCAAGAGCATCCTGCTTATCATTTCAAGGATTTCTCCTGTTGACAGGAACATTTACATGAGAATACAGAACAGGCACTGACTGCTATGTTGATGTGCATATAACAGCCAAATTATGCTAAATTAGGATAAATGCCACTGACATACAGGGGCATAACATAATCATGAAAGCTTCTGCACTAACAACTTTGAATGTTTACTGAAATATATTTAAAAGTAGTCTAACAGTCTGTTCAACATTAAGAGTTTTTGTTATGCTTGTACATTTAAAGAAAGGGAAATGAATATTTATTTAAACTATTATGACAGGTGAAATCTGATAAATTTTATACACAGTTCCAAAGGAGATAGGTTTGTGAGTAGGCTGAAAATTGTATTCCAGAGGTGAGGGAGTTATTTCTCACTCCGTAATCCCGCAAACAAACACACCTGTACACAGGAACACTGTGACATGAGTGAAACTTAATAAGAACAGATCAACTACTAATAAAATATTGATTTTTTTTTTAAAATACTATTTATAGTCAAGATGTTTTATGGCTGAATCTCAAACGTGTAAGACACACAGGAATGATCTGCAAATCTCATAGCAACAGACAGTTCCTGTTTCTGGCCAGACTGGAACTGGTATTTAAAGTTCAGGAAGCAGTGGAAGAAAGACTTGTCCAATATTTTTGGATGGCTATAAAAGAAACTGGAACAGTACACATACTGCATACTAGAAACTATTTGATCCAAAGGTGGTGGCTGAAATGCTTCTGAAGGGTGGTGGCACAGATACTGATAGCATTCTTTCTTAGGAGGGTGGATGAAGTCACCCAGCAAATGACATTTTAAATTATTTCCAGCTAGTAATTAATTGCTTGAGATTGAAGAGATATAAAGTTTTGTCCAAGCATTCATGAATTGATATACAGCACTGTCATAACACAAAGGGTTTCTATGAGAGCACTGAATGAGTCTAAATCAACTCAGTGAACAGATAGGTGTCTTAGAAAGATAAGAGTGTGAAAAGAGCCATTTACTGAGACCTAAAAACATTAAATATAGAACGGAATGGCCCACTGGTGCCATGGGAAATGTTAAAACTCCCACAACTCTTCAGTACCTAGAAAATTCAAGAAGTTGTAGATAAAAGACACATGTCCATGAAAGAACTTGGGAAGTCTCAAGGGACTGAGGGATAAACACAGCAAGAACAGAAGGCAGGAAAAGCCAGAAATTAAGGCCAAAAGTGGAAGCAAGGAAGAATGACAACTGGGCAGACACATTGCAGCTGCTAGAAGAAAGCCTATGTATCACCTTGCATTACAGCTGGTAGAAAGTTCCTTCTCTGGGAGAGTCCACAGAAATACAAAAAAGACAGCTGCAGAGTTCACATTTCTCCTTCCACATCATGAGAGAAACTAGAGTTCTCTGAATCACAGAGACCGAATGTCTGCCCAGATAGGAGCCACATATATATTCAATTACAGTCACCAAACAAAGAGTACTACTGATCAATTAACAAATTAATTTTCTAGAAATGAATACACAAATTAATAATAGACTTTGATCATAAACACCGTGGTTTTTCTCAATAGATTTATGGAAGGAGCTGAGAAAAACATGGTAATTTTTAAGATTCAGAGGTATAAGCATATGGTAGTGAATAACTCCTCCCAGAAGAACTGAAACTGTGTTAGTTTCTGCTTCAAAATGAAGGCCTGCAGATATGTAGGTTGCTGGAAATCCCATCAGACAGCTATGCAGCTCTTCTATACAGATTCAGTATAAAATATACAATCATCTTGATGACAAATTAATAAAGTATGATAAACATTGTTCTAAACTTTTACCTTCTCTTTGCACTTGTCCACTGATCTATGGAGGATAAAAGAGAATGGTAGTTCCAACTCCCATAAGACAGCAGCTCCTTCCAAAATTTAAAGATAAATTAAGTCTTTTCTTTCAAGGGTGGCCAACAGAGAAGAGTATCAAGCAGCAACTGGTGTACACAGTGTTGGGCTTGCTCCACGCTACAGTTTAGAACTAAATTTTAGTTATAAACAGAATTTTCCAGAGTATTCAGACAGCCCAAGAGGGGTGGACTCCTCAGAGTCCATATTATTGTGGTAGTTTTAGGCTGTACCTTGAAAATTTTCCACAGATCTTGAACAGAAACTGATAGAATGTAAATAAATCACACTGGATGTGAAAAGGAAAATAATGATTAAGTCTAAATAATCCCATTGGACACATAACAGACATGAAGGTTAGATCTGTAAACTAACTTTCTCTCTTTTCACTTCCTTCATTCTAGCAGATACTAGCTGTGGCGTCTGCTGCCTTTGCTGACCTTGGCTGCATTGCTTTATTGTGGCTGAGTATTAACAAACAACTCTCTGCTCTTCTCTCTCCTCTATTGTGTACAAGAGAGAAGGGAGCAGGGAGGGAGAAGATAGTAATAGCCCCCTGGTCTGTCCAGGGGGGTTCTTGTGTTTATAAATTGCACATAAGTGTAAATGTTGTATATTTTGTGCATATTCATCGCATTTCATTTCTGGATTGTAGTTTTGCTTGTAAACACAGCTTCATTCATTTCCACTGAGCTGGTCTGGCAATTTGATGTTGGGGGGAGTTTTCAACCTACCACAATTATAATAAGAATAAATCTGTGTTACTCAATTGGTCTAAAGAATAGCTTATATCATGTAGTACAAGCCTGCTATTGCTTTCTTATGCTGCTCCGGTGTGGGCTTTGGGCTTTGCTATTCTCCCTCTGACGTTGTGACTTCTCTATTTTGACGTCTGTAAGGTATAGGGCAGGGAGAGGGAGCATGTGTGGTTGTATAGCCTTCTGAGGCTCTTTGTCCCTAGGAGGTGATAAAAGAGCTGAGTTAAGATAACGGGGCGGGGGTGTGTGTGCATGTGCGTGCGTGTGTGTGCTGTGCTGTTCTTAAGGTGCATGTATATGTGTAAATACACTTTTGTACATGTTTCTTGGCTTTTATACTTTGAAATTTAGTTTCTTTTGTAAATACAATTCCATTTTCACTTCCAAATTCTGAGTGTGGTGAATTTGCTCTTTGGGGCAGATTTAAAAAAAGAAAAAGAAAAAAAAAGGTTTTTGAGGGGATCCAGTCCAACCCATAACAGCCAGCTAGGTGCTGGTGTGACAATGACTCAGATTGAGTCATTGGCACGTTATTTTCAGCAAAAGAAGTACATCTAGCACCACTGAAACTTTTTCAAGTTGACTACCAACCTAAAAAATATTTTCAGTAATTATCTACACTGTACATCCTTGAAAAGAAAAGAGTTTGGCAACAAAGACATTTCCTCCTCTTTCAAATTATTGCATGTAGTTATTATTTTGACCAGTCAGGTATGAGTCCTTTTCTTCTTTGTAGTAAATTGTTAAAGAAGGAGGGAGCATTATTCATACTAGCAATTAGATGATTCAATGTTTATTTGTATCCAGTATTTGCAATGAGGTGATATGCATTTCAGCTGGTTGTTGAGTAATGACATCATTACTGGCTCATTACAGTTGCTATAGAAACAACTGGATTCTTTCACAGGCCAGGCAACTGAAAAGCTTTAGAGATCTGCTTGTTTCTAGTTTTGATAAATGGCTTGCTGGACAAAGTGTAAATTCCTAATACTTTTTGCTTTCTGGAGAAGTATTGAAGAGTCAGTTATCTATACTCTAAGAAGAGGGGATTTGATAAGATCACTACTAAATGATCGCTTTTCCTGCAGTCCAACCCATATAAACACCAGCTATGGAAGGACTTATTCTGAAGTCAACAGAGTACACTTATATCTGGGCATCCCAGGGCTGGCTTAAATGAGAAAGTCCGAGTCCAATACATTTTCATTTGGATGTTATTGGCTGCACACACACTTTCCTGTTGCTTACAGAACTAAACCACAATTCCAAGCCAACAAATGAGTCTGCATTTCACATGAAAATACCTAAGAGAGCCTTGTGGATTTGACTGCAACCTTGCCCTGAATTTCTACAAAGCTCAGACTGCATATTCACTGGGACTATACTCTCTGAGCTGCTACACCTTTTTGAGTAGGCAACATTTGATATCTGCAGTTCAGGAGAGAAGATACAATAAAGAAACTACAAGACATGGGCTGACCCCTTTTAAGATACATTCATAAGTGAAAGCACACTTTCATGCTCGCACAGTTCAGTGTAGAAAATATCAGCACAGTTGTGAGAGACAGCAGTTATACAGAGAATTTCAGAATTTAATTTTTAGCTATGTAGGTTTCAAATTCAGCACCACAAAAATTTTGTGAAAAATATTTTGACAATTTCTCTTAAGGAAAATAATATTATACAAAAATCAATTGTTTTGTTCTGGGTTTGTATTTTGTAGTAAATGGTTACTTAAGTTTAAGGGTTTTTTTTAAAAGACTCCATGGCTTTACAGATGGTCTAAAGTGTCATTTCATCATTGTAAGTTTCTCCAAAAACATTTCAGAAACACATTAATTAAAACCAATGCAACTTAAATTCCACACATTGTACTGGATGCTACACAATCTCACAACAGATGTATTGGTTGTCATTCAGCCTCAGAGTATGAAAGCTTAATTTGTGTGTGCATGGAGGCATGTTACTTACATGTGTATATGGGAGGTAGGTAAAGATGACGGAGATTGGAGTCAATACAGCTGACCAATATGATCGAGTATTGTTCCTTTATAGTTCCAGTATTGCAGGCCTATAGTGTGAGCATAGCGAGTACAGCACAGTAGTGTAAATCAAAGAAGATGGGAAAGGAAAAGAAAGGAAAGTGCGTAGCAAGGGAACTTCTACAACTTATATATCGGAGAGCCTCGTTGGCGTGGCTTCATTGGTTCCCTATGAGTGAGCACACATCGCACTCTTATACATTATTGGTCCAACTACTAACGACATGCAAGGTTGTTGATGCAGGTGCATGTCCTGTTGTGCCAAGGTAACTTTCTGTGTTTATAGCTACCAGTGTCCTGCTTTAGTTACATGCTGCAGGCACAGCACTGTTTTGCTACACTGCTAGCTGTTTCTGCACTTATGCTGAGCATGGCCTACCGCCATGTCAGGCTCTAGGCCTGCACTGCCAGATTGCTCACACTGCTCGTCGCTGGCATTGCCACAGGTAGGTGTCAAAGCTGCCATTGCAGTCAAAGGAAATTTTATAAAAAATCTAGTCTCTGCAGGCAACAGAGACTAGAGAGGACAGCATGTGTCTGCTTTAGGGAGACTGGACTGATTTTTAGATTGTGTTGACTTGATCTTCAGTAACTGTTATGGGATCTTGGGCATACGACATACACCTAGACACCTAAACACCTAGACACTTCAGATATCTTAATCTGTAGATACAGCTCAGCTGTGTACATGAGCAAAATAAAGGGGGCAGTTGTAAAGGCAATAGAAGCAAACAGGTGCTACTTCTTCCTTACACACTAAGGCTTTATGTTTTCAACTTGAAAAGAAAAACTTGGTTTTGAGTACATAAAACTCCAAGAGAATGCTGCTACACAAGAGTCTGTAAGAGCAGAGCCTTAGCATGGCCTCCTACAAAGGAAGGAATATAATGTCATAGGTGGCCTTGCAGGGTAAATGGTCTAACTCAACTGCTTTTAAAGAAATCTTTGTCATTCAGTGAATGAGCTACTGGAGAACCTTCTCATCCTTACACTTTCCCCAGCAAGTCTGACCAACTTAATTCAGTATCAGATATATTCCTTTACAACCACAGCAAGATTCTGTTTAAACAGAAAAACAGTAGAAAATCAAACACCACACATTTCAAACTTTGATGCTGTAAAAATACTGAAACTCACTGTTTTTCTAGAACAAATTGTAAACAGACTTGCCAAGTGCATAGCTCACCTCCAAGGATGGAATACAGACATTGGCCTTTGTCTGCTCCAGAAACATGTCCTAAATCCATAGGAAACATTACAAGCAACAAGCTTGCACATCTGCACTAGCTTCATTTAGCTCAGAAATGTCAAAAGGAAAGGCTACATTTCCTTTTGTATTACCAGGTTTAAACACTTGAGTTTCAGACTAAGCAAACAGCATCACATTTCTTCAATTGCTGAGGAACTGGAAAGCAGTTTATCAATATTTTATATGGATAAACTGTATTACAGAATGATTTGCATGCATGTGTGTTAGTCCTTAATGGTTTATTAAGTACCGCAAAGATTTAAGCCATTATGCAAAATAAATCAGGTAATTATTTCCCTTGCTTAAGGAGATTATATATGTTTTTATTCAAATGAAAAATATCCTATATTCTGTTGGTTGTGTGCTATTCTTGCACCAGTGAAAATTATGTAAACGTTTCTTCTGAAGTCATCATGCCATCTTCAGTAATGAAGTGTTCAGCTAGATGAATAAGAGACTATGCAAATTTATTTTTTACACTAACACATATAAACCCCTTTGGCTACTATTCAGTGAAACTTTCCTACAATGAAAATTAACAATAAAAGCAGTTTTGGTTAGACAAAGGTGAGAAATTTTGTCCAGTGGAATAAAAAATTGGAAATTCTAACTGCCTACTAAAGAAAGACTCATGAACATACCAACTTGTGTGTGATTGCAGTGATTCCATCCCTGTGTATCCATGTCTTTACTATGGCACTTAAGCAATGCAACCTCCCAAAATAACAGAACAGTTTAGCAGAACATCATGAAAAATAATTAATTCTCCCACAAATATCCTTTTGCAAAACATCCTTCATCTCTAGTTTAATTAAAACCATTCAAATACCAATATTTCCTTCTTTTATTTTATTTGCTTGCATGATTTATTTATGCAGGATTATTCAGATAAATTACTTACAACAGGTTATTTAACTGAGACCTGAGGGAATTGCACATGAGATCACTTGCGGCCATAGAGAGCTCAGCTGAAATCACTTGGATTCCACTTGAATGTAATGAATCTTTGAGCTGTGACCTTAACGATAGCGCTTTGCTTTTCCATTTAAGAGATGGTTAAAACAGGGTCCACATGCAGGTGGCATCAGTTACATCATGTTCACTGTTGATGAGGGTTGCCTATTTTTTGTTTCCAAGTTACAGGTTTGTTATTTTGTATCACATATACTAAAAATTTTGTTAAGGGCAAAAAGGAGCACACCTTATATGCAACTCAGGAATTTGTGAGTTTAACTATCTTAATGGTCTAATCCATTATTTTTAGATCCACTCACAATGATACTAAAACTTCATTATTCATAATCTAGCATAAAATGTAGTATAATGTATTACATGCATATACAATTTAAACTTAATAGAATTATAAATCAAAACTTTGGTGGTTTTTGCACATCTAAAGTTCCAAAAGCTTGGGGGTGGATAGGGGGATGAGCGTGCTCAAGGGACGGAAGAAAAGAAGGAGTGTTTTCAATATTCAGAGAACGTCTTCAGGAGGACAATGATGCTGATGGTTTCTTCCTCCCCATTCAGCATGCTCTACACCTTGCTTTTTCTTCATTCATCAGCAAGTCCACCTTACAAGTAAATTCACTGTATATTATCTATTTTGACTGTTCTCTCTTCCCTTTATTATGCCTGACCAAGCTCCCAAGGTTGCATTCCTTGCTAGCCACTGCTGAGAGTTGCTTATAGCTCTGGACCCTCTAGTATCAATCCATGCCTGTGCATTTAAGACCTCTGCTGTCACTCCATGCCTTAACTAATCTGTGCTGCACTTCTGGACTTACTGGTATTTCATTCCACATACAATAAGCATTTTTTATTATCTACTAGTTGCAGAAATCATAGAGAGCTAAACAAAAACTAAGCAAAGTAGTTAATAGTCACCTGGTCATCACATAATTTGTGCTGCAGGATAAAACAACACCTACCAGTTAGCCTATGGCCTGTAACAAACAAACAACCCCATCAAATTTACTGGGCTACAGGATTACAGATGTCATCTAAAAGGAAAAGATAAACTTAGCTGGTGGTTTCTAGAATATAAAAAATTCAGCTAAGTATTTCTATAGCAAAAGTCAATCTGGAATCTAACTCTGAATACTGTATGTGAGATAAAGCTGACAGAATAACGTGCTTGAAGTTAAGTCTACTGAGGCTGAGTTACACAACCAGGTAAGATCAAGGAAAGGAGATCAGAGGCATGCCTGCTTACTGATACATATAGAAAGATATATTTGTATGCCTAATTGTCTGTATCATACTTCAGAGCAACAAGCTGCACATGTATAGTATTGACAAACGCACATCAGCCTTTCCCCAATCCTTTCTGTCCCATCTGCTCCACTGAACAATCCAATAGACCAAATTCCAAAGGAAATGCCTAAAAAAGGGACTTTTAGACCTGGTTTTAGAAATCTCAAAACTTGCTCTTCTGATCTATTTGGCCCCATGTAGTCACCACAAATCCAAACCAATTAATTTCACTGCAAGATGCCACTTGGAGATGTCAGACATTTCTTTCTATAGTATGACACGTAAGATCTACAATTTTTCATGCAAGGCTTTTCATACCTTGATAGTCTTGGCAACATATAGCCATAAAGTGACTTCTTCCACTTCCTGCTATTTACATTACCTTTCATCTATGTTCATCTCTGTTTTCATTGTTTATATTAAAAAAATACAATAAAATATAATACTCAAAGCAAGCCCATAACAAGCAAGGTCTGTGATTTCAATATTTATGAACAATGCACAGATGCCACAGGAGTCAAAAAGAGAAGATGGGATTTATATATCCACCAGGTTGCTTAGCAAAATAGCAACTTTTCCATTACAGGCTGCATGACTGCAGGAAAGATTTAAGGAAGATATAGTCCCTATGGAAAGGAAAGCCATAGGTCATCAGTTAAGAATAACTTATTCTAAATCAAATGAAAGCTTCCTCTAAAGGAGTGGGGGAAGTCAGGTTAAAAAAGAAATAGTGTGTTCACTGTCAAAGGCTCTGAATTGGATCAAATTGCTCCTCAGTCTATTCACACTACTTGAAAGAATTAGTCTATTTTCACATTTCAGTATTGTCCTTTATAATACGGTATTTCACAGAAGGTGAAATATTATTAAAAGTGAATAGGAAGCTAAAAATATTGAAAGGAAAAGTCCTTCACATTCAAGACAGTCATGTCTAGCATATATGAACTTCCAAAGAAACTGTTGTTACAGTGTCACAATAAGGGCTGGGCTGGCCACTAGATGTTTGAGAGATGCTCTATTAACCCCTCTCCTTTCCCAAAGGGGAAAAGGAAGTGAAAAAGGAAAAGAGACTTATGGCTTAGAAAAGAAAACCAAAACTTCTTTAATGAAATAATAACAAGGCAACTGTATGTATACCACAATCAATATCAAACTCAACCCCTTGATGGCAATTATGTCCCTGTCACCACTAATGCTGTGTGCAGGCATTGAGGAAATCCCAGACTGGACTCAGCGGTAGATGGGAACTGGTTTCAGGAACACACATGTTGGGATTGAAGGAAGAATGGACAGAGTCCTCCTTGGACACCAGCCACTAAAGAAGAGAGCCTGACTTTTGTGATCCCTCAACTTTATACTGAATATGACATATATGGAATGGAAAAACTCACTGGTCAGTTTAGGTTCACCTGTTCTGTCTGCTCCTCCCCACAGGTGCAACCTCTTATGTCACACCAACAAGGGACACAATATTTACCTTGGTTTCTATAGGAGTGAGTATAAGCTAGAGTGTTTCTGCATAGCCTTTCTTGGTAGTAAATACAAACATCAAGTGCCATCATTTTTAAAAGAGGACACTGTCTCCAAAAACCCAACGCTCCAGAAAGTGCACTTAGAAGAGACTGAGCTGAAAGATAAAGTCACTGAACACAATTGGTCCTGTTCTAGCTCCACCAAGCACATATGGCAACAAAACGCATTCATAGTTCAAAGACTGGCAGATGCTTCTTGGTGTTTATTTTCCAAGACAAATAGACCCAAAAATTTCTTCCAATAAATGATCACCACTCCTCCAAGAGCAGTAAGAAAAAATACAGTTTTCTGGCCTCATTTAAGTTGCTCACATTTGTGAACAGAATTTCTATATTGTTTTTAATTCTCTAATTCTCTATTTGGCACAGTTTCTGAAATTTCACTGCAGGGGATTCAGGCATTAAAGTAATGAATTATCAGATGCAACACAAACACAGATACCTTGCAGGCACAAATATGCAACTTTATGTATTAAAAAAGGATGGTATTTATGGAAACTAGTCCTCAACTTAAAATAACATCAGTTATATCCCAAAATGTAAAATCCTTTTGATATGATAAAGCAAAAGGCTCCTCTATATGTTCTCTAAAATACATAACATACAGGAGGGAGTCGTCATTTTCATATTACATTCATCTATCACACTCACTAGTGTCTTGAACATGAACAGCAATATGCCAAAAATATTATCATTTAGCCCCCTAAACCTAAGAATGCTGAGCATTTTATTGCTAATAGCTGTACCAAGAGCACATGCTGACAGAGGCCTAAGATATTGTGCTCATTTTCACCATACAAAATTAAAAGCCACATCCCACTGATACACTCCATGTGATGATCTTAGACAATACCCATCTGTCCTGAGCAGAGGGCATCCAGCGCTATTTGGCTGAAACTACACTGTGTAATTTTCAAGACAGTCTAAAAGGCTGGTGCCATCTCGTTCATTATCTTTTCTTCTCAATGCATGAGAGCAATTGTAAGCATGAAGTACAAAATCCAGCATCTGAATTGTACTGAGACAGAGCAGGGCCAGAATTAAATCTGTGAGGGGCATCTATTATGTCCTTTTAAGCTGGTAAAAAGAAAAAAAAAAAAAAAAAGAAAATAGATCCCAAAATTGTCATCTACCCTCTTCACAGGAACAAACACCCTTGTGTTGCTTTCAGTGTATGCTAATCAAGCTACTCTTACTGAAAGCATTATCAGTGCCATGAGAAGTAACCTCACGTACATGATATTTCAACCACACTGTCCAGGTCATTTTAATTCAATAAAAAGATGCCTTACTTCACTGACATATTACTAAAGCAGATTAGATCAAGTAGTTAATGTGAATTTGTTTCATATTCTACTCTAGTAACGGAAACACTGAGAAAACTGGCAAACAAACATAGGTTTGTGGTACTTGGCAAGATAATGCAGTATGTGAAGGCAATGCATCTTCAGAGAAAACAAACAAGTCAACGGGCATTTCATCACTTTCAGAATCCATTAGTTCCAAGGAATTTAATTCCAGTTCCTGCATATAAGCTCAGGACTGCAGGGTGTTTGTATGTATTCCAGTAAGTTTCCTGGTAGATTCCTATCAAGTATTTAAGTACACACCATAATCATCTGCCATTTAGTGAAATCCTTAACTGGAATTCTCTAACACAAGCCCTCTTGCTTTATTTAAATAATGTTTTAACTTTATTATGCTATAGCAGGTAGAGGCCATTTCTGAGAAGTTAGCAAATTTCAGTTTTGTCCAAGCTCCTATTTTCTCTTTGAAAGAAATCATCCATAGACAAGGCTGTTGCTGTATTTGATTTAATTTTGTGGCAGTCTGTATGACCAGTAATGAATCCTTAGACTTTACTACAGTCTTTAAATACTAACCATAAAAAGAAAAAGTCTCCAGCTTCTTTTAAGAGTTAAAAGCCAAGATCAGTATCAACTTTTGAGTGCAAACACAATGCTGGAAAGTTGAAGGAACAGTATACTCTATTTGTAATGCTTTTAAAGAACAATCTCACTAATTTGGTGCTATGGGTTAGTTGTTTAGGTGGTGTTGGATTGGTTGATGGGTTGGACGCGATGATCTTGAAGGTCTCTTCCAACCTGGTTTATTCTATGTATTCTAATCTTTTCTTCTGCCCTAGTTACACCAGAATTCACTGCATTTTTCAGATCATGGAATCGTAGAATCAATAAGGTTGGAAAAGACCTCAGAGATCATCAAGCCCAACCTATCACCCAACATCTCATGACTAACTAAACCATGGCTTCAAGTGCCACGTCCAACCCTTTTTTGAACACCTCCAGGGACGGTGACTCCACCACCTCCCTGGACAGCATATTCCAATGGCAAATTACTCTTTCTGTGAAGAACTTTCTCCTCACCTTGAGCCTAAACTTCCCCTGGCACAGCTTGATCATGCAGTAACCAACTCTTTTCCTAATGGTTATTCAATACTAAGTCATTTACACCAATTTATTTCAGAAGCACCACAACAAACAAAGCACTGATTCCTTTTTGGTTTCTGCATTTGTGCATAGCTTGCCCATGTATAACCATAGCCTCCACTAGCCCCTTCTTTTCTTTGACCTCAGACTCAACAGAAGTACCTTTGGCCCTATTCATGCTAACTGCCAGGCCAGGGAAGAGGTGCTGCTTGGTGAACCAGGAAGTAGAAGAGATAGCTCTAATAGGTCTCATCAAACTAAAGGACGCTGATTTGGGATTTCTCCTCTGCACAGATGCTGGCAAGACTGGTACAAACTTGAATCCTGAAGAACTTTAGTTGCCTGCCAAATCTCTTTGAAATTGGCCAAGAAGCTCAATACCTATTCTAGGCTGCCTGGTAGGCATGCAGATGGTCTGAGCATATAGGATGTTTTTTCCTGTAGAGTCTAGGGTATGAAAAAGACTGAATTTCAGCTGAACTCATTCTCTTTCACATTCATTGTGTGATTGTCCATGAAGAGGAACTACTGCAAGCTTGCAAAAGCAATCATTCCTGCTAATGAAATATCCCAGATTCTTAAGATTCCCTAGAACAGAGTCTGCTGCTTTTTAGATTATTATTATAACAGAAAAATGGATGATAGATATCTACTTGTCTATTTGCATCTCTCTCATCATTATTCAGAATTGAAATCTTTTAGAGAATTACTTTACATAGTATTTTTTATTAGTGACTGATGGTACATTTCTTGCCAGCACCAGATGCTTCAATACCAAGATGATTCAGAATTGAATATCTATATTTTGTCCTCTCCATCACTTTTTCTCCTTTAATGACAAAGTGGGGTTTTTAATTAAAATCAAACATATGATGACTGGGAAACCATTAAACATTGATGTAAGAGACAAAGAGACAAATGCTTTCAAAGAATTTATTTTTAAAAATAAATAAGCAAAAATAAACAATACCCATAACAACTGGGTAATTTATAGAACTAGTGACAAGATGTGAAGATTTCTATCAGTATTCAGGTTTAGCTTTCCTACAGAAAGTAGAAACCTGCTGAGAGAATCACCTTACCAATACCAGTGACTGTCTGTTATTGTTATGATTGCATGGTGGTTATTAATATTTAATAGTCAGGACAATTAATAAAATATAACTTTATTAATTTTAAAAAGGCCCACTGAAAATATTAATAAAACTGATTTACTGGTTCAAAGAGACAAAGTTAGTTTTCCCCAGAGCATCTTTCATAGTCCTGTGCTTTGCAGTGATGTAGCTAGGTGCTGATAACACACCAGTGCTTTGGCTGCTGCTCAGCCAAGTGCCAAAGCTGTGCTTTTCCAACATTCCAACCTTCCCAAAAAAAGGCTGAGGGATAGTCAAGATCTTGGGAGGGATCACTGCCACCTGATCCAAACTGACCAAAGCAGTATTTCATGCCATATAATGTCAGCTCGGATATAAAAGCCAAGGGAAAGAAGGAAGCTTGGGGGGCATTTGTTAATGGTGTATTGTCCTCCAGATCAACTGTTATGTGTATTGAAGCCCTGCTTCCTGGGGAGCAGCTGAACATCATCTGCTGATGGAAAACAAAACCAGAATTTTTGTTTGCTCTTGCTTCTGCACTCACTCTTTGCTTTTGCCCTATTAAACTGCTTCTATCTTGACCTATAGGCCTCTTGTTATATTTTATCTCTCCCCTGTCCATCTAAGAAGAGGAGTAATAGAACACCCTTGGTGGGCATTTGGCCCCCAGCCAGAGCCATACCACCACAATCTGATGACAGAACACGAGGAGGAAGAAAGATGGAAATGAGGACATTCAGGGTAATCAGTAGGTCAGAAATTCTTAGATAAGCACATAGAGGTAAACCTATCTCTAGAGATGCCAAGCAATTGTGAAATCTCTCCTGAATGGCTAAAATTGCAACCAGTGTGACTCTGGTTAAATGAAGATGGCTTTCCTTCTCAAGGTAAAAGAGAATTATTCAGAAGTATTTGTGAGCCAGCCATATGCACCTACCAAACTTATCTTTTGGCTCCAGCAGTGCATCAAAGGGGACTGCATTGTGCCCTGCAGAGAATCCTAACATGGGGACAAGGTAACCTTGATTGGGAAATACGACCATCACCTCCCCACCCCCCAAAAAAACCCCAAAAACCCAAACAACACACACACACAAATCTTAACAGCCACAAAAGTAAAAAGCAAATGTTTGGCATTTTCCAGATTTTGAGTGGTGACACTGTAACAGTGAGGGACCCCTCAGAAAGTGTTGCTGCTAACTACAGAGAGACAATGACACTGATAATATGCTCTCTTTTCTATAAATATCACCCTTTGTTCCTCAAAATGCAGGGTTGCCATTTACATGTGTTGCAGCCAAGGTTCAGTTTCTCCTGTAGGTTAGAAGATAATTTAATTACCTAATTTTATGGCAGAAAATCATTGATTTATGTCTGCCTCTCTATCAAAATACGTCTGCCTTTCATCTAGTGATATTAATTACATCAAGTACTCATAGTCTGTATGCTGTTGCAAATTAAAAATACATCATCTCATTTTCTAATACAAACAATAGATTCAGATATTACTCATACTTAAAATGAAGAAGTTAGGACACTGTTCTGCTTAACAATTTGTAATGTGTATTCATACCACAACTGATAGGCTACTTTTCTATTGCTACAAATATGAAACCAGTTCACAAGAACAACCAACCATGGATCTAGGTCCTGTTTTCTCTCTACAGCAGCCTGAAGATTTATTTCTGGCATTCATTCCCTTTAAGAAACTTCAAATACTATACTCTAGAAGCTAGTATAAGATGTTCAATACTTTTCAATTAAAATTAAATTGAAGGAAAGTTTGATACACATCAGCAACAGGTTCTAGCTCTGCAGGCTTGCAAGTTTCAGGATCATTCTAGCTTTTGGCATAAGAGAAGTTGATTGTTCTGTGCAGCCAAAGAGAAACTACAACCCAGGAAGGAGTCCAAAGATATCAAAGCAGTTGCCCAGGGCCCCAGAAATACAGAGTTCTCAAGGGAACTCCGTTTTGAATTTCTGTGAGGACAGAATAGCCTCCAACACTGTTGTCCATTACTATGAACCATATCATTCTGTCCCTTGGACCAGTAGTCTCCACCACAACAGTACCAGGAATCTCACTGGAGACTTCAGACTCTGCTTTCTCTGCAAGTCTCATCTTCAGCTTTTTTTCAGGGATTGTTAAGTCTCCTAGATCTTTGCCAACAAAATATTCTCATCTCACAACTAAATATAAAGTTATTCAGACAAAAATATCAGAACAGCATGAACTTACCTTCTGTTTATGTAATAATAAATGTCTTGTGCGCTACTTCTAAGAAAGAAAAAATGTAAATCACATGCTGAACACTTTTCAAACACTAAACTTGTTTTGTGAAGGGGGAAGGAAATTTGGGGAACAATAAAACTGGAGCAATGACACACATGCTAAATATCCATCTTCTCACTTCCAAAGGTATTCTATTCACACTGGCTAACAAATATTTTGGTGTACAGACGTGCCCTTCTCCTTTCAAATCATCATCAGTTTTTTTGGCCACAAGCAGGTACTTGAAAGGGAGCTCTTTGTTTAGGGAGTGTTCATTCTGTGTTCTCCTTATGCTCATAATTTTAAGTATTGATGAGAGAAGGAAGCACTTAAGTCACATACCTTATACTCTACACTCTAGGGCTGATTTAACACAGAAGTTTTGTGTTATACACAAAACTGATTCATGTCATTACAGAAAATTCCCTTTTGCCATTTTGGCCATGGCATTAGCTAAAGTTTTGACCACACGGACCTCTGATATTTTGTAAATACCTATGCCAAAGGTCACAAAGTTCCTTAAGGATAAAGGGAAAGCTAACTTTAAGTAAGTATTTTGAAGCCAAGTCACTATCCTATTGGGAACCAATGTAAACATACGATAGATTTGATGTGTTCAGAGTATCACACGCTGCCAAGAAAGTTTCCCATGCTCCTAAGGGCTCGATTTTGTGTGATTATATTGCACATGTGTAGTTCACAGAGAAAAGAAGTAAATAAATGAGAGGTTTATGCTATTGTCATTACCCATGACAACAGAATGGAGACTCAGACTACTGAAAATGGTGGAAGATTTTGGTTTGTGGAGTCACTATCAGCAAGGATTTCAAGAGAATTTCTGAAACTACACAGAAATGGATGAACAACACATCTGCTGCAAATTACGCTTTTGGGGAGATCAAAATTATTCAATTTGGAAAGTAAACAGGGTTAAATATTATGACAATTTATTTTGGCATTCTCTAGAAGAAATAGTGTCAAAATTTCCAAAATAAGAACATTCTGACTTTTTATTTTAAATAGCATATTTGTTTTGAAATTGAAAATATTGCTCTGGATCTAACAAAAATGTTTCAGGTTGGCAAATAATTTCTTCCTTCTTGCTGAAAAATGATAACAAGCTATTAAAGCCATTAGAAGTTCCTTCAGCTTGTTATAAGCATTGTCTCAGCCACTAAACTTTCAGAGATGATGAAATGTGTCACTCCTACAGCTCTGGGGAAAGAACAGGAAAAAAAGCAACTGGAGATGCATTTATTTTTCCTTTCCTAGACTACTACCCACTCTGGCATAAACTGACTTTATGTTGCAAATCCAAGATAAGCAGATACCTATTACCTAAAGCACTACACAGCTGTTTCTCACTCGATGCATTTTTCTCTATCATTTAGCTCCCCATGTACTCCATAATGGTCAATAGATGAGGGCTCCTTCAAGAGGGATTAGCTCCCTCATGAGGGGATTTCCATTACACATCAAGGCCCCTTCTAGTTATCTGTCTGAAAATTTGTAGCAGTTTCACTTAAATGAGTCACAGAACTTAACATTAAGTCACATATAAAAATGGAATAATGCAGTCAATACAATAGGTAATGGCTTATTTTAACATCAGATTCAATCTATTCTAGCTTTCCTTATGGTGCGCACTTAGGCATTAACAATGTATGAAGTTTGTTTTAGAAGCCAGGAGCAGAGAGCTAGAGAATCTGGACAGGTAAGGGGCAGGTACAAGGAGCTCTGCTTGCCTGGGAACACAAAAAGTGATTTGAGGTTAACAGTAAATTTGAATCTAGTAAAATACTTGATAAGGAACCAGCAACTCAGACTATAAAGCCTAGTTCTGCAGTGGGAACTGAAATCTCCAAGTAACATAATCCAGATATTACATGCAGCACTGAACACAAGTGGCTCTTGAAAATAGTTTTCTAATCCAAGGACTCTGTCTTAAGGAAAACTCACATTTTAAAGAGATGCAGAGCTAGATTCTATACTACAACTTTTATTGGCTCAAGACAGGAAAAGGAGTGCAACTTGGAGGTAGCTCTCCATCACTTTATAGTTTCTGGGTTTGGAGCACTGTCAGAAACCGAAACTTTACTCAGCATACCCATACGGTCTGAAAGAACCACAGGACTTTGATACAGAAACATGAGATACCACCATGAGATGTCAAAACATGGCGTAAGTATGTAAAGTTAATTATAACACAGCAGCAAGTCTTTTTTTGAAACACTAAAAATAATTTTAAAAATAATCTTCTTCTGCTTGGTATTTGGTCTTTCCTGTACATTTTACTGTCATTTTTGTTAAGTACTAAGATATTATCACTACTTATCAGTGTCCAGTAAACTCAGTTGTGAGCCAAGGTCCCCTCTCTGTGTATGGCACTGCACATACCTAAATGACTGTCCCTTCTTCAAATCATTTGTAATCTTCAGAACCTTAAAAACAGTGCATTTAGTTAGAAAGACCTAAGGATGAACATGATTTTATGTCTAATATAAATTGTGCTAATGATCCCAGGTGGACTCATGTTCCATTTTCCATCAGGAAGAATTGATTCAATTGAAAAAAAAAAAAAAAAAAAGAGCACATGTAAAGTGCACAGGAGATATCCTCTTATATCAGACTAATGTGTAGAATTTACAGACACTGCTGAGTTTGTGGAATTAAATAGCTTAGAAAGCTTTAAACAAGAATCAGCCATTAATAAACAAGCACAACCATCTGTAATTTCCATGCCGAGGATGGAAATTACAAGGTATGTCAATTATCTGGCTTGAAACAAATCAACTGGTTAGTAGAAGCTCCCAGGAGACACATTTCTTCACAAAGAAAGAGGAAGAAAAAAGTAAAATATCTTGATTCAAATCTCAATCACTGGATGCTCACTATTCCCAGAAACACAATCCTAGAGCATGTGACATCTTTCTTTTTTAACAAGTAAGCACTTATCAGCAAGTTATTCTCATTTCACATTCACTTTAACAGCAGTGCTGTCCAGAGGGTTAGTCATTGTTTACAGCACCATGAAAGCAGAACTCAGTTCTTGGTGTTTTGCTGGAGAGCTTCAGTATCAACAGAAGTATTCTCATATTGAATACTAATGGGCTAACAGTCCACTACTTTCTCCAGGTTGGAGTGGTCATTCTGCTTCCATTCCACTTGTGGAATTCATAGAGACTTGTTTCATACATCTTAACGCTTCTCAGTCTAGATCAGACTAAATAATCATTGCCTGGGACCAGAACTCTATCATTCAGTTTCTTACATCCAGACTCTTATAACACATCTTTTCCCACTTCCCCATTCTATTGGTCTTCCTACAACATACATTTTCTTTCTCACATTTTAGAACAACCTCTTCTCTTAGCTTTTTACTTTTCCTGCTTCTAAATTCTGCCTGCATCTCTTATCCTGCTGGAGTAGCAGAAATCAGTCATACTTGGACAAAAAAGCTTTTGAGAGACATTACTGCACTCCATTATCCTCTAGTTCTATTCTTATGCTTAAAGAGACAATAGTGAATTTCTTGCGAAGACTTCAAACTCACCATTCCCATTCTGGGTTCATTTAACATACAGTGCAATCACAATGCTTAGACAAATTCATTTGAAATGCATGCAGATAAATGCATCTCATTTCTTACTCTAGGTACACTGTAAATCAGTCTGGGCACTGGCCTTAGCAGTGGTGCTTTGAAGAGGCTTCAGCATCTGCTTTGTTTGCTTACATTATTTTGTTTCTCAGCAAGCCCTCACACTTACTGAGTTTGGAACTCTGAAAATTATTAACTGTCAGCCTTTAAAGCTGGAAAACTTGCCTAGTTTTTCCTCTTTATACAGTTGTCTGTCTTCAGGATTTAGTTTTAAAAATTTTATAGCATTCCAGGCCAGTATTTCAGATCTGTAAAGGCAGCAGTAGTTAATATGATAACAAATGTTTCATGATGGTTTTTTTGATGGCAATAGTGATGCAAAGTCCCATCAAGGACAGATGACAAAATAAAAGGGCTGGCTTGACATAGATGTGTAGCTACTTTTTAGGTGGTGGTGGTATGTCTGTTTTTGACTACTATCACACATCCAGAAATCAAAAGAGGATGCATCATTCTTAAATTGTTAGCTTTATTTAATTATGGATTTGGATGAGACTTCCAAAATTGGGTGTAGAGACTGGATCTGCCTCATGTAACAGGACCAAACAGATATGCAGAAGAGCTGTGAAATTAACCTGTTCCCAGCACCTCTGTAATACGAGTAGAATTTTCAAGGCGATGTTTTGCTTATCTCCATTTCTGATTACGAAAATGCTAAAATTCCTCCCAACTTTGCAGAAATGCAATTATGCCAACAGTGCAGACTTAGTAAAAGAAAAATAAAATTTAAAAAGTGTGCCCTAGAAGGGTGCTGAAGAGTTCAGAATGTCGACTGGCAAGAAAATCTTGAGACTCAGGTAAATGTAGACAGGAAGATCAAGAATGGATCAATGAAAAGGCAAGGAACAAATGAAAAATATGAAGTACTGGGTCCAGTTCTGGGCTGTCCAGTTCAAGAGAGACAAGGAACTACTGGAGAGGGTCCAGCAGAAGCTATGAAGATGGTTAGAAGCATCTCTGTGAGGAGAAAGGGCTGAAAGCCCTGGGGCTGTTGAGCCTGGAGAAGAGCAGCCCCAGAGGGCATCTGAACAATGCTCAGCAAAAGATTAGGGGGGGGGGGGAGGAAGAGGGTGAAGCCAGATTCTTGTCAGTGGTGCCCAATGGCAAGGCACAATGGGCACAAACTGGAACCCAGGGGATTCCACCTGAACATGAGAAGAAACGTTGTTGTTAGGGTGCTGGAAGCCTGGAGCAGGCTGCCCAGAGAGGTTGTGGAGTCTCCTTTTCTGGGGAGCTTCCAAACCCACCTGAACATTGTGATTCTTGGCAGCCTGGTGTATGTTCCCCTGCATGAGCAGGAGGGCTGGACAATCTTCAGAGGTCCCTTCTAAGCCCCAGCAAATACAACACAATAGAAGGTAGACAAAAGTATATTCAGAGGTGTATTAGAGGAAATGTAGAGAAAGTCTAGAGATTTCTCATTTGAAATAGCAACTTATAATGATTGAGCCTGCTGTGAGAAAGCAACAAAAAACATAATTGGAGTCACACGCAGGTTGTCATTTCTGCATACAGAAGTGCTTAAATCTGACCTATTACTCAGTGTTCTTAATCCTTATGTTAACATGTAAGAGTTGATATTCAGGCTCTTCTTGGCAATACCTTCTTTAGACTGAAACCAAATAATTTAGTCTCATTTAGTAAAGCAGAAAAATAACACGTTCCCTTTCTACCACACTAAGTAGCAGTAGTGTATTTTTCTAATTTGTATTGCAGCCCTCCAGTTGTTGAGGAAAATAGGGCCAGGAGGTAAAAACTTAAACTTACTCCCCACAGAATGAATAAAGAATGAATAAATACCAAACTATCAGCATGGAAAATAACTGTATGAGCCCTAGGTACCAAAGCTTACCCACAAATAGCTCATAATGAATAATTCATACAGTTTAAACTCAGTAAAAATAAGTGTCAGGTTAGTTATCAAGCTTTGGAACAATTTCTTTTCTTTTAATTTTTTTTTTTTTCAATTCTCCTGCTCTGAGGTACAAATAACAGAACTAAGATTCAGCTAGTAATGACTGAAGTGAAATGTGAATAGGAGCTAGCCGTTTCAGCAGTCTTTCCATCATGGTGTTGCTGAAGAGCCATTAGTAATACGAAAGAGACAGCTTTGACTCTTGATAGGATCTGACACCATGAGTTCAGTTGCCATGATTTCAGTGTCAGTTCACCTTGAGAAACATTATACATTTAGCTGTCAGATTACAATGTTTGCATGATCTAAAGCTTCCACAGTGCTTGTTCATACAAATGCTTCATGGCTAGCCTCCCTTTAGATAAATTCATCTCCTCAGACTGCTGAATGTTGAGATCATTTTCCAGCCTTGGAAAGGTACCAGGGATTCTCCAGCAAGGTCATTAGGTTGTGGGTGTTTATGAAAGGAAAAGGCAAAATGAATGAAAATCAGGTAGTCTATGGAAACAGATGGTCTTTCCCCACAACACTGTACACTATTTATTTTGCCTTCTCTGATCAATAAGTCAAAGACTTAAACAAGCATTAAATTGAATTTTCAGAGCAACAGACAGCTGTTATTCACAGGAGCTCTAAATTGTTTCAGTCACCGCTCCCCAGGACTAAATGGAAAGGTGTTGAAATTGAAACCTAAATTATTTTTACCACGATGTGCTTGTCAAAACATGTATTGTTTTATGACTAAAGCCCAGGCAATTCTGATAACCCTTAATCAATAACTTACTCCTAATGGCAATACTTTCTAGTAATCCAAGGACTGGAACTGATATTAACAGTGATTTCTATACTGGAACGGGAAAAATAATTTCTATTCCATGACTTGACAGGAAATATAAAAATAATTGTTCTTAAATAACAGAAAGTTTTCACTTCAGTTTGTTCTTCTTGGGGAAAAAAAAAACCAAACAAAAACAGTAATTAATTTGCTCATTAGACTTAAGAAAATAATTAAAAAAAAAAAAAAAAGAAAATTATGGAGCTTTAGCTTTTGAGAGGCAGATTCCTCATACTTTTACTGAAATTGCATTAAATTTCTTATTGAGCTCTGAAAAACACCAGAAGCAAACTGCAGAAAATCTAAATTTCACAGTACTAGAGTCATATTTCTACTGCCAACAGTTAAAATAAAAGTTGTTGTTTCCTGACCATTTATGAAGAATTCAGCCACATGCAAACATGCCTGGAAAACTCTAGCCCTAAGTACATTAGGCAAGCCTCTCAAAGTAGCATCATTCCATATGATTAATGTACATAAAAATAGAACATATTCTTCCAGGTGAGCAACAGCCATCCAGATACCTGTTTCTGCAGAGATACAAAGATATGATAAAATATATCCTGCCTAATAAATAATCCATCGACAATACATAGCACTGCACAATAACTCAGTGATTCTAACATTCAAATTAGTTCATAAACAACAAGCTGACATTAACTGTGGTACTTTTTTTAATATTGGAAGACTTTGCAGAAAAATAAAGGTAAATTATTGCCTTCAAGGTTGCGTTCCTTCCTCACATTCTTTTGGATATTACCAGCTTAGATTAACTTTCCCTACAGAACTCATGTCAAAGCAATTCTAAACACTGAAAGAAATCTTGGCTTTCATTTGCTAAGTAAGAAGCATCAACTGCCTTAAAATCATGGAAGTTTTAACAGATATCCAAAAATTTTATTAATCAATACTTCCACTTTACCCCTCCCTGCCTATCCAGGTTTTGTTAAAGTGTTGCACTTATTGAATATTTATATTAAAAATCCATACAAAGACACAAATTCCTCTGAATAATTGAGAGCAAAACCTGTACATAAATCCAATAAATTATCTAGGACCATTGTCCAAGAGCAAAAGATACTCAAAGCTGCATCAAATTAAGTATCTTCTGTATGTTTTTTCTTACCACATGTGGTCGTTTGAGGCTGTGCCTTTAAGAACAAACACTGCTGGAACACACTGGCTAATGTTTTTGGTACTAGAACCAAAACATTCTGATATTCTAAACGAATTTCATTGGTTGATAAACAAAAATTCAGCTTTAGATTGTGAAGCGGTTGGAAAATTTTTTTTTTCCTCAGTTCAGTTGGGTTTGGGAGTTGGGGGAGTTTGGGGTTTCAGCCTGTTCTCCCTGCCTGCTTCTTCTGCGAACTGCTGGACTTGGCCTTCAGATAAGCAAACACTAATCCTGCATGGGCTTTTGAAGCTTGCTAACAACTCTTTTCCTTAGTAACTTGCCTTTCTCTCTCTCTAACCCCTTTTTGGGGAAAAAGGGAGGTAAGGGGGGGAGAGAGGGGGTTCCAAAGAGGGGATCCCTCCCTCAGGGAGGGATTTTTGGTGTGTTATTTGTCTTTGCTGTGTATTTCTGTGTATATATTGTAAATACCTGTATATATTGTGTTATATATAACCAGCTTTCCATATATGCTTGTAAATATATAGCTTTTGCTCTTCGACTGAGTTAGCTGTGGTTTCTTACTCTGTGGAGGAGGGAGAGCTAAGCCCTCTCTCAACCTACCACACCACAGAAAGTCTACAAGCACTCGAGTACAGTTCTATTCTATTCTATTAATATTAAACATCCCATTTCATATCTGCATGGCCTACAAGCCAAAATCCCTAAAAACTTGATCTTTTCAAGAAGTTGTTGGATACATAGTCATAAGGACAAGAAATTAAAGTTCATAAGGGAAAAATCAATCCAGAAAGAAGAGTGTGATAAAGGATTTAGGCTTTTCCCTGTATATTCAAGCTACTGGAGACTGTTTAGTGCCTGTCAATATAGGACTGCTCTTGAACAGGAACTAAAGTGCAGCTGGAACATGCCTCATACTTGTTAATGATGTGATCTCTTTCCTCTAAAGTGGATTCACTTTAGCAAGCAGCATATTGGAAACTATGTTAAAGTCTTCTGTGAAGAACTAGGGAAGAAAGAAGAGATCATGGTTGAAATTTACTAATTTGTATTTATTTTAATTTTATAAAGTATTCTATGATATTATGAGTTACAAGAAAGTTTTAACAAAATTGAGTAATATTTGCAAAAACATCAATATCTGACCTACAACTTTTTGAAAATGTCACCTTCATTAGAAGTATCTAAGGGCTAACACATTTTTTAAACCAGATGAAAGATTTGGGTTTGATTATAATCAAAGCCTAGTTTAGCTCATGTCCCATAGAAGAGAGAAGGAAGGGGGGGGGGGGGGGGGGGGGGGGAATGTCCACTAATATTTAAACCTCATTCTACCACCAAAAAAAAAAAAAAAAAAAAAAAGTACATTTCTTGTATTTTCTTGTCTCTCTCTCTGAATAAACATTGTTCCTGCTGTTAAGATCAGAATGGAAGTGTTCTCCAGCTAAGTAAACTTTAATCTAGTATCTAATTCCTCATCACTATCACAGAATCATAGAATCAATAAGGTTGGAAAAGACCTCAGAGATCATTAGGTCCAACCTGTCACCCAACATCTCATGACTAACTAAACCATGGCTTCAAGTGCCACGTCCAATCTCCTCTTGAACACCTCCAGGGACGGTGACTCCACCACCTCCCTGGGCAGCACATTCCAATGGCAATAACTTTCTGCAAAGAACTTTCTCCTCAACTCAAGCCTAAACTTCTCCTGGCACAGCTTGAGACTGTGTCCTCTTGTTCTGGTGCTGGTTGTCTGGGAGAAGAGACCAACCCCCACTTGGCTACAACCTCCTTTCAAGTAGTTGTAGAGAGCAATAAGGTCTCCCCTGAGCCTCTTCTCCAGGCTAAACAACCCCAGCTCCCTCAGCCTCTCCTCATAGGGCTTGTGCTCCAGACCTCTCACCAACCTCATTGCCCTTCTCTGGACACGTTCAAGTGTGTCAATATCCTTCCTAAATTGAGGAACCCAGACCTGGACACAGTACTCAAGGTGTGGGCTAAACAGTGCTGAGTACAGGGGCACAATGAATTCCCTGCTCCTGCTGGCCACACTATTTCTGATGCAGGCCAGGATGCCATTGGCCCTCTTGGCCACCTGGACACACTGCTGGCTCTTGTTCAGCCAGCTGTCAACTAGTACCCCCAGGTCCCTTTCTGCCTGGCTGCCCTTCAGCCACTCTAACCCCAGCAAGTAACAGGCATGAAATGGCTATTAATGAGCATTAAATGTAAACTACAGAGAAACTCAAATACAAGGCAGTTCTGCTTTACTATATACCTATTTAATTGGCACATGACACGTAATTCCACTTTAACATGGATTGATTATATTTTAGGATAGAGGGCAAAACAAACCCTGCCTGTTCATAGCCTTCTTGTATCATGTAATGCTGTTTTCATCCACACTGATTATAAATTCTTATCATATTTAATGAGTGCTCAACTGTAACTACAAATTGAACCATGAATGAATAAGGAATATAAATTTGTAGAGACTGACGTGTTAAGGTTTCAGACTTTAAAATTAGCAACAGATCCTATTACCAACCTTGATAATGTTCAGGAAATGGTTCCTGTTGTCAAGTGGGACTATTTTGACTGACAGTATTTTGCTTAATTGCTAATTTCAGTTAGAACTGGAAAGTGTTTGAACATTGATCATGAATGATTTCAGCATTTCATGGAATCTACTTGAATTTTAATTCATCAATTTGAATCCAAGCCCAGCTAAACCTCTGATTACATCTAAACATTAACTTAGAGCAATAAGCGCATGAGGCTTATTAGTCCCTCTGAGTGTCTTTGGCCGTAGAGGTACCAGACAGATAAAACAGTCCTCTTCCTGCTGTAAACAGCAGGAAAAGTAAACCTTTTGCCACTTAAATGTCTTCCTTTTTTTTCAGTATGCTATGCCAGCACTTTGGTTCTATCATATCCCTTCAACAATGCTGGTTTTCTTAATGCCACATTTCTTAACACATTTCCAGCCATAGCAGGTCAGTGTAACACTATCACGAGCAAGGCTGTGTGATATCTACTATTTTTGCCAGATTTACAAGATTTACTAATCTATGCCAGCACAAAACAGGTTTTCTTCCCTTACTGACAACATACTGTGGCTCTCACCAATTTCTTTGTAAGCTCTTGTGTACTGAATTAGAAATAGCTAATCATACTTGTAAACTCTTGTGTACTTAATTAGAAATAGCTAATCACACTTTTTTTGTGAATCTGGTTAAATGCAGTGGGCCTGCAAAGCACTTTGGCTACTTTGAGAGTCTGTGGACATTTGTTATTGATTCTTTATAAAGATGGGGAAGACCCTCTGGGAAATGAAAACACTGTGCATTGAATACAGCACACAGCATCTTTTTTTGCAGTTAGTCTGACTTAAGAGAACAGTGACATCCTTCAAAGGTCATCTTGTGTATGAAAAATATCCTAAACTAGTAGCAGAATATTCTCAGTCAATTGTAACTAATGCATGTGATCTGCTGGCACCAAGGACTCATGAGGGAAGAAAAGTCAAGCAGTCTTTTTAGTCAGGTGTATGATACTCCTATTTATATTTGTGATATCAGAACTGAAAGAGAAACCCATGTCATCTGCAGTGTTAGCCTTGGTCAGTAGCCAAGTACCTACCACTTGCCAACTACCCCCACCCAATGGAACAAGAATAGAAATTAGGATGAAAAAATCTCATGGGTCAAAATTAAGATTAGCATCAAAAACTCAGTGTAATAATGTCAATGAATTATTAATTAAAATAGCTTTGACAGTGGGGGAGCGAAAAAAAGATAAATCAAAACATGACTTTTCTCCATGGTGGTCTACTTCCCTTGGAAATTTACAAGATCATCCCTGAGGGATACCTTGCCTTCATGCTTGACAGAAGCCACCTCCAGAGATTTAAGATTGTTGCCTCACAAAATTTCTTTCTCTATTCCTTGCTTCTAGCAAGATATCTCTTCTTCTGAGCTTCTTTAACTTCTAATTCCTATCTGTCTCAGTATCAGAGCATGTGACCAGCCAGGCAGTGATCCACTTCCATGGCTGGCAGATAGAATCTTTCTACATATCTCAGTTTGCTCAGGAACCAGGTGATTTCTGCCTATAGAGTGACTTCTCTCACATCTTTTTTCTGTTTCCATGTTGAAGGATCAGTGTCCTGATCACACTCTTGTCCCTTACTAATTGATGCTATGAACCTATCAATATCTACTTCCAGTTTTTCCTTTTTGACCACCAGGGGAATTATTGTCGATAGGGTTTGGGTCCCTGTCTCAACCACAGTGTCCTGAGATAGAGAGGCCCTACTTCCTCTGGTCTGATGTAGCTGAACAGAGGCTCATTAGTCAGTGCTAGGAACTGATGGGATCTCATTTGGGCAGGCAATGCACATTTCTGTCAAGTGATACACTAATTTAATGGGATTATACTACTGTTCATTCATAAAATCTTAAGGTTTGGAAGTTAATAACCATGCTACACACCTACATTCCCACACACTGTGCCACCCAGGGACTGACCACATCAAAGAATGTTTCTGTCAACTCACCAACAAGTCACTTATGCTTACACCATATGAAATCAAGTTCCACATATCCAACATCGGATACTGGGATCAAACACCCCACACTGACAACTTCTTGTCAATATGTTAGAAAGCATGAAGTTAAATGCCGAACCCACCATTGTTATTAGCTTGTTAAGGCAGGGCTGTCAGGGACAGTTTCATCACACTATGCATTCTGAAAGCTGCCACCTTATGCTGAAAAGTTTTTATAGGTTATAGAAAAAAAGTTTACTTGCTCTCTGCCTTGCACTGAGCCCACTGTAGAATGCCTCACCGTATCTTCACTGTCAAGTGATCAAACTCTCAGGTGAGAGTACCCTATCTACGTTTAATTCACAGTTCTACAACAGAGCATATCAGCAATGTTAATGGTGACCATAAAACACTGGAAAGCCTACAAAAGTAATGCAGTATGTAGTCCATTACCAAGCACTTTATTGAAAAACACTAATACATTCCTTTCTTCCTTAAGTTCCTCATATGTTTACACAAACCATTTTGTGTAGGAGTTTGAGAGACTGTCAAATGGAAAATGAGCATTTTAACTTCCAACTATTTATCTCACATCTTTTCTCCAATGATCTCAAAGTGACTTTTAAAACTGGGAATTTTGTTTGCACCTGTCACAGATTTCTACACAGATACTGGAAAGTTACACACCTTGTCTTGATGCATCATCTTGGGGGGCATATAGGAGATTTATCTGATTGATGCTTATTAAGTACTATAAAACCCAGCAGCCTGCATAAATATAATTAGACACATGATGCTGAGCATCCTTCTACACAATCTCTTCACATCAAAAATAATTTCTGCTAAAAGAACAACCACCTGAATTCCCTTGAGTAGTATAATTTATTTTCTTTGGATATTTTTTGCCTTTTGTTAGTATTCCAATCATTGGTTTTATACAAAGCCATGATCAACTTCTGCCTTCTCCCTTCCCTTTGAGTATTAGCCACTTTTTAAAGCTTTATCATCCTTAATAAATTTTCTTACTGAACTCCCCGCTGCATTTGGACACCATATGGAGAATACCTACCATTTTCCCCCAGGCAGGATTGTAACCTGTTTTCCTGTCCTAGTCCCAGTTTCTCTCCAGCTTCAGAAATAGAAATTCCCTTTCATCTCACCAATACAACAGATTCCCACTTCCAGTAGAAAGGAGGCTGAACTTTAGTTAGCTCTAGTTGAATCTCCAGTCTCAATTTGGGAACACTTGCATACATATGGTATAAATAGAATCCTAACTCCAAGCCTGGGAAGAATCTGCCCATCCTCAAAAAGACCCCAATAGCTGATGACCTAGACCAGGTTCATGAAGTCAAGTTTAGTCCTCTGATTCATGTTTAGGTCTCTGATACCTTGAATTTAGTTAAGCTAAGTTGTTCCTGCCTGTTTTGGTCAGTAGTGGTACTGAAGATACAGAAGGAAGAGAGCTATTTAGCCAGGTTTCCCTTCATAAAAATTTCGTCTTACAGAGAGTCAGAGCAAAAGTACAGGGTGGATAGAGCATTGATGATAAACCTGGGGTTAAATTAAAGGCTTCATTTAGCTCATTACTGGAAAACACAAACAAAAGAACCCCACACCAAACACTAAACCACAGCTCCAAAACAACAACAAAATGTGACAAAACAAAATTAAAAACCCACCTTGATCACAGTATCACAGTATTACCAAGGTTGGAAGAGACCTCAAGAATCATCGAGTCCAACCTGTCACCACAAACCTCGTGACTAGACCACGGCACCAAGTGCCACGTCCAGTCTCTTCTTGAACACCTCCAGGGACGGTGACCCCACCACCTCCCTGGGCAGCCCATTCCAATGACTAATGACTCTCTCGGTGAAGAACTTTCTCCTCACCTTGAGCCTAAACTTCCCCTGGCGCAGCTTGAGACTATATCCTCTTGTTCTGGTGCTGGTTGCCTGGGAGAAGAGACCAACCCCTTCCTGGCTACAACCACCTTTCAGGTAGTTGTAGAGGCCGATGAGGTCTCCCCTGAGCCTCCTCTTCTCCAGGCTAAACAATCCCAGCTCCCTCAGCCTCTCCTCACAGGGCTTGTGCTCAAGGCCTCTCCCCAGCCTTGTTGCCCTTCTCTGGACACATTCAAGTGTCTCAATGTCCTTCTTAAACTGAGGGGCCCAGAACTGGACACAGTACTCAAGGTGAGGACAGACGCTGCATTGGGCGTGATTTCACTTTCACTCCCACTTCTCTCCATTAAAAGAATATTCTTTAAAGAATTATAATTTTATTTGCTTATCTGGGTACTTGAATAGAAAAGACTAAATGGCATGTCAGAGCAATGCTAATGTGTGGTTTGGTTCCTGTTTTTGTAAAGATGACCACATTCTCATCATTTCAGTTTCACTGCAACATTTACTTGTGAGTAAGTTTTTTAAATGACAAATCTAGCAAAATCACTTAATTAGAACAATTCAGAGAAAATGTCTTTTCTTCTAGTTCTACAAGCACATAAAACATGTGCAAATCCTATAATACTTTTTATTTTAACCAGCTGTTGAGCACAACCCAGACTATGCAAAGCCATAGCCAGCTTGGTTTACAACTGTTACAGCCTGCTCAACCCTAAAAAGGAAGTCTCTCATACTCAATTACTAGCATAAAAGAAAGGGATGTGACAACCTACCTAAAACCCAAATTCTGATGTGCAAAGAAATTCCATTATTGGCATTTCATTAGGGCAAGTATTTCTGACCAAAAAAAAAGCTCAGAGCAACACTGCTGAGCAGATTCTGAGACAAACTATTGAACCAAACGGAGTAGCATAATGCTCCTTAAAGGATTGTAGTCAAAATTTCAAGCTGAAAAATTCCATGAATCCATGGAGTAGGAGATCACTTAAAAGGCCTAAAAGGAAACTGGGGTTTGTACCAAAGTACCTGGTTTTGGTGCTTAATATATATGACACTGATTTCCTGGCTCCCTGCACAGAGAGCATCAAGAAGGAGCACCAAAAAAATCAAGTGAACAATGAGACACCTCTACAGAGTGACATGAATAAAACCAGAATTGCATAAAACTGCAGAGAATTTACAAGACATCTAGGAATGCTATCATCCAGTCATAATTATAGTTTGTTCCTTCTATTCACTGAAAAAAAACATACTAATGCTGAAATGTATTATTATTCTTTTCAAATTATGCATATTGAATTATGATAAAAAGCTCATACAGAAATCTGTATTATAATACCATTTTCAATACTGCCTTACTGTTTCAATTCAACACTGGTGTTTTTCCAAATGTGCTATAGCTACACAACCTTCTTGAGGTAGTCTCTGCTTCAAATAGATGGCAATCAGAGAATGCAACAGAAAAAAGATGAAAGGAGGGCCACTGGTAGCTAATCTGGCCTAAGTAATCATCTGAAAGCTATCTGACTTAGAGAAATTACAATTGTGGGGTTTGAGGAGCAATGCAATCAGGGAAAGACTGATATTACAGCATACAGCAAAAGAGTAACATCCTAGTTATGATGACAGATTCAAGAAAGTGAGGGACAGAAAGATGTCTGATATATCAGAATAACGGCTGAATAACAACGCAGCAGAAGTTAAACAGGTATGGAGACAACTACCAAAGGCCTTGAAGGACTAGGTAACAATGGATAAGAAAGAGTAAATAGAAGGATTAAAGACATTATCAATCTAATAAAGGCAGAAAACATCAGTCGTCTTCATTTGAACATGATTCAGAACAAGATTTGAACTAGAAGAAAAAAGTAGTAATTCTCCCTTCAATGAAGACAGCCTTTGCATGTCCAATACACATCTGCAGTTACTCTGGTAGTATAAAATCACACAGGCATACTGACTTGGCCATCCACAAGTTCAATGTTTTAAAAACAAGTAGGTGTAATGTCGGTGCTCTAGCTTTCAACAGAAAAGATCAGAGCAAAGTATACAACTGAGAATGCCATGTTGCAATCATAAGACTGGAAAAAGTAGATTGAAACCACTCAGTAACTTGGTTTCAAATTATCAGGAGACATCTTCAGTAAAACACATGAAATTGTCACATCACACAGATCACATTCTGAATTCAGAATTTATCACTCCCTACTTGGTTCTAAGACCTATGTATGGAGTGTTCCCCCGGAGCATGTGAAAGCACAAAAGCACTAACGTCATATCCATAAAGATCTAGTTATTCACTTCAGAAAAGGTTAACACCATTAATTAAGTTGGCATACATCTTCATGTGTCTTTCCTGATATTCACTCTACCATCTTGCCATTTCTTTTAATTCATTAGACAAGCAAATATGGAAGCTACAGGTAGTCCTAGTTGCACAGATCTGAAATGAAATGACTACTTGAAGGACAAGAAGGAGAGGACAGGCAGAAAGATCATACTCAGCCTTACCTTCCAATTAGCAGGAACTCCCCAAGCACTCCTAAGCGCCTCATGGCGATGAGTATTCCCCTGACTGTCATTCCCTCGCAGAAGCAAACCACCACTCTAGCCTTGGGTAACCTTTCTCGCAGCTTGCGGAGCAGACGATCAAAGCTCTTTTCCCCAGCATTGCTGTAGATCTTGTCAGAGTGCGCAATGCAGAGACCTTCTTGGGCAGCCAGCTCTTTGAAGGCTTCCATTCCACTTTCCCCATAATTTCCTGGGTTTGTTATTTAAAAAAAGAAAAAAAAAAAGAAAAGAAAAGAAAAGAAAAGAAAAGAAAAGAAAAGAAAAAGGTTATTCTATCAGGACTTTATTCTATCATGTATTTAACCAATTAAGGGGGGCTGTGAAGGGAAACAGTTTTCCCTCAAAAAAAAACTTTAACTGGCTTTAGCAGAAGGAAGAGCAAAGGAGATTCATTGAAGTGAGCACGTTCAGTGGAGCAACAAGAATTCCATTTATCAATAGGCCCTAAATGACCTGAGTTTCTTTTCTTACATTGATTTATCAGTGGATATTAAAGGGGGGTGAGGGGGGGGGGGGAACCATAGGTAGGTAGAAAAGGAGACAAAGACAGCTCGGACAGCAAGAATAAAGTTTTATTAACATTTCTATGGTAAAAATAATAAAAATTTTAAAAATCACCATTGTGTTACTCCAGGAGAACAGTCACAGCAAGGGGAAAAAATAATTTTATTCCAAGGCTTTCTGCACCACATGCATCCATGCTTGCAAAAGTGAATGAAAGATGGAAGTAAATTTAAAACACACTGATCTGGTAGCATTTTTGAAAGCCACTTACACTAATGTGACTGATTAAAATTTAGCTTGATGTTTCCCTTGGAATAGGAGATTTTCTGCCTGTACAAACTTCAGAAATAACTCCTAATATAGAAATACTTGCACTTTGTGGTCCAGACAATATCAAAGCTGATTTGCAAATTCCTGTTGCTTTTCTATTTGAACATTTAGAAAGACAAATTAACAGCTTTACAAAACTAAAACTGCCTTCAGCTATGGAGAGAGGTGAAATATCAACTTCTCTTTGAATATTTTATGCCTGCCAGGAGCACAGGATTTATGATGAACATCTATGAGGCAAGAGGATCAGATTAATTTAAAAGAGCAATTTATAATCCATTGACAGTAACAATAATGGTTCAAAAAGAGAAGCGTTAATTTTATCCATAATATTTGCTTAATTTGAGTGGGTAGCAGCATACTCAGACCTTTTAAAGCAAGGGGTGACTGAAGAAGTCCATCTTCCCACTCTACAGCAGTAGTTTGAAATAGCAAATTGTAAAGAGGAAGATTTCTGCACCAGCCTAACTTCCTCCACACACCAGAAAAACCAAACAAACAAAATTGCAGCTACCATAGAGAAAACTCAGCAAAAGACAGCTCAATCATTCTTCACAGACACAGAACTGCATTTTGTGGACTGTCTGATGCAGATCAAAGCACACCATGCAGACACACTATAACAGTCATACTGGGATGCAGCCAGACCTTTTAGGTCTAGAGTGTCAAAAATCTCACTCAAGTTCTTCAGCCTTTTTCACTGAACTGCTCTAGTTTCTCACACGTTTGCAGCACAGCAAAATGACCTCTATTCCCGTCTGATTCAACACCAGATTTCGTCTGTGAGCCAGACATACTTCAAAGCAGGAACAACACCATGGTCCTGCATGGCTGCAGAAAGGGGAGAAGAGAGGAAAAGAGGAATGGGAACACATCACCAAACAGCTCCCACTGTGGTCTCAGCCTTGCAGCCCTGTCCTGTGACTCTGTACTTGGATTAATTATGTGGCCTCATATGCTGAGAGGGACACAGGTGGAGACATTTTCACATATTCATAGGCCACAACCTGCAGTCACCAAGGGATTTACCCCAGGACCTGAGACTGAGCAGTTTGGGCCATATGATTTTTATGACTTGGCTCAGGTCCCAGACTGCAGAAGGACAGCCTCATTGCCAACTTGCCATTAGCAAGCACTTCATACTTCGGAAATAAATTAGGTTATATTTCCAACTTTCATGTGGAACTTTATGCAGCATAGACTCATTTGAAACCACTAGGATTGTTCTTAAAGATATTCATATATGTTTAGGCAACATATATTAGAAAATAAAATCAGTAGGCTTCTTACTTATATATTAAGGTAGGATGAGATTTCTTTATAGTCTACATTTAGCCCATATCTGCAAATAAAATTTCTCAATTACCTTATCACTCAATAACCCCTCCCCAGCAGAGAAGGGGAAAGAGGAAAAGGAGAGAAGATCCATGGTTGAAATCAGAACAAATTTAATGAGATAGCCAAATGAGTAACAACATCAACACCAGCTATATGAAGTTATACTCAGTTTAGCAAAAGTTCAGCAGTCACTATATCCAGAAAGGCAGTCTTTAAGATGAGGAAGCATAGCAGGAGGCTCTAGCAACAAACTCCTCTCTCCTTAGCAAATTTCCTCCTTTACATTGAGTATGATTGCTCATTGTATGGGATACATCTGTGAACCAACTCAAGTCAGCTGTCCTAGCAGATTGGAAACTGATGATGATCTGCATCCCACAGCTGACCTGTGATTTTGTCCCATCAAACCCAGGACACTCATATATCAGGACAGCATTAATTCTGCTGTAATTCAAGTTAATGATTTAACGAAAGAAAACTTTAAATCCACTTGGAATTGTTTATCTCGACTTTCATTTTGATGGAATAGCAATTATTTCAAATGGAGTCATACCTCTACTAACAGTACAACAGCCTACCAAAATATGGCCTAAGAAGAAATCAGATTGTTGCCTGTAAATTCAATAAATATGATAAAGAGCATAAAAGGGGGAAAAAAATGATTAGGATAAAGAACCGTGATACAAGATGAAATAAAAAAACAAGGTAGAACCAGTGTGAAGCTGAAAATAAAAGCTTTCAAACCCTTACATAAAAGCAGTGGAACTGCTTTTCAATAGCAGCACAAAGAAAGAAATCTGATGTTAGGCTGGAGCTCGCTCGGCTCACAATGTAGATGTCTGTAATGTAGATGTCTGCAACAGCCAGAGACAACACTTGAAGACCTAGGAGGTCCTCTCAAAGTCTGTTTGCCATGCTCCTAAAGCAAGACAGCATATTGTGTACCTTCCCACTGCCTGGGAAAGGATCAAGGAGAAAAAAACCCATGTGAACAGATGTTAAGATACGTTGTTCAATGCACTCAGCAACCAGGGTACGCACAAAGAGAAAGTATGGAGCATTAAAAAACAATTCTTCCTGTGCAACTGCCAAGAACATACCCATCTGTACCAGCCCAGTAGGCACATTCATTTCAATCCAACGTTTAGCATACAACAGCTGAGAACAAAAACATGCAATAAAAGAAATCTGTGCAAGATGGTAGTCAGTGAAGAATTACAACAGAGCTGTGGGCTGAGGACATTTGTTCCTTGAAAGAGCCATTGAAGAAAGATTCAATCGTATCTGCAACTGCATTTTGTTACCAGGATCAACTGTGAAAAGCAAGTGTATTTATTATTGTGAGGCTACAAGCAACTGATTTTCTTTCTGATGTATACCCAAAACTGAGTCAGTAATATCTTTTAAGCCCCACAGTACTTTGCTAATTTTTAACTATTTTTTAAACTCTATTTAACTTGTACCCTATTCAGAGAACCAGATGTTTTCCTTATATTCTTCAGGAGATTCTGTACAGCAGTATAAGGGTATACTCTAACCCCTTCATGGCTGCAATTCTACTAAGAGGATTTTAATTCCACTCCTCTCAGTGCCAAGATAGTATTGCTTCACCTAGATAAGACTCTTCCTGGAAAGGGCCCAGGTATCTGAAGACGCTGCTGTTATTCTCATTCAGTGAATTCCATGCATTAAATATCTTAACAAAAACATTAAGATGCTGTAGTAAAAATCAAAGATGTCACATCGATCAACAGAAGACAGAAAAAAAGTAGCAAAAACTTTAGTCTCATAAATCACTCCTCTGAGACACTAGCTTTACATTTGTGCCACAGTTGTATCACAGGAAGTATCATTACTTGCTTGTATTAATACTTGAGCAGTGTGGGGAGCCAAACCCATGAGCTCCATCGAAAAGGTTTACAAGCTTTGTTACAGTTGTTTGCCAAACTTACCCCCATTCTTTGTCAAGAGAACTATTTGTTTTTCATTTATGAAACAAAGTAGAAATATAGTCTCAGCAACAAGCTGCTTCTGAGAATCCTAGTGATTGCCTCCGTATGGGATGCTCAGAGTGGCTGCGTAGGTCTTCCCAAGCCACATGACAGCCATATGCTGTGTTCTCATAGAGCCTAGAACCAAAACACTGTGTTTCACATAAAATCAATGTTTGATTTCCTTCAGTGATAAGGATTATTCGTGGGACAGCTTTTGGAAATATGAACCATTCACATTTCTGCTGTAGAGAACATCCTCTTGAAAGATAGGCTAGCATCTGTTTAAAAAAAAAATTGTGAAGAGAAAGAAAACCATAACACTGAAGAAGACGAAGACTGTTCTCTCTCACTCTGCTTTCAGTGTCAAAAAGAAAGACCAGCTGCTTTTTTAGAGATGCACCCTGAAACCCACAAAAAAAGCCAACAGCAGAGGTTGGTCCCTGGAAGAATATTCCTATGCATTCAAATAATAAAAATAGGGAACAAGAAATACCTCACCTGCCTGGGCTATAAGCAATAGCTTCATCTGAGGTCACCTATTCCTTGACTTCAGAGACTTACTTGCTGCATTTATCCCTCTGAACAGTAGCAATAACCACAATCTAGATTAAAGGTGAGCATGAAAACATATATCCTGCAAGCACACAGCAAAGGCAGTGCATCAATGAGACAACCACAGAACCTAGCTTCACAGAGTGCTACAGAAGCAGGTCATATTGTGGGAAGGTCCTCCTTTTCACAAATAACAAGCGAGAAGCTGTTCCCTATCCACCTCTTTTGGCTCTCAACATTATGATCTCTTTGTTTGCATCTCACAGGCTTCTAGATACATTGCTGAATGTATGAATCTTGTTCCAGTGTTCAGTGTTGATCCACTATAAAACATCTCTTTACACCAGCTATTTAAGTGGAGTTTTGGCAAAGAGAAAAGATGACAACAGAAGGACTGCATGATATAAGAGCAGGAAATAACTACTCAAAAGATTCTCTGCTGCAAAAGCAGATTATTTGAGAAGAGCAGAGCAAGGGCATGATCTGATTATTGAGTTACTTCCTGATATGTTGCAAAAAACACTTTGCAAAATTTAGTGATGATTTTAAATATTACAGTAACTGTACAGTTGTCAAATACAAATCATGGAAGACTGAACAGGAAAAGAGAAAATTAAAACAAAAAGAGTGGCATTGTTCTCTCCTGTAACATCCTAGTTTCCCTATGCCACAAGTGCATCCCTGAATAGGGTCTGTTAAAAAGGAAATGATTGAGTTACTTCATTTTAATATTATTTCTTATCAGATGAACTGCATTAGATGATCAAGTCCATAGTCCCAGTCTATTGCAAGCAAAATTCAAAAGTTTAACCATGAGATTTAAACTGCTACATTAGTAACAGGTTGAGAAAATATGCATAATCAGCTCAGATGATAAGCAGTCACTTTCTAAACTAATAATTCAAGCACTTACGTCCATTTGTCCAAACCTTTGGGAGAATTAAAAATAAAAGCCAAAGACTGCATTTATTACCTGAATATAGCAGACTGACAAAAAAAAAATTGCAGAAATGGACCTACCCCTATGTGTTATTTTGGTGTATCCCAAACATAAACTCTATACTCATTGAAAGCAGCTGTGTTGGCTCACAGCTTTCAGGACCAATGAACTGACACCACCTCTCCTCTGCCAGACTTCTCTGACACTGTGAAAAAGGCAATGATCAAATACCTCCATGCTTCCTCATAACATCTTTTTCAAGACTAAAATCACACCAATGTCAGGATGGGATGCATTTTACTAATTGACAATTATTCCAAATAGGATTTGTGTTTCCCTTTTTCAGTGAACCCTCTTCACTTAATATTCATTTTGCCACCTAAAGCCCTTTACAGCAGTATCACAGTATCACTAAGGTTGGAAGAGACCTCAAAGATCATCGAGTCCAACCTGTCACCGCAGACCTCATGACTAGACCATGGCACCAAGTGCCACATCCAGTCCCCTCTTGAACACCTCCAGGGACGGTTACTCCACCACAGTTTCTTTTCAGCCTTCAGATAGCTTTCCCAACATAATTTTCTGTCTTCATTGAATATATCTCACCTCAGCTGTTATTAAAAGACAATTTCAAAGCAGGCAAGTTAGGCTATGAGAGCACTTTACAAGCTCTAAAGGAATAATCATTTTACAGTATGAAATTTTGCATGGACGTGGGCTCCTGTTCTGTTATCAGTTAAGACAATACAGTGGAAAAAATATCAAAAGATAAAAAATCTCTAGTCCTAAAATCCTGGTTTAACTGCAAAGATTAAATGGAAAACAACCCCTTATTTTAGTCTACCTGATCTGTAGATAAATGAACACAAAGTTAATTGCTCTACAAAAGAAAAAAAAAGAAAAAAAAATGCTGAAGTAGCTATTTCAAGTTATCTAAGTACAATGCCCTTGAAGCAAAGAGAACTAAGTTCTACCAACACTAACCCTTAAGAACAGAATATGAGAGACTGAACACCATTGATACCACAGGCATTCCTTTCCTGCACACCCGCCTGATGGTTCACCACTCCCTGTTGCTTAGATCAGGTCTAGCTACCTAGTTCCTCGGTTCCAGAGTTACCTTTAGGCTGCTACCACCGGAAGGTATCACAGACCTCCTTACCATAAACAGTTCACCTCTCAGGTTAATTTACAGCTCTGTGGAAGTCATTGTTACTGGTTTGGTGTTTTTTTACTATCCTGTAGTTATGGAGGACCACTCATTATTAAAAACTGAAATAGCACTGCACACACTCTGGCTTCTTGTAATGATCTTAGTAAAGTTTTCTGGGTTCACCAGAGATTTGTGAACAGATGCTCTCTAGCCTTACAAAAGCCAGAGGGATGTGTTAAATGAGTAAAATGAGTCATATTTGGTACACTACAGAGCATCTGCCAAGTAGAAAGTGAGCTACTGAGATCAGACTAGTCTTTTTGTTTTCTGATAAAACAAAAACAGAAAATGAAAGGGTAAACTGACTGATTGTTAAAGACATTAAACAATACACTATTCCTACCATAATCCAACTTTTCTGAGAAATGAAACTCTATTTCAAATAGCAAAACCCCCATATTATTTCATTAAATGCTAGGCTATTTTTTGTCACACACATTTTTTCAACAGCTCACCATAGTAATGCACTTACTATCTTGGTAAAGGAGACCCAAAAATAAAACTCTGCAACTGAATACAGTGGTGAGATTTAAGCCTTCATCCTGCATGAGGCAGGTACATCATCTTGAACAACTAATTGATATTCTTGTCAGAAATACAAGCACAGGTGAAGTCAGTTCTGAAGCAATGAGAGTATTAGTGCTAAATGAAAATTCCCTAATAAGAGAAATGCAAAAATATGATTTCATCACAACCTTTTTTTCCCCCTAAATGTATTCAAAGACTACACCAATTGCTTATTTATTATGTGTCTAACAAGGAGGTTTAGAGTTTTATATTCTAATAGATCTACTCCAGCTCCAACCCTGGCTGCTATACAGTATTCCTAACAAATGCTAGCTAAACTTAATCTTTCTGCTTACAACTTATCAATGAGGAACTTTCAATTTTCTTCAGAATGCAATAAAAATAATCTAATTATGCCTAACATTAGCTCTTGGCTATTTCTGTTGGTTGACATAGGTTGAAGAAGGGGTCACAGATTTTGTCACAGATTTTTTTTTGTTTCTTGATTAGGCTGGAGAAAATAAATGTAAGAATAAAGTTTCAACTCTCTCCTATGAATTATTTCTATTTTTTTCAAAAAGCTTGTTGTGAATATTATAGGTAGAGAAATCACTTACAAAAATACAGAAAGAATGCCCAGAAGGGACATAAAAGTAGAAAAAGATTATTTTTTTTAATTGTGAGCAGGTGTGTCAAAAAGAAGGCATAATGTATATGCTCACAACTTGGTAATTAAGCGGTTAGGTTGTATCACATTTCAAGCACATGCATTTTTGAGAAATCAAAAGCCAGGCACACAAGTACCATATTATGAATGAAAGCTTGAGGATAATGGAAGTAATGGAAATTTTAAAAAACATTTTTACTGGTTATCTGGTTTCTGAACCTGAGGGCATGGAGTGATCAGTTTCTAAACTTTCCCTAGAATTTTGAGAGTTAAAAATGGCTATTGTGTTTTTGTGAACCAAGATATTCACAAATGATATGTTTTCATGAGCTGAGGCTTAGAAGGCCACAAAGACTACGAAGACTTCCTGATAATCTACATTATCAATGGCATTTAGAAAGGAAATTCATTTTAAAATTTATTTTCTACTCATTTTCTCCTTAAAGACAAGTTAGTGTTCAAACGTATTCCCACCCAAGCCCTTGATTTCAGTGGCTAAGCTATCAGATGTTTACTGATTTTTATGAGGGCCAAATGAACTACTACATTTCTTACTGACTTTTAATATGTGTCATGGGAACAAATATCCCCAAGCTATGGCCCTGAACTATAAATTCAGAGATAAATGTTTATGGTCCTTAGGACAATTTTGTCTTATGTAAGATTTTTAGACACTAATACTTTCTGTTTATGTGAGCCATAGCTCTAGATGGAAATTTTATCAGGTTTGGAATAACATCTAAGTAATACATTACAGTCTTCTATCTAAAAACCTGTACCTAATCATAGCTTACCCATCAGCAGAGAAACTATTCATCTAAATGGAATAAACTGGGTTTTGTTGCAAATGAAAAGATAGGTGTTTTGATGTATGTTGCATCAAATCCCTGGATATTGTAATCTTAGTATGCAGGGGGAAAAAATTATGTGATTTTTAGAAAGAACTGTGTTTTCATTTAATGTGTTTAAGAAAGATAGTGGCTGCTTCCCTTTATATGTCCATTAAAGATTTCAATGAAAATAAATATAATTTCCTAATATTACCTGAACTGTCTACCCTCACTCACAAAGTGCTTTTGACTATTATGATTAATCATCTCTAATCAATTGTACCATCACAGCTGGAAAAGTCAGAGAATGGCTTAGGTTGGAAGGAACCTCTACTCCAAACTCCCTGCCATGGGCAGGGATGCCTCTTAACTATAATAATGTATTAAACATATTAAACAACTCTGCCTCTTGGATTGATACAAGAAGGAAAAAAGGAAAGTTTAAAAGGTTTGGATGCTGAGTTTCAACAATTTAAGAATAAGGCCTTTGAAAAGAGAACTGCAATGCACAAGTGAAAAAAAAAAAGCTTTTGAACGTAGCGTTTTGTTTTTACGTAATTGACATTTTTAAATAGACTGAGTTCAAACTTATAAACATTTTCTCAGTAACATCCCCCTTCCAAAAAGCACTTAGTCAAAATATTTCAAATCACCCTAAATCATGACTTCATAGATGGTGACTTGAATACTCACAGTGATGCTTTAAAAGAATTACAGGAGCAGAAAACTTAAATACATAGCAGAAATGTTTATAGGATTAGAGACTGACAAAAATTAATTCAAAACAAAACACATAGGCTGCATCCCAGGGGTGATGCCTTGGACAGCCTGAGTTCTCTCACACCTGCACCCAGGAGTACTTCCAGATCACCTCTCTCGATCAGAGAGAGGGAGGCTTTAGGGGCAAGACACCCTTGCAGCGCCCTTGATCCAATTCTTCACACATCATATATGCTTGGGGAAATTTATGCAACACTGCTAGGCAGACATGTAAAACCACAGGCTCAAGGCAGAAAACAAGGACACTCTGCTGGATTGAGAAATAGAAGACAACAATGCATGAAGAAAGACAGAATGATTTTTTTACTATTTTTTTATTCCCAGACATTGCAGTTTTGCATTCTCCACATCCACAACCTTGTGGCTTACAGATCGGTCCTGAGGAATGACATCAGGTACTCACAAGCTGTATGGTTATTCAAAGGGGCTCAGCAATCTCCTGTCCCCAGCTCAAAATAATCTGAACTCTAGCATGTCATCCCAGCATGACTTCAGCTGCTTGGTCCTCAAATGAAAGCTCCTTGAAAGATGTGCTAGTGGAATGGAATAGCTCTATGCAGACAAGACAAAGCAGCGCAGGGACGCAGGTCTCACTGTGCCCTGGCAGACAGGGCGGCTCTAGATCCCAGACGTGGCTGATGGCAAGTCAGGCATCTCTGATTTACTGGCATGAGAACTCAGGTTGAGAGAATAAGGCAAGGAGACACAGAGCACAGGGAGCTAGCTGACTCCAGAAGGCAAGGTGGCATGTGGGAAACGAGAGGAGAAAGGCCAAGGCTGTGCGATGTCAAGAACATTCAAATACAGCAGGTACTGATGGCAAGACCAGTGTGCTTAATCACTTCACTGCATACAAGCACTCCAGGAACACTGCAAGTAAGCAACCACTGTCAAAGCAGTCTGTGAGATGGCAGACTATGAGGAAGATTGGGTTGGTTTACCAGCCTTGGTTTTGGCACATTGCTAGCAGCATAGAAGCAAGGCTTTCAGCCTCAACAGCAGCCAAAGGGTGGTATCAATGTGGCTAGTTCTGATCCAACAGAGGTTGGAGCCAGGAAGAATCACCTGAAGCTGTAGAGATGTGATCTTCTTGGTAAAAACATTATGGGCAACTCTTCAGCCAGTCTATGTGGTTGCTCCAGTGCTGTGAGACAGTGCAGCCCTTCCATGTGCCAGGGTTTTTGATAAGGGTCTCCATAAAGTGTTTAGAGGGCCAAAGGGAGTTTTCAGTGTTTTCTACATTTCTGCCTTGATTGAATCAATAAATGATTACATGGGCAGCTCTTGATCTTGTGACAGCAGTTGTGGTATTTCTGATCTGTGCTCTAAAATACCCCTCATACTTCTCTCCAGCAGCAAGAAGATCTGCTTTAGACAAAGAGGACTACAGTAGTTCAACAGATATACTTCTACATCAGGAGTGTTAGAAAATCAGTCCCTGGAGTCCTGACTGAGCATTATGAGGTCATGATCCAAAAGCACAAGACACTACAAATGCCAATTTGGTGTTGCATAACCTAGCATTACTAACATGCCTCTGGCATGCAATGACACAATATTCTGGGACAAGATGTAAGCAACATAGAGTGAGAAGATATTGAATCCTTCAGATGCATAGAATGTTCTCAGGCCAAATACAATCTGCTTGTACCCAATCTAAACACAACTGAATTGGTGATGATACCAAAACACAGCAGATCCCAAAATAAACAGATTTTCAATTTCTAATTATAATGGACAATTTAATTGTTTGTTTGGGGGGCTGGGGTTTTGTTTGGTTGTTTGTGTGTTGGTTGTGGGTTTTTTTGTGGATGGCCTGCAAAGTTCATTTTTTCTTTTAATTAATTTAATTGTCATTAAACTTCACAAACATGATATTAAGCTGGCCGACTGTTAAAAGAACAAAATAAAACAGTCAGGCTATTTATGACACCAACCTCATAAAAGGTGCATGAAAGTGCTGGAGACATGAAGTGCATCTTCGTAGAGAAAAAAGTCAACAATGCAGAAGTCATTGCAAATTCTCTGTGCCACTGAGGTCTCACTAAACTCTCTCTTCAACGAAGTATTTCTGTCACCTAAGTGAAGACCTGGCAGTCTTCTGTATGAGTACCACATAATCTCCTCTCCTTAAAGGTAAGAAAATAATGTTTGATGGTTGTTAGCACAGGTCCAGGATTTCATCAAGAGAAGACAGAAAACCTTGATGCTTTCCACAGTGTTGTAGAAAGAAGCTAATGATTCCTCTTAACAAAGATGTGTAACAGTAACATATCACTTTGAATGCCACTGATTTCCCTTTTATTAATTTGAAATGTTTTCTTTCTTAGCACTACTTTTCATGCAACTGAATAGTTTGTTTATATGGCTTGCATGCACTTCAATATTTGAGAAGTTCGTCATGATACAGCAGTCCTACAGGGCACCTTTAAGTAAATGAGATTTCCCTTAGCCTGTTTTGAAGAGTCCTTTCCTATTAGATGCTGTGACTAGATTGGATTAAACAAGTGGTGTTTCTGTATGTGGCTGTATAGAAAAACAACATCACAGCTGCTTGGAATAGGGAAGTACAAGTATCTGTGAGTCTGCACTACATAAAAGCAGATGTGCAGGGACTGGGCAAATCCTACTTACAGGTGAGGGGAGCAGCATATGAAGTGTTTAGCTGTTTTCATTATCAGCAGGATATCTCTGTTTCTAAGATGCTGGTGTATTGTTCACCATTCGAGTGTTCAATAAATAGTGAACAAGGGGGTTTTTAAAATATTGTCTGAATGCAATTATTTCTCTGTCTCCACTGAAACTGTTAGGAGCCTCAGAGGGTAATACTGAAATTAGCCACTGCTCATTTTCCTTAGTGCCATCAGGATCCAGTCCATGGCTTCCTGGTCAAACAGACAAAAATATCAATGCAGAAGGAAGAGAGAAAAGACTGATACTAATAAATAAAATCATACTCAAGCTGTTATCACAGATTTCAGCATGTTTCCTTTGTGGATTCAGCTCAAAACCCTCTAGAATGCTTACCCAGAGAAATAAGGTGATAAGAGCTTGCTCACGTATGCAGTTGTGAGGGACTAAATCTTGTCTCTCTTGATATGATTCAACAAAGATAAAATCACCTTTGTTGCTTGCCCAGACAATAGCTGATGTGTATTGGGTGGAGGCCACTGGATAACAGCTCTCTGGAATGTGCACAGACATGATCATCTCTACCCCTCAGCTACCCCAGAAAGGGAGGACGATGCAAAGAATAAAGATTGCTCACCAGACTGCAGCTGCCCTGGAAATAATGAGCAGAGACCACTGCTCTGGAATATGCATATTCACCACCTGGACACATCCCTAAAAAACTGTATAAAAGATCTGAGCAACTACTGGCTCAGGAGAAGGAAAAGACTGGGGCAATGCTGCTCAGAAAAAAAGAAAATACCATGAGAGAAGAGGACAGAGACATCACCATGTAGCCTGGAAGAAACAGATCAGGTGGAACCCTCTCTCCATGTCCTAAGTTCCTCCTGATGCAACTCATGGAGCTGAAGAGGCTGCTCAGAGAAGGGCTTGGACTTGGACTTTGGGATCTCTCCCTCCCCTCCTCTGCTGGATGACAGCACAGCCAACAAGGATGACCTCTCTTCCACACCAAAGCTGAAGCAGCCTTCCTCCACAGACCCAAACTGTCCTGGGGGGTAAGGGGTGTGTTAATATAATTCCTTTCCTCTTCTCTCTCCCTTTTTGCTCTATTTTCTCTCTCTCTCCTTTATTCTGCTAACAAATAGCCTCGCTGCTGATATTTTGGCCTTGTTTGTGCCTCTAGTTTCATAACATGGGAATATTCAAAAGAACCAAGTCTCTTTCCCTCTCTGGACTGAGACAGCAATGTGCACAGCTTCCACGAGCAATGCAAAGCAATACATTCCAAGGTGTTCTTCTCTCATATGGATAGAGAGAAATTGGCGAGCCTGCCAAAGATTGGCTGACCCCAACTATTCTGTTAATGTGACAGCCTCTCTTCCACTGTCACTCCAGCCCCCACAAGGGTAAGTAGTCATGGTTTTGTTGCATCTGAGAGGGTGAGTAGAAATGTAGAAGGCTGCTCTTGAAATGTCAGCCTGATTACAGGAATTGCTGGCACAGCTGTGAACAAACTCATTTCTGCAAAATCTGTGGCCACAGAGTCTCAACATGGTCAGAATTTGTGTGAACATATACATCTTTTGGACATTTAGTAGACATTTCTATGGTCCCCCATCCTTCATAACAACAATTAGGCTTTGTATTTTATGGATATGAAATATTTGAGCTAAGATTATGTTGATTCTTAAAAGCATATCCCATTTTGCTATGGTATTTTCAAAGGAACTACAATCTTATCATATGCATCTGTCCAAATTTTAATATAATCAGCAAAGCATATGGTTATGCATATTAACATACTAGGAGAAGACACTCTAGGCAGACTTCAATTTTCAGCTTTGATAACCTGGCTATTTATATGCTGCTGGAAAGCATTCCAAATGATACAGTGATGGCCAAAATCTACTTTGTTTTGAAGGTGCAGATTTCACTGATTGACTCAGGATTTAAGTGCATACACTAGTGCTAACCCAGAAACTTAGGACTTAAACATTTGGTATTCTTTTAAATTCTGTTGCAGTTTGATGCAGAGAAAGGCCAAGGGATGAAAGTTGTACAAGTTTGGAGATTTTCACATATATCAGCAACACCTGTCTCCTAACTTTTGCCTTTCTTGGTTCCAGCGTTCCTCTACATATTCTTTGGGTGCTAAATGTTTACACAGGGGCAAGGAGACACCACTGCCAGAGTATTTACAGCAGTACAGAGCCATGTTTCAAAGCAAAAAAGCATTGTTGACAAAGCATGGCCATAGGCTTTTGGGAGCTTAGGAGATAAACAGATTATCACTTCTGAGACAAATTACTTTTAAAAAAAAACTCCGTATACAGAGCAGGAGAATCTAAGAGTGGTATAAAAAGCCCAAAAATCATTCCTGAATCATCAAGTACATCTTATCCATAAGTGAAACAGCTGAGTCAAGATTACCAAGGAATCAGAAAAGACAAATGGCCCTGCAAGAAGCCTTTGAAGTCTTCCAAAGGTCAGTTGGAGTGAAAGGCATATCATTGCATTCTTTACTCTGACCCCTGAAAAGGTTTTCTTTTGGCTGATGAGTAGTTTTTTGCATAAGGATTTCAATTTTTAGCTAACTATTTTCTCAGCCCTAATCTTAGGTCAATGCTTTTTGAGACATTCCAAGCTCATACTAACTTAGAGCCAAACATCTAAATAGTGCCCCTTAAAATAAATTTAAAAAAAAAAAAAAAAAAAAAAAAGGTCTGAACTGGTTTCTGTTTATTTTATTTTTAAAAAGCAAAGCCTCAAGAAAATGATTGCTGGGGAGAAAAAAAAAAAAGGAAGAAAGTTATAGGCTTCTACAATGCCTCTCACAGTATAGAGTGACAATATTTGCAAACTGTCTTACTGCATCTTCCTTATCCTACAAAAAGGCCAAATCAAACCAACATGACATGCTAAAAACAAAATGAAGAGATTAGAAAGTATAGAAAGCAAACAAAATAGGATCTGATAAACAAATGTAAATCACTAGACTCTGCTAGAGGTAAATTTAACTTCTTATATAAAGACAGCATTCTTAAGACATCACCTGACACCTTAGTGCAACTACTGAAAGAGGACAGACAGACAAACTTTATTTACTAAATTAATATACAGGAACCTTCTGAAATAATTTATTGCACAGGAATCTGTAACCAAAGGAACTGTATCTGATTACTCTTTTTTCCTTCTCTGTTTTTTGCACCCTGAGATCGTTCATCATTCAGTTGTGGGCAAAAAAAGCACACACAATAGCTTTGTAACCATGTGTGGTGGCATACTGCTAATACATCTGTCCATGGAGAATTGTCTCTCTTCACAGAAGCATTCATTGGCCTCTTAACTAGTGCTGTGGCTTTGTGGCTTTTTGCCCAGTACTGCTTGCTAAAAGTAGTTGTGGTTGATGCTTTCCTTGAAATCACTTTCACTGAGTGAGTGCTAGAGAGATATTATAACACCTAAAAACCACTCAAGAACAGCAGGACCTTTACCAGGACTTAAACCTTGCTGTGATGAATTTCACTGGGCACTTCTCGGCCACAACTTAGAGCCTATCTCAATAACCAACAAACAGACATGATTGAAAACTGTATCTGAAATACACTGCTGAAATGCCACTGCAACTGCCAGCCTTCCTTCCAGTCCTACATCCCAAACACAACTGTAAATGAAGTCTTACAAGAAAGCAACTTGTATTACTTTCCATAAGTCTATACGTAAGTCCACAACATTCCATCTCCTGTCAAATCTCATCAAGTTTTAGTAAAGTAATATTTGAATTTCCAATGAAAAAAAAATCCAGCCTGAGATAGAAAAGGCTGTTAACAAAGTCATGCTTCAAAATGTCACCTCACACATTGAAAAGAGGTCAGACAATACAGATTTCCTTGGCAGTGTTACCCAGATCACTTCTAAGAAGTTACTGGTTTTACTGTCTTGGTAGGCAGTAACTTTTTATGAAGAACAGGATTGTAATGAATTTCAAATTTCTTTCAACCTCTTGTTACAGTTGATAAATACTCTCTCATAAGTACTGCTGCTCTGCTCACATGATGCCTGTATTCTACCATACCTAAAGAAAGTCAAAGACAGAATGCTCTCTTGTTTTCCTAACATTTCTTGAGATCTCTGCAATCTGCTTTTTGTCTTGACAACTTAATCTGAGTGGATAAATTGGGCTTTGTGTTCCCTCCTAAGTAATGCTAATCCATCTTAGCAGAGATTAATGAATACAAACCAGTATATCAATCAAACCTATCCAAAGCATTTCTGTATGCTCATTTATGTACATAAAATAAGAGGGAGATGAGATGATCGATTTTGTTTCTTACCTATAGAGTGCTGTGGGGGAAAAGTATTATTTAATAATATTACTTAACCACAAATGAGCATTTTTCTTTTTTTTCTAATACAACTGAAATCTGTCACAACTGGGAAGACACTCTTCCCCTGAGATATCCTTGAGAATCAGCTTTCTTCAAGAATAAAATCCAACTGCAGACACAGCTAAAAGCACAACTCAAATGGCCCAAGTGTTGACTGAGCAAACTTTCTGAGCAAACATCATCAGAGATGTGCCATCTTCTGAACACATGTGGCAACAGATAACAGCTATGCAGGAAGCTCTACCACTGGAGATGACTCAAAGTTTGTCAAAATCATGAGCAGAAGGGAGAAGGGGCCCTGGGATGAAGGGCTTGGTGAAAACTCTGGAGCAGCAGTTTGGTGTTCCTGGCAGTTCCCAAGATGTGGAGGCCGGGAGCCCTGACCACTCCTCCTGGGAGCCGTCACTGCCTCGGCTCCAGTTGTCACTGTTTCATATGTAATCTCTTGCTCTGCCTGCCTCACAGCACAGACAAACTGGGCAGCAGAGCTGTGCCTCGGTCACCTCTTCCAGTAAGCTCTTCCAGCCACACTCTTTGCTTAGATCTGAATTGGCCTTCTTGTCTTGGGAGAAAAAAAAAAAAGAAAGAAAGAAAAAGAAAATGTTGCCATTTGGCTGCAGTCAGTGGTATGGAAGTCCAAAAAGTAACAGGGAAACGGAAGCTGGGAACTTCAGAAAATAAATGAAAGAAAGGACACTGGTAAAGGATAATGATGATGGTCAGAGCTAGAAGACAGAAAGAAGCTGCAGACAGAAAGAATCATTTCATACGTTTTTATGTTCTACACTTTGGGAAAGAGACAGACAATGTATACATACCAGAAGGTGTTCACGGTGTTGATGGTGATGATGGATGGTAATTTCCCTTCCCAGTTCAGAAGGAAATCAATTGGGAGCTCCAAAAGGCAGGCTTTTTAAAATGGATGTGTTCACATAACTTCTGACAGAAGTTGCTGATGAGCTCTCTGAACTACTAGAAATTATTTTCAGTAGCTGTCAGAAGTTGTAAAGTGCCAGAGGACTGCAACAAAGGCAGTGTTGTGCAATACTTTAAAAGGGTAAGTGAGTTAACCTGAGTAATTACAGCTCTGTCAGCTTGACATCCATTTTGGACAGAATAGCTTAGGAGCTGACGTGGAACTCCAGTAAAAAAAAAAATATAAGGGAGTGGGGCAATATAACAGGTGCCAATCATTATGTGTATGTGGAAATGAGATCTTTCAAATTTAGTTACACAAATATATTTTATCAGTGGATTTACAAGGCTGGTTATAAATAATGTCAATGCAATACTGTTAGATTTCCACAGAATGTCTGCCTTCAATTTGCATGACATTTTGGCTATGAATATGGCATTATAAGAACTAGTATTGCATATATAAAATTGATTAGTATCTGGCTGGTATGTTTCAATATATACTTGCAGTGAAGGAACACTCATTGAATGGGTATCTGTTTATTATGTCCCATAAGAAACTGTTCTTAGATTTTACTACTTAACATTAAACGGTGACCTGAAAAAACAAAAAATACAAAAATATTACCAATAATGTTTGCAGATGACAGAAAGATTGGAAGACAAATTCCTAATGCTGCATGATCTAGGTAATTTGGTAAACTGAGCAAAGACAAGGACATACGCAGTTAAATACACGTACAAATTTAACCTCTAAGGAACTAAAACCGCTGCACATACAGGATTTTGGATTCCATCATGGGAGGCAATGCCTGGCTTAGGGATTATAACAGATAAGCACTGAAGGTGATGCTATGGCTAAAAATAATAGAATTGGATTTTATTTATAAAAGTAAGAGTGATACTGTAGTAACAGAAAGATCATACTACCTTAATTCTATTTCACAGCATTATGACTGCTTCTGCAGTGATATCCAGCACTGTAAGTTATTGCAAAACTGGTGATGTTTCAAAGAGTAGCCATCAAGATCATGAAAGACAGGAAGATGCAACTCAACTATCCAAGGGCTCAAACTTGGATAAGAAAAAGAATAACACTCCAATGCAAAAACCAAGAGCAATGTGCTAAGCAGCTTTTAATTGTAGAAGGAATGAAATTCTGTAAAATCATTCCAAGAGAACTATAAGTATTAACGAACTTACCAGGCTGGATTTTAAAATGGCTTAAGTGTATACATACAATTAAACTATATGAAGAGTCCATCAAAACAATGCTTGAAGAATTGTGTGGGTTTGAGTTGGACTCTATCTGCCCAAGTGGCACTAAAGGTGGACCTCTGCCTGTACTCTGCAGTCATAAAATATGTTGGGGTTTTTTTCTATCCTCATAATATTGGCATGGAGTGGGGAGGAGTGAGTGAGTGGCTATGCGAGTGGTTGGATGTTGGCCAGGATCAGCCTACTACTTGGAACAATGAACACAGAAAAAGTTCTTGTGAAATACAGCAGAGTAACATTTGATAGTAATGCTTCACAAAATGGCATTCTCTTCTCTCAGGAAAAGCTGATACAGAATCTCTTCCAGATGGCATGATCAGTGTGATAACATGTACAATGAAAATCACCACCATGCTTCTCTGCTTGGCTCTTACAAAGAGTGCCATAGAACAAAGTATTTTTTAAACATTGAAATAATTGATTTTCAATTGTCCAAAGAACTTTTCCCCATAATAAATACAAGAAGTAATCACCTTCCCTACAGCTGAGCTGCAACCAATTACCATTTCAAGCTCAGTTAGGATTAAGGTAAAATATCACTTGTTTATTTTCTTCATGTAACTGTGAAACATATTTGATTCTCTCTTGTCTCCTGGATATATTCCTAATTACCAATGAAGCAGAACTCTTTAGTGCACGAAGAACTTAAAAGCTCTGAATAAAATCAAAGTTCCAGAAATTAAGACTACAACATCTGTGCTTGCAGGTGTGCAACCTCCCTACCCTCTTGTTCATTAAAATGTATGCCTTTACCTGTTGGTATGGAGGGCATCCTTTCCCCTTTATTCTAAATAACGTTAGCCTTTGTCACAACAAAGATAATTAGTAGCAGCATAAAACCAAGTTTCCCTGAGACTGAAATTCAAATGTACATTGCCATGAAGCATTTTTTTATGAAGATTTACTTTTTCAGACTCTATACCTGAAGTCTTTCTACACAGAAAAAAATACAAACTAAAGAATTACTATTTCTGTTAGTAAGATGTACAGGCGTTCCTTCAGCTCCCCTGTTTTATAAGCCTCTTTCTTCAGAAACATATACATTTTCCTCCTATGCATGTACATTTGCATTGAAATTGTGTAATAATTATACCCAAAAATTCTTCCTACAGAAATCAGTGGCAAACCTTCCACTGACATCAATGGAATCAAGTTGAAAGTGGATTCTGATTTTAGAGCAGTACTGAAAAGGAGTGACTTGGCAATAAGGGTAATATTTTTCCAGAATGCAATACCTTCTGAAAATAGTAAATAGACAACTGAACTCCTTAGAAATTGCTCTAAGATACAGGCTTGGGAGAGAAATCATACAATCACAGAATAGTAGGGGTTGGAAGGGACCTCAAAAGATCATGTAGTGCAGCCACCCTGCCAGAACAGGATCTCCTAGAGTAGGTCACACAGGAACACATCCAGGCAGGTTTTGAATGTCTCCAGAGAAGGAGACTCCACAACCTCTCTGGGCAGCTCATTCCAGTGTTCTAAAAGCCTCACAGTGAAGAAGTTATTCCTTATGTTCACAGGAAACCTTCTATGCTCCAGCTTGCACCTGTTGCCCCTTGTCCAATCATTGGGCATCTCTGAGAAGAGCCTGGCTCCATCCTCCTGACACTCTTCACATATTTATAAACTTTAATGAGGTCACCTCTCAGTCTTTTCTCCAGGCTAAAGATACCCAACTCCCTCAGTATTTCCTCATAAGGCAGATGTTCCATTTCCTTCATCATTTTTGTGGCTCTGTGCTGGACTCTTTCAAACAGTTCCCTGTCCTTCTTGAACTAAGAAGCCCAGAACTGGACACAATATTCCAGATGTGGCCTCACCAGGGCAGATTAGAGGGGGAGAACAACCTCTTTCCACCTGCTAACCACTTCTAATACACCCCAGGATACCCTTGGCCTTCTTGGCAACTAGCTCACATTGCTGGCTTGTGGTCATCCTTCTATTCACTATGACCCACAGGTGCCTGTCGTTTGTGCTGCTCTCCAACAGGTCTGTCCCCAACCTATAACGGTACATGGAGTTGTTCTTTCCCCAGGAAGCTGAAGACTAGGAAAATTTCATACAGAATGGTACAGACTGTGTTTATTAGGGGATGGTATGATGAGAAAGAGGCAGAGGCAGATAGAAGCTTCTTATAGTATATTATCCCCTTTGGAAGGTGTAGATTTGGTGAAATCAAATAACAATATAAGAATCTTTTCACTTCCACAAATTTCTCCCCAAAACAAGGCAGCCCAGTGCTGTCTTGTGGCAGCTCCCAGTCACGTTCTATGGTCTGCTGGCAACAAAATGAAACATGCCTACTAAACAATAGAAGCATGCATAGTGCCTATTCTGAATATGAATTGTAATTTGCTATCTTAAAAACATTTCTGTTTCACAAAATACTGTGTATTTTTAAATTTAAGTTAATATGAGTTAGAAGCTAGACAATTTAAGATAGTTTTCTTGGAAGTTAAAGTTCATACTAGTATAAGGAGGCTGGTAACATCAAAAGCTAGTAGCACTAATAAGTTAGCAACCTTTTACATTGGAAGTCTTTGTGTGATAGAGACACAGAAGTAGTTTCTTTCTTTTTAGTCTTTGCATGTTATTTTCCTGCATGTATTATGACAAAAAAAACCTAGCATCTGTCTGAGCTTTTGAATTTAAGCACGTACAAATCAGCAGTCTAAAAGTATTCATTAAAAAAGAGAGAGGAAAAAATCTGGGTGACATTTACCGTAGTGCAATCCAGTTTCTAGCATATGACTAATAAAGCACAACAAATAAAATATTTTAAAGTAAACCTGAATTATTACATGGATAAACTTGATGAAGTTTCAGCATTTAGTTAGCTGTCTACTTACCTTGAAATTTGTAGAGACAGCAGCAACTAACTTTGCCTCTCTTCAAAGCAGCACATCCAAAATCCTGGTTTTTTACTTCAGCAGGCTGTGGCCTTGCTTTAGTCTGCTCTCTCATCAGTTTTCATAGTCCTCTGATAGAGTCAGTTCTAAGGCTCTTTGGATACCTTTCTAGCCTAACCCAATACACAGACCTTTACAAGGTTTATAAACGTTTATTTTGTCATCCAAAAGCCTGTGTCTCAGGTTGAAGTAAAACAGGACTAAGTCTGTTCGGTGAGTTTACTCTTCAGGTCTTCTAAGTAACAGCACTTTCTGAAGTTAACAGCATGTTTTCACAAACAGTGTCTGCTTCTAGCAGAGACAACACTCCATCTTTTTATTTTGTACCAAGGATTGTTATGCAAGCCAAGGTAACTGCTAAATCTTGAGTACCACATTGCAGGTGCAAAATGTAAAAGGCCACATCTGCAGGAAGGAGCAGACAGGACAGGTGACCCTAAACTGACCAGCAAGGTATTCTGTTACAAATATGTTATATTCAGTATAAAGCTGAGGGGTCACAAGGGTCAAGCTCTCTTCTTCAATGTCTGGCATCTGAGGAAGATTCTGTCTATTCTGCCTTTGCTCTCAATCTGTGACTTCCTGAATCCAGCTCCTGAATCCAGTTTCAATCTGCCACCGAGTCCAGTCTGAGACTTTCCCAGTGCCTGTCTGCAGCATCAGTGGTGATGGTGACGTGATTGTCATCTAAAAGTTGGCTTTGTATATATTTGTATATATTTCATTTTATTCTTGTTATTTTCATTAAACTAAATATTTTGTTTTATTTTCCAATGCATATCTCTCTCTTTCCCTTTTTTCGTTACTTTTCCTTGTTAGGAAGAGGGAGGGGTTAATATAGAGTGTCTGCCACTCATTTAGTGGCCCGCCCAGCCCTGCCCCTTACAGTTTGCCTTTAATGTAAGATAAGGACATCACGACAAACTTTGTAAGGCACTGGACACTGCTGTGATGTGAGCAATCCCCAGAAACATTGTTCTGTAAGTGTATCATTAATTCTTGTCCTCTGTAATGCAAGTGCTTAAAGTTAAGCTAATGCTCACATGCCTTTTATTATCAAGCGAGAGTATTCTGCAGCTTAAAGACTCTTTCCATAGAGTCAGATACATGGCCAAACTTCATAGCTCCCAGTGACTTTATTAAAGCTGAATCATAGTTCTGAATGTAAACATAGAGCATTTTATTATTCATAGGTCCTCAGGATATTAACTATAAAAAACAGTGATATGACTTTGGATATTTGTGGTACCAGCATATTTCTGCTTCACACTTCACAGGCAGTACCACAGCTATAACAGAAGCAGAATACATTATATTACATGTATTTGAACTCAGTAGAAAAAGCTCAAGTAGGTGTGACAAGAACAATGTGTTTTCAGACATGACTATACTCTAAATTGCCTTGTAAAAGGACATTGAGACGTTTGTTGCATGAAGGGACAGCATCTATAACTATACGACGGCAGAAATTACCAATGCCTGTATTTTCTCTGTTAAAACAAATATTCACAAAATTCACCACTGAGTTCCTTTCTAGAAAAACTCTAGGTTAAAAATGTTAATTATCCTAGCTATCAACATCTTGTTTTCTTGTGTAGTAGGGTTTGTTGTTGAGGTTTTTTTTTTATTTCTTTTGCATGGGCTGTCAGATGAATTGTATCATTTTACGTACAAAGTGGTATTCTAATTACTGAGACCATAGAAGAATGTCACTGCATTCTTTTAGAAAACTTGCTGTTTTCTTCAGTCAGAGGGGCCAACATTCATGTCACACTTAAGAGAATAAGTGTTGCATAAAATCCACATGAAACTGAACATTTCACCCCAAGCAAACAAAAAATATTAAGGGCTCTGTAAACTAGTAAAATTCATAACAAGTAGCTTCTGGCAAAGGAACTAATACTGACTTAAAATAATGCATGTAAACTACAACAGCGAACAGAAGCTGATGGAGGGGATTATTTTGTCCTGAGTTTCTCTTCCTTTACAATCAGTATCAACAATACAGGATACCACAAATTTTCCGAGGCAGCTGAGCAGATGTGCAAACACATGAAGTTAAGCTATGGTTTGTAGGGGAAGATTTGGCTTTGCTTGAATTAGAGAAGGTTATGTTTGGTCTCTGACTTAGAAAAGAATGTAAACATCTTGTAACTGAAGGGAGAAACTTGGCAGAATTTGTTTGGACATGTTAGACTATTGTTTTGTTATTTTAACTTACCGTATGCCTTAATTACACGCACACCAGTAGAAAATAACCAATTAAGATGTGACACCTGTGTCTTCTGATAGAGCATATAACCTTGCTGCATAATGTTATAAACGTCTTCACCTGCTAACATCTTGGCCTGGAAGCTGTGTTTGTAGTGCCTTCAGGATGACTGAAACCAAAACCCTATTACAACAACTGTTTAAATAGAACTTTTTTCCCCCCTGACTGATTATATACTCAAACCTATCCATAAATTAACAAGATTTAATGCCAAAAACAACTGCCAGCTCTTCATATTTGACCACCTGCATAATACCAACCCATACATTCACTCCAGATCCCACTGTACTGGGCCCAGTGCCTTGAATTTTGAATAAAACTGAACTGGAACATCTGCAGTAAATTTTGATTAGACAGCATCAAGTCTGGAAATGTATCGCTTTCCTCAGTCATTTGTCCCAGTGGTTAATCACCATCACAAGTAAAAATGTTTGTCTCTTCTTTCTAATTTGGAATTTGTTGGCTTACCAGAAATTGGTGCTTGTTATGCATTTAAACATTAAGATACAGAGCCCTGTATTTCCTATTGTTTTTGTGTGCTTGGAGGATATTAAACATTTTTTGATAAATCAAGCTGTATCTCTTTTTGACAAACTAGACAGATTAAGCTCATTTAGATTCCTGCTATGTGGTTTTCTTTTTGCAGCCCTCAAATGACTTAAGAGTTTTATTCCGAACTCTTTCCAATGTTTTAACTTTCTTCTTAAAACACTGACAGCAGAAATGAACAAAGAATAGCAAAATTAATACAAACAATCCTTAGATGACATTAGCTTTTTGTATTTTGGCTTGTTTGGCTGCTTTTTATACAGCTCCTCTATAGCCATATAGCATATTCAGGACTTCTTCAGGAACACAATCCTCCTATGTAAATTGCATACATGCTTTATGCCTGTATTTATGGTTGACATTTTGCTGTATTAGCATGCATTTTTTCAGATTTGGCCTAGTTTACCTTCCCTTTTGTCCCAGTTAACTGCCATTTCATAAATCTGCATATCTTGTCAGCAGTTATGCATTGTATATCATTGATGAAGGCAGTGAGGCATTTGTCAAGCTCTGTGCAATGCAGTAGACATAATCTCATTTCATGGTCACTCTTTACTTGCTGAGGTCAGTGTGCTGAGTTTTAATTTATGCAACATCTGTTTACCTGAGAATGCATAGTGCTTTTAAAAATAAAGATATCCTGTAATACTAATTCAGTGCCTACAGAAATCCAAGATATTTCATCTGCACTTTTATCTGTAGCAACCAGGTTTGCACTTTCACCAGGGAATATTATCAGGCTTGTTCAAGAAGACCTATTTTCCATAGAGTAACACTGGTTGCTTTTAATTTAATTACAATTTTTTGTCAGCTAAATAATAGTCATTATTTTTCTGGGAATTGCTCTCTTGGTAGCCAGAGCTGTCTGGCAGAGCTCATTTGCCTTTTACATTCGGATTTTTGGCATAATTCGATACTGTCCGTTTTGGTGGTTCCATAATATATAAAAACCAATACTCATAGCTTCACTTGATTTCATAACATCAGTTTTGCATATTGCTGTCCTCATGCTGCAGACTCAGACTTTTACTACATCCTCATCTTCTGATTTTGCAGTATACCAACACTGAAGAACACCATCACATGTATGGTTAGGGGCATGTGTTTAACAGAGTATTAGCCACCTCCTTCTGAGGTCAGTGACAAATTCAGAAGAATCTCCTGGAAACCCTTCCTGTCATTCTTGTAGTTTCACTTGCAGGTTGGCCCATTGCCTTAAACCAGTTATGTAGGAGAGGATTTTAACTTTCCAGTTTCTCAAATCATCCTATCAGTTTTAGCAACGTTGATAATACAGCCTTCTTTTATAGCACTGCCAATGCTCAGTTTCACATATTGGCTGCTCAGGCAAGACACTGAGACTGCAAGACATGAGTTTCCAGTCAGAGAAATATGCTCATGCTAGGAGGATCATCATCTTTCAGTACCCAGCATGATGATCTACATGCCAAACTACCATTTACTAAAGCCTCTCCACAGCACCATGTGGGTGAGAAAGGCTTAAATGAATAAGTATGAAAGGTTTTCTCATTGCCTGATAATTAATTACAAATTTATCTTTTATATTCTACTCCATACAGGAGAAGACATTCAATGATCGCTGGAGCCTGGCCAGACATTTTAAGAAAGCATTTATGAACACTTACTCAGATTTCAAATAGCTGTTACTTAAGCAGTATTTGTGCCTTCTTCTTCTTGTTTAAATAAATGTTTGGGAGCTTAGTAGCCTGTACAAATCCATCTGTACCCACAGATGAATAGAGATGAAAATTCCTGGTCAGGCAACTGCAAACTGTGACTGCATTTAAGAAAAATGAAAGTTTGCTCTTCAAACAATTTGCAAAGAGAAACAAGAGTTAAATTCACTGGGGAATTTGTACGGGAAGAAGTGAACCAGATTCAGCCTTCTATTTGGAAGGAAAAAATACATGTATTAATATCTAGTATCTGTGCAAATGCAACAAACACAATTTGCCATCCCACGATTTTCTATTGCTTTCAATTAAGTAGGAAATCTTTCTAGCTGTGGGATGCACAAGCCCTGTGGATTCTTTGTGCTTTCTGAGGAATGCCAACTCCATAGCCTACAAAGGTAACATTGGATAGCCAGGCTGAGCCCCATTCAGGATCCATTGGGCCATCTAACCTCAGTGAGCATCACATCAAGAGCTTTACAACTGCACTTGCTCTCTGCTTTAGCACAGAATATGATCTCCTCTGCTTTCTCCACCAGAACTGCTAAATACTGATCATTACACCATTTCTATCAAGGTCCAAAGGGGCTTATAAATCATTGCTGATTGGTAATATATTTCAAATATACTTTCAGAAATCTATTTGCTTAAAAACATGTAAGAGAGAATACAAGTGAAAATTGTTCAAATGGAGGACCATGACATTCTCTAACACCGTGACTTTTCAGTAAAACTCTGTCACACTGGTATTTGATAGACAAAAGACATCCAGGTGGTGGCACATCACAAGAGGAAAGGACAGCTTGTGATGCACAGTACTTTTCATTAAAAAGCACCCCACGTGTCACAAAGCATCACTAACATGCTCAGGGTCTGTATGTAGCACTGTCACACTGTAGGTTAGGTAATGGAAAATGGAGGTAAATTTTAGACTGTGATTTATTTTTCATATGTGTTACTCATCTGTTCATTGAACTCAAAAAAAGAAGCAGCAATTCAATTTAGTCTTCAACAGTACACCAGGCCTTTCTAACACCTAGCTATCCAAAAAACCGTCTGTAATTGTGGCTGTACTTTAGTCACATTTGGACAGAAAAAGCTGCATGTGAAAAAAAAAAAAATCAGTAACAATAATATTTAATTTAAACCAAAAAAAAAAAGTATGTAAAAAATATTTTCAAGGACATTAAAAGGAGCAGCCAAAAGAGTGAAATACTAGCAGATTACATGAAGACTACTTAGAAAAATATGAGGCTGAAAGACAAACCTCCAAAAGGATCAAAATAGCAGAAAAAGTACATTTCCTAAGGCTATTAAAACAAAACAAAATAAAACAAAACAAAACAAAATACCCAAATACTTCAAAAAGTCCGAGTTGTGTCCTAATGAGCGAAGGAGAACAGAGCATACTTTAACAAATTAAATACAAAACCACAATGAAACCATTTTGAAACATAAAGACGTAGAATCTAATAACTAACTATTCTTCAAAAATTTCAGAAATGGGAAACTTGCCTGATATTCAGTGATACCCAGTGATATAAAAAGAACACTCAGGGAAGATAAAACCATAACAGAAAAGTTAAATTAATTCCCTCTGTCTGCACTGCCTGTGAAGGCAAATGAGATGGTTCTCACAAAAAGGTCATTCTTTAGGCAGGATAAGACAGAACCATTGTCGCAGTGTCAGTAAAAGGTATTTTAAAACAAATCCATAAGATGGAATTTAACAAATTGCTACTATCAGTTAATCTTCTGTTGTGGTATGTTGCTACCATTTAAACTGACCCAAGTACCAAAACAGATGAAAGCAGTGGAAAAACAAATTTTATATTTTCATATAGCAGTTTTCATTTTTAAAAAAGAGTTTGTACAGAGGCATAGAGACTAAGCCATGAAGAACAGACATGACATTTCTGTAGATTTAAGATAGTTCTGCACAAAGCTAATTGGTAGGAACCATAACAAAACCAGTATTCATGCACAAAGAAATAAATATGCCATGTTAGGGAAGAACCAACATAGCTTTTGCAGAGAAAAAACACCATACCTTAGTTTATTAAACATCTTTATGCTTCACTAGGGTCCATGAACATCCTATTTGTGGGCACCCTTTGTCCTGGACAGGAAATGTGTCCACAGCCCAACAGGCAGCAATGGCTATGACAGTTTCAAAGATGACAAGACTCCCATCACAGCCAACTTTGTGCTGCACTGATAGGTAAGCCAGACCTAGACACTGTTTTTCAAGATGTACACTAATAGTAATAATAATAATAGTAATATTACTGTTTGGGATAAGATCCAGTCTGAAGATTTACCCAGCAAAACTGAGCTGGTTACCAAATGGATGGCATTTGCTTGCTTCACACCTCTCTCTACCCATCTCTGGTTGATATCCCTTAGCACTCCTTAGATAACTACAGGTGAAGGGCTGGTTTCTTTAGGCGAAATGCTAATGCAGTTTGTATCTGGTCAGTTTCCCCTGCAGCTCAGGTGTTAATTACTGCCATCTGTGACAATGGCTTATGGTGTGAACACCTGCCACCCAGAAAATATACTGAAAACCCTGCTTTGTTTCACACGGGTCAATGATCACCAGTAAGTAACAGCTTTGATCAGTATTTTTCTGGGTTACATGTGGCAGATGCAACGCTTCTGGTCTCCCTCTACAGTTACCAGCTCACTGAAGCATCAGACCCCTGAAGGGTCTTTCTCAATTAGTGACACTACTTCTAGTTACATGATTTCACTTCACATAAGTTTTGCTTTTCAGTCTGAGAAACCTAAGCATAAGCACCTTCATATTACAAACAATATGTTCAAGGGAATATTTTAGAGGCATTTTAACACAGATTTTTGAGAAAACCAAAATCATTTAAACTTTTTTTAAAAGTTTGCAATGACTCAAGAATCCCACAGGAGTTTACAAGGATCATGGGTCACACAAATCTGAAAGCAAAGGCATAATGTAGAAAAAAAAAAATGAAGTAAAGCTCAAATTAATTCATGGTATTGACTGATAAATATGAACTCTGGCAATATTGCTGAGAAGGCAGGTACAGAAATTGGATGAGTCTTTTGAGCTGATTTAACTCATGCAGCTGGCAGTTGCATAGCTGAAAAGCTAGGTTGTTTGTGAACTTAGGAGTACTGCAAAGTAATATATTTTCAAGAAGTAATTTGTCTTGATCTCCGTGGTGTTTGTCACCCACAATAGTTCTGTCAACCTGAATCAATATGAATGTTTCTACCAGCACCTTCTAATAAATACAATTAATGCAGCTGACTCAGGAAATATTCTCATCCACACTTATTTTCAAAATAATTTCTGTCCTTCTTGGGACACCTCTCTCTTTTTTTCCTATTATACAGCAGCTGAAGATGGTTACTGAAGAAATGGCAAATGGCAGAAAAAGTAGTTTGCAATATGCGTTTGTGAACACACATCTTAGGCACAATTCAAAACACTTAATAAGGTTAACCTCTAAAAGCATTGTTATGATTCTTGAAGCCAGTAGAAATATTTGCAAACTTAAACATTTCAATCATTGAATTTGAGTTGCTTTTCTCTCTTACATGACCATAATTTTATCAGAAAGTATCAATCATTGAGAGGCATCATGGAATTACTGATAGAACATTTTTAATAACAGCTGTAGAAACACTTTGTAAGAAATTAAACACAATTGTATGAAAACTATTCCTTTGAACTATTGGATGCTTATTGCCCTACCTAACTTTAAACAGAAGTATTGTCTAGCACCTCTAAAGCCACTTTATTCAGTGCTACTGAAAGAACTTATTTCCTGTGAAATTTGCAACAAAGTGGAAGATTCCCTCCCTTCCGTCCTCTTTCAAACATATATAACCATGCTTATGACTTTCCTGTACATGGGGAATGTGCAGCAGTCAAGTTATCAAAAATCATTGTGAAGATAATCTACCTACCATCTACTTTGATCTGAAAGTCTTTCCAGTGGTCCCATCTGCTTCACCATCGTCCATTTTAAGCCATATATTCTAGCAAAGGAACAGCCTAGCAACACAAATCTGACAATGACCACAAGCCAGCAATGCGCTCTTGTAGCCAAGAAGGCCTATGCCATTCTGGGATGTATTAGAAGGGGTGTGGTTAGGAAGTCAAGAGAACTTCTCCTCCCCATCTACTCTGCCCTGGTGAGGCTACATCTCGAATGTTGTGTCCAATTTTGGGCCCCTCACTTCAAGAAGGACAGGGAACTGCTTGAAAGAGCCCAGTGCAAAGCTACAAAAATAATTAAGGGAGTGGAACATCTTCCTTATGAGGAGAGACTGAGGAGGCTGGGCTCTTTAGTTTGGAGAGGAGGAGACTGAAGGGTGACCTCATTAATATTTATAAATACGTAAAGGGTGAGTGCCAAGAGGATGGAGTCCGACTCTTCTCAGTGATGCTAAATGATGGGACAAGGGGCAATGGGTTGAAGTTCCATGGAAACATGAGGATAACATTTTTTTCTGTGAGGGTTACAGAACACCAGAAGAAGCTGCCCAGAGCAGGTGTGGAATCTCCTTCTCTGGAGACATTCAAAACCCACCTGGATGCATTCCTGTGTGATCTGGTGTAGGTGATAGTGATCCTGCTCCAGCAGGAAGGTTGGACTAGATGATGTTTCAAGGTCCCTTCCAACCCCTAACAGACTGTGATTCTGTGAAAACTGTTCAAGACCAGAAACATTTCAGTACCCTTATTAAAACTAATCCAAACCCAATCAAAATTTGGGGCAATTGCCTTAATCATTCCCTTTCCAAAGATGTTTCTACAAAGTCTGCATGTTTATTTCTTGGAAGGAGAATTTGCTTAGAAATTTTGCTTAGAAAGGCATATTTGTACACTGAAATGTAAGAATAGTCCATTATCACAAATGGCACTTGAACAGATCCATGCTACATATTCAAATTTTTATTTGCTTATTCACAAGTGATGCATTTGGAAGATTAGGTGATAAAAGGTCTTCTTATATCATCATCTCCTGCTTCATGTATAAGAACACCTAGAAGAGAGGGATTTAGTGGAGACTATGTACTGATCACTAACCAGTGTGCAGGTGTTCTGTGGGGTTTGGAAGTTGTTCTAGCAGACAGCAATCTCACAGCTGCTCTGCATTTTCTGGAGACAACCTCATTAATCTCTGTGCCTCCAGCATCAAAACAACACAAATGTGGTGCCCATCTTCTTATCATATCTTGCTTCATCTTGGGGGGCAGCCTAATGTCTGTTCTCTGGGCAAGGAAGGAAGAGTCCCCTTGTAATTCTTCACAGTTTTATCAAACAACCAGTGACTGCCTGGTAAATTGAGAATACCACTCTGAGATTATTTCTCAAAGTCCAGACTATCTCTCTTGGAAAGTAACCCTTAGCAAGCAGAGTTCCTTCTGTCCTTAGCATACTGCAGATTGTGCCCAATTTAACACATGTGTTTTTGATGTCTTTGATTTCCATATGAAGTCTTGGCTTAGAGACATTCCCTTATGTGCATCTCCAGCTATGAATTACTTCCAAGCCAAGAATTCCAACACTGAATTACCTCTGAAGAATTTTTAAAATCATAAAAACATAATAGCCTTGAAAATGCCTTGCAGCTACTATACAGTCACACAACCTTCCACTGGCAGATGCACAGATTTCTCACATCGTTCAGTGATTGCTGCCCACTCTGGAAAAAAAAAGCACTCTCATGATGTGCAACTATGCTCAACTGAAACACATAACAAAATAACCAAACATAGTAACTCCCTTTTCTTTGTTCTTGACTGTGAAGTTGCACATGTCACTTTAAATCTAAAATGAGCCACATGCTAAGTGAGCCTTTGAAAAGAGATTTTATTTGCTGAGAAGTTTCTATTCAAGTGTAATGTTTCTACATGTTAATAAACAATAGTGTAAAAAAAACACACCTCAAAACAAGTATGGCATACCTCCATGCAACTTTATGTACTGGGGTATAGAGACTGTATGTAGTTAAATGTCTCCACCACTAATTAACACTAATTAGTGTATTCACACACAAAGAAGAAACTTCCATGTCAAATGCAAAGTATGATATTGGGTACCACTTAAAGACATCATGCTACAGACTGGGTGATTTTATTAGCTTCATTCTCATGATGTGTAGGCTTCATGTTAAGAAAGGTGGGTGCCAATTTGGGGGGTTATTTCTGATTTTCTTTAAAGGTATAGTTGTGTACACCAGCATGGGTTTGGACAATGAAATAACTCCAGCAATAGTATGAGTAGAGGAAGCATAAACAGAGGAGTTGAATGGTTTAGACTGAGAAAGGGCTCATTACCTCTGGACTTCTGAGGCCCTGCCATGAGCCAGTGTAGACTGAGGAGCACGACTAGCTGTCACAGGTAATCAAGCAGCTCGGTGGTGTCATTGCATCCCCTTGTGGTTAGGTGGCTCCAAGAGCTGAGGATTGTCCACCCCCATGAGAACAAAGGGTTGGGTAGGAACTAAGCAGCTTTTCTGCTCTGAAGAGGTGATCAGACTGAATCTGGGGAACTTCGGAAGCGAAACAATTAACTTCTACACAGCGTCAATCTGCATTTTCTATACACGTGTCCATTTCTCACAGTTCCTGCCAAAGTGATTCTTCAACCTATGATACCCTAGAATTTCTCCCAGCACATTTTGCAGCCCAGTGTAAAGACAGTGTAGAGGCCTATGAGTAAGTGTGTAGGAGGAATGTTTCTAACTACACTTTATCCCCATATTTCCAAACATAGCATGGATGGAGCAGCTCCTATTCACGCAGACTATTATTCAGAGTGGCTTTGTGTTGTCTGCAAAGAATGATCCCACTTTTAACAAACCAGTTAGCAGATCTCTCACAGTGAATGCATGGGATTTAAAAAGATAGAAATGTAACAATTTACACCAAGTTTCATGAATACTAATTTCACTTTAAATAAGAAAAAATAAAAAGGAGGGAGTTTGGGAAGTTTGCTACATATTTTGAGTGGAATTTGTAGCTTGAATCTAACAATAAATTTATGGCACATGCAGAATAATACTAATTTTTAAAAGTAAATATGAATCTCAAGCTGCATAATCTGAAAAGTCCTTGTGATATTTCCTAAGAGGAGACTGTTGCCTTGTGGGGCGGAACTGAGCCACTGTTTTCAAAAGTATTGCTTCAAAGTCTATAAAAAGATCTTGCAACAAGCATTTTTCATCAGTCAGTAGCATATTCATAAAAACAGATATTTATTTAAAATTTCTCACAAGCAATGACTGAAATGACTACTTATAATGATTGTTTAAAAATGAATGAATAAACAGCCTTCATAAGCTGCCACCTTTTGCAAAAGAAGTAAGTCTCACTGATGTTAATGAGTGAGCCTGCGGGAGTGAGCGCCCAGGTCCCTTGAGGCAGCTTTTCAGGCACTGTGAGTTAGCACAGCTCTCTGAAGTGCCATGAAGGGATTGATGGTGATTTACATCAACCAAAAAAAATACTCTTTTCATGTTTATTTTTCACCCTGGCCTTCCACAAGATCTAACCATGTCTGTCAGAAACAGAGAATCTTAATGGCTCATGTCCAGCTCTTGCTAGGAATTTGTTTTCTCATCCAACTGCAAGTATCAGGTCATCGCTTTCTGCTCTTACTAACCACCATGAGCCACACTTTCACTGTTTAGGTGCCCAGTTTAATTCAATTCACCTTTGAATTTTGTATATCCAACTCTCCCTGGAGATTATTTATGCATCATAATGTATTTTGTTAACTATTTTTACTCAGTCATCTCTGTGAGAATGAGAGATGTGGAGTCAGATCAGTAACTGGAAGGAATCATAAATCACATCCATACAAGAGAGACAATCAGATAAACAGCATATCTGGAAAACTGTAGCAAGAAGGTGCTCAGGTTTGCAATCTTGTACTTAAAAATCCCATTTTGAGGCCCATTACTGGATTATAGGAATGTCACAGTAATATATCACAATGAATTGCTTTCTCTCAAACAAAATTACTTCTGTTGTCCACCTAGCCAGGCCATAAACCAAGGTCTCCTTCCTAAAATATCCTTACTTTTGATATTTTTCTTTTGATATTTGAAGTTAATAAAACCTGTTGACTATGAATAGATTGTACAGAGAAATCCTTTTTTACTAATATTCAGGCTGTACAAAAACATGCTTGCCCAGACCTGCTGACAAACTACCCACTACCCTTTCTTTCCCACAGGACGTGGCTTTGCAGATGCTACTTGGACTGCAGAGGGATTTTCACTTTTCCTTCCTTTGTGCTCACAGTCCCAGAAAGTGCATCCACAGGCAGCAAAGCCAGCAGCTAATCTAACAGTCCTTGCCGATAGTGGCTGTTTTGCCAGCAGCCTTTCGTGATGGTAGTGGCTGTACGTGTAAGACCTGCGCATCAGCCCCCCAGGGGCAGTCTCCGGACTACACCACGGCGCCGCCAGCGCCGCTGCCACCTCCGAGTCTAGATGCTCGCATCTGCTAACTTTTATTTAGAAATACACGAACCACTCTGTATGAGAACGAGGACGGGGGACGGGACTACCGGGAAGACGCACGGTTTCTTGCAGGCTTTCCTGCTCTGCTGAAACCCCTCCCGTTGTCCGCAACCGCGGCGGCGCCCGGGCGTACTCCTCTGCGCCAGGGAAACAACCCCCACCCTCAGCACTTTCTTCTCTTCACCTGACGGGGTCCCCGGGGCAGAGGCCGGTGCTCTCTCGGAGAGTCTGCCGGCTCCACGGTGGTCCCAGTGGGTAACCCAGCACCGGTGCATCTCTGTGGAGCCCCCGCGGAGGGCGCAGAGCGCCGGGGCCGACCGGGGGAGCTCCCGGGGAAGGTTGTGGGCTGCCCCATACCTACCTTCTGTGTGGACGGCGGAGACATAGGTCCAGTTGTATCGTTTGACGATGTCAAGCATGGCCCTGGCTTGCAGGGTGTCAGAGGGGACCACCCTGAGGAAGTATTTGTACAGCGTTTTGTCGCTCAGGTCGATGCTGGTGGCAGAGTAAGCGATCTGGGGGATGTCGAAGAGCTGGAGTAGATTTTGGACTTGGATAGCAACCGAGCTGGAGCCAGGGCCGATGACGCCTGCGATGGGCTTTTTCACTCTGCTCGGGGGCTGGGGCTGAGAGTCGGAGATGCAGCGGGTGCCCCCGTCCCTGTCGTCCCTGATGGAGATGAGGGAGTCCCGTATGAACTCGATGCTCTGCTCCAGGGCCACAGAGGAGTGCCAGCAGGAATCTCGGATCTCACTGCCCAGGGTAATGTTAGGTAGCAGGACAGGGTCGGCGTTAATTTTATCCAAAGTGTGAAACATGGCTTCGACTCTCTGGATGCCGTATTGCTCCCGGATTTCCCCACACTTCCTCTCAGGCACTTTCTCAGCCGGGGGCTGGTGATGGACAGAGAAGAGGGCGCCGATGATGACATCCCCGTCCATCCGAGCCACCGACCGCTGCGAGGAGCCTGCGGAGAGAAGCACCTTCCTCCCGGCACTCCTGGGCAGCACATCCATCTCCAGGAGCAGAGCAGGGAAAAAGACCAGCAGCACGCCAATCATTTTGTTGCACGATGTCATCCAGACCCAGGTTACGAATTTCATGGGCTCCTCTTGCTTGCACATGGTTTAAGGACATGAAGGAAATGACATCCACTTCCCCCCTCCAATGCTCAGGTTGTTCCAAATACCATCACAGCGAAGTCTTACAGCATTGCTCTCGCAGGTGACAAGGCAGCTGTCATACTAGTGACTTTTAACCTGGTGGTAGAGAAAAAGGAAATAAACAGGCTAATCAGGAAATAGATATCAAACCAGAGCTCAGTAAAGCAGTCCAGTCAATAATCAGGGAAATTTGCTTCATGAGCCTCTCAATAGGAAGTTTCAAGATGGATTTAAATATGTCTTTATTTGCCTTGACATAAGATCACTCATACTCACATATGCTCAGTTTACACAATCCTTTTCCTGTCCACCTTTCCCTCTGCCCACGGGAAGTTTTGAAAGTTTCACGAGGTACTTAGCTCATGGGAGAAGCGTCCTAGCTTGGCCCCAGCGGCCCCAGCCCTGAAAGTGGGTTGACAAGGAATTTTCTTCTTGCCTTCTGACTACCTTCTTTCTCAGCTCAGGAATTTCATTTCCCAATACAGAAAGGAGGGTGAGAAGAGAGGGCGAACTACCTGTCCTGCCGGCGACGGGAAATGTCATTTAAAGGTCAGCGAAGGTAGGCAGAAAGGAACCAGTTTACAGTTCTGATTAACTTTTCCGTGTGTAGAGGGCAAAACTCTAATTCAGCCAGGGTCACACATGTAAGCGGGTGAAAATACATATTAGTTACTAAGGCAACCGCGGGCGAAGTCCTTGATGTACCTTGCCGGCACGCCTGCCTTGTACGCAGGCTTCGGGAGGGGAACGGCGGCGAACCTAGCCTTGGAGGCTAGAAACGCAGTTTGGAAGGGGGGCAGGAGGCGCGGCTGCAACGCCGCCGGAGATCCGGGAGTGCAGCGCGGCCGGTCCGGTCCCTGTTGCACCGCGGCCCCGTCAGCACTCGGGACAGCTCCTGGCCGCCGCCCCTGCCCGCCCCAACCCAGGCCCTTCGTCCCTCCGCTCCGTCGGGGGCCGCTTTCAGCAGCTCGCTGCCCCGCTGTCCTGTCAACCCCTCTGTGGTGGTGACCTCTGTCCCGCTGTCCCGACCTCGTCACTGCTGGCTCGGCTTCCCGCAGGCACCTCTGGGCGCTTCCCCGCAAACTTCTGCCTTCGGCCCGGGGCCGCTGCGGCGGTTTCTCCGCACGCACACTCGCAGACAGGCTCGCACACGCTCACTCACACACACACCCCGACGCCCGGAGACCAGCCGTGGCACACACAGCCCCAGACTGGCCGCCGTCCCCAGTCCATTCCCGGCGGCGGTCAAGGCAGCCGGGGCCGCGGCGGGGCTGGCCGCCGAGAGGTGCAGTAAGCTGGAGACAGTCAAGCGGACGGCGATGCTACGAGCAGAGCCGCCGTCCTGGCTGTGTCTCCGCACACGCAGGCAAGCACAGCCGCCTGGAGTAGGCTCTCCCATGCAATCACGGAGCCCGTCTCCCCAGGGCCTTTTGCCTTGCCCCGCCTGCCCCACAGGCACCCCCACAGCTGAGCCCCGCGGTCCGTTTGGAGGGCTACCCCCGAGACGTACCTGGCCGGGTGCGGCAGTAGCTCTCAGCCTGCTCGGAGCAGGCATTGGCGGCTCTCCGGCCGCCCCGAGCTGGCGCGCTGGCGGCGGGGCGACGGCTGTGGGCTGGGCGCTGGTGCCCTCTGTCTTCAGCACCGCTCCACCGCAAGGAAAAAAACAGGTCATCCCGGGCTCATCCATTATCTCATACTGAAGGATCAGTCATTTTCTCCCCCTCCTTAATTTCTTCGGCTATTGTCTTGGAAGCGAGCAAGCAATCATCATCCGAAGCACGCTGCGGCTGCAGGGAGGTGTTTTTTCTCACCTTCCGCGTCTCTTAATTCATTTTCTTCTTGCCCCAATTAACAAGGGGGAGAGCAAAACCAAGAGATAGCTGCTGGAAGGGGCCTCAGACTACGCTCGTGAGACCTGAGATAGTGAAATGTGACGGTTTTGCTATTAAAATATTATATACATATATTAAAAACCATACAAACAAACAAAACCACCCCACAAATGCTGCAACAAGATAAATCACCTGTAAGGATAAAGGCATTGAGATTACAGTTTTCAGGTCAAGATGAATCTAAATGAAGCATGTGAGAGGCATGTCAGATTAAAATAAAACCAAATTGAATAATCATAATTCAGACGACCTGCTTGCATTCCTAACACAGGTCTCGGGTGTTTTACTCGACTGTATGAAAGTTAAAGTTAGATTACCTCCCCACTGGGACCTCTATAGATATTTGCCCTACTTTTGAAAGAAAGAGGCAAGGACAAACATTTAACTATTGCTCATTCAGTGAAGGGTTTGTAGTGAATGCTGCCTCAGGGGTGCCTTTGCCCTGTGACAATATTTGTGCTTTTTTTAACTGTCATACAGCTAGTTGTTTGCCTGTGTTGTGTATTTATCCTCATGGAACACTCAGCCCAGGGCTGAGGATAGAGGGGGTGCCTGTCCTCCGCTACTGGGCATGAAGCTCCCCTGGAGCCCTGCAGACCCAGTTCATGGCAGCACTGCCAAGCAGCAGATGTGGAGGGGACCTGAAAGGTCATCCAGATGTGTACATGAGGGGAGAACAAATTCCCCTTTATCCATGTTTTGATAATTAAACTTTAGTCTCTACCCTTGACACAACAAACCTGCAATATGTCAGCAAATGATCCCATGGTTAAGGGAAAAGTTTGTTCCACTGGCAGAGGAAGCATTTGAAAATGCTCGCATTCGTTCCTCCCAACATTTAACACCCTGAAGCCTTCATCCCCTCCAACCTGGCTCCCACAGGCAGCAAGTCTTTCTGCTGAGGCTCATGCATGGCTGTCACACAGAGCTGTTCTTCCTCCTGTGATGGTCTGAGTTTTGCTGGGATTGGAGAGCAGGTCCCCAGGTCCTGATGTCTAGCCATGACCTCAACTGCTGCCTGTCCACTCCCTGCTGCAGCAGGTGGGAGTAAGTGAGAGCTGGCAAAGGTCTGGGACTCATGAAAAGACCCAGGATGTCAGAAGGCCTTTGGAAGAAGGGCAAGAGAAAGAGAGCAATGGGACTACCAGGGCTTCAATTTTCCCCAGTGATCACAGCGGAAACAAAGGCTTCCCCCATAGGGAAATAGCACCCCAAAGAGGCCACAGTCATTCTGCTGCCTTCTGCCACTGCCCTCTATAACATGATCCTGCTTTCACCGCAGATCTAACAGTTCTTGCCTCAGAACCAGCCCATGACTGCATTTTTTGCAGAGATACAAGCCTTCATCAGACAAGCAGAGGACCGGGGCAAGAATAAAGCAGGGGCTGGAGCTGGCTTGCAAGCAATGTTTACTTTCCATGGGAAAGTACCTCATGTTAAACATTTTTCCTTCCTGGAATGGAGGAAAAGTGAACAATTTTCAGTCTCCCATGAAGCACAATTTAAAAATCACTTGGAGGTTGATTGAAATATTCTATTTTGATGGCATCAAAAGTGTTTTGTTCTATTTCCCATTATTTTTACTTCAGACTAAATCAATCATCAGCTAAAAATGGAAGTTTTGTTCCAGTATTTCTTCAAAAGACTTTTTTTCTGCAACAGGCACACTCCAGTTAAACATTTCCATTTTATCAAAAATTACCTCTTTCATCAGAAAATCTTCAATTTCTAAAGTTCTGGTCAGTTTTTATGAGAGAGGCCAGTGTATTGTAGAAAACAGTTTGAAGGCAGGGGTAGTTTGGAGTAGCAAAGATCGAAGCTTGGAAGGCTGTTTTACTGAGATCCCACTTTTTATTTTCCCATAGTGGGGAGTTTGGAGTAACTCCCTCCTCTACTTCCTACCAAGACAGAAAAGTCATATTTGCTGTCTCGTTGCACAAACTCTCCATTTAAACTTAAAATCTGTGTGGATGAATGCTGCTAAAATGATAACATTTTTTTTCTGCCTTGGAATCAAGTAGAAACCTCATGTGCTCCTGTCTGAAGTCAGATAAAACACATACCAGCTATTCTACAAATTATTAGTAGTCCTTTCTGTTCTGCTCACTCAGATGCCTTTCTCTCATGATTTACAAAAGGCAATTACCATACAAAACCAGTGTGCATGCAGTGCATGCAGCGCAGTCTTCTGTAGTAGGTACTAAAATGTTTGCTCATGAACTAGGATTTAGAGTCATCTCATCCTCTAGCAGGCTCACTCAGTCGAAACAGGGGGGTAAATCTTCCTAATATATTCAATATATTTGCTCATTTTCTCATAGCAATACAAATGTTTCTCATAGATTTTAATCTAAAACACGTGCCAGCTACAATGTTGTTCTCACCTCCTTTCTTGTATTTAAGCTCTTAGGTCACCCTATCTGCTTAGAAGCAAGCAGTATTTTTAACAGTTTTGATTACTTACACTTGTGGCAGCTGCTAGGAAATGAGCAGTAATGGATCGATGTCAGTATATATGGAGCTTCATAAAGGTCTGATTCTCAGCTGTTCCGTGTATTAGTAGATCCATTAAAATTAAATAGGATTAGCCCATGAAATCTGGGGCTTACTTTGGTAAACTCAGAAACCAGCAGTAGCTTGTACACACACATATGATTATACGGGCTAACTCCTCTCTGCCCTTTTTCTGACAGGCATAGACACCCCTTGACCACAAGGATCCCCAGAAATTTGAAAGCTTCTGTTTCTAGCTATCAAAAAGCCTCTCATGCCCTGTCTCAGGCCACAGTATCTTGAGCATATTTTAACAGCTTAGGAAATTTCACTTCCTTTTAGAACAACCAAAATCTCTCCTCAGAGAGATTTAGGAGGGAACTGTTTGTCTGGTTATGATGTCTTTCAATGTCTTTCAAACAACTGTGAGATACAAATCAATGCAAAACTCAGCATTCAGGGATGTCTTGTAAATTTTTTACACTCTCTGAGGTTTATAGACTGCATGAAGTGGTGAACAGACTAGATTTATTCTGACATTCAGCAGTTTCCATCTCTGGCTAGCAGAACTGTTAATAAACTAAGACTAATTCCATATTTTCAAAGAAGTAACTGATTGCTTTTATAACACTATATTAAAAGCCTCTTGGCAGAAGTGCTTTGTGACAACTGCTAAGGAGAGAGACAGGAAGAGATTGCTCCAGGCTCTGGCCTCTCCTCAAGGGAAAATTACCTCACAAATGGCTTCTTTAACACAAATCCATACTGCCCAAGCAATGGCATGCAACATCTGAAAACACCTGCTTTCTCTTCAGTGCAAAAGAGCATACACATCAAATCATGGAGATTTCCTTGCATCTGCTGTTGTGAAACGGAATGACAAATTTTGGTGCACTAATGGCTATAGAGACTCTCCCAAAGAGTGAAAAAGAAGTCAGCCAAATGTCTCCTTTGCTAAACAATGTGACTATTTGGCCAAACATTCAATTTCTGTGTTTATTTATTTATTAACTGAAAAAAATGTACTTAGGGTGCCCTCTAGGCCAAAATGCTCCACAATATTTACAGCATGCTCTTACACACCCCAATTCTATCCAGCTCAATTAATTTTGATAAAACTCCCTTGCCCTGAAATCACCTGATTTCCCTGAAATCATCTGCTAAGAAACAACCTGAGCAAATAGATAAATCTGTGTTGAGACTTGCATACTAACAAGCTTATATGCTACATCAGGCCAAAGAGAAAAGTGAATATCAAAGTCAAACATCCACAATTTCCAAGCTTCAGACCCAATTTAACCACAGACTTCTAATTTAACTTGGAAATGTCAGTCTGAATCACTCTGGCTGAACTTGCCAGACAGGGATTTACCTAAGTGTGAAAAAAGAAACAGTATCTTGGATATATGGGATTTAATACAGATTAACTAGATAGGTCTACTTCATTACACTCTAACTAACAGGACAATGAGTTTAGCTACAAGTCATTGTACCTTATAAAGAAAGATTTGGTAGTCTGTAGGAAATACAGTAGCTAAAGCATCTGCTAGCTGGAATTTTACAGTGATTTTCAAGGACAGCTCTGTGTAAAGCCAGTTTGGTACCACAGAAAACTAGCAACACCTACATGTGGAAAGGAAGTCCTTGCCACGTAGCTGAGGGAAAGGTATACCTACTCCCTCCTGACATCTCAGTCTTTAGGCTGGAGCTCTGGGTCTGTAATCTCTTACACTACAAATTTCAGTTACAAAGGAACAAATAACATGGAATGTCAAATGGCTGTACTATGAAGCAACACATCTCTGCACCTCTTAGAGGGAAACCTGCAAGCATGTATTAACTTGGGAAATTTCCCCAATGACTACAGTTAGCACTGAATAAAACGGCTCTGTATTTACTGACCATTATTTGTATCCTTTGTTTGACCACATGTGACCCTTATCTATATTTTGTAAAACAAAAAGAAGGGGGGGGGGGAAATCATATTAGCAATCCCAAATATTTGAGACCAAAAAGGATAGCAGCTCTTCCAAAATTTTCCCTATGTTCTAAAATAGGAATACTTAAAATATAACTAAAAAAATCAATGGAAGTTTTACAAGTATTAGTTTGGCAGTCAAACTACATAGAACAAATATGACACATTTTAAAGAACATTTTCAATTACTACTAAAAAACAAAACCAAAAAAATCCAACCAAACCCCCAAAACCAACCAAACAAAACCCCACAAATTAATGGATCAAAAGTGTAACTTGTGCTGAATACTCCAGAATGTTACTTTTCCTCATTCGCAGTATGCTGCTGTTTGTGTAAGAGGACCATAGAATCACAGAATGGAATGGGTTGGAAGGGATCTCTGAGGATCATCTAGACCAACCCTGCTGTTAAAGCATGTTTGCCAAGAGCAGGTTGCACTGGAGCACATCCAGAAGGATGTCGAAAGACTAAAGAGACGGGGACTTTGCAATGTCTCTGTAGTGATTTAATTTTCTACCTTGGACTTTTCACATGCATTTATATTTGTTGAGGATTGTAATGGGTTGGGGCAGACCCCCTCCCCACCACAGGCAGAAATAACGACTCAGACAAACGGATTGCAAAAGTGATGAAAGTTTAAATAGAAAGCAGTGAATGTTACAGAAAACCCAAAGCGCAGTGACAAAGAAAGATCCCATCCCCACCTGAGGGTGCATGCAAAACCCCCAGGGCTCCTTCTTCCCCCTCCCTCTGCTGGGCTAGTCTCAGCTGGCCAGGCCTGAGACTGCCCATCCCCCTGTGGCCTTGGGCCCAATCAGGCCCATGGCTGGGAGATCTCTCCCCCAGTTACCAAGTCTCGGAGAGGGAAGGAAAGAGGAAGTGCCAGACCCCGCACTGGATCTTATAGTGGTGCAAAGAATTATGGTAGGAAATACACAATTTCCTGTGTCCATCCCTCTGGGCTGGACTTCTGGACACAGGAAGTGAACACACCAGGGGGGCACCCAGCTCAAACTACAACAAGGATGGATGGAAAGGATGCCTTAAAATCACTGCCATGGTCATTTTTTCTTCATTGTGCTCTCCCTACAGATGGGTGTAAGCAAACCCAGAGATGTCAGCTAGGGAACAGCTAGTTTTACAGTCATGATTTCAGTATTTTTCTCTAACTGTAGGCAGTATGACAGAATAGCATATCATTGCATAATTAAAATAATGAAAGGTGCATATTTCAAAGATGTTTAAAAGAAAAGATGCATCTCAAAGTGGATCTGTAGTTTGAGATATGTTGAGCTGCAGAGATGTGTATGAGTGAGTTCAAGGGGAATGAATGTCATGGCTTTGCCCTCTTTCATATTTTATTGGTCTTGCTGGGATTGCATAGTGTATAAGCACTATGGACTGTGCAAAGTGACCAAACAGCTGCATAGACCAGAGGAAACTTGTTCTCAATTCATAGTATGCTGAATGTGAGACAAAGAGGTATTGGCAATGCCTGTATCCTGTAAATACCTGTAGAAAAATACTGCACCCAGAAAAAGGGAGCAGCTATGTATTTTTACAATACCAATTACATATTTATATTTGTGCAGTTCATGGTCTTTCCATGCTTTGGTTCTTCACCCTATGCTTCAGTCAAGAAAACATGACATGAAAAGCTAGTTAATTCTTTGCAATGCATAGTTAGTACTTAAAAGCAAAACATGCAGAGTGATAATTTGAAACTCTGAAATGGCATGAGGATATGGCATATAAACATTGCTCCTTCAACTATTTGCAAATGGCTTGATGTATTTGTTCAAAATTTTGATATGAAAAAGCACCACACTAACAAAATTGGAGGGTAGTTCAGATCACAAAAATAAATAGTTCTCACTAAGAATTTGTACATGTTCTGACATCTTTTGTACTATGATAAAACAAGAAAAATGTTTGAACACATACAATTCTTTTAAGTACTTATTTATAGTCTTCATGAAGAATTGCCTTTGTAACAGAATTTTAACAAAGACTTTATCATTTTAGCTTTCTATCCAGGTAAAGCATTTAATTACTTCAGGATCTATTAGAATCCTCTCATTCTTTATACCTCTCTTTCTTCTCACTTATCTGACAGCATGCTATGTGGTTTTGGTGACACATGAATTGCTTTTTTTTCTCTGATTTCCTTCTGTTGAAGTGGCTGCACTGTCTCACTGTCATTTCAGACATGTGCCTGGCTTCTCAGCCACTAGCTGTAACTGGCTGGTCCTTAGGGTGTTTCAAATTCCAGTTTCTCCAGAATTGGACTTTCTTGCTTTTGTCCAGCTATGCAACTCTACGATTTAACAATGGATTCATCACATAAATTGCCTTTGTTAAGGTAGGAAAACAAACATCAAGCACAACCACTGGTGATGAAATGGTCCAGCTGACCCAGCAGCTTGAATTCATTGATTATGAATGCTGATCCACAGTAAGTGTATTCAAATGGGTTTTGTCTTGCATTTCCATCAGCTAGTTGACTTTTGCACTCATTCTTTAGCTAGGTAATGCTTCATTTATATCTCCAGTCCACTTATGATCAATGGCCCATGTTTGGCTCATGCATTAGATCACAGAGCTTCAAACATTGTACTTGCATGTCCGCTTTCCTGTGTATCTTCTTAATACGCTGTTATACATTTTTTTTGGCTCTTGCTGACAAAATGATAGGGCACAAATAGATCTTGATTTGCTATGAACATTAGAGTAACAATGTTCTGAAATACCAGACCCTCTCATATGCTTTGTTTCTTTTAAAAAAATCTTGCTTACTATCTGTAGCTATGGTATGGAACTGAAAATGATCAAAGGGAAGACCAGAAGCAGTGAAAAAAAACCTAAAGAGAAGAACCTCACACAGTCTTAATTACAGAACACTTTTAGCTTGGTTGTCTGAGGAAATAAAGTCAGTGTCTTTACTGTGCCTAGTGCTTCCACAGCCTACCTGACAAAATAACAAAACCTACTCAGTCTGCAACTGGAGAAAAAAAATGACTGAAATTTGAAAAAGTCTCAAAAATAACAATATTCATTTAAATTTTTGAAGGCCGGTAGTTGATTAGAAGTTTTAGATCTATGCAAACACCCACATTGGGACAGAGGCAGGTGAAGTAACCAGCAGTGGCAACCAAAGTCCCAGCCAGTACAGCTCTGGGCCAGCAGTGGAATGGGGTATCCCTGTCATGGGAAGGTAAAGATGAGTGCTCAGGAAAATTGATATTCAGAGGTGGAGGATAAAGTGATCATTAAGCAAAATGATTATCTGTGCATAATTACTGAGGTTGGGTAGGAAAGCAGGGTCCTTATGGAACCACTAATCCCCTCATTTGTGTAAATGTCATGTATTGATTATTAATTGTAACTCACAAGGTGATTCTTGAAACTTGATTAGCAACGAATGGATGAAGGGACAGGAAGAATACCTAGCTGAGGTGCTGTGTTGTTATACTGTAAACAAAACACATAGGAAACTAACATTTGATTCACTAAATTAAAAAACCTTGTTTAAGGGAAAAATTCTACATAGTAGCTATTGTATTCTTCAGAGAATATCCACATATTCATTATGATGAGTTTAAAATAAGGTGTCTTTGTGGTTTTCCAATTATCTGTATTAGACTGTGAACAGACATACTAATTTCATGGTATAGCCTTTTGATTTTAGTCTACAGGACATTTTCTTATTAACCATAACATGTGCTTGTTTTTCTGCCATATGTTTGGTTTGTTTTCCTTTCTCTTGGCAACAGCTTCTAAAAAGATTTTTTTTTTTTCATCATCACTGCACTTTTTTTTTTTTTTTTTGCTGTAAACTGTAAGTCCCCAATAGATTACCCAAACCAGCCCAATTGATTTGACAGCTGCTGTCACTACAGTAATAGACAGGTATTGATTTCCACGCCTTTATTTAAATTCGACAGACATTTGCTAGCACTGCATATAAGCTTTTTAATTCCTATTGTGTTTCTGATTTCTAAATGGTACCTGCACTCAGTTGTTTTTGTGTTGTTATTTTTCCCCCCTTGTGCTTAAATCTCAGGAAACTGGCTTTTTCAAATCTATTATTAGATCTCTCAGCCTAATTGAATGTCTTATGCCCTAGCTGCCTTTTATTTTTTTCTAAATTCCAACCACTGTCAAGAGAGGAAGCAAATTTGCACATCGCTCTTTCCTACTACTCTCCTTTACTAGACAATGTAGCATGCATCATTCGAGTAATTTCTACAACATTTGCAGCCTATTTCCTAAATCATCTTAATATTTAAAAGTTCAGCCTAGATGTCCATAAAAAGTCTTTCCTATTTGCTTTCACTTATGGATACATGAAAGTAAACATGTATACAACACAGTCTCAAAGACTATTTGGATATATGCTTAACTCCACCCTCATTTGACACAGCTTCTACATTTGTGGCCTTACAGTTTTCTTTTTGAAAACTGAGGCGGAATTCAGGGATATGTGGTGAGCAGATTGCCTTAAGCTCCTGTTGTCTAGTTCATTTTTAATTTTGTTTATTCATTCCTAATGCAGTAAAAGCCTTATGAATAAATAAATGAAAAAGCTCTGCACTGAAAACATCCAGAGGAACTACTATTCTATGAAGGGAGCACCACACACATTTCCATGCCTCACAGTTATGCCTTTCAACCACATATATATTTTCTAGTTCAAGCTCCCCAGAGCTGATGAGAGAGATATCTTGGCTTATTTCTTGCTGCAAAGAAGACTTGGTGCTGCAAGAACAGAGTTAACATTGGCTCTTTGAGGTTGCAGGAGTGTTGAAGAGCTCTAAGGGGTGTTAAAAAAGAGCCTCTTAACATTTCATGGTTGTAAACTATACTTTTTATGATGTTGAGGTGTAACTGTCTTATCCCTTTGCCCATTTTAACTGTCTTGGTTGGGGACATGAAATGTGGGTGAGAGGAAGCTGTTATTCAGTTTGATGCTACTTTTAATTTCATAGTGCAGATAATGTATTCAGAAACCTTTGAAGGCAATCTGCATTCAGTGCTGTTAAAGAGTATCACATCTTTATATAGTTTATGGAATAATTTTGATTAGATGCAGTTCTTACTCTGTGGACAGAAGCGTATAATATCTATGATAATTATCATAACTGTGCATCAGAAATTGATATACAGGAGAAAGCTATTTGTTTAGCATATAATACTTCAGGGGTTTGAGATAGGGAAGGGTCTACATCTGAATAAACAGTAAAGACCACTTTAGAGCATTTTGTCCTTTATGTTACTTTACATCACATATATTTTAATGCTCACTCAAAGCTATCTTTTTCCAAACATAAATTTCATCAATATCCCTCAGAAATGCCAGGCACAAACAGTGAAAAATGAGCTCAGTTCCTCAGAAACCACCTGGTTGTGCAGAAGCAGATGTGGAAGGTGTGTGTTGCCTGGGAAAGGTGACACCAAAAAGCCAAACCACATCAAACTATCACTGGGCAAACAAAACCCAAACTTGAACTATTTCAGTGGGGCCCAATCAGGCAGGACTGGAATATGTGACTGCTTCAGCATGATCCTCCTAGGAAAGCTCTCAAGTTGCAAGAAACTGGGACAAAAAAAAAATCCACAAGGGTTTGCTTGGTGTGGATGTTACTCCTTTTCCTCCATCTCAAACAATGGTATTTATTTGGCTTAAGAACATGGAGTAAAATTCTGAAACAGCACCATTAGCTGCAGAGAATTCTTCCAGAGTCAGCAGGGTAGCAAAACAAAACAAAATCCAGCATCTAGGGTTAACTCACTTCCAATGGATAATAGGCAGTATATGGCTGGTTTTCTGAAAATAACCTAGCCTTTCTTGTGTTACTAGCAATGTCTGTCTTCAGGTCTTCTGGCCAAGTCTTCATTAAGAATGCACTGATCTGTGGGGTAGTATTGAGTAGAATCTCACCTGATCTTTCTCTTCTCATTGGACCACACCAGCAGTTGTGCACAGTACTGCCTATTTCAAAGCATTTGGGTTGAAATTGGATTTTGTGGATATTTCCCACTGGGTTAATCTTTTCTGGAAGAATTTCTGACAAGTGCTGTTTCCAAGTAGAGAAGAAATGTAAAACTATCCTTGGCCTGTGGCAGAAGCATCCTCATTGATCCCCTTGTGAAGCTGATGTTGTAGAGCTGCCTAGGGGCCAGTGACAACTAGGGCAGATCCCAGTGGCCAGAGCCCAGCCAGGGACAGGGCAGCTGGAGGTAGAGATCCAAGCAGGATGGCCAGGGAGGAATAGTCAGAGATGGTGGTGACCCCAGGACCCTGATAGAAATACACTGACGTATGTTTTAGGCAGGAGCCAGAACATAAGCCATAAACAAGATGCTTATTAAGCCAGAAGATTCCTTGTTTTGCTGATATCTCTACACACATCATCATAGTATTGTTATTTATGTCCTATAGCATTTTAATAATTTTTCACTTTCCATCTGTGCTGCAAACCCAGGACTTCATCTATTAGAAACATCTGCAGGTCCATAAGTATCCTAGGAGACTATTTTTTGCAACATTTTTGTATTCTGTTCCTATTGCCTAGAGAAACAATCTGAAGTTAATGAAAAGTAATGCAACATTGGACAAAAGGGAAAAGATTTATTTTTCTGTTATCCTGTTACTTTCACAGCAATTTTTCAAATAAAAGCCTGTTCTCCCATCTCTTTGCAACTCCCAATTACCTTCTCAATTACAAAAGTTTATTTTTGCTCAAGTTGAGTTGTAAGGTGCAACATTTCATTGTTTTATTGTGTGACAAGGTGGTTTGTTTGTTTTCCCCCCGAGATTGTGTTCAGTGGTGTAGTCATTTCTGATGACTCATTTCCCCAGTCAGGGAGGACGGATGCTACCAACCCCAACTACAAAGTATCACTAGTCCTGTGGTACAAAGATGGGACACCATATAGGAAAATGCCTTGGAACAAAAAAAGTCAAAAAGAAAACCACTCAGAGCACTGAAAGAAGGAAGGAGGCTGGGTTTAAGCATGTTTTTCAATTGAAATTTGTGTCTGAACAGATTATGCACCCATCCTAGGTGAGAGTACAACAGACATGGGATTATTTTTTTGTTCTTGTTTTACAGCTAGGACACAATGCATGCAGTTGAGTTTGGTTGGATGGCGAAAGGCAAAATAGAGACTAATGAAAATATCTATGATATTGGAGATGAAAGAAAAATATTAAAATTTAATTACAAAATTCTGTAATTGGAAAAGACAACTAGAAGTATCAAAATAAAGTACTTTGATTGCGCCTCTTGTGCTAGTTATAAACCACAAACTAGAGCTGCTCATTTACTTAGGCTTTTACATTAGTCCCTGTTAAGTCAGGCCTCCTGTGGTACCATGTGGAAAACTAAAACCAAATACATATTTGGGACCCCAAACCAACTTCTTATTGCTTATTGCTCATTGCATTTCTAAGTTTTAGGCCAAAGACATGCAAAAACCCCAGTGTGATTAATAAAAGTATATATTGTTGAAAGTATGATGACATTTATAGCTAGAGAAAGTACCCTTTCTCATTATAGTTAAGGTTGCTGCCTTATTGAGTTAACACCGAAGGCCAAAGTAAAAAGTCATCTCTGGGATGCTTCAGGCTTCTCCTCATTTTAGAGTTGCTTCAGAGATCAACAGTGCCCCAAATTGCTGGGGGTCTAGAGGCTTAATATCTCACAATCACAGAATGCTAGGGGTTGGAAGGGACCTTGAAAGATCAACCACCCTGACAGAGCAGAACCACATAGACCAGGTCACACAGGAATGCATCTAGGCCAGTTTTGAATGTCTCCAGAGAATGGGACTCCACAACCTCCCTGGGCAGCCTGTTCCAGTGTTCTGTCACACAGTGAAAATGTTTGTCCTTAGGTTACATGGAACCTCCTATGCTCCAGCTTGCACCCATTGTCCCTAGTCCTATCATTGAACATCATTGAGAGGAGGCTGACTCATCCTCCTGACACTTGCTCTTCACATATTTACAAACATGAATGAGGTCACCCCTCAGTCTCCTCTCCTCCAAGATAAAGAGACCCAGCTCCCTCAGACTTTCCTCATAAGGGAGATATTCACCTTGCTGGCTCTGTGCTGGACTCTTTCAACCAGTTCCCTGTCCTTCTTGAACTAAGAAGCCCTAAACTGGACACAATATTCCAGATGTAGCCTCACCAGGTCAGAGTAGAAAGGGAGAAGAACCTCACTCTACCTACTAACCACACCCCTTCTAATACCCCCCAGGATGAAAGCAGCATCAGTCTTGTTCTACCACACTTGGGTTTCTCTTGTTCCAGATTTACTGTGCCTTTCAGAGAAAAGTTATGAAGGGGTGAAGCCTTTTCTGCTGCCCAGCCAACAACTGCCTTACTGCACTTCCTTCGTGGCACAGTGCTGCACAGTATTTAACTACTTCATATACTGCAGACAGAAATATCATTATGTCTTCTACCACAAATACTGTCTGGCATTAACAACATCCAGATGAAGTGTAAGCACCCTGAAGCACTGTGCAGTTAGCTGAGAGCTGTGCAGTAACCCTTCAACTGTTTTGTGCCCTGTGCTGTCCACAATTCAGCACTGCCTGTTCCCTCAGCCCAGAACCAGAACAAATGCTGGGCAGGGCAGAGTACACATCTCACCCTTGTGTGAAACCAGGTGCTTTCTCTGAGGCAGTGTAATAGCGAAAGTGGGCTTGAAGGTGAATTTTGGAGAGATAATTAAATATAACACTTCTGTAAAGAGACTGGTTATTAATCTGCCATGAAGCTACATCCATCTTTGTGAACTAATTTTAACATCGGCCTCTGATAAACTTGACAAAAACCATCTTTGAAGGCAGATTTTCACCTGTGCTAAATAAATACATTGGTTTCTGGCCTGAGTACTGCAGATCTTTCTGCACTTCTAATTTTATAAATCAAGGAAATGACAGCCGTGATGAAGTTCTTTTTTTTTTTTTTTTTGACAGAAAATACAAAGACTGCTTCTCATTTCTTTACAAGGAAAGTGGCCAAAAGAGAATTATCCCAGAAGACTGTACATTCTTGTTTAATTTTCAATTGCCTTTTTATTCATGGTGCAGACCAGAGATGATAATTTTGCATGAAGTTTTGACTGGCTTAATATTTACATTAGAGTCAGCTATGAATTTAACTCCTCTCTTGCCAGAACGTGAAAATCAAGATTTTTCACTCTCAGAAAGGTATTGCTATTAGATACCATCTGAAATATCTCTGTTGTGTCTTTCCTAATGGCTTTCCTTCAAACCACCATGGCATGTCTTACATTATAAGCATCTATGTTCTGAGCCTAAATTTTCCAAATGCTGATTCTATAATAAACATTTTATTTACTTCCAGCTTTAGTAGTGAGTTTGCTTTATCTCATAGACTGCAAACATGTCCTTTACACATTTTTGTTACACATACTAAATAAATAAATAGGTTATAAAAGTAGTAGTAAAGCAAGGAAAACACCTTATTTAGGTGCATATTTAAATAACTTCAAGAACTGGATTGCAAATCCTACACAGCAACTCTAGGCAATGTCCTAGATGCAATGACATGGTTATTTTTTTTTTTCCTGCTCTATATTTAGGTAGTCTTTCTAACTGCCCTGTTCTCTTGGAAAAAGGGAGATGGGCTTAACTCCCACCAGTGACTGATCAGCTGCTGCTGTCAGTCCTGAGGTCAGGTGTACCACCTGGTTTTCACAAAACCAGCACGTAGCTCAGCTGAGCAGCAGATGGACACGGGGGTATAAGAATTGTGCATACACGTGAGCTGAGACAGATGGCCTGAGGAGTGTTATTCCATGGGGTGCAGATAGATTCCTCCAGGAGCTGCTGTGTTAAGAGGCAGAAGGGCACAAGTACTACGCTGAACTCTGCTATTTTGAAGAAGTAGAACTGAAGCCCTGAAAAAAGTGAAAAAAAGAGAGGCCTGTCATGCCATGGCTCCATGGTACTTTCTAAATCAAACACTAAGGAAGTTTGCTAGAGCTGAACCTATGAACATAATTTCCTACCATGACACAGAATAATGACCAGTTTATTAACATTTGGGAAAGACTGGAGTCATGTTATGCCTCCGCTTGGATCCATCTTTTCATTGCTATCAGATGGTGACTTTTATACATGGAACTCAAGAAAGTTTTCTTACTTACTTACTGATTAATGCAGGACTGGTTTGCCAGCTCATTTGTGGAGGTACACAGATTGACATTTAACTCTTCAGCATAACATGCAGTCACAGAATCACAGACTGTTAGAGATTGGAAGGGACTTCCATATATCATTGAGTCCAGCCCCCTGCCAAAGCAGGATCACCCAGGGTAATCTGCACAGGAATGCATCCAGGCAGGTTTTGAAAGTCTGCAGAGAAGGAGACACCACAACCTCCCTGGGCAGCCTGTTCCAGTGCTCTGTCACCCTCGCTGTAAAGAAGTTTCTCCTCATACTGAGGTGAAACCTTCTACATTCAAATTTGTGTCCATTGTTCCTTATTACTGTGCACCACCAAAAAAAAGATTGGCCCCCTCCACTTGACACCCACTCTTCAGATATTTATAGACATTGATCAGATCCCCTCTCAGTCTTCTCCAGACTAAACAGCCCCAGGTCTCTCAGACTCTCTTCATGGGGCAGATGCTCAAATTGCCTAATCATCCTTGTGGCTCTCGATTGGACCCTCTACAGCAGCTCCCTGTCTCTCTTGAATTGGGGAGCCCAAAACTGGACAAAATACTCCTGGTGTGGTCTCACCAAGGCAGAGCAGAGGGGGAGAAGAACCTTCCTAGACCTGCTAGACACACTTTTCTTGATGCACCCCAGGATACCATTGGCTCTCTTGGCCACAAGGGCACATTGCTGTCCCATGGAGAACTTGATGTCCACTAGGACTCCAAGGACTTTCTCCATGGAGCTGCCTTCCAGCAGGGCAACCCCTAACCTGTATTGGTGCCTGTTGTTATTCCTCCCCAGATGCAGGACCCTGCACTTGTCCTTATTGAACTTCATGAGATTTACCTTCACCCAGCTCTCCAGCCTGTTCAGATCTCATTGGATGGCAGCACAGCCTTAACGGGGTGTCATGGAATCACAGAACTGTCAGGGTTGGAAGGGACCTCAAGGATCACCTAGTTCCAACCCCCCTGCCATGGGTAGGGACACCTCACACTAGATCATGTTGCTCAGAACCCCGTCCAGCCTGGCCTCAAAAACTTCCAGGGATGGGGCTTCTACCACCTCCCTGGCAACATGTTCCAATGTCTCACCACCCTCATGGTGAAGAACTTATTCCTAATACCCAATCTGAATCTACCCACTTCTAGTTTTGCTCCATTCCCCTAGTCCTATCACTACCTGACATCCTAAAAAGTTCCTCATCAGTCTTCCTGTAGGCCCCTTTCAGATACCGGAAGGCCACAGTATGGTCTTGTGGTGGTTTTAGGCTATGCCAGACTGAATAGTCCAAACTCTCTGTCTGTCTCCATAGAAGAGGTGCTCCAGCCCTCTCATCATCCTCATGGCCATTCTTTGGACATGTGCTGGCCACTGCCCCAGTTTTGTATCATTGGTGAACTTGCTGAGGGTACACTCAATCCCCTCATCCAGGTTGTTATTTTCAATGCACCTCATGGACCAACCATCTATGCCACATTTCCTGATCTTTTCTATGAGGATGTTATGGGAGACAGTATCAAAATCCTTACTGAAGTCGAGGTATATGACATCCACAGCTCTCCTTTTGTCTACCCATTTGGTTGAGTTGATCTGCTGGAGGGTAGAGAGGCTCTGCAGAGGGACCTCGACAGGCTGGACAGATGGGCAGAATCCAATGGCATGAGATTTAACACATCCAAGTGCCAGGTTCTGCACATTGGCCACAACAACCCCATGCAGAGCTACAAGCTGGGGTCAGAGTGGCTGGAGAGCAGTCAGGCAGAGAGCAACCTGGGGGTGCTGGTTGACGGTAGACTGAACATGAGCCTGCAGTGTGCCCAGGCAGCCAAGAGGGCCAATGGCATCCTGGCCTGCATCAGGAACAGTGTGGCCAGCAGGAGCAGGGAGGTCATTCTGCCCCTGTACACTGCACTGGTTAGGCCACACCTTGAGTACTGTGTCCAGTTCTGGGCCCCTCAGTTTAGGAAGGATGTTGACTTGCTGGAACGAGTCCAGAGAAGAGCAACAAAGTTGGTGAGGGGTTTGGAACATAAGCCCTACGAGGAGAGGCTGAGGGAGCTGGGGTTGCTTAGCCTGGAGAAGAGGAGACTCAGGGGTGACCTTATCACTCTCTACAACTACCTGAAGGGAGGTTGTAGACAGACGGATGTTGGTCTCCTCCCAGGCGGCCAGTACCAGAACAAGAGGACACAGTCTCAGGCTGGGCCAGGGGAGATTCAGGCTGGATGTTAGGAAAAAGTTCTATACAGAAAGAGTGATTGCCCATTGGAATGGGCTGCCTGGGGAGGTGGTGGAGTCGCCATCACTGGAGGTTTTCAGGAGAAGACTTGATGGGGTGCTTGGTGCCGTGGGTTAGTTGTTTGGGTGGTGTTGGATTGGTTGATGGGTTGGACGCGATGATCTTGAAGGTCTCTTCCAACCTGGTTTATTCAATGTATTCTATGTATTCTTCAGAGGTCCCTTGCAAACCTTACCATTCTGTGATTCTGTGATTCTGTGTGTGCACGTTCATTCACATGTACTCATGGTTTCATAGGCGGCTATCAGATTAGTCAAGCAGGATCTCCCCTTGGTAAATCAATGTTGGCTGATCCTGATAACTCTCTTTTCTTCCACGTGGTTAGAGATAACTACCAGAATGAGCTGCTCCGTCATCTTTCGAGGGATGGAGGTGAGGCTGACTGGTCTGTGGTTGCCTGGGTCTTCCTTCTTGCCTTTTTTGAAGACTGGAGTCACATTGACTTTCTTCCAGTCAACAGGCACCTTTCCTGCTCTCCATCACTTTTCAAAGATGATGGAGAGAGGTTCAGCAACAGTATCAGCACCTCTCTCAGTACTCATGGATGCACCCCATGAGTGCCCATGGATTTGTGTGTTTTCAGTTTTCATGTGTTTGGTACACATGATCTCTAACCCAGTCCTGACTGAGTAGTGGAGTGTCCTCCTCCTTCCAGTTCTGCTCCCTTGGTTTCAGAGACTGGGGCTCCTGAGGGCTGATCTTAGGAGTAAAGGCTGAGGCAAAGAAGGCATTCAGCAATTCTGCCATCTCTGCATCATCAGTTATCATATCTCCCATATTGTTCACTAGGGAACACACCTTTTCCCCGCTCTTCCTTTTGTCATTGATGTATTTGAAAAAGCTCTTTTTGTTTTCTTTCACCTCCCTGGCAAGACTCAGATCCGAGAGCACCTTGGCCTTCCTTATTGCATCTCTACATTCTCTGACAATATTTCTATAAACCTCCCAATTGACCAGACCTCCTTAACACATACTGTAATCCACCTTTTTCTTTTTGAGCTTCTCCAAGAGCTTCCTGATTATCCACGCAGGGCTCCTGCCTCCCTTACTTGATTTTTTTTTCTTGAGCTTGGAAGAGGTAATGTTTAAATATGAACCAGCTCTCTTGGGTTCCACTTCCTTCTAGAGCCCTAGCCCACTGGATACATCTAAGTAGAGTTTTGAAGAGGGAAAAGTTAGCCCTCTTAAAGTCCAGAGTTGTATTTTTACTTATCACCCTGCTTCTTTGTCTAGTGATATTAAACTCTAACATGTGGTGGTCACTACAGCCAAGATTGCCCCCAGCCTTAAGATCTACAACCAGTCTGTCTTTGTTTGCTAGTACGAAGTCCAGCATCATGCTTCTCCTTTTTGGTTGTTCAACTACCTGCCTCAGAGAGTTGTCAACAGTCATTGTAGTGCAGGGAATATAGCCTATCTACTCTCAGTTTTATTCTTTTGCTGCAACTACTTGCATATCCTGTCCCCAGAACCAACCTGCAGAGAAATACAAGTTTGATTTTCTTTCATCTAGTTGCCTTTGCACCTAAAATATTGGTAGAAAGGACTCTACAATATTGCATTGGTTGACATGCTGTTTTCTCTTCTCCATCCTCCCTCACAAAAGAAACACTTTGCAAAGTAGCATGTCTCCTACTTTTGTTTGATTACTCTTTCTGGGATTTAAGAGTTGCTGCTGAGAGCAAAGGGAAAATTTTTTTCATAGGCAAGAGAGGATATGTTTCCAAATGTGGTCAAAACCCCACACTGTCTCATTTTATGTTATATTCTCTTCTCTTTATATAGTTCCTTTCTTTTTTGTTAAATTAAATGGCAATTATACTATTTCATACATTCAAGTCCTTTTGAACAGGAGGGAAATTACTAGGTACTAATCACCAGGATCCTTAGTCATTAACTGCTGAATAGAAATGGGCATTCTTCCACCTGCTCTTGACCCTTATTTCAAAACACAGCTCATTTATCCTGAGAACTGAGGAAGGAATTTTCTACAGAATGAGGATGAGAGGAAAAAAAAAGAGGCTCATTATGCAGAACAGACACCCTCCTGGTGCCATTGTATTTTCCCCTCTTCTGAAAGCAGAAAGGTTCCTTTTTGCTTATTAATTTTTATGACATCCAGATAAGAAAATAAACTCCACTTTCACAAATGTTTTACATCAAGTCCTAAAACCTCACCATCACTATTGAAGAATGCACAAATCCCAACCCTGGAGAGGAAGTCATTAAATACAGAATGTACATTACAGAATTACAAAAGTTAAATAAAAGACAAGGACTTATTAGGAGATTCACAGCCTTTAGCCTGAGAACAGAGCTTGATGAAAACCAGAGTGTTTTCTGCTATATGAATTTTGGAGTGTATGCTGTTGGAGCAGTTTCTAATAATGGGTGAGTGATTGGGCTATCATTTGTCATGTGTTTTTCTTCCATTCTTTTCCTGCAGGAGAGTATGTGGTGCAATTCTTTGGTTCAGTCACTTTTGTCTGTTCTTTTTCATACTGCCAGATACTTACATTGTAGAACTCTGAGTCAAAGTAGTACTGTTTAGGCTTTTAGTAGGAGGGAAATAGTGTTTTGATGGTCACCAGTTCCTAGGTAAACTAGGGTAAGGACTAGGTAAGATCACTGCTAGAACATTACATCTGAAATGTGTTTTTCAGTTTGATGGAGATTGGGTAAATTTCTCTAGATGATTCATCAGCTACTGGATTCAGAATTGGATGAAGCCTGTGCCAAAAGTTTAGTGCTCCTTCAAAAATTCTGAGTATTCTCTCTCATAAAGAGCTTTTGTGGGGCTCACAATTCTGAACTGGATAACTGAGTTGTTGTCAGGGTTGATTTGTCACACTTAAGCTGAATTTACACATTTATAATGAAGTAGGATACCACAATGTTCCTTGCTAGATTTATTGTCATTAGTAGATTCCAGACCATTTATAAAGCTGTTTCCTATTGCTAACCTGAGGATCAGATTTGACAGCAATTACAGATTCTTATATGAAGCCTTTTAGGATACACCTGTGCAGCCTCTGTAAGACATGCCAGTGGGCATAAGCTAATTTTTGGGCAAGCAGCACAGTCCATATTGTATGTAAGGTATTTTGGAAGGAGCTGTGCCCAGTCTGTATTTAAGCAGAACAAACATTGACAAGAATCCAGAATCCTTTTGGTTACAGACTGCAGGCAAGGGGTATTGTTCCACCTGTCAGACTTCTCTTTTCTTTCCCATTTCCCATTGTTAGTAGAGCCCAGAGTTCATAAAGTGGAGAAGGATGAGTAGCAGTCACTGGTGGGCCTCACAGCATCAGGTTGTCAATAGCTGGTTCAGGACATTTGCATGCAGTGTCCTACATTTGAGGTCCCACATGGGGGGAATCCATGCTGCCCCAGACTGACTCCCTTACCTCAGTAACCATGGTGGGAGTTGTTGTCTTCTGCCTGCCTTGACTCCTATCATTTGAAAGAACCAGTTCAGGATGGGAAAATCTGATGTTTGCATCTTGCAGAGTAAACCTGGGAATTATCCCTTTAAAGTGAGCTGCCTACCCAGGCATATGGCTACATGCCAGGAGGTAAGAGTGAAACATGGTAGCTTCCTAATTTCCTGTGGAAGCACATAACCAGCTACATCCCAAAAGGCATATACAAAAATAAATGCTTCTATTAAAAAAGAAAAAAAAATAATAAAAGGAGGCTCTTTTAGCAAGACCTCAGAAGACAAGTCTTCCAAGGCAACTCCAAGCCACCAGCTTAGCAGGCTGTGATGCAAAGACCCAATGTGCCAGGACACAGCACACTCGGAGGCATGGGTCACTGGGGGTGTGATCATAGGATGGCAACTCATAGTGAGCTGTCCCCAGGGTGGTCCAGGTCTGGTCTTAAGCTTTTTGAATTGATAGAACCTTCTGCACAAGTTAAGCTAGCAGTTTTGCTATGTCCCCAATTTTTTTTTCATATAGTTGATGGAAAAATTGCTAGCAGTAAAGCTGTGTCTGCAGCACCAGCAAATTCTCATGCGTATCAGCATCATCAGGGCAAAACCACCTCTGACTGTCCCTGCTGGTCCCCCAAGGCACCCCTATGGCCCAGGACTCCACATCAGCATTGGATGCTGTCAGCTTCTGCCCCAGTAATACCACTGAATGTCCAGTCTCCATCACTTCACAGCCCTGCCCTGGGCCCCATCAAGACATGGACCCAGCTTGAAACCTTCCCATAAAACAAGCTTGCTCACTCTTCAATCCCTCAGTTGCTGTTATTCCCTTAACAATGCACACTTAGTATCTTCCCTTTTGTCTTAGTTCTGTAGTTATGTACAGAACATTGTAATGCAGCACTGAGTGATGATTTAAAAGTGAATTTTCATAGAAGAATGTCAAATGCTCACATAGCAAACAAAACATTGTAAATTAAAATAGAAAATCCATCACAGTGTAAGGGCCAATGGTCTGAAAACTCCCTTCACTAAGATACACCATGGTTTTGAGCAGCTCCACTGAACTCATGCAGGCCTTATCCTTCCAAAAGGGCTGAAAATGCTAGAAAATGAGACACAGACAAGTAATGAATTAATTGGTAAAGACAAACAAGTGGTTGAAAGGATTGCTGTAAGAATAAAACAACCCACAGCGTATTGTAAATGGCTTTCCAATTTATGTATTTACAGCTGCTCTATGTCCACAAGTGTTGTGGTACGTTGAAATTTCACTCCCAACTTTGCCAGACCAGCTCAGGCGGAAACAGATGAGAGCTGTATTTACAGGCAAAACTACAATCTACAATGGAATACAATGAATATGTACAAAATATACAGTATTTACAATTAACAAACAACACAAGAACCCCGCTATTCTTGTCAAGGACCAGGGGAAGCTACTAGCTTCTCCTTTTCTGCCACCTGCCCAAAGAAGGGAGAAAGGAGCAGAGAAAGCTGCTGTTAGACTTAAGCAAAACAATGCAGCCAATGGAATTGTTTAGGAGTGGATTGTAGTAGCTTTAGAAAAGTAGTGAAATGCAAATAAATCACTATTGGGTGTAAAAAAAGGAAAATAAAGAAAGGTAGCCCAAAACTACCACAAGTGTTTATCTGCATGGTTCACAAGATGATGTTTTCATAGTTTTTACTGAAGTGATATTTGCTGTTAAAAATGTAATTGACTTTCTTGCAGTACTAAGTGTCCTGAAATTCACTCTATGAATGACTTGACCCATGACTTAATGGACCTTTACAGACCTCTGTTCTCTCAACATTTCACCTCATGGAAAGCATTAAGGTTACCACCATCATCACTATTTTCAAAAATAATTTCTTGGTGTGTTTTTCCCATGTATCATTCACCACAGAAACAAGATGGCATCTCCTCAGTTCCATGATTTAAGTTTCTGTACCAGACTTATAAATGATGAAAGCACACAGAGGTTTTTCATGAGGTTCCCAAGAGGATTTGAAGGCTTTCTACCATCACCCCTCAAATGAACACCTCTTCTAGATGCCTGACACACCTCATTAACCCAGGTTTTAACCTACCCAATATTCTCCAGCCTCAGTCTTGACGGGCATAACCCAGCCCATTCCGCTCCATATCTATCTCACTACACTAGAAGGCTTTACCCAGGGCAGAAGGACGAACCTACGGGACCGCAAGCAGGGACACGACCGCACCAAGCCGTCCCCGGCCGCAACCACTGAGACCACAAGCACCGCCACAGCGGCTCTTCAAGCTTCGCCCCGCTAAAGGCTTTTGCCCGCCCCCTTGCCCAGGGTACCGAGCGCGTCTGCCGAGGCTTTTTCCGCCGGCCCGAGGGGCGGGGAGAGCTGTCATCTCCCTCACGTACTATTGGCCGCCGGCCGGGCCAGGGCGGGTGCGCGCGCATCTTCCGTGTCCGCTCCGCCCCTCGGCGGCCGTGGGGTCCTTCCGACGTCGCCAGCAGCGGCGGGGGTCGTGAGCCTTCGCACCCTCACTCTTTGCTGTCGGTAGAGGGTCTGCTCCGAGCGGAGCAGGAGCCGCGCTGGGAGGGTAGCCGTAGCGGCCTTACCCCTTCGGTATGTTGCTGGTTGTTGGCTCCGCTCACCCCTGCGGCTCCAGGGGCCGCAGCGGGGGACTGTCCGCCGGGCTCAGGGGGGTGGTGGCCAGTCAGCCTGTTTGCCGGTTCGTCGTGCGCGCCTGGTGACCTCCCGGCCATGGCGCGGCGGGGCGGCCTTGCCGCGGCCGGCTGCAGGAGGGCATAGTGGCCACGGCAGGGCTGGGCGGCCCAGGGGCCTGGACAAGTGCCTGTGGTTAGTGGTGGGTGCTCTGGCCTGGCTGCTTATTTGTCGCCTGGCCTCAAGGGCCGTACAGTAACCGGGGAGTTCTGGCGGTGGGCAGGCTAGCCGCAGCCTCTTCCAGCCTCTCCGGTAGCAGGTGTCGGTGGTAGCTGAGTACGCTCCTCCACTGTTGGCGCCTCCTTTCCGAGTTTTCAGTAACTTTCTTCATTAGGGACAGCCAGACCTGCCCGTGTTCTGGCGACGGGGCGGGCGGAGGGCCGTCGCCCGGGGATCGCGGCCGCGGGCTGCTTGGCGTGGTGCTTGTGCACCGCTGAAGCGCAGCTGCTGCGCAGGCCGCGGGGGTAGCGCTGGTCTCCATACCTCTACAGGTTGCTTTCCGTGCTTCAGTTTGCGGGTTTGTTACATCCCGTTGTAGACGCACTCGTCTTCTGGCCATAGGAGTTATAAACGGTTTTACTCAGAGCAGTTCCCTCTAGCTTTGTTCGTCGGAGTGTGATGCTGAAGTTGATGTGTTACATGCAGAGTGGGTGATGGAGGAATAATTCGTTCTTTGGTTTAAGCTCAGTGCCGTGATGCTTGCCTTTGGGGGTTGCTTCATTTACTGTCAGTAACACTGTATGCCTGAGCATCATTTCAAAAAAACTCTCCTTTCCTAATTCTGTTGTGTCTGAAACTGAAACACAAGATTTTTATATTCCTGAATGTTTCTCTTGCCTTTCATTAATTAAAAAAATCAGAGGGTTTTTTGTTGTTGTTTTGTTTTGTTTTTCATAAGACCCTTCAAAATTATTCAGAATTAGGAATTTTGCCCCATTCCAGCATAAACCACTTTGCATTTAGTAGCTTAGACTATTTGCCTCTCAATTTCTTACTTTTCTTAAAAATATGTATTCAGAAACTGAATAGACATGGATATCTCAATATTTTCCTGGTTTTGCTGACAAAGATAGTGCTGTAATGTGAAGTCATAAATCTGTTGCTGGAAGGGGGGTGTGTGTGGCAAAAAGTTCACTACTTGTTTGGGTATTTAAGTATGAGCATGTTGTTTTGAGTATGTAGCTACTAGTTTCCCAGGTGGGTCTGATATTTCATAATCTGCCTCTCTGTATGTATTATGTCTGTACTTTATTTTCTAGCATTTTATCCACAAAATCTCTTCACTGCCCAGGTTCAGTCAAGGAATTGCATGTATATCTTGACATAGTTTTGCAGTTAGTCAAAATTAGTAAGACAATGCATTTAATTTGCTGATTGATCCCAATGGAATGAACAATAGGATAAGTAGGGTCTCCTCTGCAAGCAATTTGTATATCCAGAAACCAAGATGCACAGCTTCCTGGGAAAATAAAGTATCCAGTACTAGTAGAAAGGTCATTAGAAACTTCTAAGGACAGAGCTTGATAGCTTAGGCTCTAAACCATGTTTTATGTACTGTCAGACTCAGACTAGCCCTGTGTCAAGTTTACTTGAAGTTTCATCTCAGTGTAGACTTTGAAAGGAAGGGTGTTGTATGTGCTTGTTTTCCTCACACCTGCCCCAAAATCTCCTGTACTTCCTGCCCTTTAGTTTGTGGAGTTTATTTTGCCATCTCTTTTCACTTCCACTTTTCAGGAATTTTTCTGGTTATCATTTTATAGGTGTCCCACAAGATTCTGAGTAATAACTGAAATGTAGCATTTTTATGAATCTTTGTGGCTGTCTGGTGAAATGGATATGATGGAGTACAAGGCAGATGCTTCATATCCAGCTTTGTGTAACAGCACAGGGACAGGGGAGGCTCTGTAAAACTAAGACTCTTTTGAACAGTTAATTTTCTTAATGCATATGTCTGTGTCCAAAACTTTTGCAGTGAAATTTTGGTGTGGGCATTTGATTTTGTAATACTTACTGCTGACTGACTTTATTTCATCTCGCAGGGACTGAAAATAGTGTTGAGAAAGCAACATAATGAGTAGTCGTCGGAAATGTGCACCTCCATCAAAACTGGATGAGGAGAAGAAGAAAAAGCTCTGCTGGGATATGCATGAAGACCGGAGAAATGAGATGATAACATTAGATGATGAATTGAGTAATGAGGGCCATGTTCCGGGTCCAAGCTCTTCTTCTGCATCCTTTATTGTTATAAATGATGATAGCACTGATGAAGATCTCCTTCAAAAAGAAGGCAGTGGTTTAAAATCTGTCAAGTTTTTGACAGTTAATGATGAAGAGGACTCTTACTCTGCTTTGGCTCCTGTGTCAGTACAGCTAAATATTACAGTCTTGCCGTACCGTGCAGATGGGTCTTGGAAAGCCTTGTTGGGAGAATTTGCCCTTCATCTTCCATCTGAGCAAATTCTAACTGATGGACTCCATGAAAGGGGCTTTACTTTAACGAGAGGAGATTCTGATGATCAGCTGCAGGTCTGTGTTCATGAAAAAAGTGAAGAAGAATACAGTAATGAAACAAAAGAATACATGGGTTCTTATGAACAATGTATTTTGGTGGAACCAACTTTAGGTGGCGAAATATTGGAAGGCTTGAGATGGCTGCAAAAGAAAAAGATAATTGGACTTTATCAAAGGCCTAGAGAGGCTCAAGCTTTAAAGGTATGGGTTCATGTATTTGTTATGCTTTTTAAAAGTTACTTTTTGTTTGGAAATACACAAGCCTCTGAACAATGAAGTCTGTCAGCTACTGTGTATTTTTATAATGCAATGAAAACAAGTAGTTTCCACATGCTTTTTGTAAATGTGATTTACTGTTGCACTGTGACTAATACACTACCCAAAGAAATCACAGAAGTTTTTAGCTGCAATATACAATACCATCTATGTGGTGATTTTAGTGTATTTCTTGTGTCTGTTTACATCTGCTAATTTTCAGAGCCTTGTTTCTTTCATACCTTTCTGTTTATAATATTCTTTTCATTCTAACAACTTAATGAATAACTGTGTAACCATTTCACAGGTTGGAATTTATCTTCTGGAAGCTGGGCTAAGTAAACCAGAGTTTCTCAGCGATGGAGGTGGAAGGCCGAAAAAAGCTAATCAGCTGATTCAAAAACTCATGGAAAAGTTTTATAGTTTTTTAATTCCAGGTAAAGTGATTCAGTTTAATGCTGATGAATTCATTATTTTTTTTTTGCTAATATTTGGTTTGGTATTTTTAAATGTAAGGGAAAATAAGAAATTATTCCTACCATCTAGAGTAACTTTCAAGGTAATATTAACTAATTCTCTCCATATTATTATCTGATTAAGTATTAATCATATGTTAATCAGTTTTGGTCAAATTACAGGTAGAATATTCCTTATCTAGAGATAAGCCCCTGAGGCACATAAAAGTTTGAGTTCTTACCTTTTGTGAGTAAATACAATTTTCACTGATTTGTCTGGGTTGTTTGAACAGGGCTGCAGTAGCTTGTCCAAGTTACACAGGAGCTATTTAAAAGAACCAGGATTTCAGTTTTGAAAGCCTTTCTTCCTAATTTGGTGCTTAACACACAACTATAGCAGTAGAATTTATTTGATTTATACTGTAAAGCAGTTATGATGTAAACTACTACAAAATGCACTTTTATGACGGTTTTAAGAACATATCACCGCAATTTATAATACAAACGTTGTTACCATTTGGGAGCTGAAGATGTATTTACCACATTATACTCAGTACTTACACAGATTTTTAAGGTGATCAATGATCACTTTATAGTGTGATGACTTAGGAAACTTAAAAAACACCCATTGTCTTGTTCTTGAGTGTAGGTTATATTCATAATGTTAGTTGAAGACTGACTTGGAAACAGTGACTGTCATATACTGGGTTTCAGTGATTTTGCTGAAGCAATAGGAGATTAGAACCTCCTGTATAACTACTTAAATTCATAAGGCAGAGTTAATTAGAAGTTAGGCAGCTTGCTGCAGAAAAAGTAAAAGGAAGAGCTAATAGAATAAATTCTGTACATTCATGCCTTCTGCAAAGAACTAATGTGCAACTGCTAGAAAAGACTTGAGATGCATGAAGAGAAGGGCCAGTAGAAGTATGTGGGGAAGGGAAGAGACAAGAAGTCATACTTCAAAAATCTGAAGTAATTCGGCTGAAGCAAATTTGTCAGTTTAGCTTTAAAAACACAATAAAGCAGATCCAAAAGGGAAGCCTGGAGAGTAAACAGTTTAAGATATGGAAATGTATAATAATAATTTTTAAATGTATTAGGAAAATATATTTTCATAAATGCATTAGCAGCAGAATTCATAGAGTTGACATCACTAAAGCATATGAAAGAGTGCTCAAATATGGTAATGCTACAGCAGGAAGCACAGTTTTCTGAGCATCTTCTCACTGGGGAAAGTGATTGTTTATGGACAAAGTGAACAATGATTTTTTATTAATTTTTTTAAATTATTTTTTTGAGATCAATAATAATTTTCTGCTGGAACACAGAGCATTTATTCTCAGTACACTCAAAGACAGACTTTTATGGCCTGTGTGGTTCAGTGTATGTTACAAGTGATACCCAGCAATATAGCTTCTGAAAGGGAAGACATCCCCCTCAAAGTTACTGGAGCAAGAATGTGGACCTGAGTGACTGGGTTGTTACCCCTTCACCTTACTTTTTCAGAAGGCATGTGGCTGTCTCAGGTTCATAAGACCTTTGTTGCCAACTGTTAATGTTTTTGACTGTTGTTCAGTATATACATTTTGATATAGCATAAAACAAAAGTATAGTACTGGGTTTATGCTAATGAATGCCATCTAAATGATGTAAGCAAACCAGAGGCTGTGGAAATAGAAATAAACCTTAACGTACTTGTACCATGAATATCCTTGTGGATGGTTTTGAGACATTGTGGAAAGAGCCATAGAATTAATAAGTTGGAAAAGACTTCAGAGATCATCAAGTCCAACCTATTACCTAATACCTAACACCTCCTGAGTAACTCAACCATGGCTTCAAGTGGCACATCCAGTCTTTTTTTGAACACCACCAGGGATGGTGACTCCACCACTTCCCTGGGCAGCCCATTCCAGTGGCCAATTACTCTTTTTGTGAAGAACTTTCTCCTCACCTCCAGCCTAAACTTCCCCTGGCACAGCTTGAGACTGTGTCTTCTTGTTCTGGTGCAGGTTGCCTAGGAGAAGAGACCAACCCCCACATGTGTACAAGCTCCTTTCAAGTAGTTGTAGAGGTCTTCCCTGAGCCTCCACTTCTCCAGGCTAAACAACCCCAGCTCCCTTAGCCTCTCCTCATAGGGCTTATGCTCCAAACCCCTCACCAGCTTTGTTGCCCTTCTCTGGGACGCATTTGACCAACTCAGCATCTTTCTTGAATTGAGGGGCCCGGGGCCCTTCTCTGGACACAATACTCAAGGTGTAGCCTAACCAGTGATGAGTACAGGGGCAGACCAACTTCCCTGCTCCTGCTGGCCACACTATTTCTGATGCAGGCCAGGATGCCATTGGCCTTCTTGGCCACCTGTGCACACTGCTGGCTCATGTTCAGCCTACTGTCAGCCAGTACCCTCAGGTCCCTTTCTGCCTGGCTGCTCTCCAGCCACTCTGTCCCCAGCCTGTAGTACTGCATGGGGTGGTTGTGGCCAATGTGTAGAACCCAGCACTTGGACTTGTTAAATGCCATTATGTGGGACTCTGCCCATCTGTCCAGCCTCTCAAAGTCCCTCTGCAGAGCTCTCCTACCCTCTAATAGATAAACACCTCCCCCCAACTTGGTGTCGTCTGCAAACTTACTAATGGTGGACTCAATCCCCTCATCCAGATTATCAATAAAGATACTGAACAGGATCCGGCCCAGCACTGATCCCTGGGGCACACCACTAGTGACTTGGCTGCCAGCTGGATGTGGCACCATTCACCACCACTCTCTGGGCTCAGCCATCCAGCCAGTTCCTAACTCAGCACAGAGTGCTGCTGTCCAAGCCATGGCCTGACAGCTTGGCCAGGAGTTTGCTCTGGGGGATGGTGTCAAAGGCCTTGCTGAGGTCCAGGCAGACTACATCCACAGCCTTCCCCATATCCACCAGCGGTCACCTGATCATAAAAGGAGATCAGGTTGGTCAGGCAGGACCTGCCCTTCCTAAATCCATGCTGTCTGGGCCTGATCCCTTGTCCATCCTGGATGTGTGCTGTGATTGCCCCCAAGATGACCTGTTCCATAATCCTTCCTGGCACTGAGGTCAGGCTGACAGGCCTGTTGTTTAAAGGTTCCTCCATCCAACCCTTCTTGTGGATGAGCCTCACACTGGCCAGTTTCCAGTCATCTGGAACCTCTTTGGTGAGCCAGGACTGGTGGTAAATGATGAAGAGAGGCTTGGCCACCTCATCAGCCAGCTCTCTCAGCACCCTAGGATGGATGCCATCTGGTCCCATGGACTTGTGAGAATCCAAGTGGCTCAGCAAGTCCCTAACTACTTCTTCATGGATTTCAGGGGGATTATACTGCTCCCTGACCCCTCTACCAGTTTGAGGCCAGTTATCCTGAAGTCCTTCTGCCTTACTGTTGAAAATGGAGGCAAAGAAGGTATTTAGTACCTCAGCCTTTTCCTCATTTTTAGTTACAATGTTCCCCTCCAGGTCCAGTGAAGAGTGGAGGTTCTTCTTGCCTCACTTCTCAGCATTAATATATTTATTAAAATGGTTTTTATTGTCTTTCACAGCAGAGGCCAGCTTAAGTTCTAACTGGGCTTTTGTCTCTCTAATTTTTCTCCAACATGATCTAACAACATCCTTAAGTGTATCACGAGTTGCCTCCCCCCCTTTCCAAAGGCAATACATCCTCTTTTTTCCCCTTAATTCCTTCAGGAGCTGCTTGCCCATCCAGGCTGGTCACCTTCCCCGCCAGCTCATCTTTCAGCACATGGGCACAGTCTGTTTCTGTGCTTTCAAGAGCTCCTGTTTGAAGTAGGTCCAACCATCCTGGACCCCTTTGTTCTTAAGGGCTGCTGCCCAGGGTACTCTCCGAATTAGTTGCTTGAGCAAGCTGAAGTTTGCCCTCTGGAAGTCCAAAGTAAGGGTTCTGTTATTGCTCTTCCTTATTTCCCTGCATATTGAAAACTCCACTACCTCATGGTTGCTGCATCCTAGACAGCCTCCTACCATCACATCTCCCACCAGCCCTTCTCTATTTGAGAATAGCAGGTCAAGCGGGGCTTGACCCTGGGTAGGCTCACATAACAGCTGTGTCAAGAAGGTGTCCTTCATACACTCTAAGAACCTTCTGGACTGCCTCCTTTCTGCTGAGTTAAGTTCCCAGCAGCTGACAGGTTAATGTCGCCCACAAGGACAAGGTCTGGTGATTTTGAGACAGCCTCCAGCTGCTTACAGAATAATTCATCAACCTCTTCATCCTGGTTGGGTGGTCTATAACTGACTCCAACCAGGATGTCAGTTTTGTTAGCCTTCCTTCTGATTTTAACCCACAGGCATTCAATTCTTTCATCCTCTACCTCAGTTTCTGAGGCATCAAGAGGTTCCTTAATGTACAGGGCCACCCCTCCTCCTCTTCTCCCTTGCCTGTCTTTCCTAAAGAGCTTGTAACCATCCAGTGCAGTACTCCAATTGCGTGAATCGTCTCACCATGTTTCTGTAATGGCAACAACATCATCGTTTTCCTGGTGAACCAAGGCTCCCATTTCCTCTTGTTTGTTACCCATACTGTGTGCAGAATTCCATCTTAAGTTAAACCAAATATACAATAGGTGCCAAAGAGTTGCAAAATATTTAATATGCAGAAGCTTCATGATTTGCAAATGTTAATTGGAGAGTTAACCAATTTTATGAGACATTTGTTTACAAAGATGGATTTTTATTCATTTTAATAAATAGTTTTATAATAGCTTGTATATTTTATTTGCTGTGCAATGTTACGTGTTATGTCTTGTTGCTTCAGCGAACACACATGCATAAATCACTTGTAGAGCCAGCTATCTGCTTTCTCAGTATGGAAAAAAACCATAGTATTTACACATTTATCTTAATAAAATAAAAAAAAGAAGAAGAAAATATCTGTTTAACTGCTGGGTTTTGGTGTTTGTTTGTTTTTTTCTAGTGAATGCTGAGTTCACAGTGTTTTGGTGTTTGTTTTCTCATGGTGTCTTGTTGTGTGCCATATGTTCCATGACATGGAGCATATGGCATACTGATGGCATGTCAAGAGCATGTACCGTACACCATTTTCATTCAACTTTTGTTCAAAGAGGATTTTTTTCTATGGTATTTTTAATGCTAAATGTAAAGCAACAAGTTTTCCACTAATCTAGAATAAAGGGAAGGAAGATTCATTTTCTTTGATGTAGGTGTTCTCATACTGCAATTTGGACACTGCGTGTTGTAGTTTTAGGCTATGCCTTTAAAAATTTTTCACAGATCTTGAACAGAAAGTAGTAGAATAGAAATAAATCACTATTAGGTGTAAAAAGGAAAATAATGATAATTCTAAATAATGCTATTGGAAAGATACAGGACTTAAACTAGTTGTACCAAAACAACTTCTGTTTCTTCCTGCCTCTTTTCTCTGGGAGATGCTAACTTGCTTGTGCTTGACCTTGTCTGCATTGTTTTGGCCAAGTCTAACATCTCTCTGCTCCTTGTTCCTTTTTTTTTCATATGGGGGGGTAGGAGGCGGCAGGGAGGGAGAAACTGTTAGCTTTCCCTGGTCTTTGGGGAATCCTTGTGCTGTTCACTAATTGTAGATACCTGTAAATATTGTAAATACTGTATATTTTCTCCATATGCATTGTATTCTGCTGTAGACTGTAGTTTTGCTTGTAAATACAGTTTTCATTGGCTTCCAACTGAGCTGGACTGGCAAATTTAAATTTTGGGGGTGGGGTGGTTCAACCCACCACACTGCACTACAGCTAAAATGGAAAGGTTCTAATGCAGATGCAGTAGCCAAAATTCAGTTCAGTCACTGAAGGAATTAAGTAGAATACTTGATTATAAAGCATCAGAAAATTGTTATAGTACAATAGCATCTGTTTCTCAGAGGTAAGAAATACTGAGGCGAAAGCTTTGTAATTGAATTACGTGTTTAAGTGGCTGAAAACATAATTAAATATTCATGGATTCATAGAATGGTTTGGTTTGGAAGGGACCTTAAAGAGAATCTAATTCTGATCCCTGTGGCCTTGGCAGGGACGCCTTCCACTTGACCAGATTGCTCAAGGCCTTGTCTAACCTGGCCTTGAACACTACCAGGGAGGGGGCATCCATGACCTTCCTGGGCAACCTGTTCCAGTGTCTCAGCACCCTCACTGTAAAGCATTTCTTCCTAATATCTAGTCTAAGTCTGCCCGCTTGAGCTTCAACCTATCATTGTTTAATAAGTAACAGAGAAGTAAACTTCCTTAGCATCCTTTTAAATATCCCTATGGTGCATGGAACCATTTAATAAGAAAAAAAAAAATCTCTGAGAGAATGAAAAAAATGAGAAAGGGATGGGCAAAACCTATCCAGTTGTGTGAAAAATATTCTATTTGAAGCATATTGTGATCTTTGCTCCTGTGTAAAATTCTGGATGAATTTCTAATAGAGAAGTCAATTTAGTATGCTTTGAAATGTGAGCTGTAGAACCTATTACTTTAGCAAGTATGATGGTAAGTGTCACTACAGATTGTTAAGGGTTGTTCTCAAACCAGGACATAGATCAACTTAATTGTTCAAATTTATACTCTGTAATTACTCTTAATTTCTCAATTCTTTCCATGAAGTGAGAAATGTGTGTGAGGGGGTCCCTTCGTACAATTTGTGTAGTATGTATAGTTGTATAAGCCCTACGAGGAGAGGCTGAGGGAGCTGGGGTTGCTTAGCCTGGAGAAGAGGAGACTCAGGGGTGACCTTATTACTATCTACAACTACCTGAAGGGAGGTTGTAGACAGATGGATGTTGGTCTCTTCTCCCAGGCGGCCAGTACCAGAACAAGAGGACACAGTCTCAGGCTGGGCCAGGGGAGGTTCAGGCTGGATGTTAGGAAAAAGTTCTATACAGAAAGAGTGATTGCCCATTGGAATGGGCTGCCTGGGGAGGTGGTGGAGTCGCCATCACTGGAGGTTTTCAGGAGAAGACTTGATGGGGTGCTTGGTGCTGTGGGTTAGTTGTTTGGGTGGTGTTGGATTGGTTGATGGGTTGGACGCGATGATCTTGAAGGTCTCTTCCAACCTGGTTTATTCTATGTATGCTCTGCTTGGTGCTTTATGTTTAGCTGGAACATTAATAACCCCATATGTGCACTCTGGTTGCCTTCTTTACATGTACAGTTTTTATGAATTTATAGAAACTTCATGTTTTTCAGAATTTTCCCTTGTGAAGCACTGGAATTGTTCTATTGACTAAAAAGGTTTAGGGGAGGGCACTGATGACTGTCACACGAAAGGCGCATAACTTCCTGCTGTTTGTTTTGGAAACCATTCTTCACCTTCACATTCATTTGAATGAAAGAAAGCTTTTGTTTACTATGGAATAAAGTCCTAATAGTCTCCAAACACTATTTTGAGGTAGACCTATCTGGCATTTGTGCCAAGTACGTCTCTTTTTTAGCAGGAGGCATTATAATTTAATTGTCCCTGCCATTAGATGGTTTTTCTTTTTATCAGTGTATTAGACTTTTGAATATACCTTACGGTCACTGTGTGCTGAAAATGCTGGAATGAACTTGCTTCTAAATTTGGGTTGCTTTGTTGGTTTGGTTTTTTTGGTTGGTTGGTTTTTCTAGAGAATAATTCTCCAAGAGGACTTTATCTCCACTACCAGCTAAGGCTAGCATCTTCCTTTGAACTGTAGAATTGTACATCTGGTGCTGATGTTTCTAATTTTAGGCCGTGAAGTCTTCTTCCTCATCAGTTTCCTACCTTTGAATTTTTCATGATATTTTTTTGTTTTACACTGCTTTGAAGTCTGTGGAAAAATACATAAGCACAAGGCCTTCTCTTCTAGAGGGTAGAAAGGAAGGCTAGACCTTCTGTCCTAGAGGGTACATGTCTTAAGAAGGAATTTTAATTTCTAAAGTGTGACTTGTCTGAGTTTTGCAATGATGCAAGTGATGAGAAGTTAGCGTTGTCCTACTGCTACAATTTTCTTATCCAGATGGATAAGGTCACTGAAGAGAATCTCCTGGGTTCTTTTTAATCAAGAAGGGCTTTGTTTAATGAAAAACGTACAAATCCTTGGCAACCCACTGTGTTTTTTCCCTTTCTGTAAGATCACTGAGCCATGTTAAAACTTAAAATGTGAATTATTTGTGATTCCATATCAGTGGAAATATTTAGTAGAAGGCCTTATTTAATAAAGTCTGGTCATTCTATCCCTATATTATAAAGGAAGAGGTTTGGTGGTTGTATATACTTCTGTGATTGCCATAGCATGTTGATCTCAACTTTTAGGGAAGTAGTGCTCATTGTTTCCTGCTGCTGCCAGCTGAGTCAGGTGCAGTCATGACACACATTTCAATGGTGTTTTGCTTTGTTTGCTTTCATGTATTAACTAAATATGTTGCAGTAAAATTTACTGAAACGTTGACCAAAATTTACTGTTAACATGTGTCTTGGATGGCTTGGTATATGCAGATGAGCTGGAGGAAGATGAGGAAGAATCTGACATGGAACTAGAGCGACAAAATATTGAAGAGCTTTATGACTTTGTAAGGCATACCCATCAGCAGGATATCCACTTACTGAGAGAGGATGTGCAGCATCCTGCATTAATTCCTATTCTGAGGCCATACCAAAGTGAGGCTGTGAACTGGATGCTTCACCAAGAGAACCACACAAACACTCCATGTGATGGCAAGTATATGAATCTGGAACACTTGCATAATTGAGGATAGTGATATTGTATTGTCAGCAGTAATGTTTTCTTGCTATTTGAGTAGAACCTTTGTTAATTATTTCATTACCAATTTTATAAAAGCTGCTGTTTGGGTAGTACACTAAGTGAGGAACTAAACTTTGCTGAAGAGCAGTTGATGTATCTTGCTGGTCATGAAGCACTGCTTTTTGTCTATAAATGTCACAATAAGGCAGTTCTAAGTAGTGTGCTGTTCATAGCAAAACCTCATAATAGTAACATCAACTCTTTCTCCATAGAAAATGCACTGCACTTCTTATGGAGGGAGGTCAGCGCTCTGGATGGAGTAAAAATCTACTATAATCCATTCACTGGCTGGTAAGTTTTTACAGTCATCTCTTTCTGAGAGTACTTCAAGTTGTACTTTTTGAAAGCCTTACTGGCATCTTTTACGTGCAGGGCAGAAAATAGTCCATAACTGTCACTTTTCCATTAGCAACTAGAGTTAAAACAGTGTTATCTTTAAATTAAGAAAGAAAGAAAGTTAAAAAAGGGCAAACTAGAATATTTGATGCACAGGTAAGTACCTAAATCCTTAAATCTTAAAGGTTTGATTTTTGTCTTGTTTTAAAAATTGTAGTGCAAATTTGTGCTTTAAAGATTAACATTTTAAAAACTGAGAGCATTGGAGGCTTCAACCTTCTGGTCCAGTGTTTTTAAAATTTAAAGGAAGGAGGCTTTTTATTAATGTTGGGTGTTGCAGTACTAGTCACGTTGCATTTTTCTCATTAATTGGTTAGAATAGAACCTTCTGATAGTGAGTTTGCCTTTTTTTAAATTAATCTATATAGCTTTCAGATCTTTAACATGTAAGTATAAACCCTTTTTTTGCTTGACTCTAATGTAATGATGTGCTAAAGTTAGCAAGGCCTGTTAGGAGGGGAAAAAATGCAAAACCATCTACATCTGGCGTGGGTATTCTTTGCGAGGCTTTGTATACCCAAAAAGCTTGCTAGCTTTTGTCAAGCTCAGTTTATCTAATAAAAGATAATGTCTCACCTTACAGACTTTTGCTTGCTGAGGCTGTGCTGTGTATCCCTGAACACGTTCTTTGTTACACCGTTCTGTAGTTACTGACTTTCATTTGCCAATGTACTTGGATTTTAGTATTATCCGTGAATATCCGAGTGCTGGACCTCAGTGGCCTGGAGGTATTTTGGCAGATGAGATGGGTCTTGGAAAAACAGTGGAAGTGTTGGCTCTCATTCTGACTCATACCCGACCAGACATTAAACAAGATGATCTGATGTTACCTGAGGTAAGAAAACCAGGTTAAGATTTAGTATGAAGAAAATACTTTTTCAGAATTAATGGAAATGCACTTCTTCTCTTGAGTTTATTGCTTTCTGCTTTATAGAAGTCCGGATTTAAAGATGGATTAAAGTACAGTGGAAATTTTTGCTTTGTGTGATACTTGGTAGCATAGATAATGGAATAGTTTGCAAGAGAAATAATTGATAGTTTGCCATTGTTAGAGGATGTTAGTAGGCAACCATGCTGTTAATAGGCTTTTGGTAGTTGACATGCACTACAGCATTTACAAATATATAATTCAGTATACTATGTTGGAAATCGTTCTCCACTTCACTGTATGGATGAGTATCAAACATCCATTAGAGATGCAGTCCATGCTAAACTAGGGATGATTTAAACTCAGTGAATGAATGAAGATTTCTGTTCCCCCTCTATTTCAGATAAGGGCTGATTTAGCAGCAATTTTCTATCTTTTTACTTTCCTTTTCATGTATCCTGAGGAAATGTAGCACATTAATTAAAACCAAACATTTTCTCTAAAGGGAAAGAATCTTTATCCTTACGTAAACTCATACCATTTCTGTGGGTTCCATCCTTTTGAATTCATGGCAGTCTGTTTCAAAAAATATCTGTACATAATGATCTTGTATTTTATCAGTTGCTTCTAATTTTATCAGTTAAAAAGACCCTATTCTCAGAGAATATGTTTCTTCTTGAATGTATCAGAGGGTCAGCATAAGGAGTGTAAGAGAAAAGTATTAACACTAAAGCATCTGGACATCAACTGGCCGCAATAGCTTTTGGACTATAGCACATAGCTTTATGGTGCGCTGAAGTTATGAAACATTCAGATGTGAGTATCTGGGACAGACATCTTAGCTGATATTTTCAGATCTTTGGGAACAGAATTATATGATGTTTGCCTGTGGTTAAAAGGCAGTATTCCAGTCATTCAGAAGGCACTTCATCATCTGTATTTGTCTCATCTTCAAATATAAAATGTCGGATGTGCTGAAAAAAAAGAAGTTAATGAAGTTCAGAATTACTGTGAAGAGACATGAGCTAATAACTATTAAATGTTGTCTGCACTAGGGTAAACTCGTAAACTACTTTGTTCCACCTCAACCTTTAGAAGGAAATAAAAAGAAAATACCAAGGGAAATGGAGCTTAAATTGAAGGAAAAAATACAATATCCCAGTAAGTATTTCTGATAACTTTTTTCAGTGCATTTTTCTTTTCTCATATGTCTTATTTTGGCCACTGATCCTAACTTCAAGGCTACTCTTTAGCAGAATGAAGTGATTATTTTGGTGAGCACTGTGATACAGAATTGTATGCTGCAAAGAAGTGATAGACATTTTAAAGCTTCCAGATCAGTGCTCTGTCCCACAGAGCTCCATGTAACTAAAGGTCATTGTAAGACAGTTTATGCATTCAGCCGAAATACACTGCGGTTTTCAAGCTCAGTGAGAAAATTGAGTAACTTATTTCTAGTGCTACTCAATATTGTCTTAGAATCACTGAAAAATTGTGATTTTTAAGGGTGCCTCAAGTAAAGTATTGTCAAAACTGCTGCCTGGTTTTTTAAATGTATTTTTTAGATGAACACAGTGTTTAGAGTTCCCTTGATAGGTGTTCTCTGAGGTAACTTCCACTTTGTGAGCTGTAAAGTCTTTTTTGCTTTGATTCTATGTATAGGCTTACGAGTAATGATATTAGCAGCTGTAAAGGAAATGAATGTGAAGAAAGGAGCATCCATTATTGCAATATTTAAATACATCAGTGCTATATATAGGTATGACATACAGAGAAATAGACGACTTCTCAAAAGGACTCTAGAAAAACTAATTGCAGAGCAAGTAGTAGAGCAAGTCAGAGGACATGGTCTGGCTGGATCTTTCAAGCTGGGGAAAAATTACAAGGAACAGAAGAGGAGAGAAAAAAACAAAGAGAAGGTAAAACACTTCAAAAATGTTGGAAACACTTGACTTAGTGCTGTGTTGTCTGCATGCACTATTTCAGTGATACGGGCTTATTGACAAAATTGACAAAAACTACAGCATTTTCCTTAATGAACAAAGAAGCTAAAGCATAAACATCAAATGTGGGGTTAAAGTATTAACTACATCTATCCTAGATCTTTTAAAATAATGTGCAGGCTGGCAGATCTGGAGTTGTGTTTTAAATGCTGGTAAACATAAACTAAATCTTGATATGTTTGTGCATTAAAGGAAAAAAAAAAGGTGCAGAGAAAGTCTGACATTATTTGTTAATTTTACTTTGTAGATAGCAAGGACTTCAGAAAGCATTCAGAAGAAGCAGCTGAATGATGCTAAAACCCAAACCAAAGAATCAAGAAATAGTGATGTCGCTTCTGAAAATGTCTTAAAAACCCCGTTACGGGTGGATATCACCATGGAAGAACATGATTATTGTACAACTAGCAAAAGTAACAACAAATCTGAATTGAATCATGAGAACTCTGTAAAAGATGATAATGTTCAGCAGGAAGCTGCGGTCTCAAGGTCTCCTGATTCGCATGGCAGCCTTCTTGTCTCCAGTGACACGAGCAGTCAGGTCAATTTTGGTGTTTCTAAAACTACAGCTGATGTCTGTCAGGAAGTCCCACATGACCAGTCCTCACGTTCCCAAGAACATGCCAGTAGTAGTGTACAACATAGCAGTTCTGTATTTCCATTTAACACCTCTGAGTATCGTTTTGAATGCATCTGTGGTGAGCTTGGATTGGCTGACTATAAAGCTCGTGTGCAGTGCCTGAAATGTTACTTATGGCAGCATGCAGAATGTGTAAACTACAAAGAAGAAAACCTAAAGATCAAGCCTTTCTACTGTCCCCATTGTCTTGTGGCAATGAAACCAGTTCCTACAGGAGCAACTCTGATAATTTCTCCAAGTTCTATTTGTCATCAGTGGGTAGATGAGATCAACAGGCATGTAAGATCATCATCTCTTCGAGTTCTGGTAAGGTTACATGGTTTCATAATCTGGAGAGTTTTGTCAAGACGTGAGGCTTCCTGTCTGACACTGCATCACACAGATTTGGAGGTTTCTTTGTCCTTTGTCTCAGCATTCTACATTGCTGGCTATTGGACATGTACTTTGGTACCACATGGTGTGATTGTCTGTGTCTTAGACTGCCTGTATTTGGTTCCTCATTTGTTCCTTACTAGCCAGTCACTAGGAGGTGATGTGGGGGACTAGATATTTTCGTGAAACGGAAGCAAATTTTGACCAGTTGCAGCGAGTGATTTATGAGAGGGAAGGCTGTTTGGGTTTTTGTTTGTGTGGAGTTTTTGTCATTTTGTTTTTTGAAAAAAATTAACCGTGGAACTTAGAAAGGCCTGACTATAGGTGTTTTGGCAGTGTCAAGTCTCGCTGTACATGTGCACCCAAGCAGCTCTCCCATGTTTCATAGCTTCTCATTTCATTGTAGATAAAAACAAATGTTTCAGAAGTAGAGACTGTACTTTTGAATTTCTGGTTCTCAGGCTTTATGAAAGAAGTCTTGGGCTTGTTGACTTGCTGGAACGAGTCCAGAGAAGAGCAACAAAGTTGGTGAGGGGTTTGGAACACAAGCCCTACGAGGAGAGGCTGAGGGAGCTGGGTTTGCTTAGCCTGGAGAAGAGGAGACTCAGGGGTGACCTTATTACTCTCTACAACTACCTGAAGGGAGGTTGTAGACAGATGGATGTTGGTCTCTTCTCCCAGGCAAGCAGTACCAGAACAAGAGGACACAGTCTCAGGCTGGGCCAGGGGAGGTTCAGGCTGGATGTTAGGAAAAAGTTCTATACAGAAAGAGTGATTGCCCATTGGAATGGGCTGCCTGGGGAGGTGGTGGAGTCGCCATCACTGGAGGTTTTCAGGAGAAGACTTGATGGGGTGCTTGGTGCCCTGGGTTAGTTCTTTAGGTGGTGTTGGATTGGTTGATGTGTTGGACGCGATGATCTTGAAGGTCTCTTCCAACCTGGTTTATTCTATGTATTCTATGTATGTATTCTTTGATGTTTACTAAGAATAACACAGTTACAACTTAGGCATTGTCTCTATAACATCCATCATATTTCATGGGATGTTGCCTATCTGCAGACCTTGTATTTTCCTTTTACTTGATTTCTAAATAGTTCCATCACTAAAACAAAACTTAATTCTACACATAATTAGACTGTGGTTATACAGGATTTTTTAAAATATAGTTCTCACACAATTCAAGATTAGTTGTTGTCTCCTATTTGACATAGTCGTGTCCTTCATATTTTTGGTAGACAAGAACATTTGTAATGGTAAAGTACTTTGAGAACCCTTGTTTTAAATGACAGTAGTAGTTGATTGATAAAGAGCAGAAACTTTATATTCAGGAACATATCACCTTTAGCTGTCCTGCATAAATGTCCAATATATAAATGAATTGTAGGCATCCACTAAGCCATTTGTATGAGTATCAGTAATACAACAATGAAAGATGTACAACTTGCACACCTTTTGTGGCACTCAGTCCAAGGTAAATACCAGCTTTTAAAACTGTCAGGCGTAAATTTACATTGTAGCAGTAAAATAGCTTAAATGCTTAATGTCAGTACATTAAACTGTGTGTAAATTTCCATTCTAAGACACTATTTTTGAGGTTTTTTTTTCCCCTGCTGATTGTAAGTCATCCAGACTTGCTTTCCATGTTGGTTCAAAATGAAAATTTGTTGTTTGTTTGTTTGGTTCATTTTATTTTCTGTAAAGTTAAAAATAGTGCAGGTGTTTCAAAGAACCAGTTTCTCATGTTAACTGGTTTTGCATTGCATATGAAGGGTGACTTTTATTTTTCCACTGATTTACAACTCATGGGAAATTCTAGTGGTTTTATGTCATAGAAGAAGAAATTAATATTTACCAGTAGGTCTTGCTTTGTGGCAGGTTGTCTTCTTTCTTGCTGCTGTGAAAACAACAAATCCTTGGCCAAGTTCTAAACTGTTCATAAATACTTGGAAGAGATTATTAGACTTGAACAGCTATTTTTTCTTCTAACCAATTGCTTCAGTAAGCATGCTCTTTTTAAAAGATAAATAAAAATCTTGCTCACTTCTCCCTCTTTAGTTCATGTGCACTGACTTGGTTGCACAGTCTTTTGTAAAGGAAGGTTATTACTGGCAGAAAAAGTACAATGACTGTGAAATCATGGGTTGATCGTCAAGGGGTAAAAAGAGGGGGGGAAATCAACTGAGGTTTTATAGTCACCTTAATTTTGGTATTTTTAACTATTAGTTGGTGAATTAAGGGTACATTAAAGTTTGTGATGATATGAGGGATTGAAAAGATTGTGATTTTTCTCAAATGGTAAAAATGTTTGAAGATAGTTGCAGATAAGAATGGACTGCCTTGGTAAGTGTTCATGATTTATCATGAACTTGCAGGATGAGAGAGGAATAGAAAGATGCTAGCTGTTTGAAGATGAGACTAGAATATAGATTTTTTTTTTTTCCTAAAAAAGACAGAGATGATGTTGTATCTTTCATATGAAAGCCCTACCTATTTTAATGTTGTGACTAATATTAATAGTTCAGTGATATGATGATACCTGATGATAGCATTTGTGAAGTAATCAGTGAATGCCTGTGAATTTAAATTAGATTCCTTAGGTAAACTGAGTGCAAGAGAAAAAGTTTGTATGAGAAAGAAAAGAGGAGGATTGATATACAGCTCTTGTAATCATTACTTTCAGTAGCTAAGAATCCTGGATATTAGAAAATGCTCATTATAAAAATATTATATTGTGTTATACCACAAGTTAGTCGAAATTTTAACTTGTTTTGATATTGTAAGTATAATAAGACTCATAATATGCACTGTATTATCTTTAGATACAGAATGCTGCTGCAGGGAAGCATATAGTAAAATGTTTGATTTAGCTTGCCAATCTTTTTATTTGTACTGCTGTATGTTTCTGAGGGATTATGCTTAAAGTGATAAGGAGGATAAGAAAAATATTTCTGATATTAGAACAAATACCAATATGAAAGGTTTATAATAATATTCTGTGGGTGTACAGGAATTGTTTCTTACTAAGATAGTCTTTCTGTTTCATGAGTCTCTGTAAAAGTCCTTTCTTGTAGATAAAATAATACCCAGAGTATAATTTCTGTTTTTTAGAAATGTTTTGCCCTGTACATCTTTCTTTGCTGAATGCTTGGGGCAGTAGGGAGAAAGGTAATAAACCAGTGGTAAAGAGGAGGACAGGACACATAACACTGACATGACGTTTTTCTGTACAACATTAAAGAATACTTAATCATAAACCTTTTACAACAAATAGCTTATAGCAAATACTTAAATCATCTTTTTTTTTTCCCCTTTGCAAAGTTATGAATACTGAGACATTGATGCAAATTTCTTTTTTTTATATATAGATTGCATTTATTACCTGTGTTACTTGCATGGATTTCCTGCTATGCTATTCAGGAGGAGACTTGATAGGGTGCTTGGTTGCATGGTTTAGTTGGTTGGGTGGTGTTGGATGATAGGCTGGACATGATCTTGAAGGTCTCTTCCAACCTGGTTTATTCTATTCTATTCCTACTATGTGATGCAGGTTCTACAGATTATTTCATGTTATATGAGGAAGTGTTCTAAAAGTATGCACATATTAAGCTGTACTGGTATTTTTGTATTTTTACTGGTGTCTCTTAATAGTATTCTTTTGCTGTTGTGCTATCAATTTCGAATCTGTGTAGGTGTATCAAGGTGTGAAGAAGCATGGCTTTTTGCAGCCACACATGTTGGCAGAGCAGGATGTGGTCATTACCACATACGACGTCCTCCGCACTGAGCTGAACTATGTAGATATACCCCACAGTAACAGCAAAGACGGGCGCCGTTTCAGGAACCAGAAGCGGTACATGGCCATCCCAAGCCCCTTAGTGGCAGTGGAATGGTGGAGGATCTGCCTTGATGAAGCACAAATGGTTGAGTGCACTACTGCAAAGGTATGACATTCCCAGTCGTGCATTATTTAACTTGAAAAGGCTTTAGCAAGCTTATTGTAAATGATATAATAGACTCCCCTTCTCCCTCTCTTAACGTTAAGTACAGTCATTTTTTCTTTAGAAGTGAATTTTCTGATGGAGGTATTTACTGTTAAATGGTTCTCTTGTTGGAATTTTGGCAAACTGTGAAGTATATCCGGCTGAAAAAATACTTACAATCTACACTGACAGTTTAAGGAACTAGTTCACCATTTTGTATATGGTGTTTGATAGTTTCTAACAAGACACTAGTCTATTCAGAGGTATAGATATATCCTTTGGGTCTAGGAGCTAAAGTAGTCATCAGCATGTCTGTAGACTCTAGGGCTTTAGTCTGCATAAGGAGATTATTTTAATTAGTATTTTTCCAGTCTTTTTTTCCCCAAAGCAAAAGTAGTGCTTATATGTCTTAAATGCTTTTGTTATTTTACATACAGTTTTCTATTGCTAAATACTTGCCTTTTCCAAACCCTTAATGCACTTGATTAGTTGGAACTGTGTGTGACTTTTATCAGCTTTCATTTAACTTCAAAAATACAAACCTTTCGAATATGTTGTACCAATGGTGCTTACAGGTCTTCTAATCTTACAAATTGAAAAGATATTCAGACTTAAAAGATACTCAGACCACAAGCCCTATGAGGAGAAGCTGAGGGAGCTGGGATTGTTTAGCCTGGAGAAGAGGAGGCTCAGGGGTGACATCATTGCTCTCTACAACTACCTGAAAGGTGGTTGTAGCCAGGAAGGGGTTGGTCTCTTCTCTCTAGCAACCAGCACCAGAACAAGGGGGGACAGTCTCAAGCTGCACCAGGGGAAGCTTAGGCTCGAGGTGAGGAGAAAGTTCTTCACAGGAGAGAGTCATTCGTCATTGGAATGGGCTGCCCAGGGAGGTGGTGGAGGTGTTCAAGAAGGGATTGGACATGGCACTTGGTGCCATGGTCTATTCATGAGGTCTGTGGTGACAGGTTGGACTCGATGATCTTTGAGGTCTCTTCCAACCTTAGTGATACTGTGATACTTCTTAAAAATAGGTCCTTGTGTTTTCAAACTGTTTCACCCTGTTTTTCCTTTCCTACCACTGATTCTGTCTTTGTTCATTAGGCTGCTGAAATGGCACTCCGTTTAAGTGGAATCAATCGCTGGTGTGTTAGTGGCACTCCTGTGCAACGAGGACTGGAAGGTGAGATTTGGAGGGATTTTGTAGCAATGTTGTCTGTGTTTGTTCTATGTGTTGATAGTTAGGTTTGAAGCAGTTAAAATGTCTGCAAGTTTTGCAGTGACTTTGTAAGCCATAAACTTTAACCATGTTATAAAGCCATCAATAAATGTATCAATGTGAAAATCACAGAACTGAAATCTTATCTCCTCAAATTAAGCTAAACACTTTTTGGAATAGAGGAGCTTTATGTCCGACAGTTGACTCCAAGTCTGCTCTTCAGTGTTCACTTAGCTGCATGCAAGTATTAACCCTTCTCTAGTGCACCTAAAGATAGTCTACTCTGGCTACAGCATCCTTCTAACTGTCAAATACAGCAATCAGGCTGTATTTGTTTTATGCATAGCCCTGTATGGATTACTGTGGGCATAAAGTGCCATGATTATGAGTTCTAAAAATGGTACTAAAGCTTACTGAACTCCTATTAAGTCCTTATGTAAGTGCATAATGAATTGAGATGCATGGTGTAGGGAGCTGTATTTTAGCAGGTGTCATTTATCTTGTCTCTTTTGTGAGGTGCTCAGGTTCTGTAGGCAGGCTTCAGGCAAAGATAGGAAAAAAGAAAAAGAACTGATTTCTTTTCTCTTTAATTGATTTAGAAATATGTGCTACACATGGAAACAATGAGTTTGAAAGTGAAAAATCAGTGTGTTTATGTGTATTTGTGAACTGTTGTTCAAATACTAAACTATCATTAAATATTGTAGATTAAATTCATTATGTAATTATGAATTATATAATGATGCAACCTGATCTAGCTGAGGATGCCCCTGCTTACTGCAGAGGGGGGTGGACTAGATGACCTTTGGAGGTCCTTTCCAACCCAGACCATTCTATGATTCCATGAATTGAATTTATAAATGCACTTACTAGTTGTGAGAATACGTAGTTAATAAAATAAGCACTATAGGAGAAAGTGCTTGATTTGACCATCATGATTAACTTGTTCAAGTTTTTGTGTGATAATGTTGATTTAATACAAATCCAAAATGTCATGTTGCCCATAATACATGTTGACCAGGCACTCAGGAGGCTATACTGAAGAAACCTGCTTATTAATCTGAATACGTGCTGCTGCTGCTGTAAGAAAATGGCATAGAACCTCTGGGTAAACAACTGCTTGCTGCATAGAAATGATTCCCAGGATTTTTCTTCCTTTGATCTGTATTTGGAGAATGTCTTACGGCTTTCAGCTGAATACCAAAGTTACCATAAAGAACAGAAGAGAAGAATAAAGAATGTAGCCACTAGATCTTAAAGAACTGTGCATAAGATACAACCATGTATTTCTGTTTCTACATTGTCCACATGCAGTATTTAAATGTGCTTCTGTATTTCTCCACTAAGACTAGATACAAGCTTGAAGCGAGTACATCTTTAAATTCCAACCCCCAAAATGATGGGTTTCTGAGTTGGATACAATTAGCAATCAACAACAAAAATGTGTTCTGTTAATTTCTTCTGCTGTAGTAGAAAGTGAAAGCTCCTTTTAGGTTGGTGGGCAACAGACAGTTGGTACACAGCAGGCTGTGAAGTAATGTTACGGAGCAATATTGTTTTACAAAACCTGGCAAACCCAGGTAACCATGTGCAATCATGGTTTTTTGCCTCTCACCCTCTGCTAGGAGTAGGCTTAAATTAATCTTTCTGTTCTGCTAAACTTGAAATGAGTTTCTCATAAATAGTTATATTTCAGCAAGTTCTATGCAAACCAACAACTAGCTAAAGAAGAGAACCCCCACCTTCCCCCACCCAACCCGCTGCATCGAATTAGCTATTTTGGTGAGGGAATGACTGTAAAATGAGTGGAAAAGGTTACCTTTCTCTGAAAGTTAATTCTTTTTTTTTTTTTCTGAGATAGATGAAATTGTAAAACACAAACATTGTACTAAACTAATTTCTTGTCTTTACAGATCTGTATGGATTAGTCCTTTTCCTTGGAGTCGATCCTTACTGGGTCAAACATTGGTGGGACCAGCTTTTATATCGACCTTACTGTAGGAAAAATCCTCAGCCTCTCTACAGTCTAATTGCCAAGATAATGTGGAGATCAGCAAAGAAGGATGTGATTGACCAAGTAAATGAGAGTTTTGGGGTTTAAAATTACTAAGCAACATTTATCAACAGATTTATTTGCAAATTCTTTTTTTTTTTTTAATTGCAGATTCAAATCCCCCCTCAGACAGAAAATGTACACTGGCTTCACTTTTCTCCTGTGGAGAGACACTTCTATCATCGCCAGCATGAGGTGTGCTGCCAAGATGCATTGGCAAAACTCAGGAAGATTTCAGACTGGACTCTTAAGCTTAGTAGCCTAGATAGAAGGACTGTGACTTCTATTCTGTACCCTTTGCTGCGGCTGAGGCAGGCCTGCTGTCATCCACAAGCTGTTCGAGGAGAGTTCTTGCCATTACAGAAAAGGTGAATTTCTGTCACTTTCTAAATGGCTTTCTTTATTCAAAGCAAAACTCTAATTGTCCTAACAGGGGAAGATCTAGTACAGTTCTCAAACAAGACTAGTTTTATACTTTAGTTAAACATGTAACTATGCCACACTAAGCTGTCTGACCTAAGAAGCTACATAGGATGTAGTAAGGCGTTTAGTGCAGTTTTTCTGGTAAAGAACACTGAATACTATGTTGCTATGAGATAGTTGTTTCTGAAGTAGTATTTTAACCATACCATGCTGATGTATACCAGGGTGTTGCAGGATAACAAACTGAGTGTGAAACAGTTTTAAATAAGCCTACTGATTTTCTTTTGTCTCTTAAAAATCCTCATGTTTATGAATGAGAACAACAGTCAAAATGATTAAACAGAATGGGAATAAGTCTTTAATTCAAAGAAAATGTAGACTTTGTAAATGTAGAAATGTAGATCCAAATTTGAAGGCTATTGAAATGCCTTTTGGTTTTTTTGTTTGTTTTTTTTTCCCCTGCTTTCAAAATAGTTTTCCTCACAAATACCCTGCAAATACCAGCTTGGTCTCTGTCATTGTTAGACCAAAAGCATGTTGCTAGTGCTCTTCGCAAAATATGGTTGCTACATTGTTGGGTCAGTTAGAAGATGTGAAAGAATGTGCAATTTCTATTCCAGACTCTTAGAACACTGGGTTGGGTTTTTTTAAACTGCAGGTAGGGAAGATCTTAAACTTTTAACACTAATTGTGTTATTTCTACAGTTTCCTGGTGGTGCTCATCCATTCTATTTAGTCTCTTTCTGTCCCTTTATGAAGTTTTGTGTCCTAGTCTTTCCCCTTTCTTGTACAGGGCACCCAGAGCTCCTAAGCAGCTGTAACTGACTTTGCACCTGCTTCAGCAGGGACCAATGGCAGGCACTGTGCTGCAGCACTTTCTAACAGTCTGCTAGTGTGAAAGCAAGGACTCAAACATGGAAGAAATCATTATTCCCTCTGGCCCATACAAGATTATTTGCATTAAAATGACCCAGTGAAATACAAATGAAACATGTTAACTGAGCTGAGTATGCTGAGGACAGCTTAGTACTGTGTTGATTTGGATGGAATAGTTGCAGAGTAACTGTGGTTGCTTCTGGCTTCCTGAGGTCAGTGGTTTCATCCTGGTGGTGTCTGGTTTTGGTCATATGTAGGAGTATAATGATGAAATTCTGCGCTAGGAACTTCAACGAATAAGAGAAATTTACTGAAACAAAGTTGATGCTGGAGCATATGGTTAACAGGAACTGACCTGAAACAGGAATGAGTTTGGAGCACATTCTTTGCTAGATTTAATTTTGTTTTTTTTTCTTTTTCCCACTTGGGCAGTGAAGGCAGTAAATGAAAACATCTACTCAGCAAAAATACAGCCTTACCAGGGAGTTTCCTAGGCTCCCCTAGGTAGACTGAGTAAACCTCCTCACTTTTTTTTTTTGGTCTAAACTGGTAATCCTAGGCTGTGTATGAAATTGCATGCTTTATATATATATCATTTGCTTTTATGTTTTTTTATTGTTGTTTGTTTATTTATTGGGGTTTTTGTCTTTTAACTGCTAATGGCTTTGAAAATGAAAGGTAAGTAGTAATAGCAGAAGTATTGGAGTATGAGTGGCAAGTACTATATGTGTTTGCAGTACTTTGCAAAATTCAGCTAACTATAAATAACGTTGATTTAAAGCCTGCTCTAGTGTGCAGTGTATACCCAAGGAACAGTTTCTGCAAATGGAACTGTTGCAAGGAGAATACCAGCATACATTGGGCTTAGACTGTTCAGAAGTTATTTCACCTCTGCTCCACAGCAGTAAACATGAAATAATAAATGCTTCTCCAGAAGGTGAATGAGGCTGATGAGCAGAGATTCAGGAAGAGGATGGGTCTGGTCTCACAATTGGTCAAAGAAGCAGCCTCTGCTCAAGTGTTGTAGACTGTTGCCACTCTTGCTTGGATTCTTTACTGCTTGGCCTTACTCCAAGCTATCTTTCATGCTTTATTCTGTTGTTTCTTATCTTGCTTCTTCTTCTTACCTCTCTGTTTCCTGTATTTTTATATTGAACTAATTCTCTTCTGACTAAATTGCTCTCATGAATTACAAATGTTACAAACAAATGTAAGAAAGCATAAAATCATACTTGTTAATCTTCACTGTCCTCAATTCACACATTTTCATCTTTACCTTGACAGCTCATGTATTTTCAATGTTTGAATTGGTAGCAAAGGGGATAAATGTAGTCTTTTGTACCTGTTTTAATTTGAACAGCTTGTATCAAAATGAAATCTATTTTTGCCTGTTTCCAGTTCACCACTGTAACAGATGGAACAAAGTATTTTGCCTTGTGAAAGATTTTTCCCCAATCCTAATTTTCCTCTCATTTCTTACTTCTTTTTATTTTTAGAAGGTGTCAACCTCTTGACATACTGAAGTCAGGGTAAAGCTCTAGCTGGGGGGAAACCTGACAACCGGGGTTAATTTAATAAGTAACTAAATCTCAATTAAACATTTGCACAGTGTGTTGGATGTACGTAACAATCTTCCATGTTCCACAGGATGACAGTTTTCATTCTGTAGTACTGTGGGCTTGCTTCAAATCTGAGCCATTTGGTCTCCATTTCAGCACCATGACCATGGAGGAACTGTTAACCTCTCTGCAGAAAAAATGTCGAACTGAATGCGAGGAAGCTCACCGACAGTTGGTGTGTGCTCTTAATGGCTTAGCTGGTATCCATATCATTAAAGGTAAGACTGGATGGTTACAGCATACTCTTTACACTTTTTAGTAGACTAATTAGGGTTTAGATGCCACCATATAAAACCTTATTTATTTATTTATTTTTATAATTCAGGGGAAAAGCCATAGTGTGTAACAAAAGCATTCATTCTAGGTGAGGGAGAAAAGAATTGGTGTTGTTTGGTGCATCTTTGACAAGTATTTTGGCTATTTTGTTTTGTATTCTTTCTTGATTCTATCATCTATTTGTACTGTGAGGATAAAATAAGTCATCTTGTGTAACTGTACTTAATCTGGTTTTGCTTTACCAGTAGTACTTTCTGGGCTTCCTTTGAGGTCCCTGCTGTGCAAACTGCTGCTTTGACTGTGGAATCCCTTCGCTGCTGCCTGCTATACATCTCTGTCAGTGTAGTTTTTGTCTTATTTAGGAGGAGATAAAGCTTTGAATGGCACTAAACAAAATAATAATAAATGAAAATTATTGAGTCGTGAATGTGGAAGAAAATGCCTCTTTGTCAAGCAATAAGTTTTCTGAAGTTGACAAACTGCTTGAATTTTTCCAGCTCATACTGAAGTCTATTTTCAAAGCAGAGAACAAGCAAACTGCCTGTTCTGTTTTTAACTTGCCTATTGAAAGACTAGACTGTAGTTAGTATGTTTGAAATGCGTTGTGATGACTGCAGGGTGGAGATCTAGTTTTTCAGATAGAATTAAGTGCTTAAAAAGACTTCTGTACAGATGAAATACTTCTGAAATACACTGATAGCAAAGACAATGTCTGGCCTTTCTTGAAAAGCAGGCTGGCAAAAATTGCATCTGGTGAGGGTGTTAAAAACAGCAACCAGGTTTTAGGCAGAGTTCTGGTCAATAACTTCCAGTTTCCCTAGCCTTACTGTTGCACTCACTACACAAGCAAGGAGGAAGCACACCTTATATAGATACTAATAGGAAATGAATGTGTTTATAATTGAGATCTTACAGGTCTTATTGTTACCAGTGGGGAAAAAAGTAATAATCACTTTGACTTGTTTCTACTGTGTTTTCATGCTTTTATGTACACCTTTCCACTGTCCTTCTGGGTCCTGAGGTCAGTGGTTTCATCCTGGGGTATCTGCGATGGGTAGTTGTATACCACCTGGAGTTCTTTGTCAGGAGGAATGAGATGTTTGTGGTGACAGTTTTTTCTTTCTTACTCGAGGATCCAATTAGGGTCATTTTTATGTTTGCTAGCACACTTTCACACTTTCTTTCATTCGTCTGCACTCCATGTTAACACCAAATTTAGTGTACGTGATGCCGTTTATGAATGTTACATACTATTTCTTTGTTCTCTTTGTTGTCCCTAAAACCAGTTTTGTCCAGCTGTAGGTCTGCATTTCTGTGGGTGAGTTGTTTGTAGCCATGTCTTCCTTATTCACTGCCAAGCCTGTGCACCATTTTTTAGCATCCCATGGCTGTACTCTACACTGCATCCTATATGTTTACTGTTCAAGGCCTCTGCTATTATTACTAGGCCTGTATTTCTCTATATCATTGTGTTAGTTGTAAATATCTCATTCTACATGGAATAACTGCTTGTTACTGCTATCTGCAGAAAGCTGTCATTGTACCACACTAAGATAAACAAAAGTTTAAAGAAAAAACCAAAACCACCAACAAAAAACACAAGGGAAAAAAATCATCCACAGATATTTAGTGAAGTAGAGAAATTGCTGTCACAGCTAAGCCAAGTCCAGACAGGTCAAGAAGAATTCAAAGGAGACCTGACATGCCTCAAGCTTGAGGCCGTGCAGTTTCAGCACATAGCTTTTGGCTGTTGCTACCAATGACAATACTCTATTGCAGGCATACACACTTACAACTGGCAACTGTTTCAATGCAAGAAGCAGCAAATCTTGTTGAAATAGGGTTGTTACACTTCCAGATATGTAAGGAGATAATTTTTGGTTTACTCTGTTATCTGTCTTTATGCCTTTCATGTCTGTATCTTCTCCATGTTTTAAGAATAAGCAACTTTGTGTCAGTTGGGAAAAGAGAAATTTATTTTTTTTGCTGCTTTTCCATATGCAACTCCATTTTTTTTTAATTTATTGAAATTTATATAGTCTATTTTATGAAAAGTGGTTGTGATGTTAGCAGCTTACATCAATATTTATGCTCCTTGCATGTATTTAGTCATTTCTGCTTTTTTGAAGTAAGACACAGCTTTCATTGTTGTCAGTGAAAGAGCGATAACGTTTGCAGTGCAAATCTAGTAATGCGTCACTGCAGTGAGTTGTAGAGTGTGGGGTTTTTTTTCTTAATTTGAGAATTTTTGGACTTAGGCAACTGTGAATACATATTTTAAGATCAAGGAGCCTACAGATCTTGCAGTCATGAAAGATATTGAATTTGGAAACTACTCTAGTCTTTGTAAAATATAATACTCTGTCTTTTTCCCATTTCCTGGGTTTTTTGGCAGTCGGGGGGTAGCCTGCCATGAGTAGGGAAGATTTGCTTGAAGACAAGCAGATATGCAGCCTCTCTGAAAACATCTTATTATATTATGCTGGCCAGTCATGGATGCTTATGTATTTAAAAACCAACACAATATGTGTATGTTTTTGTTACACTCTTTTTTTAAGGAGAATACGCGCTGGCTGCTGAGCTGTACAGAGAAGTGTTACGATCATCTGAAGAGCACAAAGAAAAGCTCAAAACAGATTCATTGCAAGTGAGTGAGCATTGAAATATAAAGGAGACACAGTGGAGAACTAGAATACTTATATTTCATTCCACAGGCCAGTCTTTTCTTTCTCCCAGTGGTGTGCTGAATGATTCTTTCAGCTTGCTGTCCTTATCACAGTCTTTGGAAAAAAAATCTGTCTGGTGACCTTTTAAAAAAAGCTACTGTGCTTCTCAGCTTTTACTTGTGAGTGAACTCCACCTGCTGTTCTGCAACAAAGATAACAAGCTGAATTCCTAGACATGTGTATGTGACTGCTCACATTAATGGCACTATATTACATCTTACAAATACAGAATGCTGGGTTATCATTGGGAATGATATTAATGTTCCAAATGATAAAGAATAATAAAATTGTTGCATTGCGTAAGATGTTCTCTGAAAGGAATTCAAAACATGGAGAAGAATCAAAATCAATTTTCTTTTCAGGCAATATAGTAATACCTTTTGAATACTTTATTAGAACTATTAATGTATCTTGATGATAAAAAAAGCAGTGTTTTTTGAAGTAACATCTTTTTACTTATTTTTCCAAGAAATATTAGTTCTAAATTAACCAAATTTCTTTTTAGCATACTAAAGTATTCAGAATGTTAGAGGTAAACAAGAAATGATCTGTTGTATATTTATTTACTTTGCTTGCTTCACTGAGTAAGTCATTATTTGATTATTGTGTGATCTTATGGCTCTGTGGCACTTCTTTTGTGACTTCCCAGAGGCATTCTTCTCTTAGCATATCTATATTAGCATAAATTTGTTTAATTAACAATATTATTATGAGCAGTTTAACTGTTCTACTGCATTATGGAATCAAATAAAGAATTGTGGGCTTGTTTTTTTTCCCTGAAAATATTCACTGCCTTAATACTGCCTCGTGAATAAAACTCAATTTCTGATGAGTATTTCCTAGTTGTGAAGGCTTGCCTCTTTTAAGAGAATGGTAAACCATTGCTGGCCAGTGCTCTTCAGTGGCTGAGATAGTAATAGGTGCAAAGGTGAATCAAGGAGGTGAGAAAGGCACAAGTTCATGATACTGGAGACTATATTAGTATGAGTTTATGGGAGATGTGCAGGAAGCATAATATTAGGGTTCTGGTTTGGAATATGTAGGATGAACCTAGAAAAGGGGAATAGACTTGCCCTAATAACAAACAAAAATGTGTTAGTCAGTCGTCTTTTATTTTGGAAACTTAAAAACTGTAAAAAAAATTAAAGCAAAATAAAGTATAAGGAGGAAAAACAGGTCCCAAGAGCTTCATGTAGGCTAAGTGAAAGGTCTCCTTATAATATTGTGAAAGATACTTACAGAAGAGTGTGCTCTGAGGTAACAAATTTGTTTTCTGCAATGTTCAGGGGCTGATTTGATAGGGAGGGTGAGTTTGGAACAAAGCCTGATGACTTGGTATGAAACTTGCCTGCTGATTTGCTTTTGAGGTATTTTATTTGCTACCTCAGTAAAATGGGGGAAAGAATATTTATTTTCTATATAAGATGCTTCCAGATGTAGCAGAGACAAAATAAAATTAATTTGGAGTGAATACTAATTTCTTACTGCAAGCTTTCATTGCTGTTTAAGCTTTTCCTGTCACAGATATTGCAATGTATTTTTTCATGATTGTTGTTGACTTTGTGTAATTTAGAGACTTCATTCTACACACAATTTGATGGAATTGTTGTTGGCAAAGCACCCAGGAATTCCCCCGACTTTGCGTGATAGCCGACTTGCAGAAGAGGTCAGTTTTCATTTAAATACATATTGAAGAGTGCCTTTGTAATTTTCAGCCTTCAATTTTTTCTCTAACAAAAAAAAATTATCAAATAGCTTTCAGGTTAACTACATATATTTCCTTTCAGGCTCATAAACCTAAGAGTTGTTTACTGTGTGAGATGAAATCAGATATGTCCAGTGTAATGGTACTGTTCTGAATGCTTGGTGGTCTCTGTTATGTAATGTCTAATGCATCTTCTCAAGTATGTCTTGAAGCTGGTTTTCTACTTCTCTTTTTGGTCCTGTGTGTGGTACTGATACATTCTCCGAAACCTTCTTGAGAAGGTCCTGATTCAGAGTTTCCTTCACAGCCTAAATTTTGCCAGTGGCATTTGTCCAGGCTCTCCCTGTATTACTTATATTGTACTCGCATTTCCTAAAGCAACTGATTCACCCCTGTCACTTTTGTACTGCCTAAATATCTGGAAAGGCTGACCAAATGAGCAAGTCACTGTGTGCTGGTTATGGTGTGAGTAAGCCTGTTGAACTGTACCCTTAAGTAGGGAAATACCTGGCAAGGTATCTGGCATCACTGTTCCTCCCTGGTTTCTCATAGTGGACATATAAACCACATTTGCAAAAGAACATCATTACTGAGGCATCATTTGGGTTGTAAAGCTCCTTGGGAGGTCTCTAGCTGAACCTCCACCACAGAGCAGAGGCAACACTGATTTCTGACCAGGTATCTCAGGGCTTTATCCAGCTGGACCATTAAAACCTCCAATGAAAACTTTCTCAACTATCTGAGCAACCTGTTCCAAGTCTTCATAATCCTAATAGTGTGGGAGGGGGAACCATGGGGGAAAAATTCAGATAGAACTTCCCATTCCAATGTATAGCCACTGTCCCTTGTTCACTTGCCATGTACTTCAGTAAAGTGCCTGTCTCACAATTCTTGGTGATTTCTTTCTGGCTGCTGGAGTGCTGCTATTTTGTATGCTCTAAACCTCCCTTCTCCAAGCTGGGCATACCCAGTTTGTTCAGCCTCCCCAGTTCTGTGATGGTGATCAGTATCTGTCTTATTATTTTGATATCTTGTGATATTTGATCATTTTAATTCAAATTCTTTGCATAGGTAGCTTTTTTTTTTTCCTGTTTTAATGAAACTTACTCTCTTAAATATTTGAAGAATTTTCTACCAGCCTTTATAGAAATGTTCCCCTTACTTTTTTAGTGTCCTGTAACTCTAGGAAGTTTTGTGTTACTTTCTTCTGGCATTATTGTGAAAACAACAATCAAAAAATTTGTATTTTGCTTATAAATGTGAAGCAGAAGTTGGTTTTCTTAGCTGTCTTTTGCCAGTAGCTCAACCAAATGCCTGAGTCCTGTCCACTCCTCATAAACTGGGCTCCGTCTGTAACAATTATATAATTGCCTTGATAATAGCAAACAAAAAGAAGAAAGACTTAAACACACTCTAAAATGCACAAAGTAAAGATGTTTAATGAAATCAGAATGTAATGGTGAAGCCGTGTATGTGTATATATTACTTGTAAGAAATGTAAGTTATATGTTCATCACTTTTTAAAATCTCAAATAAAATGGTATTGGTATGTAGGCATTGCCACAGTACAATCAAGAGGAGTTTTCACTGTCAGAAGTGAAAATTTAAAATGTAAACCTTTCTTTTAACTTTATGGATAAGTTTTATATGCAAGTAATTTAAATTGTCCTGTTCTCACGTTGTTCTAGGATCTTTTTGTTGTTTGCCAATTCAACACAATATATTTTAATGTACAAAGAAGTAAAAATCAGGCATTAAGTTTGAGTAGCTTTTTGTAATGCAGTGCATTCCTGTTGTGTTGTTTGGGCTTATCCAAAAGCAGAATTGCATAGTTGGCATCTTTGTAGCCATTTGTCTTCTCAAATGTGTTTGGTTTGGTTTGGTTTGATTTGGTTTTTAATTGCTAATAAACGCTGGATTCTAGAAGAAAAAATGATTGTGAAATACTGCTTATGAATCAAATTGGGTAGCACATAGGTAGCTAACTGTTTTAAAACATTATGGTAGCTGGAGAGTTTTTACCTTTTCAATTTTTCCTCATAAAAATGATTTGTGCTTAATTTAAGCTCTTGTTTCCATACAGGCAGAACAACTTCGACAACATTACATGAGTAAATCCAATGCAGAAGTTGCAGAAGCCCATCAGGCTTTGCAGCCAGTTCTCCAGACTATTCGGGAGCTCCAGAGAAAGGCAGGTACCTTCTACATACTTAGTGTCTGAATTTTGAGATTTGGTTGGATTTTCTTGTTTGTCTAGGGTTTTTTTTTTGTGGTGTTGGTATGGGGTTTTTTAAGATAATTTTTATCTGTTTATCCAGAACTCTAGCTTTTTATTATATCTGATAGTTCTTCCAGTTTAACACCATATATATTTATATATATATATAAATATATATATATATATTTATATTAACTATGTTTTTCCTGTAGTTTTAGGTAAATAAGTTTTGGCCTTGAAACATTTTTGAGCTTTATCAAATGGTTTTTCAGTTACTTTCAAAGGAGCTGTTCTTGGACATGCATTTAGTAATTGTGCTTAAGCCTTAATTGTGTTTAGTCAATATGTAATTCAGGTTTCATGTAACTGATGATGCCTGACTTGAAATGCTGCTTGTCACTTGCCCCCATTTCTTTATTATTTCTTTACTAGTATGCAGATGGCACCTGAGGAAGTAAACTTCCGCATCTTCTTTCACCTTTTAAAATTAATTAGGTCACTTCAGTGTAAATCTATTAATTTTACAGAGAACTTGCTTTTGCTGATTGAATGATTTTTTCATCTCCTTTTGAGGCAGAGAATGAGGAAACTTCGAGAATACAGTATCTCTATGAGGCTACTCTGTGTAGGTGGCCTCAGTGAATGTAACTTCATAGAAGCGACTTGAAGGTGTGGAAGTAGGTGGGAATGTAGAAAATTTTTCAGTTGTATATTCACTTAAACAGGAAAAGGGATATTTTTCACACATACTCTTATTTTACACTTTCCATGGAATTTACTAGTCTGTGTTTTAGTGTGTCCTAAAGAGCTGCATAATCCTCTGCTGTAATGAGTAAATTAGTTTGTTGAATGTTCATGGATAAATTTGTTCTTTTGCATACAGATACATTCAGGTTCTCCTTGGTGGTTGGATGTCATCCAGACAGCAATACAGTATGCTATTGATGAGGAACTTGTTCAACGTGTGCGAAATGAAATAACCTGCAACTACAAACAGCAGACTAATAAACTCTCCATGGCAGAGAAGTAAGAGAATAGCTAAAATAGGCTAATGAATACAGTTAAGTCTGCTCAAGTCCTTTTATCAGTTTATGCTAACAGTTTCAATTAAATAGCAGGCATTTTTGCTTCTAAGTATCTAGGCTGCAATTTAAATTTCAAGAGCAGTCCCCTACAAAGTGTAAATAGATAGAAGACTTGGAGAGAAAAGCAGGACAGTTACAGTTTTCTCCTTGACAAGTGTTCTTTTGAATGTTCCTTTGTATTATCTAGTGTGGTTTTACAGTCTTCTGTACTCATGCAGCTGCCGAGCAAGAAAGTTTCATATTTTAATGCATTAAAATTTAATAACTGCTAAAAGAAACTTATTTAAATGGAAAGTCAACAGACAATATCATAACATCCTTGTGTAACACCATGAAATAGCATCACCTTTTTTCTGAACAACGAAATTTGGTTTGACTTCATGTTAGAGACAACAGTACAATTGTTACAGTGTGCAGTCACAGAATAACGGATTAGAAAGGGTATCTGAAGGTCACCTGGACCAGCCCCCAGCTTATAGGTCCAGACCTGTACTCGTAGATTCAGCCCGATAGGTTGCAAAGGGACATGCCCTTTTAAGATTAGGGTATCTCCATGAAGAAGATTTCCTGATGTCTATGTGAAGCCCATACTTGGTGGAATTGGAAGGATTTTTAATTTTGTTTTTTCATCTAGTTAGTATTTCCTGTGTTGAATCTTGTGTCCTTTATCACGTCCTTTCACCATGCATCTTTGAGAAAACTGGCTTCATCTCTGCAACTTCCAGTTAGGTAAATGTAGAAAGCAATAAGGTCTTCCCTGAGCAATCTCATTTTAAGGCTTCTCTTGTGCATTGTGTGCTCCAGCTCCTAAAGTTCATCACAGAAAAGTGAGGTATAAGGAGAGCATTCTCATTTTTTAATTTAAGGCAGTTTTTCTCCAGATAATATGAATAGTCTTATGCTCTTAAATACAGTCTATATGAATGATATTTTAGTTAAATTTGTGTGTGTGTGTGTGTATATATATAGCAGGCATGACATATGTATGGCATGGAATACCCACTGGCTGGTTCAGCTGGCCTTCTTGACTGTGGCTTCTCCTAGCTTCTTGTGACAGAATTTACCCTATCCTACCCTATCCAAGACAATCAGGAAACGCTTTTGAGGGGGGTGGTGGGTGTGACCATGCATTTGCACAGGTTGCCCAGAGAGATTGTGGAGTGTCCACCCTTGAATATACTCAAAAGCCATCTAGGCATGGTCCTAGGCAATCAGTTCTAGGTGATGCTGATTGAGAAGAGGGGTTGGACAAGACAACCTCCAGAAGCCACTTCCAACCTCAACCAGTCTGCGAGTCTGGATACGAATGTTTCATGGCCGATCAAAATAAATTTGAGGGAAGGATTGTTTGCATGTTTATGCTGAGCTCATATATCTGCATCTGTCTATAAGCTTTCCCAAAGCATATTGGAATTTTTTTTGCCTTTTTTTTTTTTTTAATCATTTGAAATTAACTGTTCATGGAGTTGTTTGGGTTTTTTTTATTATTACTGTTGCTTACAGGATATATAACTTTGGAAAATCTGTCTCAACAGGTTCCTAGTAAAATAGGTACTAAACTTTATTTCCTTTTAAAATTTGTTTAGGCATATGCAATAAACTTCAAATGCATCATCTTACAAAGTGGAAGCAATAGGTGCTAATCTCTAGCTACTAGAGATAGTTAATGCAGGTAATGATGTGAGACACTTGCTCACAGGAAAAACAGTATAGGTAGTGCTCAACTGGTGTTTGTATTCACATTCCAGTCCTCCTAGCCTGCAAATACTAGGCATCATCTCTGGGAATACAAGAGAATAATTTCCAGCAGTATTCCATGTAGTCATATTAAGCATGTCACAGAATGTTAGAGGTTGGAAGGGACCTCCAGAGGTTATCAAGTCCAAGCCCCCTGCCAAAAGCAGGATCACCTAGGGTAGGCCACACAGAAATGCATCCAGGCAGGTTTTGAAAGTCTCCACAACCTCGCTGGGCAGCCGGTTCCAGTGTTCCATCACCCTTACTGTAAAGAAGCTTCTCCTCAGGTTGAGGTGAAACCTTCTCTGTTCAAGTTTGTATTCCATTTGCTTGTAACATGAACTTTGTGTGTTCTCCTCGATTGTTAGCTATTTCTCTTTTACTTCAAAATACTGAGTTACATTTGAATTTGGTGACTGAGTGTGCAATTAGTTCCCTTTTTCTTTAAATCAGATTCCGTGACTGCAGGGGCCTTCAATATTTGCTCACAATCCAGCTGGAAGAAGTGAAGAAGTTTCAGAAGATTGTAAGAGAAGCAGTGAAAAACTTAGAAGGTCCTCCCTCAAAGCAGGTTATTGAGGCTGCCACTATCTGCCATTTGCGACCTGTTAGACTTCCGCTTAACAAGTATGTCTTGAAAATAGCAAATGCACTTTAGAAGTATATTGCTAAATTTTTAATTATTTATTCTGTACTCAGGATTTGTATACACACAGATATCACAGATCAGTGTGTTAGAATCATGACCCTGTTTTGTTATACTCTTATACTGTTATAGTGGATTTACATAAGACTGTTAAATTGTCCTTTTTTTTAAGGACTTAGTAAGCTTTATATGTTGGAATGGGCAATTAGAGGAATTACTTTGGGTTTTGATGAAATTCTGAGTGCTTCTGTTTTCAATATTCTATATTGCAGCTGTGTCTTTTGTAAGGCTGATGAGTTGTTCACAGAATACGAGTCGAAGCTCTTTTCTCATACGTAAGTTCATAGCTTTATAAGCTTCTCACCAGAAAAAAATCAAATGGATTGTTTTGTGTTTTCTCCTTGAAGTTTTCTGAAGTGACATTATGAGCAAGTCATAGCAACTTCTTGCTGGTGGCCTCTAACAGTATTATTAGGTTTAATTGTCTTTGTAGATTTAATTTTAAAAAGTTGTATCCAAAGAATGAGTACATGCCACTTTCCCCAAACTGCTGTAATACAACTGTACATTTGAAGTGCAGTATTAGAAGTATTCAGCAAGTGTATGTATAAATACAAGTGTGCTAATTAAATGTATATTCCTATTTGTGCAAAGATTTATTTGCAGTCTAATTCCAAGTGCTGTAATACCATACTTGTTCATACCTTTTTATTAAGTTTTGCATAATTTATGAAGTAGCTAGATTTGAGTGAAGCTACAATGGGAGAGGAGATTTCAGTCATGAATGCAGGTGTGAGCTGAAAGAAGGGTTGTACCAGCACGTAGTACAAGAGAATTCTGCTTAATGGACAGCAGTAAGATGCAGATTATAGTCATCGTAGTAGTATCATAGTATCAGTCAGGGTTGGAAGAGACCACAAGGATCATCTAGTTCCAACCCCGCTGCCATGGGCAGGGACACCCCACACTAGATCAGGCTGGCCAGAGCCTCGTCCAGCCTGGTCTTAAACACCTCCAGGGGTGGTGCCCCAACCACCTCCCTGGACAACCCATTCCAGGGCTTCACCACTCTCATGGTGAAAAACTTCCTCCTCATGTCCTGCCTGAATCTCCCCACCTCCAGCTTCATTCCATTCCCCCTAGTCCTGTCACTACCTGATAGCCTGAGAAGTCCCTTCCCAGCCTTCTTGTAGGCCCCCTTCAGATCCTGGAAGGCCACAATTAGGTCACCTCGGAGCCTTCTCCTCTCCAGCCTGAACAGCCCCAACTCCTTCAGTCTGTCCTCACAGGAGAGGTGCTCCAGCCCTCTGATCATCCTCGTGGCCCTTCTCTGGACACATTCCAGCACATCCATATCCCTCTTGTAATAGGGCCATATCCCTCTTGTAATAGTCCTCTGCATGCTTTCTCTTTGACTTTTATCCCTTGTATTCCTCACAATATCAATATTATACTTAAAATTCTTGAGGTCACTGAGAAAACCTCTTGAAAAGTCTTTGCCGCTGTGAGATGTGTTACCTAGTGATTGGTGAATCGTTAGGAAATGTTGGTGCGCTTCTGAATTAGCATTATGCATCAAGGAGAGAGCTGGCAAGCTGGGCAATGGTGCAGTGTACAGCAAATTTTGCATCAGACTTTAACCACAGTCCTTGCTTATTTAAGAAATCAAAATTGCAAATATTTTTTAATTAAGTCGATGTTATTAATTAAGATGACATTAATCAATAACTACTGAATGCTTATTAAGATTTGTAGGCCTTTACAAAAGCTATTGATGATTTCAAGCCAACAAAATGGCGTGTACAGTGATTTTATTGTTGGTACTGAAGTCACTGTTAAAAGCAAGCTTTTGGGATTTCAAGTAATAAGCCAGCTGCTTTATTTGTTTGATATGCTGTATCCTTTAAGGAAATATTAGAAGGCTAAAATATATAATGCTTAAGTAGAAATGGATGTTGAAGTACAAGATCAATACTAAATGTCATGTTGGGCTTGTTTTTAAGTGTTAAAGGCCAAATGGCAATATTTGAAGAGATGATAGAAGATGAAGAAGGGCTTGTTGATGACCGTTTGCCAACCACAAGTAGAGGACTGTGGGCAACCAGTGAAACTGAACGTGCCTTGAAAGCTATTCTCTCCTTTGCCAAAGCTCACCGAATGGATGCTAAACTAACTGAAGAAGGCAGCGTATTTCTGGAACTCTTTGAAGCATGGAAAAAGGAATATAAGGTACAGTAAAAGAAGTGGTGATGGAAACAGTTACATAGTCTGTTCAATGTAATGTAAATGAATTTAAGCTGAGTATGAACAAATCCAAGTTGCCCAGGGTGGTTGTGGAGTCTCCTTCTCTGGAGACTTTCAGAACCCACCTGGATGTGTTCCTTTGCAGACTTCAGTTTCAGTGGAACACGTTCAAGACACTAATACCAGGTTTATTGACTCATTTGTACTTTTTTAAAATTTTAAATGGCCTGCCATCAAAGGGAATTTCTGTTTATTGAAGAGTTTCCATCTGTGATCTTTCTCCAAGGCCTTCTGTTTCATGATTTTGGGAAACTATCACTTAACATACATTTTCCTAGGCGATTTTGAAAAAGCAAAGATACCTCTTGCAGAAATATGCTGTCCAGGAATTTAAACGTTCGTTATTAGCTTTAGCCTGTGTAAGAAGAGAAGATATTTTAGAGAGTGGATTACTTCAGGTATCTTGGATTAATTAATGGAATCGAGTCTTTCTCTGTTTTTCAGCAAACTTGGTTACTGGTTACCTGTTTTCCTCAAATTAGTGCTACTTAGGAGTAAGTCTTAATCTGGAGTGGTCTTAAACACAATTACTGGGTTACAGTGTAACACAGTGCCAAACTTTTTTAAATAAAATGACATCTTAACCAGCTTTCAGGTGTCTAATAGGTAAAGTAATAAACACCTAAGCAAGTTGTGTTGCTCTCAAGTCTCTTCCTTTTGGTACCAAAATGCTGATTGGAGAATAATGCCCCAATCTCTTCTCATGCTTCATTATGTTACGGCCCCATCTTGTAGCAGTTCGCAAGAGGAGGATATAAGGTAACCAGTTACCAGGGCATTGTTGTGTTGAATTTTCTGCTGCAAGAAGGGAACATGATCTCTTTGCGTCCTTTTACTTTAGGAAACAAGAGGTGGGGCTGATATACCAATGAGAATGAAAATAATGCTGTTATGATTCCATCTCCTATAGCTTAGAAATAATGATTCAGTTGTCCATACTACTACAATATACATTTTTAGAGTAGCATCTATGTATGTTGAATAGCCCTTAAGCCTAAACCAAGCTGCATTGTTTTTTTTCTGGTGGGTTTCGTTTGGTTTGGTTTTGTTCAAAATAATTTTAGCTTAGTTTCTCATTATGTTTAGTTAGAGAAAGTTCCTTTCAGCTTACTTTGTCTGTACCCTGTATGCTAGGTTTAATACACAATAATTTGTAATCTAGGCATAGCTCAAAACAAATACTCCAGTAGTCTTTCTTGAGCTAAAAGAAAAACTTCAAACTAAGTAGCCTAATCCCCATCTTTACAATTAAAAAATCAGAAATCAACAAACAGTAATTTTTGACATTTGCCACAAAGTCTTGAAATTTCAATAGTGGGGCAAAAAAAAGCTTGGGAATAAAGTATTTTACAGTGTTATCAATAATATTTAGGTTAATGTCTGTTTATAATATACTTCCAGTTGTAGCAAATTCTTTTATAGAAAGCAAGCAACTTCTTGGAAGAACTGAATATGTTTTTATCTTCACCTTGTGATTGCCTGTGCCTTTATCAAGGCCAATGAAAATATTAACATTTCTTTAAAACATACTTCACTTTTGAGAGCAGTCTTAGTACTATAATAGGTAGCTGTTTAAAATTGCTTAAATAATTTTTCCTTATTTTATTCAGCATTTGCTTAGCCTTGGTAGGACATTTTGTTTCTGAAGTTTTAGTTGCATTAGTAATTGCAATAGTAACAGGAAAAATGAGAGACAGATGTTTATAGTTGTTCATAAAGAGAGGCTGGAAAAGACAATCTCTATACTCATTGTTTTCATTTGTAATTTGTTGTTGTGGCTGAATTACTGTGAGGAAATACTATCTCTTACTCCAAAAAAGATTTTCACGTTATACATTGTATGGCAGAGTCATATAAAGGGAGCTCAGCTCAGTTCTGCTACAAATTTGTTTGGGCTTTTCTTACAGCTGCTTCATGAATATTGGATGGTACTCAGGGATCACGTGTCTGCTATTGATGAACTGGCAATGGCTACAGAACGGCTGAGAGTGCGTCATCCTGATGAGCCAAAACCAAATCCACCAGTTCTCCACATCATAGAACCACATGAGGTAAAGTACTGGGCAAGAAAAAAATGTGTTGGTTTGTTTTTTGGGGTTTTTTTTCTTTTTTTTAAAAAACCTGAGTCCTACAAAACTAAGTTTGTATCTAGGTCTCTCTATGAGCTCTATAATATGCCTTTGTTTCCATTACATAAAGCTTTATATGGAATAGACAGTTCCTGCCTATTTCTACATTTAATGTGTGGGCCTTTTTGAGCTTGTAACTCTTATTTTGATATATTTTTGTCAGCCTTCTGACTCTTAGGAGTGGCAGGTTTCCAAAAGAGTGCTGTCCTTCCAGTAGCAGGTGAATACCTCTGGGACATTTCTCTACAATTACCCTGTTTTTGAGGCTGGTGGGAAATTAAGTTGACCTGATTTATCACTCATATTGCTACTTCTTACAAGGACCTAAAAGACAAATCTTTTTTCAGTATCTTGACATTTCTGAGCCATGTTTGAGCCATGTTCATGAACACAGAAAAAGGCTGCTCTGATTTAACCTCTTATTTTTTCATTTCTTTTTGCACCAATACACACATGAGATGTTTTCAATATAAACATGTTGTGTTTTGTTGTTTTTTTCCAGAGTTTCAGTGCTAGATAAAAGTGCTTATTTTTGTTATGTAGGGGAAATAGATATTTAATAATTTTATCAAAGCAATTTTAAAAATTCATTACTTCACTTAAGAATTAGAATTTAGGGGACACAGTCTCAAGCTGTGCCAGGGGAGGTTTAGACTCGAGGTGAGGAGAAGGTTCGTCACTGAGCGAGTTGTTCGTCATTGGAATGGGCTGCCCAGGGAGGTGGTGGAGTCACCGTCCCTGGAGGTATTCAAGAGGATGTGGCACTTGGTGCCATGGTATAGTCGTGAGGTCTGTCGAGACAGGTTGGACTTGATGATCCTTGGGGTCTCTTCCAACCTTAGCTATACTGTGATACTGTAATTGTTGAACAAAGTATGAGATTTATGCATGGATTTGCAGCCATAAAAGATACACCCTTTATTTCAGCCTTCATCCTTCAGGTGGTTGTCTCTTCTGCAGTATTAATAACTGCACCAGTACCAACTGGCAATTAGTAGAGAAAGAAGTCCGTTTGTTTCTGGCTTTGTATAGGTTAAATGAAAATTGAAAGCTTCTAAAAAGTATAAAGAAAGTAATTAATTAGTTCTTAGACATTGGTTTTAGAATCTGGGTTAGAGTCTAGGATCTATTTAGTTGTAAGGAGATAGATGATAAATTTATTTAGAAGTTTCTTTCAAATTTTATTCAGTTATTTTAAGTTGTTATTTGGTCTCTGGAAAGAATCAATAATGCAGACAGAGCAATTTGTATAACCTCAGCCCATTCACAGTACTGCATTCATACTGGCTACAAGAAAGGAACGGATAATCAGTTTAGCCTGGGGAGAAGTGCCTCGTAAATTTACAGCATGAGCCATTCTTCTGTCTTCAGTAAATTATTCAGTTTAATTTCACCAAAAAATGAACTTAATACTTTTTTTTAAACTTAACTATTTACTTTTTTCTTTAATACGTATTTAATGCTGTTTCCATAGGTAGAGCAAAACCGAGTGAAGCTTTTGAATGACAAGGCAGTTGCCAAATCTCAGCTCCAAAAGAAATTAGGACAACTTCTGTATCTCACTAATCTGGAGAAAGTAAGGTTTACAGTTCCTTAGTCTTTACCAGTGATGCTCTCCATTCACCTAGTGGAAGAAACATACCATTACTTTTATTTAAAGCTTATATTTCAAAGAAAATGTATTTTTTGTTTAGATTCATTGCATGTTGGAATTCAGTATGTTTTTCTTTGTGTTCCTGCATAGCCATAAAATTCTTTATTACATTGTGTATTTTGACTGCTTAATTACACAGTTAATGAAACTATTAACTAGTTTTAGATGGTTAAAATTTTCATTAAAGCTAACTGGGCTGTGTCTAGTAGAAGCCTTGTAAAATGATGTGCCCCTCATGTACGAAGAGTTTACATTCTTAAAAAGAAGGACAAGCAAGTCTATAGGTTAAAAAGGTATAAAAAAATCAGACGAATACCTTGTATGTTTTGTTATTCTAGTAAGAGCATTCAAGTAAATACAGTGATGCTTAAAAAAACACAGTTAAGCATGATTAAGTATATTTAAGCATATTTATAACAACATAAAGCTGGTAGCAAATACAAGGAGTTTCTTGTTTGAAGCTTACCTTTTGCCAGGAGTTTTCAAAGCCGTAGTACAAATGCAGATACTATCTGAAGGACAGCAGTATGACCAGTACTCCTTTTAGTTACTATAATTATATATTTTTTAACACCTCAAACTATTTATTCATGAATGATATTTTTCAATTTGTTCATACAGCATTTTTTTTTTTAAGGACTTCATTATTCATTTTTTTTTCTAGAAGCTTGTTACAGAGTAACTTTTTATTTATTGAAAAACAAAGCTGTTGGTTTTTTTCCTACTTTGTAGTCTCAGGATAAAACTACTGGGGGGATTAACCCAGAACCATGTCCAATCTGTGCACGTCAGCTAGGAAAGCAGGTAAGATATTTAGTCATCATCTTTTGATTTTAGAGCACCTTTACCTTCATCTGAAGCAGTTCTGTGTCAAATTTTCAACATCTGAATAAGACCTTTCCTGTAATGTACCAACCAGTCTCTCTTCTGAAGTAACATCTTGTTTAAAAGCAAGGAACTCTAATGTCTTTAGTTGCTGATATTAATTCTTAGGTGTTACCACGGAAGTGTTCCAAAAATGTGTGTTGCTGATTGCTTATAACTTTGAAGTTTTGCTTTCATGCTTTGTCAGAAATTTTTTTTTTTCATTTATAATATAATAGGGCAAAGAAAGAAATAAGCTTCTGCATTTTACTGTAACTGCTCTTATTAATAGTATTATTTTATTTCTTCTAAACTTTAAAGAAGTTGATAGTAGCTATTTAAACGGAAGTAAAACCCAATAGAAAATGACTGGCAGTCAAGATTTCTTTCCCCACCACTTGAACTGCTGAACTGCTAGAGTTGAAATTTTAAGTGAGATTTGTGATGTGTATCATAAAGTGCAAAGCCATAGTTTATATGTTACTTATCAGGCATTAGGTGAAAATATGAAAGGGCTCCTCAGGAAAACTAAACTTGCTCTTTTTTCAGGGTAGCTGCTTTAGCGTGTGTTAGTGGTACAGACATGCATAAGCATGGGCTGGTGTCCTGCTATGTTTTCAGAATGTCCTCTGCACTCTTCTTCTGAGACTGATACAGGTGTTAACAGAGAACACTTATTTGCCCTGTTACCTGCTATTGTACTTCAAGTCTGAGCTGGAGGAGCTCGTTGAAAGGAAAAATAATCTTTAACATTGGCCTGGACTGCCACTTTAGATGATCGTAGTCATAATGTTGCAAAGATCTTTTAAAATCTTTTGCATGCTGTTTCTGCATGATTTAAAGAACCTTGCAGAGCCTACAATATCTTTTGTTTGATAATTTAGTCAATTCCCTCTGCTCCTTGGACCCATGACAACTGCTTTATTTTTTCCTCCTAGAATGGCCTATGGAGCAGACTAGTACAAAGTAAGACACTATTTCTAGGTGCAGTAGCGCTGTTGCACAAACTGCTTCTGTGTTAGAGTATCACAGCTCACACAGGTGTTCAAGGCTTGCAGAAGAACAGCTTAAGCAATGCAGTGTTTTGGTCCTAATGCTTTCTGTCAAAAAAGCCCACAAACAAACAACAACAAAAAAACCCCACTTCTCTGTTTAGAATCTGTCTTAAATCTAGGACTTAAAAATAGGCAAAAATTAAAGCACTTCTTTCAGGATGTTTTAAATAAAGACCAATCTAGTATGAAAGTATAGAAAAAGAAGGCCAATATGAATATTTGTCGGCAAATACTTAATTTGTGTGCATAATCTATGTATTAAGAATCATAATTCATAGAACTGAAAGACTGTAATGTGCTTTCTTAGTTTTAAAACAGGAAAATACAAGAAAAACCTAAAAAAACCCAACAAACCTAACAACAAAACCCCTCACCAAACAGAACAAAAACCCCCAAACCAACAACCAAAAAGTGCAGAGAACTTCTGTGGGTCATAAATCTTTCTGTGCTGGAAAAACTTCCAAAACCTGGCTTTATAGCAGTTGGAGCTGTCAAACTTCTAAAATTCTATAGTTTTAATCTGATGGCAATGATGTTTCAATGAAAATGTGATTTACCATGTATTGGTATTCTGCTTTTCTTTTGCATTCATCCCAAACTGATACTGTTGTGTTTTGTTGTTAATTTCCTGCATAGTGGGCAGTGCTGACCTGCGGGCATTGTTTTTGTAACGAGTGCATAGCGATCATCGTAGAACAGTACAGCGTCGGCACCCGTCGGAGCTCGATTAAGTGTGCCATTTGCAGGCAGACAACATCTCATAAAGAAATATCCTATGTCTTCACTGCAGAAACTGCAAATCAGGAGGATGATATTCCTGTAAAGGTACATTGCTTGTATGAGTTTTGCGGCCCAAACTTACAGTAGGGAGTATTTGTTGTGTTTTGCTGCATACTGCATTTAGGCAGACAAACCTACCCTGTATTTTATAAGTACGTTTACTTTTACAATTTGTTTTGTTTATGATAGGTGTAGTTCTTTTTCTTTTGTATTGGACATGATGTATGTCGGCCTTTCTTATAGTGTAATCAATGCTTTTGCATCCTTCCTCAAGTATAAAATACACATTTTCCTGTCAAGAGATTTTGGGAGTTTATTTATTAGGGATTTAATTTGTTTGGTTTAGGATTGTTTTGGTTTACCTTACCCATTTAATAACTAATTAAAATTTTGGAAACAAAACATGAAAAAATAGAGGATTCTGGACTAAAGTGCAAAAGTAAAAGGCTAATATTGGTAATGTTTTTATTTAGATGATATTCCTATTTTTGTTTACAATACTTTTATAACACAGCTGGACATACCAGTCAGAGTTTTAATCTGGTTGGAATAGTAAAAAGTAATATTGAAATGTGCTGGTAATGACTTCCATGTATCCATGCAAGCATCACTAAACATTGTGGGGTATACCAGGGTGGGTGGCCTGCGCTGCAGGTAATGCTACCACATTCACGTTAGTTATATTAATTATTATATGAATACATGCTTCCTAACTCAAATTACTTGATTGGAAGTAGTTCCCAGTATGAGGCACCAGGGGGGGTAAATAGGCTGTATTTTTGAAGCGGTTGTATTAGGACCTTGCTTCATATAATCTGTTAAAAAATGTTTCTTCAGAGTTTAGAGCTATCTCCCTGTTTCTGACAGGAAATTTTCAAATCTGGTTCATAAATTACATTAACAGATGAATAGAATAATTGAATTTCATAAATAAAACACAGAAGAGGGGTGGCTGTAGCTGTGAGGGTACAGTCTCAAGTGGGGTCAGCTCTGCAGGTCTGTGCACGGTGCTGACAGCCTGGTTGCAGAGGCAAGGCAGTGGTGTGGCTGAGGTCTGTTTCCAACAGCAGGTTGCTTTGGGAGCTCCTCCGCAAGCCTGTTTCTTCTACATTTCCTTGGAACTGGTCAGGCATTAGAACGTTCTGCCCAGAGAGGTGTGGAGTCACCGTACCTGGAGGTGTTCAAGAAATGTGTGGACGTGGCACTTTGGGACATAGTTTAATGGCCATGGTGGTCTTAGGTTCAAGGTTGGACTCAGTAATCTTGGAATTCTCTTCCAACCGAAAGGATTTGTATTCCCAACTGTCATCTGAGACACTAATTGTTTGTTGGGGAGTAGTTTTGATTCTAATGTGTTCTGTTCTGTAATTAATTAGAACTAGTGAATCTGTTCATAAATACTTGTGGATATTCAACAAAATGGCAAACTCAAGGTGTACAGGTCATGAGGGGGGTAACTCTTTTCTTTTTAAAGACTGAAAACCAAGGACCAAGTAGCAGGTTTCATCTCGCTGTAAATATTGAGAACAATATTGAATTTTTCCATCTGCTGTAAACCAAAGCTTTAGTCTGTTAGCTCAATGATGAGTATAATATCATTTGTCTAATATAATGAGAACCAAGCACACTTAGTTATCTGCTTTTAAAAACAGAGCAAAAAGATGTGCAACCACTTTGATCATTGTGCTGTTTTTCTGTTCGCTATACTTCCCCTTACTGACATTGTACAAAGTTTGATTTGTAATACCTAAGTCACAGTAAGTCTGAAGCGTGGGAAAATCAAACACAAAGGCTAAAGCTACTATTTCTTAGAGCAGGGAAAAATAGAACCTATGGTAAGGTCCAGAAAAAGCCTCTGAGGAAAAGACAGTCAGAGGAGATTAGCTAGAATGGACAGCACTGAAACAGAGATGAATAGTATCAGAAAAGCATATAGATGACCCTGGAATATATAGGAAATACCTGAAGATAGTCTCTGATCTCCAACCCGTAAGTGGTTACAATTGCAGGGAGATACCCTAGGGCTCAAACATGTCATTCTTCTTTGCAGATCATAACACCTATTGTCATGAGCATTATTATTATAGCAGCATTTGCTGTCTGCAGAAAGTCTTTTGCACATATTTCTGGAGTGTTCATTTAGCTCCATAATGTATGAATGATCGAGCAGCCCAGCATTGGCTCCCAAATTGTGCTTGGACTGCTGACATCCTTGCACACCAATTCTGCAAGCAGCATAACTTCAGTACATTTGATCTGTCATTGTAGCAAGCCAACATAGTTAATTCAAATGTTCAGAGGACAGGTGCAGACAGAAATAAAACAATATTTGTCCAGCTGGATCTAGTGCAGTTTGAAATTACTATGCATGTAAGAACAAGTAAGAAATTAAATAAGAGCTTTTTAAAACAATTGCTTAATACAAAATGCATACTGAAGGAAATAGAGGGAGATACTAAATACTTCTTGGAATCCTCTTCTTGACCTAAGGGGAAAGAGAAAAGTACAGAAATCCAAGTGGACAAGAATTAGAATACAGTATAAATCCAAGTGGACAAGAATTAGAATACAGTATTAGAGTCATTAAGTACTTAAATAACCTCTGAGTTCAGAATATGAAGATTTTTTCACTGCAGTGCACAGTCCTTCAAAAACTTAATTATATTTACCTATTTCTTATGATTTTAAATATATTTAACGAACTTCATAGTAGTGAGCATGTTTGGTGTTGCCAGAGACAAAAGCACAGAAAGAGTGTTCAGTAGGTTTCTTCACTGATGGTTTTCAAGAGTTATGAAGTGAAGGAAAATTAATTATGCATTTGGAAGATTCTTTAGTGATTGTGCCACTAAATTAAACCTCAGGAGGCCTAGCTGGCATGTTTGGCACAGCTGCAGTGCTTGGGCTATCCATTCTGCCTCACAGCAGAACCAGAGAGGTGTGTCTGTGTGATACTTGCTGTGATACACTGCTGATCCTATGCTATAGCAGGGCATTATCAGGCAGGTATAAAAGCAGCTCAGTGCTACTAACCTGTCCTTTCTCCAGATTGCTGACTATTAAATTTCTGTAAGCATCTAAGAGTCGTAATATAACGTAATTTAATAAAGCAACAAATGGGGAAGGAACTGTTTAATATCTTACTTTACTAATGCTCTTCTTCAACTTCTCAAAGGGAAGTCACTCTACCAAAGTGGAAGCAGTGGTCCGAACACTGAAGAAAATTCAATTTAAAGATCCAGGGGCTAAATCCTTAGTTTTCTCAACGGTAATAACAGCAATTTTCTGTCTTGTCTTTGTGTGTGTGAGCTTAAAGCAGTCAGAATACTTTCAGGAATTAGTTTACCAAAATGTTGATTCGCTCTGTATAGCCACTGTTTTGAGAATTTGTAGGGCAATTCATGTAGCTGGGACGTGAGTAATGATTGTAGTCAGGAGATGCAAAAGCTCAATTCTTTAAAGGAAAAAGAGATTTGTATGGGAGCATTAGAGATTCTAGATATTTTAAAATATAATGTCCAGCAATTTTTGATACATTATAAAACTGTGTGATGGGTACTAATTTCTTTTTATTCTGGATGGTCTTTTAATTCTATTTCTTAGTTGGTTTTATGAAAGATTTGGTTCTTGATACACAAATATTTTTTTACTTTAGTTTTGTTTCCCACTTATTCTTTTTCTTCTCTTTCTCTTCTTCTTCTCTTTTTTTTTAAATAATTTGAAAGACCTTTTTATCTACTCTTTCTTAGGAAGTTCTCACTAGTGTTTGTAATGTGTTATTTTTATTGTGCTGTGTTCTGTTTTATTGCCTTTTTCTTTACAGTGGCAAGATGTGTTGGACATAATTTCAAAAGCTTTGTATGACAACAACATGATTTTTTCTCAGATCAATGGAATTAGTAAATTTCAGGTACATAAAGGATATTTTTCTTAGTGTTGTTTTCAGTGGGGAAAATTACAGTTCTTGGAAGTTTGATCCTTTCATTGCTTCATTTGTGAAACTGAAAGTGCAACAAAGTTGTTTGGCAGAAGCTTTGATCTCTAATTCTAAAAAATCATGATCACAAAAAGCCACAATTTAAAGCCTTTGGAGGTAAACAGAATATTCACTTTTGAGAAAGAAATGTTGATGTGGCTGTTAAGGATGAGATACTGGTCGATGTTCCAAGAAGTTCTTGCCTTCCCGATACCTGTCTGGGATGTTGTGGGATGAGAAGTCTTGGATCGGTCACGCCGCAAGATTGTCACTGGGGCCTGTAGTAAAAGCTATAATTTCTTGAAAATGTAGAGGGGGCCCCCAGTATCTGTACTGAAGAACTTTTGTCATACTGCTGTAATGTTTACCTTTTAGGAAAATCTCTCTGCATTTAAATATGATCCAAACATTAACATTTTGCTGCTGCCTCTTCACACTGGATCTAATGGACTCAACATCATCGAAGCAACTCACGTTCTGCTTGTGGAACCCATTCTGAATCCAGCACATGAGCTGCAGGCTATTGGCAGAGTACATCGTATTGGCCAAACAAAGTAAGAGTTAAAATTGTGTTGAGTTGTTTAGATGTGGTCCAGAATAGAACTATGTATCATAATCAGAATAAATCAAGTTCATTAAAATTCTCAATTTTGAAGGTGAGAATATTCATAGGAATCCAATTTTTAAAGATGATCGTGTAACAGAAATTTGGGGGTTGGGGTTTTTTTTTAAAAAGGTTGCTGAAAGGTTTGGTTTAGGGAATTTTGAGCTACAAGGGTAAGATGCAGAATGCCTAAATACAATTTAGGCATTTAGGGAGAGTATAGGCTCTTGAGTCCAAAATCTTGAAAAACATGCACTATTTTATGGGTGCCATTGATGCTTCAGTTTCTAACTTCAAAGTACTGCTTATAGTCAGAGGTGTCCTTGCTTTTCATGTCTGAGTAACTCAACATTCCTGTCATATGTGGCTAAACTTGGGCACAGCCCTTCCAAGTTTCCTTGCCAGGTTCCTTCTAGATGACCATTTCTAGCTCCAGGTTAGGAGCTACATAAGTTGCTATTTTTGTTCTTGCTTTTTTATGTTCCAAAAAATTGTTTATAGTACACACTTGAACTGATTAGCTTTTAAGTCACAGTTCTACTCCCACCTCCACCCAAATCTTTTTGAAGACAATGAATTTACATGTCTTTGGTTTGCTCAGTGGTTTAGATATTGCATGGATAGTACTGCACTCTTAACAAAGGTTTTGGAACAGATGTGTACATTTTTCCTTAGGTTTCATGCCACTTGAAAAAATAATTGAAAACCCCTGTACAGGAAGAAGAAAAAGGACTGGAGTCAATTCTGGAATCATATAATTCTAGAGTAATATGGTGGTTGTGTTCTAGAAGTGAAGGCAAAGCGAGAGGGCATGAGTAAACATTATGGCAAATACTGTTTATGAACAGGTGGATATTGGGGTGTGTTGGTAAAGATTTTTAATTGACTGTGTGGCCATAGGATTACAGCAGCCTGCTTTATAATTTTACATGATTCTGGTACAAAAGTTTGGGAAAAAAACTTGTAAAGAAGCCAGCAAGGTTGTGAGATGTACTTCTTAAGAGTAAGTCTTCAGCAAGGCTTATTTGAAAAAGGGCTGTGTTCAAAAACAGTGAGTGTAAGGGAATATTCCTCATTTCACTGGTGCAAGTATTAACAGTTCAGATGAGTTCTTATTTACATTTCTTTGACAAGACCTTTGCCTATGAATCAAAAAGTAGTCCCTCAGCATTCCTTTGTGCAATATTACCTGCTGAAGTTTCAACTTCAGATCTGAGAACCACGCACTTTAAAGGATTCATATTTTGAAAAGTGTTTATGTTGAGGAGCCTGGAGTAATTTCTCACTTCTATCTTTGAAGCTGACTTTTCTCCATTTCACCCTCTTGTGCCTGACTTCTTTTTTTTTTTTATTGCAGCTATGAAATTTTATTTCATAGATGGAATTCTCATTTTGTTTTACACTTAATGACATTTTGGGGTTTATGCTTTACCAGTGCTAACAATGTTATGTTTACTATGATTGCTGACTTTAAAAAGTATGTTGTGGGGGGTTTTTTTGCCATGTTCAAGAACAGTATTTTTAAAACATTGCAGACAGACTTTAATTATTCATTGCACTGAGCTCTGCCTCTTGCACTGGCTATTGACAGTGGCAATATAACCAGTGGGCCAAAGTAATTTCTTTAGACATGATAGGCACTTGAGGACTCATCGTTTCTATTAGGGCCACAGAAAGCAGAACTTAGCCCAGCATCTGCTTTAGCATTTTATTTAATACAGTTTATATCCATTTGTTATTCAGCCAAGAGGAAGCATATGCTTTGTGAGGCAGTAAAGATCCTTAAACGTTTATCAGTGGAAGTTGTTAATAGTCTTGTAAATCATCTTTGGGAAGAAGAATAGAATAGAATAAACCAGGTTGGAAGAGACCTTCAAGATCATCACATCCAACCTATCATCCAACACCACCTTATCATCCAACACCACCTAATCAACTAAACCATGGCACCAAGCACCCTATCAAGTCTCCTCCTGAACACCTCTAATGATGACTCCACCACCTCCATGGGCAGCCCATTCCAATGGGCAATCACTCTCTCTGTGTAGAAATTCTTCCCAACCTCCAGCCTAAACCTCCCCTGGCGCAGCCTGAGACTGTGTCCTCTTGTTCTGGTGCTGGCTGCCTGGGAGAAGAGACCAACCTCCGCCTGTCTACAACCTCCCTTAAGGTAGTTGTAGAGAGCAATAAGGTCACCCCTGAGTCTCCTCCTCTCCAAGCTAAGCAACCCCAGCTCCCTCAGTCTCTCCTCGCAGGACTTGTGTTCCAAACCCCTCACCAACTTTGTTGCCCTTCTCTGGACACGTTCCAGTAAGTCAACATCCTTCCTAAACTGAGGGGCCCAGAACTGGACACAGTACTTAAGGTGTGGTAGAGGCATTTTTTCAGCGCTCTTAGAGTAATTAGTATGTGAGAGAAATGTGATCTTGAACTTAGACAGTAACAACAAAGTTTCTGCTCACTTCTGGTCTTGTTTTCCTTTTTTCTTTTTTTTTAAACACATTCAGATCTACCATTGTTCATAGGTTCCTGATAAAAGCAACAATAGAAGAGAGAATGCAGACTATGCTGAAAACTGTAGATAGAAGGTATGTGTGGGATTTTTTAAAAACATCATTATTGCTCTGAACATGAAAAGATGGTTCTTAACTATACTTTATTACAGTTGTGTGTGCATAACTTGCATATAAACTGTTCTCCGTGATCTTTTATACTGCTTTCAGTAACTTGAAGCTTAAGGTATTTTCATACTCTGGAGAATATTTTGGTTATATTTTGTATATTATATTTGATAAGAACCCAATTAATAAATCACGTTTTTATCTTTTCAGTTTACCTATTTCTGTTGTTATAAATGTACTGCAATTGGCAGTGTAATACTAAGCCTGCCACTGGAATAACAGCATATGTTATAAGCTCTAATGCAGGGCATTAACTCTTTCGTTATTTTTAACTTCTACAAACCTAATCTGTCAGTGCTGTGTGTCACTGGTAGGTTTTGCAGTCAGTGCAAAAGTTGTTCAGAAAGCTAGCCCATAAGTTAGTCTTCTGTGTAAATGCAGAAAGCAGTTTTCACTGCATTTGCTTTTTCATAGTCTACAAGCAAGGGTGAAATGGGAGTGGAACAAAAACTGGTAGCCCTTAAGTTAGTCTTCAGAAAGCAGTTTTCACTGCATTTTCTTTTTTAGAATCTATAAGCAAGGATGGAATGGGAGTGGAACGAAAGTGCTATTTGCACATTGTATACAGAAAGTATAAGAGGCTTGCATCTCTTGAACTATATTGCATACACATAACACATCTAGAAGGAGTCCTTAAAAAGTTTAAGGAAATTAGTTATTCTGCCTTTTTTTTGTCTGTTGCAAATGGCAAGATTAAAACTTTACATGCATGTCTTTGATTGTAATTACAAAATATTTCAGCTTTAGCTGTGATTCAATGAGTTTCCATATCCATAAATAGTACTACTTTTGCATATAAAATTCAGAAAAACATACAGTGGTTGAATGCAGTCCAATGAGGGACAGTGTTTTGGAAGCAATAGCAAACCTTCTGCTTGGAAGCTGAAGTCAGTCCCCAAGAGGGCAAAGTGAACTATCTCATGTCCTACTTTCTCAGCAGTGCTTGATGTTGAGAAGTTGTTAGCAGTACTAGATGGACTTTGTATCTAGTTCAGAACATGCAAGAAGAACAGTTAATCAGTATGTGTATATTCCCTGATAGAAAGTGTGTTTTCTTGCTGAGCTTCAAAGCTGAACAATTATTGGACTGAACAATGTGGTGTCTTCAGTGCATACAGCTTGTTACTTATGTTGCTTCCTTCTCTGATGTCTGCATCCAACTCTTTCCCACAGCCACACAAGCTCTTCCATGAAGCAGTCAGAAGCCTCAGTTCTGACAGTGGCAGATTTGGCTGACCTTTTTACAGAGGAAACCGAAGATCTTGAGTAAATGCATTGGTTTGGCCTAATGACATCAGAAAGTACCTGACCTAATAAGTACATGTATATAACCCACTTAATCTGTCATTCCTGTAAACACATCTAACATTTGTCCATAACAGAGCTATTGGAAATGGAAAAGTCTTAATTGTTACTATTTCATTCTGTGGTGAAGTTCTTTGCAGCACACACTTCTGATAGCACTGGAGAAAACTTGCACTTTGCACATTATACAAAAATATGGATTTTATTCCCAAAGAGTGTTTGAGCTATATGCTAAAACTGCTATCTTGGACCCTTGGCTGAGAGGATTTTTACCGTCGGGTGTGATTGGCTAGTAGCTCAGTCCAAGAGCAAAAACTGTGTGGGTGGTTGGGTGGGAAAGGGAAGCAGGAAAAAAAAAAAGAAAAATCAACACACTAATTACTAATATAATTTTTTTTACTGTACAAAGAATTGTTAGAAAGGATGACTGTAAATTAATATTCTTCTAGAAAGGGCTTGTTAGCACTTAATGCAGAGATATTGAACATCTTATTGATAACACTTTAAATGTCTACTCTTTAATCGGATAATTTGTATTAGGCTTTTAGATACTCCTAAAAACTTGTGACAATTAAGGATTTTGTTGTTAATGCTTACTCACTGCAAAACAATGATAATTAAATTATGAATTTTTTTATGTGTGTTGGTCTGGTAATCAGTTACATTCTTGAACTTGCTGTATGCGTGTTCACTTATTTTTGAAGCCATGACTAATTTAGTGCTTTGTTAAGAAAAAAGAAGTAGTAGTAATGCATTTGTTACAATATTTTTCTTTTTAATTAATTGGTTAAGTTGCTGATTTCTTTATAATCATTTGGTGCTTGTATACGTTTTTTTCACACAGTTTCTTTTTTTCTCTGGTTCTCCCTGTTATAGATGCAGCTATCTAAATATTCAAAACAGATCACATTTAGGTTGGCAGTCTAATTATTAGGTACCTGGTTCAAGTATAATCAGTGGAAAGAGATGAAACTTTTCTGAAACTGCATTCTTTGATATGAGAGATCACTCTGCCTCATCTCTGCTGGCAGTAGAGAGTTTAGAAAACAGATGTAGGCTAACTGTTAAACAACTGAAAGTAGGCAAGCTAAATGTCAAGCCTTCTGGCATAGTTTATGAATACCCTGGACCACATCCAAGGGACAACAAAACTGGTAAAGGGTCTAGAGCACAAGTCTTATAAGTAGGGAAATGAGGTTGTTCAGCCTGGAAAAAAGAAGGCTGAGGAGAGACCTTATTACTACAGCTACCTGAAAGAAGATTATAGTGAGGTGGGAGGAAGTCTGTTGTCCTCCTGCTTGTTACTTGTGAGAAGAGGAAGCAGCCTCAAGTTATGCCAGGGGAGTTTTAGTTTGGATATTATGAAACATCTCTTTACCATAAGGTATTTAAAGCACTAGAACAGGCTGCCCAGGGAAGTGGTGGGGTCACCATCCAAGGGGCTATTTAAGAGACATGTAGGTAGTGGTGCTTAGGGCCATGGCTTAGTGGTGACCTAGCAGTGTTGGGTAGACAAGTGGACCTGATGATCTTAAGGTTCTCTTCCAACCAAAACAAATCTGTGATTTTGTGTAACATCGTTTTTGAACATATTACAGAAGCAATCTCAGTTACAAAGTTATGATAAACATATGTTAGAGACTGGGCAAATGTATATGCATAAGCAACGGGCTAATTCCCTCAAATTACAGCATTTGCTTTTCCAGTATACAATGCTCTTTAACATCTTTATTGATCATCTGGACCGAGGGCATCGAGTCCATCATCAGTAAATTTGCTGACGACACCAAGCTGGGCGCAGGAGTTGATCTGCTGGAGGGTAGAGAGGCTCTGCAGAGGGACCTCGACAGGCTGGACAGATGGGCAGAGTCCAACGGCATGAGATTGAACACATCCAAGTGCCGGGTTCTGCACATTGGCCACAACAACCCCATGCAGAGCTACAGGCTGGGGTCAGAGTGGCTGGAGAGCAGTCAGGCTGAGAGGGACCTGGGGGTGCTAGTCGACGGTAAACTGAACATGAGCCTGCAGTGTGCCCAGGCAGCTAAGAGGGCCAATGGCATCCTGGCCTGCATCAGGAACAGTGTGGCCAGCAGGAGCAGGGAGGTCATTCTGCCCCTGTACACTGCACTGGTTAGGCCGCACCTCGAGTACTGTGTCCAGTTCTGGGCCCCTCAGTTTAGGAAGGATGTTGACTTGCTGGAACGAGTCCAGAGAAGGGCAGCAAAGTTGATGAGGGGTTTGGAACACAAGCCCTACGAGGAGAGGCTGAGGGAGCTGGGGTTGCTTAGCCTGGAGAAGAGGAGACTGAGGGGTGACCTTATTACTCTCTACAACTACCTGAAGGGAGGTTGTAGACAGACGGATGTTGGTCTCTTCTCCCAGGCAGCCAGTACCAGAACAAGAGGACACAGTCTCAAGCTGCGCCAGGGGAGGTTCAGGCTAGATGTTAGGAAAAAGTTCTATACAGAAAGAGTGATTGCCCATTGGAATGGGCTGCCTGGGGAGGTGGTGGAGTCGCCATCACTGGAGGTTTTCAGGAGAAGACTTGATGGGGTGCTTGGTGCCATGGGTTAGTTGTTTAGGTGGTGTTGGATTGGTTGGTGGGTTGGACGCGATGATCTTGAAGGTCTCTTCCAACCTGGTTTATTCTATGTATTCTATATATTCTATTCTATGTTTTTTGTATGTTTTAGAGAACTTATTTGAGCTTGAAACTAAAAGGAGTCCTTAAGAAATCTTATCTTAGAATTTTTACTGTAATGATGTCAGCTAAATGGATCTGCCATATGGTTACTGAACTTGAGTTCTGCTTTCAGTCATACTGCATTTGAGTTGCACTGTTTGGGTATTAATCCCATCTTCATGGCAGACAAGTTTTCCACTGCCTGACAACAAATGCAGATAAAATTTACATGAATAATATTGTATCAAGAAGTGGAGGGTTTGGTATTTATAACCTGTTGTCCCTCTGGACCAATTAGGTACTTTGTTCTAGAGACTGTTTGAGTACATTTGGAGATAATGTATCTTTATTTCCCACGTCTGTCATATGTATCAGTCTCATTCATACATTTTTCTTCTGTTGATTACTACATTTTTTTTCAGATTACAGTTTGCAACAGGGGAAATAGAATAGATTTTCTTTTTGTTTCATGAGATTGCTCAAATGGTTTGTACAGAGACCATGGCATCTCCATCCTTGAACATACTGAAAACTCAAATGACCCTGAACCGCCTGACCCAGCTTCAAAGCTGGCTCTGCTCTTAGTGGTGTGTTTGACCAGATATCTCCATGGATTCCTTCCAGCCTAAGTTGTTCTATAGTGTACTGGAGACCAGGCTGTACAGACACTGCAGAAACTCTGAGGGCAGCAACATTCCATTTTTCTCATGGTCCTCAGAGAATTTTAATGTATGACATAACGTGACTGAACAAGGAGTTGCTGTTCACTCAGAGAAATGTGTTAAAAATTATGGAAGCACATCGTGTTTACATTCATAACACCCATACTAGATGTAATAGCACTAGAATAATATAATTATAGAATGATTATAGACTTATAATTACTATGTCATCATCACCATAATAGAATAATAACTAGACATGGGAATAATGTTTGTGAATACCAAGACAGAGAAGCCAACTGCAAAACACCTGGCTATGAGAGGTTTGCCAATTTGCAAGTTTTTGGGTTATTTATGTAAAGATGTGGATTTATGGTTTATTTACAAATATGTAGGGTTTGGATTCCTAATCAAAAGTGTATCTTCTCATCAAACAGTGCACAAGTCTTTAGCCATGACTTTTCTTTTTCTTCTATCCTTTTTTTTTCTTTTCCTGCTCACATATCAGTGTGGAATGCCAGATACCTCAGATACCTGGTTGTATCTGCTTTTTCCCATCTGCTGTGGAGCACCAAGGTCTAGAGCTCTGGAAGTATAACATTAAAATGTGTACACTAGTGTTAAAACACCTCTTGAAACCACTGGAGTATATAGCCTACATCAGTAGTAAATTGGGTTCTTCAAGTTTCACATAATACTAAGCACAGGGACTAAATGTAAGGAATTATTTTGAACAAAAGCCCAAAATGTCATTTACTGGGGTTTTTTTGCCATCCTTTGCAACATTTAGTTTGTCATGACAAAGGTTTTCTTCCAGGCATCATAAAACACCTAGTGAGGTGAACTTTTTGTTTCCCCCACCCTTATCACAGCACGATAAATCTGTTTTCATGGTGCTGCCGTGATTTTGCTCTCGGAACATTCTTGATACGCTTTTTGTGAGTGTTCCAATATCACCTTTTTTGCCAATATCTTTAGAAGTATTCGAGTCATCTGTCAGCACATCATCCTCTGCTTCAGAAGTAACTGTGCTTCAGTACAAATGTGAGTGGGATCCTACAGAAGAAAACTACATGGTTGTTTCTGGTTAAAACCATAGTTAGATGTACTTCCTGCTGTAAGATTCTGTCTGTATTAGTGACTGAGGACAAGTTAACAACTTTGCCACTGCCCTTTCAAACACAAATGGTGTTCTTGTTTTTTCCATGCCTTTTTGCAATCCTTAGGACTGCATTATGTTTTCCAGGAGTCCCAGAGTTACTCATTTAATTAGCAACTGTTTGTCAGTTAAATTGGAGGGGGAGAAAAAGTCTATATTGGTTAAGCTTCTATTGGCTGATGTAGGAAAAATTTAACCATGAAATTTATTGTTCTGCCTAGGTAAGGGATTGGATTAGTTTCTAAAGGGCAGATAGCTATAAATGAAACCAATTTCTGAAGCTTAATCTAAAGACTTCCTACTTTAAATCTTTATAAGGTTTTCTATAGTCTGAAAGGCTAGTTGCAGGGATACTGGACTTCTGTTCTTCCTTGTTTGGTTGCCTGAAACATGTAAGGTATTTACAAGATTATATACTGTAAATATAGGCTAAAGTAATTTAATAGAGAAAAAAGGAGGTCTAAGACATCCCTGTCTCTCTGTTTGTGTCCTCCTTTCTCTGTCTGCTATCTTGCACTACCCCTACCCTCCACCCTCCCCTAGTTTACTCAGTTTGTTACAAAGAATATTTGTTTAGTGGAAGTAGAGTAAAAGAGCATACTCCATAAAATGGCTACAGTGAAACTAGCTTCTTGCATCAGAGAGAAAGTGTTGGGGGTAGAGGGAATTTTATCCTGATGTAAATTCTTCTTTTGTACCTGTGATGTCTTCATTTATCCATATTATTCACCACTGTAAAAGGTGATGTTGAATTTCAGTCTGTTCATTTTTATTTTTCTGGTTTTATATTGTACAGCTGACCTATAAAAAGGAGCTAGTAATCGAGAATTGGGGAGGCTTATGAGTTTTAGTGGTAAAGTCTACAGGTTTTGTATTCATAAATTGCACCTGAATCACATTATCACAGGTCCTGGTGTGTTCACTGTCCTGTCTTTTCTTTAGAGGCGAAGGTAACTATTGAATCACTCTAGTATTGAAGTCCCAATAGTCATTCTACATACTCTGCTGTCATATGCTATGTAAAGAGGAGAGTTAGTTGAATTTGGAGCTTTCAAATGTAGTTAGGGAATTAGGTTTCAAGTTGGGCTTTACACATTCAGCGTTTCATCTTGGACAACAAAAGAATTGCTAGTAAAATTGCATATTGTTAGAGGGACACTGCTCTTCTAGGTGCTTCATATGCATTTATATTAAAAAAAATAGCTTTTGGGTACATTGATAAGACAGAGAACACATTTTATAGAGTACAGAAAAAGCCATTATATTTGCCTTTTTTTTTTTTCCTCATTCTCCCACTGTGACTTTTTTTTCCCTCCTTCCCTCCCTGCAGTTGACTTGATTTGTGTTCTGGACTGTAAGCTTTGATGCAACACTGGAACATATGGTGAAGGAATAGAGGGCAGACTTTACTGAAGTGATGAGTGCCTACTTTCACATCATCAAACCGGAGGCTTACTTAAGGAATGTGAAAATCAACTAAGTATTTTTGTGTAATTTCCAAGCATTAGTGTATTGGGCCATGGAACAAAGCAGCTGTTTCCTGCTCACAAAAGAATATTTGTTCACAAAATGACAAATACTTGTACTAATTCTTCCTTATCCCATGTCTATTAGTGCACATTTATATTACAAGTATGTAATCAGCAGCTGTAAGCAGGGGAGATTGGTTTCTAGTCCAACTTCTCTCAATGTACTGGAAAGTAAACCAAAGTAGTGCAGATGTAAAGCTAGCAGCTCCTGCTGCAATATTTTCTTTGATATGGGGCACTTTAAAAAAATAAAATGTATATATACACTCTTGATTCTGCAGCAGATAATGGTGATACAGATAGAAGATCTTCCATAGTGTACTACCATTCTCTTAAATGCATGCCACCTTCATTGCTCAAACCTTCAGCTACCTCAGAGAGCACGCTGTGTGTCTGGCCCACACAGGAAGGGGACCAGCAGCAGGAAAAGGGCATGCACGTGTTCTTTCTCTGCTAGTTTTCTACAAAGTTTTAATCAAGCAATGTAAAATTTTTGTGGAAAGTATTATACTGTGCCAACTGCTGCCACCATTGTTAGTCTTGGAAGAAGAGATTGCACCATCCAGCTTCTCTTACAGAGGTGGAAAGCCCAGAGCATTTCACCACTAGCCAGAAAAGAGATCAAGAAACTCTCAGAGTTCTGGTGATCCATGCATATCTGCTGCTGCTGCTGCTGTTGCACATGCTGCAGTGGAGCTAGAACCTGTACTGGATTAACTTAAAGGAGGTGGGGAGGAGGCTGGGGGCAAAATTTGAGAAATAGTTGTAAAATCTTCCTCTGGGTGACCTGTTTTTCCTGTGGAATAAATCACTGAGTAATGAACAAAAGGATGAAAGTGTAACCTGTTTGTCTAAGTACGGTGGCACATTTTTGCGTGATTGTGATTTGAGATTGTAGTAATTTTTGTCCCGGGGTAAGAACATACAGGAGGTTGCAGTGGTTGCACAATGGGAATATTGAAACCTTTTACCCTGGGATACCCCTGGGTTTTATGTGACTTAAGAAAAGTCATAGGACTCCCTAGCCACATGTATGCTGTGGATTCGTGAAGGAAACCGGTACAAACTCATAAAGCTATAAATGCATGGGTCTCCCTGATACAAAATGGCAGGTTTTGCTTGATAAAACTGCTGTTAAGGCATAAGTCTCTCTGAAGGGACAAGACAGTGGACTTTGTAATTGCCACTTGGGAAATTTTGCACCTAGTGCTCTTTCATGTCAGCAAAGATGAAAGGCAGTAAGTCTACACCAGTTCTGGTGTGCAGGGAACATGGTCCTGGGAAGTCTTGCCAGAGGTCTGAGCTTGCTGTGTCGGAAGGCACTTTTGGAAAATCTGCTTTTGCCTACTGTAATCATCAGACAGCTTGTGAGCAGAGGGCTTTCTGTCAAGTCCCTACAGTTCTTTACATGTGCTGCCTTCATTGGCAAGCTACCATTCTTCAGGAGGACTTTTTTCTTGTGGAGCATCTCTCTTTTCCTTATTACACTTTAACAAATAGGAGTGCTTCTGAATTATTTACAACTTGTGTTAAAAGCTTCAAAGAAGAATTGAAAGGTGTTAAATAAAATTGGTGGTAGACAAAATGAATGAACTGAGGGGAGTTGTATTTCTGCCTAGTAAAGGGTACACTATGCTGCTGCTGCAACACAGGAGAAAAATGTGTGAGTATGGGTACGGCAGGGAGTGGGTCCATCCCTATCTCGGGGGAATCAGTTCTGAAATAGGTAGAAAGTGCTTTCTGAGCTGTTCTCCACTGACTCTGCACTTTAAGAATCCTGTTGTTGGGCACAGGACACCGTTTGGTCATTTTTTGAGTCACTTGATTCTGTGGAGAGATTTTAAATCCACAAACCATGGCTCTGGACTTAAAGTCTGGAGAGATTTCTTCAGCTTCTGTTGAACTGAAAAAAAACTCCACCTTTTACTCCCACCAGAGAAAGCGTTTGGAATTGCAAAGTTACAGAGGTCTTCAAAGATATCCTGACTTTGGACAGCAGAAGGAAGTTTGATACTGGCTGTGCTTTGTAATGAGTTGCTTCCTAGTTTAGTAGCTGCTTCTGTGCTGATTTCTTTAGTGTCAACAGATGGCACTGACACGAGAGAGGGTAAGTTGTGTATTTTTCTTGAAGAAAATGCTATCATTGATTACTGAAAAAGGGTATTTCCATGGAAACCTGCAGCAACACAGAAAGCTTGTAAGCCAGATTCGTAATGTGCTGGTGTAATTGTCAGCTTTCAAAATTAACCTGAAATCAGAATCCATCGCAGTTTTGTAACAACAGTAGACCATATTTCCTTGCTGTCACACCGATGTGCAGTAGGACCTACAATGGTATCAAAACAATTTCTTTCATAACCTCTTATTAGTTTTGTACTGTAACTTTCTTGCTTACAGGATAGCTAGAACCTTTGTGATATTTTAAATCTAAGTAAGTAGAGATTTTTAACTGGTCAGTTGTCTTGGTGTCAGCTGCACCAGCTCCTCATTTATTCATTTTATTATTTGTTCACTGTAATAATGTTTAAAACAATTTGCACATTAATCCAGAGAGAGATCTTTGATTTGCATTTATTTATTTTTCAAATACTATTTTAATAATCAAATTACTAGAAAGTCTATCATCCACTTTGATAGAAAAATGTGGTTTATATATATATATATATATATATATATATATATATATATATATATAAAACAAATACTTGGTCAGGCATTTGCAAGCAATTTGATGTCCTCTAATTTAATTATCGATTTCAGTATGGAAACAGAATAGTAGAATAGTGAAACTAATCAGCTTTTGCAGTGCCAAGTTATCGACATTTAGAAAGCAAGCCATAGAAGAGCTGTTCTCAGTTGTATTCCAGAACTGTTTCCTTGCATTATACAGATATTGTACTTTCAATGAAATAATTTATCTAGAAAGTAGCAAAATTCATTTTTTTACTTGAAAATTACCAGAGATGGATAAACCTACAAAATAATGCTCCCTTGGTCTGTGAGTAACAGCAGTAGCCATCCCTTTGCATTCACAGTTTACTGTCAGAAATACATCATACTGCCTCTTGAGGTTTGCAGCTATTTCAGAGTCTTTGTCAACACAAATGTTTGTCTTATGCTGGTACTGAGATAATACCAATTGTAATATTCATTAAATATCCTTTTCTTTCTTCCTGGTTTGTGGAAAAAGAGCTGGTGCTCCTTCTGAGAGACAGTGCTTAATAGTTTGTGTTCCTGTTCCTCAGTATGTAACTGATAGATGTCTGATAGATGCTACCTGTTAAACAGTGTCAATTAATAGGAATTATCTGTCTGTGTAAATAATTGTTGTTCAAAACTACAATTACAATATGTGTAGAAGCCCAGGGGTCCATAATTATTCTTTTAAGTGTGATTGGTTGAGCCCAGCTCCAAAGCTGCTTCCTTCTGAAAACAGCTAACAGTTCTCTACAGCATTTCTTCACTGTAGTCTGCTGCTCCATAGAGGCTGAGCCTGTGACATCTCCTCAATAAAGTCATCTGTTGGATCAGTTGTATCATATTTTCCTTCCTAGAACTGTACATCAGGCCTGGTCAATCCCAGTATACACAGAACAATTTTTAACAGTGTGATATAATTAGGAGACCTCTGGCTCGCTGCTGTATTGCAGTCCATCTGTTACTGTTTCTAATTCCTTTCAATGTTTGAAAAGAATGAAAACACAAAAATTTGTTCAGTTAGTTATATCTAGATAGAATCTAAAGAATGGAAAAAGTGGCTGCTCTGTTTCAAAAACCCAAACTTCCTCACGAAGCATGAGGAATTATATTGAAAACAAGGGATCTTAACTTCAAGTCAGTACTCTGCAGGTTCTTATTTTTCTGGGCACTGTATAAATGTTTGGAATTGAAGCCAAAGTCCAAATCTGAAAAGGGAGATATTTTTTTTTGTTGAGGTAAATGGCCTGTGGACCAGGAGGGAGAGAGAAGCTGTAAGTGAAAAAGATGTGAGGGGACTTGCCCAAAGCCAGATGGTGGGCGAGGGAAGCCCTGGCCCCCGTGTCCTCCAGGGGAAGCCACATATGCTCACCTCAGCCCACAGCAAGCTTGTGTTCAGATACCTGTATCTCACAGAGCTGTTGGCACAGTAAGTGTTGGAGCCATTCAGCATAAGCTGTTGCCCACAGTGCCCTTTGGTACATGACGAGATCCTCTGCCTGCTGTTCCTGTGGTATTGTATACTGATGGAACTCAACAAAGGCTCTTGTGGCATGCTTGCAACGTGCCCTGCTCCTGGCTGTCATGCGCAGGCCAAGCAAGATTGTCTTCCATGTCCCCCACACCTCAGCTGACAGCTTTCAACAGCTGTCCTGCACTGAGCAGCTAGCCAGTCTTCCTCAAGATATACCAGTTCCAGCAATAAGGTGGAAGAAAATGTGACCTTGGAAAAAACACATCTGTTAACAGTTCAGAGCCTTTTATAACCTGTTATGCTGCAATATTTATGCTGTTTTGATTAAGTTGTTCTATGGAAAGGCATCATAGCAACCAAAACTGCTTCATGTAGTGATTGGGGTTGTTGCTCATCTGCTGTACTCTGGAATAAAAAAGTAGCAAAGAATTAAGTGCATTGGAGGAAGACACTAAGAGTCCTTGGGGTCCAATTATTGAAAGATGATCTCACAGAAAGTCCAAGTCGGGTCTCACGGTGTCAAAAGGACAGTAGCTGATGTGAGTGACACACAGACATCGAATAAGAAGTGCAATGATGTCACTATCTTATGACATCATCTGTATCAACACTGGCATGAAGGAAGTGGGGAGGATCCTTTTTTTAGTGTGATCTCTTTAAAAACTGTAATATAATGTACATGATAAGAAACAAAACACAGGATTTCAATGGATCACAAGCAAAATATCCATTTCATGTGGAGATTTTGCTGCAAAGGAGTTAGAAGATCCCTCTGGCTTTGGGAGCCTTGCTGGCTAGACTTCAGGCAGGTGGAGATGCATTATTCATAAGCATATGACTGAAGACTGAGAAGGAACCTGGGCAGTGAACCCCTCCTGGCTGCCTGTGCTAGGGATATTTCCCTGTCCCAATTCCACAACCCAGATCAGGAAGCCCTTGGTCTGAGGATATGTGGGTGCATGCTAGTGATGACTGGGAGCTGTAATCCTCATCCAGGGAGGCAGAGAACAGGGATTTGTGAAGCAGAACCACAATGAGAGAAGTGGGACTACATGGGTAATACTTTGGATGGCGCACACATGCAAAACCAGAATTCATTGCTACATCTGATTTTCCTTTGCATAGTTACCCATGGTATCATGAATAAGGAAGATGGTGTGTTAATAGAACAGAAGTCCTTAGGTGATCCTGCGGTAGGGAAAAGGGAAAAGCTGGACTTGTGGCAGAGCTAAAAGCTAAATAGAAGTCACAGCTTGAGGGAAAGGTCAAAAGTTAAGATGTGCTGCTATTTCCAATAAGATGTTTAGAGAAGTTGGTTTCTTTGGGTGAGTATGAGTATCTGGGGACATGTTTTGCTGTCAGTCAGTCCACTGCTGGACTCTGGAGCTTTGTGAGGTTTTCTGTGCTCCTGCCAGTGCAACTGAGAATAAACTTTGGCTCTGGTTACATCCATCTAGAGCAAGCTGCAGCTTGCTTTATCCGCAGAAGAATTCCTATGGACTTCATAAAGTTTTTCAGAAAGAGTTGGGACATCTGAATTTGGTACAGTAATACTTAACATTGGGATGTTGCTGTAAACACTGGGATGTTTACAGAAATGAGAGAGAAATCGGACCCCTGTTGACTATTTCACAGGAGCATAGAGTTTCTTCCAAGAAAAATACCTGAGCACTTCAGGGCAGCCTCTGCTCCCAGTATTCTCTTCTGCACAAAAACTTCTATTCAGGAAGATTAACTTCCCTGGATTCCTGTATAAAACTGCCGGCTTGAGAATCAAATCCATCTCACAGTTTCTAATTGCACTAATTCCCTTAAGTGTCAATAAACCAATGTGTGCTTACCAGCCATCCCACGTACCTTGTGAGCTCCAGCCTCAGTCTACCCTAAGCCAGGGCATGCATCCTTTGGTAATTAAATGCTTGGCCTGTTCCAAGTCAACAGTAAGTGAGCTACTGTGAAAATGGGAGATGAAGATGATGAATATTTAGAAAACATGAGCTGTCTTTTAGTGACCCTTCCTTTGTACCAGCATCTAAATTCTGGAGACTTTTTGAGTCTGTGGTTGTGTTTCTGTTCCTCAGTTAGATCTGTTCTTAAATATAAATCATCCATTTAAAGCAGAAACTAATTTTGTGACTGCTGCAGCTCGTGATCCACTCCAGCATGTAAGTTTTCAATTAATGGCCACCATAACAATTTGGAAGACAATTACTACACAAAAACTTCCATAATATACTTCAGTTACAGTAAGAACTGGTCCAAAGCCATCAGGAACCATCTGCATTATGGTAGGGGCATTTACAGCTCTCTTTGTGTCAGAGATTAGCTGGCAGCAAGAGGGAACTGCTGTGCCTTACGTGAATTGGTCAAATTGATAGTAAACTTGGTGACCCAGGGGTAAATGGAGAGCTGGGACTCTCCCTGTACAAATTCTGCAAGCACAAGAAACAATCATCCCTTCATTTGGCAAAATGCCAGAGGTTTTATAAACAACTGCAAAGATTAGTAGAAAACACGAGGTTTTCCTCACCCTAGCCAGTATAATTAAACTGACATGATTACTTTTTGGAGATCTTAGCACCACTCTTGAGCCTGAAATGTTTTCCTGAGTTTTGTCCCTTGTTTACCAAAGGGGGAAGGATGACAGTACTTGCTGGTGCTGTTTTGAGCAACCCTACCACCATGGTTTCACTTGATTGTGAGCTGAGTCCCAGTGGATGAGTCATAGTCAAGTAAAAATCTCCTGAGGCTGGAGATCACCTCTTCCACATCACCAATAGTGCAAAGCTGAGTATTATCTGTGTATTCCTAATGCAGTACTCAGTATTTCTGTGTAACTCTTCCAGGAGACATCATACGTGCACCAAAGGAGGGGAAAGTACACACAGTAAGACCTTCCTCTGTCAGATCATTTTTCAGTTTGGGGGCTGCTGTTCCCACACTGCCAACAGGAGGAGTGTACTCCTGTATGTCACTACTTCAGTGCTTCAGGAAGTGTTTTTCAGATGAGGTCCCCTCATCTGTGGGCTGTGAGTTGCCTTGCTGGTGGTTTACTTATAATACAGGGTCAGCATAGCATGGGAAGAGGGTGTTTCAGGGTTGTTGCATACTGATGTGGAACAATGCCGAGCCATCATTTGGTGCCAGATTCGACACTTCCAGAACCAGGTTGCAGCAGTCTTACTGGGCAGTTCAACAATATTAGCATTTCGTACTGAATACTCTCCAGTACCACAGTTTGTCATAAACATTCTCCATCTCATCCAAAGATGCCAGTACTTACATGCTTTCTTCTCTCTTTGTATGTACCAAAGTCAGACTTTGCACAGGAAATGAGTGTGTGAGCACACACTACCTTCAGCTCTGAGTGGTCATTACAAGGCAGAACCTGAAAACTGAGATACACTTTCTCTAATAGGAATGTCACATTAGGATTTGTTTCTTGCACCATTTGCCAAGATAAACACAGAAGGGTTCTGCATCTGACAGGAAAAGTGAAGGGCAGTCCTTCCCATTCCCATCTGTTTTCCAGACACTGTATCCTTGTGCTAGGTACAGGTGCAAGGGAAAAGATGCTCCAGCTCTTGCATACAAGATGGATCTCTACAAGCCAGTTTTCGGTTCCCCAGAATCTCTGTTTAGCAGTACTAATGAAACTGAAAATAAACACCTTGGGTTACATTTAACAGATTTATCTGGTTTTGTTCTTTAACACTTCTCAGGTTGCTGTACTTGTTCCTTCATTTGAATTTGAGGGCTACAGGACAGCTGAGCTGTTCCTTGATTGGCTGCTGGTCTCAAACTTAACTTTGCACTGTGGCTGTGAGGCCCTTTGGTAAGCTCAAAGAGAGGAACCTGTGGCATTACTAGTAGCGGAGCTTAGGGTAGGCTTGGTTTCATGCTGTCTTCCCTCAGAATGTTGTTCTTCTCAAGAGGGGACTGGCATCAGAGGTTTGCATTGCTATTATTTAATGTGATGTCATTTATTAAGGAACTTGCTGCTGGGTGGCTTGGGTAAGGAACAAGAAGGCAATAGGCTCTAAAAATTGATTAAATTATTTCTTACAGAAAATTTTCCAAGCGCGCACTCTATTTCACAGCTCAAAAATTAGCCTAAGTTGAATGAAAAAGATAAACAGAATTGTTTTCATGATGAAAGTAATTTGTTATCATGTATTAAGGATTTATTGTATCTGCTGCTACCAGTGGGAAAGGCACTGAGCTGGTTCCTCATTTTAGTGATCATTAACCACCATGGTGTGGTAAGGCAGTAATTTCTATTTTTCTAATATATCGTGGAAGTGATTTTTGACATAGGGAACATTAAAGCAGTGAGCAGGGTAAGATCTGATGGAGATGGTCTGGGTTACCCACTCAAGCAACTGGCGATGAAAGCTTCCAAACTAAGCTTTGTCTCCCAAGATATCCATCTCCACTGCATTAGTTTCCTTGGCAAGGACTGCCAAGAGATTGGCTTAACAGATCCAAAGAGAGATCCTTATGAGCTGCTACCTGCTTTCCTCAAAGGGTGCATATTACACAAGTGCTAAGAGCTGGGCTTTCAGCTATGCAGAATAATGCCAAACACTTCATACAAGTCCATACTTGGGGTAACTATTGTAGCTTTATTAGTATTTCTTAAAGAGTAAAGGTTTGCTTTGCACTTGACAGTAGGCTGAACATGAGCCAGCAGTGTGCACAGGAAGCCAAGAAGGCCAATGGCATCCTGGCCTGTATCAGGAACAGTGTGGCCAGTAGGAGCAGGGAGGTCATTCTGCCCCTGTACTCAGCACTGGTCAGGCCACACCTTGAGTACTGTGTCCAGTCCTGGGCCCCTCAGTTTAGGAAAGATGTTGAGTTGCTGGAAGGTGTCCAGAGAAGGGCAACAAAGCTGGTGAGGGGTTTGGAACACAAACCCTATGAGGAGAGGCTGAGGGAGCTGGGCTTGCTTAGCCTGGAGAAGAGAAGGCTCAGGGGAGACCTTATTGCCATCTACAACTCCCTGAAGGGAGGTTGTAGCCAGGTGGGGGCTGGTCTCTTCTCCCAGGCAACCTGTGGCAGAACGAGAGAACACAGTCTCAGGCTGCACCAGGGGAGGTTTAGGCTGGATGTTAGGAAGAAATTCTTCATAGAAAGAGTGATTGGCCATTGGAATGGGCTGCCCAGGGAGGTGGTGGATTCACTGTCCCTGGAAGTGTTTAAAATAAGACTGGATGAGGACCTTAGTGCCATGATTAAGTTAATTAGATGGGTTTGGGTGATAGGTTGGACTTGATGATCTTGAAGGTCTTTTCCAACCTGGTTAATTCTGTGATTATGTGATTCTGCAAATATTTAATCTATTTTCTCTTGCTGTCACATAAACAGATAGAATGTTTACATCACAAGTGATAGAAAATTACATACAATTCAGCTTGCCATGTGAAAATCATTTTTTGTGCTATCTACTCCAGCTGAACGTGAATGTGATGGTTGGTGAAAGACTTCTGCTTTCCCACACTACTACTTATTCTGTTGAGCTGCAAGAGACGTGCGTTTCTGTTTGTTGGCTGTAGGGCACAGTCAACAAACAGGGTGAAAGAAGAGAGAATGTGGAAAAGAACTAAAGAGAGTAAAATCAGACTCTTCTTTGCATGCATTTCACTGGAGTAGGATAGCAAACACCTACATGGTGCTTTCCGTCTCTACCTGGTGTTTACTATTGTGCTTTGACCTCTTATCTAGTGATGGGCATTTTATTACTCTCTAACACTACTACAAAACATAGCTGAAAAATGAAATTTTGTATGGTAAGAAGAGAGGCAAAAATACACATAAAATTGGATTTTGCAATGTGCTCCAGTCAAACTGAAGCAGAACTGATTTATGAAAATATTGAAATATTTTTCCCTTAGCACTTTAAAGACTTCTTTCACATTGGAAAAGTAAAACAATAGAAAATATTCCAGTGCCTTCAGAAAGAAATATATTAGTTGGCTTTAAAATCACATTTCTCATTTTCAATTAACCTAAGGGGGAAAGAGAACATCTGAATGGATTAAAAATGTTGTTGCTTGCTGTTCTGCTTATTTTGTCGTATATAAAAAAAGCCATTTCAGTTCTATCCAGACATTTTTTTTTGTTTGCTTTCTTTCTTAGGACTGGTATTTTTTTTACAAAAAGTCTTTATTTGTCCAAACATGCTGAAAACATTGAAGTTATCAGACATGTCAACTATTATGTAAGAAAAACGTGGTTTGCAGCATAAACCAAACAATAAAAGAGGAGCAAGGTTGATGGTGGAGGTCCCTCAGTCAAGCTCAGAGGGGTTTATTATGACTGATGTTCAGCTTAGGTGATCCAGGCAGATGGTTAGAGACAAGAGATTCGCGCCTCACTATTCAACAGCAAAACTCTGCAAGAAAAATTCTCAGTGCTTCTGCTGGCATTCCTCCAGAACTATGTACAGAGTCTAAATGGGACCTCTACTCAGCTACCAAAGAAATTCTGCTCCATCCATGCAGCTCCTAGCCATCACTGTGCATCCTGCACATCTGAAGCTGAAGTTCTCTACACCACAATTGAAAGTTTCATTCTAAGAAAAGACCCAAGCACCCATTTCAAGATTTTGGACCTAAGTTCTTTCTGCTGTAGTGTGCAGCTAAAATTAATAGCTTCTTGTTTATTTTATTCCTTAGAAATGCAATGGTCTACTTTAGAGCCTGGAATATGTCTATATAAGGTAATGGCCATTTGGCTACAACATGAGCTGATGCTAACATGTATCAAGCTGCTAAAAATGATCCTTTCATTTCAGATCTCCAATTTACACCTGAATGACCCCAAAGGCCATGGCACTGAAAAGGGTAATGTTTGTGTGTTCAGCATTAAAACTGATTTAACAGACTGTGCAGACAGCATAGCAACAGCTTGCTTTTGAAAAGGAACATTTTTCCCCCTAAATGCCAAGTCTATTTCTTATGGTGGTGCAGCTGCAATGGCTTAAACTACAGAACAGTACATGTATTTGATGACAAAGTTCTGTATTTTCTCTGTATTTTATTGCTGCTGCTGCCCTGTACTAGTTTCTTATTGCAAATTTTCTTTGCAAAACAGACACTAATCAAAAAGATGACGTTGCTCAAAGCCCATGGGAATAGATCTTTTACAGACAAGAACAAAAACCTGCTATATGTGCAGTTTCAGAACATACATGGAAGAAAGAATCCCAGAGCTACAAAAAGGCCAAATTCAGAAGCTATACTGTAGAGGTACCTAAAGAGAAAAAAATTAGACAAGGTGCAGCAGCATTCTCCATTTACATTCCTTGGATTAATAGCCATAATTTGCAATGTGAATTAATGAAACATGGAATAAAAGAAAAAGAAAAAAACCCACCCAAAACCCAAACAGAATAAAGAGATATGCTGATTGCAGAAAATAAGACAAAAGTGCTTTCCCAGAATCCAGGGCACTCTGCATGTGCAAGGAAGAGGCATTTGAGACTGTCTGAGTTTTAGATTTCAAACACTGAGCTCACCGAGAAGGCGATGTATGCTTTTGGCTCCATTGCTTCACATAGTACAGATTTAATCCTATCTGGCACCAACAGTTATTTTGAAAGTACTTTAATGAATGCACTTTGAGAACTAGCAAAGCCTGGCTCCTTAGGGATTTATGTATTGCCTCCTGCCTCCACTTTGCTGCCATAGTACCAGACGCTCTCAACACCTCCACCACAAAATTTTGTCTCTTTTCAGGTTTTCTGGAGAGTCTACCTTCTTCCAAGCATTTGGAGAATCTGCCCCAGAGCCCTTGGGCAGGAAGAGACCCTGCAGACCATCAGATCCCAGGTTCTGTTGAGAGCTGGTGCTTATCCAGGTTCTGCATGTTGGCCACACCAACCCCATGCAATGCTACGGGCTGGGGTCAGAGTGGCTGGAGAGCAGCCAGGCAGAATGGGACCTGGGGGTACTGGTTGATAGTAGGCTGAACATGAGCCAGCAGAGTGCCCAGGCAGCCAAAAAGGCCAATGGCATCTTGGCCTGTATCAGGAACAGTGTGGCCAGCAGAAGCAGGGAGGTCTTTCTGCCCCTGTACTCAGCACTGGTCAGGCCACACCTTGAGTACTGTGTCCAGTTCTGGGCCCCTCAATTTAGGAAAGATGTTGAGTTGCTGGAATGTGTCCAGAGAAGGGCAACAAAGCTGGTGAGGGGTTTGGAACACAAGCCCTATGAGAGGCTGAGGGAGCTGGGCTTGCTTAGCCTGGAGAAGAGGAGGCTCAGGGGAGACCTTATTGCCATCTGCAACTACCCGAAGTGAGGTTGTAGCCAGGTGGGGTTGGTCTCTTCTCCCGGGCAGCCAGCACCAGAACAAGAGGACACAGTCTCAGGCTGCGCCAGGGGAGGTTTAGGCTGGATGTTATGAAGAAATTCTTTACAGAGAGAGTGATTTGCTATTGGATTGGGCTGCCCAGGGAGGTGGTGGGGTCACCATCACTAGAGGTGCTTTAAAAGGAGACTGGATGAGGAACTTAGTGTCATGGTTTAGTTGATTATGTAGAGTTAGATGATAGGTTGCACTTGATGATCTCAAAGGTCTTTTCTAACCTGGTCTATTCTATTCTATTCTATTCTATTCTCATCAGGCCAAGCCTGGAGTGTTCCCTCACCTGAGCAATGGCACAGTGATAGCCCTAGCTCTCCCTCATTTCCCTTTTGATCCCACCAGGCCCTCCACACATTCGCCACCCACCTCACCATGGTCTCTGGTCAGGTGAGAGGCATCCTAGGGCTGGTGTGCCATGTGTTTACTGGGCCAACATTCCAATGGGGCTGCCAGCACCCCACATTCAGGGTGGAAAGGTAAGGGAGAGATGTGGCTCTTCTCCATGTCATCACTGACAAGGTTTCCCTTCTTCAGCTGTGTGCTGCTTTACAAAAGAGCAAGACCAAGCCTGAAGCATGTGCCTAAGCCCTCCCCTTAGACTACCTCGTTCCAAAATCCAGTCTCTGTTTGCAGAGCCATGGCTAATCTGTGTGTTAAGTCTGGGAACAGCACAGCTGGTGTAGTGCCTGACTCAGGGGAGAAGACATCTCTCTTTGCATCTCAGGGCTAACAAAATAAACTCTATTGTTATTAAAGATGATTGCTTTTAATGGATCTGTGTGGTACACAATGATACGAATGTTCCCATTAAGAAAGTCTGTACAAACTGCAACGTCTGATGAATCTCCTTGTCTCCTAATATTTCTTTATTAACTTTCAGACTTCTGATGATGCACATATTGTCTTCAGAAAGACAATAGAGGGTAACTTCTCCAAAAGGTTCTTGAGAACCTTCACCAATATTACATTTGCTTGCCAGTGTTGTATCGGTTACAGGGCACAAAAGCCTGATGGACAGAACAAAATCAGTCATCAACATCAGGTAATTTTATTTTTCCTACTAACTGGAGCTAACAAACTATTCCGTTTAAAGACTGGGTAAGAGCATCAGCAAAATTAAGTCTAGGGATGCTCCTTGTTTTATAGGGGTGCTTTTCCAGGACTCCTGTAATAAAAAATTAGTTTCTTTCTAATATCTAACCGAAATCTACCCTCTTTTACTTAAAATCTGTTACCCCTTATCCATTATCACTACATTCCCTGATGAAGAATCCCTTATCATCTTTCCTGTAGCCCCCCTTTAGGTACTGGAAGGTTGTAATAAGGTTTCCCTGGAGCTTTCTCTTCTGCAGGCTGAACAAATCTAGCTCTCAACCTGTCCTCATAAGGGAGGTGCTCCAGCTGTCCATGATCATCTTATCGTCCTCTGGACCAGCTTGAGCTGGTCCATGTCTTTCTTACACTGGGGTCCTCAGAGTTGAATCAACCAGCCAGTATTTGTGCTTGGGATTGCCCTGACCCAGATGCGTGACTTTGTATTTGGCCTTAGGTTCACACAGACCTACCTCTCAAGCCTGTCAAAGTCCCTCTGGATGGCACCCATTCTCTCCAGCATATCAACTACACCACACTGGTTGGTGTCATCAACAAACTTGCTGAGGGTGCACAATGGTTAATGCAGTGGGGTTTTAGCTTCAGTTCTGGTCTCTCTCCAGGCCACATAGCCCTACAAATTCTCAGTACAGTTAGTGGTATACTGTACATCAAAGTCTCACAGTCAGAAAGCACTTGAGCTAATGCCTCAGTTTGCTGCAGGGATTGTGACAAACACCTATAAGCAGCTGATCAGATGTGTCCCCCTGGGGAAGGACAGACAAGCCCCACAGCTGAAAGCCTCTCTCACATCCGGAGATGCACACAAACACTGCCTGCTTCTGAGTCACAAGCACTAGCTGGCCTGGATTAGGCATTTCAGACACAAAGACTGACTCATAGCCTCACAGGACCATCCACTTCTCCTTTTTGAGATAATATAGTGCCCTGTGGTTTTGAGTGGGGAATTTCTGGGTCACATGCTGGACAACGGGCCACTGAATGTGCGGGAAGCTTCTGTACAGCCTATGCATGGTGTGCTGGGGGCACCTGGCTGTGTCAGACCTACCCTGCACCTACAGTGTTGAGAGACTGTGCTTGTGTGGACCAAGAGCTTTGGGAGCACCAGAGCCAAGCACCTTACAGTGCCTGCACAGAGCAGCTACAGAGGGACAGCAGGACACACTGGCTATACAATGTCTGATCTGACAGTGTGGGCAGGTCTGGGCCAACTTCCATGTTTCTGTGAGTTTAGTGTAGCCTTTCACACCACAGATCCTGATTCAGCACAGCACTGAACTCATGCTGCAGTTAATGCTTTCAGTTAACTTGAGTAGGATTTGAGTTTCAATTTCTGGCTTTGCTGAACCGGGCTCTGGTGCAGAGTTTCATGTATCATCTGGCAAACGGTGGCATTAGAGCACAGTGTGCCTGGCACCACCATAGTTTGGAAACTGCTGGTTCCTGTGATTTTAAAAGCAGTAATTTCATTTCTTAAACTAGGAGGCTCTTCAAAGACAGGAGAAATTAAAAATTCAAAGCACCAAAAAATGGATAGCTGTAAAGCATGCAACGAGTGATTTTTCAGTTCAGACATGCTTCCCATGATTTGTCCATGGACAGTCTCACTGTAACTATGTGATTGATCTCAACTGTTCACAGAATGATTACACTGAATACAGAAGGTGGGAACCTCTGTGTCTTCATGCTGCTATACAAAGACCTGAAATTCAAGGACATATGGACTACTCTGCCCTTATTAGCTCTGGAGGGCAAAGTTTTTATTAAAATCAACTTGGTTTATGATGTGATTGTGCTGGGTTTGTGTGGTAAGGGAGGCTAGTAGGGAGGCTACAAGAGTGGCTTCTGAGAGAAGCTGCTAGAAGCTTCCCCTGTGTCCAATAAAGCTAATGTCAGCCGGCTCCAAGACAGACCCACCACTGACAAAGGCCAAGCCCATCATTTATGATGGTGGCACCTCTGTGATAACATATTTAAGAAGGGTGGAAAAACCCTGCATAACAGCAGCCAGAGAGAGGAGTGAGAATATCTGAAGGAAACAATTCTGCAGACACCAAGGTCAGTGAGGAATGAAGGAGAGCAAGTACTCCAAGCACCAGAGCAGAGACTGCCCTGCAGCCCCTGGTGAAGACAACAATGAGGCAGTCTGTCCTTCTGCAGCCCATAAAGGTTAACACTGGAGCAGATACTCACCTGCAGCCCATGGAGAACGCCACACCAGAGCAGATGGATGCCCAAAGGAGGTTATGACTCTATGGGAAGACTGCACTTGATCAGGCTCCTGGCAGGACCTGTGAATACATGGAGGGAGTAGCCCATGCTGGAGCAGGTTTACCGCAGGACTTGTGACCCCATGGGGGACTCACACTGGAGCAGTCTGTTCCTGAACAACTATACCATGGAAAGGACACATGCTGGAGTAGTTTGTGAAGAACTGCAGCCTGTGGGAAGGAGTCACATTGGAGAAATTTGTGGAGGACTGTCTCCTGTGGGAAGGACCTCCACACTGGGGCAAGTGAAGAGTGTGAGGAGCCCTCCCCCTGTGGAGGAAGGAGCAGCAGAAACAATGTGTGATGAACTGATTGCAATTCTCATTCCCTGTTACCCTGTGCTGCTGCTGGGGAGGAGGTAGAGAAAATCAGGAGTAAAGCTAAGCACAGGAAGCAGGGGTGAGGAAGATGTTTTAAGATTTAGTTTGTATTTCTTATTACCCTTGTCTGTTTTGGTTGGTGAAAAATTAAACTAATTTCCCCAAGCTGAGCCTGTTTTGCCCACGACAGGAGCTGGTGAGTGGTCCCTCCCTGTCCTTATCTTCACCCATGAGACTACTTGTATTTTCTCCTGTCAGCTGTCCAGCTGAGGAGAGGGAGTGGTAAAGCAGCTTCGGTGGGTGCCTGATGTCACCACAGTGACTTGAGAGTATCTTTCTCAAATACTTGTGAGCTGAAGGCTGGAAAATAGGTACTGATGCCAAACAGCTACCACCACCATTGTGCATCAGCATCAGAATCATTTAGGTTGGAAAAGACCTTTAAGATCATCCAGTCCAACCATGAATGTAAGCAAGCTGATATTTAGTCAACAGCAACATCTAATCAAAGGAAGAGAATAAATGATGTAACTTCATGGGAAGCTCTGCATTTTTAACTTTTCAATTCATGAAAAAAAGGAAAAGACAAAGTAGAAATGTTCCATCGAGGAGACCAACCATCTTTTGACTATATGTTGACCAGAGTCAACATATAGTCATGAGATTCTATCATGAGATTGTTAGCTGAACTATATGTATGGTGTGACCATGCAGCCATACATATTTTGATATTACTGTAAATTCTCCTGTAATATTATTCCACAATTTCAGAATGCATTAGAATAGTCACTAGCTAATGCAGCTGGGAAAGAAAACTTTAAACATGCTAAGTAAATGTATGTTTGTATTGTGATCCCTCCATAGACATGCACAAAACATATACTTCTGCAAGGAGCTTGCAGCTTATGAATTACTAAAAAGAAAAGTGATAATAATTTAACTATATTACCTTTTCACTGATGATAATATGAGCGGAAACACCAAGCTAATGCGTTTATCTGCTGCTAATGAATGGGATGACAAGCCAGGGATGAGCAATAGCCAGTGCTGCAGACGGCAGAGGCAGGGACATGGGCTGCCCTCTGATAAACTATCAGCTGCTCTTGATCCAGGTTCCAATACTTCTAAATCGTTACCTCCTGGCTGCTCGTCACATCTCCCTCTTCAAATCATCATCCCTGCTGGTTTATCAGCTTAGCTGAGAGCTCTGGGTTACAAAGTATTTTACATAGCAACAGGTTTTAATTTGGAACTCTGTGTAGAAGCAGGTTACTGACTGGTGAGCCAGTCAGGAAAGGTAGCAAAAGCTGCCCTCCCCCACCTCAACAGGTTTCTTCACAAGGTATGCCTTAGGGCTTGCAGCTGGATGCATGACACCCTTCATGTAATTTTTGGCAGGAGCACTCAAATACTTTCTGGAATGCTCATGGCAGTAATTTCAGGGTGTCCTGTCTTGCAATATTATTAAAGCTTTCAATAAAATTACCATCATATCTTCAACTTCAAGGGACAAATCAAAAATGTTACAGTATGCAGAAAAGCTACCATGTACAGGCTAGAGACAAACAAATAAAAAGAAGGAAAAGTAAAACTTTCAGCTAGTGAAAAATATGTTATTTGAGGCAAATTTATTTACAAAAGACAGAGTCTCTCTTTCCTGCCCCTCTCCATTCAGTGAGACTTGGACAGACTGCAGAGCTGGGCAAAGAGGAACCTAATGAGGTTCAACAAGATTAAGTGCAGAGTCCTGCATCTGGGAAGGAATAATAAACTACTCCAGTACAGGTTAAGAGGTGATCTGCTGGAGAGCAGTCCTGTGGAGAAGGACTTGGGAGTCCTGGTGGATAACAAGTTATCCATGGGACAGCAATGTGCCCTTGTGGCCAAGAAGGCAAATGGGATCCTGGGGTGCAGAGGAGTGCATCCAGCAGATTGAAGGAGGTTCTCCTCCCCCTCTACTCTGCCCTGGTGAGTCCACACCTGAAATATTGTGTCCAGTTCTGGGCTCCCCAGTTTGAGAGGGACAGGGATCTGCTCAAGAGAGTGCAACAGAGAGCTATCAGGATGATTAAGGGACTGGAGAATGTGCTGAGAGATCTGAGGCTTTTTAGTCTGGAGAAGACTGAGAGGGGATTTAATAATTGTTTATAAATATCTGAGGGCTGGGTGTCAAGAGGGAGGGGACAGGCTATTCTCAGTTGCACCCTGTGACAGGACAAGGGGTAATGGATATAAACTACAATACAAGAGGTTCCACCTCAACATGAGGAGGAACTTCTTCACTGAGGGTCACAGAGCACTGGCACAGGCTCCCCAGAGGGGCTGTGGAGTCTACTCTGGAGACTTTCAAGACCCATCTGGATGCATTCCTGTGCAACCTGTGCTAGATTCTATGGTCCTGCTCTGGCAGGGGGGTTGGACTCTATGATCTTTAGAGGTCCCTTCCAACCCCTAACATCCTGTGATCCTGTGATCTAAGTATACTACCTATGTTCATATATTAATAAAAATGTTAAAACATGAAACCTCAAATCCAAAACATTGTGATTCAGGATGGCATCTTGTTCCCTGCAGTTACAGTTTGCTTACTTTACGATACAGTTCCCCTCTACAGACAAAATTTTCTGGCTAAGCTGCAATTCTTTGGAATATGGAAGGTATCATGAAATATGCAACATGGACAGAAAATCCAGAATATAGGGTAGGGGATCTACACCTCCCATTAGGAATCAGTACTGGCAAGTAACAAAAGGGAAAAAATATCTTGCCAATATTTTTCCATTAAATATTTTTTTTCCTTTTGCAGCCAACTAATTGCCCCAAAGATAATACTCCCCTTTTTTTCCAGTGATTGAGAGCTTACACTATTGGGTTCTTCTCTAAAATACACATAAAAACATGTCTTAACATAAAGTCAAACATTTGCAACAAGTCACACACAAAGGCTGATTGCAGCTGAAATGAACTGAATTTCACTTGAACACCTGTTTTTTGACGAGCGTTAAAACGCTTCTTAGGTCTTTGTTCACTCCTAGTGTTAAATCACAGTATCGCAGTATAACTAAGGTTGGAAGAGACCTCGAGGATCATTGAGTCCAAATGACATCAATCTCAGCAGTACAGCCTCAGGAATGACATCAGAGAGATGACTTGCTCCAGCCTCTGCTGCAGCCCCTGTGGCTGCCCAAACCTGAGGTAGGGCTAGGTGCCTGGGAGGGATTTCCAAGCATCAGGCAAACATCAGGCAAGAAATGTTGCAATAATACAGTTGAGACAAGTCATTGTATGGCATCCGATTGCCAACACTGTGAGGATGTTGTACCACATAGGCCACTTCCCCTATCCATCTTTTATAGAGATATCCCCCATCTCAAAGTCTGACATGCCACTGCTTAGTTTACCTTAGGTGATCCTTTTCACAGGCAAGTGCTAGAACTTCATTCCTTTTGAATGCTCCACTTGTAAGGTCAGACTTACAAAGGTACACTTGCCTCCATCTGAGGCTGAGCTGGCATATATTTAGATGCCTTCCTATTCTTAAAACAAGATTTTGTGACTCCGGCCTTAGGAATTTTCTACTTCTGTTTCCCCATTTTATTCTAGTGCTCACAAAAGCAAGCAGATAAAAGAATAAGAAAAATGTTCTTCACTTTTTCTATCCCCTGGCATGTCTGGAAAAATTAAAAATGCCTAAAAAGATACGTGAAATTTTAAATTATTATTTTTAAAGGAAATTGGGATTATTTTTTTTTTTTAATAGTGGAATGGTGTTAGCAATTTTTCTAAAGAGTCTTCTGATCAAGAAACCACTTTATTATTAACATTTACCAATTCTCACCTCTGCTTTTCTCAATCTGATCTTGATCCCTTTAGTTCCAATTTTGATTACTTTGTGGGATGCATGAATATTGAATCTAGCTACTGGATTCTGCTGTCTAGTTAAATCTCTTCAATGGCTGATACAATCAGTTCCACAGCCTCAGTTTTGTGATCTTCAGATCTAACTGCATTATATCTTTTATTTTGCATAGTTGCCCATAAGTTGCCAAAGATGAAATCCTCTCTATACTAGTGAATGGAGGAGCAGAAGCAACGTTTAGGATCCATATGTTCACATTAGTTGGTGTCTCTTACAGCTACACTTTTGTGCACTGCAAAAGTCAGATTTATCACAAAACTGCAGCTGTTTGCAAGCCTCTAAGTTCTGCATGTGCAATGTGAGGATAAAGATGAAGTTATACTGGGGCCAGTCTAAAACACTGAGTGCAGGTTCCTAACATGGGAGTTTCTGATTTCCAAGTGCCGTAATTTAGCTGGTGCTTAGCTCTGAACAGTGTTCAACCACCAGGCTTCAGTATCCCCATTTACAAGAACAATTCTTACTGCAAGCCTGTGCAATGACTCAGCAGAAATTAAAACAAGGTGCAATCAGTAAAGCTTCTTATTTTAGCCTTACACTTACAGCTGGATAACAAATTATTTAACCATGATTAAAGAGGCAAAAGTCCCATCAAAATTAGTTTCTGCTTTGCCTGCATTATTTGAACTGATACTTTGTATGCTTTCTAGAGCAGCCTATCCAGTGCTGTGCATAGATAAAAAGATCTGCAGTGATGGTAGTTTACAGCTTAAATTACACACTTCTAGTCCTGAAGGAAAACGAATAGCAAAGAATTTGTCTTTCTCTGATCAGTGTAATGTAGTACCAGAGAGCATGCGATATTACTTGTTCCTAGAGGAGTTACAACTAGGTGACATTTACAAGTATTCATCTAATGAATTATGGGCTCTTGAAATAGAAGAAGAGTTTTGTAATAGGAGCATTATAATATTCCATCCAGAAGAACACATTCTGTCATGCTGTGGAATCCTATAGCATTATGATAATAGTCAGATTTATTATTCAAAACCCAGAGGGGAAGCATTTTGTAGATCAGAAGAGAAAATACTATATCATAGTCTCAGTGCTTATGAGATATTATAATACAAAATGCAATACTTACTTGATAGGTTTCAGGTGGCCATAAATGGCAGCTGCCTCCTGACAACAAGGTTTTATGAACCACTTTGTTTCTTCAAAGATATGTCTAAAATACCACCATGCTGACATCAAACAAGGGAAGAAATCAAAGCAGAAAGCAGCATGATATTTTGTAAATGGACTCAAAACCAGATGCTAGGTCTGAAAGTCACAAGATTACCAATGCACTTGACAAGCAAAATCTGACAAAAACAATAGCAGATATGAATGCCATTTACTGATTTAGACCTTTTTACCTAAGATGTTCACACAACAGCATGGACTTCCTTTAAAAAGACAAAATCCAAAAGCTTTAGCAACATGTGGTCCTATTAAATCACTCCTTAGTTTATCCTGTGATTCAAAACATCAGCAGTCCAATGTCATCATATTAAGAAAATACTTCTGAAGGGCATAAATAAGTCATTTACTGTTGTATGTAATTGATTTTATTTTCCCCAATAGGACCTAACTTAGCCTCATCTAGTGCCAAGGAAAAGAAGGAAATTATGGTGCCATAAGGAACAGGGCATACTGACCATTGCTAAAGTGAGAAACAAAGACACCTCAGGATATATCTGCAGAGTAAGTCTTGATTTGATCATAGTAGGTTATCCAGTAGTGGTTGTTTTAAAGTGACTTCTATCTCCTTTTTTGTGTCTTAGTATAAATGACAGTTCCATTGCATTTACTCACCCATATGAATAAAACTAACAGGGGACTATAATAGAGCCTTAGAAGTGTATGGTAAACAACAGTTCTTCAAACTGTGGAGCCCAGCAACATCAGCATCTATTTGCTGTTAGTGGACTCCACTTTTGTGGAGTAACTTAGATTTTTACAACACATATTTTTTAGGGTTTGGAACAAATTGACATTGAGTTCTTAGTCTAACATATGGGCATTGGCCTTCCAATATCTAAAGTCTTTAAATTTGAGATGATCCAGTCCCCTGCTTTTAGGCAAGAAAATGTGCTGCCGTAACAAAATCTTACGGCTACAAATGAAGTCCTGCCTATTGACTCCTACAGACCTTTCTTTGGTATTGCACAATATCTTTAACTGGTACATTCCCAAACCTCCAGCACATGTGTTTATGAAGGAGAAGAGATAGCTAAAGCCCTAGTAACTTCCCTGCACAGCTGTGACTGGAAGGAATTATGGGCTGGGAGCCCAATCAGTGAAGCAAGGTTTTATTTTTGTCTCTGCAGCTGACCTGGATGTTTAGTTCTGGGTATGTTGCAAGGGTGTGAAAGGGGTAGAATTTCTGAATCCTGATCTGTTTTATTATGGATGGTGAAAGTTCTTCCTTAATCCTCAGTCTTGTTTTTGAAATTTACTCTTTTTGGAAAACTGGACCAGGACAATGCTATGCATATCAAGATCTTTCCCCAGATGACTGAGCACTTGGGATTTCTCTTCCCTGTTCCAATGACGATGCTGAGAGATTCACTAGCATTGCTCATTGGAGTTCCCCTACATCACTTGCTAGATTTTGATCACTACATATAGGGCTTGGGCATAAGGAAGGCTTTGTCCTCAGAAAAGGGAGCATGCAGGATGTCAGATTTGTCCTGTAAATGCAGGCAGAAGCAGTTAGTGTGAAGGTGTGGCCCTATTTTCCCTTTGCAGAGAGTCTTAGTTGAATTAGCCTGCTTGGAAAGAAAGAATGGGATCAGGGAAATTACAATAAAAGGCCAAGTTTACAAATAGCTTAAAAATATACTGTCACTGTACATAATTTTTCCAACTTACTTCTAAATCTGAGCATTCATAGTAATGTTGCTTTCCTGGTTGCTCCCTTCCTACCAGAATTGTTCTCTTCAGGATCACATTGACAGCCTGGTGTCTTTCATTGCCATCCCAAAACTGCCTCTGCTTTATCTGCTCATAATACATCTAGCAATTTGCCATGAAAAGCCAACAGTGTACTATCCATTCTTCAAAACAGCCACAGTGGTTGTCATTGCTTGCCAGTTATCAAAACTTAATCTGTAACTCAGATTTTTTTTAATGTGCAAATTTGCTCCACATGAGAGTAAGCGCTCAGAGTATTTCTATATAATATATAGACATTCTACATCAGCCTATATACAATATTATATAAACAGAAATATAAGTTAAAATAATCAGATATAATTTTTCTTGTGATATCTGACAATACGAGGGACGACCAAGAAACAGGAATCTTTCCAGGTCCCAACATAAAAAGGTATGTTTGATGCCTGAGCTCAATTCCTCCAGTATTTTCTAGGATGGCTTTTATCACCCTAATATTTACATTACTATGTACAAGTAACCGCTCCCATCTTGGATATTGCTGGTTACAGCTCTGAGACAAGTACAGTTGGAGAAGTCGGTAAACCCCTCACATTTATAGGAAGTTCAAACCCCATTAACTTACTTTCATTGGTTTTGTCACTGGCTGTATTCCCTGTGTAACTAAAAGCACACATGATGAAGAATTAATTCTCAGACAGACAGCTAGTACCTATTTGTGAATGACACTCCTGAAAAAGCTCACACTTTTTGTGAGAACTATATTAAGATGCAGTGGCAGAAAGTGAACTCTGGCATAGCTATACTCATTCAAGCTGCCCTGTGTCGTCCATAGCTCCAGGTCTTTGTCTGCAGGTTCAGGCCACTCTTGACCTCAGATGACTTTGAACAAACTTGTCTACAAAAAACATTAGTGTTCCACTACAAGTCTGCTGAGTAGCAGATACTCCTGCTTTGGCTGCAGGATAACCAGCACCAGAACAAGGGGACACAGTCTCAAGCTGTGCCAGGGGAGGTTTAGACTCGAGGTGAGGAAAAAGTTCTTCACTGAGCGAGTCATTCGTCATTGGAATGTGCTGTCCAGGGAGGTGGTGGAGTCGCCGTCCCTGGAGGTGTTCAAGGGGAGATTGGACGTGGCACTTGGTGCCATGGTCTAGTTGTGAGGTCTGTTGGAACAGGTTGGACTTGATGATCCTTGGGGTCTCTTCCAACCTTAGTTACTGTGATACTGTGTGATACTGTGATAAGCTGTGTCTTGTGTCCAGAGTACATGATGTGTTGTTTTGTATGTATAGGTGTCAGAGCCCTCTCTTGATAGTATCATAGTATCAGTCAGGGTTGGAAGGGACCACAAGAATCACCTAGTTCCAACCCCCCTGCCATGGCCAGGGACACCCCACACTAGATCAGGCTGGCCAGAGCCTCGTCCAGCCTGGTCTTAAACACCTCCAGGGACGGGGCCCCAACCACCTCCCTGGACAACCCATTCCAGGGCTTCACCACTCTCATGATGAAGAACTTCCTCCTCACGTCCAGCCTGAATCTCCCCACCTCCAGCTTCATTCCATTGCCCCTAGTCCTAGCTTCTACGTAGGGTCTCGCAGAGCTGGTCAACTTGCTCCTTCCTCTGCTGAGTTTGTTTCTAAGCAAGCAGTTTCGGAAATGGATTGACAATTTTTAGAGCAGTATATACAGACCTGACAATCTGCCATTTCTTTTAGCAGAATTACACTAACTATGGTGGAATGACCAGAAATAAACAAGACTCCATTCCCCACTCACTTGGTCTCTTACAGTCCCATTAGGCAAAAGCTAATGGACAAAAGCTAATTAGGCAAAAGACAATGGGAAGCAACTCCAACTAAGTGATTCACAAAGTGGTTCATTAGAATCAAAGGTTTGCATAGCCTGGTGCAAATCACCACTATACTTTTATCATAAAAAATGTGACACTGCTTTGAATTTGGATTACTACACTGAAGAGATTAAAATTGTAGTACTGCAATACAAAAAAATGTAAATGTACTCATGCACATGTGTCATGGAGGGAATCAAACCACTTGCCAGTACACTTTTTTTGATCAGGACATAGGTGCACTGCCCAACCAGATGTTCCTCAAAAATTAATAAATACACTGCTTCTTGATCAGTCCCAATGACCAGCAGCTAAAAACTAGATAAAAGCTAGAAGTTTTGAGGCACATATAGTTGATAGGTTACTGCAGGACTAGCTAGCTCTAATTGCATTCTGGTTAGTCTTAACTCTCCTTCCCTTCTGTCATGATGCTGCCAAAGCCAGAAATAAGCTATGGGGTTGCACAGCATGCAGCAATGTGTATATGATATTTTGACCCTTGCCTCCCCTTGCAGCCCTCCATGACACTCCCAAGTTCGATCATCTGATGCAGTCCTATCACTTGACCTTCAGCTCCTTTCCCCCTCAGATAAAGCACTGAGGTTGCATTTATCATATTACCAATTCAGTTTCATAAGCAAAAAATGAACAGAAAAACACCAGTGGCTGACTGAATGTTGCCAAATACTTTGAATCAATCACCTGAGTCACAACTAACTAGGATTTTACTTTTAAAACCCAGTAACTCTCAAAAAGCACCTTTATTTCTAAAAAAAAAAAAATAATAATGATGCAGCTAGGCATCACTGAGAAGTGAAATGTCGCAGTATGGCAAGGCTGCCTAGTAAGAATATCCCAAAATATATGGAATAAATGAAAATATTTATAAAAATTGCTGAAGTGTAGCTCTATACAAAGAACTTGTTCCAGAAAGAACATAACCAAATACAGATGCTACATCATCATTTTAATTTGTTTAATGTGGAACCCTATCTTGATCACTTTTGTGCTTTTAAGCCCAAGAGCTACAATGATCCTCCTGAGTCCTGCAGCGTCCAAGCCAAACTTGCCATGAGCTCAGAGAAGTCTCCTTGATGCTGCCATGATGATGCCAGCTATTCACACAGATCCTTGCAAATGTGGAGTCAGAGGGCCCAGTTATTCCCTTATCCCACTATTCCAAATCAGATGAAGTGCCATAAAATTCCCTATGATTACACTGCTATAAAACTTAGGCCATTTAAGGAAGAATTCATTTCTCGAATGCCTTCAAGAAACTATTCTAGCACCAATTCACACTCTGTCCTATATTAACCGCTTCCCCAGAGCTTCAGGTGCAGAACCCCTTCTCCAGGTTGAATAAACTGGTACATATTGTTTACTGGTACACAATTCTCACTTTTGTATCAAAAAGGGGTGTTTTGTCCCAGAAGTCAAATCATTAACAGGATAAAGTTTCAAAGATTGTAATGACAAATTGAAGAATTCATTAATATATGCACTCCTGAGATCTACAGACAAGTTCTCATGAAAAAGCACTTTTTTCCCCACTTCCACTCTGAAAGAGAACACTGATCCTTACTATCTTGCTACTTCATAGGCCTATAACCAACCAAGGGAGTCCAGTTTGGCAGGATTAAAACTTTATTGACTTGAAGGTATTTATAGTCCAGTACCTGGGTCATGGCACCAAGTAAACAAAACAAGTTTGGCACCCAACCACCATGGCTTGCATGGCTGTAAATAGGTAGGCAGGCAATTATGCTGGCATTGAGACATTGAACCTGATGTTAGGGTAGGTTTCCTACCAAAAACCTCATCACATTAAAGATGCAATATGATAAAACACCACCAAATTTACATGAACTTCTCTAGCAGTTTCTTTTCTAATCTACGATCCAGATGTTCTAAAAGATCAAATGCTGTTGTCAAAAAGCTTTATGAAAGACAATCTGATTACTATGCTACTTCAAGCGTCTAGGCTATTTACAGGCTTTTTTAACGAGAGAAGAGGTACCTTATTAGAGAGGAAAGGCTTTGCTTGGAAAGCTCCCAGTGTAAAGGCATTAAATTAAGTATCAGATCTCTTGATGGGCCGAGGCTTTAAACAAACCCAGGAGGTGGAAAAACCTCTTCTGAGGCCTCTGTTGTATGGAAACATCCTGCTCTCATAGCTGTATAGCGCAAACTGCGTATGTAGCCTGGTGGAGAGATCTCATCTGTTTTTTTACAGACTGTTAAATATGAATGCTCACACATCAGTAAATCCACTTGCAAATGCATTTTGAAAGCATCTATAGTTCCTTCGCTCTATCTCCATGTAGAAAGAATTTCCAGACAAATACCTGTCACTGAAAAACTAGTTTGAAACTAGGAATTACTTAAATAATTCATATTTATTACAAAGTGACAGGAAACATGTTGCACATTCTACAACCTTAGGATCAAATGTGGTTTATTTCACATATAGTTATTGGCTTGCAGGAGGCTGGCTTAGAGGAGACAGACCTCAGCTACTGCCTTGGCATTTGCTTCAGACAAGGTGAAAGACCCAAATTACACTGCCTCAGGAATCAATTTACACTTCACTTCTGTTGACTTCAGTGACAGTGTCATGTACAGAACAATACTAGAACAGACATGGATACTCATTTTCCATTTATGAGAAACCAGAATGAAGTTTCATTTATTTTGGACTTAAGCCAGTAGAAAATAGCCTCTCCAGTTGTTCACCCACTAAATCCTCAAAGACATTCTAGCTTGTAGGTCAATGGTGCTAAGCCAAATTATATGATTACAACTTGCCTGATTACCTTAAATAGCAGTTTGTGAGAACAGTGATGATTGTCAGGTGGGGTAAAAGGGAACAGCTCAGAGACTGTGAGCAAATATATGCATCAGAGAAGCAGCAGACTTCCGTGAATGACCAAATGACCAGAGGAGTCTCATCTGAGGCATGTGAAAAGAAGTCCAAACCACAGAAATTAATTCTCCTTACTTAAAAGAAGCAATTAAAGTAAGAAGCCTCACCTCTGTCATAGCAGCCCAGTTCCAGCAGGCAGGCAGACAGAAACAAAAGCACTGTAACATTCTCTGCAATACCTTTGCAGCACATTGATCTCATCGAGTGTAGTCCACTGTTGTGAGAACAAGCAGAAGAAAAAAAACTTCACCTGTCACACAGAAGACATTGCCAGTAAGAGACAGCTGCAAAACCCAGTAACTGTCTATATGGATTTTGCCCAGCAATTTGTATAATTGCCTGCTGAGCAGATGAAATTATTTTGTTTGGCTTCTCTGAGTCATGAAGCGAATCTCTACCATCATATGGAGCTACCTTGGCTAGATGATTATGTCAAAATCCTATAATCAAATCTATGAAGGATCAAGAATGATCAAAGCTATAGTGCAAGGGTGGAGCAAACCTGAGTGTTTATTATAGGAAGAGCTGGCAACAATGACTCATACTAAGGTCACCTTACGCTTCGTCTTGCACACCTAACATGAAAATAATAGCTTACATCTTTCTTTCATGGTTTTATTTTCAGAGTTAGAAAAGGCAAGAACCTTCTAAGATGCTAAACATCCAAACTTGCAACAATCACATCTTTTGTTTCCCACCAAATCTGGGTTAAGTGCTGAGATATTTAATTTGGCTTGCCCTTAAACATCTACAATCTCAAACGGGACTCCACACTGTAATGGGTTGGGGCAGATCCCCTCCCCACCACAGGCAGAAATAACGACTCAGGCAAACGGATTGCAAAAGTGATGAAAGTTTAAATAGAAAGCGGTGAATGTTACAGAAAACTCAAAGCGCAGTGACAAAGAAAGATCCCATCCCCACCTGAGGGTGCATGCAAAACCCCCAGGGCTCCTTCTTCCCCCTCCCTCTGCTGGGCTAGTCTCAGCTGGCCAGGCCTGAGACTGCCCATCCCCCTGTGGCCTTGGGCCTATTCAGGCCCATGGCCGGGAGATCTCTCCCCCAGTTACCAAGTCTCAGAGAGGGAAGGAAAGAGAACGTGCTAGACTCCGCACTGGATCTTATATTGGTGCAAAGAATTATGGTAGGAAATACACAATTTCCTGTGTCCATCCCTCTGGGCTGGACTTTTGGACACAGGAAGTGAACACACCGGGGGGGGCACCCAGCTCAAACTGCAACACACACAAATAGTAAGAAATTAAGGCTTTGCAAACTGGGTGCAAAGTTTTCAACTAGAAAGAAAGAATACTATTTCTGGTGAACTAATAAACTTATCTGCCCATTCTGTATATTCTGTGGCCATAGAAGGTTTACATTTGTTGCTTTTCTCTCAAGACCATGTCAGCCCTTTAAGGCCATTATACACTGAAAAATGCCTGCTTGGTTACAGCCTCTGAAGTAGCTTCCGCAGTCTGACCCAGAGAACTTGCAAAGGCAGGCCCAACATCCTGTAACTCCAGGCTCAAGTTCAAGTTTCTGGGGGAAAAGACCCAAGTTGTGCTCCATGCTCTGGGAGCCTTGAGGGTGACCGTAAGCTGAACACACCCAAATAAAAGCATTAGACAGGCACTGCCAACAACACCGAAAGGTGTATTTTGAAGTGCTGATGTGATAACTATAGCAAGGCCCAGTGCCCTGGTGTCTGCCAGAGTGCTTGGTGAACCAAAAGGGTTGTTCAGATGCAAAGCAGCAGCAGTGCTCGCTAAGTCCTCCACTCAGGCCTTGCCCTGCACATTCTACTCCACGCAGCCCCGGCCCACCCGGGCCCACTAAAGTTTCACACACAGTAACGCACTGCTAAGAGATGCTGGTCCTCAGGCCGGTTAGACAAGGTGGAACAGGGCATGCAGGACGCAAGCCTCATGCCCTCCGGAGGGCACATCTCCCCGCGAGGCGGGGCAAGCCGGACCGAGCATCAGGCTCCTTCGACCAACAGCAACTGTCCGGCCTAACAACCACCAGGTCAGGAGCGCGGACAATAACCCAGACGCGCAGCCTCCCGAAGACGTAATCCCGCCCCAGCACTTCCACCGCCGCGCATGCACGGAAACAAGCCCGGAGCGAAGGAGACATCCGGGTATGCCGCCCGTCCCGCAGAGGAGGCGCCGCGCCGGCGCAGCGCTACCCGCCTGCCGCACCGCCCCTTCGGCAGCGCCGGGAAGGCCGCGCCCGCCGCCCCGCCCCGCGCGCCCGCCTGCCCTGGTGCGCGCGTCCGTCGGGGGCGCGGCTGGCGGCGGGGCCGCGCGGGAGCCCGGCGGGTGGTGAGGCGAGGCGAGGGGAGGGGAGGCCACACCAGGCCGAGAGAGGCGAGGCTAAGCGGGCGCCGCGGTGGCGAGAGCCCGGCGGGGAAAAGGGCGAGGCGCAGTGCAGTCTCCCGCACCTCCTCCGCGCCCTCCTGCCTGCCGAGCGACTGGGACGGGTGAGCCGCTGCTGTGTGCGACTGGCTGGGCGAGCCGAGGCCTGCGCGCCCGGCGGGACTGCGTCCCGCTCCTGGCCAGTGGCGGCTGCCTGGCAGCCGGGTGGTAAACAAATGGCGGGGCCGGCAGGGGGGAGCGCCTGGGGTTGCGGCGGGGCGGGGGCGGCCGGGGCCCACCACCCGCTCGGTCGCGATCTGCCTGCCGGCTCTGACAGGTCCCGGCCGGGAGGTAGGGGCAGCGCTAATCGCAGTCTCCGGAGGAGGCCGCGGGGGATTCGGTGTGCGTGCTTCGCCGGTGTCCCATTCTCCCTGTTCGCCCCCCGGACTCCCGCAGGGCACAAAGTGCTGAGTGTCTGCCGGTAGTAACGTGCAGCCGTCCTGGGCCCGCGCCTGGCCCCCCAGCAGGCCCGCGAGTGGCGGTGGCGGCGGAGCGAGCCCAGCCGCTGCCGCTTCCCCTTCCCCTTACCCCGCAGCACTGCTACCGCTATCCGGGGTGTCGCGATAGCACGTGGGGCGGGGTAGGGTAGGGCCCCGGGATCTGGCTGTCGGCGGTCGGAGAGTCTCCTTTCTGTATGGAGGGAGAGGGAAAGGGAGGTATTGCAGAAATCCTTCACTAATCCCTCGTGTTCGTGTACTTCGAGTAGCTGTGCTCAGATCGTGTAAGAGGTGGTGTTTCATCGCTTCTCAGTTCCTTTTTTTGATGGCTATTATTGACGTTCAATGAAACCTTTTTCTGCTTTATGAAGGTAGAGAAGGTTTGCTAAGTCGTCCCTCCTGTAACCCCACAGACTGGCCGTGAGAAAGAAGCGTGTAGGAGATGACAGCATCACGCTGAAGCAGTGCTGTGGCCTCACTACCAAAAGTTCCAACGCCACTGTTGTTTGCAGCAGGTCTTCTGAATTCTCTGGGGAAAAACCCCTTAGGGTGGAGAGACGAACTTCTTTTGTTCTGTAAAGGTCTGCTGGGATTTGGCTGAGGAGGTTTTCATAATCTGTGTTTCCCTTTGGCTGATTGTGTCGTTAATGTGCCAAAATAAGTGTGTTATTATAGTAATCCAAAACAGGGCCTGTACTGCTGTAGGAACAGCATCACCTTGTTTCTAGCACTTTAGGCAAGAGATCTCTTTCTGTTTTCTCTAAAATGTATGTGCAGCATTTGATGGTTAAATCCTTTCCCTGGACAGCCGCTGCCTTCTGCTGCATGTTTGTTAATGCCATACACCTTAACTTGTGCTGTGATGTAAAGGGTTCAGGTTCATAAGTTATTTCTGATAATGCTGTTAGTATGCTTATTTATGATCTTTCCCTCTCCCAAAAGTACAAAAATACTATTACAAGAACTTTGGTTGGTAAGCAAGTTAAACGTCTGGAAGACTAAAAATACACTGTCATCTTTAAGCCCTCTTCTGCTCTATACTCATGTAAATATCTGTGAGTAATTCCCCCACAGTGGTCGGGTGTCATCCAGAGAAGAAATAGATTCAGAAAGTGAATTTGAGTTTTATTGCAAGCTGGGACTTCTTTGTGAGGTCTCTGTCTTCTCTTTTCCAAAGTTAGAAGTATTAGGACATCAGGATAATCCATCAAAATGAGCGAAGGTTATACAAAGGCAGTGTTTTTATTTTATTTCTTGAATGTGTTTATTTTTGTTGGTTTTGGTTGATTTTTTTTTCACTAAATTCTTCTCATATAATGTCTTTATTTTTTATTATATTTCCCTTGCCTCCTACTTCAATGGTAGAAGTGTAATGAGTAAAATAAATGTTGAGTTTAACAAGCAATACCTGATTGTAAACTTCCTGGACAAGATTTCAACACATTTTTGGACAACAAATCTTTTTACCTTTGGTCCTAAAGAGTGTCTTGTAGTACCTTTGTGAAGAAGAAGACATATGGCTATTAGTCTTCAAGTGGGCTCTGTAGCTGCTGTGTATTTCAGTTTCATAACAAACCTATTCAGTCCAACTGGACTAAAAATAACAAATTTTCCTTCATGTTGATAGATCTGTTTCTTTGCCTCAAATGCTGTTTGCCTCTGGCAATAAGATCCAGTGGAATAGAGATGGGAGCAGGAAATCATTGTATTGGTGACGGTACTTTTTCAGTTTCCTTATCTGCAAAATGAGGATAAAGATAACTAGAGTATTTGTTGGTGAGATGGTTAGATTGTATAAGGAGTAAGTATTCCTGAACAGACCACTGATAAACAAGTAGTTACATTACTGAGGGCTACAGATAAATCCTGTGTAAGCTGACCTAAATGTCTGGGCACAATATCAAATGAAAGAAGACGACTGAAAAATCTTGTGTTATACACTGGTCTAGAACAGGCCAAGAGAGTTAATGCTGGGAAGTTCTAGATTCTGACTTCCTTTGCACGCTACATTTTTTAATGGTTTATGAGGTTACACTTCATGTCTTGTTTTAATTTTATTGTAATCTGTTAATGATACTTGAAGCTACAATTCCCTGCAAACCCTTACAGTCTGTGGACTGTCTTTACAATGGAATGCAGCTAACTCTTAGAGTGTAGGTTTTTGGTTTGTAAATACAGCTTTCATTTCCTTCCAGTTGAGCCGTGAATGGGAAATTTTAACCCACCACATTCAGTAGACTGTGCTGTTGCTTACCAAAGGCATTTATCTAAGCTCTTCATGTGAAGTCATGATGAAAACCTGATATAGGTTTGAACTTAAGGCATGAGAATGAGAGGCACAGTGAGATAAAATTCTAATGGGTGTAGTTAAAGCTCTTCATATAAAACTTAAGGTAGTGTTTCAGGCTGTTTTTTGAATAGTGGTACCTGGTACCTGGTTACATAGATATCGTAAGATGTTGAAGTTTGTTGACATTTTAAGTTTTGTAGTTGCCTGTATAGAAGCATCTCTAGCAGAAACTAGTTTTCCAAAGTCCTGTGCAGCAGAGAAATTTGTTGGAGTGACAAGTTAATTGCAAATGGGATTTTTTTAGGGGTGTGCTTTATTGACAGAGCTGTAACGCTCTTACAAAACCTTGTTTTAGCTGAGTCACTATTGTCATTGGCTATGGAATGTGTTTGGATGGGAATGTTTAGCTGGAGTCTTTGGGGGAAATGTTATAGCATTAAGCCTGCTGACATTTGGAAAAAGCAGTCTTAATGATATTGGATATCAGAAATTGATGACTCATTGTGCATCCTAAAACCCTGCACAATCTTGAAGTACACTTCTTTGTGTTTTCCGGTTCTTCATTCAAGTTAGAAAGACATTGCATGCTCATTATGAAATATATTCCCAGCTTTTTATCATCAACTATTTCACTTAGAAAGTAGGGGGTTTAAAACTTGATATTTTATTCCCATTGGTTGTAAAACCAAGCAGCTTGGAAGGGAAAAAAGCTTAATTGGTACTGCAAAAAGTTACTTTCATTTGATAAGAAAGTGAAGTACCTAAAAATAGAATAAGTTAAAGTTGTAATACCGTCTCTGTTCTTCTTCTCTTCTTCTCTTTATTTTACTTACAAGTTTTCAAAACATTTCAGGACAATCTCCATCTTTGCTACTTTAGAATTATATGGTGCACTATGGGGAGAGGGAGGGATCTGTTAACTTTTTGTGTGTACTATCTACTTTTGCTGTGCAGTGGCCAGGTCATTGTCTACTAACAATGGCATGTTTTTAATAGAAAAGATAACCTTTTATGTACAGAGTAGATGTCACCCACATTTCAGTGTGGGATCTTAGAGAGAAATTATGTTCACATTCCACTTACTTTAATATTGGCTACTTCTGTGAAGGACAACAAAAAATGCTTTCATAAATATATTAATGGCAAAAGGAGGGGCAAGGACAACCTCCACTCCTTAGTGGACATGGAGGGGAATATTGTAACAAAAGATAATGATAAGGCAGAGGTACTTAACACCTTCTTTGCCTCAATTTTTAATAGCAAGATAGGTTGTCTTCCAGACAGCTGGTCTCCTGAGCAGGCAGATGGAGTCAGGGAGCAGTATAGTTCCCCTGTAATCCAGGAGGAAGCAGTTAGAGACCTGCTCAGCCACTTGGATCCCCACAAGTCCATGGGACCAGATGGGATCCATCCTAGGGTGCTGAGAGAGCTGGCAGATGAGCTGGCCAAGCCACTCTCCATCATTTTTCAGCAGTCCTGGTTCATTGGAGAGGTCCTAGATGACTGGAAGCTGGCCAATGTGATGTCCATCCACAAGAAGGGCTGGAAGGAGGAACCAGGGAATTACAGACATGTCAGCCTGACCTCAGTGCCAGGCAAGATTATGGAACAGGTCATCTTGAGTGCAATCACACAGCACTTAGAGGATGGCCAAAGGATCAGGCCCAGCCAGCATGGATCTAGGAAGGGCAGGTCCTGCCTGACCAACCTGATCTCCTTCTATGATCAGGTGACCTGCCTGGTGGATATGGGGAAGGCTGTGGATGTAGTCTACCTGGACTTCAGCAAGGCCTTTGACACCATCCCCCACAGCAAACTCCTGGCCAAGCTGTCAACCCGTGGCTTGGACAGCAGCACTCTGTGCTGGATTAGGAACTGTCTGGAGGGTCAAGGCCAGAGAGTGGTGGTGAATGGTGCCACATCCAGCTGGCGGCCAGTCACTAGTGGTGTCCCCCAGGGATCAGTGTTGGGCCCCATGCTCTTTAATATCTTTATTGATGATCTGGATTAGGGGATTGAGTCCATCATCAGTAAGTTTGCAGGTGACATCAAGCTGGGGGCAGGAGTTGATCTGCTGGAGGGTAGAGAGGCTCTGCAGAGGGACCTGGACAGGCTGGACAGATGGGCAGAGTCCAGCGGCATGAGATTGAACACATCCAAGTGCCGGGTTCTGCACATTGGCCACAATAACCCCATGCAGAGCTACAGGCTGGGGTCAGAGTGGCTGGAGAACAGCCAGGCAGAGAGGCATCTGGGGGTTCTGGTTGATAGTAGGCTGAACATGAGTCAGCAGTGTGCCCAGGAAGCCAAGAAGGCCAATGGCATCTTGGCCTGTATCAGGAATAGTGTGGCCAGCAGGAGCAGGGAGGTCATCCTGCCCCTGTACACTGCACTGGTTAGGCCGCACCTTGAGTACTGTGTCCAGTTCTGGGCCCCTCAGTTTAGGAAGGATGTTGAGTTGCTGGAAGGTGTCCAGAGAAGGGCAACAAAGTTGGTGAGGGGTTTGGAGCACAAGCCCTATGAGGAGAGACTGAGGGAGCTGGGGTTGCTTAGCCTGGAGAAGAGGAGACTCAGGGGAGACCTTATTGCCATCTACAGCTACCTGAAGGGAGGTTGTAGCCAGGTGGGGGTTGGTCTCTTCTCCCAGGCTACCAGCACCAGAACAAGAGGACACAGTCTCAGGCTGCACCAGGGGAGGTTTAGGCTGGATGTTAGGAAGAAGTTCTTCAGAGAAAGAGTGATTTGCCATTGGAATGGGCTGCCCAGGGAGGTGGTGGAGTCACAGTCACTAGAAGTGTTTAAAAAGAGACTGGATGAGGCACTTAGTGTCATGGTTTAGTTGATTAAATGGTGTTGGGTGATAGGTTGGACTCAATGATCTCAAAGGTCTTTTCCAACCTGGTTAATTCTGTGTTCTGCAAAGTGTTTTCTTATTCTGCTATGCAAACTGGTTAAACTTGTGTAGTAAGACCTGAAACAGTATATTAATAAGACTTTTGGCCTAATCTCTGTAAATATGCAGAGGTCAGGAATTCTGTAGCAACATGTGTGAATTAAAATATTAGGGAAAATTACTTATTTTACATTTGTTTTGAGTGGCTAAAGCTATCTACTGTAGTAGAGAAACCATCATTTTTTCCCAGTAGTTATTTTTCTGATTTCTAAGAAATGGCTTATTTTATTTTCTGGGTATTTTTTAAGGATTTGTGAGGTGATATATGGGATTAAGGATATCATTATTCCTTTGGGTATATCCACCTCTGTTAAGTTTTAGTGATAATCTGTAGATATGAACACATGGAAGAAGCAGCTTGTTAAAGTGCTTTTTAATACTAAGTAACTGCTTGTTACTCTGTTCCCTTGTGTGATTTTTTATTTCTCCAGCTTTTGCAATCTTTAATTCAAGTTTGGGTGGTTGTTTTGGGTTTTGTTTTTTTGAGTGCTTACTGGTAAGCCAACCAAAGAATGAAGTGAAGTAGGTCAGAATAATAAGTTTTAATAATCTCTTCTAGCCTTGACTATAAATAGGTAACCATCTAGTGTGACTAATAGCTAGCAATATGCTATAATGACAGAACTTAGTTGCACTTGTAAAGTCTGTTAAAAACTTGCTTATTTTTCCATAAAAGCTGCTAAATATTTCAAGATTCGTAGTTCCAGATAGTGTAAGTGCATGACCTTTGCAGAGGATTGTACATATGGAAAGCAATCTGTGCACCTGAAATGAAACCTTACTTCTAATCTCATTTCTTGCAGAGCCTGCAGCAATCAAGGAGTCGTGCTGAGTTCAAGTTCAGAAGTGCTTTACACATGAAATCTACTGGCTCTGTAGCTGATTCTGCCCTGTCACCATCTCAACAGGTAGAGTGCTTTTGTGCCTGAGCCATGCAGCAAGTGTAGCAGTTCCTGGTGTGGTTGTCCTGTGTCAGTGTGTGGCCAAAGGCGCGTTAAGGCCTTTGGGTTTCTTCTTTGGGGGATGTGTCAAGGAGACAAGGATGCATGGTATATCTGTCACAAAAGTACTCTTAAGGAAAAACTTGGTGGACTTGGTTATGATTTTTAACACTTGTAGAATTTAATATTCATAGTACAAAGTGTTCCATGATTTCATCCGAGCTTCTGTTCTGAAATGGAAGAAAGCCAGGTGCATCAGCAGAGGGTCCACTTCAGTTAAGTGTTTTGCTTTGGGTCACTTTCCCCTTGAGTTCTAATTTTATGTTTTTGGCCGCATTGGTTTGGGAGGAAGTATCTCACTGAATTCTCTGAATGGGAGGAAGATGGTTTGCTGCTAATGCTGCTGAAAAGAACACAAAATACAGGTTGTCTCCAGTAATAGGATGTTTGAGGCAGGGAGTAGACATGGAAAAGCTTTTCTTTATAAGGTTGACATAAAGAAAGTTGAGCTTCATTATAATTCTAATGCTCACTAGTTTTACTGTAGTTAGAAGTTTCTTTGTGTTTTGTTCTGTTTTTTTTTTGAGGTACATGGATAAATTTAAATTATGCTTCAATATTCTCCTTCAGTGCTAGATCACTTATAAAACTAGAATCTTTCTAAAAGTGTGTGTCACCCTGAAGCTTTTTCTAACAAGAAGAAGCTGTGTTTTGAGCCTGACCTTTTTCTGCCTCTTTTGTGTAATGCATATAACTTGCTGTAGACTAATGACAATGCTAGCATACTATTTGTGTAGTAGTTTGGGCTTTAATAACTGAAGCTCCTTCTTATATGTTCAGTGATTAACAAAAAAACACCCTGACAAACTAGGTTCATTCCAATATGCGCGGGCAGGGAAGATGTTCTTTTCTTTGTTGTGGTGAATATATGCTTGAGAATGTAGTGAAAACTCGTCTATCCAAGTGTTTCGAATACTGTTTTAATTTCTCTGGTCTGCCTAGTTATAACAGAATGCAGGGTTGTCCTGATGAACTTGGGGATGAGGAGTACTAATTTGTATCTCACAGGGCTAAGATTTTAAGTGTGGCATCTGAAAACATTCTGCTTCCTAAAAGTATCTGTGATGTGAACTAGTCTGCAGTAGTAGAAAGCATCACAAAGTTCCTGTCAGGAACTTCTCTTTCAAATCAGAAAAATTGTAAAGAAAAAGAATGGTTGCCTAGTATATAAAGATATTAAAATATGGCTACATGCACTACATTATTACCTGTGGAAACAAAGCATATACTATTATGTTTGTCACCTCTTAGTCATGTTATTTCATGGTAATAACTAGCCATTTTTAATGTTGTTTGTTCCTTTGAATTTACCATTTTAAAGAGTAGTTGGAACGTTAAATTAACTTCACTGTGCGTCCTTGTTTCCTGCATTCACAATGCTACAGAAAGACACTTAGGCAGGATTTGAGGTGCCTGGCTCCCTAATATTAGGATAATGGCTGCAGTTGCTTTCGAGAAGGTTCAGGATGGAGCTGTTTAACCTTAGACTTCAGAGTCTTGAGGAGAAATAGAGTTAGAACATCCTTAAGCAGGTATAGCAACTAGTGGTGGCATTGCCATTCTCCAGTTGAAATGGTGTGAAAGACATCTTGCTGACTCTCCAGTTCGTGTTTTTCATTGGTTATTTGAAAACTGCCTCAACCTCAAAAAGGGAAGTATAACATGCATGGCATAAGAAATTAATGTGGCTATGCTATTGTAGCAATGGACTGAATTGTTGGGTTTTAGGTAGAAAAATTATTCTACTATTTGTGCAGGATAGGGATAACAAGACAAGAAAAGCTTACCTGCCAGGAGTCTGCAAAGCTTGTTTAAAGCATTTGTTAGTTAGACCTGTTAGTCAATGTGAATGATAGTTATTGACCTGTACGTGGTAGGATACCGAAAAATAAAATAGCTTGTTCAGTAATTATCAGTAGTACTGCCAATTCTGGTTTTGCAGAATATACTAAAACCCTCTTTAAAAATTATTTTTATAAAGCTGCTTTCTAACTCCTGCCCTGTTTTTCCTTACACTTTTTTTTTTTTTTTTTTTTAAACAACCTATCACTCAAATATCTCACTTGGCCATTTCCTCTCTGAAAGTTTCTACATCTTACCAGACGCCTCTTAGCCACTCTTGTAGCCAGACATGGGTAAGAGATGGATGATTCAGAAATACGGCAGTCTCTTCTACAGTCTCTAAAACAAAAGGGAGATTTTAAGATGATTTGCATTTATTTGCCTGCTTGTGGGTGGATTTGGATGCGCCTGTGAGTTTAAACCTGTAGTGCTACTTGCGTCTCTGTCCTTCCACTTCCTTGAACCAGTAATTTAAGAACTTGTTGGCCTGTTCAGTCACATTTGATAGAAGAGTGAGTCTCGGTTATAGTTGAGCTTTATAGTTTCGGTGAATAAAAGGTGGCTGACTAATTGAGAGTTCCAATAGCTGTAATATTTGTGTTTTCCTGTGTTACTGGTACCAAAGAATTCATGGGGACAGTAAGCAGAGCTCTTTATACTTTGTGCAAGAAAGTGAGAGCTGTCACTTGCAGCTGAAGCATTGTGTGGTGACTGAAACTCTTATTATTCTATTTTAATGTTTGTATTACAACAGCAACCGAAAATCATGTGGCCGTACCAGCTGGAATTTTAATCCTTTTAATTATGACATATTTTCAGAGCATGTTCTGGCTCATTTGGTCAGCTGACTGTATAGTATGTACAATAACATCAAGTGATTGCACAAATTCTGAGAGCAGTGGTCACCTCGCTGGAACGGGATGTATTTTTAGGCTTCTCTGCTAGTAACAGTCAAGTGTGTGTACTTATGCATCTCATATGAACTGAAGCTAGCTGCTGACACTACATTATCAGGAAAGGACAGCTGTTCATTCTTGCTATAGTCATTGATCTGACACTCTTCTCACTAAACTGTGGCAAGAAATGCAACTGGTTATAAACACTGTAAATACTATTGGCACATGTATTAATGACAGGTGTTTGCTTTCAGGTCAGCAATGATGCTCTTGGCTAGCTGTTTCAGTTTTCTGTGTCAGAGGAAATGAAAGCACTTTGATACAGTCAGTAATAATTTATTTTTTCAAATCTCCCCTTTACTCAGCAATGTTTTCTTTACAAGGCACTGTTTGGGAAGAGGATGATTCTTGTTCCTTGTTGTAGTGCCAGTGACATACTGTTACGGTTCTTCAAAGGAGAACGATTTGAATGTGGTGCTCTTAATCAGTGAATCAGAGGTGCTAAGTTCTGTGGTTCACAAAGTTACCTTGCTAAATAGAGTGAGTCATGACCATTTGTTTAATAAGGAATGTGCTAATTCTTGATGTCTTATCTATTTATTTCACCAGTTTCACCAGTCATTTGGTTTTTTGCCTTCAGATTTAATTTGCAATTTGATAACTGAATTTAACTAGTTAAGGCTTTTGATATAAGTAGTCCAGGAGCTCATGACTTCCTGCAACATCTGTTGAGCCCAGGTATTAAAAATGGAAAAAAATGATATTTTTATATGTATGTATGTATATATATACACACATAAATAAAAAGACTTTGTAGTAGACTATAAGCAAAATATGACATTCTGACTAAATTGAAGTTCTGCTGCAGGTACTGTAAAATCAAGGCTTGTAAGCAGGACACAGAATTTCAGTGAATATCCTGCTGATGATCTGTTGATATTGCAAGAGATTTTAAATTATATGTTTAGTTAAGGAGACAGATGATTTGAATTTTTTAAGAGAAATTGCAATTTACATCAGTACATTTCTTACAGAAACAGAAAGAACAAGTTACTTCAGCTGTTTAAATGGTGGCATAAAAACAGTTGCAAGTATCTGTTACAGACCTAAATTGTCATCTACCTCTTTGTAAAACATGGTATTTTAGTGTCTGCTCTGGCTTTCATATACTGTCTGTTAATAATATTTGATGTTTTCACTGGGTTTTGTCTCCTTACACACTTTTTGTTTGTGAAAAATCATTAACTTTTGATGAATATTAGCTTACATGTGAAAGGAGTCCAGGAGCCTGAAAAAAACTCCGTGTCAATCATGCCACTCTGGTTTCACAATCTGACTTGTACAGACCAAGATAGCATGCTAGGGAGGAGGATATTTTCCTGTCTTAATAGAATGTTCTTCTGTGTAAGCTCAGATAGGCTATTTAAAGGTAGTATTTAATAATGGTTGACTAATTTAGCGTATGTCTAAACAAATGGTGCAGGCAAACACAAGCTCAGTTTGACTGCATTCTGAGCTGTCTGCATGTGGACCTGCTTTGGCCTAGAAGCAGTAGAACAGTGCTAGCTAGCACAGCAGCATGTGCCAGCTCACACACCTGCCTTCTGCTGTAGAAGTGGCTCACTTCTGGCCATCTGAAGGTGAGCAGGGTACACAGCGTTTTGCAAAGTCAGTAAATACTTTTATTTATTAATTTTTAATTTTAAAATATAATTGTGGGAAACTGATTTTAGCCTTCCTGATACCAGACTGCTTGTTTAATGGGTGCACGACTATGTTGAGATACATGAAGCAAGAGCTGGGCTCTGTGAAGGCTTTTTTTGTTATAAACTAGCAATTGCCTTTTCCAAGGCTGTTTCCACTTTGTGTCAAATGCTTTAAAATGCACACATAATCCAAGAGCTTTGTTTTGATCTCTGTCCACCTGTTGACTTGAGGAAAACTAGAATTTGGCTTCGATATTGATGGAAAAACTCAAGACATTTTCATTGGTCTAGCAACAGGCAGGCTGCTGTATTTGGCAGGAATTAATTACAGAGGAGTTTGGTGGAGGAGCTGAAAATAGAGAAATCAAATAATTTTCTTTTTATTCTTCAATGAATGTGTTTCAGCTCCAAGTCAGATAACAGCTACTGCAAAATGTGCAAGCTGAAAGCAGGTTGTGTGCCAGAAAGGTCTGCTAAAATGTTTAGCAAGTCAGTCAGTCACTGAGTTCAATATTGGACTGATGCACTTCACAATTTGTTCAAAACTTACTTGCTACTCAGTGTATAAATACTAAGGTATGGTGGGAAAAATTCAGCTGTGTTTTGCCTGCTAAGTGTAGTACATATGCTTCTTTGTTAGAAGTGTTCAGGAGAGTGGGTGGCTGAAATATTTGAGTTATCCAAATTATGACAGATGGGGGATTGAGGACTGATTGCTACTTAAAGTTGGCATGAATTTCAAAGCATTAAAAAAAATAAAGTGAGTGAAGCATCCCATAGATTTCTATTTAAATGCTTTAAATTATTTAAAGTGGACAGTCTAAATGGCAGTTTTGTTTCCTTTTGTCTTCAGTTTGAAAAAAAGGAGCAATGCTGCACTGTTGCATTTGTACTGTTCAGAGTATTTTTAATTCAAGAAGTTTTAGTTCATTGAACCACATCCTTGGGGTCCTTTCCAATCTGGCATTCTGTGATCCTATGAAATGGAAATGTTTAGTCTGAAGACAATGCATGGAAGCATTTAGCTAGTAGAATAAGATAAGGAAGCACTTCTATTAATCTCAAATTCTATAAGCATGTTTATTTTTCATGAAAATTGCTGGAAGCTATGGAGTTTTTGACACAGTATTTTGAGATTTGGCTCTGTGCAAGTCATTCTCTTTTATCTCTGAGCTGTAATGCCTAGTGGTGTCAGTTCTGAGAGGGAGTTTATTACGGTGTCAGCAAGAATGTGTTCACTTGCCTGCATTTCAGGTAGTGAGCAGTTCTAGAGTTTCTTGAAATACAGTAGAGAGCTACAAAGTTTACTCTCTTCCTTTTTTTTTTTTCTCCCCCCTATACCACAAGAGAGAATTACATTGGTTTGTGTCAGTGTTTTATAATAGATTATGCAATTAATTTCATTTGGACTTCTGTTGCTGCTTGGCCTTGTTATGTGAAGTTGATGTGTTATGCTTACACTTAGAAATGTTAGTATTTTCATCAGGCACGCCATAGGATACATTAAAAAAAAAAACTTTTTTCAGTTGAACTGGAAGTGTATATATGAGCATGTTGGGTAGTAAAGTTTTATGTAAAAATTTTCAATGAAATTAAAGGACTTGCTTAATGTTTAGCAATTTAATTAACTTGCTACCCTATTTCAGTAATTCCTATGAAAGTAAGGGAGGAGAGAAAGTAAGGTGAAGAGAAAAAGAAGAGTGATGAGCTATTGTAAAGGACTGCTGTCTGCCAGAAATATGGAGAGTGGGAGAAAGGGACATGACAGGGGATAGAGATAATCTGATGGCTGCAGATTGCCATAAACAGAACTGCATGAAAAGGGTATCAGAAGCTTAGGTAGTAGTGAGCAGCCCAGGGAAATAATTGACTTTTTTTAATTTAGAAAACTTAAGATGAACATGAGTCTGTTTTCTTTTATTTCATTTCCCTATTCTGTAGCATTGTATGCTTAATGATTTTAGGTAGCAGGCCATAGTCAATGATCATGCTTTCTTTTTCATTGAGTTGCTGATTTGCAGTTGGCAGAGGAAAAGAGCTGTTCCAGAGAGAAAGATTCCACAACATTTTTAACCTAAGTTCTATGTTATACTTTGTGAATAAATGCATGGGTGGTCTTGAACTCTGGTACAAATGTGTATCTTAAATTTTCACGTGAACTTTTAAACACCATTTCTTTGAGATAAAGTGTCACATACTTGTTCTCTTAAAATGACTACTGATCAGTTCACATTGTGTTAACGTATGTCTCTCTGTACACATAGAAGATGCAAAAATGCAAATAATAGCAAATATTAACAATATTGAGTTAATATTCTATGCTTTTGTCTCCTTTCTCTTCACTCAGAATTGGATTTACAGACATGGAGGAACATCAACAACATTTGCATTGCGTGAATTGTGTCAGCCGTCGATGTATGACCAGACCAGAGCCTGGCATATCCTGTGATTTGATTGGCTGCCCATTAGTTTGTGGAGCAGTTTTTCACTCCTGTAAAGCTGAGGAACATCGCATGTTATGTCCACTTGAAAGAGTGCCTTGTTTGAATAGTGGCTTTGGATGTCCCTTCATAGTAGCCCGAAATAAAATTGCTGATCACCTGGAAGTTTGTCCTGCAAGTGTGGTATGTTGTACCATGGAGTGGAATAGGTGGCCAGTCAGTTATGCAGACCGAAAATCATACGAAAATCTGAGTAAAGATGTTGATGAAGTGGAGCAGCTAGATATGGCTTTAGCCCTTCAAGACCAGCGCATGTTATTAGAATCACTTAAAGTAGCAACTATGATATCAAAGGCAGGTGATCAAATACCAGAATCCAGAGAGCAATCCTCTGTCAACTCAAGTGCCCCGGATACAGTGCATTCAAATGGTTTGATACCTGTAGATGAAGAGTCCTATGGTGCACTTTATCAAGCTACTGTAGAAACAACACGAAGTTTGGCTGCTGCCCTGGATATCCTGAACACTGCTACAAGGGACATTAATATGCTAAGTTCGACGCTTTGCATTTCACCACATGAAGTGAAAGAAGATACTGAGATTAAAGAACAAGCTTCTAATGGCATTATTCAGGATAACAAGTCTGACCATGATTATCCAGATGAAGATAACATGGGAGCAGCTGGGGGTATTAACTTTGAGAGCCTGAATCAAAATTCACAAATGGAGCAAAATGGTTCTAGTGATAATTGTCACGATGACTTAAATCTAAACCTTGGTAACTCCTCACCTTTGTGTAATGGCTTTTATGTAGAAAATGAAAGTTCAAAGGTGCTGGACCAGAATGAAGATCTTCCTGTATGTAATTCAAAGCCGTCCAGTGTAGCAAATGGTGAATATACAGCAACTCACAATGATGAAGCATTACAGCCTTGCAGCTCCTTCCCTGTAACAGCACAACTTAAAGAAGTGGTATCAGCTGATCACTTAGTCAATGGCAATGTTAGCCATGTGCTACTTCCCCATAATGCTAACGAAGAGGAAATGTTAGAGAGACAAGTAGAGCAAGAAAGATTGAGAAACATAGCTGCACTTTTACGATATCGATCATACAGATTCCTTGTTGATGACTATTGGTCTACACCAAAAGAAGACAAAGCTGTTGATACATCAGATCTGGAGATAACAGAAGATCCTATGGGTCTTCAGGGGATTGATTTAATCACTGCAGCACTGTTGTTTTGCCTAGGAGACTCTCCGGGAGGTAGGGGTATATCAGAAAGTCGTGCTGTTGATGTGTATCGCATTGACATTGGGACCCAAACGTTTTCTCTTCCATCTGCTATATTGGCCACAAATACAATGGTGGGGGAAATAGCTTCAGCATCTGCATGTGATCATGCCAACCCACAGCTCTCAAATCCAAGTCCATTCCAGACACTTGGACTGGATTTGGTATTGGAATATGTGGCTAGATACCAAACAAAACAACGTTCAATGTTTACATTTGTTTGTGGACAGTTGTTTAGGAGAAATGAATTTTCATCACATTTTAAGAATGTGCATGGTGATATTCATGCTGGCCTTAATGGCTGGATGGAGCAGAGGTGTCCTTTAGCATATTATGGGTGCACATATTCTCAACGAAGGTTTTGTCCTTCAACACAAGGGGCAAAAATTATTCATGACCGCCACTTACGGTCATTTGGAGTTCAGCCTTCTATATCCACAGTATTAGTAGAACCAGCAAAAAGCTGCTTAATTGGACTACACAATGACCATCTGAGTAGTCTACCTTTTGAGGTTCTACAGCACATTGCTAGTTTCCTAGATGGCTTTAGTTTATGTCAGCTTTCAAGAGTGTCACGTTTAATGAGAGATGTGTGTGGAAGCTTGCTTCAAGCACGTGGAATGGTAATACTGCTTTGGGAGAAGAGAAGGTACTCGGATGGAAGTTCTTCTTGGCAGATAAAGGAAAAGGTAAGTTTTTTTTTATTTTAAAGGGGAAAGTACAAGTATTAAACTGGTGATGTCTCTGCTTTTTCCCTTTATGTTTTCCATGATCACTATTTTTATTACTGCTTTTTGTTACAGTATCACTTTAAGAAACAAATTGCTGTATAAAACAACAATTAGTGAAAACTACTAGCAGGTCATCTCATTCTTACCCACTGTTGAAGTAGTGGCTCTCTAGTTTTTGCTTGATGTAAATAAATTAATCTATGATTTCCCCATGATGTTAAGATACAAAATGATTACTTAATTATTTTCTTTAATATCAATATTTCAGGCAAGAGGAAAAGTTGTCTGTGAAGTTTGCTTTTCTTGCCTTTACACTATTTACAGCAATTGTAATTTCTGCCAGCCTGTTGAGAGCTTATCTACTGCCATGATACTGAGTGCCTTTCAGGTGACTTAGGTATAATCTGGTTTTCATCGTTTCCCACCCACCCCAGAAATGCAGAGCATCTGCAGCAATCATTTGAAATTGCCAAAGCTGAGCATTGTCAAAATGGATTGTTGTGATTGGTCATGCAGTAGTTCATCATTTAACTTCTGATTGCATTTACTTTGTAGATGCAAAAAATATTGCCCATCTTTCTTCCCTAGTCTTCAGAATTGACATGGAATCTGAATCAGCCTGGGACTGACTATACAAAATTTCTTATTGCATGTTTTTGTCGTGTTCATTTTTAGTATGATTTGTAGTGTATGGTATATGCAAAACATTACCTTAAAGTATTATAAACCAAATATTTAATATCCTCTTCTGAGTTCAGGTATCTCTTAGAACATTCTGAGCCTAAGTGCAACTTATTTTCTAGGTTTGGCGCTTCAGTACAGCCTTCTGTACTGTGAATGAGTGGAAGTTTGCTGACATCGTAAGCATGGCTGACCACTTGAAGAAATGTAGCTACAATGCTGTAGAGAGAAGAGAGGAGGCTGTTCCGCTGCCATGTATGTGTGTAACACGAGAACTAACTAAAGAAGGACGTTCATTGCGCTCTGTTTTGAAACCAGTACTTTAAATATTGCAACCACTCCAATTGCACATACACTCAAGCACCTGATATAACCTTGGTAATACTACGTGACACTTTATTAATGTACTAAAGATACTTTCTAGCTAAATCTGCTCTGTCACTGTGTATATAAGGTTTGAAGTGACATTTATTTTTTATAATACTGTTTAGCTGGAAAGTAATGAAAGTTGCCTTAATGTTTGAAAAATTCAGAACTTGCTGGACAGGGTAGTTTTATCTAACTTATATAATTTAAGAACAAAATCCTAGGAGGTGTGTTTTTCTGATTCACTGGTGCCCGTGTTGCTGTTGACTGATAACGTCTCAAAAATGGTCTCTAAATGGTATCCACAATAGGTAGGAAATGATGAATTGTAGCAAGACAAAATCCCGACCAAATGTGCTTTCTGTCTTTTTGTTTAATTGTTTTTTCTTTATTCACCAAATTATAATCCCAAATATTTGAACAACGAAGAAAAATTAAAAACTTTCTAGTGGATGTCTCAAACATAACTTCTAAACACATCCTGTCTCATGAAATCAGTGTTCTAGTGCTGTTCCTAGTTAACAGATGATCATCTGGGATCAGCTTTATTTTTCTTTTGTTGTTTTTTTTTAAGGAATTATCTAAGTGAACTTGAATTTACAGCAGCTAGTTTTAAGTACAGTTTCCTTTTGACATGTCAACAATGATTATTTTTCTTTTGAACTATTAAGTTATTTCACTTTGGGGAGCAAAAGGCTTAGAGCTAAAAACAGGGAATGCTAGTTTTTACTCTCACACCTACAGTAACATCAATATAAAACTTTTAAAATGTTTTTCCTTGTCCCGCAGTTGGCTGAGGGTTAAATTGCTTGAGCAGTCAGAAATTCAAAGTATGTGATGAACAGTTGTGAATTTATAATGCAGCTAATGAAAGGGCTTTACTTGTTCTACGGTGTTGTGAGATGTATTGTCTCCTTTTCTGTTAACTTGTCTGTAAAAATGCTACTTTTTTGAGGAGCATTTTAAATTACTGGTATGTAGAGCAAATGTATCATCTTCATAAGATGAGACATGATTTGTTAATTGCATAAGGCATATCAGAAACGTATGTTCAACCACATCTGTTAAAGAACAGCTCCGATTTGCTTCCAGTCTTCCATAACAAAAGATCATACAAGGCATTTGTGAACAGAGAACACATGCTATGAAAAATGGCCTGGTATATAAACTGTAATGACTTGAACTGACTTTCCAACTTGTTTGTATTAATGTTGGTGTCTCTAGCCTGTTGCACTTAGCAACTGTGCCACTAAGCTAAAACAGAAACAGACCAGACCTTGGAACAAAGAAATACAATACATACTTCCATTACAGGGGAAAAAAAATAAGAGATTATTAGGAAGGAGATGTTTACAAAAATGGCTAAATTTATTACTTGTAATTTCAGTACTGGACAATTGTTTATGGCTGCAGTTCACAGTTTTGGTATCTGTGCATTTCCTGTTCTGGGTCCAGTCCAGCTAAACACTCACTGCCTTTTTCTGTCCAGATTGCTACAGGTGCCCAGAAAATAATTAAATCTAGTTCTTCAGTGCCATGAGTTGAAATTACAAGAGCTTAAGCAGAAGTTTTGCCTGGATTTTCAAACTAGACGTTCCCTTCCCACACTTGCTCTTTTTTTGTTTGTTTCATTTTGAGAGAAGGAAGATGTAAACCCTCAGCAGAAGTTAGCAATATTTGCAATAATTTTTAGCTGTTACCACAGTTATCTGAAAAGGAGAATATGGATTCATGGACAAATCTGACTGTACCAACTGGGTTTAGGGAGGGATTTTAACCCTCCCCATCCCCACCCTGTTCTCTGAATGCATTGAAATGCTCATTACCCACAAATTCTTCAGTACAAGGCAGGAGACAGACTTTCATCAGTTTTTGTCTTTTAGCTCTAATGGCTCCTTGCTGCTGCTGTACAGTGTTTAAAAGTAGTAGTGATTGGAATGATCCTAAAAGTTGAGGAGTTTATAGCTAAATCTACTTTAAAACATTTGTCTTGGGTTACTGGTATTTTTAAGACAGCAATATGGTGGGTTTGGTACTCAGCATTCTTTGTAAGCTACCCAGAACCCTGATAAATACGGTAGGCAGGCACGTTTCTCAGTTGCCTAGGAGAAGAGGGTGTTCAGTTCGAGGAGCTGGTGTTGGTAGAATCTTGCTTGTAGCACAGTGCAGATCTACATCTAAAGTATCATTAGTTGTTGATCTATTAAAATGAATTTTTTTAATACTCAGTGTTCTTTTAATGAAATAACACTATTTCTCAAAACATGCACTTTTGTTTTCAAATGTAGATACAGACTTTTTTGTTAAATTAGTTTATTTTTTATGAGAATCCAGAGCTATTAAAATATCAATGTTGTAAACAAAATCTCTGCCTTGTAAACTGCTCCCAATGCAGGAATACAAAACAGTTAGGGTAAAACCTGGGTTTTTACACTGCTATGCAGTTTGTAAAACATCTGTGGTGTATAGTCAGTCTGTCAAAATGTGACTTGCTCACATTTGCCCTTGAATTTTGAAAATGTCATATCCCATTCCCGGTACATTTTCCTTACAGCATATATAGAGATCTGTTCCAGACTTTCTTTTACTTGATACCACATTGCTACTTTGTTTAACAAAATACTATGTTTTCAATCATTATGCAATATTTTTTTGCAATGTCTGTTGAAATCCTAATAAAACTTTTGGAGTTTCATTTTAGCATGAGTGTACTTGTTTTTTTAAAAGCTAATCACTAGCCTTCTAGTGTTCAAACATGGTACTCAGTGTATGCCTACACCCATTTCGATTGCTTTGATCTATTATGCAGCATAGATTTCCTTCCACAATTAAAGATTTAACTGCATAACACTGAAGGCTCATATTGCACCTTGTAGGTTTGCTGTAATTGCTTTTCCTGAACAGTAAACTGGAAAGATGATCCAACCAATATGATACATGTGCTACTGGTTTGCTAAAAACATTTTCAGTATACCATCTCGTAAGTAAAGTTTCCTGTAGAAAGTTGTTGCTTAAAATGGTACTGAAGCAAAACTTTAGGGTAGTGCTTAGAATAATGGTTGCGGTTCAGACTGTTACATGAGATGGCAAAACAGAAACCAGAAACTTCATTAAAACAGAAGACTGCACAGAAATTCAGGTTTTGCCTTGGCATTTGCTAATATGCTAAATCTTGACAAATAAAGAGGTACCTATGCTACATAAACCTGGTAATAAATTAAACAGTGTTGGGTAAGGTGGCGCGATGCATGGCTTCATTTCAGCGATTACTAACTTGCGGCTATTTTACTTTTTAAACAGACTGCATTAACTTTTTGGTTTTGTCTCTCTATAAATGGATTAGGTACTCTGCTGTGTAAGGGAGTATTTTTTTGTCTCACTTAAAATTTTTTTAATGCATTAAGTATTCTAGAGGATTTGTCTGGTTTAGTTTGGTTTTCTTTGAATACTACTGTAAAACTTTCATCATAGGCTCTTATCTGCTGAATGTACTTTGCTAAAATGAGATTCAGGTTCAGTGGAGAATTTGATGCTTGCTGTAATATCAGAAAGCAGATTTAAATTCCATCAGAAAGTGCGGGTGTTTTTAATCATCTTCAGATGTGCAAAATATAGTGGTTGTTATACTGCACTGATGAAAAAATAGCATTCAGATAGTGTTTATAAAAAGTTATGGCATGTAAAGCAGAAACTGTTTGAAGAATGAGATTCTCATGTGGTAAATATTGTAGTAGTAATCCAAACTGGAGACAATAACTCAATGGAGAGGTAGGCTTAAAATAACAAAGGCATCCAGTCCCAGCACAGAGACTCAGCTGGGGGACTGTGTGTGATAGTGCGGGGAGTTTGACTTGTGCATGCTGCAGCTATGTTTTACTGATGATTTATCAGTCTTTGTATGATACTAGGAGTTACCCTGTTGCTGCTTCACCTCTAATGTACTTTAATTGTAAAATGTCTCTGAGTGTTGCCTGTATTCCTGAATCAAGTATTAAGTTGAATGCAATGTTCTGTACTGAATGCAAGGTAAGTGTTGAGTCTAGGTTCTGCATGCTGATGGTGTCTGGGGCAGTATTTGGTAAGAATAATAGAAAAACAAGGTCCTTTGGATATGGATGATTCACCTACTTGGTCTCCATCAGTCTTTGTCAGAAAAGGGGAACAAAAATTTGTAGGGAATGCAAGGAACAAAATAAGAAGAATGACAGCATTTATTATAACTTGCTAATGGCCTGGTAGTTGACAAACCATTATTAATCATCTTTAGGTGACTTGAACAAAAGTCCACACCTTCAACGTTTTTGGCAAAGCAAATTCTGCAATTTGTGCAGCAGTAGGTATGTAGATTGGTTATAGTCTTAGGTAGAAGCAAAAGGCATATAAAATAAGCATGTATGATTTTAACAGCAAAACACAGGAAATAAAAGCTAGAATTTCATGAAGTGTTAATTCACACAGGGCTAGATAAGTAGAACCAATGAGAAAAATGTGATTTCTGCCTTGAAGTGTTCTGGTGCTTAGTGTCATCCTAAACTCTGCCAAGCGTACTGTAATTTCAATGGAGAGGATTTTGCTGGCAAGATGAAAGTTGGGTTGCATTAGTATTTTCATGTGAATGTGCCAGTGAAGGGTAGGCTGCAGAACTAAACTAATCTGATTATGTGACTGGTTAGCAAATGAACAATCAGTGACCTGGCATGAATATACGTTGGACTTTGTTCAGTAGCATTAATGCTTGATTGTTACATGTTGTGTAATCTGAATATTGTGTACTCTTTAGTGTTGTGATTACATACTTGTGTTCCACATGCAATTCTGGAGGCCTTTGCAGCAAACAGGAAATGTGCTGCTTAATGAGATTTCAACTTTGGCTAAGGTAAAATATAACTGTTATGAGCTTTGGCAGCTGTTCATGAGCAACAGCTGTATAGAGGTTCATGTCATCATGTGTTTCAGGAGTAAGGGATGAGTGGATGCCTCGTTGCATAAGCTAGGTGGCTTTACTTGTAAGCAAGAAGAGTTTTATATGGTACCTATGCACATGGTTTTTGATATGCAGATGAATAGGATGTTCTTGAATTAACAATGTACTAAGACTAACTTCTCAACAGGTGCAACTGCACACAACATAAAATTGCTTTCATATTTAAAGATGAAACAGGTTTGGTCTAAGTGACCTGTGACATGGACTTGAGTTAACTAAAGTTGTCAGCTGAAGCCATTCTGGATGAACACAAGCATTTATGTTAAAGTTCAAAAAGCAAAACCAATGAGAACAAAAACCACACCACCAAACCAAACAAAAACTTAAACCAACCATATGCAACCACCAAAACCCCAGCCCCATCAAAAAACCTCGCCCCAACAAGAAAAAAAATTGCAGTGATGGATTTTTGCCCTGTTTCTATATATAAATGGTGCTCACTAATGTTTACTGCAAGTAAATAGAAAACTCAGTTTCATTCAAATGGCATCACACATAGATAGGAAAGTGCATCATTTTAATGAAAACCCAAACCAAAACTCCTTTCCAAAAGCTCTGTGATTTGCAGTGTCACCTTTTTACTGTCCTTTCCAAGTGCAGTCTAAGTTATACCAAATGTGCTAATTTTACCATCCAGATGTTTTTTTTTAGTCTCTCACTAGTTCAAGTATGTAAATAAAAATCTTTTTTTATAGGTGATTAATGGGCTGAGGCAGTTTAAAGTACAATATTCTATCATTGATCTTTGTCATGAATGCAGGGGGTCTTTGTTAAGATTCTGGTGATTATTGTATAACTCAGATGCAATGAGATGATCTTTTGAACCCTGTAATGAAGATCAGGGAGAAGGCAATTCTCATACATAGCTATGATCCTCCATACCATCTTGAAACTCCTGTTTTCTAGGAGTCATGCTGAACCTAAAAGTCTCTCACCTTATGTGAGTTCTTATCTGTTTGCTGTTTCAAGTACTGTCCAGGTTTCACAGGAAAAACTGCTTTTATGTTTAATAGGGAGGTTGACATTTATTTGTCTCTATGCTTGAGTGTTCACATGTCAAGTAATTTGTAACATGCGAGATGGATATTACAGACTAATATTAAACAATATTGACATCATTATCTTTTCAATCCAATGTTGGGCGTGTCTCTGGATCATTAAAATTGTTTCTGATCATCTAACTATGATACCTGAAGAAAGTCTATTTTTTGCAAGGGGTAAGGAAGAAGCATATTGTAACCAGAAATACGGATGTTGATTCTGGGACAATCAACAAAACCCTGCCTTGTTTTTAGAACTTATCTTGAGTCCTGCACCTAGATTTAATCCATGAGAAGTTCTTTGGATACTCCTTCTTAAACTTATCTCCTTTGGAAAGTAAGACATGGGAGATGAACTCAGGCTCAAAATAATGAAGTGGAGGCAAAAGACTAGCAACTTGGTCTACTTTGGCTATATTGAAACATTTTTCTTCAGTGCCTAGGTATGACACAATATCTGATCCTTGGTTATTGATTGTGACAATGGGAAGCTCTCTGGAGTTCCGTAAAAGCGCATTTAGTAGTCTTTTCCACATCATAGAATCACAGAATTATTAGGGTTGGAAGGGACCTCAAGGATCATCCCATTGCAACCACCCTGCCGTAGGCAGGGACACCTTACATTAGATCAGGTTGCCCAGAACCACCTCCAGCCTGTCCTTAAAAACCTCCAGGGATGGGGCTTCCACCACCTCCCTGGGCAACCTCCCACCCTCCTGGTGAAGGACTTCTTCCTAATATCCAATATGAATCTACCCATTTCTCTTTTTTTCCCATTCTGACATTCTGTATTTTTGCACTTATGTCACAGATACCTTCAAAGACCTAGTGTGTTAGTTCTGCTTGCAAACAGTTCACTATCACCAGGTTAATCTGATCTTATCTCCTTTACAAGGATGTTTTCTGAGCTTGTGACCACCTGTCTCTGTTGAAACTAGCAGGCTTCTGGCATGGCTAGATGGTTTCTGCTGAATGATTTTAGAAAATGCAGCCTTTATGGAGGATTCTATTTCTGCAAGATACCTTCCTTCCCCCCAAGTAAATGTAACCCTATCCACATACTTCAGATTCTTCTGTGTGACACTGTCTTGCTGCCAGTGACTTACCTGATGCACCCATACGCAAGACTGAGTCCGTCCTCCTTGAGTATGCTGGATTTATGTGGCAAGGGTTTGGTAGCAAGGGGCTGAGAGGGGGGAACCTTTGTGCGACGAGACTAGGAGTTGTCCCAGCAAAATCAAAGCCAAAGACAAAACTTACTTGGAGAAATTGTGCATGTGTGAACAAAGGACTGTACTATAGTCACTGGAAGGTTACTTGAGATGCACATCCAAGTATGCCTTGATGTAATTTTCAATAGGCCTTGGAAACAGTAAGGAACATGGAAGGGCTTGGGAGGCTGAGGTAGAAGGCTCACTGTGTTGATTAGCGCCATATGAGATAATGAACTCTTGTGACTCAGCAAGATAGGTGAGCGTGACCCTGGCTACATGTAAGATGGAAGGGTCTGACCATGTCATGAAGGTCCTAGCTCATACTAAAAACTACTTGGTTTTAAATTATTGAATATGTATGTGTTTATACTGTGAATTAGCACCACTCAAAAGATTATGCTTTTTAATAGCTAACTTTCTTGTTTCCTCTTACTCAGGTGGTTGAACAATTTTGACTCAGGGTTTTGATCCAGAGTAGGTTTTGAAGACTTAATTAGATTTGTCATCAAGGTTTCAGTGTTAATGATGGAGTAAAGGGAGTTGTGTGGTTTATGCCACTCAGCAGCACCATTCAGCTGCAAAGCGTAATTATATTTTGCAGCAGGGGGAAAGGGGGATTTATTTTATCTGTGTTTTCCTTCTGCTTTGGAATGAGACACAAACTTTTTGGTATGGTTTATCTCAAGAAAGCAAGCATGATACAGATGTTTCAAGTAACAGCTGAGTGGTTAGGTCATTTCATATGTGCATCATCTGGTTTGTCTTGTCTCCAAGTCAAGCAGAGAAGGAACATTCAATAATAAGGTGCTGTTTCCCTCATCTTAATCACTGTGAGAGCTGCTTCCGAGTTCTTGTTTTCACCTTCCTCTTCTCGTAGCAGAATGAATTATTCCATTACATTAAGTGTCCCAGAATAACACAGAGGCCTGTATGAAATAGCTTGTATACAGGTGTGTTAAACAAGGTTGGACAGAACATCTATATGTGGAATAAAATGTCAGTAAAAAATGTTCAATAGGTGAGGAATATGGGATAATTTATGCTTAGATAGTTAGTCAAGATAAATGGTAACTGGTCTTTAATTTTACTCTGACCACAGGTATGTTAACAAAAGGGGGTATGAAAAGCACTAAGAGAGAGTTAGGGCACAGCCTGCCTTTGGACTGTTCTCTTTGAACTTTAAGCTACTCTTAGTAGACCTAAGTTGGGTGGACAATTTAGTGTTAATTATGGTAGTTCCTAACATTCAAGTCTAAATCTGCTGTTCTCTAGATTGAAGCCATTGCCCCTCCTCCTATCACTGCAAGTCTTTGTAAGTCTCTCTCCATCACTCTTGTAGGCCCCTGTCAGGTACTGGAAGGCCGCTATTAGGTCTCCCTGGAGTCTCCACTTTTCCAGACTGAACAACCCCAGCTCCCTCTGCCTATCCTTGTAGCAGAGGTGCTCCAACCCCATGATAATTTTTGTGGCCTTCCTCTGGATCCACTCCATCAGGTCCATATCCTTCCTATACTGAGGGCTCCAGACCTGGATACGATACTCCAGGTGAGGTCTCACCAGAGCAAAGTGGCAGAATCCTCTCACTTGATTTACCGGCCACACAACTTTTGATGCAGCCCAGGATGTGATTTGCATTCTGGGCTGCAAGCACACACTGTCGGCTTTCTATCACCTCTTCCCCTTGTCTGTATTGATAGTGAGGATTGTTTTGGCCCAGGTGCAGAACCCTGCACTTGTTCTTGTTGAATCTCATGAGGTTCACCTGGGCCCACCTCTCCAGCCTGTCCAGGTTCCTCTGGATGACATCCCATCCTCCTAGTGTATTGACTGCACCACTCAGCTTGGTGTCATCTGCAAACTTGCTGATAGTGCACTCTATCCTACTGCCTATATTGTTGATAAAAATATTTTAACAGTACAGGTCCCACTACGGACCCCTGAGGGACAGCACTTGTCACTGCTTGTTTATTAAGAATAAGCCAAGAGTGACAACAGTTTGCTTATTTGACTTAGAAACATTTCAGATCCCACAGATTGATTGAAATTCCACAGATCTTGAACAGAAAGTAGTAAAATGTAAATAAATCACTATAGTTTGGTAAGTAAGCTCTCTCTTCTCACTTCTTTGCTCTGGGAGATACTAACTTCGTGCTTCTGCTGGCTTCTACTAGATCTTGGCTGTATTGTTTTGGCTAAGACTAACAAAATACCTCTCTGCTCCTTTCTCTTGTCCCTTTTGTGTACAAGGGGGTAAGGGGAAGCAAGGAGGGAGAAGCTATTAGCAGGTCCCCGGTCTTTGACCAGAGGGGTCTTTGTGCTGTTTATTAATTATAAATACCTGTGAACATTGAAAATACTGTATATTTTGTACATATTCATTGCATTTCACTGATTGTAGTTTTGCTTGTAAATCCAGTTTTCATTTGCTTCCAATTGAGCTGGTCTGGCAAATTTAATGTTGGGGGGGGAATTTTCAACCCACCACATACTTATATATGTATTCATATTGTGGCCCATTATTACTAAATTTACACAAAAGAGGTGTTTGTAGGGAAATAAATGGATTCAGCTGACTTCCTTGAACTTTTTGGATTATTCTAATCCAGGTCCTACTGATTGATTCCTAAAATGTATTTCAGCTATGGAACACAGTACTAGTTCTCCAAGTCTGAAACAAGATCTAGGTGATAATGTGCAATCCATCCATCACTCTGGCCAGCTGCCAAGTAACAATTCTGTAGCTTTTGCTTTTATAGTTCTCTGGCTGATGACGTGTCCCTAAAGAAAACTTTGTTATATTTATAAGAATTTTTGAAAGAGAAGAATTGCAGTGTTAAAAAAAAAAAAAAGAAATTAAAAAAATATATCTAGTAGCTGAAGTTTAATTAGCCCCTTCAAATTTTGATTGTATGTGAACTTTAATGAAATCCATAGAGCTTTGTAAAATGCATGGCTGAACAGAAACATGATTAGCCTCTCTTGAAGTCTGTGTAGACCAGACAGTGAACACGTTCCTTTTTTATCCTAGTTTCTTATATTTTCCTTGCATTATTGTAAAAATAATATCCCACTGTCTGTCCCCAGATACTCCTAATCTGCAGTCATACTAACCTAAATGACACATGTACAGACTATTATGTAATACCTCTATAAATAGAAATTATTTTCATGAAGTCTGAAGCTGACACTTGCACCAGTGATAAGTACTCAAATATATGGCTTAAAAGCACAGAAAATGAAACATGTATTGCCAGAGGGCCTTAATCCTTTATATCTTGATAAAATCAATAAAAGGCAGTTTTTTTCTGTTACCTCTAATAATTAAAAGCTTTAGGCTTTCAAATCGGAATGCTTATGCTAGAGCCACTTTGAATCTTTCTACTATTAATTGAAGGTACTGACTGGTTTTTATTTTATACTTTTTAAATACAAAGAAAGAGACATTTGCCTTGTAAGATTTAGTGTTTTAAAATGTCAGAGAACCTCATTTGGTAAGAGATGGGTTTAACTTTCCCTACAAAGATACAGATACCAGAATGATATGAATACTGATTTGTGCTATCCTTAAAAATACTGAAAGAACAAACATTAGAAGATCAATCTAATTTAATTGTTCCAACAGAATACACCACCTCATCTCAGTAATTTTGGCAGGCAAACAATGGTAGGCTCAGCTTTTGCAGCATTAAATCTAGAAAGATGTAAGTCTCATGCTTGTTCAGTGTAGGAGCTTTCTAGAGTAAAATAATACTGAAGTTATTCTCCTTCAGATGCTTGCTGTGTTATGAATGTGGATAGGTGTGCAATTGCTATTTCACCTGCAGTGCTTGGTTTTGGGCGTGCTGTAGCCTGGATTATTCAACCGGTCACATATGGCAACAGGCTTGATTCTTTTTCAAGCTATTGATGTTGATGACTTTGCCAGACTGTTTACTTCCATCCCACAGTGGGATGGTACATACAGACAAACAAGTGTCTGTAGTTACTGAAGGAACATGCAGATCAATGTGCAAATACTAAATGTGCCTTCTGTGTGCATAATCACTTCTTAGAAATACAGTTGAAGGCAACACTATCAATTGTTTTAGCTTCTTATTATATATTGACATTTGAAATGTAGTTTGGAAGAAATTAGTGTACAGCTGAAAATGAGGCAATTCAGAAAACAAAGATAAAATAAGTGGTCTGTTACAGCTGAGCTGCAGTGTCAATACCTCACCTCAGTACTGTTAATAGTGCTTAACAGACTGTTGTTCCTGTTGAGGAGGAAGTGTCCAATGTCATATTCCCTAGGTCAGGACTAATAGTCTCAGCAGTTCTGATTATGGAATTAACAGGTTATCACACCTAGATATTTTTGAAATGCTGAAGGATACAGCTTATTTTGTGTGCCATTTAATGCAGTCAGGGTAGTGAATACTTAATGTATCAGTATCCTTGATCCCTAAGTCATTTGAAATGTGGGTACTTACAAAGGAAATAGAGTAACCCATTCATCAGGTGCTTCACTGTGTTGCTGTCGTCAATCCAAACTAGGCATCACGCCAGTCTAATAGCTCTATTCTTCTTGCTTCCTAAAAATACTAAATAATGTAATAAATTAAAAATACTCAAAAATGTATGCAGTGCAAAGAACTGTTTTTTAAACAAGATTAAGCTACTTAGAACTTGGAACATGATATTCTACTACATGTGTTTATTATCAAGAACTACTACATGCTACAAAGAATCACTGGTTGGCTGTCAGGAACTCAAAGAGGACTTGAGTTCAAACAATTCATATATGCATTTATTTTTTTAAAACTTCATTTCAGGATTGATTCTAAAAGTTTCACAGACAAGAAATTTGCTATTAATCAAAACCAAATTCTGATAAATAAGAAAATAGTTGTGTTTACCTGGAATGTGAGGTCATGAGTGATACACTCAAGAACTGCTCCATTTTGGCCAAATTAATGCTTGTTACTAATCTATGATTCTATGAACATTTTTTTTGTTGTTTATCTCAGAATAATAGGAAAGATTTTTGGCAACAATATTTTCTATATCACTAAGACTTCCATAATGAACTTGGCTTGAGAATATTGTGTCCATGTAAGTGAACACAATATTTATCACTTGATAAACCAAGACGGAACCTGTAAGTAGGACAACTAGATCTAGGTGCTGTTTTTCTCTACAAAGATACTTTGAAGTACATATTGTGTTGCAGAGCCTATTGTATTATTTTTTCATTAACATGACTCTCAATTTTTGGCCTCCAAACTCCATTATTCCTTCAAAACAGGTGAATTAAAAAACAAGAAGTGGTCAGCTGATGACTTAAGAGCCAGGTACAGCTCTTGAGTAGCCAGCTGTGGTTTCTATGTAATCGAGGGAGGGACTGGCTGTGCTAATGGGAAGGCATCTGTGGGAGAACTTGAGCTCAAGTGGAAACAGGTCACTATGGTACACAGCAACATACACACACCAAATTAAGCAGTAGGAGCCCCCTGTCTATGATCTAGCCTCCAAAGTATGTCATACACATCTTCTGTCTCTTGGCTGCAAGCTGTTGCTATGACCTGTGGAAGGTTGCTAAGTTGCAGGCTGTTGACATGCTCATTCGAAACTGCAGTTCTTATTTTCAAGGGTTTCTTTATGGCTGCATGAAAGCAGTGTTTGTTCCTCAGCAATGATTATTTGTGTCAGGCAAGTGAATTCAATGAAGCTTGCCAAATCAGCTGAAATAGTTTATTTTAAAAAGAAACAAGAAATCTACGGTTGAAAAATTGGTAAACACATGAAACCAAGAAGATGAGGAAGCAGCAATGTATTTGATACAGTGATACTACAACATATTAATGCAAGGAAAGAAGAAAATGGAGTAGATACTGCATACACTATTACATATTTGAGCATTAAATCTGCTTCTTTGTTAGATTTAGCTGATGATACAACCTCTTGTTTTTTGTGTGCAATGGTATGACTGTCAGGTAGGAAGCAGGGTGGTTCCTGGATTTGTTGGGGTTTTTTTTGGTTTTGCTGCCACTTTCCTTAGACCTTAAAGATAACTTCCAGTTTCAGCCTAAGAAAAAAAGCCTTTGTTATTATTTTTAAATATAATTGGAGAAATTGTCACCAGTAAATTGGATTTCTTGTATTATGAGGAGCACATAATAACCACTGAGAATTGTCTATTTAAATGAACAATCATCTCGCTCTTTACATTTCATCCTCTGATCCCTTTTCTGTTAGATGAGCTATGAGTTGAGGGACTACATCCCTCAGTTTATGTTTGCTTACATTTTTTAAAACCAGTAAAGGGAACAAAGCTGTTTTAATTATTCTATGGTGAAGGTGTTCTAACTTTCTTAAAGCTAAAGCAGTGTGCCCACATGGCCAAGAAGGCCAATGCCATCCTGGCCTGCATCAAGAATAGTGTGGCCAGCTGGAGCAGGGAGGTCATTCTGCCCCTGTACACTGCACTGGTTAGGCCACACCTTGAGTACTGTGTCCAGTTCTGGGCCCCTCAATTTAAGGAGACATTGAGACCCTTGAATGTGTCCAGAGAAGGGCAACAAGGCTGGTGAGGGGCCTCGAGCACAAGCCCTGTGAGGAGAGACTGAAGGAGCTGTTTAGGGATTGTTTAGCCTGGAGGAAGCTCAGGGGAGACCTTATTGCTGTCTACAACTACCTGAAGGGTGGTTGTAGCCAGGGGGGGGTTGGTCTCTTCTCCCAGGCAACCAGCACCAGAACAAAAGGACACAGTCTCAAGTTGTACCAGGGGAAGTTTAGACTCACAGTGAGGAGAAAGTTCTACACAGAGATAGTTGTTAGCCATTGGAATGTGCTGCCCAGGGAGGTGGTGGAGTCACCGTCCTTGGAAGCGTTCAAGAGACTATTGGATGTGGTACTTGGGGCCATGGTCTAGTAGTCACGAGGTCTGTGGTGACAGGTTGGACTTGATGATTTTTGAGGTCTTTTCCAACCTTATTGATTCTATGAAATTCTAGTCAGGTGACCTTTCTGCAAGACTGCCCTCTATTTTTATTTTTTTTTAAAATTGCTGTACATTAAATTCCATCCAGCTCTGGAGCTAGAAAGGTATTCCTTAAGAGTATATTGAGAAGAAACTTATTCTTAACTTTCTTTTCCATGATCATTTCATCAATTAACAAGTTAATTCTCTCACCTTATACACAACAGAAGCTGGATTTGTATTGTTCATGAATACCTTAGCAAGTTACATTCTGAAGAGAGGAAATTTTGCCTAACTTATAATACTTAAGTGGTGCTGTGGTATTAAAGACTGTGCCAAATGTGTTTTGCCCTCTAATGCTGTGACTTTCTGAAATACATAAAATACATAAATATTTCAAATACATAAAGCAGTAGAAGAAAGTCTGCATAGTGAAAACTAAGTAAGAGCTTTTTCTTAAAATACTCACAAGCATCTAACATACAGCAACTTTCTATCCGCCAATAACATGTTGGGGGGCCTAAGAGCAGTGAAACCATGTGTGGTTAGAGATGCTACATCAGACTCAAGCACAGTCTGTGTGCTTTTGATGTGGAAGAATTATGTCTCCACCAAAAAAAGGTACATTCTTCTTAAAAATTCAAATCACACATCAATTTGGGGTCACACTGCACTCACCTAACTAATAGAATAAAGTTTTGGTAGTCCACAGAGTCTAGTATTTGGTTTTCCAGTATGCTTTGTCTCAAAAGGGCTGAAACATGATGTACCACTGGTGGTAAAAGGCTGGTTTCAAACAATATACATTGTAATGAGTTGGCATTGCAACAATTTAGTGTTTTTCCTTCAATAAGCTCAAGGTATGTCACTGTGCTGGGTTATGCCCATTCTAGGGGGAGAGGATTGCAAGCACCCTGCTTCCCCCAGGGGACAAAAGAAACCTGATCTAGGTGGACTTGGCTTCCCCCTCCCAGGAGGAGGGTCCCCCGGATCTAAGTTGGTCTGTTCCTCTCCCCCTTCCTGTCCAGCAAGACTACAAAGGGGAGGGTGTGGCGGCCATCTCATTCTTTGCTCCTGCCTTGCCTGTTTGAAAGGACCAACAGCCGCTGCTGCCCTCCTGGTCCTGCCAACTGATCTCCTCCCTGCTGCATCCACACCTCTCTAAAGGACTGAAATCCACATAGAGGGAGATACAAGGCCATCCAAATTTCGGTTTGTGTATTTTCTTACTCATCCTCATTCCTTACCCTTGTAAACCCTCCCTGTTACTGCTACATATATATTTTGTTAAAAAATTTACTTCTCCTACTTCCAAACTGACTCCAGATTATTTTTTGGTAGATTTACTTCCAGTCTTTTTGTGGGTGGAGGGAGGGCTTTTCGGGGTTTTTTGCTACCATCCAAGCTCTTAAACTCCAGTTAAGGCTCAGACCACTACAATCACAATGCTCAAATCTTTACTCCCCTATAGAATTTTATACAAACCCTCTGATTAAATCCTTGGCCTCTTTTCTGTCCCTTTGTGACAGGCAGAAGAACCATGTTGCTCTGGGTCTGCTTGGGGGCATATTTCCCTGATGTAGATGCTCCATAGATGTGCAGCTTGCCTCAAGCATCCCTCCAAGAACTGTGTGGGCACTTTGAAGCAGGAAAGGAGCTGTGTGCCAGGCTTGTCTGTAGTATTTGTTGATATCTGGGCACTGATGAGGGTGATACAGCATACTGAAAGGGCCCTCTGCAGAAATACGTTGGGACTTTCTCCAGCTCCCAAAACATTTGAGGCTGGGGAGAATGCAGAGATGGCTTTATATTTTTATTGGATTTTGAAAAAACAAACCTACCAGAACAGTTATTCCTGTATGTGTTCCTGTAATGTTTACTGCAATGTTATTGTATGTTTATGCTGCCTAGTTACTTCTAAAAATAACAAACTATTTTTTTAAGGAAACAGGCCTTACAAAATCCTGTGCAAAAGAAAAACAAATAATTAAAAATACCTCCTGCAGTGTTCTACCCTATTATTACAATATAATTTTTCAACGTAACTCCTAAAATGGTCAGTCATGGCAGAACTTCGGTGGCTTAGTCTGCATAAGAAACTGCTACTAAGTATCTGAAAGAGTTCAGAGTTACCACTGCTCTGACACAGCACTGTAAACTAAATAATAGCAGTGTTTATCTGCTAAAAGGTTCTTAAATTCCTTACTCTTCTTTCAGTCTTCAGACTACAAACCAAAAAATCTCAGCTTTGCTTTTCTTAGCAACAGAGAAAGTATTAGTTTGTAGTTTTATCAAAATTATCACAAGGACAGGTGGACTTCAGGAAGGTTTGGATTCATAGATCACTGATTAGTGTAGATTATTAATCAGCAAAATCAACTTTTATTTAGGAGAGTGGTCTTACATTATTTGAATTACCCTAGTTTAGTTCAATCTCTCTGAAGAAATATAGATTGTCTAAATTTTTCAGCAGCGAACATTTTACCTAAATCACATCTACATCATCTTATCACATAAATGTTTCCCTTTTTATAAACAAGGCTGTACAGTGTGCTGCCTTCCTCTTTGCTATAATTAGCACAAACATTTGGGAATTGCAATAACACTTTCTCTGTATCTTTACAAGAAAGAAAATTACCTAAAAAGGGAAGAAAGGCTAGTTGAGGAAGGAGCACAGCTAATATAAACATCACCCACAAGTTACAATCAGGGACACCTCCCTCCCTCCTCCAACCAGATCCTTTCAGGATTTGTATTTTGTTTTTCAAACTCTGTCTTCACTACAGATTTCCCTACTTGGAAATATTACCATTTGAGATCAGTGTACAGCAGCAACAGATAAAGATGTGCCAAGCAGAAAACTAGCCCATGGCGTAGAAGTTTGTAATCAGTAAGGAACATGTACACTACAGGCACAAGTGACCCCAGCATGGGGGTATTAAATTAATCTGTAATTTTAGTAGTGTTCTGATAATTGTGTGCCAACTGTATACCTACTATGCACTTTTCAAACAAGAAAACTTTGAAGAAAAATAGGACTTTCACCTGAAAAGTTGAATTTTGGACTACTGTATACTGACAAATTTCTTAATTAATGTCTGCATTATAATTCTAGCCAGCACACTTGTTTCCTGAATGTAACAAATGGGTCAAAACTCTTTAGTTCACAAAGATACCAAAAAAACATTATGCTAAGAAGGTCCTCTGTACAAAATCAGAGGGACTTCTATAGCATAAGAAAACCACAAACATCTTTCCTGATTGGTTAATCATCCACAGCAATAGGATTTGTATCTCAGTAGGTCCCTATGCAGAAGGTTAGATTTGTGATTCTGCAAAAGTTTAGTGCCCAAAAAAAGAAAATGCCTTTAAGCATGTCTAACACAGACATAAATATAATCACAGATCTGATTTCTGGACATTCAGGCTTTTCTTTATAACCCTTTTAGCTGCAGCAGTTAGTCAGAAACTGAAGACAAAACTGTTGATGTTAAATTGGTACACAGCCTTGATGACTCTTCCTGTGAAATCTCCACTACCTACACACATTTTGCATAATAAATCAGGCACAAAGGCTAATTTGCTGGAAAATACATAAGGCTAAGGCCTAACAGTACAGTTTAGAAGAAATCCCACAAAGCAACTGATTCTTGCAGAGACTGCAATCTCTAGAGCCCCTTCATGGGTATTAATGCTATGGAAACATAATCTGTATTCTTCATACAATTCTTCCCATTTAGCCAGTTAGAAACACAGTGAGCGCCGACAAACACCTGGGATGGTACCAGTGACAATAAATTGAAGACTTTAAACCTAATTTGGCACAAAGCATCGCTGTGTGGCTAGCTTACTGTTGTATCTGAGGTAAATGGTGGCTTCCACTCAGTAGTTGTTAAATGCATTTCTAGATCCTGAATGGTTGTTAAGGACACAAAGAAACAATATTTATTATTACAGTTCAGACATACCAGTAAGATGGTAGTTTGTTCCCCCAGGAATGAACAGTTTACAATAGCTTCCAGGTCAGTTAGAAGCAACTTTATTGTTAGGCATTTGGCCACTTGATACCTTTTTTTTTTTTTTTTTTAATGAATCTGTAGTAACAAATCCATACACTATGCAAATCTATCAGTGACAAAACGACACATTCGCCTTTGCTTCTGAGCTCAAAGCCAACCCTTACGGTACTTACAGTTCACCAGTATCAGTTCTAACAATTTTATCCTGTCTACTGTCCTAGCTCAGTTCACAATTTCATCAATAAAAATTGCTTTTCTGTTCCCACTTCTGAGTCTCAAGCCAATCTCCAGTTCTAGTTTTTATCCGAGTCTTGCAGGATCTAGCAATAAATCCATTTTTTCAGCCTCTTTTATCTCTCAATGCTAACCCTAATCCAAACTAAGACTTTTAAGGAAAGAGCAGGAAGTCAAGCTTGTCACTGTCATCTTTGACCTTAATCTAACACCCAATATTGACAGGGACAAAATAGATTATGGAAGAACCTGGGGAAGAAATAGACTGAATCATATTTAAAGCTAGTATTTGGCACATCAGAGCCAAACCCCAAGGTTTGTCTAAAAGTACATGTGTTGCTGGTTTCTCTTTGCATTGAGGCTCAGACATAAGCCAGGAACTAAACTAGCAGTCAGATGTATTGTTGGATCCTGCTGTTTCTTAACTGTGACTGTGACAGCAAAGAACAGAAGCTATGATCTTAAATAGTTGTTGGGTGGTTTTAGGGCTACTGTCAAACTTGAACTTTGAGATTCAACCCTGGGAAAGCTTAGGGCTGGGCTGGCCACTGAGCCCTTCCCATAGGGAAACAGAAAGAGAGTAAGGGAGAGAGATTTACAGATTTGAAAAGAAAACCAGCTTTAATTAAACTAATAACAGTAGAATATATGCAAATACCTACAAACAAAATACATACAAATACTGAACCAAATCCCTATGATGGCAATTATGTCACTGCCACTACTGATGCTGTGGGCCCATATCGGGCAAGTCCTTGACTGGTCTCAGTGGCAGGTGGACACCAGATTCAGGACCTGGAACTGGATTCAGGAACACAGATCAGGATTGAAGGCAGAATCAACAGAGCCCTTCTTAGATGCTGCTCATTGAAGAAGAGCATTTGATCCTTGTGATCTCTCCACTTTATACTGAATATGACATGTATGGAACAGAACACTTTGCTGCCTGGTTTAGGGTCATCTGTCCTGTCTGCTCCTCCCTGCAGGTGCAGCCTTTTACTTCCTACACCTTCAATGTGATACATGAGATTTAGCAGTGGCCTTGGTCTGCATACCAATCCTTGGTACTAACTAGAAACATGGAGCATTATCTCTGCTAAAAGCAGACAGTATGCAAAACCATGCAGTTAACTTCAGAAAGGGCCCTTACCTAGAAGACACTGAGCTGAAAAGTTAAATCACTGAGCAGAATTAGTTGTTCTAATTCGAACCACAACAGACCCCAGCGTTCATTGCTACATTAAGTATTGCTCATAATACTACAATGAAGGTGTATGGTAAAGAGGTAGACCTTTGAAAAAGTTATGAGATAGGTTATAGTTACTTGACTGCAAGGTTGAGCAAAACCAAAGATTAAAATATAATGCTCTGTTCATAATAGCAGCAATGCTACAGTGAGGACTGTGCCAGTAAAAACACATGGAAGAGAGCCAAAATTCCCTTAGCTTTGGCTATATTGGGCAAACTGGTGGCATGTCACTTCCACAAGTTCAATAAGGATCAGTGAAAATGAACTAAAGCACTCTTAAATTTGGCAGTACCTGCACGTCAGTGTGTCATCACCCCTGAACGCAAGAAACAAGCAGACATCTTTTGAGGTAGGATTTCTTTTGACTCATTGAAAGGCCTTCATCCCATTCCCAGAACTTGACCTAAATAAAACTACCACTTGCCTGTTTCTGTCTTTAAACGCTTCTGAAATGGGTGTATTCACACAACGACAGCCTTATAAACGGTTGGACTGCAGCCCTTCTCTTGTCGTTGCCATGAATATTGCTACATAGGAGCTGCCATATTACATCCAGAAGGGCAAAACAGAATACCTGCAGTGCCTACAGAAGTTTTAGAAAGTTTTCTAACATCCCCAAATATTTCACATTTCTGGTCTCATGACTGGCTGGCCGTCAGCTGAGAAGGCATAAACATCATGGACATTGAAGTGTTATTGGAGGTTAAACCTTGTTTGTAATGCTGCACGTATGGCAGGTACTTAATGATGTGTTCGCCACGCTAAATTAAGCCTGTACTCGCCATAGGAATTGCATTAGTTTCGTTTAACGAAGTAGTATTACTCACTTGCTAAATTCGGTAGACATAACGTGCAGTCTTTCGCAACCTGGATACACACTATTTACCTGCAGAGATAATTCTCCATGCCAGTCCTAATTTTAGGAGGCTATCTGGGGTAGGTATTGTTTGAACTCCCAGCTGGTATTTTCGCAGGGAAGTGCCCTCAGCTACATGGGTGCAGACAGGCAGACAAGCACCGAAAACACTCACCGTGGGCAAAGCCCCGGCGGAACAAGTCGCTGCCCGGCCCCCAACAGCTCGTGCCGCTACTGCCGCGCCGCAGGCTGCTGGCAGCCGCGACCCGCCGGGCGGGGACAGTGGCCCATGCACGGCGTCTTTCTCCCGGCCCCGGCCGGAAGTGGTGGCCAGCAGCGGACCCCTGTCAGCGGCGCGACCTAGCGGGCAGGGCTTCCCTGGAGAGGACGCCGGTGCCCGACGCGCCCCACGGCCACTTCTCGCCATGCTCTTCCGTTTCGGCGTGGTGCTGCCGGCCCGGATGACGGAGGGCGGCGGCGAGCTGCTGCTAGCCGGCTCGCGGCCGGAGCTGGGCCAGTGGGACCCGCAGCGCGCCGTGCCCATGAAGCCGGCGCGCCCGACAGCCCCGCTGCCATCCCAGGAGCCTGCGCTGTGGCTGGCGGAGGTGGTGCTGCCAGACGAGGCTACCTCTAGCCCTTTCTGGTACAAATTTCTCCGGCGGCAGGGTGGCGACCTACTCTGGGAAGGTAACGGAAGCACGGACGCGCGGCAGAGGCCCAGCTCGCCCTGCCGCGCACTCCCGGGCTACTCAGACGTACTCCCGCTGCCCGGGCCGCGCCGCGGCTGCTGGGCAGGGCCCTGCGTTTGCTCCGCCCTCCCTCGCTGGAGGGAGCGACAGCCCGCGGGACACTGGGGGGCTGCCGTGGGCGGTCGCTGTAGTCGCGCTTGCAAGGCTGTGGCTGTGGTTGCGGTTGCGCAGGCGGGAGCGGCCCGGCGCCGGGCGGTGGGCTGCAGTGGGGTCGGCGGATGGAGGAGCGACTCTGCGGTGACTGGGCAGAGCTCTCCTCTTTGAGGGATTGTTTGCCTGGCGGGCGTCTCCAATAGCTTCACCTCTTGCCCGGTACCGCAGAGCATCGTTCGGGAACCGAGAGGGGAGTCCCGGTCAAAGGAGCCATACCCAGAATTTGATGGTGCCGGGCGTTGGCCGCTTTCTATGCAGGGAGCCTAAGTCACGTTTGCAGGTAGAGCCTCCTAGGCTGTTGTGACATGGTATCAGCACTCGCTAACAAAAATATCATTTAACTGTCATGGAGGAGAGTGAATGCAGAAGGAGGCTGCTCTTCTAGGTTTCTAGGTTGCTGAAAATTCTTTGAAACAGTTCCACTGGGATTTTTTGTGGTCTTACTTTTCCCATCCGCTATCCTGATGTCTTACCCTTCTTTTCCTAGATGTAAAGAACTCAGAATTTCCTACTAATGCCTTAAAGTGTGATTTGTTACTTTATTTCAGTCATAGAATGAAATGTCATGATGGCATTTTCAGGCTGGTAAATTTTACTAAGTTGAAAAAAGAAAAACAACTTAAAAATTGGGAAAAGGTCTGTCAGAGCTATTTGAGTGTTCTTGCTTCTTTCAGTAGTAATTGCACTGTAATTTTTTTCCATATCCTGTGCTAGCGTATTTAAGTATCTTAAAGTGAACACTCATACAGTTGTATGCTGAGTCAAATAAAGCTCGAAATAAACCTCTTGTCACTGAGGAATGGATCAGACTTAGTGAAAGGATGATGGTTAACTAGGTAATTTGTGTTTGGGGTGTTTTTAAACTTATAAAATAGTTTTATAATCCATATGCTGAAATAGCACGTTGTAGAGCAGTTGCTCATTATCCATTTTAAATACATATCACACTTTTAAACAGCCATTCTGTCACACAGACTAAAACATATGTGTCATCACAACTGTTGCACTTAGGGTTTTTCTTTATACTAACAAAAGAATCCATGTTAATAGTACATTGATAGAAACTCAGATCATGAAGTGCTTTCTACACCATGTAATAGGAATTTTTTTATTTGGCAGCTAAAATGAGTACTATATTTTGCCTCTTTTAACCATGTTTTTATTTTGCAGAAATGTAGGGAATAAAAGTCTTTGCATCTGTCCAAGGAAGCAAAATTTGGTCTCTTTTGGAGGTGTCAAGCTATACATAATATACCAGTGATATCAGTATCCTGAGGTCCTCACCACTCAGAACGTAGAAATAATAATAGTGTTCCAGTCTGTAGAGAATCTGCACTTGTAAGACAATGGTTACTGCCCAGTTGGGAAATAATGATGTCTCAAGGTGTTTGTCAGTACTGGGAGTGCAGGTGTACTCTGGGCAATAAAGATTCTCAGTTTTGGCAGTAATGGTGCTGATAAAGTTTTAGGATTAACCTGCGTGGGATTTTGTTCTTCTTGTTTTGAATGCTCGGCAGTTTGAACTTCCTGCTGAACTACAGTGATAGAAAGCAAAAGGGCATAGCAGTTAAACGGAGAGGGGTTTTTAAAATTAGTCATTCATATAAACAATTTTTTTTCTCAATTGAAATTTACAAGAAGGAACTAAATTTGCTTAAGCCTTGAATTTTATTATTCCCCATGAAGGGAGCTTACGAATGTTTTTCTATCCAATAATTAGGACATTATCTTGCAGTCCTTTTTAATAGCATTTGTATTTTGGGGTTTTTTTTTGAGTTTGAGTTGAGGCATCTGTAACCCAAGAAACATCTGTGTAGTTATGGCTATCAGATGTTTACATATATTGGATGTGAAATGATGTGCCACATTTATGAAGATTTCTTCTGATTTGTTTTTTGTCAGTGGACTTTGAGAATTTCGCTAGTAATGTACGTGTTTGCTACAGTACATGTTGCATCATGTGATTCAAGTGTGAATGTAGTTCACACATTTTAGTTACAGCCATTCCAATGCAATCCGGAAATGGAAAGATAAAGTGGGGTTATTTGTTTCTGTAGACCAGAAGAGTCAAACTCACAAACCAGTGTTCTGTGGCAGTTAGGTTCTGCCAGGTGATCTGGTAAGCCTTCAGGGAAGGCTTAGTCTGTGGGAGGGTTCCTGGCTTGTTGCTTGTGCCTCGAGGGAAATAGTTCCTCATGAGGAGAATGATGTGGGAGAGTAGACTGCTCCTGAAAGGTCAGATGCTGTCCCAGGGTGATGATGCTGGCATGTATACAGGGCCTGTCACTTAAAGCTATTGGGCTTTTCTACCCCCCTTTTTTTTTAAAAAAAAAAAAAAAAACAACTGCATCCTATGTGTCTCTCTGTGTAATCTGTTTTTGATGTAGATTCTTCAGAACTGAGATTATGCCTCTCTTTAAGCTTGGAAACCAAAAGTATGCTGTGCCTACTGTCAAAACTAAATAAATACACAATGAAGCTTATGCTTGAGTGTTGTTTTGTTTTGCTTTTTAGTTTATCTTTGAACACATATCTATGCCTTTATCCACTTTATCCTGGTCTAAATAAACTATAGGTGCTAGAAAATATAAATGTCCTGTAAAAGGACAGTGGAGTTACAAAGGATATGCCCCAAATTGTGTCTTGAGAGAATAGAATTCAGTCTGTTGACACCTTATGTCTTGAGAAGGAGTGGGGCAGAAACAAACAAATAAATAAATAGTATAAACTTACATTCTAAAATGTTCATCCATTTTCACATAGCCATTAGTTTGATGTAGACTGTGCTTGCTTGAAACTTGACAGATACAATATTGCCAGTTAAAGCTGAAAAGTGCAATCAACCTATGCTGTAGTAATTTGTGCAGGTCAGCAGAGGTGTATTCCTTCCAAAACCCTCCATCTCTATTTTTTTTTGAAGAGAGAAGAGAAGGTGTCTTGTTTGTACTTACCTGCTGCTGTTGTCCTCTGTGGTCCGTTGTGGGCCCAAAGCAATACCACATAATTTTATTTGGAAACAGTCCGGTTACACAGCCTGTGGCTTAGTATGTTGGCTGTCCAATATTTCCAGTTCATTTCACTGTGGGTTTGTTAGTTACAGTATAAGCCATCTGATGTATGATGTACATGTCTGATGATAGTTCAAAAAGAAGACAGGTACAGTTAGGGAGTAATAAAGGTTTTCATAATATTGTAATACAATAAGTGAAAATACCATAAGTAAAATTTGCATATAGCATTAAAAAGTAGAGCACTCGATTGGCTGAAAAACATGATAGTAAGACACAATAAAATCCTGATTTTAGAGTGGCAGTGTGTTGAAACCTTAAAAACTCAGATCTTGGACTTAGTTCCATGAAAAAGAAAACAAACCAGTTATTATTTCTTACTTTGAAAGGGGAGATTCTTTAAAGTCTGTATGGGAAAGTAATACCCAGTTGCCATTTGTGCTGGAGAGACTGTAACAGAATGAAAAATATTTGAGGCTAAGCCATAGTGGAATAAAGCAAAGTAAAACTTATTTCAGGCCATTCTGGAGAAGTACAGTTTTTTACAAGGTTATTTTTCTGTACCTGCAATACATCTCTTTTTCTTTCTTTTCCAAAGCTAATCTAGAGATCTCCAAGTGAGGTAGCAGTTCTATTACTGAAAAAGAAAAACCCCAGTCCTGAAGAGTCTATTTCTTCAAGCCCCTCTTCATGCAATTTTATGTGGTATTGTTCCCACTGGGTGTCGCCATTTTACCTGTGTATAACCCGCAGCTGCCTTGCTCTTTGCAGCTACTTTTCATCAGTATTTAGTATGATCTGGTCTGCTTTTGAAAGCAATCCAGGGCTTTACTCGTTTCCCCCATCCTGATTTTGTTCTGAAATAGGTGGTGACTAGGAAGGAACTAGATGCTGATAGTTGAATAATGGTGCATAATATGCATTTTGTTCATGAAAAGCTATTGCTTCCTGGACAGCGCCTTAAACATCTTTCAGGTCCTCAGAAAGAGGATAATTTTTAATTCTACATCCTCTTTGATGAATGGTGAGAAACTTTTGTTTACAAAGTGTGATAGCTCCTGGTGTTTTGTCCCTCAATTCCCTCAAGAAATATACTTCACGTGAGTTACAATATAAGTAATTGGTGGCAAGTTTTTCATTGCTTCCTATCTGTGTGTCAGCACTAACCAATTTATGATACTGAGTGTATGTGAGCATACTGCTGGAGATCAATAAAGCAATGGAGTGTTGCCCTTAAATCTGCAAAATGAGAAAAGTAAAAATAAGTATGTACACATGCATTCCTCTGCATTTAGCAGATTTGTATCTTTCCCCACCTCCCCGGTGATAATCAGGGGCCGTCTCTGGCTGCTGTGAGAGCCTAATTAAAGCGATTGTGGTTATATTGGTAAAGTTGTAATAAATGAATTCTTTGTGCCAATACTCTATACTGTTTTTCTCATCTCCCACTTTACCGCCTGCTTTCGCTTCCAAAAGACAGCAGCATGCAATATGGGACAGTGTTTATTTTCAGTGGCAAGAAGCACTGAGAAGTGATTAGTAACTGGGATGATAACTTTGATCAACATTTTGCCATGGCTGCTATTCTGTTGTAACATGTTTCCTGCCTATAGCTCAGTAGTCTTCTGGTGTGGTAGAAAGTAACTATCAGTCCTTTGCAATACAATGCCATAGAGAGTTTTGAAGCAGTTAGGAAGCTTGCATTACATTATACATTTTGTTGCTATCAGCTGTTACTCTATTATCTGCATCTCATTTATAGTTTCCACCATCTGTTTGAGAACTTTATTTTTACATGAGTTGAATTCCCTTTTAGTTTCCTTTCTCGCATTTAATCTACATCATTAGACAGGGTATTTGGTTAAAAACTCTGTGTGGTAGCAGTTAACATTGAGAAACACCTATGAAGAGACAAATGAAACACATTTTTGAAAGTTGCCTTTGAAAATTCTTACTTTCTTGTTTCAGTTGTAAAAACCCAAAACCACACAAACAAAAAAAATCCCACAAAACCCAAAACAAACCAACCAACTAACCAATGAAAAAACCATAAACAAACAAAACTGAGGAGGACTTTCTTGTAAACTCTTTAGTTCTAATTCTGGCATCATCAGAAAAAAAACCCAAAACATAATCCAAACTTTCCTAGGAGTAGACTGATGGGCTAAAAACCCCCAAAGCAAATGTAGAAACAAACAAATAAAGCCTCCAACCTGTATTTTAATAGATTTAAAACTTGGCTCCTTGATATGTATCAGCCCTACCAATTGAGAAACTAAAGCAATCTGCTTTAAATCTGATAGAAAATTAATGTACATGACAAAAATACCTGGTTTTGAATACCACTTTTGGGATGGCAAATGCAAGGAAACATTTCTGAAAATCAAACCAGTCATGAAGGAGTTAGTGAACTAGGTGTGACAAATTGACAATTTTGTCATCTTACTATATTGTGTATTTTAAGTAATAAAATCAATCTACTGCTTTCATAATCTAGAGATAAGACAGTCTATTGGCAGCGGAAAAAGTAACACTAAAAAAGTAAGTATACTTTTATTAATCATAGGAGTAAAGATTAGTACATAACATACAAAATTCAAATGTTATTTGTCAGAGGTGTAAAAACAAAGGGCAGGGGCTTTGCTGAGACTTCAGGAAGGGGGACTCCAGTCTAGGAGCCTGTTGTAGACTCAAACTGTCAAAATACCTGACCTCACCCAGTTCCAGTGAAGGGAATTCATCCTCTCCTACATCTGCTTTTTAACAATCAACAGCAATTCAACCTTGGTGGGATGGAGACAGATCCCGTTTCAAGACATCTGAATTCTGTTCAGACAGTCAGCAGCGAGACTTTCATGACAGAACATGGTGTATAGGGTATGTGAATTTGAATATTTTAAGTGTAGCGAAGGAAGTTCAGTTAATGTCTGATAAGGGCATCATGTAGTAGCACTTTCAGATAACTGTGAGTTGGGTCTGAAACAGGACCTGATGCTTTTCTTTGTTGTAATGTTGATGTGAAAGATAAGGAAGCTAGCAAATACTTCTAACTCCTGCATTTGGATTTATTTTATTTGTTTCCTTTACTTCCTGTTGTTCCATTACTTTTTTTCTTTTTAATCAATGCCTCAAACCCTCCCCATTCCTTTGCCCCCAGAGTGTTGTTAGTCTGTACCATGTTACTAAAACTCATCCAGGGGAATCTCTTAACTATCAACTCAAGATGTTAATTTACCTTGTTAAAGAACCTCATTTAATATTACAATGTAATTACTAACTATTTAGACATACTTAAAATTTTGACTTGGCGTTCAAAGCCTGCTGGCTCATGCAAAATTGATGACAAAGATTTATAAAGTACATTTTTGCTCTTACTGATTTGTAAGTAGCTGATCTGAAAATTGCCTGGCTGCTTGCTGTTTGTATTTATTAGTTGTTATTGAAGCTTATGTGCTTATACAAGGTCCTCTAAGTACACCTGTGGTTTTTCAAGGATAGCAGTGAACTGGGAAATATGTTAACCTTGCTGGGGTTTAGAGGCTTGGAAGTTTTACACCTGTATAGAGTCTGACTACGGCAGGGATGAGATGCACAGCACCTCTACAGCTGTTGCTGTGCCCCTGAATTTCTGCATACCTTCCTTCACACAGGAAAAGGTAGAAAAAGGTAAAAACTTTGAGCAAGGTATGTAACAAGCAGCTGGGAGAGCTGTGGCTGAGCAGTACACTAAGCAGCTTTGCTGCAAGAAACTCTGGAGATAGTGGAAGAGGCAATCAGGTTTTTAAATTCATTCATGATTTTTTTGTTCACTATATTTAATTGTGCTCAGAAATCTAATTGGCTGAAATTTTGCTTGTTCTCTTTTAAGATCAAGCTGATAATTTCAGCAGTGTGACACTTCCAGAACATTATGCAATCTGTGTGCAGTTGTCATCTGCATTGAGATGAGTCTGTACTATGGGCAGATTGTTTGATTATACTTTTTTCATCCTTGCAGTCAAGTTGTAATAAAATAGTAAAAAAAGCTTTTCTCTGCATCATTACTTTATGTGGCTTGATCACATTTCAGAAGATCCTCTTCTGGTCTCCACTTTTCTTCTTCCAGTCCTTGATCTTTGGACAGTTTTTCTTACTTACCATATCTTTGTCTGGTTTTGCTTTGTTTTGTTCTTGCTTCCATCTTTTACTGGTACCATTTATCAATTACGTGGAGATCTTTGAGTTTAATCTTTTGTTTGGTGTTTGTTCCTTCTTGTGCCACTTGGATGTCCTTCATGTACATTAAACCAAGAGCCATATATGCAGTCATGCAGATTTTGAAAGAGCTCTTTATAAGGCTTTATCTAAGTGAAGCTGCTGGTTACTTTATTCTCCAGCAGTTCCCTACCTGCATCAGTAGATTTCACTGCACAGCTATCTGCAGTAGAGAGAGCATCAGTTGGGGCATGGGTCACAAAAGCAATAAGAAACTTTAATGTCCAGAAACTTGTTCTTACATTTCTCTTTTAGGTAAGCATTTTTGCTTTGAAAACTCACAAAGACAGAATTTATGCAGAATTGTTCTGGACCTTACTGAGGGGAATGGAGCACTACCTTATAGCTTGAAATAGGACCTGTATAATCTAGTAAATTCTTTCAAATGCCTTTTGTTCTTTAACTGGGGAAGTGTACATGGTCAATTAGCAGGATGATCAGTACTGTTCAGATATTAAATCTACCCTTTTTTGGGTTGAATTTTACATGTTTTCAAACGATTCTGTATGTGTGTCCCCAAAATAAAAAATTAAACTGATGTTTTGTCACTTGGAACAATATGAATAATAACAAGATTAAGACAAATATTAATTTAGAAGTGGTTTGGGCTGCAAAAACGTGTTTCCTATTGTTCATTGCCCTTTCTCAAAGGTCAATTTGTGCTTCTCTGCAAAGATGAGCAGGTGAGGACAGAAATGAAGTTATTTTCTTTGCTTTACTACTGTGGTGGTAGGGCCAAATGGGCCCAGCACAAAGCCAGACAGGCCCTGATATGTCTAGACACGGTCCCCATCTCCCCTGTCCTTCCTGGAGAAGTCAGGGTAATGCGGGAAAACGAATAAAGGGACAGGACCTAATGTGTCTGGGTAAACACACTGGGGATAAGAGCACATGTGCTGGCCACTGCTTCTCCCTGACCAGGCCTATGTTTCTGCCTTTTACAGCCACAGACTGGCAGAATCCCTTTTCATTGGGTAACTATTTGCTGGCTACAGTTGCCCTATTGTCCCAGTTGAATCTTGGGCAAGATATATAAGCAGGCTAATTTCTAGTTGCCTTAGCCTTGCTTGGACCTGCCTTGCCTTTACCTCGCCTGCTTGGACCTGCCTTGCTTGAAGCTGCCTTGTCTCAAGTTGTCCTGTCTTCAGTTGCCTGGTCCAGAGCCTGGAATGGAAGCCAGGAGCCTACTCACTGCAAGCTAGAGAAGCCACGAACCTTAGGAGCCAGAGCCAAGCCTTGCTTCCCCTAGTGTCATAAACTGCCCACCATCCTGCTGGAGCCAGACCAGCCCTGAGACTGCGTGGCATCCCTGCCGGCAGCCTGCCAAGCTCAGCACACGAGAGCGCCCCAGAAAAGCCTCAACCACTAATACACAGCAGCAGCACTCCCCAGCTGGGTGGAATCATCTGTGAGTAATTAATTCATTGCCTCTTTGGCTTAACGGTTCTTACTGAGTTTCTCCCCCTGTGGTTGAGCACCATTTGCTCCTGAGGATTCTCTCTTTTCCTGATATTCCTCCCAGTTTGCATAAAATTGTTAAAATTGTTATATTTACCTAAATACTGTACATTCCCACTGTAAATATATATGCCAACTGTACATAAAACCTATTTATTAAGTTTTGGGGATTTTTTTCATATTAATAAAAAAGTTATTAATATTTTTATTAATACCCATATTTGGCCTAGCTTAATTATAAATTAATAAATTCCTTAGCAATTACTGGGTGTAGGAGCAGAAAAATTGAAATGCTCTTAAAATGCCCTCACATCTTTGAGGGTGTTCAGTGTTTTCTTGACTATATGTATTTTTTTCTTTCACCCAAATAATTGTTTATTTCTTATTAAAACTACCTGGAAGCCTACCCAATTGTCTGGTGTTATGTGCTGTGAGCAGCATCTGAGTTTCAAGACCAGTGCTCTTTGTTCCCTTGCAAATGCTGGGGAGGAAGCACACAACTGCTGTGCTTGAGCTGAATGTTTCAATAGGAGTTGCAATGAATTTCCACTGTGGAGACTAGTGGGGATGTGGGGGTTTTCTTCAAAATATCTCGAAGTCTTCATACAAGGTTTGAGTCAGCCTGGGGAGTCTAGTTGGTATAAGAGAACAGATGTATTTACATTTTTTTAGGCAGGCTTCTCAGAGTTTGATGAAGTCATGTAACTCTACCACAGATTAGACAAGGAAGATGAGTCTAAAGCATGTTTTGCCTGGATGTACCTCATACCATGAAGTTGATGCACCTTGCTTCAAATGGGGGGAACTTGTAGGGAAAGGTTTAACAATGGGTAGAAAAGTGAGAACTGAGGATTATGCAACTAATGATTTCTCCTCATCACTCGAGCTGTGCCCATTTTCCTAGCTGTATACATTCTGTAAATATGTAAGTGAACATGTAAATGATGCTAATTGTTTTCTATTTAAAACATGTTTTATGATCAGTTACCTTGACAAAAGCTGGTTTCACTGAGTGACTTCAAGGTTTGTGTTAAATGACTATGGAAGATAAAAGTTGAGAGAATTGAGTCTGTAGTCCTTTTATAGCAGCTCCAAATTCAAAGAGGTCTACATTATTCTTCCAAACTTGTCATCTGGATCTATTTCTGAAACTGTTTCCTTGCATTCTTTTATGGCATCCAACATATAATGGTTTTCCTGTGACAAACTGTGCAAGCAGAAGCATGGTGTGAACTGATAAAACAATTTTTTGGAACTTTTTTGTTAAATGTGTCTTGTGAAGCAAACTGTGGTGAGAAGCGCTTTTGTATCATGTAGATATTACCTGGGTAGTGAGATTCAGATCATTTGTGGTAATTGCCTTCTTTCATGACTCTTGCAAGGGGAACAGAGTATTTATCGTCCTGAACACAGTTCAGTGATCATACCGTTCTCTAAATTAGTATTTCTTGGAGATGCTGGCACTCCTCCCTTCCTGTCTGAAATGATATCACTATGTGTGCTGAACATATATTCAGCAAATATATGAATATATATATATATGTTAAATATATTTTCATGAGCATTCTTTTACACAGACATCATATTTCAGTAAGGGTGTTGTTAATTCATAGCTCTGTATATAATGTAAAGAGTTGTGCTATTTTCATGAAAAATGTTGCAAATGCATGCTGCTCTTTTCTCACCTGAGTGTTACAATCAAATGGAAATACAGTGGCTTGGGCGGGTGCACTCTGTGCTGGGTTAGGAACTGGCTGAAAGGCTGAGCCCAGAGAGTGGTGGTGAATGGTGCCACATCCAGCTGGCAGCCAGTTACTAGTGGTGTCCCCCAGGGATCAGTGCTGGGCCCCATCCTGTTCAATATCTTGACTGATGATCTGGACGAGGGGATTGAGTCCATCATCAGTAAATTTGCAGATGACACCAAGCTGGGGGCAGGTGTTGTTCTGTTAGAGGGTAGGAGAGCTCTGCAGAGGGACCTTGACAGGCTGGGCAGATGGGTGGAATCCAATGGCATGAGATTTAACACATCCAAGTGCTGGGTTCTACACATTGGCCGTAACAACCCCATGCAGAGCTACAGGCTGGGGTCAGAGTGGCTGGGGAACAGCCAGGCAGAAAGGGACCTGGGGGTACTGGTTGATGGTAGGCTGAACATGAGCCAGCAGTGTGCCCAGGTGGCCAAGGCAGCCAATGGCATCCTGGCCTGTATCAGAAATAGTGTGGCCAGCAGGAGCAGGGAAGTTCTTCTGCCCCTGTACTCAGTACTGCTTAGGCCACACCTTGAGTACTGTGTCCGGTTCTGAGCCCCTCAGTTCAAGAAAGATGTTGAGTTGCTGGAACGTGTCCAGAGAAGGGCAACGAAGCTGGTGAGGGGTTTGGAGCACAAGCCCTATGAGGAGAGACTGAGGGAGCTGGGGTTAGCCTGGAGAAGAGGAGGCTCAGGGGAGACCTTATTGCCATCTACAACTCCCTGAAGGGGGGTTGTAGCCAGGTGGGGGTTGGTCTCTTCTTCCAGGCAACCTGTGACAGAATGAGAGGACACAGTCTCAAGCTGTGCCAGGGGAGGTTTAGGCTGGATGTTAGGAAGAAGTTCTTCAGAGAAAGAGTGATTGGCCATTGAAATGGGCTGCCTGAGGAGGTGGTGGAGTCACCATCACTGGAGGTGTTTAAAAAGAGACTGGATGAAGCACTTAGTGCCACAGTTTAGTTGATTAGATGGTGTTGGGTGATAGGTTGGACTCAATGATCTCGAAGGTCTTTTCCAACCTGGTTAATTCTGTATCTAATTCTGTACCTTTTGAGATTCTAGTTTGGCAAAGCAAAACCTCTTTAAGGGAACAAATGAAACAAATGTGACAATTAACTCTTGGCCCTGCTTTCATGTGTGACTAGGTAAGAGAATGAATGATAGTGAAGGCAAAAAGGTTACAAGGCAAGGAGGTTATTGCCTTTTAAGAAGGCAGATGATGAAGGAAAAAAGAGTCAAGAATTAAAACTGGAGAAGAAAAACTGGCAAATGACAGAAATACATGCATCTCAAACAGCAGCAGCAGAAAGTGGCAAAGCAGAAAGTGTATAGTGGTGTAACTGATACCATGAAGACAAAGAAGAATGAGGCTTTATTATCTTGCAGGACTGACTAGCACTTCAAAGTAAGAAGAAATTAAGCAGGAGGGAGAGGTTATATGTTGTGGTTGCAAAAATTCATGGAGAAACCATGGTGAGAGAGGAGGAACAGCTATGAGCAATGACAAAGCAGTCTTTTGAGTCAGAGTAGGTACAAGGGCACCTGTGTACAAGGATAGGCAGAGTTTAGAGTAGCAAAAGAGTCAGAGATCCTGAGAATGTGGTTCAACACTGCCAGACTGCAGTGAGGCCTGGTAACTCTTTGGGGGCTGCAGTGACACCTCATGGTCCTGGCAACCACGGGGCACCAGGGCAGTCCCAGCCCCAGGTATCTGGTGTCTCCCTGGGGATTGGTCTGAGACTGGGACAGGGTGTCTGCCCGTGTGTGGATGAGGATCAAGATCAGACAGCCTTGTGATAGCAGGGCCATGGTGATGCTGTTGTATTTGTTGATGTATACTGCTGCCTTCAAATATTATTTAAAAATGGTCAGTATGTGTGAAAAATTGGAAATGTGAGATAAAAATATAGTTGCAAGATTTGTAGCTTCAGGAGATATATACCAATGCTGGTCACTTTATTTGTCAAAAGCCATGTCCTACATAGTATGTGATGCATTATGGTTCAGCAATATAGAAAGAGAAAGTAGTTTTCTGTCTAATATTTTCTTTTTGGTAAATAATATTTCATAATTATGATAAAACCATGCTGCATGTTATCTGGAAATAAGGTGATTGTTTGAGCTTTAGTATTAATGTTAGTCTTATTCTCTAGTCATGCATTAATGCATCCCCCCCAAATGCGCTTTCTCTAGCAAATTTCCCTAAATGTGGTCATGCAGTGTGAAACTGAAGGTATTCCTTGGGGCATAGTTTTAGTCAGAAATGTTCTAATATCTTTAATACTGTATAAGTCCAATGGGCTTACATTAAGAGAAACCATAGGCATGGTCACTTCTAATCTGATAAAAAATGCCTACATGGCAATTAGTGTTATAATAAACATGTAAAAATTGTGTGTGTGTGGGGGGATGTACAAGTCCTGATTTTGTGGAGGCTAGATAACCTTTTGATTGATGACACATCCTGGTTCAATTCAAGTTGCTTACTCTGGCATGGTATTAAAAATGTTTTTTTTTCTACTAAAGCTCACACTATTAAAGTAAGAGAAGAAGGGGTAATGGATATTAGATATGGAGGGATAGATGGATAGTGAAAAACCCTAAGAAAAACTTACTTTAGACAAGTCCATTTTAGGTAATCTTGATCACTTGCCATTGCAGGTATGACCATCTCTCTCTGGGTCACTTCAGGCACCTTTTACTGCGTACGAACAGACTCTGAAAGTGTCTGTGCATCTGAAGATGTGCATCTGAAGAGTACAAAATGTTTTTATCAGTTAGCAAACTGATCAGGTAGCATTTAATGAGCTGCTAAACAAGTCATTGATACTCATCCTGTCCCTGGCAGGACACATCAAAGAGTCTTTCTGTCCAGGAATTTATGAGTGAGGTGGAGGAAGGCCACCCTTCTCTGCTTCCTGAAACAGGTCTTAGTTCCTGCTGGGTTGCTGTTTGCCACCTGCTTGCTTTTCTTTGGGATTTGCTGCTTTTCATGTTGGTGTTTTCCCTCTTGAATCCTTAAGCTGGTAACAGATCCAGTATCACCAGTCCTACCTTTTTTTGTATTTTTGCCTTTCTAGTCTTGCATGGCTGTACTCTTTGTTTTCTGCAGCATCTTTCATGTAACTGGTCATCTTCCTTAGAAATGAACCTGAGGCAACCTAACTTTGCTGTGCCATGTGAGAGCTAGACCTTAGGCCACAGAAACCTGGACCCCTGAGAGGGAGGTCATACAGCAGGCACGTTAATTGCTATGGTCACATAAATGAAATGAATTATTCTTGAAATTTTAAGTTAATTATATGGGAGTCTTACAAAGCTTCTCTTTAATAACTTGCAAAAAAAATTATGTCAATGCTGAATATTTGCTTTGTGACAGCATTTCTGTTACAACTATTTCAGATGATAATAAGGTGTTAGGAGAAATGCAGTTTGAACAGGCAGCAAACACCACTCCTGGCCTTAAATACTTAATTCACATCTGCAAATCTTTCATAAGATTTTTCCAGAGATAGTCTGCAGTTTTCCTTTCTTCTCTTCTAGGTAATGGGCCCCATCATGATCGAGATTGTGTTTACAACCAGAGCAATGTAGTAGATGGAGTTTACTGCCTCCCCATAGCACACTGGATTGAAGTCTCTGGACATACTGATGAGATGAAACATACAACAGACTTCTACTTTAATATTGCAGGACATCAAGCTATCCATTACTCCAGGTAAAAGAAATGTGCAGGGCTTGGCTGGTGTCAAGTATTCATACAGAAAATCTGTTTTGACATGATGTCAGCAAACTTTGAATTTCAAGTGGTGAATGACAGTTTGTAAATAACTGTAAAGTTTAACAAAGATTCAACAGTTCTTTGCAATTAAATGTCACTTTTGGCACAATAAGAAGAGATTCTGAGTTCAAGGATACCTGCTCCCTATGCAGGTATGTTAAGTTGTATCACATCTGAAAATTACTAATGTTACTTTATGGATGAATTTATGAGGAGCTATCATTTTCAAATGCTTGTCTGAGCACACATGTAAATACACATGTATGTGTTTGGTTTGTGACTATGTGCTGAAGAACATCTCCTGGGAAACAAAAAATAATATATTCCAGCACCAGAATTTCAGGGTCATATGTTATCACTGAATGTGTAGCTGCAACTGCAATTGGTGACAGCTGTTACAGATGACTTCTGCTTCAGTGCATGCATTTTAAAAAAATGCTAAGACAAGTCATAAAATGTTTGAACTTTTGTGGTGGTCACTTGAGTCCACCAGTGAAACATTCTGGCCTAAATTAGGAGACAATAAAGCTTGAATAGAAGAAGGCACCTACCCTTTAGGACTCCAGGTAGGGCAAAAATTGTATTTAGAACAGCAGCCTTAGCACTGGTGCTTAACAAAGTTGCATCAAGGAATTTGGAACCATTTGTAAGGTTCCCCCCATCTCTAGTCATGAATATGGCAACAAGTTTGTTATCACATTATCACCAAGGTTGGAAGAGACCTCAAAGATCATTGAGTCCAACCTGTCACCACAGACCTCATGACTAGACCATGGCACCAAGTGCCACATCCAGTCCCCTCTTGAACACCTCCAGGGACAGTGACTCCACCACCTCCCTGGGCAGCCCATTCCAATGACGAACGACTCGCTCAGTGAAGAACTTTCTCCTCACCTCGAGTCTAAACCTCCCCTGGCGCAGCTTGAGACTGTGTCCCCTTGTTCTGGTGCTGGTTGCTAGAGAGAAGAGACCAACCCCTTTCAGGTAGTTGTAGAGGGCAATGAGGTCACCCCTGATCCTTCTCTTCTCCAGGCTAAACAATCCCAGCTCCCTCAGCCTCTCCTCATAGGGCTTGTGCTCAAGGCCTCTCACCAGCCTTGTTGCCCTTCTCTGGACATGGTCAAGTGTCTCAATGTCCTTAAACTGAGGGGCCCAGAACTGGACACAGTACTCAAGGTGTGCCCTAACCAGTACTGAGTACAGGGGCAGAATGGCTTCCCTGCTCCTGCTGGCCACACTATTCCTAATGCAGGCCAGGATTCTATTGGCCTTCTTGTCTACCTGGGCACACTGCTGGCTTGTGTTTAGGCAGCTGTCAATCAGCATCCCCAGGTCCCTCTCTGTTTGGCAGCTCTCCAGCCACTCTGACCCCAGCCTGTAGCTCTGCATGGGGTTGCTGTGGCCAAAGTGCAGCACCCAGCACTTGGATTTGTTGAATGCCATCCTGTTGGACTCTGCCCATCTGTCCAGTCGGTCGAGGTCCCTCTGCAGAGCCCTTCTGCCCTCTAACAGATCAACATCTGCTCCCAACTTCGTATCATCTGCAAATTTGCTGATGACTGACTCAATCCCCTTATAGTTGTATCAATCCCCTTACGGTTGCATCAATGTGGGCAGCCCTGATATGCCATGCACAGCTGGTGTTGGTTAAAGAGCAGTTAATGATCCCTAAGGGGTTTGTAATTTTTAAAGGAATCAAACCACATTGTACTTTCATCAGGTCTTAGCATTGCTTTATATTAATTTCCCCAGATTACCTTTTCAGCTGCACCAACCTCACCATCTTGTCTCCTCTTTCTACTCTTTTGTCTCCACCCTCCCAGAAGGTAGAAGAATGGTCTTTTTCACATTAGGGTTGTGGTGTATAAGGGAAAAAAATTCCTTCTCTTGGTATCTTTTGGGATAGTATGGATTCATAAACACTCTTACGTGTATACAGGTATTAGTGAGGCTTGGTACATTTCCTTGAGACTTCCTTAACCTCTATAATACTCCTGGCTGACTTTACTGTTATCTGTATCTTAAGCATCCATTTCCAACACCCTATCAGAGAAAAGATCTTGTTTATTCTAAAGCACAGATTTGTCAGTCTCAAATAATCTTTGTTTGGCAGTGGAAGTTTGTGAGAAAGAACAACTATCAAAAGTGAGTAAGTACCCAAAGGCTAACTTATCTTCCTTTCCAGAGGCTGCAGTGATCCATTTAGTGCTGCCTTATCTACATATGTTTCCAAAATCAGGGAAAAAGCTAATGAATATTTGGGGAAAATTTTCTGAGTTGTGTAGTCTTTTCCTGGTGAGGCCCTTCTCTGTTCCCCTCACACGCGCATACTTTCATTGCAAGGTAACCTTTTATGTACACTTTCAGTAAGTAATTCTTATTTCTTTGAGCTATATTGAGAGAGCATATCCTGCAACAGTCCTGTCACAATATTATTTTTAGTACTTTGAAGGTATGCAGCCTCCAATGACTTTTTAACTTTTAACAATTGGGTGCAGAATCACCATTCTGCTGGCTGTAACAAAGCAACCCCAAAATACTGGCTAATTAATTTTTTGAGGGGCAGACTAGCTGATGTGAGCAGATAAAAATGCTGTTCTTTTGTAATGGATTTATTGATTTAGAAGAGTACTATGGAGATTTTTATCAACCCTCCCCCAAAAAAACCAACACCACCACCAACAACATAATCTACCCTGTTCCAAACAGATGCAAAGAGCCAGTCCCGTTGCCTGTACAGCTGAAAACTCAGCGTATGGTCAGATCATAACACTATCCAGCTGAGATTACTTTTCCCCATGCTGTAACAGAGGCAGCAATACTGCAAGAAGCTTTATGAGCACAAATTCTGAGTCCTGCCACCATCTGTAGACTGTTCACAGAATGGTGGCATCTGGAAAGAGGTGTTTTAGCAATGAAAATTTGAAAGTGAGCCTGTCCTCTACATTGCTCCACTTAATAGGATTGCCATGCACAAATTAGCTGGAGAGGAAAGTTTATCTCTGTCAAAATGGCCTCCTACATGAGCCCTGGACTGATTTTATTTGCCGTTTATCTAATCACTACAATTTGAAACAGCTGCTCTGAGGTTCACTCCCACCTTGCTTCTTCATAACACGTGCTTCAACTTTAAATGAGCTACAGCAGGATGAGATGAGCCTGCTACCTGCTGTGGCCAAAAATCATTCCGAATAATGTGGAGGCTGATGGCAATGCTCTGAGGAATCAGATTTTTCTTACTTGATATAGATTGTATTCACTCATAAATCAGTGAATTTATGTTTAAACTTGTAGTTAGAGAACTCACTTTCTGTTGGTCATTCAGATTGGAGAGCTTATGATGTGTTTTTCAAGCACAGCAGTATTTGGACTTTCTCAAGTGTGAAATGGAGCATGCCTACAGCTACAGTATCATGACTGATACCTCTGTGGTGTTAGTGTTCACATGTTTTGGACATGTAATAACATATATTACTGAAGTCTGATCCAGGAAAAAAATAACAGTTCCTTTCTGTTTGATGTTAGATATTACTGCAGTAAGATGCCTTCAAATTACAGCAGAGTTCTTTTAGGACACAGCAATTTTCCAAAGCAAAGTGGAATTACTGTAATCTTTTCTGGGAGAAGATGACTTCAGAAATTTTGTAAATCAGGAGTGTGTTATCCTCTCTAATTCTCAGAAGAAGGGCCTTGCATATGAGCTCATGAGGGAGTGACACCCGAAATTACAAGATCCTTAAAGGAAGCATTGGAGGCAGTGATGCTTGATAGCAGAATTAGGTGCTATGGGAATGAATGTCACTGAGCAGAAAAGCCATCTAGTTACAGTTTTCCATTTTCATACTAATTTTAGGTTTCAAAAGTCACCTCTGATAAGTAGTGAGCTCCCATAGTTTTTTGCCTAGCCATTCAAATATGATTTCTGACTGCCACCTCTTCATTTTAGGGCATATACATTGATGCCATCGATTGTGTCATCTTTATAATAATTTGTGCTTTGAAATTGCTGTCTTCATAGCTGTAATTTTATTCATTGTGTGTGCTTTCTTTGGGTTGTATCTCCTAAAACTGATGAAGAAAAATTTTTTTTACATGCTTAGCATGTAAAATGCATCTAAAATGGATTCTGTAAGTGAATTCCTCAGACAGATAGTTAATCTCTAACCAAAGTATTGTTACAGCTGCTAAACATTTTAAAGAAGAATACACAATAAGCTTTAAATGTGGAAGACTGTAATTGGGGAGCCACTACATGAGCGTAACTGTGGATCCTGACAATTTTTTTTCAGGTGCAGTAGAGTATCACAGTCCATTAGAGGTTGGAAGGGACCTCAAGAGGTCATCGGGTCTAACCACCCCTGTCAAAGCAGGATCAAAGCAGTAGCTTTTTTGCACTTAAATATTAATGCCATTTGTGACCGTTTGACGCTGTGCCTTTAAGGAAGGGGCACACTGGCTAAATGTTTATAAAATATTTTGGTATTCTAAACAAATTTCATTGGCCAAGTAAGGTGGGAGGTGAGGTTGGGCCCGGCGCAGCCGGGACTTTCTCTCAGTCTTCCTTTCTTCGCTGCCCCTTCCACACTGGGCTTCTTGCCAAGAGATAAGAACTAACTAACTTCCTGCGCATAGGCCTCTGCTGTACTAACTCCCCTTTTTTCTCTTCTTCTACCTCTTTGGGGGAGAAGGGAGGTAGGGGGGTGAAGGGGGCACAGGGGGAAACCCCCTCTGTGGGGGGTCTGGTTTCTGGTTGAGTTTATTTGCTGTATATTTCTGTATATATTGTAAAATACCTGTATTTGTTGTGCTACATATAATCTGTTTCCTTGTAAAATATACTCTCATTTCTCCGACTGAGTTTTAGCCATGGTTTCTTTCTTAGTGGGGGAGGGAAAGCAGAGCCTTTCCTTTCAAACCACCACACCATTAAATATTAATATGTGGTGTTTCTAGAGTGGGCAGGATGTTCCTGTGGCTGGATGTAGTCCAAGAAATTGGGAAGTTGAAGAAAAGTGTTGTTGTCATCAGTGTTTATGTACCTAGGTTTTTTTCATAAGGCAAAATAAAGCAAAACACAAAAACAAACTCTTGTGCTTGCAAACATTGTAATGCTTTGTAACTTGTTGGGAAGACAGCTTCCTTCAACACTGCCATAGTAATGTAGGTTATAACTTCAGTGTAAAGAAGGGATGATCAGGAGAGTAATATAAAATATGTGCTCCTTATTTGTGCTGAAATATTTATGTAGATAAGTGCATGGGTGAGGAATGATACAGGGCAAAATTCAGGTGCTTCTTGCTTACCTTCTGGAGGCACTAAAGCAGAATTCTGATGATGAACACTGTAGTCTTTTTGTCTGTTGTAATTCTCCTGTGAGGAACATGAGCATTTACTTGATTGACATGGCATCTTTAATTGAGGTGAATAACAAGAAACTGGATGAGTAAATTTTTGCATGAGAATCTCTGGAGAAGGAAAACAATGAAGCTCTTCTTAACGTGTTTGGGTTGTACAAGGTGCAGTTATTCCTGTTTGAGTGCTAGCACTCTGCTGGTATTGATGGATGTGCAGATATTCTTAAAGACATCCATGATGGGACTTAGCTTAAGATTAAGACCATATACAGCAATTCAACTCACTGGTAGTCACCAGTGTTTACTTTAAAATGAACTGGTGAACTGAATTGGTCTCCAAAGTTTATTGATGAGGCTGATGTGATCTCTATTGATTTATAATGAGATGTTAAATATCCTATATGGTTGCTTGAATGTTGGTTTCTAGTGTAATTTGAAAACTTCAAGAGTTTACTGCCTGGCTTCCAATTATTGCACTACAGGAATGTGTCTTCTTATAGCTCATTAGCCATATCTGAGTCCCATCCAGGTGTTCCAGATGCTATAGGATGTCTCAGATGTCAGTGGGAAGCTGTCCTAAGATGATGCATTGAGGATTGCTATGCCTGAAGGAATTTGTTTGTAGATAACCAGGGCTAGGTCTTCATCTTTATTTTTTTATCCCATTTCTAGCCTATGCTAATGAATAATACCCATCTCAGTTCAGTATGGATTCACAATTACCATTGAATTATGTAACTGGGGGAAAAATACAATAGAGAGTGTTTTTATTTAGCTTGACTAGTAATGGGAAATATTTGCTCTTTTCATAGGTGTGTTGCTGCACAAAATTATTTCCTTACTTCTTAAGAAAAACTTACATTTCTGTGTCATTCTGGGAGATAAAAACAGAAGGAAGATTGGGAGTCCTCCATGAAAAAACCTTGAGGAGTAAATATACTTATTTTTCTGTTTTTCTCTGTGAGATATAACAGGCAAATGTTGATACTCTAGTAAGTATGAATTTTATATGGGGCACTGTTAGGGAGCAAAAACTATTGTTTCTCATTTTTCATTCTGTTCTACTGTGCCTTCCTGTCCCACCTCTGTATTTCTTTTGGAGGTCTTGAGCCCTTTTCCCTGCCTCTTTCCTCTGTAACATTCAGGCTGTCAGCGAGGGAGTAAAGTTCTGTCTCCACTGGAAAGCAATTTGCAGGTGTTACTGGCTGTGAGCAAAATTGACTGAGATTGTGAAATCCTGAGCAATTTAGCTCACAGCCGGGGTGACAAGGAAGGGGCAGCATTGCTCTGTCACCAAAAATGATATTTCAGTTGTCTCAGATACTTGTTTCCTCATAGCTTTTTTCATGCATTTGTTAGGTGCCTACTCATCACTGGCATTTCTTAACATAGTTTATCTGAACATAGAGGAAGCTTTTTTTAAAAAGCAAAGATTGAGTACTCAGCCTTACTGCTGTTTTGTTTACCAGTAGGGAACAAATTCAGGTATTTGGTTGTTATTGGAAGAATTTAGCTAAGGGAACTCTGTGGTTTACAGCTGCTGAAACCGTCAAACCAGGGATTTGTGTTTGCAGCGTAGACCGTCTTTTGTCTACCCTTCCCACGTGTTTTCCAGGCACAGCTCCTAGGGTTGATTAGCCCAGCTAGCCTGCAGGTGATTCTTACAGAGAAAAAAAAAAAAAGCCTCAAAATGAAAGACTTTTCAGTCCCCAAATGTGAAAGGTGACACCATCAGATAGTTTATTACCACTGGCTGGTAAGGAAAGTTGAATGTAGCTCTAATTTACTTACAGTTTGTCTCAGAAACAGAAGTATTTTATTTCCCAAGAGTAAATAGAGATTATCAAATCACTCGTGTATCTTCCCGTATATAATTTTCTGTCTGCACAAAAAAAAACAACAAACAAACAAACAAACAAAAAAAAAAAAAGCAAAGAAATTAACTGTGTCTTCCCAGGGATCATATGAAGAGGCTGAACTGAAAATTTCTTGTTCCCTCCTTTAATGCTTGTACTTTGGGAAACTTATTTTCAGAGAATCATTGCCAATTTATAAGAGATATGGATTTCCTCTTGATTACTTCAAGACACTACAGTGTGTAAGTTTAGATGAAGCCTCTTTTTTCCGTTGATACCAAAAACTTAATAATAGAAAATATTGTTTTAAGCATTGAAGAAGGAGGGAAAAGGAGAAATACACATTTCAGTTTTAATACAGAGGCAAGAAAATGTAATATATAAGTAAAATCAATAATGAAGTAGAGACTTTCCTTTCCCCCCTTTTCCCTCTTCTTTTTCATTTCCCCTTTTTTCCTCCTTTCCCTTTCCTTCTACCTGTACTCTGCATTGGTTAAGCCACACCTTGAGTACTGTGTCCAGTTCTGGGCCCCTCAGTTTAAGAAGGACATCAAGACACTTGAACGTGTCCAGAGAAAGGCAACAAGGCTGGTGAGAGGCCTTGAGCACAAGCCCTATGAGGAGAGGCTGAGGGAGCTGGGATTGTTTAGCCTGGAAAAGAGAAGGATCAGAGGTGACCTCATTGCCCTCTACAACTACCTGAAAGGTGGTTGTAGCCAGGAAGGGGTTGGTCTCTTCTCCCAGGCAACCAGCACCAGAACAAGGGGACACAGTCTCAAGCTGCACCAGGGGAGGTTTAGACTCGAGGTGAGGAGAAAGTTCTTCACTGAGCGAGTCGTTCGTTGTTGGAATGGGCTGCCCAGGGTGGTGGTGGAGTCACCATCCCTGGAGGTGTTCAAGAGGAGATTGGATGTGGCACTTGGTGCCATGGTCTAGTCATGAGGTCTACCGAGACAGGTTGGACTCGATGATCCTTGGGGTCTCTTCCTACCTTAGTTATACTGTGATACTGTGATACTATTTACCTATAAAATAATTGAGTGAAGAGCTGCAGGAATTGGATGGTGGCATTCATTAAAAAAATCCATTCACCCACCATGGGCCAGCAGCATGACTCTTCATGGCCCTGTCTTTCAGTTCAGGGGCTGGATGCTAGATGCTACATGTACATATGTGGGTGTTGCTGGGCTTTTAGGACCTATTTTATTTTAAAATCCTGTAGTTTATCTAGCTTCACCAGGGTTGCTTTTCAAAAGTCTTTGGAACAGTTATATCCAGTGCCTTCACTTCCCCAAAGTGAAGATCTGATAAGGATGATAAGCAGCATCCCTGAAAAAATAATTACTGCAGTCTTGCTGCCAGCTTGAAGGCTTGGCCATGTGAACATGATTCCTAAACACAGTGTTAACTACTGCTTAGATTACAGAAGACTATTGTTCAGCTCCATGTAATAGTGGGTTGCTTCCATTTTCAGAAAAAAAACTGGGGGAAAAAAAAGAGGCAGTTTAAAAAATAGACAAACTCTGGTAATTCTTTTCAATCTTTGGGTTCTAATAAAATCGCCAGCATTGCTTGTTCATAAAATTTAAGTAAAATTTATTATTTTTTTCCCTTTTGACATCTAAGACTTCTTCAAATGATCCTACTAGACTTCACAGTTTTGTCTTAAGAAGACTTATACAGGCCCTTCTGGGGGCTCTCAGTAGCTCTGTTACAGTTTCAGCCCCAACTTTTGAGATTGGCAACTCATCCACCAGGTTTATGAACTTTATGTTTATAATCTAGTTACCAGGTACATTAGCTAAAATATTATTTTCTGTCAATTTTATTATGATAGCACCATGCAACTGTTGTCTCTTTGATTCGATTTTTTTGTGTGAACACGTTCTTTTAGATATTTATGTGGCTGGCTGTGGTGATGCATTGATTCGGTTTTTCTCAATGTTTCCAAGATGTTGTTGCCCAGCCTATGGTACTCTATAATGTGTCTATCCCTCTTTAAAATTAAGATGAATGAACTGATGTGAGTTTAGAAATTCTAGATAAATAACTTAATGGGAAGGAATATGGACAGATACAGAACCTGTGAGGACTGTTGCATTTGGTCGGTACCACTAGGGATAAAAATGCTTTTTCCTTTGATTGTTGCAGTTCTGAGGGGACTCCAGCATTTCATACATGTGCATATGCTGCCATGTGGATCCAAAGACACCTTTCAATAAACTGTGTTTCACATTTACATAATCACAATGATTATGTGCTTGTTTCTGAAGCATTGGAAAGCTTTTCCACTGGATCTGAAAACCTGCATTTTGAGAAGTGGCTTCATAATTTATTATTTTCGCTATTAGATTTCTAAGCAGCTACTAAAAAGTAAACTCTGCAAGAAGACTAAAGATAATTTTACCAACAATTCCTGAAACTTCTTGAGCACTAACTTAAAGTTCATCTGTAGTGGTTTAAGTGAATTTAGTTAAGATACTTTGTCTCAGAGGTGCCAGCAATGGCATCATTCCCATTGCTAAGTATTGATATTAGAAGTTCTCATTCCTATTGCCAAGAGATTCATGGCTCATTACAGTCTGGCTTCGTTTAGCAGCCTGTTGTTCTTGTGTTTCCCAAGTATTTGTTCTAATTCAAAACAAATGGGAATGTTGTCAACCTATGGGAGACGTGCAGGAAGTAACCATTGGCAACCATGGCTGCATGAGACAAGATTCTATAATTTGAGTGTTTAATCCTCACAAGCCAGTGGAAGAGTCTTTTCCAGGTTGCTCACTGCAAGCCTTGGAACCTGAACCTCATCTCAGGCTGTAGTTTTTGTAATGGGCACATTGTTTGCGTCAGATAATGTTTAGATGAATGACAGTATGAGAAGCATCATTCCCTGTAAAGGCAAATTCCTGCTTTCTGCTGCATACATTGTGCTCCTTAGGCAACAGTAGAAGGCTTGTGTGTATGTTTGAAAATAAAGTCTGACTAAATCCTATGAGGCTTGATCTGGACACCCTGTCCTACAAGGTACTGGCGTGCTTATGAATGATTATTTTCTTATCTTCACAGTAGAATTACGTAGTGAAATATGAAATAAGATATTTCATTTTTAATACAGGAAAGATAAAGCACAATTCAGTGTTAGCCATGCATATAAAGTCTTGTATGGCCAAGTTATTTTAGTTAGCTGTTTAGTTTGATCATACCTAGAGATAAAATAGTTTACAAAAATATTTATGATATAAATTAATTGGTGTTAAGCTTTTTAATAGAATGAGATAAATGAGAGGGGAGAAGAGTTTGTAGTGTGGGTTTTTTCCCTATATAGATTCAAATGCACTGCAAGTTTAACAAGAGCAATTCCATTGCATTTATTGGAGCATGCACACTTATCCTAAAGACAATAGATAAATTTGATCTATTATAGTGTCAGAAGAACAAAGATGATTTACAATCCCTTTTGTACTTCCATTTCCCAAGGCAGGACAAATTTGGAACATGTTCTAGTCCTGTCATTGAAGAGATCAGCTGTATCAGGGTGGTTTATCAGTGATTCCAGTGACAAGTGGCGTCCCTCAGGGGTCAATACTGGGACCAGTACTGTTTAACATCTTTGTCAGTGATATGGACAGTGGGACTGAGTGCACCCTCAGCAAGTTTGCAGATGACACCAAGCTGTGTGGTCTGGTTGACATGCTGGAGAGAAGGGATGCCATCCAGAGGGACTTGGACAGGCTGGAGAGGTGGGCCCAAGCCAACCTCATGACATTCAACAAGACCAAATGCAGGGTCCTGCACTTGGGTCGAGGTAATCCCAAGCACAAATATAGGCTGGGTGAGGAATGGCTCAAGAGAGCAGTCTCAAGGAGAAGGATTTGGGGGTGTCGCTTATGAAAAACTCAACATGAGCTGGCAATGTGCACTTGCAGCCCAGAAGGCCAACCGTATCCTGGGCTGAATCAAAAGAAGTGTGGCCAACAGGATGCTCTGCTCTGCTCTGCTCTCATTAAACCCCACCTGGAGTACTGCATCCAATTCTAGTGCCCCCAGCCAAAGAAGGACATGGGACTGCTAGAGCGGGTCCAGAATAGGACCTTGAAGATGATCAGAGGGCTGGAGCACCTTCCTTATGGGATAAATTGGGCTAAGAGTTGGGGCTGTTCAGTGTGAAGAAGGCTCTGCGGAGACCTTACAGCATCCTTCCACAAGAAATCCAGAAGGGGTCTTTCTACAAGGGCTTGTAGTGATAGGACAAGAGGGTACAGCTTTAAGCTTGAGGAAGGTAGATTTAGACTGGATATTTGGAAGAAATTCTTTACGGTGTGGGTGCTGAGACACTGGAACGGGTTGTTTGGGGAGGTTGTGAATGCCCCCTCCCTGGAGGTGTTCAAAGCCAGGTTGGATGAGGCCTTGAACATCTGGTCTAGTGAAAGGTGTCCCTGCCCATGGCAGAGGGGCTGGAACTAGATAATCTTTAATGTGGCTTCCAACCTAACCATTCTATGAATCTATGAATTCACCTTTGAAGTTATGATGCAGTGCCTGTTAATAGGGATACACTTCTTCACAGGAACTTCCAAAGTTTCTTGTCAGGAGACCTTTGCATCCTCTTTGCACTATAGAGGAATGGGAATAGCAAATTTGGTTTTGCAAAACCATTTCAAATACAAAATGATGTAACACTCTTTCTGTTCCTGTTTCAGGGATTCCTTGACATAAAGCATGCCTTCATCACAAACCACAGTTCAAAACACAGATACCTGAGCTAACTGGGAATGAAAGAGGGAATTTTCTGCAGGCTGTGTAGCTTTTATGACACTGAAGCTGGAGCAAAATAATTGGTTTGAAAGGAACTCTGCGCTACCATAGCTTGACTGCTTCTGGTGTCTGATACAGATAGCAGTTAAATGAAGCCTGAAAAAGAGGATATATTACTATTTGTAAAAGACATTCAGGAATTAGTACAAAGGAGGAAGAAAAATTCTTGAAATTGAACCTGCTTTAAGATCAAATGGATATTAATTGCTTCTGAATTAATTTAGAGGGTAAGTTAGAACAAGTTTTCTGACATCAAAGGAATGATGTTTGAATTCTGGCATGACCTTTCAAATAGGGCAGGGAGGACAAGGAACCTAAATTATTTCAAGAGCTTGATAAATTAATATAGGTAGTGATCCCAGAGATGGAAATTAAAGTTTATGATTATAGTATCATAGATCATAGGTTCAAAGAGACATCAAAAAGCATCCAGTCCATTTTCTTGCTCTTAGTCTCAACTACATTTACATCATTCCAGGTTTATCCAGCCTGATCTTAAATAGGCAGTAGACTTGGAGATAAAATTAGTATCCTGCCTCTTTATAGCTCTCATATTCTTGGAAATGTCTATCCTTTTTCCCAGTATCACAGAGTAATCGAGGCTAGCACATCTGACTATTTTCATTTTGATATTAACCCTTGGCTCTTTCAGTCTTTTCTCTGAAACCTCGTCTTCTGTTTCTCTGATTGTGCTAGTGTTATCTGCTGGGCTTTCCAGATGTTTCACTTTCTTCTTTCCATTATTCCTGATGACAGTCTTCTGGTACTGAATAGAGTAGAAAGATTTTTTGTGACTTTTAGGCATAGTGCTACTGCTTATTTATCCAGGTATTACTGTAATTTTTGCAAAGTGGGATATGATCTACTTCCCAGTTAACTAGGTGTGTTCATCAAATACATTCCCTGCTATGGCAGGATATAGGATGTTAAAAATGCCCTTGATCTCTGCAGCTGTCCTTATGAGATATTTTTGTGAGTTTCTTCTAATAAAGCTCTTATGCTCCTTCTAAGGGAATGTTTGGGGTTGCTTTGGAAGAGAAAACAGAAAGTTTTGTGGATTCACCTAGACTAAACATCTGTTACATGACTGACTTTAATTCTACTCACATGGATTCTTTTTATCCTGTGTCCCCGGTGCATTCAAAGCTAGGACAATCCATAAAGTAAACATAGCCTACAGGCCTCCCCAGAGTCAGAATCCACCAGAAGATTCTGAATGAGGAGGAGAGCTGTGCTGTGCTTAGGCTTTAGCATGGTCACCCCTTGTCTTACAACCAGAAGAGTGCACCATACCACCTGCTTTTAACGCAGATTGGTGGCTGAAGAGGAGTCATCTAAGCCCTTTTGTGCCATCGAGCTGATGCTACTGTACCTCCTCCTAAACAGCAGAATGTGGGGGCACTGTACCACTGGAACTACTTTTAACTGAATGTCTGGGTAACCTTATATTTCAGTTACCCGTTTGATATTATTCTTACCTGGGTTTCATTGGGGTCAAGTCTTAATGACTTATTTGCTCTGCATATCAGCAAATGAGGTAGTTTGATGCCACATTCACGCATAAATTTGTGAAAATAGAATAAATAGGATACTATTAATCCTAACACTCAGAATTCAAGGGCTTGAGAAACTTTGCATATTGCTAAGCTGACAAAGTGTTGTTCTAAAGTGATAAACACAGGTGTTTCGTTTTAGTTGCCAAGTCTGCTCCCATGTGAGACGCTAGATAAGTAGTCCAAATTGCATCTAAGAAGAAAATTTGCCAGAGCTTAATTACTTTTCATCACAGTGCCAAATAATAAGAAAAATCCCACCTTGGAAGTACACTGTAGTCTGTTTAATTCTCCTCATTTAAAGCCCTGAGGTGGAATTCTTAACTTCACAATAAACTGTACTCTTTCAGCAGTAAAGCAGAACAAATTTGTAAGTGATGCCTTCCACATGTGGCATTTAGGTTAAAGTAATTTTTGTGTTCAAAAATATAAGTAGTTTTTACAAGGTCTGCAGCTATGTTGTCTCAGTAGGAGGCTGCTCTATCATTAATCACCACTTTTCTCTGATGACTTGTGCTAAGGTCATGGCCATTTAATCTACCTTTATTGACAAGCACAATCTTAGTAAATGTGCCTGTTAGACCTTGGTGTTCTGTGAATTAGACCATAGTATCATCAAACCTTGATGTCCTGCTCTGGCCAGTAGTACTTGTCTGCATGCTGGGCAATTGAGTGCATCAAACTGTGTTCAGTCAACCCTTCTTAAGTCAAGCACCTTATCGCAAAGGGTCTGTCAGCTTGGCTTCTGCAAGGAGACTTCATTACTAAGTCGGCAGCAGAAAGCATTAAGACCACAGCCACTTATCCACATGCCCTGTACTATCTGCAATGAAATGTTAGTGTCGTAACTCCTCAGTTCTACATTATTATTTCATTGATGAAGAGGTATTTTACTGAGAGATCTCTTTGTCCTTTATTTAAGATAATATAATGAAAACAGAATCCTTGTACAAGACCAAACCAGCAAGCCCTCTGTTTTGATATCTACCTATGTTATCAGTATTTTGGAGGAAGATGTAAGAATAACAAAAAGGATTTAAAAAAATCTGCTATTTTTCTCATATCTTAGTAGTTGCTTTATAGGTAAAACCATATGGAAGTTGAGATTATTTACCTCTTTTATGTAGATAAGGCCAGTTGATTTGCTTCTCCTATATATTTTACATAGTCATTCAATTAACTCTTAAATATGCTACAACCTTAGTGTGCCTTCATATGAAAAGTATTTTCACAAGAACTAGCTGATACCTCCTGTATTTTTGTCTTCATTTTACGTAATATTTTTGGTACAATAAAATAGTTAATACACAAGCACTATTGATTTTTAAAAAAAGGTTACTATACATTTTCTATTATTTTTAGTTCATTTTTATGTACAGGCTAAAAGTACCACTTTGACCTCTCTGGAAAGCAATAATACCAAGCATCACTGAAAGCATGTACAGTTTCCCTTTCTAATTGATTGAGTCAATCATCAGTAAATTTATGGACGACACCAAGCTGGGGGCAGGAGTTGATCTGCTGGAGGGTAGAGAGGCTCTGCAGAGGGACCTCGACAGGCTGGACAGATGGGCAGAGTCCAACGGCATGAGATTTAACACATCCAAGTGCCGGGTTCTGCACATTGGCCACAACAACCCCATGCAGAGCTACAAGCTGGGGTCAGAGTGGCTGGAGAGCGGCCAGGCAGAGAGGGACCTGGGGGTGATGGTTGATGGCAGGCTGAACATGAGCCTGCAGTGTGCCCAGGCAGCCAGGAGGGCCAGTGGCATCCTGTCCTGCATCAGGAACAGTGTGGCCAGCAGGAGCAGGGAGGTCATTCTGCCCCTGTACACTGCACTGGTTAGGCCGCACCTCGAGTCCTGTGTCCAGTTCTGGGCCCCTCAGTTTAGGAAGGATGTTGACTTGCTGGAGTGTGTCCAGAGAAGGGCAACAAAGTTGGTGAGGGGCTTGGAACACAAGCCCTATGAGGAGAGACTGAGGGAGCTGGGGTTGCTTAGCCTGGAGAAGAGGAGACTCAGGGGTGACCTTATTGCTCTCTACAACTACCTGAAGGGGGGTTGTAGTGAGGCAGAGGTTGATCTCTTCTCCCAGGCAACCAGTACCAGAACAAGAGGACACAGTCTCAGGCTGCACCAGGGGAGGTTTAGGCTGGAGGTTAGGAGGAAGTTTTACACAGAGAGAGTGATTGCTCATTGGAATGGGCTGCCCGAGTAGGTGGTGGATTCACCATCGTTGGAGGTGTTCAGGAAGAGACTTGACAGGGTGCTTGGTTGCATGGTTTAGTTGGTTGGGTGGTGTTGGATGATAGGTTGGACACGATGATCTTGAAGGTCTCTTCCAACCTGGTTTATTCTATTCTATTCTACTCTACTTTACTCTACTCTACTCTACTCTACTCTATTCTAATTTATAATCCAGTGATGTGTGTGAGTGCCTGAAATTATTTATTCTAAGATTAATCTCTCCTTGGGTAGGCTCATCTCTTGTGAGAGATCTTAATTCACAAACAGAATTCCATATTGAATATAGGTTAACAGCATCATGCTGTTAGGGAACTATAAACAGGAATATAGTCTTTGAGGCATAAGAAGTAACTGATCTTCAGTTCTGCTCAGAAATGGTGAGACTTCTTTCCAGTACTTCACATAATATCTTAAGAAAGATGTTGACCAGCTGGAGAATCCAAAAGCAAATAAACACCATGAGATGTTGTGAATATATGACAAGCACTTGTGTGAGTGAAAAATACAAGGCTTTGTGGGATATTATAGTAATTTTCATGTGGATAAAAGGATTTTGCAGAATAGAAATGAATAATCTGTTCTTTGTGTCCGTTATGCCATCGTGACCTGTGACTGAACTGTTCATATCAGATATCAGGAAAATATTTCTGAAGGCGAGGATGGTCATCAGTGTGCTTTCTACATATCAAACAATATGTGGCAGCTTTTAGATATTCCAGTGGAGAGCAGAATTTGGTAATTTCAAACTCTTTTCTATTTGTAAATGCATTTCAGAATATTAGATAATAATCTAAGTAATGTTTCTAGATTGCTCTGACAAAAGTACAGGAACATCTGATTTCTAACAAGTGTGCTTATTAATTTCAATGTCATGGGTTCAGAAGAAGTGAACAATGAAGGCCCAGAAGTGAGCTGTTGAATTTTTTAGTACTTCAGGAAACACATGAATGATCCTAAGAAGGTGTTAGAAGTCCCATCCCTGGAGGTTTTTAAGGCCAGGCTGGATATGGCTCTGCGCAACCTGATCTAGTGTGAAGGGTCCCTGCCCATGGCAGGGGGGTTGGAACTAGATGGTTCTTCAGGTCCCTTCCAACCCTAACAATTCTATGATTCTAATAATAAGCTCCCATATGTTGTTAAAAAGATGTCAATGGCAAAAGAAGGAGCATGTACAGGATGATACCTCTGGGTCACCATAAGCCATTGTTATCACCCTTTAAAGTGATGTGCCTTGTCACAAAGTAGAAGATAGAGAAAAGATGAAAGCATCTCAGCTATGGATGGTAGGATTTCTTACCTCATTTTGGTTATGCCTGTAGAAATACTTTTGAAAATCTCTTGTGTCAAATGATAGGGAAAAAGAGAAGTAGGATTTTTTTGTTGCCATTCTTCATTCTCCCTTTATTTCACACCAGACATTTGGTCTTTGAACTAGTTTAAATTTGGCTAAAAGTAGAAAGTTTCAATGCAAGTTCAGAGATGTCATAATTTTGCATTACAAATTCACCTTATAAAAAAATTCTGAACCAGTTCCTACTCCAGTACCATCAGGAGAGTAAATAGGAATGCATTGTAATTGGAAGCAGACTCCAGTAGTTACAGGGCTTCAAAAAACATCTCTGAGTTGCACTTCAGGCCTGCATTCCCCTTGGGCTTCTTGCTTGTAGTTGGTGTCAGGGTAATTGCAATATATCAATACAAAATCCACTCCATATGCATATAAACCTCACAAAATGCTGGGGGTTAATTGGATTATATATGTTCTTCTGGGAATGCAGAGTAAGTTTTGCTGCAAGTTACATGTAGCTGTAGTTGCATTCCACACCTTTAGGAAATGAAAATCTTAAGGGAGGACACAGTGACTTAATCACTATTTTGTTTGTAGTTTCAGCTAAATTGCTCTCACAGATGCTTAGTGGGATCCAAGGAAGACTGGTGCAGACAACTGAAGTGAATTGCAAGTTTTAACATCAGTCTGCATCTTGACCTGGTGCTGATGGATGAATCAATCTGTTGCTTGTCTTCTAAAATAATACACTGGACTTTGGTCAAAACAAATTACAGGGCTGATGGATCACTCTGTTGTCAATAACTGAAGGGGGCAAAGTCCCCTTTATCCTCCTGCCTATAAGATGTCAAGGATTGTAGATGTTAAGGTTGAGGACAATCTTGGCTGTAGTGACCACAACATGTTAGAGTTTAATATCATTAGAAAAGAAGCAGGGTGATAAGTAAAATCTCAACCCTGGAGTTTAGGAGGGTTAATTTTACCTGCTTCAAAACTTAGAAATGTCCAGTGGGCTAGGGGTCTAGAAGGAAGGGGAGCCCAAGAGAGCTGGTTCATATTCAAACATTACCTTCTTGAAAAAAAAAATCAGTTAAGGGAGGCAGGAGATCTGCATGGATAAGCAGGGAGCAGTGATGGCAGAATTGCTGAATGTCTTCTTTGCCTCAGTTCTCACTCCTAAGACCAGCTCTCAGGAGCCTCAGTCTCTGGAAGCAAGGGTGCAGAACTGGAGGGACGAGGACACTCCACTGGTCAGTCAGGACTGGGTTAGAGATCACTTGTACCAGCTGAAAACACACGAATCCATGGGCCCCAATGGGGTGCATCCACGTGTGCTGAGAGAGCTGCTGATACTGTGGCTGAGCCTCTCCATCATTTTTGAAAACTCGTGGAGAACAGGAGAGGTGCCTGGTGACTGGAAGACAGCCAATGTGACTCCGGTCTTCAAAAAAGGCAAGAAGGAAGACCCAGGCAACTACAGACCAGTCAGCCTCACCTCCATCACAGGAAAGGTGATGGAGCAGCTCATTCTGGAGGTTATCTCTAACCATGTGGAAGAAAAGAGTTATCAGGAGTAGCCAACATGGATTTACCAAGGAGAGATCCTGCTTGACTAATCTGATAGCCTTCTATGAAACCATGACCAAATGGGTAGATGAAGGGAGAGCTGTGGATGTCATATACCTCAACTTCAGTAAGGCTTTTGATACTGTCTCCCATAACATCCTCATAGCAAAGATCAGGAAATGTGGCATAGATGATTGATCCATGAGATGGATTGAAAACTGCCTTGACAATAGAGTTTGGAGTGTTGTGATGGATGGCACAGAGTCAAGTTGGAGGCCTGTGGCCAGTGGTTTTCTCTAGGGATCAGTACTGGGTCCAGTTTTGTTCAATATCTTTTTCAGGGACCTGAATGAGGGGATTGAGAGTACCCTCAGCAAGTTCACTGATGATACAAAACTGGTGGGCGGGGGCGACATGGCTGACACCCTGTCAGGCTGTGCAGCCATCCAGCGAAATCTGGACAGGCTAGAGACCTGGGTGCAGGCAAACCTCCTGTAGTTCAATAAGGACAAGTGCAGGATCCTGCATCTGGGGAGGAATAACAGCAGGCCCCAGTACAGGTTAGGGGTTGTCCTGCTGGAAAGCATCTCCACATCTTGGAGTCCTGGTGGACAGCAAGTTCTCCATGAGTCGGCTATGTGCCCTTGTGGCCAAGAGGGCCAATGGTATCCTGGGGTGCATCAAGAAAAGTGTGTCCAGCACATCTAGGGAGGTTCTTCTCCCCCTCTTCTCTGCCCTGGTGAGACCACACCTGGAATACTGTGTCCAATTTTGGGCTCCCCCATTCAAGAGAGACAGGGATCTGCTGGAGAGTGTCAAGTGGAGAGCCATGAGGATGATTAGGGGACTTGAACATCTCCCCTGTGAAGAGAGACTGAGAGACCTGGGGCTGTTTAGTCTTGAGAAGAGAAGACTGAGAGGGCATCTGATGTCTATAAATATCTGAGGAGTGTGTGTCAAGTCGATGGGGCCAATCTCTTTTCAGTGGTGCACAGTAATAAGGATACAAACTTGAACATAGAAGGTTTCACCTCATCATGAAGAGAAACTTCTTTACAGTGAGGGTGATGGAGCACTGGATCAGGCTGCCCAGAGAGGCTGTGGAATCTCCTCTGAAGACTTTCAAAAACCCACCTGAATGCATTCCTGTGCAGACTACCCTAAGTGATCCTGCTTTAGGCAGGGCGGTTGGACTCGATGATCTCTGGAGGTCCCTTCCAACCTCTAACATTCTGTGATTCTGTGATTGTACTAATAGATGTTAGGTTCCCAAAGACTTGAATCTTACCCTTTTCTGTAAGAATTGTGACTCCTAAGAAAGACTGGCTGATTTTAAGAGAGATTGTAAAATGCCTGTTCCTAGCACACCAATGATTGAACAAATCTGGATACAGCACCTGTGTTGTCCCAGCTCACAGATCAGTATTTAAAGAAAATTTGAATTTGGTGCCTGTTTAATCATTATTAATAAAAGTAACCCAGGAGCTTCTTCAGAAACAGCACAGACACCTGTGTCGTGGAGGAGGAACTGAGTGCCTGATGCAGTAACTTGGTAAAATGTGATAAGTCACTCTCCCTGTATGTCAGATCCCTACAGTTACAGTTGCTGGGTGGCTTTGTACTATCTGTGAAAGGCATGTGTGCGTCATGTTTTGGGAACATTTCCTCTAGCTTGAAAATTGCAATCTGCACCATTGAAAAAAAAGTATTAGAATGCTAATCTTTCATTGCTTCAGACTCATTTTGTCCTTAAGGAGACTATTTGCACATGCATTGATTAAGCAGAATGCATTTGGTTTTCAGATGCATTCATAATGAATTGTAATAGTTTAATCAGGGCTGTGCAGGGTCCTGGGGGGAAGCAACCAAGTGCAATATATATCTGTGTTTCATTAAAAAATAATGTAATATGATGACAGATGGAAAATAACTGTGCAAGTGATTTCATGGTGTTCCATATTTATTCCCTCCTAATGATAAATTGTCCATTTTCTCAGTTCATAAGACAGGTTTTTAGCACATCAGCCTTCAGTTTGGGCTCTGTAAATCAAGTACTGAACAGACACCTGCCTAACATTTAGTCATTGTTACCACATATTCAGTCTTCATTTATTCATTTAATCCCCTGAAGTCTCCTTAAGGTAGATAAACATTTTCTCCATATTAGTGATGGAGAATTGTGGTGGTGAGAGAAGGCCTAGCTCTCCCTCCCCCACAAAGAAAGCAACCACAGCTGACTCAGTTGGAGAAGCAAAGGGTAAGAGCTATATTTACAAGCAAGATGAAATGCAGGTTATATATACACAATATACAGTATTTACAATATATACAGAAATATACAACAAGGAGAGTAATACAGAACAAAACTCCCTCCTCTGGACAGAGGAGGGTTCCCCCCGTGTACCCCATCTCTCCCCCTACCTCCCTTTTTTCCCAAAAAGGGTTAAAGATAGAGAGAAGGTAACTATTAAGGAATAAATTCTGTTAGGCTCCAAGTGCATGCAAGGATTAGTTCTTATCTGGTATTCAAGATCAACTCCGGCTAGTTGCTCAGAAGCAGACAGGCTGGAAAGGCAGAACAGAGTGGAACTGTGAAAGATTCCAACTGAACTAAAACTTAAAGTTGCATTCTACCAATCTACCGATGAAATTCATTTAGAATATCTGAATGTTTTCATTTTAATACCAAAATATTCAGCCAGAGTGTTCCAGCACTGTCCCTTTCTTAAAGGCACAGCCTCAAATGGTCACAAGAACTGAAGTGTAGGGCAGGCTGAAAGTAACTTTACAGAAAGTAACTTTAAGGAAAAGGCACTCAGCGGGTCTTAATCTCACATGTTAGCTGCATATTTTTGACATTATTCTGTGTGCTTTCTTAATTGATAAACTGACTGAATGAGTAGTAACATAGCACAGCTTAATCATTGTCAATTACAGATCTTAATTAAATGCTAGTAAGCACTTACTACTATGAAACTGGAATGCTATGCAATTATTTAAGGGTTGTTTATAGGCATAACTGGTCCTGAATAAACATAAACTTTCCTTATCTGTCTCTAAGATTAAAATAAAAAAAAAAATCCTAAGAAATGCATAGCAGACATTTTACTTTGGATGATCTTGCTTTGTTGTAAATTGGCTTCAGTTTTTGTCCAGTTAATAACATTTGCAACCACAGAGATATTTTATGTACTTTGTGGATTTCATGGTCAAAATAGAAAATTATACAAATAAAAAAAAATTGTTAAGTAGATCACTAATAATTTGTGCATGTAAATAATTCTAGAGGTCATCAGTTTAATTGCATGCACAGGTTCAAAATCCTTACTTGAAAATAATACTCTGCGTCCAGTTCTGGAGCCCCTATTACAAGAGGGATCTGGACGTGCTAGAACGTGTCCAGAGAAGGGCCATGAGGATGATCAGAGGGCTGGAGCACCTCTCATGTGAGGACAGACTGAAAGAGTTGGGGCTGTTCAGTCTGGAGAGGAGAAGGCTCTGAGGTGACCTAATCGTGGCCTTCCAGTATCTGAAGGGGGCCTACAAGTAGGCTGGGGAAGGACTTCTCAGGATATCAGGTAGTGATAGGACTAGGGGGAATGGAATGAAGTTGGAGGTGGGGAGATTCAGGCAGGACATGAGGAGGAATTTCTTCACCATGAGAGTGGTGAAGCCCTGGAATAGGCTGTCCAGGGAGGTGGTTGAGGCCCTGTCCCTGGAGGTGTTTAAGACCAGGCTGGATGAGGCTCTGGCCAGCCTGATCTAGTGTGGGGTGTCCCTGCCCATGGCAGGGGGGTTGGAACTAGATGATCCCTGTGGTCCCTTCCAACCCTGACTGATACTATGATACTATGATATATATGTCAAAATATTTTGAGACATATAATAGTTTTATGATAATTCACAATGGGAACAACCACAGAAATCTTAAAGTTTGTTTTATATAACTACCAGAAATACGAATGTTTATCCATCCCACACGACTCAAGTTTTCTTGCAAAATTTCTGGCTCTTCAGGCCTTGAGGGAAACCAGACATGTAATCCTGCATTTGGTTCCCACTAGACTCCAGAAGAAAAAAAATGAGAGAAATATTGCTCATCCATTTTTGAGTTTCCTCACAAAAGAGTAATTTAAGTTGGGTGATTTTTTTTCTGTCTACTTTCCTCATTATAGTGGCAGCTATAAAGCTTTAGGAATTCTCTGTTTTTAACATTACTAAAGTAATTCAGATCTGGATCCCATGAATCTTTTAGGACTTTTTTTTTGGGTGCAAATTTCATGAATCTTCAGAGTTTTCTTATTCTAATCTGTGATGTTAGTAAGCTTCTGCTGCAATCGTAATGATAGATGCCTTGGAGACCTGTGCTAGTAATTATGCTTTGAATTTCTCCTCAGACTGTCTGGCTCTTTGTGGTAGGTTAGGAACTTGGTCCCCAGCATCAAACAGTACCAGCTCAACTGTAATGAAATAAGAAGCTGCTTACTGCATGACATGAAAAGGCTACGCTTAGCACTGCTTGTGTGATGATGATAAGCAGGTTTGAAGCTGGAACACCACTGAACTAGGCAGTTTCCTTTTAAAGACATTTAAATCAATCCCACTGCAATGTTTTCTTGATACTAGAATTCTGCCAAACCTCTGGCTGGGAAGTTGCCCTCGACAGCTGGAGCATGTGACTGTCAAGCTGAAGCATGAGCTGGGTGTTACAGCTGTGATGAACTTCCAGACTGAATGGGACATCGTTCAGAATTCCTGGGGCTGCAACCGATATCCAGAACCCATGAGCCCTGAAATCCTCATGAAACTGTATAAAGAGGAAGGTATTGCCTATGTCTGGATGCCAACCCCAGATATGAGCACTGAAGGTAATGGTCACGCCACTCTTGCAGTAAATTAATAGTAACAAACCCCTTGAGTTACAAATATTTTATGTTCATGACTGGGTTTTTTTGTGTGTAAATTTTGTGTAAAAATATAGCTAACACTCAGGATATAATTATGTGTTATCACTAGCAAATTATTCTTGTTATCTCATCAGCAGAGAGGCCATCTACAGTACTTTGTGTACGGCAGTGTATATGTGTGTGAGTTTAAAGCCCTCTGACATTGATAACTGCTTGACTGTTTTTGCTTACAGCTTGAGTTCAGCCTGTGTAATGAAAATACACTGTGTAGGTGGAAGACTGCAGGCTTGCACAATAGAGCAGCTTGCCATTCATGCTGGATAAACATGGAGAGAGAGTGCTATTTGTTCTTCTCTGCTATTTCTTTTCTCCAGCAAATAGTTTTTCTTTGACTATCATATCCCAGTCTGATGAATCTCCATTGAGTCATTTATGTAATTATTTGTAATTAATTTAGAATACCCATAGCACCTGATGTGGTAACATAAATTATTGTTATTTTTTATTCCTCCATTAAAAAACTCAGTTCAAAATCTTGTTTCCAAACAGGAGGTTGGAAAGTGTGCATGTTTGCAAGTGAGTAGCCTACCAGCAGAAGAGAATGCTTTCAGTAGAGGGAAATACTGCTGCCCCAAATAAAGAACTGTCATATCAGTAACAGGACATCAGGGAGGACAGGAGACTTTAAAACAGGGATTTAAAAGGGCTCAGTGTCAGTGCTCAACCCTGCTGTGAGGAAAAGTTAGGTTATGATGTTTGCAGCTTCAGTTCCCAGGGTTACAGGGAGAAAGGTGTCAGGAAATACAGTATATTCATCCCCTTGAAAGTGAGAAAGGCTGTTCTGTGGTGTTTAACCATATGCTTAGTACTTGATTGCAGTTAAGTTGTACAGGAAAATACTCTTCCCTTTTTCCCTCCACTCATTATTATTGATGTGATGGCCTTCATAACAATGTTTTTGAATGCAGCAATATGCAGCTTCACAAACTTCTGGTACTAAAGCATTTAGTTTTTGGCTTGCTAAATCTAATGCTGAGTAAGGTGTGCTATTTGATGTAATTTGCTGTCTTCTCTTAGCCTCTGTGGAAAAATGAATATACCACACACATCCAGTGTTAATTACAATGTATATTTAGGAATGACTTGGAACATTTTACAGACATTGAGTGGTCTGAATCTATGCTGCAAGAAAAAACAAAGTTAGGGTACAGGATAATTGGTGGCAGGGGGGAGGTGGGGGGTGGGTGTGAAGGAAAAAGAAAAGAAAAAAAAAATCCTAAGTATGTCAGGTTTGCCATTAAGACTCACAGTTCATCCAGGCATTGTCCTAGTTTTGAGCCATGAGCTGCCCAGGCAAAAGGACAGAAATGATATTTTACCCCTTCCCAAGGAGTAAAATGAAAATGCTCCACACTGGATTGGAAGTTTAAATGGAAATTCTATTTACAAATATATACAAAAGATATTCAGGTAAAAGGAATACATTCACAAATTAGGTTCAGTTTTTCACCTGGGCCTACCAGGCCAAAACCTTCCAGAGCCTTCCAAACCCCTCAGCTTCAGCAGGCCCAATGGCATAGCTGGAAATTCACAGGAGAAAGCCTCTGCCCCTGAAATTATGAAGATAATGGCTCATGCATGTCCTGAGATGGAGGGAGGAGAGAAAGAGAATTGGCTGTACACTCCCTTAAATAGAGGGATACAGGAAAACTGAATAGAATGACAGATTAAGATATCCCGGGACAAGGTGCCCATCCTTCTGGGACTCTCTAGCCTCTGGAGGACTTTTCTTTTTGGTTATACCAATAAACTCTTAGTTTCCCTTAACCTACAACAGGTGTATAGATAATCTCAACCAGCAACTTAGCTTTCTCAAATGCAAATGAATGTTCCTTGTTTTTAACCTTAGGAAGAATACAGATGTTGCCACAAGCTGTTTGCCTCTTGCATGGGCTTCTGGAGAACGGACACACTGTCTATGTTCATTGCAACACTGGTGTTGGCAGGTCTACAGCTGCTGTCAGTGGCTGGTTGAAGTACGTGATGGGATGGAGCCTGCGGAAAGTGCAGTACTTTTTGGCTTCCAGGAGACCAGCTGTCTACATAGATGAAGAAGCACTGAATCGTGCAGAAGATGATTTCTACCAGAAATTTGGGCATCTTCGTTCCTCATACAAAATACAAGAGTAGAAAAGTAGAAGAAGAAAAGGAAGGTGAAGAGGAATTCCTCTATTTGAACCCCAAAGACTTAGAAATCATGAGCCAGACACCTGCCTATCTTCAAATTATAAGATTGTCATAAAAATGACAATTTTGTTTTAAAAGTGCTTTTGAGTGTTTTTATTTGCTTTCTTTAAACTAGTATAATTCATGTTTTCAAGCCTTTCCCTGCAATTATGAGACCTAGAAAGTGTGAAATGGGAAACTAATATTTTCTTCTAGTTGCCTACAGGAAGTGAGGTTTTAGGGTAGACAATAAGACCTGAGGCTGGCAATATTTCAGTGGCAAGAAAGAGAAGGCATTCTCAGAAAAGAAGATACCAAGGCTGACTGGATTACGGTTCAGGATAAGATGGAGCTGATAATTGTCAAAGCTGCTCAGTTACTTTAGATGGAGTGTACATTATTGAAGTGTTTTCTAGTAATGTTGTGAACAAATGGTAATTAATGAGAAAGACCAGGAAGAAAGTGATTTTTCATCTCAGTTTCTTAAAATTTAGTCTGCTTATATAGTTGATATTGAATACTATGACGTACATCTATGCACTTTTATGACACTGGGGTTATGCTGGGATGTGGTTTGAAGAGAACAGCTCCACTTAACGCAGTCTTACTCAAGTATTTATTACATTATACTAGGCCATGAGATCTCTAAGTCAAGGATACATTTTGCTCTTCTGGTCCATGCAGTGCTGTACAGTGGGCTCCCTAGGTGCCAGGTCAGTCTAAGCAGTAACCACTGGGCTACCACAGGAGCGCTGAGGAGGGTTTCTCATGAGCTGAGACTCAGTAGGCTATTGTTGGCTTTATGGATGATCCATAATGCTTTCCAGTGTTTATTACTCATTTTTGCTAAAATAATTCGTGGAACCAGCAGATTCTGGCCCTTCTCAGGTAAACCAAATTTGCTCTAGGTTAGTTCAAGAAAGTATCACCTAAGGCACATAGGATTAAGGATGCAAAAACATTAAGAAATCTTATTTCTATAGGTTTATTCTTCAGAGAAATCTCATTTTTCCAGTCAGTTTGTTTGTCTAAAGTCCTAGTCAGTGCCAGATTGGTTTATCTGCTATATATTGATTATCTAAATACTTAATGGAGAAACTATTAGATACTAACTGTTTGTGGAGAATGTCCAGAATAATGAAATACAGTTTTTTTATCCTATGCTTCAATCATCTTCAAAAGGAAAAAATATTTAAGTTATTCTATATATGTGGTTTTCATCATTACTTTGTTTCAGATTTTTTGAAATAACATTGTCTGTTTAGAAAATGGATGAGAAAAGTTCTCTGTTAAATAAATATAATGACAGTTCCAGCAGCCCATTTTTTATGTGTTTGGCTCCAAATGTAATGAGTAGCAAAAAGGGTCATGACTGCTATATTTGTGTAGGCGTAGGACCAGCTATTTTAATGGCAACTACCCATTTCTTGTCCACTACTCTGTCCCGGTTTTGGTGGGCTTTTGATGGGGAAATCTGAAAAACCAGCACAGCAAAGATATAGGGATGGTATGACACCTCTGGTACCTCCAAAGTCCTCCTAGCCTGATGTAGAGAGCAGTGGGAGTGTGTGTCATAGTTATGCTTATTAATTTATGAAATAATAATAGTTATCATTATTACTCTTTTAACAGTATATATATATGCAGATTCTAGTGTACAATTGTGGATATAGTCCCATAAACTGGTACAGTTTAACATTTTTGAACCAAATCAGAAAATACAAAAGTTACACAGTAAAACAGCTAGGAGCAATTTTCCACTTGTCCACCAGGGGCCGACTCAACAAAATGCCTGGGGGCTGTATACAGCGGTGAGCCTAGGTGTCAGGCACATCCAATTTTAAAGGAGTCTTTCAAAGAGATTTAAACCAATTTTCACTCATGAATTGTAACTGTGGGCATTATTGGGCTGCTGCAGATAATCCACAGGTTACAATATCACACGGGCTACAGCGCAGTGACTTTAAACAGAACCAAAACTGGTGAAAGCTCATTGCTAAGCTGGTTTTAATAATCTCAAGAAAGCATCCTGGTCACTTTAGCTCACAGGATGCCAGGGGTTGGAAGAGACCTGTGGAGATCACCGAGTCCAACCCCCCTGCCAGAGCAGGACCATGCAATCTAGCTCAGGTCACACAGGAACACATCCAGATGAGTCTTGAAAGTCTCCAGAGAAGGAGACTCCACAACCTCTCTGGGCAGCCTGCTCCAGTGCTCTGTGACCCTCACAGTGAAGAAGTTCCTCCTCATGTTGAGGTGGAGCCTCCTGTGCTGGAGTTTATATCCATTGTCCCTTGTCCTGTGATTTGGTTGCTAAGCTGGTCGCTGCCGAGGCTCTGGGTGTGGTCCCTTCCGGATGCAGTGGAGGCACCTTTCTCCCGCGGCCGTGGGGTTGCAGCATGGGCTCCAAGGGGGTGCGCTGGAGACTGGTTCACTTGGAACAGGCTCTTGGGCGGTCCCCTCAGTGCGGCGGCACTGTGGAGTTTACAGCACGCTGTGGCTGTCCCGGACACGCACAGGCGGTCTCAACAGGGCACAGATGCTGCTTTTGAGTCACCCTGGTATTTAGCTCTCAGCATGGAGCGACAGGTGCTCCTTCTCCCACGGCTCAGCAGCCAGCACACAGGGGCTGCTGGGCATGGCTCTGGCTTTGCAAGCGGCACACGGAGGGCCGTTTTGGCTCTCAAGTCTGCAGCTTCATGTTTATGGCAGACACTTAGAACTGCCAAAAGGGATTTGGTCAAGTTCTCCCTGGCTAGTGAGGCTTTGCCAACAGGGACCCTTCAGGTCACGGTTAGGCAACTCCTTCCTGTAGTCCTGACTGGGGTATGACGCAAAGCTAGCTGTAGTTCAGAGCAGCTTATGTGAACCAGCTCTTTGCTGGTTTCCAGGTGAAGTGAGGCACAATGGCTTTTCCCAGGTAGCTAGAGCAATAGAGCAAGAGCTTAATAGCAAAAAGCGAAAGAGTGAGTTGTTTATATATGGGTAATATTTATAATTTGCTCGAGGCTTGGATTTAGCCAATAGTCAAACTTGGCCCACACTTGATTAGCCAATAGCAAAACATATGGTCAGAATATGCTCAAACTTGGAAGAAGCACAAGCATCCCACAAGGTGGGTGAGTGCATTTGTTTACCCCAATAAGGGTAGGCTGAGTTGTTTACCCTGGCCTGTTGACGCCTGGCCCTTTGTTTACTCAGATCTGTCTGAGTACCCACTCCAGAAAGGAGGGGGAAGGGGGATTTGAGCAAAACATGTAAGGACATGTTTTGGCAATATTTGGGGCATAATTCTGGGCATATGCAGCCTTTACCACAATGTATGCTGCTATGTGGCTGTTGGGCTCTCGTGCAAATGTGCAGAGTTACAGCTGACTCCCCAGGAGTTACCTTGTTTTGACTGAATTTTATGTAAAATTGTGTGCTTTTGCTAATGTGTGCCTCTCAAAATCCTACACTGAAAGGAGAATGGCATGAGAAATAGAGAGTAGAACCCACTTAAATTTCACATTTCAAGATATATTTGAAAGCTCAAACTTGAAATGTGTTTCAAAGTGTCCCCAACAGACAGTCAAATGCAACTTGTGATATGTGTTGGGACAAGTACTTACGGTTTAGTTCCTGTTTCACAGCTAACTGTATTTCTCCTTTAAGGTTCTTGAGACTGAACAGTGTCTAACATGGTGCAAATAAGCAGGTGTATGACTAAGTAAGTATAGCTATGCTGTACCAGTTGTTTCCTAATTCTGATTTTTATCAGCAATGGAAGCAGATTGGTGCTTCATTTGTAGGGCAGGAATTCAAATGATAAAGAAGCTGCAGACTCAAGGAAGCCCTAACGAGGTTCTTAATTCACTGTTTATTGTCATTTCAGCAGTTTTCACCGTGTCGCTGATTCATTGACATTTTAGTTTCCTTGTCTGCTGAACTACTGAGGGATTATATCATATACAGATTGCATTAACAGATGAATTAAATGAAAACAACTTGCCAACATCATGCTAACAAAGAACACAAAGAGATCCCGTGGCTTGCAGTCCCTTTGTGCCTATTTGTGGCACACTTTTTACCCTTAATTGCCACGTTCCTCACTGAAGGCCACCCTGTTGAGTGACATTCATTCGAAACATTGTTGAATGCAACTAGGAGTTTATGCTAAAGAGATCATTGCAAGAGGCTACAGGAACAGAAAAAGGAATCATACAAAAGTACTCCGTTTCTCTAACTGTATAATTCCATGATAAATAGGCACCTAGAGATTAGCAGAATTCCGATTTGTAATATGTTTTCATACTGATTGGATCATTAACTCTTTCCCCAGACTAGCCCTTTGGTGCAATTTGGATGAAAGGATGAAGGAAGTCTGTTGTTTATATATTTGTATATTTCCTTATTACTTTAGCCACAGACATGCTACAAAATTTGGAGAACAGCTGCTACAGAAAGAATTAGAAACAGACAAACACTAATGGTTATTTTAAAGTGGGCCCAAGAAACCAGACTTGTATACAAACAATAATGGGAAACAAACAGAACTATTTTGATGACTTGTCACTGAAGAGCATCAGCTGGGGGGAAATTATTTTCAGCTAGTATGAGCATCAATATTCTCTATCCTGTTACATCCAGGTATTTTTCTGTTGAATTAAAGAAGAAAGTAGATTTTTTTTTGCATGAAATGGGAACATTTATAACTCTAGGTACTTAGGAATATCTCGATGTCATTATTAGGCCAAGCAGCAGTACATATTCTTTCCCAGAGCTCTGTATGTGAAAGAGCTAAAGCAATCCTTGACCTTACAAGTAGTTTTGTAACAAGTACAGCACCTGAGGGCTGGGTTGGGCTTTGAGTGGCATAGTTTTGTGAATATTTTTCATTTTGATGTCAGAAAAGTACTAATGAGAATCTTCTGTATGACATTTTTAGGTAGGCAGTGCAGCCTGGTGAAGGGAGATTGAGCTGACCTGCACAACTGTTGAATACCTTCCTTTTCCCCTTACTCCTTGTGTTATTTCACACTTTGAACTTTGGTCCTTTTGGCACATGTCTGCTCTAGTTGCTTAGGTTGTAAGTTTATGGTCTTCCCTCTGTACAGCACCAAGCACTGTGAAGCTCTTGATGTGGCCAGGACTGTGGGTTTTATACCAGGCTGTACTCTGATGCAGTTTCTTCACTGAGCGAGTCATTCGTCATTGGAATGGGCTGCCCAGGGAGGTGGTGGAGTCACCATCCCTGGAGGTGTTCAAGAGGAGATTGGATGTGGCACTTGGTGCCATGGTCTAGTCATGAGGTCTGTCGAGACAGGTTGGACTTGATGATCCTTGGGGTCTCTTCCAACCTTAGTTATACTGTGATACTGTGATAGTTGGAAAGTGACACATATAGGATGGAATGGAATGGAATGGAATGGAATGGAATGGAATGGAATGGAATGGAATGGAATGGAATGGAATGGAATGGAATGGAATGGGATAGAATAGAATAGACCAGGTTGGAAGAGACCTTCAAGACCATCGCATCCAACCTATCAACTAATCTAACCCACCTAATCAACTAAACCACGGCACCAAGCACCCCATCAAGTCTCCTCCTGAACACCTCCAGTGATGGTGACTCCACCACCTCCCCGGGCAGCCCATTCCAGTGGGCAATCACTCTCTCTGTATAGAACTTCTTCCTAACCTCCAGCCTAAACCTCCCCTGGTGCAGCCTGAGACTGTGTCCTCTTGTTCTGGTGCTGGCTGCCTGGGAGAAGAGACCAACCTCTGCCTGTCTACAACCTCCCTTCAGGTAGTTGTAGAGAGCAATAATGTCTCTCCTGAGTCTCCTCTTCTCCAGGCTAAGCAACCCCAGCAGCGCTGTGCTGCACAAAAACATGCAAAACAATGTCTCTGCTCTGGGGTGGGGCACAGATGATGGGTAAAGGTTGTAGGTTGTGTAGGAGCAGGTAATAAAATCCTTATTAAAAAAAAAAGAATGCAGAAAGTCCTTTTTGAGTTCTAATTTTTTAAACTCACTGACTTTACTGCTCTGTAATTGAGAAAAAGAAATTTGATTCAAAGTAGACATTTGCCGTAACTGTATTACCCAGTTGCTTATTTTGTTCTTTGGCATTAAATTGCAGTACAAGGGTTTTAAACCAATGACAAAGTTAAAAAAAAATTAATGATTCTTTAAAAAATACACTGGGAATGTGCAACAGTAAACTATGAAGCAATATTGAGAAGCATAATAACTACCGCAAGAGCATATCTTTGGCAAGCAAGCCTTAACTTCTTGAAGGATAATGAACATCAGACTGCCCTCAGCTGAAATGAAATTGGATTAATGTAGCAGAGGACAGGATACAGATGACTGTCTCCAACACTAACTGTTTGCATTCTCAGTGGTAAATCAACACCTCTGCAGTTATTTTTTTAAAATATTCTGTTAGAAACTGTCATGGTTCATTTTCCACATGTATATAGCTTAAAGGGAAAGGGGCTGTTCTGAGGCAGCAGACTTCGGAATGGTGGAAGTATAAAACAATCATTTTTCTGTTCCTTGGCAGCACAGATGTTGAAAGGCACTTCAAAAGATCCTCTAGTCCAATCCCCATGCCAGAACAGGATCACCTAGAATATGTCACATAAGATACATCCAGGTGGGTTTTGAATGTATCAAGAGAAGGAGATTCCAAAGCCTCTCTGGGCAACCTGATCCGTTGTTCTGTAACCTTTACACAGAAAAAGCATTACCTTATGTTCACATAGAACCTCCTATGCTTCAACTTACACCTGTTACCCCTTGCTTATTTGACATCGCTGAGAAGAGCCTGGCCCCATCCTCATGACACCTCCCCTTCACATATTTATAAACATTAATGAGGTCACCCCTTAGTCTCCACCAAGCTAAAGAGACCCAGCTCCCTCAGACTTTCCTCATAAGGGAGATGTTCCACTTAATCATTTTTGTGGCTCTGTGTTGGACTCTTTCAAGCACTCCCTGTCCTTCGTGAACTGGAGGGCCCAGAAACGGACACAATATTCCAGATGTGACCTCACCAGGGCAGATTAAAGGGGGAGGACAACCTCTCTCAACTTACTATCCACTCCCCTTCTAATACACCGCAGGATTCCATTTGCATTCTTGGCCACAAGGGCATACTGCTAGCTCACAATGATTCTTCTGTCCACTAGAACCCCAAGGTCCCTTTTCCCTAGGCCGCTCTCCAACAGGTCTGTCTCCAGCCTATACTGGTACATGGGACTGTTCTTTCCTAGATGCACTTGTCCAAGTTGTATTTCATTGAAACACACCACTAACAGCAAAACCAAACATTATAGCTTATTTTCTTCTCAAATTGACAGAAGAAAACAAATTTTTCAAAGACAGTGACATTACCTTTTATTAGCATAATGGCATGGTTGTGATATAAGCAACCTAAACACATGTTGTTGGGTTGATAACAGTGAGCAGTGAACCTATAGGGTGTTCATTCTCAATTAGGCTTATTTTCATTTTGCTCTGCCTTTTCACCCCAAGATACTTCATTCCAATCTTTACTGGTTTTGAAATAGCTTTGTGGCTAAAAACTTCCATATTTGTAAAGATGAATAATAAGTATATTATTAAACCTTTCTAACATACCATGGCTTGTCTGTAAATCAAGGATGGTGACACTATGAACCTTAGCCCTATATAATTAAACTTATTTGTGCTCAAATGTGTCCTGTTTGGGAGACTGAATTCATAAAGAACAGAGGGTAATGGCTGTGATTTGATAATTACTTCCGTGCTGATGTTGTTATATTTACATAAAGGAAAATAGAAGGTCTGTTTAATCATCAGCTTGTAAAATATTAAAAGATACATCTTTCTTGATTTAGGTGATGTAAGAAAGAAGGCTAAAACAGCTGCTAAGGGAAAATTTCTAATGCTGGTCTTTACTTAATGTCATTATAATAGAATTTGGTTTGTGGTAATGCAGTTTCAGCAGGGAAATAATTAAGTGAGGCCACCATCCAAGGGTAGCAGCCATGGCTAAGTTTGGCAGCCATCCCAAAGTCAGGGGAACAAATCAAATGCTGAAAATTAATCTGATCTTTAACATTTCAATCAAGCACATAAGGTTAATAAATGAATATAAAGATTATATTTGGAGAAAAGCAAAAATATTTTAAGTACAATCCTAGCTAACATCAAAGTGAAAAAAAAATTTGTAGTGGGGTAGCAAACACCACAACTCGTTTTAAAACATAATCAGTATGTTAGATTGAAATATAGTTGGTATTTAAAGTTCACTGATCAGTTGAAGGGGTACTACCAAAATATTTAGGCATAAAATCCAGTTACAATACATATCTGTGTAAAGGAAGAAACTGTGGAAGAGGAAGCTTTGAAGAACATCAACCAGTTTGATACCCTCTCTTGGGCAACTAAGTCATGCAGCATATGTAAGCTGGTGAAGCTTTATGAACACAGAAATGGTTGCTGGTGGACTGTGGTTTGTCAGTCACATAAATCCCTTGCATAGATCTGTGTTATTCTGAAATATCAGAGACCACAGAATGTTAGGGCCTGGAAGGGACCTCCTGCTAGAGGAGGATCACCTATACCAGATCACACTGGAACAGGTCCAGATGGGTCTTGAATATCTCCAGAGAGAGAGACTCCACAACCCCCCTGGGCAGCCTGTTCCAGTGTTCCATCAACCTCACAGTGAAAAATGTCTTCCTCATGTTCACATGGAACTTCCTATGCTTCAGCTTCCACCCATTGCCCCTTGTTCTGTCATTGGGCACCACCAAGAAGAGCCTGACTCCATCCTCCTGGCACTTACTCTTTACGTATTTATAAACATGAATGAGGTCACCCTTCAGTCTCCTCTTCTGCAAGCTGAAGACCCCCAGCTCCCTCAGTCTCTCCTTGTAAGGAAGATGTTCCATTCCTTTAATAATTTTTGTGGCTCTGCACTGGACATGCAGCTCCCTCTCTCTCTTGAGCTGAGGCACCCAGAACTGAATACAATATCCCAGATGAGGTCTCACCAGGACAGAGAAGACCAGGAGGAGAACCTCTCTCGACATACTAGCCACAGCCCTTCTAATACACCCCAGAATGGCTTTGGCCCTCTTGGCCACAAGAGCACACTGCTGGCTTATGGTCAACCTTCCATAACTAGGACCACCAGATCCTTTTCCCCTTCACTGCTCTCCAACAGGTCAGACCCCAGCCTATACTGATACATGGCTGACATGGCTATGCTTTAAAAGAACTAATGGGAAGGGGGGCTTTTAAAATATGCTCAAATGATTGCTCCGGATGAAGTCTAAACAAACATGTCTTGATAAAGTCTTTCTCTTCACATGAGTCTTGCTGAAACAGTAAAGCCTCTTAGAGGTTTTTTGCCCCACAACAACTGTGCTTATAGTTAGAGCACCAGAATAGAAAGTTGTAAGGGTGGGCACTAGTGACCCTGACATCAGTTAGACTCTGCAGGTGAAATAGATTACTTAATCTCTTAACCTGATTTATTCTGTTTCTTAACATGACACAAAATATGCTTAACCTCAGTCTCCTAGCAGTAACTAGGCGGGACCGCTGCTCTTCTCCGTGCCTCGGCCCACAGTGTCTGTGTGGGGATCTGTGAGCACTTGATCAGACACTATTGCAAGTACTTTGCAAATCCATCTTAATATAGTCTAAATGAATGGCTTAATTTTCATTGGGAGTTACTTGTCCCTGTCCCAAATATACTTCCATGGCACATGTGTGATTATTCTAGTTTAATGACACTCACTGGGGTTATACAGTCTAAGAATAAGAACCAGGGCTCTGATCTAACCTTCCCCAATAAGATACCTTACTCACCTGGAAAGAGCAGTCAAAATTACTGTAGTTTTCTCTTGGCACTTTCCATTCAAGTGCAGTGGTGGCTTAGGTTTTGGGCTGTTTTTTTATTTGTTTGGTGGGGGGGGTTGTTTGGTTGGTTGGTTTGGTTGGGGTTTTGCTTGTTTATATGTTGGTTTGGGGTTTGGTTGGTTGCTTTTGTTGTGTTGGTTTTGTTTGCCCTTTTTTTTTTTCTTTTTTAAAAATTTTTTTTAATTTGTCTTAATTCAGATATCCAACCATGGACAACTAGAATAGTAATGCTGCTCTGAGTTTTTACATCTTCCACTCTTCCTAAATGCATTATTGTGGGGTAGCTTTCATGCAAAGGACTACACAATATTTCATAAGTCATTAACTAGATATACTAGACTACCAGAGAAAGATTTAGAAGGAGTGATTGGGAAACTGAGGCAAAGATATTGTGGATTGAGCAGGACTTGCTCCCTAGAGGCAGCAATGTGACCGCTACAGTCACATCGTCACTCTAATTTCAGTGCACTTGGAAATACTGTGCGAGTAGCAGGCACAAGCTCAGCAACTGAGGAAATGTGACAATGAGACAAAAGTATCTCTCAACACCCAGCAATCACCAAATGCATAAAACATCTACAGAAACAGCGAATCCTGGCAAGTTAATTAGCAAAATCTGCCAAGATCATTATTTTTGAGAGGAAAAAATTTGATTAGGTGTCACTTGATTGCTGGAAACCTGACTCAAGTACACTATGGAAAATGCTGAGCTCTGCCATTTGTGTATTTCTGCTTATGGAACTGAAATCAATAACTTAATTTTGGCTGTAAACTTGGTTTTATATTGCTTTCCTGAATAGCAGTAATTTCAAGGTGTCTTTCAGTGGCACACTGATTTAAAAACAAAGCAAAACCCCAAACCCTCAAAGGATTGTAGCAGGAATTAATATCACTGATACATATCTAGGATAATTTCTGTGCTTTTAATGATGATCATCTTGGTTTATTTGGGTATTGCTGATCATAGAATGTGCAGTTGTCTTCTTTTGACTCAACTACTGTTCTATATTCCAGACTGAAATATATGCTCAGGTAGTGCAGAAAATATAAAGAATAGTTAAGTTTGAAACTCCCTGAAATGCTTACTCTTTTGTGTGGATGTGAAGATCCAGGGATCACCCTGTTAAGAATTGTGTTAAAACCCCCACAACCTGTAAAACAAATAATGGTAAGAAATGCAGTAGTTACCAGAATGCTTATCTTGCTATTACCTTTTAATTTGACAAAACATGAAAGAAAATGATTCGCAAAAAGCTGTTAAAGTCAAATAGAAGACATTCTGTCACACACATCAACACATCAACATAACTTTCCTCCCTCTTTTCAGCAGTGGGTTTGTCAGGCCAATTCTCCTCCCCCTTCTCTGAAAGGCTCTGCTCGGGGGCTGTCTCCTTTAGACAGGAACTGATATAACAAAGCACTTACATCTTGTGGAAATTTAAGTGTGAGTCCTGACAAGTCCTGAGGATTTCAAGCTAAAAGCTACAGTTGATGCCTAAGTGCTTTGCTGCATTGTCCACCCTGATTTTTAGTAAGACAAATTCTTAACTGGTGCTTTGATGCAACCAAAAAGCACCCAGGAAATTCCACAAGTTGTGAGCCCTTAGAAAAGGATAAGTATACTCGCTTGTTACATGATTCTGTGATTCAAACTGGGTAAGATGGTGACGTGAAATCACTTTATTTTTTGAGGGAATGAGTGATAACAGATGATTGAACTTCATTACAAACACATATCTGACAACTGTGTTTTGCATGCCTGTAGAGTTGTCTAAGCATTTGTGTTCACGTGCCACACAGTTGCCTGGAAAAGAAACAAAATTAAGAGCAAGCCTACCACAGAGCAGAAGAATGAATGAATGTGTAAGTGTCGCATGTAATGACTGGAAATGGCAATGAGCTCTGCAGTGTCTTGGGCAGACCCTGCAGTTTTTAGCAATATTTCTGTTGTGGTATTTCTGTGAGTGTGATCTTCTCTAGTCTGCACACATTTCTCTAGCCTCTACAAATTTAGTCTTGTACTTTTCTGCTTGCTTTTTACCGCTATTTCTCTGCCCATTTGAAACAGACTCAAATACTACAGAAATTTATAGGAAAATTCATTGGCTTGTGAAATTATTATTCTCTGTGGCATTCCTTACACCACCTTGGTAACTGCTTTTTCCAGATTTGCCAAACACCAGAGGAGTACTGTACCTGCTTCAGTGCTACAGCTCCTTCTTTTCATCGGTTACTTCACAGTTCTTGAACCCAGCTGAGAGAAGCACAGAAATGTGTAATGCTTCTACATGGTTCTGCATTTTCTACAAGAGGATGGATAGATATATTAGATAGATAGAAAGATAGATAGATAAATAGATAGATAGATAGATAGGTTGGTAGTTAGGTAGGTGGGTAGGTAGGTAGGTAGATCAATCAATCTATGTCTGAGATCTCAGCCTCGGCTTTGCTGTGGTCACTGAGACAGGACCGGCACAGCATACAGTGCCATACACCTCTCCTCCCCTGAGCCTGCTTCTCTCATGTGAGAGGCAACTGAAGCATTTGTGGAGACCCTGCTGCAGGGGGTGTTTTTATCACCCAAAAGTCAGCAGTGGTCATCATGATTATTCAGAGATTAAAATATTGGCCTCGAAAATGAAACTCTAGGCTTAACTCATTCCTCTGCCTAAAATGTTTCAAGGCCATGTCTCCTAGTATTGTGGCCCTAGACATCACTAAGCTCCTTGTCAGCCATGAGCATTCTGGTCTCCCGATCCTACCATCAACATCTCTGTTGTGCTTTCCCTCTCTCTGACCCAATGAAACTGCCAATCTGTACTGCACTCTGGCAGAACTCTGGCATGACACCAGGGATAAGGGTGAGTGGGATCCCACCATACTGCAGCCTAGCCTAGAGCTTATTGATAAAGCAACTTGCAGATTTTATGCTCATTTCTAAAGAAAGTGTTTGTATGAGTAGGTTATGCCAAAGATACAACAGTAATCGAAAGAAATGAGAGAAGTGGTGGCATATACTCACATCAGCATTTAAGATAGCCACAGCCTGTAAGTGAGTATTTGTGCTCTGAAGTCTAAACTCTCTAAAGTATCTACCGTGTTTTAAGTCCTGTCCCTGGTGGCTGATGTATACAAGATGCAGAAGCACTCTGTGCTAGCATCACTGGTGTCCCAAAACCTAAGGATGTTTTTGGATCTCAGCTCCTTCTGAGGCTGTCATCTGTTGTGAAAGACAAAAATGTGTGTATGTGCAATACCTGTTTTATTCAATAGAAAGGAAAAAGAAAAAAAGAAAGTAAAAAAAAAAGGAAGAGGGAAGACTGGGTGATGCCTCACCAAATCAGAAATGTTTCCTTTCTTCCCATTCTTAATCCATACAAGATTTTCAATTATTCTGAATCAGTTAAGAATGAAAAAGACAAACCCTTAGGTTTATAATGTAAAGAATTTGATTTATCTGTTGTCTTTTTCTTCCTTTCCCCAAATTCAAAGGAGAAAACTGTATCTTTAGTTGTAGAGCAGTCATAGGAAACACCAACTTAATGTTGCTTTTCAATAAACATTTTCTACTAAGAAACGAAGAAAAGGAAAGAGAAAGGGCACATGTCTTTGCAGCCGTTCCCACACTTCATCTGCTGCCCTCAAACAGCTTGTGTCACAGTGGGGGAATTCTGAACTAGGCTGAAAAACCCTTAGGAAACACATTAATGAAAACAGGTCATACAAATCACGACCTGAAAGTAGATGTCAAGGTGAGGGATACTTTTTTGGTTGCTGTGGGAGTGCATTCCAAGCTGGGAGAGCTCTCCTGTGCACAGGCAGGTGCCCTCCTCGTGGGAAGTGCCTGTGTGCCAGCGGAGCAGATTTGAGGGCAGCCTCACATCAGAGACCAGCCTTCACCTCAGAGCCATAAATGATCTTTAAATACCCTCAGCCCAATCTGGTGAGTGCCCACCGCAGAGGAGTTGTGGGTGCTGGTAGACAAGACTCCTCACCTGGAGTACCTCTTCCCCTCAGGGAGTAAAGTAGAGCAAAGCCAATGTAGGGAGTCCATTGCTTACCAGAGCATGTCCCTGCATTTGTCCATGGTGATTAGTGTTAGGCAGGGTTTATAGAAATGTCAATTGTTGCAGCCTGGCACAAAACCAGAGACAGACTAATGCTTAAAAAGCCCACAAGAGCATTCTTATATGAGCAAGCTTCTGAGAGTCATCACAAAATGTATTGGGGATATTGTGATGAAATCCTATTCAGCCTCTTGCCAGTGCATTTCAGAGGGCAGCAGAGAAATCCAGCCTCCTGCTGCCTGTCAAACCAGCCCACCAGAGACTTGGAAAGCAAGGCAAAGTACATCAGAAGAAACTATACAAACAGCTGTGTGTCTATGTGGTTTGGCAATGATATCAAAACGTTCCCACCATCCTCAAGAAAGTAAAGGGGAAAAGGCTCTGTCTCTGGTGTTTGTGGCATTCTAATAAAAAGAGACTGTCATACTCATATAAATCTGCTACCCATATGTGCATCCAAACAGGAAATGTTGTTTCTTGCTTTTTAATTTTTTTCTGTGTCTTTCTAACTGAAAAATATACATGCTACAGGGGAAATATAGAAATCCACAGAAGATCCTGGTTTTAATACTACCTTCTGCACTGATTACAGTTTGCCTTTGCTCTGGGTTTGTTCTTCTCTACTGTGTCATAATGCTTTTGTACTTGGCAAAACCCAGCCACTTACCCTGCAAATACTCCTATTATAATTGCCAAATTTCTTCAAATTCAGATATGTTCTCTCCAACTTCCCAGAGATATTCCTGAGGGAATAATGCATTCTCATATCACAACATTTCATGTTATAACATTTGCAAGTTACCACAAAAGAGAGGAGGGATGAACTTCCCCTAGTTTGCCTAATTTATCACATAATTTCTGTGATTAACTCTCCAATAGGGAAACCTTGACAAGACAGCCCATGGGTCTCTGATAATATTTTGCAGGGAAAACACTGTGCTGTGTGAGTGGCAAATTCTCAGGATACTTACCTAAAAGAGCCTTCATCTTGATCTCACTTGACAGAAAAGACTGTGCCAAGGATATGTGTCCCTGAGGCACCATGTGTTTTGAAAGCAGGTTTCCTCCATCCTTGCTAGCTCTCTCTCCCTGTAGATTTCAGGTCACTGACCTCAGCAACAGAGGATTTGCTTACTTTGTTCCTCTTTGAAATTCAGTAAAAAATTGTACCTGTAGGAATTCAGATTTCCTTGTTTGGGGCAAGGACAATTCTTTCAGGTCTATGTCTACAGAGCAGGCAGTGCAATGAGCTCCTGTTGCTGGATGGAATGTTTGTAAAGCAGATGAGGATTGTGGGATATGGATGCTAAGTCTGTATCAAGTGCTTATGGAAATGTCCAAGCAAACTCCCCATAATCTGAAATATTGTTTCAGTCAATATTCACCAAACTTGAATTCATCATTCCTAAGCATACTGCCCTTTATTTGTATCAATTTACAGCCAGCTGACAGACGAATGCCAAGCTGTTTGAATGGAGATCTTTGCTGTAATATAAGCACAAAGGGCAGATCTGTAAACCTGACAGGGGAGCAGATCATCACACAATTCATTGCTTCTGGCTTAGCTACAACTGGTAATGTGAAGAGTTGTTCGCCACTGTGATCAGGGGATTCATACCCTGCCACAGGTGGATCACAAAGATTAACACATGAAAAATCATGATATCCTGCTTTGTGGTCCAGGTTAAAAAGTTTCATTGTTCTCACAGGACTTAGCACTGCTTTGGGTGTGGAACATCTGGTCTGTAACGACTAGAACACATTCATGTGAAACAGATACAGTGTAAAAAGCAAGAAGGACAAAGCTAATAGCACTGCTATGGATTTCAATGTTGATCTGCCCATCAGCACCTTCTTTCATTACTGACTTATGTACAGGACTTGCAGTCCCAGAAGGTCTGTCATAACAGCATCCACATTCTTTTCTCAAAACATTCTCCAAGTTAACTTGACTTCATCCCTGTCTCCCCTTTCTCCTTCACTTCCCAAGTGTTCCCTTGCTGTGTGTTTACTGAATTTTTAAGTCACTGTAGTACCTATTGGCCTTTGAGAAAAAAAAAAAAAAAAGCTTCATCCACACATGAGTTTGAACAGCCTGAGTCATAAGGGCTTAATTTTTAAAGGCTGTGATGGTTTTAAAGGGTTTTATTTGTGGGGCTGTTGAAGATTTTTTTTTTTCCCCTTCACCTTCATGAGACTGTTGCTGTTTTCATGTTTTTAAAATGAATTTTCATTTTCATTTCTATTGCTTGGGGAAAATAAAACTGAGCACCCGGGAAGGTGACTTTCCTCATTCAGATTAGATTGGTATAGTTTCTCATTAAAAAAAAACCAACCAAAAAAACAAAAAAGGATTAAAAAAGATGATAAAAAAGATGAACTACTTGACAGTGCACCCATATCAGTCTTCCCAGATCTTAATTTCTGGGAGGACGAGTAGTTTCTCAGTGTCTTTTATCAGACTGTCAGGACATTATTTTCCCTTATAAAGTATAGGTTCTGCTTGCATTTCTGTGGTGTCTTCGATCCTAAAAACATGACAGCACTTCACCTCCTGTCCATCTGGTCTGTCTTCACCCTCTATTGAAGTACAGCTGCCACAGTCTCAGGAGCACAAATTGGAAGTGTGTTTAATTGTGTATAACAACACTGTCCCACAGTGAAGGACGGAAGCACAGTAGAAGCCAACAGAAACAGCAGAAGACCTTCAGGTAAAATTATAGCTAAAAATGAATGTTCAACTTATATGATTTTATGAAAATAAATCTCACTTCATCTCATCTCTTAACCATTTTAAGCTTATTTGTATTTGGAAGGTATTTAGTCTAACCTGTCATACCCTATAGCTAGTATTTTTGTAAAAAACAACTGATTTCTAGTTGCTTCTGAATTTGCTTAGGTAGGATATGCTTTCTGAGTCTCAAAGGTGCTCATGTCTTGGAAGAAAATCAGTGGGTACTGGTGAAGCCCAGGTCACATACTTATCCCACCCAAACACAGGCTTCCTAGAAAGTCATGAATGTCAAATGAATGCTTGTTGCAGAAAATTTTGATCATAACTGCAGTACCCTGATAACACACAAAGGACACATTGGAAAAATGGTTAGGATCAGACCAGCCTCTTCTAGCTAGTAATGGGGTTCAGGATTTGAAATCTATTTGTCTACGTGAACCTGGAGCAGGTCCAGAGGAGGGCCACAAAAAAATAGACTGTTGAGCCTGGAGAAGAGAGGGCTCCAGGAATACCTTATTGCAGCCTTTTGAGACTTAGAGGGAGCTTATAAGAAAGATGGGGGCAATCTGTTTGACAGGGTCTGTTGCAGCAGGACAGAGAGTAATGGTTTTAAACTAGAAGAGGGTAGATTCATACTAGCTATAAGGAAGACATTTTTTACAATGAGGGTGGTGAAACACAGGAACAGGTTTCCCAGAGAGGTGGTAGATACTTCATCCCTGAAACATTCAAGGTCAGGTTGAACAGTAACTCGAGTAACTTGATCTAATTGATGTTCCTGCTCAGTGCAGGGAGAGTTGGACTAGATGGCCTTTAAAGGTTCCTTCCAACCCAAACACCATTCTATGGTGACCACAGGCATTCAGAGTTTAGAGGTGCTATAAACAATGGCACTTGTAATGGCATAATAGCAAGAGTATTCTGGAACTTCCAACAACTGGATGGTCAGTGATATAATTCTGTCTAGCTTCTGCATTGCTGCCTGCAAGAAAATAGGGCATACTTTTGATGTGTTCATTTTTCTTGGATTGAGGCTATTGTCATGGTGAAGGGAGGAAAACAGAGCAGTGGTGTGCTGATGAGCACAGGCAGGACTTCTTGGCAAACAACCCTCAGAGTAAATGGCTTGTTACATGGAAAGGTTTCAGCCTCAATTAGCTGAAATTGTAGGGAAGAATGTTTAGCTAGTAAAAAAGAGTTTGAACAGAAATATGAAGTCGTTGAAATGTTGTTTGTTTAAGGCAAATGAGAGCAGTAAGGTCGTTGCTGTAAATAGCTTTTCACCAAGATTATGCTGATTTAATAACATGCCACATCTCCATGCAGAAGCCATGTGTGTGGCAGTGTGTGCTCTAGAGTCTTTAGCATTGACCATTTTTCTAATCATTCCTGAACATGATTTGTAGGTGAGTGAGTCTGCTGAGAAGGTTTAGTATTCATGGTAGCATTTTCCTTCCCTACCTTCTAGTCATCTTAAAGGAGTAATTTGGTGATGTCTATCACATGCAGTTATGTTGGAAACCCATTAATTAATTGATACTAGTTGCTAGTGGTTATGCATTTAATTGCAATATAAAATTGAGTAAATAACTTCAGAGTGTTGAGTCTTATTTGGCAAGCTAATACAGCTCATCCTGCCCAATTACGCTGATAAGATTTTAAACTAATTGAGCTCACCGCGTGCCTCTCCATTACCTGGAATTCAGCTGTATACAAAGAAGATTAAAGGGATTCAGGGGATGGTGTGCTTGTAAAACCAGGAATAGTCAACCCTGGTTCTCATTTAGGCATAAATACATAATAATTCACAACTGAACAATACTTTATATAGAGGTTGCCATAGAGATGAGCATTTTGAGAAGCTTGGGATTATTTTTACTGGCATTTCGGGTTAAAAATAATGACTCAGATTATTCAGGACCTCATCACACAATGGCAGGAGCATATCCTGCAATCCAGCTGGGTGCTCACCATGGCACCATAGGAGCAGAGAGCTCGCCATACTGGATTAAATAATTTGTTCATTCTAACATGACATTTTGCCTTTTGTACTGATATTCTTGAAGAATGTGGAAGGCTTCCATAATGCCTATTACCTATTCAATTATGCTGTGTGGTGTGCAGGGAAGAAACATCCTTCCAGAGCCCTGAGGGCAATTAGCTTACACCCAGAAGCATGATATTCAATTATGCTTATTATTGCAGCACTCGAAGCAGCAAGAGATGGCTAATGATTGTATGAAATTATCCAGCCTTTTAAAAAAATCTCCTCAAAGTTACCAGAACCTTAGATCACATGCCATCAAAACCATATGAGGTCCACTAGCAGCAGTAAAACTGAGGGAAGGTAAGTGACAAATTCACTTGCAAGGCAAAATCTGTCTCTTTGAGCTTCTTGTTTATATTAATGGAATCCTTCCTGAGGGACATTTTACAGGATGACGGAGTTCATCCAGAATCAAATCTATTACTTTCCTCTATTGAAGCTCTTGGCTTTTCATTTGCTGTAGAGAAATGGTTGTTTATTATGGAAGGTTTTTGGCTGCTGAACTCTCAGTTGCTGTTGCAGCACTTTGAATTCAGAAGTTGCTGGTGACTATGTCCATGGTGTGGTGACATCTTCTGTCAGTGACCAGACTCCCAGAAAATGTCCCCATGATAACGAGGAGGAACTGATAAAATCCTTACATGCTGTGAAGAATTGTTTTTTGAGGATTAATTATTTTTCACTGAATAGGAATGGGATGATGAACTAATTCCAGATTAACTCCTTGGAGAAGAAAACTAAGTTCCTAAGTTGGAACAAACTAGACACTGAAAACTGATTTATCTTTCAAAACCTGTCTTTTTAAAAACTTTGCAGTAGAGTTTGCACTTGAACAGCTGTTTCCATTGTCATAGAAAACTGGGGACAAGTATCCCCAGCTCTATATAAATTCTATAGGAATACAGTATAAAAACACTCTCATTGATCAATAGTGACTGGGTACCATATCAGATTACACAAGAAATGAGGTAATAAATAATGAGTATAAATGCTGTGAGTAGTTCTGTGTGGGACACCTATTTAAACCAGACAGATATCTGGGCTGAAAACTTTATGCCCTTCAGAGAAAGTATAAGGGAGACGATGACAAAATGACTCTGCATTTTTGACAAACAAGTGCTGAACTTCATCAAACTGACATTACAAATGGGCTGCAGGTGAAGTTTCACAAAACCTTCAGTCTCTGAAGGACATACACTCTGATTAAGATGTATTGAGTCATTACTTATTCAGTAAGAATAAGTTAAGTTCTTCCTGCTAAAAATTCAAGCAAAAAGCTTTATCTTTAAGGCTTAAAGAAATTAACTTCCTTTTGAGTGTAAAACTGTCTGCTAAAACTAAAGGTGGAGCGATGGGTACCTCTTATGACTGCAGATTGTCCAAGTTGTTAGTGTTAGGGTGTCAGCTAAAATGCAGCTTCATAATTTTCACCACTACTGATTGGAACAAATTTATGTTCTGTAAATATTTATCTCTCCACTGATGTCCATGGCACTGCCTCTTTATTTAGGCCTGTTTCACATTTACTAACAAATAATTTAATTTTATAGCCTTTATGGGAAAAAAAAGACAATTTAAATAAATGGACAGTAAAAATGGACTAATTAGAGAGTGTCTCTAAAGTGGGCAATGGTGTTTTGGGCACAGTCTTGGGGTGACGTAATTTGTATTCTTCAATGATGGAACAATTGCTTATGGCCACCTCATGGTTCAAAGTGAGTACACAAAAGCAAAATATCACTTTGCCAAACACATTTGATTGTTACAAAATTCTTTTGCCCCAATACCTCTATTTTCCTGGAGTAAGTGATAGGAAAAAGTGAAACTAATCAAGTAAAACTGCTTGAAGGAATAAAATATCAAGGTACGTTATCAATTCAAATATTCTTGAATACCTACAACTGCAACTGTGTAAACAAACTAGAGAAATGGGTGGGTTTACTTCTCTCATTAATCAGAGGAATAAATTGCATTATGATGTTGATGTTTTCCTGGAACAGAAAATGAATGATTCTGTGAAAGACATATAGGAAATAACACTGAGCTCCTTCAAGTCTTCTGGCAACTGCTGTCAAGAGCCGCAAACATCAGAGGTAAATGAATAATCACCAGCAGAGCAGAACAGCCATTAGACATAATGATAGAAAACTCCCTTTCACCCTCACAGACATCAACCTTGCTGTGCAATTACAAGTTGGCAGAAGAAAACAATTGGCTTTAAAACAAGATAAAGAGCTATGAAAATAACCTAGCTTTTTGCTTCAAGTAAGTGGACTGTGAGTGGATTCATCTGCTGTGATTGGAAAAGGGAACAAATGAGAGCATATTCTTTGGAACACTTCAAAGAAAATTCAAAGTAAGGAAAAAAACCCTAAACAACGATTTTTAATTCTTGCATTTTAATAAACTGGTCAAGAACTACCCACAATGTCCAGCTCTTCTGCAAGTCTTTCAAAGCAGAGCTAACAAGACCTCTCAAGAGAGGCTTTAGACTATGTCTCGAGAGGAATGCAGAAATTCGGGGGTGGGGTGTGTATATGTATGACTAGCTGGTGAAGAGCATGAACAAGGGGGAGCACTAAAACTGTCTTCTACCATGGCGTATAAATTGCTTTGTTGGAGTGCTATTGACTTCTTATACATCACTTATACCAGAGAAGTCATTTCATGTCCTCTGTGTGGCCCAAAATACTTTAAGCACTATTCCGCTTAGTATTTCACAACAAGCTGGTTTTAGTTTGTGAAGGAAGTTTCCAAGGAACATGGAGGATGTTATTTGGGAGGCAGGTAGTGAAAAAAGAATGGACAATTTAGAAAGAGAGGAAGTGTGCTGTGGACAGAGAACTATTGATCTGCTCAGTGTCACAGAACTGAAAGAAGATAATGTGACTGATGTGTGATTTCCCTGTGGATGCTTTTCTTACCGTGTGAATTTAGGAGTTTGAGATGCAGAACTCTAGGTTTCATTTTTGCTATAGTTCTAAATTTCTGCTAAATTCTAATTTCCACATCCTCAATTCCTCCAACACCAAATGAATAGGAGTATTTAACTGATCACCACCTTTAACTGACTCCAGCTAATTCATGCTGAGAAAACTACAAACCATATACTATGTCACTGATTGAGAAGACTCAGGGCTGCATATTCTCTGTGCACTTGGATGTTTTATTTTTACACAAAAGAAGATAAACTTTTAACTGAAGCTCTTCCCACAAAAATGAGAATTTCTGGCATTTTAGAATAGAAGAAAATAAGTTACATAGGACCCTTCAGAAACAGTTTCTGATTTTGACCATTCCAAGCTGAAATGATGGTATTTGCTTTATCAGACATTTTAATGAAAACTGTAAGATAATTTGAAATTTCAGAGATAAAATTTATCATCATAAAACTCCTGCATGAAAAAAAGTTTCCCAAAGAATAAGTAACAGAGAAGAACAAGTCTGTGGGCTCTCAGATGTCAGGCTATTCCATAAATTGCAATGAAAAAGAAGATATTTTTTACCATTTTAAATGTGGCCACACCAACCCCATGCAGCACTACAGGCTGGGGACAGAGTGGCTGGAGTGGCCAGGCAGAAAGGGACCTGGGGTTAATGGTTGACAGTAGGCTGAACATGAGCCAGCAGTGTGCCCAGGTGGCCAAGAAGACCAATGTCATCCTGGCCTGCATCAGAAATAGTGTGGCCAGCAGGAGCAGGGAAGTCATTGTGCCCCTGTACTCAGCACTGGTGATTCCACACCTTGAGTACTGTGTCCAGTTCTGGGCCCCTCAATTTAAGAAGGATATTGAGACACTTGAACATCTTCAGGGAAGGGCAACGAGGCACTATGAAGAGAGGATGAGGGAGCTGGGGTTGTTTAGCCTGGAGAAGAGGAGGCTCTCCACAAATACCTGAAAGGAGGTTGTAGCCAGGTTGGTCTCTTCTCCCAGGCAACCAATGACAGAACAAGAGGACACAGTCTCAAGCTGCACCAAGGGAAGTTTAGGCTCAAGATGAGGAGAAAGTTCTTCACAAAAAGAGTAACTGGCCAGTGGAATGGGCTGCCCAGGGAGGTGGTGGAGTCACCATCCCTGGAGATGTTCAAAAAAAGGATTGGATGTGGCAATTGAAGCCATGGCTTAGTTGTCATAAGATGTTAAGTATTAGGTAACAGGTTGGACTTGATCTCTGAGGTCTTTTCCAACCTGGTTGACTCTTTGATTCTATTTTGATCCTCCTTGCTTATTTTAAGCTGCATGCTAATCTTTCTTAAACAAACAGAAAACTTACCATAGAGATAGAAAACATTTGTTCCATGTTGAAACACAACATACAGGGTTTCAGTTCAGAAATAATATTTTTATCTCAGTTTCAGGAAAAAAAAAAGTTAGTTCTTGTCTGCTACAGGATTGTCTTATTACAAATAAATTAATTCTTTTGGAATTCAGAGCATTGTACTGTGTTGAAGGTTTAGTTTCAGGTCTATCATAAAATGATAAGTTGACCAGAGGTTTTTCAGTCACTAGTTGCATAGTAAATGTTTTACTAATGGAGGACATTTGCACAGCTGCACTTCCTAGGAAGTCAACAAGATAGTGTACATAAATGAAGCAAAATATGACACTTGGTTATGTGTAGTGGCTTTTTAGGTAATCACCTTCAAGGTTATCTAAGGCTTCAGGTGATTTTACAGTAACCTAAAAATTGTGTTCAAAAGAAATGTCAGTGTGACACAGATGAAATGAAAAAAATGTAAGAAGTATTTCTGAAGCACTGACAGAATAGGCTAAAACAAACCAAACTTGTTATAGGCAACTGAGTGAAAAATAATCATGCCTGAAATGGTTTTATGTGTTGAACTACATCTTTACCTGATGTTTCTGATGGCTTTGCTAACAAAAAGTTGTTGCCTATCAGGAAAGGGGTCATTTTCATTTCCATTTCATGTCTAAACAGATCTAAACATGGTCTTTGCTAAATGTATGCAATAAGAAGCTGCCAGAAGGTGTGCTGACAAATGTTTTTTAAAGCACTGTCAGTCCCTGGTGTGAATGGAATATCTGTGTTTCTTCATCTTGAGTATGCAAGGTAAAAAACTGATTTATGAATTTCTAAATTATGTATGTGGTTTTATATATGTATATATGCATGATTTAATGGGCACATGACCCTTCCAATTAGCTGGACTGTTCTGTCACCCTGGGCACCTGTGCCTGTAAAAGGTGATAGCTTGTTCCCAAGCTCTGAACAGCCCTAAAGTTATACTTAAGATCTTTTCTGAAAACCACGGTGTATTGGTTCCTTTGAAGGTCAGTTTCCCTGAGAATGCATATTCCATACATAATACACAATCCCTGTGAATTGATGGAAGTAGAGTTGCATATTTTGCCCAGAGGTGTACATGAAATTAAAGAACAATGTCAAAATAATTAAGACACCCTGAGGGGATACATGTGTACAGATGTATTTCTGATTGTCTGCTTTTGTCATCTCCAACTCTGTTTTCCAAAGGAAAGCTCTTATCAATATGTTCTCTCTTTCCTGCATCCTGCTTGAGCCCTGGATGAAATACAGTTTGATCATTTTCCTTATGAGTTTCTTGGGTTGCTCACCTTAGTATTTGAACGTGTCATATACTTATGGTCACAACAACTGGGCAAAATTGACTGCTGTTTTCATCCTCCATTTACAACCCGGATAGTGAAGTAAAAGGTAGTTTAAGTCAAATTTACCAGGGCAGCTAGTAACCATGTAAGGCCTTAGGTCCTGGAGACACCTGGGAACAAGTTTTCAAGAGTCAGTCTTTAGAGCTCATTGTTTGCTACCCCTCCTGCTCCTGTGCAGCAGCATTACCCACTCCTGTCATCTTTCACATATTGCTTTGTTTCCTGGCTGCTGCAAGAATTTCCTTCCTAATTTTAAGCTGACTGCAAAGGATGCAGTTTGATAACTTCACGTAAATTAAAGTGCTTCTTAGTCCAGGCAATTCTATTGACTTCAGTAATAGTATTGGACTTCATATTTTAATAAACAGAAGAAACAATAAATACAGGAATCAGAAATGTATTTTGTATTGCAGCTTGGCTATGAAACAACTGTGCATTTTCTAGTAGACAATTCATATTATATTGACTATTAAAACAAATGTATCAGATGAAAAGACCTGCACAGGGACTCTCTTTTGCAGGCAATAAATTAAAGCAGGGAGTAAAGAACTGTGCATTCCTGTTTCAAGAAAACACAATGATCACGCAGTCTCAGAGCTTGCTGTTGCATTAAACCCACAAGTTCTGTAAGAATAAGGCATTTCTTGGTTCCAGAATTATTCTTTTGGTCTTGTTATTTATTTGCACATTTTATGTGCTGAGCTGGGCAGACAGTAAGGGAATGATGAACCAGGAAGGATTTGCCAGCAGGAGCCTTCTGAAGCGCAGTTGCTCTACTATTTGGATGTGACACTTCAAGAGCATAAAGCTTTGGTGTCTTGCTTGACTGGCTATCTCCTAAATGAAGGACTGGATACAAACTCTGCAACAGAAACTTGAAATAGGTGGAAGGGGAAGGTCCATGTCTTATCTGACCTGTTTTTTATAACTTCTCCCTAAGCATTTCCTATTTCTCAATGCTAGAGTTGGGGTAATTCACTAAGTGGACTCTTCATATAATGAATTAGTAAAGAGGTGAGGTCCAAGTCTTATTTTTAGCTCATCCTAACTCAAAAGCCACTTCCATCTTTTTATAGCTAAATTAAAAATATTAAAGCAAAAGCTAGAGTTTCCAGATCCCTTATAGACAAAGTTTTACCAAAACTACTTGAGTCCAATGTTAGACCTTTTGACAAGTGTGAAAAGGCATTACCAATGTAATGGCAGAACTGTATGCCACAATGTCCTTAAGCAACAAAAGGGATTTTGCTTCCCTCCAGACTTGCATGATTGAGTTAAAATTTAATAGGAAATATCTGTCTCATGCTTCAAGACACAGATTTTTTGTGGCCAACTATGGCTAATGACTGCAGTGATCAAGACAGAATTCTCTATTGAATATCCATCTATTCTGATGTTCTGCACTGCAGGAAGGGGAAAATTTGTCCTTTTAAACTTTTCTCCTTATAAACTTTTCAGTAGTGTGTCAATGTCTTGGATATCTCAGTGTTAGGTGAAAATGTTTTGCTGTTGTTGCTTTCTAGTCAGGTAGCCCTATAAGAGACTTGGTTTGGCTGCATTTTAAGAGCTTTGATCAGGTAGGGATCCTAACTTTTTATTTCCATAATTGTAACTCCAAAAAGACCTACTGTTTTCATTTTTAATGACCATGTAAAATTCAGTGCTGTATGCAATCCAACCCTGTGAATTTGCACTCAGTTCAAATATAACTATTCTTTAAAAAAAAATAACAGCTGTAGGTAGGTAAACAGTTTGACATTCAAATGAGAGAAAAGTATCTATTGCTTCCAAGAAAAAAAGAAAGTGATTAGCAGGAGGAAATGAGAAAAGAAGGTGATGAAAGGTTGTTGTATGAAATGACACTACTTGAAGAGAAGATATAGCAGAATTGCTCTAGGGCTTTATGGGGTTTAGTAGTTTATCATTAAACTGTTCAGGGCTTAAGTCTGTGTATTGCCAGGCCAGGCTCCTGCCTTAACTACCTTGGCGTGTATTTGTGCTCCAGACAGAAGCCTTGGTATGCTCTCTCAGAATCTTTCAGCTTGATGCCAAACAAGATAGCTTGTGTTTCCCTTTGCAGGCCAAGATTAGCCATCCAAAGTCAACATCAGCCTCTGGCATGTGGTAATGCATCATTACAGGGTTGTTAAACTGCCCATGGAGCTGGCAGCAAGATAGTCATAGCTCCTGATATTATTCAAAGCTATAGAAATATTTTTCCACTCTAGGAATAAACCGTCTGGCTATACACTTTACTCTCAAACATGGGGAATCCTAGACCAGCTTTGGTGGAAACCACTTTAGAGGAGATGTGGCTGAACTTGGCATCTTTGAAATCTTAGGTACTTTCAGATAACATTTGATCTTGGCCCTTCATGAAATTAATTTTGCTGGGAGACTTCACAGGAGTTCAGGGTTAGAGTTCAATCTTGCTTTTCTAAGGTCACATAGACTACTAACATCACACATTAAAACATCATTTTTATATCTCTGGTTAAGAAAAAAACACCTTGGATAATTGCTTATTTCCACGTGTAATATATAGCAATATATACAATAATATATATAATATTAACTTCTGCATCTATTTATATTTGGAAGATGATGATAGCAACAGGAAGGTCTAGAACTAAAAGAAAAATGATAAAGGAAAATCGTACTAAAAAATGTAAATCTCATTCCTTCAGGAAAAAGCTTGGTTTGCAAATGTAGATACTACATAAACTGATGCAAATATTTACCATTTAAATGTGCTATTCTCATAATTCTGCATCGCCCTGATCCTAATGCAAAATCATCTCAAATTCTGATAAAAACAATGCCAAATTAAACATGTAATAAATATTTCGGAGAACATGCTTAAGAAGGTTTTTAATAGCATCCATCACTTATTAAAAAGTCCTATTACACCACAGAAATGCATCATATTCTGAGTTGCATAAGCTCAGTGTGGAATAAGAGACAACAGTGAATACCAATGAGACTGTTGAAGAAGCCCTTGCATGAACAGTTCTTACATATAAAGCTGGGGTCACATTTCAATAGCACAAACAAGATGATCAGGAAAAAAAGGTTGCCTTTTCAGGCTTAAAGACAGCCATGAGAAGCACTATGATTTTATTGAAGTTAGAACTATGTCCTATGTCTTTTTCCTCTTAATCATTCAATTTTTAGTTCAGTCATTTAGTGGCTTGTTGAAACCTGTCCTCAGTTATTAAAGGATCTCTGTCTGAAGATGTTTTAACAGCCCAAGGGCTTGCCTTAAATACATACTTAATAAAATTGAAACAGAATATCTACAACCCGTCCTTTTCATACTTAACATGTACAAAGCACCACTTAAGTAAAAAGAAGCAAAGGGCTGAAGGGTGATAATGGATCCTTTTGCTGCCATTGCTCTCCATTTTACACCTATACTGACTGCATTATGCTTGCTTGCTTGCTCTGCAATATGCCAGAAAGCCATTTCAAAAACCTTGGAGAGAGCATATTTTTGCTATAAAGATCAGGACAGGAAGCTGGTCACTGCAGAAGCTTAACAGGGATGCAGAAACCAGCATTTCTGTGTTCACATTCTAAATGAACAGTGCTTGCTCATGCAGTTGGCAGACTGTGGTCCTGTAGAACTAGAAAATGATGCATTCTGCTGCCTTCCGTATGGTTGTCTCCAAGAGCAGTGTTAAGTAAAGCTTTATACTGTTTCATGCATCTTGTTTAGCAGTAAATCCACAGCCATCTGCAAAATGATAGCTGCTATGCAAAGTGAGGACAGCACACACCAAAACTGGGAATGGTGAGATCAATCTGCTCTAACGTGTCCCAGGTCAGCAGATGTGGAACACTTTGGACCCTTTGGACCAGTTAAAAGATGTCACATAGAAAGCCATTGACAGGGTTGGGAAGAGCACACAAGTGATTTACTGAGCTTTCATCCCTTGAAGCACTGTCCCCTGTGTTCAAATTAAAGATTGCTTTTCAGGACATGATAGAGATAGATTTGTACCTTTTCCCATTTTGCACCTAGGTAAGACTTCATGCCATTGCCTTAACTGCCATAGTTTTTGGACAATGGAACAAGCACTGAGAGAAAATGGGTCCATTATCCCTTTGTTCACAGATGCACCTGAAAAATGCCCAGCCAGGAGGGATTTTTGGTGGTTTCAGAATTATATAGAAAAATGAATTAAACTAGGTCCTGTAAGGGCTATGAACTTAGATATGTTCTTGAAGAATTCAGGGTTTCTCTGTGGGTAATAGGGGTACAAAGGTATGATGCAAACTGCAATCATGGCAAATTTAGCTTTTATATTTGGCATATCTGTGGGATTGATGAACAGAAAATTCTTATTAACAGAATAACAGAGTTGGTAAGAATTTTCCTCTTGTTAGCTGAAATGCTGGAATGCAGGGAGGGAGAGAGGAGTTGGCAGACAGCCTTTGCATAGATAAGGAATAACAGGATTTTTCAGTGATTTACTTCTGTTAGTCCTAGAGAAGATGGTCTTTTGTATAAGATAAAGGACACCTAGATGATATGTATACTTCTGCTATTTTTAGATAGATAACCTTTGTATAGATAGGAAGCATCTGAACTTTTCTGTGAAATATTAACATACATCTGTCATTATAGACAGATAACTTTTTGTATAAAAGTTTGCCCAAAACTCTCTGAAGGTACACAGGTCTTTTGAAATTATTCTACCTGTGTCAGGAGCCTAAATAGAAGCATAATACAAGAAACTTACTGAGTCTCTTGTGTGTATCTTTCTCCAAGTCAGGATATCACCAAAGCAGTGATAGTACTGAAGTGGGGTGGCACTGTGCCTGGAAGAGAGATTCTCTGTGTTCCACATTCTTGACATTGAGTCTATGTTCAACAGTGACTTAATTTCTTCACAATTTAGCAGGCAAACATTAAAATTTGTCTAAGTTCTTATTGTTCCATGATCTTATCTTTGGTTCTTGATATCATTTGCCTTTTCTTTCCCTGCCTTGTATATCTTACTTTCCTTTTCATAATTCTCTTCCTAGCTTCTCCCCTACTAAAGCTCCTGCTACAATGTTTTTTGACACTACTTTGTAAGTACAATAACTAAGGGGGGAAATACACTTTCTGGACATTTTCAGGTGTTTGGCTATTTGTTTGCCCCCTTTTTTTCTCTTTTTTTTTTTTTCTTTTTCTTTTTCTTTTTCTTTCTTTCTTTCCCTGAATCACTTTAACAATGGAAATTAGTGTAACAATGTTATGTACTTCTATTGAACTATGGGAGGAAGATACTATTTTTTCTAAGTTCCGTCCAATGGCTCTTTTTCATAGGTAACAGCAGCTCTGATAGCACTTCTATATCTCAGTGTGGCAGTCCATCTGTCACAGGAGTGCTGTAGCCAGGACGGTCTTAAGACATAAGTAAGAAGAGTAATACAAGAAGTTCTTGTGAGGGAGGGCAGCTGAAATAATTGGATAAAGCAGACAAACTTTCGAGAACAGAAATAGTTCTTCACAAAGGTTGATATGCCCAAAAATTTGATTAATTTCTTTTTCTTTTTGCACCAGTTATTTTACTGAAAGTCACTACCTCACTCCACAAGCTTTTTCTTGTTGAAGCAATCTCTGCAGAAATCAGACTTGGGTATTTTGAGAAAACTATCCTGTTGCTATAACAATCCTACCTTAATGCTTCACCCAGTCTGGATATTCACAGAATAAAATGGAGTGATATTTCCAACTGTTTCCTCTCCCAATATTGTGTTTGCAATGCAGCCTCAAGAGAAACTCGTAACTTACCTAGCTATTCTGGACTGGGTTGAACAGGTTTCCACCATTCCAGTCAACCATATAGCAGCAGTAGGATAGCAGCCTAGGAGGCAGAAATGAACAGAGATAGCTAATGGTGAAAACCCTATCTGTCAGTTCTAGTCATTTGACCCAGCTTGTGAAAATGCCACACTCTGACTCTAGGTAGCAGGTATGAAAAATTGTACTCAGTTTGCTTTCTTCCCAAGGCCAATAAGCACTCTCTGCTCACACTGAAATCCTAGTTCAGTTTTGAAGGTTTACTAACCCATATGATCCCATGTGATACCATGTTTTGGGTGACAGTGGTTTGGTATAAAAATAAAGGACTGCTCCTTCTCTTGCTGCCTGCTTCCTTCACTTACATCTTCCTTCACTTCTCGACTGTATGTTGAAAAGGCTGAGAGAAAGAATTGAGTTTCAAGAAGGAGATGATATCGTTTTACTCTGGAGAGACAAACAAATCTTAGGATGTTATTTCCTGAATGTAAACCTCCAGTTATTTGGAAGAACTGCCACAGTATGTGAATAATCTCTTTCATAAACCAGCATTATCTCAGAAAGCACGCCTTCCTGAAGCTATGAAATATTTTTTTATGTTCCTAATTCTGAAAAAAACATCCCCTTAAGAGAGTATTTCTATGTTAAGGTAAGCTTGTAAATTTAAAAAGCAAGTAAGGATTGAGTTTGGAATATAATTGCCAAATGTCCACTCTAAATCTGATAACTTGACACAATCAGGGGCTCTAGGATGGGAATGATAGTGCATAGCTGACAATGCTTTAAAATTTATTGTGAGTGCAACTGAAGTTTGCACAGAGGTATATTTGCCATCTCTGCATGTCTATGTATAATCTGTCTTTCACAACAAGGAATCAAGGTTCTTCCTACCTTTAATAATTAAAGATCTGATGGCAGTTTCTACAATTTTAGTTTTAGCCTTTGTGTTCTGGCTGGGCTCCACTTCAGCTAATCTAACTGACCGATAGTTTCAGACACTTGCCTAGACCTCTGGCTCTGTGGTATAGTGAGACAGCCCACGGCATTGCTCTGACTTCCAACACCAGCCCCAAGATTAGGGGGCTTTACTGTCTCATTGGAAGGTGTGGGTATGCAAATGGCCAGAAAGGTACTTCTATCTCAATTTCCTTTTGTTGTTCATCACGAAACAGCTTCTGTCTTTGGTAATAGCCATGATATAGTTAGTGAGGAGGACAGAGGACAGAGGATATCAAGATACTAACGGGGTTCTGGTTAATGGTATGATAAATAGGAATAGTAATCTGTGGAAATAAGTGGGGTGAATCTACCCTCTTGCTGTCAAGAGGTGAGTGGTTTTTACCCTGAAGGTGTCATTGCTAACATAGGCATTGAGAGCAATGCAGAGATGTTGATTGGGAAAAAATGTTCTCTGTGTTTGGTCTTATCCGTTAATGCTTTGTGATTTTGTTTGTGACACTGAGTCACAGACAAACACCATGGTATTGGGACACTACATGCTCAAAGAACAGGTTTTTACAGTTTAATCAGTGGGGGTGGGGTGAGCTCTGGGCTGCTGGCATGGTTCCAACATAGTTTAATTTTTACCCAATTTTTATTTTTTTTTTGTTAAGCAGCTTGCACGCTTTCAGACTTCTCAGCAGCTGCCACCAGTCATGGCTGACACTACTGTCCCAAAGGCTGCAGGTGTTGCCTTGACTAGGTCAGTAAGAAGTCCCACTGCATAAAGGACCCTGGAGACTAAGAGATCTGGAGTGGCAAGAAACCCACTTGGAGACACTCATCTCTAGTAAGTAGTTCCTATTAGCTAACCACTTTGTGTATATCTCCATGTCTTTTTTACTCCTTTCTTTCCAAAGCTGTTGTAAAGCCATGTTACTGAAGTCAAATAATATTTGTTTGGATTAGTTTTTTAGAAGTTTTCTGATCTTATGTCCCACTTTCCTTGTAAGCAGTTTCCATTTATAAAGTACTTATTTGATTTGGGTGATTTATCCATAATAGCCCACAAATACACCTACATCATATACAAGACCTTATTTCTGGTGTGAAGCCTGCTCCCACTTCCTACCTTCTCAACACTCATTTGCAATCTTCCTCAAGTTTTACTCTCTGCTGCAGGGAACTAGCTTTAATTTTCATATCCTCATTCCCATTCTATATATTGCCTTTTCCATCAGTGCATCCATCTTTATTGAAAATCTGGGTAAATTGTTCCTCTGTTTTTGGGATCACATCTAAATGATCTTGAATCATCAGGACTAGTGGGCAAACTTTGTTTCTCTTTTCCTCCTAATATATACTTCCAAAGGGCATTTTGTTGTTTGTTATTTTTATCCCTTGCAGAACCTAGCTCGGATCAATTGTTGACAGTTCCTAATTTTTTTGCCCTTGCATTTCTTAACCTATGAAATCTGGCTTTACTTACTGATCTGTCCTTTTGCCTTGTTAGCTCTTGTAAGCTTTTTGTTTACATCCTTTTTTTAATATCAATTTTGTTAAGGTTATATACATTTTTTCAATATCCTCTTAATGGTGGATATTTATTTGCATAAATATGGAACTAATTTCCATTATTATTTTTTATTCTTGTTGGGGGTAAAGATTTCTTTTACTTTTAGCTTTTCAGACATTAGAAAATTCCTTTCTCCTTCCACAGGTCAAGATGCTGCATCATCTCAGTCCAACCAAATTTACTAGTCCATTTCCTTAAATTGTCCAAATTTGCTTTTCTGAAATCCAAATCCTTATCTAAAGACCTACTTTCATTTATTTTTTGATTGTAAATATAAGCCAAATCAATTTGTGATCAGTCTGCAGTTACTTTCTATTATTCTGTTCCATTAACCATTTCTCTTTTAATGCTCTTTTCACTTACTGAAATCTTACAATGTACCATGTAACTGTATGATGAAGAAATGTGTTGGCTAATATACCCATGAATACCTTGTCATTACTGATTTTCAGAGTATCATAGTATCAGTCAGGGTTGGAAGGGACTACAAGGATCATCTAGTTCCAACCCCCCTGCCATGGGCAGGGACACCCCACACTAGATCAGGCTGGCCAGAGCCTCATCCAGCCTGGTCTTACACACCTCCAGGGAAGGGGCCTCAACCACCTCCCTGGACAACCCATTCCAGGGCTTCACCACTCTTAGGGTGAAGAACTTTCTCCTCACATCCAGATTTTGATAGCATTTTGATAGCATTTGTTCTTCAGCCAGTATTTTAGAAACCCAGCCTTCTCATAACACTCCATGTGCTTGCAGTATTCCTCTCTGAAGTGGAATTAGAGCCTCCAGTCAGAACAATCTGAAAGTGCAAGCTCTCCACTTATATGAAAATTTAACCAAAGCCTTGCTGAAACACCATATATCCAGAAATACTTCTGCTTCCAGTGACCTTACCTACACATCATCCTGTAGAACCAAATGTACACCTGGACTGTGCCTGTTATTAAAGCTATAAAACATTACTTCCTTAGAAACCTGCAGAAGATTTTCTTCCAAGAAGATATTTCATCTGTAGCAGAAAGAAATTTCATTTATAGCAGATGCAAGGTGTTGAATTGATAGAAAACAGACAACACACTGCCTGGGAGGGGGAGAGTTGCATCAGCAATATCAGGGTCTGTTAGTCTTTGTTAATACTCATGTGTGAGTGATTTATGCAACACGTTACAATTAAAGAAACATGCCAAATTGTGCCGTGTTTTCAGACACTGTGAAAACTCACACTGTTCAACGGACAGCATCGTAATTCATTTTGTAATTCTGACAGTGCTGCTATCCATCATAGGCTTAAACATAAAAGGCTGGTTAATAAGCTTTTAAATGGACAAATGCTGGCAGATCTAGCTAGATCTGTCTCTGTGAGCTCTGCAGAGAGTTTTTTGGGAGGAGGAGTTCATGTAGACCCTAGGTCTGGGATGAACCATGATCTTGGTCATCAATTGTGGGGAATTGCTCTGGGTATGTGCAGCCAAACATTCACGCTAGATACATTGCTCATGCCTTGACTGGTTTAACTTTCCCATGGGTATTTAACTGTGGAACTGAAGATTGTATAGGCAACTTACAGCAAAAGTTATGGATTTTTCAGCACATACTTGTCAGTTAATTGAGTCCGTGTTCTGAAAACATGACTAAAAATAATGGCACAGAAAGAGCTTACTTGAAATGTTGATTAATGCATATACATATAAGATTGATATAATTCTGACTGGATATTTTTTAGGATTGTAAAAATCTTGAAGTATTTTAAGAAACCCTTTCAGCATAGTATTAAAAGTTTCTGTTGTTTGGTTTTCTTCAAGGTGACAAATTAGAATCCCATAAGCATTGAAAGGCCAGACAACTAATTTTGGGTTTGTGAAGACTGCAAAATCTTCCTATGCAAAAGATAGATTTTGAAACAAACTTCATGCATTTAGTGTAGGAGAAGCTAAATAAGCTGCAAAACTGCGGAGCAGGATGACAGAAACCCAGCAAAACTCTATCTTTGTGGCCCTGAGAGGAATTTTGTCATTTTGTTGAATTAAAAAAAAAAGGTCAATTAAGGAAATCCAAAATAAACACACCATTTTACAGCTACCAAAATGTCCCCAGAAATGTGCCATCTTTAACTGTGAAAAAGATTAGAATCCTTTGTGGCCAGGAGGATGAGACAATCCTATTCTTTTTGTGCAGCCATGATGTAGTTAACATAAACTATTACAGGCATTTTGCAGCATCTAAACCGTGATATTAAAAGCTTAAAATTACATTTTGTATGGTATAAGTCCTGTCTATCTTTGCCATAATCACTTTACTCAGAGCTGTAATTTCTTTCTCATGTTTGACACACTCCAGGAAGACCTGGAGATTGCTAGCAAGAGCCTTAGGAAGTTCAACAGGGACAAGTGTAGGATCTTGCACCTGGGAATACATAACCCCAGAGTGCATCTCAGACTGGGATCCATCTGGCTGGAGAGCAACCCTGTGGAAAGGGACCTGGGAGTCTTGGAGAATAAAAAGTTTAGCATGAGTGAATAGTGGGCTGCAGCAGCAAAGACCAACAGGATGCTGGGTTGCATCAATAAGTGCATCAACAACAGAGATAAAGAAGTCATTTTTACAATCTGTTCAGTGCTTGTCAGATCACACCTGGAGTATTGCATGCAGTTTTGATCCCCAATATACAAAAAAATGTGCAGAGAAGCCTTAGGAGTGACCTTACTACCATGTTCCAGTACATAAAGGGTGGCTACCTTATTTACAAGGAGTCACACCAAAAAGACAAATGGTAATGGGTGTAAATTACTTCTGGGGAGATTCTGATTGGACTCGAGAAGACATCAGCTAGATATTGGAATAATATCCCAAGAGAAGTAGTGGATTCTTCTACATTGGTCAGTTTTAAGATTAAGCTGACAGGGTGCTGGGCCATCTTATTTAAACTTTGCTATTTCTTAGAAAGGCTGGATCCATGAGGTCCTTTCCAGCCTGTCATTCTATGATTCTATGATTCTTTATTTCCTTGTAATTTTTACACTAAGAATATATTTTCCAAGAAAGAATATATACCTGAGACTACAGAGTGAAGTAAGTGTCATGCAACAATATTATTGTTAAAATACAGTAACTTGAGATATATTTCCATGAGAGGCAGAAAGGAAATACGGGCTTGCATTAGTCTTTTTCCTCTGGCTCTTATTATGGCCAAGTGATCCTGGCTGCCCTGTTCACAAATTCTAACCAGGCTTCTCAGCTGCAGTCCTGAAAAGAACCTGTGTTGTTATAGACTGTCTCAAGAGCATTCTGATGCCCCAGGGGAAACTTTCACCTCTTCTAATCTCTTATATCTCAGAAACATCAGCAAGAGCTTTCAATGACAAGAAAAGTTAAAGGAGTTACTGTGTTGCACCCTTTCTTGTTCAAGTTTAACATGCTTTGAAGATGATGTGGGGTAAATGACATTTGATTATTTTAAGGTTCAATTTCAAATAGACATTGAAGAGCAATTTAAGGGATGAAAGTAATTATTGAGAGCAGCTCACATTTACTTCTGGACACCTGCTTGAAGCCCTCAGTGCTGATTTCAAGTGGGTTAAACCTTTCCCAGAGGGTAGTGAGATGCTTGAAGATTAGATTTTTATTTTTTTAATGAGAAAATAAGCAATAAAATGCAAGTGTAGTGGAAGGAAATTAATTAAAACATATTGTAAATAGTTGCAACGGCAGAGAAAGGACTCTGCTCCCATCAGCATTTTCTTGTTGGTTTATAACATTAAAACAAAATCAAGCCACGGTCAAATTTATGACTTTTCATTAGGTTATAGAATGGTTTATTGTGTCACTTATTTTATCATTGTCTTGGCTTCAGCATAAATACTGCAAGTTTAATGCTCACATAGATGATTATCAACTTTTACCTGATTCTACACCTGCTTCTTTCTTCTCCTTTCCTGTCACAGTCATAGAACCAGTACAGTACTAATGAGAGCAGCAATGATTGCGATGTGAACAGGATGCTTGTGTTCAAATGAGTGCCTTGTGTAGTCCTTTCTACGTGATCACTCATGATCACAGAGAAGAAATTTGCAGGAAAACCTTGCATCAGAGTAAGAAGCTGTAGGGGGAAGTTCCTGTGACTTAGATGTCTATAGATCCACTGTACTGTACCTGTGCTTGCACATTTTGAAACTTTTTTGGAGGCAGCGGGGGGCGAGGAGTGGGGGGGAGGGAGTAACTTTACATTCTGGAGAAGTTTTATATTTTCAGTGTAACAAAAGAGACAAATAGTATTCCAAATAATTACTCCATAGTAGAAAAGGGGGAATGTGTATGAGAATTACCAAATTAAGCTACTTAGCACCAGAGATCTGTAGTGACACCTTGTGTTAAGGGACACACCATAGACCTTTCAGTTTACTATTTACTGCTGAGTGGTTCCTGTTGGAATTCAACGTTGTTAAAGGCATTATCTAGTGCCTGTCAAACTCTGCACCTCCCACATGGCTCCCTGTGCCCATGGGAGTATACTGCAAGCCTGTATTTTGAAAGCACTAGAAAGTGACCAGTGGAAGAAAACAGGAGAAAATGTCTCACTTCAAATGGGTCATTGTGTTACAGTTAACATTTGTAAGGATGTGATGCAACAGAAAATGTAACACTATCATTCCTTTAAAATAAGCAATGTCATTAACTATAACAGCTATACATTAATTATGTGGCTGTACTTACATACATGCTGTCAACCCCAATAGTTATGACAGCAGGCAGTGGAGCATAATGTGGACTCTGTGATGGTGAGGCACCAAATCTTAGCAGGCTGCTGCCATGACAGCAGTGGTCGAATGGTTGCTGCACTGCATCACGGCTCCAGACCTGTTATGTACTGAGATACATCCTGCTGCGTAGGGCCAGTATGAGTCAGGAGGCAGGCAAAACATGCCCCTTGATTATATAATTTAAAAGCACCACTGTGCTTGTGCTGTAACAGGAGGGTCATTTTGTACCCTTTGAGGGTTGTCTTCATCTCCCCTCCTCTTCATCACCTACACAATGACCTTCCCCCAACTTTCCAAGGTCCAGTGGCACACAGTCCACTCCACCCAGTGTGGGTGGAGATGTGTTTCGCTACTTGCTTCTTCTAATCTCCTTCCTTTAACATGCAGTTATTGCACCACATATAGTTACACAAAAATAAAGCCTTGTCCAGCTCTCATGTCCACAGATCAAAGACAGTTACAAAACAGATTGTTACAAAACAATAGGGCCCTGACCATCAGTTACATCTATGGATCAAAGGTTTTCTCATCCCTAATATACATTGGCAAAATACTTGCTGGAATTTTAGGAACATGATATTTGTCTCCTCTTTAGCTGCTTTGCCACTTAGTTATAATGAAGTGTGTTAAGGTACTTTTGCCTGTATTAGAGTTTATGAAGTCTGTATATCCTTTGAAATGGCTGGGAACCCAAGGTTGTGATATTAGTGCTGTGTCTTACAGGCTTTTCTAAAAATGGAACCTGTCATCAATTTTTCACAAGGGTTTTAGTTACATGAAGGTAAATAGGTATCTGTCTCTTCCAGTTTTGGAAGCACTGATGCTTAACCTTCTTACAAGAAATTATTCTGTGCTGTTGCAAAAATGTAAAGCTCCCTGCTAAGGTGTGTACCTTCAAAGACAGAGCGCTACTATTATCTTTATCTAATCAGGGTTGTTGTGTAGAGACACACGTGAAAACTGAGCAGGTCCTTGTTAATGCTGTTTGCATATTCCTTCAAAATACATACCTTCAAAATCACTGAACTTGTCGCCAGCTGCCAATTTTAATCAAGAAAAGCCTCTCATCATGTTCACTGCAAGCATGTCTGAGCTGTGCTCACAGAATTGGCTTTGAGCTACTCAGTCTCTAGCTGGATCAAACTCTGATCTGAGGATGTCTGTGCTGTTACAACTGCCATTGCTTTGCCATTGCTTCAGGGCTTCTGCAGGTCACCTGTAGGGAGTGAGGAGTGCTTTGATGCATAGCTTGTTTTTACAGATGAAAGTGGGAAAGGTGATTCGTTTTCCAATTACCCACTCTCCTAGAAGCTTCTGATCTGTTCTTACAAATCCAAAGTTTGATGACGTTTGTCTCGGTGCCTAGGGTGATAAGTGTGGGACAGGGATGCTGTGGACCTTTGTAAGGATGAAAATCTCTTGTGCAGTTGCCTGGAATGATAAAGAGTTGATCTTATGTTCTTAATACCTCTCTTTGCACAGATAGTCTGTAAGTCCAAGCTAAGCTGTTATAGCCCTGGTGTTACTGACATCTGGAAGGTGGATCTCTGAAACAATTACTTTTTTCTTCTTGATGCAAAAGATGTTGTTTTCCAACTTTTAAGTAGCTGGCTAATAATACAGAACTCTAAAAAAGTTAGGATGAAAGTAGTTTATTTGGAAAAAAACTGTAATTTTCACCAGCTCTGTTAAGCTATGAGTCTGCTTGTCAATGCTCCAGGCTAAGGGGCTCTCCAGCTGTGTTTGAGCATGGCTGGAGCTAATAATTGAGGATGGGAAGTTTCATCCATAGCAAGCTGGGTCTGCAGCATGGGACTCTTTTTTTGATGGGTAAAGGGAGGATATGGAAGAACAACTTTCAAATGGCCCTGTCCCCCTCTGCTGGGTTTCTTCACTACATGTGCAACAGCGGCAAGTGCTTACTTGATTTCACAATAGCAGGTTATGAAGAGTACAGTCACTCCCTAATCACATGTGAAAGGGGAATAACCCTGAGGAGTAATATATAATATTGAGTGCGACCTGCAATTAATTGTGTGCTCATAAATAACAAGTATGACCTATTAAGGATATTTCCAAACAGTATTAAGTAATAAATTAAGCAGAATATTTGATTACATTGTGTGCAGAAAAAAAAAGAATACAACTTATGGAAATCTATCAAATGCATAATCTATTTAACCAAAGCTCTGGGAAAACAAAGCAAAAATAAAAACAACCACCAACCAACCAAAAACCCCACAAAAACAAAACCCACAAGATTTTAAGAGGTTTTACAATGCAAAGAGCTATTCAAATCTGTCTTTTTTATTTGGTATATGTTACAACTAAAATAGTTTTACTGGTTTATGAGTTTTCAGCCTGCAATCCCAGCCCTTGAATGCAGCTGCGCAGATCTGAGGGCACTCTTTTATTGCTTTATTGTGAAACAGATATTGTATGGGAGAAAGGAAAGGATTCTGATGTTTTCTTCTCTTGCAAAGCAGAGACAAAAGTAGAGAAAATAGGGAAATACTAACAAAGATTGAATTACCTGTTCCACTCCTACTGCAATATTCTTTCCTTCATTCAGTTCACCATTTTTAAAAATGAATTTTAAAATACCATGTTCTCAGTGATAACAGCCATGGATGATTTTTTGGTTTAGAAAAGACCATTGTCATCATCTAGCCTGGCCTTCTGTATACCACAAGCCATGAAATTTTACCTCTGAATTCCACTGCCTAATTATCTGTCAGAAAAGATAAATCCTGGTTAGAGTTTATTTCTGTATGGATTGGCAAATCTATCCTACTCCAACACAGAAATTTCCAAAGAACCCTTGCCTGCCACTTAAGTAAATGGTGATAAAAATAGATCAGTCTGTTCAAAGGAATTATTTTCTTGCCTGCCACTTAAGTAAATGCTGATAAAAATAGATCAGTCTGTTCAAAGGAATTATTTTCTTTCATTCTGAAGCACTGGAAGATATTTTGCTTTTATTCATTTATATGATGAACCAAATACCAGTCATATCCTTCATGCACTGTGCACTGTGTTGCTCAGGGATCTTGGCAACTGAATTCACATGATGCCACAGCCCACCGGTGTAGCTGCCCAGAGTCATTTCCTTTAACATGCACAAAGCTGACAAATGAGCCAAAGGTTCAAACTCTGGGCTTATCTCTGCGGAGACATTGACAAGAGATGTTAAGGTCACTTTCCCCCTGGCATAAACTATGCCCTGCTGACTCTGAGAAAGCAACTGGATAAAGACTCAGGATGTTCAATGTATCAGGCAGTATCTGTTCTTCCAGGAATTTGAATTCTGCTGCAGTTTGATTTCGTATTGGCCTATTACTCAAAGACAGATAGAAAAGTGGCTGATGACCCATTACAAATGTGCAGAAGGATCTCTTAAAGGCTGTGGGGGGTTGAAATTCCCCCCCAACGTAAAATTGCCAGACCACCTCAGTTGAAAGCAAATGAAGCTATTTTTTCAAGCAAATACAGAATGCAATGAATATGTACAAAATATACAAAATTTACATGTAATTACAATTTATAAACAACACAAGAACCCTCCTGGACAAAACCAGGGGCTTACCAACAGCTTCCCCCTCCCTGCTCCCTTCCTTCCCCCAGTACATGTGACAAGTGAAAGAAGAGCAAAGAGTAGTTTGCTAGTAGTTAAACACAACAAAGGAACACAGCCAAGGTCAGCAAGCCAGCAGAAGCACCAGTTAGTATCTGCCAGACTAAAGGATCCAAAAAGACAGAGAGTTAGTGTACACAACTAACTCTATGTTAGATATCAGACCAATGGGATTATTTAGGCCTTATAGTTATTTTCCTTTTTACATCCAATGGTGATTTATTTACATTTTACCATGTTTTGCTCAAGATCTGTGGAAAATTTTTTTAGGCACAGCCTAAAATTACCACAAAGACAAGGAGATGATCAACAGAATATTGAATATTGCATTTTATGTATGCTATGGATTCCTGCTAAACTTTGGAGACTCCTGCTCACTTTAAATCCAGAAGGATGTCTTTGGTACTCCAAGAACATTCACTGTTTACTTTATCTTTGTTCAATAATCAAAAAGCAGCACTTAAGAGATATACTGGGAGTCCCTGAATCAGCCAAGCATATGGATTTTAGCTGTAATCAAAGAAAATGGATCTTGATGCACTGAGATGACAAAGCAGCTCTTCACAATTCTCTTGAACAATTCTCTTGAATGCAGCAACTTCACTGTGAGATGATTACAATGAAGGTTTTCCCGTATCTATCCGGCTAGCATTTGCCTTTCTGATGTCTTATATGTTGTTTGGATTTGGGGGATTTTTTAACCCCTTTGGAATCACTAAAAGGTAGGGTATAGTTCTGAAACCTGTAGCGGAATGGGGCCAATGAATAGTTGATTAATGTGTATCCTAATCGGTAGCTGTTTGGGCACTTCAACAAGATGCTAATTCCTTTCCCAGTTACAGAATGATTCCCTTTTACATTTTCCCACTCACTCTATGTATTCTATGTATTCTATACTATTCTAGAGCCTGTGGTTGCTGATTGTTAAATATATTCAGATTTCTTAAAATTTAGAAAGTCCAGAAATTGTAAACTCTCTGAATATGAACAGGATTTTCTTTAAAACATCTGAACTCCAAGTTCACCACCCTTGGAGAGTTGTAGCTGGAGAAGGACCCAGCCAGTGGGACTGTTTGGTTCTGGATGAGGACTGTGCACTCATTTGGTTGCCTCAGTCAGCTCTAGAGCTGGCCTGTCCTACCAGCCAGTGCCACTGAGAAAATGCAGTCAAGGTTTTCAATCAACTTTTTCATGTAGGCTTAATTTCCCATCAGAGAAAGGGAGGCTTTAATGCTCTGTCAGAAAAGTACTACAGACTCTATGGGACAGTTGGGCTGACTACAATGGGGGTCTACCATGTTCCTCATGTCAGTGAGAGTGGGTTGCCCTGCTAACTCTTATTTTGCTGATACAGATTGCTTATTTTGCCCACAAGATGCTCAGGCTGGGGGTCAGAAATGTAGCTTAACTCCTAGGGAAGCCTGAGAGATGTTCTTTACTTTCCTCAGTGAGGAGGGCATAGTTTGCTTTCTGGGAACATTCCTCATATAATCGATTCTCTGTTGTTCATGACTCTTCAGGCATTGACTTGGTCTCTGGGGTATTCTGCCTGCAACATGCAGTTTATTCTTCCCAAAAGATGCAAGCATCTGACATTCTTTAGTTTTTCTAAAGCCTTTGGATTAAATATAAGATATTAACATGAAACGTAGCCCAACTAGATGGCTTTCAGTATTGAAATTATTGGATCCTCCTTTGCTGATGACTGTGTCATATAAAATGCAATTTAGAATAAAAATAACCTATTCATTTAGCCTTTTTTTTTTTATTTTGCAGAAAATTATTTCACTGCAGTAAAATCACAGAAAAAGGAGTTTTAATGATTCATCTTTGATTTGGTGGAGTGTTTCTTAACCCAGAACCTTATCTGTTATGAAGAAATAGAGCCATTTCTCTGTGCTGGATCAGGACTTCAGACCTGAATCACCAGTGATATGTGGAATACCCTTATAAATAACAAAAGAGCAGAGCTCATTTCCTCAAGAAGAAAAACAAAACAAGGCATCAAGTGCAATTTCCCTGCCAAAAAGAGTTCAAAGATTGTGTAATGTGAAAATTTCGGGGAGAGCCATGATCAAATGAAACCTTTGAAATAATGACAACAACAATAAAAATGTTGTTTTAAAATGTATTAGAAAGGACAGCTGAACTAGGAGTCATAACATCCAGGCTCAGAATAGTATATCAGGCAGGGGAGCCTGAAATGACATGTCAGTGTATTTTGAGCACTTAGCTTCAAGTTTGAGACCAAGCTTGTTTAAACATGTCCCCAGGATGGCAATAGCTCCGTACAGGGGACATCAGGGGTTTGGCCTTGCTTCTGCCAAAACTGCCATGGGAGCAGCACTGGAGTATAGGAGTCCCTTGAGGGTTCATCTCATGGGGTGGCTGAAAATGTGTCCCTGAAAGGGACCAGCTCCTGCAGGATTTGTTTCCCTTGCCCATCATGCAGCTTATCCAGCAACAGGAGCAGTTAGTTATCAATACATCCTCCCACCACCTTGTTTACCAGCCAGCAATGGGGTGCCTTGGGTCTTAAATCCAAATGAGATCAAGGAGTCCATAAAATGTCCACTCCACCACAATCAACATATTGTCTGTGCTAAGATACAGTGGTAAGTAGAGGCCCCTGCAGCAAGTGCCTTGGAGAGGGATGGGAACTCGGCGTGGGCGTCTTCCTGCAAGCCCATTTTGAGGGGAGTTTATAGTGAAAATGTGTTAGACTGTTGAGAAGAAAGGACTGTAGTGCAGTCTATTTGCTGCCATAGGACACTGCTTGAGGGGAGATTTCCCCTTCCCCACCTCAAACCCAGCAGGAATTAACAAACAGTGCCCTTTCAGGTGCAAACCATTTCCCCTTCCTGCTCCCTCCCTTTGACAAACAGCTATATGAGGCATGGATACATGAAATCAATCCTTTGTCCTCTCAAGAGAGGTTCTTAACAAGAATTTTAGTCCCCAAATGCCTGACACAGTTAATTTTTGAGAATGACTTAGAATGGCTTATGAAAAGTCTCCAGTGAAGTTTCCATTTGTGACTGAGTTCATTAAACATGTTATTGAGCTTGCTTACTAATAACAGACCAAGCTTAATACGGCAATGAATTTACACGGTGATTTTGGTTTGACTTTCCAACATTTAGGTTGCTATTATAACTGATTTTGTTACCTCTTCTTCTTCTTCTGTCTTTTTTACATGCTTAGTTGCTATGTTTGAAGTTATTTGTGTTACTAAATTACCTGAAATGCAGTAAGATTTAATATTTAGGAGGTTACACACATAGGCACACAAACAACTACTGCTTTTATTCTTCTGGCACACCCGTGTACTAATAGTAATTAATAGTAATAAAACCTCCCCTTACATGGAAGATGCTGAAAAATGTTACCAGTCATACTACTTGTGGCCTTATTGTCTATGAATTGGCATAAATGACTTGAATAAAATAATAGCAATGTGAAAATTAAGTGGACACAACTTGTCGCACAACTGTTTTGCTACTGCCTTCCGTCATCTGCTGCTTGTATTTGTATCTATTCATTAGGTCTCTGAGTTACATTGCTTATTTAATTTAATTTGATACTTTGACTTTTAATAAATTTTCTTTATCCATTGCACAAACTTTTCTTCCTGCCTCCATTTGTGAAAGAGCAGAAAATCAAGCTTGAGGGAAAATGAAGAATTCTTTCCCTTTGGTTACTGTTAGATTTGTGTCTCAGTCCTTGCAAAAAGTTATACAATGTATTTTGTCTACCATCAGCTTCATGATATCGTGATGCTTGATAAAGAACCTTTGCAATGTAGCTTTGCTCACCTACTTTACCATTCAGATACCATCCTGCTCATTTGCCTGCTGAGCCATGACATTCAGAGGCTGGGTATTTTAATTTATGTATTTGGTGTGGTGTGTTCCTGCATTTTATCAATTTGTTGATTGAGATACATTTCTGTGGAAACTAGCATGAAATGCTCAACTGGTATTAGAATTTGGAGAGGAGTATGCATCTTTTGAGTGTTCTTGGCTCACAGCATTGATGCAGTTCATCTTAAACATTGACTTGGTGCCAAAGTAACTTCCATAGACTTTCTTAAGCAGTGTGATCCCAGACTTTCAATTTCCTAGCTCTACTTAGTTAGAACACACAGTATACATACTGAAAACCTTCCAGAATGTCTTCCTGGCAATTAGTTGAACATACTTCACCAAACACACTTGTAATTACTTATGGTCTCTCACATGCAAGAGCATGCTGAGGAATATTTCTGTCATTTATGCCTCTTAAAAAATATTTAAAGACCAAGGAACTACCTCTAAAAGGAGGACTCAGAGTATTCAATTTACTGAAAGAACAAGAACTGCCAACAATGAATATTTCAGTACAAAAAGAATAAACCCACTTTATCCAGTTCTACCTCATTTCATTAAAAGTCTATCCCTCAGCTTTAATCCACTCAAGTCAATTTTTCTGATCTCTTTAAAAATTCTATGGTCCACTATACATGGTCTTGAGATTCTTTTTATAGAAAAGGTAATTATGGCAGTTTTCCAAATGATCAAAATACCACTGTGCCCTCAATTCCCAAGGGCTCTCTCAAAGAATTTCTTTTAATTTAGAACAAGATTATAAACGTGATATAATCTTTCTGACTGAAACAGAGTATGTAAATTTCTCTGAGGAACTGCAGCCCTCCAGCAACTCCCTCTCTGAACCTTGGTCCAAAAGGTTCCGGTAGGTGAGAAAAACCATTCATTTTGATCATGCCAAGCAAACTAGCCCAGCTACACACCTAGTGTAACCTGGCTCAGTGCTCATGGGAGCAATGCTGACTTATGCTGGCTAAGGAGAGTATTATATTAATTTTTCTTATCTGTAAAACCCTTTTCTGAAATAGCATGTGCTGATTGTCTCTACAAGGTAAAATCATGCCAGGAATTGTGAATTAGCCATAGGTAGTGCATTCAAGGTAGCACTTTGGCCTATTGCCTCTTGGTAAGCTATTAAGTTTTTATTGAAGCATATTTTGCTTGAGTATCAGTATTATCTGCATTATCTGCATGCTTTTGCCTAATGTGTTTCACTTCTTTAGAGCATTTCAGTTAAGAGTTTTAAAGCAGATTACAAACACTAATGAATAGAGCTTTGCAGTGCTCCAGTGAGTAAGGTAAGCAGTACCACTGCAGGTCAGGATACCGGTCATGGTTCCTGTCTGTCTTCTGGTACCTTAAGCTTTTTTCCCCCCTTTCTCCCCAGCAGCGGTGTTGTAAAGGAAGTCAGTTTGTCTATGACTACTGGCTGCATCCCCAGAAGCAGTGGAGCCCCAGACACGGCCAGGACTGGGCATCACCCACCTGGGGGTCCAGGTACTCCTATGCAAAGTTGGCCCTCCTGACCTCACACCTCTGCTTGTGGCCATGATCTCACCTTGTCCTTTCATGCCAAGATCTGCCATACCAGGAGTTATGACCCTCATCTGTTATCCCAAGCATGCTCTTGTCATGGTCCTTCCAGCTCTATGGCTTTTGGCTTTAGTTCTCCCAGCTCTACTGTTGTCACTGTACCACCTGCACGTGGATTCTCTCTCACACCCTGGCAGGCATCCTTTTACACTAAATAATTGTAGCTGTAATACAGAATTAAAGAAAATCACCTCTGAGTGGGAGATCTTTTCAAACCTCTTTTTCAAGACATATTACTTCAGAAAAAGGCTCTGCTGAGACCTTCAAGGTAGTATACCTTAAGCATGATGGTTCTAGTGTTGATGGAAATGTCTGTCCTGCTCCAACAACAACACAGATACCCAATGGCATCTTCTCTCTTCCTTGCCATTTATTCTCTTGAAGCAAGACTAAATACATCCCTTCATTTCAGATAAAGAAAAGCAACAAACCAAGATGTGACTGTCTTCTGAAAGAACTGCCATACTACATAACAACAATGCAGGGAGAGGACTTTCAGAGGTGTAATAGTGTGGTACACAGGATGCTAGCTCATTACAAACTTCCGTGGTTACACTGGGAAAACTTGCCAATCCATAAAAATGTTTCACCTCAGGACAGAAGAATTGTTGCACTAAAAGGGACAGCACAGATCAGCTCTGTCTGTACTCTCAATGTTTTAGCAGATTAAATATTTCAATACCCTGTTATGATGAACATTGATAGGTGTGGGGGACTGTGATGAATCTGTGTTCCCATGAGAATCTGACAAGTCCCCTGGACCCAATGTTTAAGGGTGAGAAACTGTGAGAAGAGATAGGAACCACCTGCGCTAGCCTAACGAGTAACTATAGGAGATGAGATAGGAGTCAGCTGTGCTAGCTTAACGAGTATCACTAGCCAGTAAGAGTCTTAAGAAAAGCTTGTTAACCAATCCCATGCAGCCACATTAAGAGCAGAGATACAAATACGAGTTGCTCAAGGGGGATCTTGGTCTTTTTCCATACTCTGCTTGTGCTTTGACCTTGTTGCTGTGGTTGTTGCCCAGACCCTAGAGTGACAGACAGGTAAGAATGAAGATGAGCTATCTCAGTGGAAAAAGCTTTATGAAGAAAACAGCCACGTTAGGGTTGTGAAAAAGAAGAGGAAGAGATTAAATTTGAGACAGCGTATCATAAGTAGTACATAGAAAATGAAGCTTATTTTTTAAAAAAGAGAGAGTGAGACTGAATGAGGTTTGTTTTGTTTCATGTTTTGTTTTTTAAAGTATCTCTGTTTCACATTATACTATATGCTGGCTCTTCAGTGCCTCTGTTCTTTGTCTGCACACTTCCATGTTTTTGAACTGGTAGAATTTGAAAGAAAGTGCCTTATACCAGCAGCTGACTTTCAAAAGCATAAATGTTGGCACCAGAATGATGTAAGACCAATCAAATTAGTTCTTCATATAGTTTGTAAAGAAATGGAATGCATCTAAAGAATAACAAATATTTGAATTTACATATGTGCTGATACTAATGTTCAGGGAGTCCCTGAGCTGTTTTCCCATCTACCAATAAAGACACATGTTTCTCTAGTGAGCTGCTTCAGCTTTGGAACATGTATAGAATGAAACCTAAACTATAGTGAATACTGAATCCTTTGTTTTCATGCTCTCTGTAAGAATTCTTCTACAGAGGATTCATATTTATAGAATTGAAATAAAAAGAAGTTACCTTTCTGTCCATGGTGCTTTGGGGTCTGGCCATGGGACTTTTGTTCTCAACAACAGTATAGCAATAACAAATTGGTGTCTAGTCAGTCTTGGGGATTATATCCCCTTTGATAATTAAAATGTGTAGAGACCCCAAGCGGTTTGATCCCAACTTCCAGATCCTGAAAGCAGCAAGGCTACCATTTCTGTCTAACTACAGCATGCTACTCTTAATAAAAGCTTCTGTGGGCTGCTCATCAGAGACTGGAACTACAGTGAATGCTTGCTGCTAACCTTTTAGGAGTGTTGCTTTCTTAAACCTCCTTGTGTGGGCAACAAGCATGGATATTTAATGATGTCACAAGTTGTAGATCCCAGTTTTGTACTTCCCTAGTGTGTCTGTGAGCTAATCTATGGAAGTGCAATGGATATGAACTCTATCCTTCATCAAAAAAACATTGAAACAACTTCTACAGTTATGTATTACATTAGTTCTTTGTCTTAGTTTACTCTCTATATGACACTCTCTTTACAAAGTCAAAAAAATGTTAATAAATTCAGTGGTGGTATCCTTAGGAGCCTTGAAGATGATAGTGAAAACTCCATTCCCAAACAAATTTATGATTCTCTCTGGTTGATTTCAGACAGGAAGGATTATCCAGTCCTGTCACAACCACAAATGAGCATGGTGTAGATAGCTGTCTAGTCCAGACGAGTCTACGGAACATGGAGCTATATCTACCCTCAGAAATCCAGTCAGACAGTACTTTTTGCACTTTAGTGAAAAGCTTAACTCAGCCATACAAAGCTTCTGTGTCACACAGAAGAGGAGCAACGTAGTTCAAAAGCATGGTGGCAATTTCCTATGTCCCTTCAATATCAAGGAAATGTTTTAGGTGAAAATGTTCCAAAAGATTATGAAAAATTGACAGCACCTCCCCCTGCAGAAAAAGGCGGCTGCTTTCCTACCACTGTCGCCAGTCTGAAATACAAATACACATTTTGTCCACTTAAGACTTTAGTTTTTTGCTACCTTAGAAGTAATTAATGCGCCAGTTTCTGACAAGTGATTTGCTCTGAATATGATCTTCCTGAATATTTTTTCCTTTTGTGGAAATATTAACACCTGTTTTCATTGTGATGATGTAGTTTGCAGCTTCAGTTCTGTGGTTTGCTAGATTAATAGATTTCTCTTCCTTTCACAACATCTCTGTACTCGTTTGCAAACTCTGTCTTTTCTTTTTAATCTTTTCTTCAGATTGAATCTATTCAGGTCTCTGCAACATCCCCATAAGCATTCACAGTCTGAAATGTTCATTATTTCTCTTGCCTGCTCCGATTTATTTTCACTTGATTGCTGGTGTGTGAGCATTTGGGATTTCCAGGGTAACCCTTGCCACATGCTGAATACCAGCTTAATGGGATTTTGGGGGGGAAATAATGAGAGGTAAAGAAAGAATTGTAAAGTAAGAAAGACTGAAAAGAGTTGAGGAGGGACAAAGCAGGGGAAAAAGAAGAAAAAATAATTTATTTTTCTTGTATGCATTTTTTAAATACATTGAGAGTCTATGTGGAAAGAAACATAAGTGCCCTTCTTGGGGTGGGTGTCGGAGGGCACTGGGAAATAGTGATGTGTGCACTAGTGAAGGTAGTGACAGAATGCTTGTGCTCAGCTGAAGCATCTATTAGCCTTGCCTACTTTGGCACTGCATGTGATGGTTTCTCACAGCAAGGTGGGGCCCAGGGGATGTTGTGACAGAAAAGGCTGTTTCTGCAGCAAGTCACAGAGGTTTGACTCATGCCCCAGATTGCCACAGATGTTGGCAAAGGAGGACGCAGGCAGCATCTAAGTATTTGTTCTTTTACAGAATCATTCTCCATTTCTTAGGTGAAGTTTTTTGTTTGTTTGGGGTTTGGTGTTTGGTTTGTGGTGGTGTGGTGTTTTGTTTGCTTGTTTGTTTTTTGGTGAGGGACTATTTTTGCAGCTCTTTTTGTACTGGATGCACTTCATGTCAGTAACTCCTGTTTGTTATGACCCCGGCACTAAGAAACATCCTGTTGAGACTACCTGATATAAATCTTCAAATGTATTGTATTTTCTGCATTATAATGTACACGCACATATTGTTCATTAAAGAACTTCATCCAACTCTTTCAAACTGAGGAAGTTACAGCAGTATCTTGTAATCTACTATTTGCCCCAGACAGCTGCGATATTTAAAAGCTACCAGTCTCTTGCCAGATTTTCTTTGCCTCTGTTGATCCTCAGCTCCTTGCCCACCCCCTCCACATCTCTGGCCTCTTAGATGGGAGTTTTAGGTAAAGATTTTGCAGCAAGTTTGTCTTGAAAGTCACAACTGCAAACATCTTCTGAGCCTAACAGATGATCAGTGCAGGAGTCAGGAGTGAATCACACTCCCGAGATGTCAACAAATTTTGTGCTGTAAGTTTCTTTGAACTTCCTGAATGAGTGTATGAAAGAAGAGGTATTGCTAACCATAAAGGATTCTATCTTCAAAGCTTTACCACTACCTGTCATTAGTCATGCTAATTCAAAAGGGGGAAAAAATAAGACCTTTTGACTGATGAAAATACCTTAATATACAGTCAAAACCTTTCTTAGAATATTAAAAAGGTATGAGAACCCTCTTCAAACATCAAATGAAACAAGCAGATCCAGCCCCACCTGTAATAATCCAAGAGCCCCTCCATACGTAAAGATCCAAAAGGTTTCATGAAAAATTAACCTATTTAAAATATGAAGTACCAAATAGAAAAATAAAATCTCATTGTGAGCTTTCTTCATAATAGATTTTGTTGATAGTTATAAAAAATAAAGTCCAAGAGTGTGCTGCACATCTCACATGAAGGCCTTTGAAGGAGGGGAAGGCTTAAAGAAATAAAACCCTTGTTGCCTTGGCATTGCTGGATGGATGCACTCTGCTGAATCAAATGCAGACCTTTGTTATATTTATTACAGGCATTGCCTCCATAAGAGCACTCAGTATAGAAAGGAGCACAGACTACTCTGGGAAGTTTTTATCCCACAGAGACTGCGATCTTGAAGGAGAAAGGAGTCTAAGCAAAAATTGCAGGAACAATGACTTACATCTTTGAGTTTGTTTTGTTGGGGTTTCTTTTGTTTGTTGTGCAAGGGGTTTTTTAACCTATCATTTGTAGACAGTAGAAATGTTAGTCTTATTTATTGCATGATATTCTCTATCTGAATTCATAAAACTTCAATATAGAAATCTCTGTTAAGAATCAAGACTTGTATGAAGGAAAAAAAAAAGTCTAACATATTTTATTAATATACCATCAATAATAGGAAAGGAAAGGAACACTGTATAGTGCTTATTTTTTCGTGTACAAAAGGTCTGAGCAGAGAATAATATACTACTGATCAATAAATAGAATGAAAAATGCCTCCAGATTTGTTATGTCACATTATACTGACAAACACTAATTGAGAGGTGGACTCCCAATGACAGCTGTTTTTTTTTTTTTTAAACATAGGTGACAGCTATGTGAATTGAGTACACAGACTTGCCAAGACCCCTTCACACTGAAATCACCTAAAATCAGAACAATGGAAAATTGTTACACTGAGCAGGTGTTTACTGCAGAAAAAGGCAGTGTGAAGCAAGTGGAATGAGATTAAATCCCCTGGCAAAACTTATCTAAAGTGCAAGTTGTAAACTCCACAAAATCTTCCTGTTGTGTCCACTCATACTGAGGCAACTATTGGCTTCTTCTTAGGAAGGAAACATTTTACAGTCTTGCACAGAAAGAGGAGGGTTGTGATGTGAATAGAACTGTGATTGAAGTTACTTAAGACAAGTCCACTCCCTTATTTAATTCCTGTGAAAACAGAGAACTGTTTGTGTGCAGGTGATTGAGAAGTGACACATATCAGCCCAGCAGGATCCCATTTAATTTCTCACTCTGAGGAACTGGAAGGGAGTAGAGCAGCACAGATGCATGACTGCACAGGGATTTAGGACTTTAAGTGAGGGTGATTTTAATGAACATGTATTATCTCTGCACATTCATATACTTATATGCAAATATATGAAATAGAACAGTTTATATGGTATAACAATACTAATTTTACATCCTAATTCTTTAGATAGTGATACTTTCAAGGCAGAGTTCTTCCTCAAATTGTCATTTTTCTACTTTTTTTTGCCCACAACCCATCTCATTGGTGTGGTATGCGTGGAAAGAGGTCAACAATAAACATTGATAATAGATAATACACCTGAGTAACTACAGGGAATTAAAAGAGTTACTGGACATAGGTTACTGTCCTCTACCCAGAAGAACAAGCACTTGGATCACAAAGTGACCCCTAAGGATCATACAGATGTGGTGAACACTTTCCCTGTTTGTTCTGTACTAGAGGGCATAAAGAGAAACTCTTAGAAGTCCTTTAAATCTAGCTGGAGACCTTTTTTTCATAAAGCACAAATAAATCAGATGTAATGGCACCAATGAATTAATATCACAAATCCATGTTTTTTGGATTTGCATCAATATAGCATAATGTGAGAGGGAAGCATCACAGATTCTAGGTCACTTAAGGTTATGTATACCACTGGGGCTACCCAGTTTTATGTATTTCTAGTGTGACTGAGCAGGTCTCTGAGAGTTCTGCTATCAGTCCCAACCATTTCTACTCTATTCTTCATTTTACATAAAAGCCTGAACTAGGCTAAACATTTCTGTTTATGTCCTAGCAAGTATAACAAAGGAGCACAATGAAAAGTGAAGGAGTGTCTGAATCCTCCGGTTAGAGCCAGAAAATTACTTACTTAATTACTTACATCTTCCTTTTTCATGCAGTTAGAATCTAGGAGTGTGTCATGTGAAGGAAGGATAGTTTGTAGTACAGTGGCTGTCAGTTGGAAGTTATTTAAGATGAGGAATAATATAAAGCAATAGTTCTGCTGTTCCCTGTCAAAAATTTTGGCTTATCATTCTCATTACCCACCTGCAATTCACGTTGTATTTTCCCGAGTTTCTTCATATTCCAGTTATTTCTTGTCAATATCCTGTATCTCCTGCCACCTCCTGGAATACATTCTTCCTTGTGAGCACTTTGAGTAAAATTCAGATAAAAACTGTGGTGGATGCCCCAAGGGGTACATTTTTAACAGCCTGGGACAGATGGTTGTGCAGTTATCCAAATCCCAATTTTCCCCCTGCTCTCTATAGTTCCAGAATATTCTTCTGTTGTTGTTGGGGTTTGTTTTCAGAATATCTTGCTGAGCACTGCCTTCCAAACCTTTCTGACTACAGAATTTGCAATAATTGAAAAGCAATGTACAGCTTAGCTGGTAGCCAAAACTGCAGGTGGTGCTTCTGAAACCCTCATTTACAGAGTCAGGGATGTGAATTTCCATAAGGATATCTTTGCAAGTTCACCTTTTCCTTTTCTAATTAACCCCTGCTTGCATTATACATTACATGGGGATTCATTACCTGCTTTACATATAAGCCTTTATAAGCTTCTTATGTTGATTAGAAATAAAAGGCGATGGCAGTCAAGAGAAGTTTCAAAGTGTCAATGTTTTTGCTTTGTGAATTTCTGTTTTTAAAACCAAATAGGCAGTGCTTGGGCTTAGTAAAGGTAGAAGCTATAAACCACCATTACTCCTTCTAACATGTAATAAAATATCTTTTACTACTGTGCTCTTTGTAAGAAATAATATTCAAGACATAAGTGGAAAACACAGGGGACTCTAAAAGAGTATTTATCTTTACCTTTTTTCAGGATCAGAATGAAGCTCAGGTGCATTCCAATAGAATAATTAAAGCATAACCTACGTTGGAGAAACTCTTTAGAGGACATTCTGTCCAGGCCCTGCTCAAAGCAGGGCTAACTTCAATGTCAGAGCAGGTTTCACAGGGCTATTCCCAGTCAAGCTTTGAAAACCTCCAAGGATGGAGATATCTAGACTCTCTAGGCAATCTGTTCCTGCATTGAATCGCTCTCATTGTGACTTTTTTGCCTTGCAGCCTATTGAAATTTCCCTGCTGCTTATAACTATCACCTCTTGCCTTTCTGAGAGGCAGTCTGAGAGGAGTCTGATTCTCCATAACTGCCTTCTTTAAGGAGCTGAGGATAGCAGCTCTATTTCATTTAGCCTTCTCTTCAAGATAAGCAAACCCACCTGTCCCAGTCTTTCATCCTGCACCATGTGTTGCAATCTCTAGTCCTCTTTGTTGTAGTTTGAGTTGGGTGCCCCCCCTGGTGCATTCACTTCCTGTGTCCAGAAGTCCAGCCCAGAGGGATGGACACAGGAAATTGTGTATTTCCTACCATAATTCTTTGCACCACTATAAGATCCAGTGCGGAGTCTGGCACTTCCTCTTTCCTTCCCTCTCCGAGACTTGGTAACTGGGGGAGAGATCTCCCGGCCATGGGCCTGATTGGGCCCAAGGCCACAGGGGGATGGGCAGTCTCAGGCCTGGCCAGCTGAGACTAGCCCAGCAGAGGGAGGGGGAAGAAGGAGCCCTGGGGGTTTTGCATGCACCCTCAGGTGGGGATGGGATCTTTCTTTGTCACTGCGCTTTGGGTTTTCTGTAACATTCACTGCTTTCTATTTAAACTTTCATCACTTTTGCAATCCGTTTGCCTGAGTCGTTATTTCTGCCTGTGGTGGGGAGGGGGTCTGCCCCAACCCATTACACTCTTCTTGGTCTTCACAACTTTATCAAAATTGATGCAACAAATAAGTAATTCAAAGTAAATATTTTTATTTTTTTCAGGTGGCCTCAGTAATGTGAAGAAGAATGTCCTTATTCTAGTTGGATTAAAATAAAGAGGCAATTATTTCTGCAGGGTTTTTTGTGCAAACATGAATAGAAAGTAATGCAAATAACATAATTGGGCATGGAAGTACAAGGACAGGAGGATTCATGAGTGTCACTGTGTCCCACTAGCCTTTATGTCCTGCTCCCCTGCACTGTCCCTTAGTAGATATGAAAATAATGAATCTACATTGCAAATTCATTGCAGCTTGCATTATTGAAATATCCCCAAACACAGCTGGAGAGCAATGGAGGACGTGGAGCACTGATTCCAACTGCTGCTTGGTGAAAGATTTTGCAACATGATGCCAGCGGGTTTCAGTCCCTCATTAAGGCAATGTCCACCTCCACTGGAGGCTGAAGGCTAGGCTGTCCTGAAACTAGTGGAAATCAATCACTGGATTTACCCAGAGTGAGATTGCAGTTGCTTGCAGTTTCCAGAAACTGTGCTTTATTTAAAACACTGGGCCTGGTTGATCACTCTGGAGATTTAATGCAAGTGCTGAATCTAATTCATCATTTTCAAAAGCTTGGAAGTATTGATGGAAATTCTCCCAATTGATAAGCTTTAATATACATGTTGTATGTTTTAGGATAAGAATAGCACCAAACAAACATAATGAAGGGGATAATAACAGAATATTCACTCTGCTATCTGCAAATGTTGTATAGCAAGAAAAAGAAAACCCAAAGCATTACTGATTTACAGGTTTTGGCTTGAGATTAAAATAGTCTGACACTTTTTGCCATGTTTAAGTGGGAAGGAAGTTGAAAAACATGACTTCAAGGCATGAATCTGTGAAATATTTCATTTCTGGAGGTTTTTTTGTTTGTAGGGGTTTTCTTGGTTTTGCTTTGTGTTGGGGTTTGTTTGTTTGCTTTGACTGCTTGGTGTAATGTTCAATATTTCATGCCCTTTTTTTATTCAAATCCTCTTATTTTTCTTTTTCCTCACTTTCTTCATCTCTTTTATCTTCTCCCATCCAACTTGGAAATAGAAAGGGGAGAGAGGAGGAGAAAACCCCAGTATATCCACTTTAATTATATATAAATGTATAAAAATATTCTGCAATAATTTTATCCAAAATTCTTCAAGCAGGTCTAGCAGTTTATCTGAAAATTGTCTAAGGTAATTCCATCTTGAACAAGAAGATAGATATCCTCATATCATTCTTGTTTCCCTAGGTGTGATGCTTGGCAACTAAAAGAAAAATTGTGGCTGAAGAAAGTGCCATATCCTTTCCCACTTCTTGCAGTCATTTATTAGCTGGAACAGAACTTCTTGATTGTTTTTCATTCTGTTTCCCCCCCACCCCCTTATCTTTCCCTCTTATTTAAAAAGAATAAAACCAACTGGGCTGGAAACTCTCTCACAGTCTCATAAAATGCCTCTGCATTAAACTGCACATTTTCTTCTGTATTCTGTCAGTTGTTGCAGAATATTTCATATAGCAAAGCTTTGGGGAATGTAAGCCATGATTGCACTCTAGCTCTTGAGGGGCAATGTATTTAAACAAGACTCATACTATGATTCCTGAGGCCTATTTCTAATCTTGTCAATGTCTCATTTTATGACCTTGGGCAAAACTACTCTCTGTCCTTCAGGCTACTCATCTGTTACATAAGAACAGAAAACTGAAATACTCTAAGGGTGTTATGAAGGTTAATCAATATCTGTAGACTTCTCTAACATTACCAAAATGGACAGTTTCTCCCAGTGTACATATACCCCATCAACAAAAACTTTCTGTAAGCCTTATCCTGCGGAAAGGAGTAGAGATAAGCTACACATTTATTTTCATTTACTATCCTCTGCTTATTGCTTACTGCATGCATGAGTAGGCCAGTCTTTCCTCCTCATGCACTTTTGTAAGCAAAGGCAAATAGTGAAGAAATCGTGAGCTGATACTGACCCTCAGAATTCCACTAGGTTACCCACTTTGCCAAAGCTAGGATTTGCTGGCTGTTTACAGAGCTCTGTCAACCCAGTATAGTGATTCATATTCTCTATTGCTGTTATGTTCAAGACAGCCCAGTGAGGGAGAAGATACTTCAAACTAGTATGCTCTCAGTATGTGTGGGAGCCCACTGGAAATGCAAGTTTTAAAGGAGAGATGAAGGATAAAGTCATCCAACTGAAGGATGTTTTATGCCAGGAGTATTTTAGTCAGTACTTAGTCCAGGGAGGTGACCAAAGATAGGCATTATTTATCTTTCTACTTTGCTAAACTTCTGAATACCCATATACATGCAGTAGTTCTTAGGTGCTCATCACTAATGGAAATTTTAAACATAACCTTCCATTGTTACTAGTGTGGAAAAACATGTTTATTGTTAAACTTCATATGACAACACTGTTACTTGGAAAAAAGTGTATTCAGTGCCACACAGATTTTTACACCTATGTTTTTCTGTTTCTTGACATCTTAGGCATTAAATTTACCAATGTGCTAACACTGGTTAGAAGTAAATAAATTCAGTTTGGATAAAATTGTTAGAATAGAATAGAATAGAATAAACCAGGTTGGAAGAGACCTTCGAGATCATCATGTCCAACCTATCATCCAACACCACCCAATCAACTAAACCAGTTTAGCTTGAAAGGTGTTTTCCAGATCTAGAATGCTAATAATTCACCACGATTAACTGCAAAGCCTGTGATTTTGGGGAATTTTGAATAGGTTTGCAGCATTTATGAAACTCAGACATTCCCTATCTTAAGGATTTCATAGCTTTCTCTAATTAAATCAATGCAACAAAACAGCTTACTATACCGTATAGAATATGTACATATTGATCAACTTCCTGGCAGAAGTTTGTATTTACATGATTAGATCCTATGCAAGATGTTAGATATAGACACAACCTCATTTATTGCAAATGCTTCAAAACTGACTAAACTAAATGTACATGTGCTAAACCCCACAAATTACTGCCACCTACTGCTGTATTTTTTCAGGAAATGCTATTGGAATGTAGTTTACAATAGGTCAACATTTGCCAAGAAAGGTAGCTGGGAGGTGGAGGTCCCCTTTTGATGTAGGTAAATTTTCTGTCCTCTTTACCGAAGATGTCTTCTTGCAAATGCGATTGCTGATTCTTTTTGCAGGGGTTCTCTCAGATCATACCTGTGCTGTTTTACAGCCTGCTTCCTTTGAAATTCTTGTTTTGCATCTTCAGGCCACAAAGAACAGTTCCAGTTATTCACACTGTCAGCCTCTGTTCTCCTCCAAACATGGAAAGTGCACTTTTCCCTGCTTTCTAACTACGTGCCCATGTAAGGTTATTAAATTATTTTCTTTGGGATTAACACTCCTCAACAAGTTCTCCAGACTGTTGGTCATTCTTTGTCTGCCTGACCCTCTTCAACATTGGTCAGCTGAACATTGGTTCAGCTGCTAGTCTGATCACATGCATTTCACTCCTTTCAGTAATCCAGGTGATATTTGGTTGGATTTGTAATAGTCTTCATTTAGATGCTTTATTAACCCAACAGACTTGAAGGCAGAACCAAATAGGAAGGATCTGGAAACATGAAGAGATAAGGCAATGGAGTGTCTAGGGTTTTATCTAAAGAAAATATCAGTTACTGTGCACAAATTCTTTTCTCTCAAAGATTACAAGACAATTTAAGCCTTTATTTCAGCTGTTCTCACAACATAATCATTACTTCTTTAAATGAAAAACTATTTCCCTTTCTTCTGAGGATCACATCAGAGGGTCTATGTACATTACATCACATATTTCCTTGATCTCTTCATCCTCTGCTGAATCATGGGAGTGGAAAGGAGAGAAGAAAATAAGAAAGCAGAGAGGTTTCTGGCAGAGGCACATGCAAATTAACAAGACGAAAGGCTATGAATGAGGAAAGAGAAGAAAAAGGAGTAGACAAGAGGGGCCAAAAGACTAATTAACCAGATTTGTGGTACCTAGCAAGTTGCTAGCAAGATGACAACGTTGTCTTTTATAAATAGGATCTTAGTTGTGGGATATGTGAAATCAGAAGCTCCTGTACTAATACATGTCTGAAAGATACTTATTTTTCTTACATCACTGTGAATGTGTCTAGCCTGCTGCCCATAGCTTGCCAAGCAGTTCATCTCACTGGCCCCATTACTGTCGACACTGAAGACCCTCCTTCATTGTGTCTTTTCCTGTTATCTGAAGTATGTTCATTTGATAGGGCAAGATGGTAAGTATACAGTCTCAGTAAAGTGCCACCAAATGCACTCCAAAACGCTGGAAATTTTTGGTATTACTAGTCATGAAAACGTGTGTACTAGGGTTCCAAGATGATGGGGACATTTGCTTCAGAAGTGCACTCCAGGCTTGAAATGAAATACTAAATACTCAGTGCAGGTTTGAGCCCAATCAGCTCCATGTATCTTATGACAATGGAGCACTGGAACAGGCTGCCCATAGTGGTTGTGGAGTCTCCTTCTCAGGAGACCTTCAAAACCCACCTGGATGCATTCCTGTGCAGCCTACCCTAAGTGATTCTGCTTTGGCATGGGGGTTGGACTCGATCTCTGGAAGTCACTTCCAACCTCTAACATTCTGAGATCCTGTGGCAAAGAGTTCCACAACCCAGTTAAGCATTGTCTTTATAAAGCAAGTCAACAACAGTCTTTGCATTCCCATTTCAGCCTATCAATTTATTGGCCCTTTATTTCTTTTTTCATGAGACTGTCATGGTTTGCACTCAGCTAGCAGGTGAGCTCTCACAGCTGCTTACATACTGTCCCATATCTCCCACCCCAGTGGGATAGGAAGGAAAATTGAGGGCAAAATTAAAAACCTCATGGATTGTGATAAGGAGAGTTTAATATAGCAATACAAAGAACAAAGAAACAACAGAAACAGGAGTAATACTAATGAAGTAGTACTAATGAAGCAAGCTTTATAAAACATGGACCACAGGCCTGCCACTGTGTGCCAGCTCTCCCTTTTATATGGTCAGTATGGTATCAAATGCTCCATTGGCTGGTTCATTTGGCTATCTTCAATTTCGCCCCCTCCCAGCTTCTTGTGAAAAATAAATAAATAAATAAATTGCTCTATCCTAGACAATCCCAGGACAGAGACATCTTTAATAGAATTTTCTAGACAAAATTCTGTTTTGCTACTTATTTTGGGCATTTTATCCAGTATCTTTCATAAGACAATACTGAAGTGAAGTTTGAAGCTCTTGCTATTCATACTGCATTTGATTCTGATTTGAATTAATGGAGATTCTGGTTTTAATTAATGGATTGAGCTGTAGTTCTATTGTTCTCTTTAATTAAATAGCATTCAGGATATCTTTTGAACACTTCTACTGCATGGCCAGTTTTATTCTCCAAAAGTCTTTCCTCACAATACCTACTGAGCCCTTCCTGAGGGTGGATGACAAGTACAAGGCACAGAACTGGAGGTATAAATGACCCAATGAAATTACTAATTTTATTTTCAATCTCATTCTTATTTATTACTGAGTTGATCTTTGCTTTGGAGTTCTATAAACCATGTTTATTGCAGTAGAAGGGCTTTACAATAAAAGCCCTTTTGCTAGTGAACTGCCAATATAAGAACTTCCTGGGTAACAGAAGATGGTGGAGAAAATCTGTTCATTGAATGCTTCAGCTTTTAGAGACAGACTAACTTCAAAACCTTTTGACACTCAAATATGGCAATGGTAACTTGCAGTATGTGTATTCCTAAATAGTTAGTGACTAGTCATATTTTGAAAATTGTAAATTTATGGTACTATTTATCTTTTGAGGTCTTAAAACTTTTAAGATTTAATTTTTCTATCATTTCAAAGCCATTAAAAAATGTCCATGTCAGAAGAATTACTCTCCTTTGTTTTTTCCCTTTGAGTTCAAAGGAGGTTGGACTTTAACTTCTCTAGTGCTCTAGAAAGGAATGATGTCTTATACATGAGAACAAAAATATTGTGTGGGATAATATTTCTCCTAGGTTTTAGTTCTGCTGGAATTTTGATTGTTTGTGAGAGCTATTTGTAATCTTTCCTCTTCTTGCCATTAAAATTCATCTAGCGTTTTTGTCCATGCATGCAGTGACTAAACATCTGACTTTCAAATCAGACACCCAGTTCCTATTAGCCCCATAATCAGGGACAGTGTCATGGCAGTTGTAGCATCCCACTGCTGAGGATCTTCAGAGGAAAAGGCCCTGCATTCAGATCATAGGCCAGAGAGATGCCAATGAATACCCACATGTTTACCTGACACCTGAATCAGATTACGCTCCTGTAAAAGGTGCCCAGAGAGAGACACATCTCATTAATTATACATGCAAATTGGAATCCTGCAACATCTTATGAAGTTCTGTATTGCAAGCCATGGCTTTCTTATGCTGTCAGCAGATTTTCAATTCATCACAGCAGCAATCTAATTAAAATGGCCATCAAAGCAGGACTGAACTGCACTAAATGGTTCCCATTAACGTCATATTTAATTTAGTGGTTTGGTGTTGCGGATGTTCATTAGTGTCCTTTGTTAGGTTTTGAACTTCTGGACAAAAGGTTTTATAAATAATATTTACATCTCAAGAAATATAAACACACTTTACATATCTGATAGCTCCCCTTCTTCACACTTTATTTTGTAGCTGGGTTGCCAGCTACCCCTTAGTTAGTTCTTCAGAACATCCTGAGAATTTTTGAAGGGGTGAGGGAGCTGCAACAAAGGGGAATAGCATCAGCTTTTGTTGTTTGTTCTCTCTGTTCTTTACAGGATGCTTCTTTTAGTTTTGTCTGATTGCACAAGTCGGTCTTCCTTTTCATAGGCATGATGGGATGGCTATGAACCTCTCCACTGACCAGCGGTGTTCTGGCTGCTGTGCACTGACATGAAGAAAGGCTAAATTGCAATTATTGATAGAAACAGCCTGCTATTTCTGGCGATCAGATGAGATGTGAAGGGAAATTTGAACCTTCAGGCACTGGAGAATTACTTCAGTGTAGTCTGTTCCTTCTTAAAGGGTAAAGGGGTAGTCAGAAACAAAAAAGGAGCCTGTTACTAAACCTCACACATACACAGAGGAAGGAGAAGGGGGAAAAAAGTATTCTAAAATAATATTGTTACCTTTTTTCTTTTTCTTTTCCTTTTTTTTACAGATACATGTGGTTTTGTTTTTAAAGCTTAGATAAGGAAAATCATAGATGAGGGAAAAGCTGTGGATGTTTACCTGGACTTTGGTAGAGCACTTGAGACTGTGTCCCACAGTATCCTGGAGAAACTGGCTGCACATGGCTTGGATAAGATGGATGCTTTTGCTGGGTAAGACACTGGATGGTTGGCTGAGCCCAAAGAGTGGTGGAGTTAAATCCAGTTGGCAGCTGGATAACAGCCTCAAGTTTCACCAGGAGAAGTTTAGACTGGCTAACAGGAGAAATGTCTTTGCTGAAAGAGTGGTCAGGCATTGGAATAGGCTGTCCAGAGAGGCGGTGGAGTCGCTGTCCCTGGATGCATTCAAAACATCTGTAGACATGGCACTTCAGGACACATTTAATGGTCCTGGTGGTGTCAGGTCAATGGTTGGGCTTGATGACCTTAGAAGTCTTTTCCAATCCAAATGATTCCAAGATAAAAAAAAGTATTTTATTAAACCTCACCCAAACCACAACTCTGTAGTATCAGTGTATATGCTGCCAATATATACACTGCCTTACTGCAAAACAACATCTCCAGGGATCATGTAGAAACTCTTTACCTTACTGATTTTGGTAAGACAAGAAGTCATAATTTTTTTGTGTGACAAAATTAGAAAAGCATCTCTGTTGAATACTTGAAGTGAAGTCATTATGAAAAAGTTGAAAATTCAGTAAAGTGGAAATACTTGGAATCTCTGGTGATCCAGGAAAGATGTCAATAGTATACGAAAGTTATAGCCAAGGAGAAATTGATGATTTTGGACAGAATTCTCAGCAACGTTTTTTCATTGCTCAAGAAAATCATATCTTCTTTCACATATCTAATTCCCCCATAAGCAACAATATGAATTACATTAACATTAGAAAGATTTCAGTAAGCTGGAGGAATTCCAGTTTTGGAGAGGAATGATATATCCTTTCTTTCATAGTGGCATGATAGGAGACTTTAATATAACACACACCAAGCTGATTACTAGAAAGGTGTAGGACCAAATGTTTGAAGGGTATATACACTGTGTAACAGGAAGAACAAGTCAAGTGATTCAAATGGTTCCCATTTAAAATAAATGGGATGAAACTCAGAAAAGAGATGAATGTTGACATGTAATATTTTACAGTTTCAGGATATTAGAATGTCAGAATGTGTTACTCCAGAAAAATCACCCAGGGTAAGTCTCATCTTATTATTTAAAACATGACTGGGGAAAAAAAAATCTTTTTAAAATGACATGTGCATCTCTGGTAGCTGGGGAAGTCTTATTTTAAAGCAAATCAAACTTTTTGGATGGCTGGGGTTATACAGATTTAGTAGTTCACCGAGACTGTGTGGTGGTAGGGCCAAACGGGCCCAGCACAAATCCAGACAGGTCCTGGTGTGTCTAGACATGGTCCCCCTCTTCCCTTCCCTCATGCAGGAGCCCAGGGAAATGTGGAAAAATCAGCCTGATCTGCAGTGAGGTGTCCCTGCCCATGGTAGGGGGGTTGGAATAGATGATCCTTGAGGTCCCTTCCAACCCTAACAATTCTATGAGTCTGTTTTCTTTACATGTGCTGTAAGTCCCAAAGAAACTGGCCACTGGAAAGACCTCTTGTTGGTCACAGCTGTTCTAGCCCACAGCAGTGGTGGGGGAATCTCTGGCTTCTGAAGGTAACAGCACACATGAGTTCGGCAGAGCATTGCCTGCTTCTCTGCAGTACCAGTTTCATGAATTGTTACACTTGGCACTGTATGCTTGTGTTTTCTTCCTGTGGTGAAGAGTTTGAGGTGGAATTCAGATACCTAATGCTCAACTGATACAATGCCTGGCTCCCTTAAGCCCTTTCATTTCCAGAAATGAGGCAAGAGAAGTGATTGCAGCCAACCTCGTTGAACTGCCACTTGTATGCATTTAAACTATGTTACTTATTTATGATACTCATTTCTTTTATAGTCCTGCCTAATTAACCTCACATTGCTGAGTCAAGGTCTTGACAACAGCTCTCTCCAGTTACTTCAGTTGATGTCCCATGGCTGTAAAGTAATTAAGCATTAGGGCCCAAATTGCTAGCATCAGTATGCTAGTGGAGCATGTCTTAGAGTGACTGTATGGCATAAAGCAAAATAATGCACTTCCAGATATAGCTTATTATTGTCACACAAATGGAAAACAGATTCTGGAGACTATGAACACAATTACTTGAACAAAATGCATACAGATAACCCAATGCTATTGTCACAAACACAGTTTTAAAAGCTGACTGGTGAGATGTTTGTATACTGACAATGCATGTGCTGGAAACTGGTGTATGTAAGTGATGCCCACAAAACCCCCTTTGGGTAGAGACTACGCAAAGCCATAAGGTCATTTGTTTCATGGAGCTCCTCACAGCTAGTGGTAAAACCTGTATATCCCTAGGTTACACTCAGCACTGATAGAGTTCTCCTTGCTAGTTTCAATAGCCTAAAGCTACTTGAAATAGGAGTAATTATCTGTAATAAGATACTGTTCTTCTCAAAGTAATTATGGTGTATCTTACCAATACATGAAAGTTTTAACAAATGTCTCCCAGAGCACTAGTAAATTTGCAGTCTGATGGGTTTATCCACTGCTGTAAACCTGTGTATAGTTTTACATCTGATTTTTCTCTAATTATTATAATTACAAATTATTTTCTACTCTGTGATTATGAAACTATTTTCCCTTTGATTTTAAACTTAGAAACTTCTTTGGCATCTCCTTGATTTAAAGTGTAAGTCTTAGAGGGAATTTGTTTGGTTTGTTTAAACTACTATCGAAATACCTTTGTACTCTTCTTGCTTTGCAGAACAAAGTTCAAAACTGGCGGTCCATTGTAGTAAGGAAAAGAAAGCCTGAATAAGGACACATGGCAATTTCCTGCAAGCAGACACCCTAGGAAAGTAAGATAGGCTGGAAACTAGGACGGAGCTGAGGTTTGGATTTGCTGTTGGTTTATTTCTTCCTTTGATAGATGCAAATAAACAATGAAAAACGGTTTTTGAAACATTCCAAGTTATTCCTGAAATTCAGTTTACTGTGTTGTGCTTTTAAGTCTCGTGTAGATCCCTGTTGGTTATGGTCTCTTTTGATCTTGTACAGTTTTAGTTCACTTTTTTGTTCTCCTGAGAAATGCATATTCACAAGGTATCTTCAAAATATGTGAAACACACTGATAGGACTGCAATCCCCCTGCAACCACTAGCAGGTAAATCTCTCCGACAAAATACATCTGGAAAGAAGAGAAACAGCCACTTTCATCTGCCTGATGGTATGTAACAGGACTAATAATTTATGTGGGAAATAGGAGTCTGAGGTTTATTTCCCATGTCTGCCTGCCAGGGTCTCCTGGTAACCTCTGCTCTTCACTCAGAGCAGGACTAGCCAAATTGGTTGAAGATGGGTCACTTTTGTGGCTAGGCTGGGAAATCTGGAGCCAGCAGCTTGAAGGAGAAGCCTATAGGATAGTATTTCCCACTAACCTGATGGCTATGTCTCTCACATGAACCAGAATACGCAAGTTGGGCTCTCTGCCATTCCCTCATGACCAGAAGAAGAGTGGGAAACAAAGGCAATATCCGAACCGTATATAAAATATGGTCAATTCAAAGGGTAATATTTAGAAGATCAGTGTCTCTTCTGTGACTTTTTTGTCTCACACTAGGAAGTATCAGTAGCAGAAAAGACACTTTGTAAGTAGAGTAGAAAGTTGAAAGTGAAAATAAAGACAGAACTGAACTTGTTTCAAGAAAGCTATCTAGCATTACTAGGGAAAATATTTAGGAGAGACTTTCATAGCCAATAATTACTTTGCCTGAGAGCTGAGGGTTTTCATGAGTGAAATAGGTCAGATTAAACTAGCTTTTGAATAAATTATATTAAATTTGTATGTATTCTGCCTCTTAAAATAATAGTTTAAGGTGGATGGAAAAACGTTAAATAAGTAACACTGTGGGAATAACATTTACATTATGATTACATTTAGTTACAGCAAAGATGGAACTTATGCAGAGTTTGAGAATTGACTCAATTCTCAGAGCAGTCAACACAGAATTTAATTTATGAATTAGGGTTGTTTGCAACAATTACTTAAGTCAGAGACATTCACAATGGGGAGTGTGATGAGGGGAGCAGAAAGAAGTGCTTCACAGAGTGGGAAGAGGAGATGGAAAATAGAATACATAGAATAAACCAGGCTGGAAGAGACCTTCAAGATCATCGCGTCCAACCCATCAACCAATCCAACACCACCTAAACAACTAACCCATGGCACCAAGCACCCCATCAAGTCTTCTCCTGAAAACCTCCAATGATGGTGACTCCACCACCTCCCCAGGCAGCCCATTCCAATGTGCAATCACTCTTTCTGTATAGAACTTTTTCCAAACATCCAGCCTGAACCTCCCCTGGCGCAGCCTGAGACTGTGTCCTCTTGGAGAAAGGCAAGACAGAGGAAAAAAAAGGAAGGGAAAAAAAAAAAAAAAGAGGGGCAAGTAGAGATGAGGGAGAAAGGGCCCTGAGTAGCTAAGTAGGTAAAATGGGTAAGTACAGTAGACTGTCAAGTCTGCATACAAAAATGCACTGAGACCTTATGTTATTTACAAGACATTTCCTAATTGCTCTAATCTGTACAGAATTCCTCTCTGCACCAGGCAGCTATTGCCCCAGCTAAATGCACACCAGGCAGAGGTGCAGGGGGTACCTCATGGGCTTGTACCTTCTCTGTGATGCAGAGTGAAATGGGAGATGTCCACAAAAGCAAGGGAAATGTTTGTCTGGAGAATTCTCTGTTGGGTGACTACAGCTCCCATATGTGGGTGGTAGTACAGCTGCAGTAATGAAGGCTGTAAAGTATCTCCCCATTTAGGAAAGGAAAGAAAAAAAAAAAGTAAAAATATTCTCTTCTTATCTGATCTCAATGTATCTCAAAATATGTCAAGCTAGGTGCCTGAAGCCTTTATTGATTCTGCAACAGAGGTGAACTTGCAACAATGACATGCAGACAGCAGCAAGCAGGTGGGTGTTTTGCTCTTTTCATAATGCATAAAATGGTCTATAGAGCTAGACAACTTGCTCAGCATTTCTGAGGTTTTTGGAGGAGTATGAAACTGCTCAGCCTATTACTAAATCATAAAAATATGCTTATTTTGCTTATTCAGCATGGACTAGGTATGAACAGATTTTTTTTTCCTTTTCTGCTTATCCACAAAGATAGGTAGTGATCTAGCCACTTATACAGGTAATGAAAGCTTAAAGGGTGCAGTTCTGGTGACATATTCACAGAACTAGGATAACTGTTCATGTTTGTGAACATAGATGCCTGCAAATGCATTGTGAAATCCACGCACAAAGAGCTAAAATCAATGCCTTACTCTGCGTTACAGAACCTCTGTCCCTCAGGACTTGACAGTGGAAGAGCCTTCATTTTGCTCCATCAAAGAAGCTTGGCTTTGATACTGAAGAGCTACAGTCTGGATTCTGTACATGTGCGTACTTCATGCTCATTAATCCTTTGGCCCTCAGTATTTCTGCTGATATGTTAAACATAGCAGAGGATTCAGTGTGGCAGGAACTGATTATAAACCAACCACATATGGTACCACCAGCCTACTATGGAAGGCAATTTTTAGTCAGGTGGAACAGGATTTGATGACAGATTTCATTAAGTAGTTAGCCTGACATACTGAAGTTTTGCTTTAAATATGGAGGATTTCAATAGCAAGTACAATGCATTTATAAATTGTGTTGTTTCTGCAGCTAGTGCTACTGGAGTAGCTTTGTTGCAGCTGTACCTCTGTGATTTCAGTATCTCATTTAGCTATAAAAAGCAGAAAGAGGATCACACACTGAAAAATACCTCAGGCATCCACCTGAATTTCTCTGGTTTTTTATGACCTTAATATTGCAAATGCCAGGGTTATTTCTTCAAGTGGAAGCATTTAGGGTATTTATGAAGGTCACATTTTGGGTTTAGCCTTTTTCTGAGCAACCTCAGGGTCTTACATTGATATTAAACATTGGAGGTATGAGTTCAGGTTTTATTCTTTTTCCTTTTGCATTTGTTCTGTGCAGAGCTCTCTTTACTCTCTCAGCCCTCCAGGACTTCTCAACATAAACTTGTTGGGGCAAAGAGGGATCTTGCTGAAATTGAGTTTTGGGGCATTTCTGAGGAGCTTTAGGCTATTAAACCAAGAAAGTAATTTAAGCAGTCACATTCTTCCTCTAAGGGCATGCTTTCCACTGAATTACTTCTAGCTATCATACCTTCACACAGCTTTTGCCATCATATTAATTTGTCCAACTTTTCAAGAACTTCCCCCCACACTGTTCTTCCTTCAAAATCCAATCCAATGACTCAGATAAAGTTTAAAGCAGTGGATTTAATTTTAGTAGCAAAGTTTCAGTATTAGGTTACATGTAGCTATGTGCCTTCCATTCCAGAACTTTTATTCTCTAGGCTAGCAATAGAAATGTTTAGAGCTGGTGTTTATAGAACAGCAATGCCAAGTCATGTGTTGTGTACTCAAGAATGAAAGCAGGAGTGGATGCAAATGCTAAGGAGATGGTTTTGGAAGACTGTGCATGGCAGAAAGAGACAGACTTGCTGTCTTCTGCAGTCCTGCACATCCTGCCCTTTGGGGGGTTGCTCATGGAGTAATCTATCTCTGGAATCACACACAATCCCCAGAAAGGGACCTGGGAGTACTGGTTGACTGACAGTAGGCTGAACATGAGCCAGCAGTGTGCCCAGGTGGCCAAGGTGGCCAATGGCAAATGCTGTATCTAGCTGAGCAACAAGTACAGATTTTTATGCTACGTGTTCCAAAGCCTGAACCCAGGCTGTAGCTCTGAACTTAAGCTACAGACACTCCATATAAATACAGAGGATTAAAGGCCTGTCCTTATGCCTCCTTTATTTCTATTGTTTCAGAGTATGCAGAACCATTCAGCTTACTGGATGATGGATGTTTTCTCTATCACTAACCTTGCTTGCATCCTGGGCACTAGAATTATCACCCTCAGAATATCAAAGCCTGTTGTAAACCAGAATATAATAGCCAATATTATGTTGTTATTTTAACAATTTCTGGACCTTTATGAGTTTCTTAAATTGCTGAAATGCAACCACAATCCTAACTCTAACTTCTAGAAGACAGTAGCAATAACTGAGAAATTTTTTCTTTGTCTCTGAAAACTCTGAAGGTTTCTGAAGTAAAATAGGCTTTTGTGTATTTAGATTTTCCCCATATTAATTATGTTCCCAACTGCAATCCTTTACTTAGATTTTTTCAATATTAACTATGTTCCCAACTGTAATCCTTACCCTATCATTGCCAGAGGAACACTAAGATGAGAATATGGCAAAAGTCTTTATCAGAACTTCTCACTGTGTAGGCTGAAAACAATCACAGAATCTTAGGATCACAGAATGATTTGTGTTGGAAAGCCCTGTAAAGTTCATCTAGCTCCAACGCCCTTGCCATGGGCAGGGACACCTCCTACTAGACCAGGTTGCTCAAGGCCCTATACAACCTGGCTTTGAACACTTCCAGAGTCGAAGCCTTTGCAGCTTCCCTGGGGATCCAGTTCCAGTGCCTCACCACCCTCAAGGTGAGGAATTTCCTCCTAAAGTCTAATCTAAATTTAGCTTCTTCCTATTTGAAGCCATTATTTGTCATCTGGGCACTACATACCTTTGCATCCTGGAGCTATCCTGGAGGCTGCCTTCAGATACTGTGAGGCTGCTAGAAAGTCTCTGGGGAGACTTCTCTCAGTCTCAACAATCCCAACTCTCAGACTGCCTTCATAGGAGAGGTGCTTCAGCCCTCTGATCATTTTTGTTTCCCTCCTCTAGACCCACTCTAACAGTTCCGTGTCCTTCTTGTGCTGGGGACTCCAGAGATGAACGCTATCTATGGTGTCTCACAAGCAGAGCAGAAGAATACACTCCTTTGACCTGGTGGCTATGGTTTTTTTTTTCTACAGCCTAGGATACAGATGGCCAGCTCATGTTGAGCTTCTTATCAACCAGCAGCCCATAAGTCTTTCTCCTCAGGTCTCTTCTCTATCCATTCTCTGCTCAGCCAGTATTTGTACTTGGGATTTTCTTGACCCAGGTGCAGGATCTTGCACTTGGCTTTGTCGAACTTCTTGACATTATCATTGGCCCATCTCTCAAGCCTGTCAAGGCCCTTCCAGATGGCATCCCTTCCCTCCAGCATGTTGAACTTGCCATACACTTTGGGGTTGTTGGCAAACTTGCTGAGTATACACTCTTTCCCACTGTCCATGGTGCCAACAAAAATGTTAAACAACACTAGTCCCAGTACCAACCCTTGGAGAGCACTGCTTGCCACTTGTCTCCACATTGAGCTGTTGACCATTACTCTTTGAGTCTGATCATCAAGCCAATTTCTTATACACTGAGTGGTCCACCCGTCAAATCCATGTCTTTCCAATTTCGAGACCAAGATGCCTTGCAGAATAGTGTCAAATTATTTGTGAAAGTCCAGCTGCTTCCCCATCACAGAAGGCCAACTAATTTGTTCAGCACAGTTTGCCCTTGGTGAAGCCATATTGGTTGCCACTAATCACCTGCTTGTTTTTCATGTACCTTAGCAGAGTTTCCACGAGGATCTGCTCCATGATCTTGATGGGCACAGAGGTGAGACTGAGTGGTATCTGTAGCTCCCTGTGTCTTCCTTTTATCCCTTTTTTGGAAAATGGGGTTTATGCTTCCCCTTTGTCATTCAGTGAGAACTTCACCAGATTGTCATGTCTGTTCAAATATGAGGGAAAGTGGCTTATGTGGCAATGCATCCAACCCCCCTCCCCGGAGTTGGAATAAGGGTGGAGATCAGAAACATGTGAAAAGGGGTAAGGAGGAAGGTAACTCCCCCCCTTTCAAGGCCATGTCAGCTGACACCTGGGCCCCTTTCCCCACCCCACATGTTAGGGGCAAAGCCCTGGGCCAGTGTAAGCCTGGACAATGCAGAGCCAGATACTGATCACTTTTCTGCCCTTTTTTTGCATGTGAATATGATCTGTGGCATCCATGACACAGGACAATTGGCTCATGAGCTGGTATAAAATGGGTCTGCTAGAGAGCACAAGAAGCTCTTCCTGAGTTTTTCTCCCCTCGTACATGTGGATCACACGTTGCAGTTCCAGAAGGATTTCTCAAGAAACGTAGATAGCAAGAGGACTTCTCATAACGGGAACCAGCATTGTGAGTATATTTGGCATTGGTCTAAGTCTCCAGGGAATACCTTCTCTTGTTACTAGGGACAACATACTGCTCATGGATTCAGTCATTTTCCACATACTGATCTTTAAACTCTTTGTACCCATTCCTGTATCCTCGGAGATATTGTGCAACTGAGCAATGAACTGCAAATAATATTTTACTAATTTTGTGTATAAGTTGTGTGGGTGGTAGGATTTTTAAATTAATAAATAATTTATATTTTTACTAATTCCCCAGCTGCACCCCTTTATTTGTAACAGCTTAACAACTTTATCTACCAGGCTGAGGCAAAAAAGTCATTGAGTACCTCTTCCTTATCCCAGGTGACCAAGTCTCATATTTCCTTCCAGAGAGGACCTACATCTTCACTAGTCTTTCTTTCATTACTGGCATACCTATAGAAGTTTGTGGCCCTTGATGTCCCTGGCCAGATTTACAGGTTTTAGCTTTCCCAACCTGATCTCTGGATAGTCAGACAACTTTGTATTCCTCCCAGGCTCTGTCCTTGCTTCTACCCTCTGTAGGCCTCCTTTATTTTGTGTTAGACAATGTCTTTGTTCATCCATGACAGCCACATGGTGTTTCCTTCCTGTTTGTTGGGTCGCATCATTCCTGGGCTTGGAGGAGCTAATACTTGAGTATTAATGAGCTTTTTTTGGGCCTCCAGGGCATTATCCCATGTTACTTCTCCTAGCAGATTTCTGAAGAAGCCAAACTCTGCAGTTTTTAAGTCCAGGGTAGTGAGCTTGCTGGTCAGTCTCCCTGTTGCCCAAAAGGTCCTAAACATTACTAATTCATGGCCACTGCAGCTAAGGCTGCCCTTAAGTTTCACATTCCCCACCACTCACTACATGTTGGTGAGGATAAGGTCCTGCACAGCACCTTTCCTCATTAGCTCCTCAATCACTCTGAACCAACAAAGAAATCCAAGAATAAAATAGAATTTTTAGGCTTTGGATCTCCTAACTTTAACCCATAAACCTAAGCTTTGTTATAGACAATGCATGGACATTGATGTTAAAAGAGAATATTAGGTCTTAGTCTGTGGTCCTAATCTTAATTATATGTCGGCTCCAATCCTACAATAAGAATTAACAGCGGGTATTGATCTGCTAACAAATACTACTTCTCTCTGAAAGGACAAGAATCAATCAGTGAAGGAAATCACATGTAAAAAAAAAAGAAGATAATATAGTTAAATATCCTGGATATGCACAAGGCTTCTCATCATTAGAGGTCTTACAGGATTCAGAAATAAGCAGAGATCCCAATGATCTGAATTTCCGAACTTTAATCCCAAAATCATGCTAGCTGCAATCAGACCCAGCATAGAAAATGCTGCTTGTAAAAACTGTGTATACAGTACACCTTGCCTGCACCACTGCTTCAGTTTCTTTAGACCAGGTTGCTTTGTTCACTTTCTTTGAGCAGAGAAGTCAAATACTGCCTTGAAGTATTTAGTAGCATCTGCTTTTCTTTTGACAAATGCTTTTGCACTGACTTTCTCATGTCAATGAGTGTGTTGAACAGAAACTTCACTACTGACAGCTATGATCGTTTATGTCATTTTGAGCAATGGGGACAAAGAGTGCCGAAAAAGAGAAAAATCAGGGATTTGCAGGGCTGGGAGATGCCTCCTTATTTGAAAAGAGTAAAACACTCTTTTTATTTCTGGGTTGCAGTTTAAATTACTGCTACTTTTGAAGTATAAACTCATATTCAACCACTGGTTCCTCATTGCTGCTGTTCAATCAATAATTTAAAACCACTTTGAAAACCTTAATTGAGTCTCAGGGTTAAACAGTCATGATAATTGATGTTGTCACCTGCAAGAAAGAAACCTGCTATGCCATGAGATTTGAGAGCTACCTCAGATTCTTGTCTTTTTCATTTGTATTTACTGCTTATCTGTATTTGTTTGAGGTTTCAATGGAAATTGTCACAGGGAAATAGAACTCTGGTTATCTGAAGAACAGGCCTCTGATGCCTCTGTACAAAGTGTTTCAAAAAGAGCTAGAGAATATTAAGCACTTTATAGCATGAAGATAGGTTTTGCAAAGATTTCTAAGATCAACTTAATGCAAAAAAATTGAAACTGTCAGTGATCAGATTGACTTTTTTTCACTAACTACTACTTTTATCACTAACTACAAAAAATCTAGGATTCCAACATCGCTTTTTCTTTGTATTGATAATTAAAACTAAGATCCCTTACAGAAGGTCTGTGAAGCTAGATAATCTTCTAAATTAGACACCATTAAAAAAAACCCAAATGTATAGTAATTCATAAACTTACTTGAAACATGTATGGGGTGCCTTAGATTGCTTTCACCTCAGTGAAGTCTTTGCATGATGAATATCATGCATCAAGTTGCTGGGAGAAAGAGAAATAGTAATTGCATTTTTTTACAGCAAAAGGATAAATTGTAAGTATAGGTATAAATAACATTAAATATTAAACTTATATTGACATTTCTTAATGTCTGCTGTTCTTTTGACAATATATTTTTGTTTAAGAGGAGATACTGATTAGTACAAACATGACATCTCAAAGTTTTCATGTGATAGCATGTTAGATAATATTTTCCTGTTCAGTGAGAAAGAGATGAAATCAGGAAGTTTATATATTTGCCTTGATCCAAGATTCCAGTCTTAGAAACAAGCTTTATAGATTGTGTTCTATGCCACAGAAAGTAATTTGTCTTTTTGTAGAGCACTTGGTGTCAGAGCTGGTACTTTCAATTAAGCAGATATAGAGAAGTCTGATTTTAAACATATGATGCCGTAAATCTGTGCTGTGGGAATATCTTTCTGACCCTGGCCCTTCATCCACTCTGTTTTTCAAAGCATTTTCTGAATCTTTTTAAAGTTGCAGATAGTGTTTTGCCACTATACCTTATGTCTGCTTTTAAACTAAGAAAGCTTGAGGTTGATAGTGCCCTTTAGGTATCACCTAGTCCAACCCTTCTTTTCAAGCAGAGTCATTGAGACCAGGTTGCACAGGGCTGTGTTTATTCTGGTTTTGAGTACCTCCACAGATACCTTAGGTACTGCACCTACTTCAGGAAAGTTTACAGCAAGTATTGTGGTACCTGCTGCACTGGGTGTCTCACTTGTGGGTTGTGTGCTCTCTCAATCAGAGCAAATGCAAACACTGCCCTTTTCAGACAAAAGCCTAATTTTGGACTCCATCCACCTTATCCTCCTGCCTTCAAAAAACACTATTTTTCCTTTCAAGGGCAACTGCAGTCTCTGTCAGCATCAGGCACAGCTCCAGCAAGTTAATGTAAGTGGTTCTTGCATTCAGTTTGTTTGGATCCACAGGACACCCTCAAACCTGAGACTGCTGCCTGTCTGCATTCCTAGCAGGAAGGGTGTGATATGGACCAGAGCTGCAGCAGCCTTCCTTTCTAGTTCTCCTCCAGAGCAGGCTTTTTCACTCCCATTATTGAGGTCTCCCCCTTAAGCAGTCACGAAGAGTCATGATTTGCCTTTGAAGATCTTCCTGTGCTCTTGGTATAAACTGCAGGAGGGATGGAAGAGGACCAGAGAGTATTGTGCACAGGCTGAATTTGGGCAGACTGTAAGAAGAAATATAGATGCCAAGAGTCCTGGTATGAAGGTCCATGCTTCCCAGCACAGCATATTTGCAGCTTTGACCATCTGGAATTTCTTACACAGGCAGGTTCCATCTGTCATCTGCCATCTACTATCTGATGCCCCAGTTTCTTTCCTGAGGTTGATCCCATCTAGTTGTAGTTTATTGTTCCTTTTCCTGAACTGTAGAATCTGCACAGCTAACCAGACACTGCACATTCCTACACAGGCACCATCCATCCCCTTAGAAATGGTAACATTCACTGCAATTAAAATGTTTCTTGATTGATCAAGAAACAGCAAACATAAACAAAGTCTGGTGAAATATAACCACATCTCACAGCCCATCTGAACTATTGTGCAACTTATAGGAGCAATTTCCTCTCTACAGAAATAGTTTTCACAATGATATCTGGCTAAACCTAACATTTATGAAAACACCCCACAGGAGCTTATATGTGGAAATTATATGGGGATCATTACTCTCTCACTAAAAACACCATTCACTTTACCGGCCTCCGTTTACTAGCTTTGGAAACATTAAAGTTTAAATTGACCCTGCAGAGATAAGCGTTATGGCTATGCAAATATCAGCGTTATGTTAACGGGCTCCACAGTACAACAAAAATTGTGGCTAGGCATTTCCAGCACTGTACTAGAAGTTATTTGTTAATAGGGAAAGAGGCAGTCCAGGAGCTGTGTACAACATCCTTTTCTCACAGCCAGGTTCCTAAGCAGTCAGACATCTGCTGTCTTGCCTACCTGTGATAATCACTCCTTCTCCCTGCCAAATTCTGTGCTGCCCTATGCATGACTTTTTAAATGATTTAATGGGCTAATTTGCATTAAAAAAAAATAACTTTACATGCCAATTAATGTGTGTGTGGTTAATCTGCCCTCCCACAAACAGTGTTATGGAAAGACACAGATAAGCGCAATCTCTGCCAGTTGTGAACACATCAGAAATGGTATCTAGAGCTGCTAGGGTGTGTGAGTTGGGGGGGAGTAAGATTGGTGCACATGGTGGGTGCACATTGATGGGTTTGTTATAACAGCAGGTATGCAGGAGTGTTACACTTTATGTGCATAGCTGACAGGCATCAGGGAGTAAAGGAGACTGCCGCTGCTGTGACTTGCTGGGGTGTCTGGGAGAGCTTGAATAGCCACGTGGGTTGTTTGAGCAGTAGGAGCCAGGCGATTTGTTTTGCTCCCCAGACTTTTGCCAAACCTGTTCCTTATATCTACCTTGAACACCTTCTAGCTGCTGTCACAGCTGGGTGTCTGAGTCCCATCAAAGGCAACAAAGGACATCTGGGAGATCAGCAAGGCAGTGTCCAGATGTAGCAGCTTCTGCCAGCAGCTGAGCGGAACTTAAAGGGCATAATGCCTGGAGCATAAACTTCCTGTCCCCAGACTTAACTGTCAAATAAAAGGGAAGGGAGAAGGCAGAAAAATAATTTCTGCCTCATTTTCCATACCATTTTGTATTATGAACCATAGATAACCAAAGCTCTGTATGAACTGGACATCTTTGAACTAAGCCCTTATAAAGTCTGTCCACAGGATGCAATTAAATCTTCTTATTGAAAGCTTTTGACATGTTTAAAACAATAAATTGCACTTCCAGAAATAACCCCTCCCATCAAAAAACTCCATCTTTGGATGCTTTGGATGTTCCAGAATATGCCTGTTTCCTACTGGCAGCCCTGAATGATAGTGCATCCACTATCATCACAGACTCTTCTGCTCCTGTGGGACAAGTAGCAGGCTGTAAGGAGGGCTTCCCAAAAAGCTGACAAAGAATTTGCAATTATGAAACACAATGATTAGAATGTACAAAGTGGTAAAAGACTTGAGAATCTACAAAGATCTGTCATTGTTGTCTACATTTATGATTATAAATAGTCTACAGTTGCTCTCTACAAAGCTAAAATTTCAAGTTACTTAGTTGTTTAGTTTTATCAATTGTGTTAAAATGTCTGTGGCTAAAAATTAAAGGGCTGTCAGACTGAGTATGACATTTTCTGCATCAAATGCACATCAAAATCCTTATAATATGTTATACAGATTGATTTTTATCAAGAACATTAAATTATTTTTTATTTTATTAGTCCTTCTGAAATACAAGCAAGGGGTGTGTGATGAGAGGGGAACTGTTTTATGAAAGCATTGTAGTTTGTTTCCAGCCTTCCACATGATCATCAGGGAAAAAAAGGATAAACACAAATAACTATAAAGTTTTGGGAAAGTGTAGATCTTGTCCTCTTTCTTAGATTTTAGAGGAAATTCAACATACACTGAGAAAAGTGGATATGTTAGTATTTTTTTGTTTGATGGAATGAACTGCTTCTTTCGTTTTCAGATATCCTATGCAAAACAGGTTTTTAGTGCTTCTGACCTCTTGCAATATCTAACAATGTCTGTACATCAAATGAGTGCCTGGCATCTTGAGCAATCAAGTTTATAGCAACCTCTCCCAGTGAATTAAATCACTATACAAGTTTTCATTAAGTCTTTCCATTTAATCTTTGAGGGAATAATATGCATAGTTCTACAGGTTAAAGCAAGGCCTTAAACAGTACTAGTGTTAGGTTTTGAGCCTTCAGAAACAATGCTAAAAGAACTTGTTCTTAGTTTGGCCTGCTCCTTTCTATGAGAGTAATTTATCCCTCATAATATTGTGAAGTCAGATGAGAAGTCTCTTAAGATGTTGAATTAAGGCAAACATCCTCTTCAGAACGTTTACAAGAAGATGTCACCAAAATTGGAACTGATGATCTTTGAGGTCTCTTCCAACCTTATTGATTCTATGAAAATGTAAACTCCATCAGTTCCCTGAAGCCCCTTTACCTATAAGAAGTCCCAATAGCTGTTGCAAAAATGAATATTCTTTCAAAGAATACAAGGTCTTGGAGTCATGCCCAAGGTGTTTTCACACTCTTCACATTTTTCTGAGAGGAAAGAAAATCAGGAGATTCAAAAATGTACTCATTTGGAATACAAATTATGTTAGCAAAATGTTCTTCCTACCTGTAGAATTGACAACCTTATTTAAAGCCAAAAGAATTTAAAATCATTCTAATGACCTTTTTTGGGCCTTTGCTTCCCATCAGACATGTTTCTATAATTTTGCATGGGGAATATGTAAAAAAGACCCAGCTGTTGTGTGAAAGAACAAAGCTATTAAAATTTTGTCTGCTTAATGTCACCAGAAAGCTGTTAGGCATTTTGGGTAAGAGCAATAAATTGATTTTATTTCTTTGACACATACTGCTGCACCGATGTAGTGACAGAGCCCTTCAAAACTTTCAATGTATTCATTCTTACACTTTGGCAAGGAGGGAAAAGCACCTCATTCCTTTTACACTGCATGGAAGGAGAGAGAAACACCATTGTTCACACAATCGCATGAGGACATTGTACCTCAATAAGAGTTGAACTGAAATACCTGAGTCCCAGTTAACAGCCTGGCTACTTTCCCATCCTTCCCCCATATCAGAAAATGACACTTCTTTTTCCATCCAGTAATACTGTAATGCAATATACACGTAGAAAGAGTATGTTACACAGGGATAATACCAATGAAATGGAGGTACTGGATTATTTAGAAAGTCTCAAGACTTCTTAAAGATTTTGGGGACATTGTGCAACCTTTGGTATTACCTACTAGTGTTGATAAAGACACTGTCCCTCTTGTGTTTTGCAACTTATGTGATCAAGAGATCTGTACAAAAGCGATCAATCAACCCTGTTAGGGATTCATTTCCACACACAGCTGAAAGAGTGGCAGGAACAGATAGCGTGCAAAGGACTGAGTCTCAAAGACAGAAGTGTGAATGTGATTGAAAGGTTTGAGGACTTTCCTGCTGAGCAAAATTGGGAATGAACAAAGGAGTAACAGGAAGGTTAAAAAGCAGAACAGTTTGAGTCAGAGCAGCAAACAGATTGAAGCAGCACAAAAATGTTTCAGTGCGGAGAAAACTCTTGAGACAGCAAGAAGAGCCTTCTATCAGGAGCAAGGAAATCTTGCAAGAATTAGGAACCCTAGGTAATAAAGCAGACAAAAAACTGGGCTAAGCTCAGCTATTAATGGACAGTAGACTCTTCACTGACTGTACTGGTAGAAGGCAAGTTTGGTGTTGAAAATTCCTTTCATGGCATGAGTTTAGGTGGATGAAGTCCTCTAGAGGAAGGCAGGAATTAATGGAAAACATCCCTGGAAGAGTAACAAATGTCTCTTGCTCACAAATGCCTCTCTCAGTTCTGTCAGGAGCACCACTGAGGACAGCTTCTGGAATGGAGAGTGATGATTTCCCCAATATGATTCATGGAAAATGCACATGCAAATTGGTAATGTTTTTGTTTTTTCCTATGAGCACAGGTGTTGCCCTGCCTGCAGTCACTCCCTCCAGTTACTATGCACATGGGCCTGGAAGAATTCAAACTCACCTACCTCATGTTGTTGCCTGCCCACAGCAAAAAATTACCTCAAAGTGTTCTTGCTTTCCAAGCTCTGATGTTGAATCGCCATTTGCATCCTTTATTTCCACTGCCTCTAAAACATCTTCCTCCTTGGATTTTAAAGGCACAATGGTGTCCAAATTCTCCTTCCACTCCCCTCTTCAGTTTTTCCTTTACTAGCTCATTTCCCCTGCTTTTAAACAAATCTCTCAATCTGTCATTCTTACTCCTGATGTTTTTCCTCACAGTACAAAAAAATATGTTCTCTTACTTAGGCTGTCTCATATTTATAGTTAAATTCTGTGTCTCAGAAAATGCCATCTTTACCTTTCCAATCATCTGGAGATGTCTTGGCTTTTTTAAGTTCATCCAAAGCCACTGCATACATAATTTACTTTGCTCTTTTCATATCATTCAAAGTCTATATTGTTGTTCTACAAAGACATTTGTAGAATGGCAAATGTCATTGGTGCCTCTGTGTTTGCATATATTTGCATCTAGTGTATGACGGATGGCAGACGTTAATCCTTAATATGTGTGTAAATACATCTTTCATAATACCTTAGTGCTATTGCTTCTCTTCCTTCAGTACTTGTTCACAATCCCATGTGTCATGATTTAGCTCAATTTAAGCCTGATAGATGCATCCTGCTGAGGTGTATATCCATATTTTGGAGACAGGGAATATGACATTTTTTGGCTTGTAAAGTATAACAGTACTAGCAAATCACACCATCCACATTGAGAGCATAGCTCTCTTCTGATTAGTGTTTTCCCCAGTGGAAAAAATCTGAGGACTTTGTTTCCTGGAAATAGCTTCACTCAATGCACTGAACTTTATACTTACTTTCTTGATGCCTATAAGTCAGAGTTGTAGCATCATTTCTGCAAATCTGTAGTGTTTTGAACAAAATAGATACAAGTGAACCCATCTAACTAGACATCTTATATTACATAGAGGTGTATCTACAGGAGCTACAGAGCTCATTACCTTCATGTATGGGTACCTTCATGTGAGGCACCTGATATTCTAAGTCTCCCTCTTTGACAAAGAAGCAAGAACAGAGAGATTAACTTCATGTGGTTATAGCTAGTATTTGAGTTATCATTTTAAACCATTGCTGGAGTCCCACCTTTTCACAGACAAGGTGGTAAATTTGATTGAAGAAGGTCCTTACCTCTACGTGGTTCCCATTCACTCAGTCAACAGCGGCAAACCACAGTCTGTGTGCACCAGTGGTTGGCAACAATTGCGAAACAGGTTAGGCGACTTTAGAAATATGGATCTGAGACCAAATTCCTTTGTTCTGTGATTCCACTGACGTTAGCAATTATCATAAAGTATTTGATCTTTGATTTCAACACAAACTGTGCCTGGGCATGAGGATTTATTGAGAGACTCTATGACACCCTGTCATCCTGCTGTTTCCCTGCTGATTGATGACTACTTTTTGAAAGCTATCAATTTCCCAATTTATCTTCCATTTAATGAGCACTATGCAATTATTGCAGAATTTTAGTATTTTAACTAGTGAGTTGTGCATTGCTAAAAAAACCCCAACCAACCACAAACAACCCACAAAAAAAACCCCACCAACCCTAACTTTGAAAATGTCTCTTGCTTCTTTTTCAGTAGTTTTAATCAGAGAGTATTGCCAGACCTGTTGACTGCCACTGGAAGCTTTCAGGCAAGATTGTGTGCTGGAGATTGTGCATGTTCAAGTAAATACAAATAAGTGCTGGAGATTTCTCTAAGCATGTGAGTGTTTACTGACATTGAAGCCATTAACAACAAAAAAGTTCTGTAAGAAACCCAGCAAAATGGTTGGGAATATTTTCAAACTCAAATATGTGGGGGAGAGGGAGAGTTTGTTTATTATGCTGCAAAACAGTTTTCATTTGTTGTTTTCCAATTTACATGCAGTTGTCCATTGTGTGTAAATTGACACTACCTGCTTAAACCCTCCTTAGAAAAGCACACTGGATCAATCCATGTAAGGACCTTCACTTACTTTTTCTCATGTGCAAGCATTTAGAAACCAGACAACTGTTTTGGAGCATCTGGTAACCTCTGTGTAAGCCTCCCAGTTTTATTCCTTTTCCCTGTCTTTTTAGAATGTACCTAGTGAGCCATTATCAAATACCAGGTTAGATAACCATATAACTGAAATGTCATTTTTCCCTGCATTTTGCCATCTCCAAAAGCTATCAGCAGCTGACACATGATTAGTAGGTTATGCACAGTTTTGATTAGCACCAAGTGTATTTTAACAGACAAATCAGAAGCAATGTGGAAATGTTTGTTGATAAAGCTAACTGGCAATAGAAATTCAAGCATGACTAGAGAGAACATATTCTATTATTAGTCAATTTAAAGTTATTAATTCCATACACTATTGTAAAGGTAAGTACAAATAAACTTTGCCCAAACTGAAGTTACTCTGTGATTCCAGTGTATTTACAATATGGTTCACCCTGTAGACAGGGAAATACCATTGAAAATGTCAAGTGAATGAGAAGCTGAAAGCTCAAAAGGTTTGATGTACTGGTAGTATTATTTTCTGTTGTTTTCCCATTATTCTCAAGCCTATTTGTGTGTTCAATGGTACCATATAGAGTTTCTCCCATTTTTGCTCATTCTCTTTAATCTCCCAATGCTTTTAGTAGCTGCAGGTGAAAGACATTTGCACCCCTTCTGTTTCTGTAATGTACTCAGCTCACAAAGCTTGGCAACCACTGCAGTGCATTGCTTCTGAGGTCACTGTTAATCCTCAGAGTATTATCTTGGCTGGGATGCTACAGGACAGGATCCTGATTCCCAGCTTGGTCCTGAGCTTCACAAAATCCAGAACCCTTCTTCTCATCTTTCACATCTGTGATCTGTCAATAGGTGTCTCTAAGCTTCTTTCTTCATACACAAAGGGACACCAGTAAGTTCATCTTTAAGACTATTTACAGGTCAATAACATTTCCTTACAGATACAGCTAGCATCCATTTCACAAATATGCAGACCATGTTACAGAGTGACTTGGCAGAAATGGTAAGCAGCAAATACATTGCAAAGCCAGTCACAAAATGCTGAGCCAAATTGTTGGAAAAGAAAGCAAGCCTAGCCCTGATTTGAACTTCACCCCAATTAGAGCAAGGGATTAATCTAGATGACTAACTTGTTTTCATTACTAATTGCTTTATTATTTATTCTATAGTCCTCTAGTTTGGCAGGTAGATAAACAAAAGCACCATATACCCACAGCTTTCAGACCATACAAAAAACTCTGGTCACCTTAAAGGCACAGTCATGCATGTACCAAAGCAAATAGTCAAGGCTTCCTTTCTAGTTTCTGACTTAAATTTAGAGAATTGGTGTGTGTAACTTTTGTGGATTGCCTCAGACAATTTTTCTGAACTTCTAAATGAATGGGGTTTTGTTTATTTGCATTTTGTGGCAGAAACAAGTTATGCTGTTTCCCTTGTCTTAACTTTTGAACAGCACTTTCCTTTTCAAAAGGTAACTTATGTCCTTTATTTTCTCTGCAATATAAAAAAATATACTCAGGAAGATTTTCCCTTCCCAGATTAAAACAATTCTCAAGATCTGTCAGCATTTGGAGCAATAAATCAATCCTTTTTACCAAGATAAGAACAGAAGGAAAGACATATATAACTTTTGTGACTTGTTAATATTCTTCAACTTTGCTTTTTGTTTATTTTAATTGATGCAAAATTGCCAAATGTCACTTTGAAGAAACTAACTTGACCTGAGGGTGGGTTATCCTTCATTCAAAAAATTGATTTAGCCAATAATATTACTTCCAGCTCATCCTTCAGTCCTGGTGCAACATGTGGACTTCGGCATGGTGATTCTCTCACTTGCACTAGTGTGAAGTAGGATGGATATCAGCAAAGCCAATGAAAATTTGAAATTCTCAAAGTGAGAGTGAAAGGAAAATTATTTCCTCATTCTTAGCAGCTGATTAGTCTAAACACCCTGGAAAAAAGCCAGGAGGCATTTCACACTCTTACAAGCCTGTCATTAATATAGTTCCTGAAGCTGTTAGCACCTCAGTAAAACATTTTCAGCTGTTTATAGCACCAGCATCAATACATTTGAGGAAAAAAAAGGAAGTTCTTACCTCAGTAAATAAATTGGTTTATTGTGATGTCTGTTTTCATGTACTTATATGACCTATATAATGGAAAACCTTCCTAGAGGTAAAAGAGAAAACTAAGAAATGAGCCTTTTAAAATCACTAATCAAAATGAAAAACAGCTTCAGTGAAGAAGGTTCAATGCAGGTATTTATTATACTGCATCCTTTGCCTGACTTATGAAGTGACACTGCAGATCTATAATTTTTTTCAATGTCCTTTCCAGACACAACTCAAGTTTGTTTGGAACATACATCTTCCTTTCCTTCTTACAAAATAGAACAGATATTGGGCCCAAATGTTCATCTTTGTGATTGCAGCTGGATAGGATTTTTCTAAGGGTCCCGCTGCCTGTGGCTGACCATTTTCAGCAGTTTAGCAGGCATTGCTCCAGTGGGATGGAGACAGCAAGCAAAAAAGCCATACTGTCCTGAGCAGACCTTTCCACTCATCTCTCTGTAGCACTGGGTGGTAAATGTTCCTGTTCTCTTGCTAGGGAGCAGTATGTGTAAAACAGCCAGAGAGAGGGGATGCAGGGACACAAAAAGCATAGGGGAAACATAGGTCACAGAAGTGAATGTGCTTTACTAAGGATTTAATTACCAGTTTTGCTCTGAGTAGAAGCCTCAGAATGGATAAAAGATCATTTTATCCAGTGAAATAGTTAAACAATTAGGTAAACTTATTAATCAGAATACTTTTGACTGTCAATGGGAGTAGCTAGCTACAGATTTTGAAAATCAGGGACCTCAAGCATTAAAAAAAAAAAAAGATTCATTTGGTGGTCACTTGTATCTGCATTAAATTTTGTCCATTGTTAAATAGCCACAGGGTTTTCTCTGCTTTTCTTCCAGTAACTAAGAGATGCACTGTTATAACCCGGTCTTTTCTATAGAAATAATTAATATATAAATTAATATACAAAAGAGGGAGATTTCCATAGAGGTGTCCATTTACAAGCAATTGCATGAATGCTTACCCAGTGTAGTTGTCAGCTCTAAGGAAGTGGTGTGGCTCTCATTTTACCCTTTCTATCCTTTTATGCTACTGTCTTTTAATATTTACTCTTTACTCGTGTTCTCTTTTCTGGCATTTTTAAATATAGTTCTGCTGTGCATGGTTAGGTCTCCATTCCTATTTTCCATGACACAGTAATGGGGGGAATATGGCAGTTTGTTACATGAAAATCTTTGACAACATCCCATTCGAAACCCTCTCATGTTTCACGCACTGTAGCTACTTGCAACCTAGTCTCATCGGAATCTCCATTAAAACCCAGTAAGGCAAATATAATTTAAATTAACTTCCTTTGCTCTTGCCAGTGCTTTGAGTCCCATGGTCTTCAAAACGTGAGCAATAACAGCAAAATAAAAATTCCTTCATTCTTGATGGAAGGGGAAATTTGGGATAAAAGGTACAGCCTACATCAGTGACTATTTATTAGTCAGAGAGAATCCAGAAAGTACAAATAAAGGATACATAACTAAAGGGAAATCTGAGATGAACACCAGTGCACTTTAGATGTTACAGTTTTTACCTTCCATTTCTGAGCCTACTGTGTGACTAGCTTAGCATATTCAGGGTATGTTAAACGAGAGTCACAACTCTAAAGGCAGAATGTGATGGTCTCTATCACTGGATGCAGAGATATTACTAGGTGGTGATAGAAGGTACTTTGAGTCACACAGACATTCTTCATAGGAATCATAAATGCTTTGTATTCCTTTCCTTCTCTGCTGGCATAGGGCTGAGAGCAGTTTTCTCTGGACCATTTAATTGCCTTGTCACTATATGCTTGGAGAACTCCTAATTCATGAGACAGTAAATCTGATGTATGGTGCATGACGTCACTCCTGCAAGATGAAAGAATGAAGAGGTGCTTTATATCACAGTAGTATTAAAATTCATGTAGCAAAGTTACACTGCTCTTACAGAATTTTTTGTCTCTCTTGCACTCTGAAGATTACCTTAAGTTTACACAGTGCAAAAATTAGCCCCCAAACCAGATCAAAAATAGTGTTTTCATGATAAAAAGTTTTATTCCTTTTACTTAAGCTTCATGTAAAATTAACAACTATGTCAAAATAGCACAGTCTTTCCTTCTCTAGGTGTAAGACCGTTGTTGTTACTGCTGAAATTTGGGGTGTTCATACAGTCAACATTTTAAAAGAGCTTAGCAAATAATTAGTCTGACATGTCACGCTTTACAGACCACAGACTTTCAACCAGAAATTCCTGTCTCAAGCACATAGTTTTTTTATTGAGCTGCAATGCATTGTCTGTAAAACATCTGCATATTTTAATCACCTCCTCCTAGTGCCATGATAATAAGTGCCTAGTACTCAAAAAGGCTTAATAAATAGAGAGCCTCCAAAACAGATGAATTTTTTCTCAAAAATTTGTGAGTTTTAGGAATATGAGACTGCAGCTGACCTAGCTTCTGAATAAGCTGTAGCCAGCTGGCAGAACCAGAAAGACATCTCTAGAGTGAATTAGGCAGTAAATACTAACTGATCATTGCAGCTACCAATTTACTGCAGGGATCTGGAAATTACCCTCCCCAGAATGCTGAAAGTGTGAGAGCGTCTTGCCTGCGATACATCAAAGGTCAGTGGCACACATGCCCTAAGAACCATAAGGCCTTCTGGAAAAAAAGTGGGGTTTAATAACTCTAGTGAATAATGTATTTTGGATGCAGAGGGATGAGGCATCAGAATCACATCAAGATCCAAAAGCAGCCAAAGTTTTGAGGTTAATCTGCCAGTATCTCACTAATACATGAAGATTCTTTTCAAAGACTTCTGTAGCAGTAACAAGAACTTGCTATTTTAATAAAATACCATTGTTAACCAGTCTGCTTCCCTTACACTGAAGAAGACAAAGGACTATGCCAATGGCAGTTGAACTTCAAGCCCCATAATACTTTGCTCCACTTAGCACTTCCACTTTTTGAAGCTGGCATGACTGTGGCATAGTATGAATAGCAGCAGCAGGTTCAATTCTATCCATGACAGCACAACTGAGAAAGGATAAGAATATGTAAATGATTGAATGCACTTTTTAGAGCTTGAATCTTACCAATTGGGCTAACTTTCTATTTCTTTGACCATAGTAGTAATACTAGTTTGATTCAATTCACCACATGAAGGCGGACAAGTGAAGAAACTACAAGAGAATTCAGAATGTTGCCTTGACACTTAAATGCCATATTATATCACTACTGGAGAAAGACTATTTTAAGAATAAAGCTGGATGCTAGAGAGAAAAGCAAATAAAATGTGCTGTAATTTTATCCTGAGCAGCAGAATTAAAGGAGACTCCTTTTCAATAGATTTCTGACCTTAATTCTGACTTGTTTCCTTCCTGCCATAATCTCAGCTGTTTAGCAGCAGGTACTACCTCAGATCTTGCTTCAGTTTATTCCTCCTTCCTATTCTTGGGTTTCTCATATGGATCAGCAGCCAAACACATCCTTTATAATAGTCTTATCCATACTGGCAGTTGTTAAGTTCAGACAGTGATTCCGAAAAAACAATCTGTCAATCATTTATAAACAAAATTCTCTCTTCCATTTCCTTCTGTTTCTCACCATTGCAAGAAAAACAGAACAGAAAAGTTCAGCATCCAGGGACAAGGATGTATTTTGTGGCTTATTAAAACCCTGAGAAAGAGCTTGTAGTTTTATTTCCATTTTTTTTCGACAAATGAACCAGAAAATTGCATGAGAACATCATTGTGCATCTCTCTTTTACACCAGTTTAATTCTTCTTTATTCCCCATTGCAGATGACCCTTAATCAGTGTAATCTGTGTGACCTGTTGCTCTTGAAGTGTCAGGTACGTACTATGATAAGACTGACATAAGCCCAGAAGTTATAGACAGTATTTGAGGAGCAGATAAAGAAGTTGCTCATTGTCCTAGAGAATAGTAGAATGTAAAATAGATGTAAACTTGAAATAGAAGTAAAAAATGCTGAAAAATTCCAATGATGAAATACCTAGAATGATGAATTGGGGTCCCAGTTTACAGTTAAACAGGTTTCAGGTAATTTCTGATAGCTACCACTTATTGTGTTCAGACACCATAGTTTAACACAATTTTAAACCACAGCACTTTCATTTAGCATCAGCTGCTCATTGCTTCTGAAATATCTGAATCATTCTGCTCATGTAAAAACCTATCTCATAAAATATGTATGTGCTTTCAATATTAAATTGATGTATACAGTATCCAATGAAGACTTCAGGTCTGAGAATTTTCATGTTCCTGTGTGCTACACAGCTGGCCTTCCTAATACAGATGGTCACCTGAGAAACACATCATTGAGCTGAAACAGCAGGAGAAAATACAGCTAAGTCAAGTACTTCAGCCTAAGGGACTCCAATTGTACTTTCCAGAGTGATTTTAGAGGAGAACAATCCTGCATGTTAGGAATACAACTCAGACTTCACCCAGAAGAGCAGCAGTTTCAAACCAAAACCACAACATTCACCACCACCACCAAAAGGAAGAAATACCTTCCCATTGCCATTATAAAAAAGACCACTTGTGTAACAAGAGCTCCAGACAGAGTAATCATAATGCACAATTCTTTGTTACATCAGCTGAGGACTTGATCCCTGAGTTCTCAAGGTGTTTCAGATATTAAGGAAATTTTTTCCCCCACACAATAATGGCTCAGTCGTTCTGGTGGGCAGAATGTCACAACTGCTTTACAGCTGAGAGTTTGTCCTACAATTCGAGCGCTGCCAGGATTATAAGCAGAATGGAATGTTTTATGGCAACTACAGTGCAAGTCCCCTGAAACACGATCTCAGCCATTTCAGAGCTGGGATTCACATCTGGCAGATGCACAAAACTTATATGCCACAGTCATTTTGTTGTTGACCAGTGTGCCTCAACAAATGGTTTTGCCAGATGTTGGATTTCTCCTGTCAACTGCTTTCACAATATTGTCAGTTCGCTGAACCCTAGCTGCCACATTTTGACTGTGTCTTCACAGACAGAGAGCATCACACATTCCTCGAGTACGTGGACATGAGAGTGCTCCAAATCTAGAACACATTTTTCAGATATAGGCAGACTCTTCAGATGATCTGCTTGTAAGAGACGAAATAGTACATTTTAAAAAAATTAATTTAGAAATCACAATACTAAGTCCTATCTGAGTATGGTTTTTTTGCTTTCAGAAATCTTGTAGTGTGAATAAAGCAAAAGGAAGGAGTTATGCATGCCAAGAAGATTTTTAAAAGCATTTTCCTTTGTCTTGGGTTCGTCAAGCAGCCCTGTGACCTTTCGCTTTAGAGCAGGAGGCAGTGTTGCCTATGCTCCATCTATTTTTGACAATACAGAGTTAGTCATTCTGTTTGTTAGTGACAGGTGCAGGAACTCTTCTTTTTAGGTGGCAATTTACTTCTAATTAGAACCCATATTTTTTGAGAACTCAGTTACCTCTCAGTTTTGCTATATTTGAAAACTAATTTCCTTCAAACTTCAAGCACTTTGTTATTGCATAGGAAACAATTCATGTGAACTGTTTCATTTAATGGGGCTTGGAGGAATGAATAATTGCAAGAGTGACACGTTCAGCAGGGAGAGATAAATTCTAATGCAAATCCTTACTCTGCATTCATATGGAGTCTATTCCAAATGCTAAGGCAAATCTTCATTGCAAGATTACCCATTTTTTTTCAAGCGTCTCCTGACATCATTATACAAAAGCCTTATCTTCTCATTGCCTTTAATTATACCAGTGAACTTTAAACCAAGCTAAAAGCTGAGCAGAATAATTCAACGATCTGTGGTCTTCTAACATCATCCTACTCTTCCAAGGCTAGTAATTTCTGATCTCGCTATGTAAGCTCCAGGCTGGTTTAAAACATCCATTCCCTGCCTGCACTTTGTTATATGTATCTCCTTCCATTTCACACTTTTCATCTCGCCTCACCTAAAAGATATTAGATGTCTAGCCATCAAAGTAATCCCAAAGGGTTTAATCAGATTGCAGAAAAGAAGTATGAACGCAGGAGCTGTATCAGAAGTATGTGGCCATCAGACAGCACTCTGAGAAATGGTTTATGGTGAGTATCTGGCTAGTGTTATGTACGTATGAAAAGCTTTAAGTTGGACTTACATGCAGCATCAACCAGACAATCATTCTCCTTTGCAGAGCAAAACAAGTTCATTTTCTTGATACCTGCTCTCCTAATAATCCCAATTCATTAAGCAAACTCCACATTTAAGGATCTCCTAGAGATTGATAAGAGTATGTTCAGTGAAGTGCTGCAAACAGATACCAGCTCCAGCCTCGGGGAAGCGTAGCTACATTAGCATGGAGTTCCACCAGGGCTCATTATTTTCTTACCAGTTTAATTTAGCCTGAGTACAGCACCACTTCACTTGAACTCCTCTGTTTTTAACTCCATGACTATCTTGGTTGTCTTTCAACATTATTGTACTGCAGACTGTAACTAGACTCTTAAGTCCTGTGATTCTGCTGCCAAACAAGATGTGCTAGAAGAAAATTCCACATTTTCATTCCCTCAAAATGTATTCCTCACCCAGTATAAAAACGATTATGTGGGTTTCTCTTCACATGTCTCCACCTTCTCCATTTCTCTTCATCTGCTGCACTGATAGGGCTGCACTTACTTTGTATACAAAGCAGAGTGTCACAGCTTGAAAAATATTACAAGTCATTCCCAGGCATGGAATAGGGAAGCCATGATAAGGCAGCATGGGATGAATACAATAAGTGAAGATGTTTCAAGAAGGTAAATGTCAGACAAAGAATAGTTTAACTGCTTCAAATCACCTACCTTTGTAGTAGATTTCTATGCACTGAGCATATGGAGACCCTCTAGGAATTGCATCCTGGATGCAAATCACCTTGTGATTGCATCAAGGATTGAGATACGTCTCCATCAAAGATAAGATCTGCTCACTGAGACAGCAGATGCCATGGGGGTGGTGGACAGACCCCCTTGGAATATGCAACAAAGAATATGCACATCCTGGCCTGATAAGCCCATGGGATGTGTGAACAGGTGCAGGGCAAAGAGGGAGCAAAGGTCTACCCTGGCACTGGATCCCTGCAGACACAAGACTCCCTAGAGCCAACACCTAGACACATATGCATACTAATGGTGAGGGGCCAGGAGAGAACTGCGATTAAAAAACTGCATGAAAAAGCTCCAAGTGATGCCTGCTAGAAAAGGAAAGAACTCCCGTAGAAGAGAGAACTGCACTGAAAACACCACATGCTGGAAACATCACAGGACTTGGCAACACCCTCTTCAGACCTCCTCAGATCGAGGGCAGCACAAGCTGAAAATGCAGACTCTGGGACCTTTCTCTCTCTCTCCTCCCCCAGCCAAAGACAGCCTTCTTTCCCTCTTTCTCCATTTCCCCCTTCTCTCTCTACTCCTTTTCTCCATTCCTCTCTTTTGTTTATTTTTGTTCTTTAATAAATAGGCTCACTTTTGATATTTGACCTCATTTGTGCCTTAATTTGATCTGAAACTGGAGCGCACTAAGGCGGGACCAGGGCCGCACACTGTGCGGAGCAGCATGTCCACCTCCTCCCCCTGAGCCAGCTTCTCTCTTGTGAGCACAGACAGCTGCAGCAGCGGGGGTTTCACCAAAGGGAGCTGCTGAGTCATGTGGGTTTGTTGCTGAAGCATTCTCCAGTTAGGTCATGTGGGCAGGAATAGGGATGGTTGCAACTCAGCGTAGAGTTGTTTCCAAAAGCTCTGTGTCGACCCAGACTGAGGTTGAACATACAGTGTACAGGCGACTGGCTGCAGAGAGTGCTGGATCCTGGCACTCAAAATGGAGGGCAGTGGAGACATCTGCCTTAGGTGCAAGAAGCTTGATTATCTGCTTAACCTTGTGGCTGAATTGAACAAAGAAGTGGCAAGACTAAGGACTGTAAAGGAATGTGAAAGGGAGTTATGTTTGAGGTACCAGTCTCTCCAGACTCCCCTAACAGAGGGAGGAGACACAAGAAATAGGGGGGGAACAGATACAGGTCCCTGTTAGGAGAGGCAAGGGAAAACTCTCACAGCTCCACTCACCTTCCCAGCTGCCCTTGCAAAACAAGTATGGGGCAGGAACTCCCTTCCTAAAACCCTTTTCCCTCTGTGGGATAGGGTATTCTCATGTGCTATGATCTTTCTTCCCCTCTGGGACAGATGTACTCCATCTATTGCTAGCAGACCTGGGCCACAGAAAATTCCCCAAGATCAAAAAAACCCAAAATTCTCTTGGTGGCACCAGCCTCTGAGCCGCTTGTTAATTACACTTGCTATCCTGTTCCTTTCAGTATTCCTTCCTGCAATTAAGGGTATTGATGTAAAAATTACCTGTGCCCCTGACCCCTCAAACAGTTTTCACAGTGCCTTGAAGTCCTTTTTGATTGCCTTACGGCCTCTGGTTTCAACCTGGATAACTATCAAGGGACAGTAATCAGAGGACTGTACCAGACTAGGCAGGCTTATGGTAACATCTCTGACCCGGGCCCCAGGGAGGCAGCAGACTTCCCTGTGGGATGGATCTGGCCAACATATGGGGCCCTCTGTTCCCCTCAGGAGGGAATCACCAATAACAATTACCACCCCTCTTTTTTTTAAGGGAACAAGTCCTGATGTGGAGGGTGGGCTGTTTTGCTTTAGGCAACACCTTGGATGGCGTGTCTTCTGTCTTCTCATTCACCTCAACCTCAACTTCCAGTGCCCCATACTTGTTTTGCAAGGGCAGCTGGGAAGGTGGGGGGAGCGGTGAGGGTTTTCCCTTGCCTCTCCTAACAGGGACCTGTATCCATTCCCTGCTGCTTTTTGGGTCACCTCCCTCTGCTAGGGGAATCTGCAGAGCCTGGTTCTTCAAATCCAATTCCCTTTCACATTCCCTTACAGTCCTATGTCTAGCCACAGATGTAACCTGGAGTAAACAGATGGCCCTGATAACTCAGCAAGCTCGGATGGGGAACTTCAAAAGCCCTGGCATAGTGGAAATAATCACCAACTGGCCAGAGGGTGCTGACTTTGGGATGCCACCAGACAAGACAGTGACGTGTGCTCAGGAGGCTCCCCCATAAAATGACTGCCCTAATAATGAAAAGGGCTATTCTTTATTCACAGATGGGTACTGCTGTCTTGTAGGAAGCAAGAGGAGATGGAAGGCAGCTGTCTGGAGCCCAATAAGGCAAGTGGTGGAAGCAAGGGATGGAGAAGGCAAATCCAGTTGGTACACAGAGGTAAAAGCTGCCCAGCTGGCCCTGGATGTAGAATAGCAGAAGTGGCCAGTACTTTACCTCTATACAGACTCCTGGATGGTAGCAAATGCCTTGGGGTGGCTGAAGGAATGGAAAAAGACTGGGTGGCAGAGGAAAGGAAAGCCTGTCTGGGCTGCAGACCTGTGGCAAGACATTGCTGCCCACCTTGACAGACAAAGGTACGACACATTGATGCACACATCCCCAAGAGCAGAGCCACTGAGGAAGCACAAGCACAACCACCAAGCAGATCTGGCTGCTAAAATCACCCAAATAGATTTGGACTGGAAACACAAGGGTGAGCTGTTCTTAGCTCACTGGGCCCATGACACTTCTGGCCACCAAGGGAAAGATGCCACATACTGGTGGGCTTGGGACAGGTGAGTGTATATATCTATGGAGGCCATCTCACAGGTTATTCAGGAGTGTGACATCTGTGCTGCCATCAAGCAGGCTAAGTGCATGAAGCCTCTGTGGTATGGGGGCAGACAGTCAAAGTGTAAGTATGGAAGATTCAAAAAGTAGAATGATTTTGAAACCAGCAAGGTTGGAAACCATCTTTAACTAAATAAAAGATTATCTGCTGATGATTGTCCCTATTAATTGAAATCTCTTGCTAAATAGTAGTTGTGCTGGGTTTTTTGTTTTGCTAAGCCTTTCTGCCTAGCTGCTACAGTTCAGACTATAAGGCAAGAGAATTGCTGTGAAAAAGTTAATCTTCAAATAATTTATTTCTAAATTATTTCTTTTTCTCAAGAGCTTGGACAAAACAGATCAGTAAAAAGAACAGGAGGAAATTTCAGACTACATAGCTGAAGCATGTCTGTTCCAATAACTTCATCCAAGGCACCTTTTCTCCAATTATTCAAGGAATACTCAAAGTTACAAAAATCCTCAGAAATTACTTCTTCAGTAGAAAGTCCAGAGGAACCCAGTTTAAATTCAATCTAATTATTTTCAAAAGCTACCTTGTGAGCTGCTGGCCCTTTACAGTTCCTTTCAGTTCAGAGGAAAAATGAGGGCAAATACAGAAAATGTAATAGCACTGCAGATGCCAGGGTGGTGGCCAGACAGTCTATCAATTGTTACTACAGCTGAGCTGATCTTTAGTCAAATCACAGTACCAGACAGTTTGTGCATCTCACAATCTCCCTGACAGCCTGACTGCAGATCGAACAGGTGACCTCATATCACCTTTACCATGAGCTAGATAATACTTTTCATCTCGCAGCAGGCTAAATATAAATATGTGTGCACATCTGTGACCGCAGACACAACTTGCTACAGCCACTAAGTCACTCTGTGGTCACTTGTCTGTATCAAATAGTGTATCTACAAAGTAATTTTTTTCCTGGAGCTTGTGTTTCTCATATACTTTCTGTACAAACACCTTTGTAAAGATCTTCTGGATATTTAATTAAATTTTAAATGTAAATTTATTACAATCATATAGATTACATTAGACTAGATCAGTCTAATTTTTAGAAGTATACTTTGATTCTAGCGTAAAACCATTGAAACAAGGAGTTAGCAATCATCCTTCAAGAGTAACTGTGATCCCTGTTCACCTTTTGTTGCTGTATGTATTGTCAGTTCATGTCAGTGAGGAAAATCTTACAATAACTTCCTTACAACAATTTTTCTGTATAGAAAAGACTGAAACCAGAATTCACACTAAGAACAGTTCCTGCAGAAGAAACATGAATCAACTGTAACTCAAACATAGTGCATATATTACTTCATGTCCTTCTCTTCAGCTAGGCAAGAATTTTGGAAGTACAATCCACACAGCGATGGGTTCAAAGATCTTCCTGAACACAATGTGCCTTACAAATGTCTTTTACAGACTAATGGCCTCTTGTGCAATGGAGCATCTACAGCTGTTTCTTGTAGTATTTATAATAATAATAAACCAGGTTGGAAGAGACCTTCAAGATCATCGTGTCCAACCCATCAACCAATCCAACCCACCTAAACAACTAACCCATGGCACCAAGCACCCCATCAAGTCTCCTTCTGAACACCTCTAATGACGGTGACTCCACCACCTCCCCAGACAGCCCATTCCAATGGGCAGTCACTCTCTCTGTATAGAATTTCTTCCTAACATCCAACCTAAACCTCCCCTGGCACAGCCTGGGACTGTGTCCTCTTGTTCTGGTACTGGCTGCCTGGGAGAAGAGACCAACAGATTCACTACAGGAGGATAATAAATGAATTAGTTGTGCCAGATTTTGGCATTCTTAGAGGGAAAGATAGGCACAGGACCATGATTTAACCATTTCTGAAGACCGACAGTGGCTTAAATGCCACGTGCTCTTTCATGAAAGCTTGTAAGTTGTAATAATACAGTCCTTGGGACTTTGACTTTGTCATTAGACATTGTCATTGGAATGGGCTGCCGGGGGAGGTGGTGGAGTCACCATCATTGGAGGTTTTCAGGAGAAGACTTGATGGGGTGCTTGGTGCCATGGGTTAGTTGTTTAGGTGGTGTTGGATTGGTTGATGGGTTGGACGCGGTGATCTTGAAGGTCTCTTCCAACCTGGTTTATTCTATGTATTCTATTCTATGTATTCTATTTGTTGCCTTGACATTAACAGAGATGTTACAAATTAAGCTCCCACAATGTCTCCATGCCTCTAGTGAGAAGTAGTGAAGGAAAGGGGCCAAGAAATTATGTATGAACCTTATGAGAAAGTACTATTTTTCTTTCAAAACACCAGCAAAATAGAGTTTGATGCTGTTCCAGCCAAAATCTGTGGGAGTTCTGTCACTGACATCAATAAGCACAGAATCAAGCAGTTTGCCATGGAGACTAATATGCAAAAACAAGAGATGTGAGCAGCAAAAAACCTCTGCAGTCCCTCATGGAAAATACTTTTCTAGCTTTCAAATGCATTTTCTGTTGTTGCAACTTACCTAGATGAGAAAGTGAAAAGCTAAACCTCAGAAAGATGATATTGTTTGGTAATCTCTAAAGGATAACATTCTGCTTTCAGTAAGACAGGCCTGGCTGTTTTCCTCACTCCAGAAAGGCAGATGGTCCCAGAAAGGCTTTGCTTGCAATTACACTTTGCTCAGACAACAGTATAAATAGCTGAGTGCCAAGTCAGATCAAGAGTTTCAGAAGGCTTGAGACTAGATCCTTCGGCACTCACTCACAGAAATGCTGTTCAGATGGAAACTGTTCCCATGGGTCGGAAATTTTTCCCAGTGCTTTTTAGTTAATAATTTAAAAAGTTGAACCCTTCTCATAGAATGGCAGAGCCAAGTTTAAAAAAAAAATTAGTCAGGAGATAGAATAGAATAGAATAGACCAGGTTGGAAGAGACCTTCAAGATCATCGTGTCCAACCCATCAACCAATCCAACCCACCTAAACAACTAACCCATGGCACCAAGCACCCCATCAAGTCTCCTCCTGAAAACCTCCAGTGATGGTGACTCCACCACCTCCCTGGGCAGCCCATTCCAGTGGGCAATCACTCTCTCTGTGTAGAACTTCTTCCTAATATCCAGCCTAAACCTCCCCTGGTGCAGCCTGAGACTGTGACCACTTGTTCTGGTGCTGGCTGCCTGGGAGAAGAGACCAACTTCTGCCTGGCTGCAACCTCCCTTCAGGTAGTTGTAGAGAGCAATAAGGTCTCCTCTGAGCCTCCTCTTCTCCAGGCTAAGCAACCCCAGCTCCCTCAGCCTCTCCTCACAGGGCTGTGTTCCAAACCCCTCACCATCTTTGTTGCCCTTCTCTGGACTTGTTCCAGCAAGTCAACCTCCTTCCTAAACTGAGGAGCCCAGAACTGGACACAGGACCTGGAACTGCTGCAGAGAGTCCACAGAAAGCCATGAAGATGACCAGAGGGCTGCAGATGGTGTTGGGTGATAGGTTGGACGTGATGATCTCTGGGGTCTTTTCCAACCTGGTTAATTCAATTCTAATTCTATTCTATCTCCTGGGAGTTACTTTAGATGTTAGAGCACTCAGCATGCTTACCTTATACAGCAAAACATGCTTAAGCTAGAAAGAGAGGGGCTCTTTTCATAAAATTTGTCAGCCATTGGTCTGAAAAATTGCTATCACTACACTCATGCTGCAGAAAGGGAAAAGCAGACAGGAAAATAAGCAATGTTTTCAAGGTTAAACCACAAGAGAGTTGCTCTGTTACAGTACTGTGAATGCCATAGCCTGTCTCTGCCCTTCCAGGCTGTCATGCTCTAGCAGAGTTTGCATGCAGCATACCCTATTCATTAGACATAACTTTGGAATATCTAGTGCATTGAAATGAAGACCCCAGAACAAGAAGAACCAAAAGCTGACAAAGTGCTACATTCCAGGAACAGGGGAGGACTGTGTGTGTGCATGGTTCCAAAGAAGTCACCATTACTGGCAGATGAACATCTTCCTCTTCACAGCAAAGCCAACACAGCCCTCAAGTGCAACATGCAACCATCAAAGTGAGGGTCTAGCACTGATGTCAGTGGAAGATTTGAATATGCAGTGAATACATAGAACCCACACAAAGCAATTGATTATTCAGCTCCGAAAACAGATTTTTGCCATCAGTGTTTTAATCTAGTTGCAAGTCAAGATGAATGTCCTATGACTTTGGTGGTTTTCCAGGACAGATAGCCTATACAGATTAACCTGGCACTTTGCCCTTGTTCTGACCATTTCTCACCTTTTATGTTTCTATGTATCATCTTGACTTCATCTGGGTTTCTGCTGTCTGCAGAAAGGAAGAAATAAAAAGTCATTTCAAGACAAAAGAGATAAAAAGACAAGAAGATACATGTTTACAAGAATAAGAGAAGCAGCCTTAAAGAGAGAGGAAGGATAATTTTGGAATCTGGTAAAGAATTCTCTAAATTAATACTTTCTATAAAATAATGGCATAAATAAGATTGAAAATCCCAGTATGTGAGAACAAGCAGCTAAAGTTGAAGAATTCTTGTTGCCACTAGCCTTAAAATGCCCATTTTTTTCACCCTTCTAGCAGCACAGTGCACTAGTTTTAAAACTCTTGATGACCTAAACAGAGTAATGTAGGAGTTTTCCCCTGTCACCAAAAAATGTACAGTTCCTTTGAGCCATTCATAAGGTGAAGGAAAGTGCCTAAGTATCAGTTAGGTCCATTAGCTAGTTTTCCAGGAAAAAACACCAGTGTTTATTATTTTTCCAGTCTCAGGGCTCTCACCTGTAGGGACTCCCAGAGTTCAACAGTTCCTTCATATCAGCAAGCCCCAGTAGGATAGAACTGAAACAGCTGATGAGGAAACATCCATTATGTCAGTAGCATTCACTCAGTTGTGAATGAAATACAAACCCCATAAAAATCACTACCTGCCAACTGTTCTTCAAGCTCTGGGAACACAGTGGTTCAGGAATAGCAATGTGCTGAACTTAAATGGAGAGAAGGATAAAGTGAACTTGCAAGAAAGAAGCAAGAATTGCAGAGATCAATCATTATGTAATTTACTCCCTTCTGAAGGGACTAAGACAGTGAACCTCACAAAACTGATTCAGAAATTATACTAATTATTAACAGTAAGCCACTGATGATGATTATTGCTATTATTGTTATTATTATTATTTCTGGTAATTATTTTTAATAACTGTAACCTGAATTTCCTAGTCTGATTATCTCCACATATAAAATTCTCTGCTTCAGAAAAACCTGAAAAAAAAAAATTTAATCATATAAGAACAAGAGTATGTCCTGGATTGAGTAGAGCCTGCTGCTGTTATTCATACCATGCTGCAGACATGCCAGCTTAAAAAAAAAGAATGTGCTAACTGCAGCAAAGTATTATGGCGCCTGAAGATCAGATTGCACCGTGGGAGGCTTCCTGTTCCTGTTGCTACTTTTGGGTTCCAGGTTCTTGGGTGCTGTTCTTTTCCACTGGGGTGATGGTGGGACAGGGAGAGACAGGGGAGTAGTTTTCTGGCTTGGATTTTTGGCTCACTTGCTGCTGCTTTGTGCTGTGCTTTTTCTATAAATGGGCTGAGGTAATTATGCGTTTTGTACTATGTTTATCTGATTTTGATCACTAAACTTGATTCTTATCTCATTTTCTTTTGGTCTCAATCCCAAGTTTTTGTATTCTACTTTTCCCTCACTTCTATGTTGGGAAAATAGACAGAGCAACCCACTGGTTCAGTTTGATCTGTTTTGTTCTAATTCAAACCATTACAGGGTACAACAGTAACTTGTTCTTGTGTATCTACATTTCCACAGGGTTGATATTTTAACAAAGTTCTGTGGTCAGTTGGGATTTTTAATAGTATATGGATACAAGTTTAGATTTCCTTTGTTTTTCATTGCAATTTCTTTTCTGCATATTCACCTAGAGAAGGAACCACGGTATTTTTTCATTTCCAATTTTAACAAGGCTGTCAGTTAATTCCCTGAGTTTCTTCAGTATCAGAAATTTACCAGTTCTTCTGCCTTTCCAAGATGGTAATTGGGAGTAAAGGGTAATCCTTTCCTTTGGGTTTGCAGTCTCATAAATACAAGAAGGAAAAAAGAAAAAAAGAAAAAAAAAAAAAAGAAAAAAAAAAAAGGAGGAAAAGAGAGAGAAGCAAACAGCAGAATGACTCAACTTACTGAAGATAAATCTTCTGCTAGCATAAATATTGCATGAGTGGGTCAGACCTGCTGTGGTGGGACCACAGTGCACTTGAGAAAAAAATGACTAAGCCATCACTGAGAGGGGCCCTTTCATTCCCATGAATGATTCACTGAAGAAAGTAGAATGAAGGATTAGGATAAATAATTTAAACTGGATGAAGCTAGAGCAGTTATCACCTACACCTACCTGTTTCAGCAGTTAGTATTACAAGACATTAACCTCTTTGAAACATTCAAGGGTAAGAAGATGTCACTATTAAGGTTAGGAGATATTTTGCTGATGCAAGAGAAACAAGCACCAAAAATACTCCCACAAACCTGATGAATTATTAAAGCTAAATCCAGTTAACTTATGCTTCCCAGTTTCATTTGCATAATAGCAAGAGGAGGAAAGGATAAAAATCATATTATTTGGTTTAAATGCAGCTGACACTTCATAAAAACACCTTTAAAAACAGATCAACTTGACACTAACTTAGTTGAGAGGTACTGGATATCTGTACAGAGGAAGCATCGGAAAGATACAGTAAGAAACAACACAAGATAAAGTATTACTTGAGGAATTCAAGAAGCATTGGTAAGCTTCTTATTTTTTACTTCCAAACTATAGTTGATTTGGTCAAAAAGAACATGGGGATCTCTTGGCATTATGTCAGTTTTCCTCTGCACAACAGCAACCCAAAAAACCCCAGTAAAAAACAAATAAACCAAACGAAAAAGCCCCAACCTCTCAACCACAAACCAAAACCCAATTTCCAGTCCAGACAGGGATCTGAAATTATAAAGAAAACTCTCTACAGCACATCTAAATTGGTTTAGTACTAGTCAAGAGGTGCCTATCATATTGCTGTGATATTCCTGTATAAAATAGCTACGTGTCCTCCCTCCATAGCATCAGTAGCAGTCATGTAAAACAACAAAAATTGCAATGTTTTATTACACTAAACTATACATTTTCCTTCTTTTTTTTTTCTATTTCCATTTTTTCACTTAATGGACTTTCTTATTGGCTAATTTTATCTTATTTTATTTTTGCACTTCAACTCTTCATTTCTTCATGCTCATTAAAGAAGTTAAACTTTATTCTGTTTTAAAGAACACCTCTCTTTTTCTCTGTCATCTGCTATTGGCTTACCACTTTGTTTATTCCAGTTCTTGCCTTCTCTTTTCTTTCCATCATTATTATTTCAGCATTATCTGGCTCTGCTTCTTTATAAGTTTCTCTTATATCCCACTGTTTGTCAGCCTCATTACAAGCTCTCTGGAACATTCATATATTTACACATTTCAGTGCAAGGCAAGGATGTGGGGATTCTTTCCAGGATTGAATGAGTGCAAGGCAAGGATGTGGGGATTTTTTCCAGGATTGAATGAGTGCAAGGCAAGAATGTGGGGATTTTTTCCAGGATTGAAAGATGACAAATTTTAATGTGACCAAGGTCACAGACCAGTCTAAACACTAGGAGTAAAATCCTCTTCCTTCCGTTTTGAGCTTGTAAAGTTCTTCTCCATACTGTCTCCCGTGCAGCTCGTTGCTTTGACTAAAGAAGACACCATCATACCTGTAGTTCTAGATAGTTTGTATCTCCGCCAGCGTTCTGCAGGAGCTATGTCATTCCTTCTATGTCAAGTGCAGTACTTAAATAACTCTGAAGTTCAGTAGAAAAACTGTAATTTTCATCCATGAAAGGCTTTTAAAAACCTGTCTGATTTATCCTAGGGAACAACACATGGGTTATCAGTTACCTTTTCATGAAACTGTACATAATCTGAAGTCTGGAATCAAGAGTGTTGTCACAACAGTACTGATAGCTGCTGTACAAACTGCAGTATGCAGAAATATTATGCATTTTTATTTGTGATGCTGGAGTTCAAAGTGAAATAATGGACATACCAGCTTTTCAGCGGAAAGGTAGCTGTCCTAGCATAGATTCTGATGATATATTTTTGATATATATTTTTAAGGCTTATCTTTGTCACAACCTGAAAAACACAGCTTTGAAAAGAAGCCTCCCTTCAGTTCTGTGTTACAATTTTGCCAAGAGACGCTGTTCTGCTGCTTGCCAAGGACCATACAACTCGCTGGGAAACATTACACATACACTCTGCACTGCCAGCTACCAAATGGTCCTAGCAATTTGGTGGCACTGTGTTACAGCAGTACATACTGTGAGAATACTGCAGTACCTATTTATCTGCAGCAGAATGTTGTAGGGTTTGCCAGATGTCCTAAAATTACCACTAGCACAAGCACAGATAAAAGTCAAATAATACCTTATTAATACAACCCAGACACAAACTACTCACAAAGATTACCCCACCCCCCCCACCCCTCCCCCCCCGGCTCATAAAGAAAAATACAAAATAACTTGCATTTAGCTGCTGTTACACTGAATGAGGTCTAAGTGATTTCTCACTTATCTCTCAGCTATCAATCTGTCAAGGAGATTTGTCAGCTTTTCTCCTGAGAATCTAGTTCTTCTGTAGGCCCTTTATCTTGCAGTTTGCCTTTAGAGACAATCATGGTAGCTTGTAAGCATATTACTTATGTAATACTTCTTGTGTACTTATATACACAAGATTCCCTGAGGGCCCCACTGAGACTAAAATTCCTTCAGTATGCACACTAACAAGCAAGAGTCCTTGGAGTATAAATTAGTTAGCTAGGACCTCACCTGTTGTTTTTTTTTCCCCTGAGGGATTATCCCCCAGACTTAGGTATTTTTTCCCCCATACTTGATAATGCCTCTGAGCATGATGAGATAGAGTGATTCAGATCCAGAACACAAGTGGAATCTCATTACCATGATCCGGGGGCTGACATTCCTACAGTAAACTAGCTAACACATGGGGAAAAGTATTAAAACAGAATGTTCGGCAGTGGTATAAGAAGTGGCGGAGTTTCTTAATTCTTAAAGTGTCCCAGGTTCTTTCCAACTAGAAACTATGAATGTTTTTGGTCAATCGATCATGTGTGTGGCTTTATCTGCTCCCAGGAATCTTCCACTCCAGACATATTACTTGGAAGGTCATTTTTTTGTCATTAACATTCTTTCTTCTCAAGAACTGCTTGCAAACAAGTCAAGTCTGTCTCCCAGTTTCTGTAGATAGGATGCTAAGACTCATCAGAAGACAAAAAGTGTGTCCAAATAAACATTTGACTTCTGAGGAGGAAGCAATGATTACATAACAGACATATATACAAGGGATGAAGAAAAATTAAGTCTTGATTCAGACCAAGAAGATACACATCTGAGCATGATGTATTTTAAACCCTCATTCATTTTAAATCCTCATTCTTATCCTAGTCTTCATTCTTAGAGTTTCAAGGCTTGACTGATATTTGTTGATCCCATTTTGTACAGGAAGTTTGGCTAAAGACCTGCAGATGTCTCGGTGACATTAATTATGCTATGAAACAGTGCATGAAATAAAAAACATTCAGTCCCTAGAGGAGTTTTTACTTTTGGTTTATAACAATAACTCTAATCTTCATATGTCCTGGCCCTGGCTCTCCACACTGTTCCTCTAGATGCACACTCTCACACTTTCCTTAGTTCAACACCCAGTCCCAGTTTGTCCCCATATTCAAAATTACTTTCTGTTTGGCAAAAAAAACCAACCAACCAAAAAACTAAACCAAACCCCAAAAAACCCAACCAAAGCCAAACCAACCAAACAAAACCCCTAAACAACAAACCCCAAATAAACAAAAAAACCACTCCCCAGAAAACGATCAATGACTTTTTAAAGTAATTGCTATGTGAAACTCATAATTAATAAATTATAGTCAAAAGCCCTAATTCTTATTACAGATACAAAAGAAATGGGACAAAGGAAACATATTTACCAAAAAACCCCCAAAGTTTTCATTATTCACAATAGCTTTTTCAGCAGAGAATTCATGGCCTGAGTTTTTCACCTAGTTTTCAAAGGGCCAGGTCTTTTCAGTGTGCTCAAATTAGAGGTTATGGAGAGGACTAGGTGTGAGAGACTAAATCTTGTCTCTCTTGATGTGACTCAACAAAGATAAAATCACCTTTGCTGCTTGCCCAGACAATAGCTGATGTGTATTGGGCAGTTGTCACTGGATAACGACTCTGGAAGGTGCATAAAAAAAAATTGCTCACCAGACTGCAGGTGCCTTTGAAATAATGGACAGAAGCCACTGCTATTGATACTCTCTGGAATATACATACCTAAAAACTGTATAAAAGATCTGAGCAACTACTGGCTCAGAAGGAGGAAAACACAGGAGAAGGAAAACACGGGAGGCAAAGATCTGGACAATAGCGCTGAGAAAGAAAACACAAGAGAAGGAAAAGCCTGGGGCAATGCTGCTCTGAAGAAAAAGGGAGAGAATACCAGGAGAGAAAAAATGACAGAGACATCACCATGGAGCCTGGAAGAAGCAGACCAAGGGGAATCCTCTCTCCATGTCCTAAGTTTTGCCTGCTACAACTCATGGAGCTGAAGAGGCTGCTCAGAGGACAGCAATGACCTCTCCTCTACAGCCAAAGCTGCAGAACCCTTCCTCCACAGACCCAAACTGTCTTGGGGGGTGAGGGGTGTGGTAATATAATTCCTTTCCTCTTCTCTCTCCCTCTCTCTCTATTCTTTCTCTCTCTCTCCTTCTGATCCATCCACTTCATTTGTGTAATAAATAGTCTAGCTGTTGATATTTTGGCCTTGTTTGTGCCTCTAATTTCATAACACAGGAATAACAAAAGAACTGAGTCTCTTTCCCTCTCCGGACTGAGACACTAGGTACTTTTAATAGTGGAGCTTTAAAATTTGTAGATGTGTCCAAATCATTAAGGAGCCTCCTGAACCTGAAGTCACTGACCCATACATTCTGTTTTTAAAGTGTGACCTACCTTTTCTCCTTAAAGATTTTCAGACATACTGCAGCTTGAGTTCATGCCAAGGTACTAGGTCAAGCAACCAGTATTAGGAGTCTAGGTATTTTTTCCCCAACCTTCTTACTGTTAAATAAGAACTTGCAGAGTCTGGCCACAGTTTCATTGTATCCAGTGATAAATTATTCTGGGCTGTCTATTGAGGATGGATTAAAGTCCTCATATTTCAGCCAAACCTAGGATGCCAGGGAATGGAAGGCATGGAGTGTCTTCCAGGAGCCCTCGCAGAGGATGATTAACCAACCAAAGCATCCTCAAATAAGAAAATATATTGGTATTTGCTCCTGAGAACTTAAAGCAAGGTTGAAAAAATTTATGTGTCTTCATATATTTCTGAAGGGAAAACAAAATCAACACTGGAAATGAATGGCCGGGGAATGAAAAGATAATGAGAAGAGCTGCAGATATGGAGAAATTTTCTAAGGTTTTTGGGGGCATTTTGGCATACCAGACCTTCTCCTCAAGTCTGATATATAAAGGAAACAGTTCTGAGGAAGCTAGCAAAGGAATCAGATAACCATGAATCCATGAGAATGAGGTGAAGAGGTGACAAATGCAGCTCCAGTGTTTGGAAGGGAATTTCTTTCCTTCCAAATTCCTCCTTTTAAAGCTTTTTATTTACACTTTATGTGACACACTGCCACTCATGAATGAGTTGTTTTTTGCTTTTCCATGAAAAACAGGGAAAATGCTCTACTTCTTAAAATAACTCCTTTTATCATTCAAGGCCATCAGTTCCAATATGAATCAAATAAAATGTCTGTTTGCCAAATTCTGCTATCAGAGAGTTTTTGTTACCCTATAAAAGTCTCTGTAAACACAGCTGACAAAAACCTGTTAAATATTTAATGGATTTTTGATAATAAAACACACTTCATCTGCCTTAAAACTGTTTAATGGCCCATGATCAGTCAAACTCCGGTAGCTGTGAGCTCAGAGACTGTGATCAGTGGTAGAACATCTAATACATATATCCTGGTTTTCATAATAGGTCTCTAAATAGATTCAGCAATGCACTTAGTTGCTTAAATATTTATACCTATTTCCCTGCAAGCAAGATATAATATGTTTAATTTGAAGGGATAGTCATAAACTTTATCCCCAGCTTCAAGGACCATAGCATTATTATGACCTCCTAAGGTATTGTTAGGAGCTCCATGCTATAATTCTGTAAGATGTCTTAGCCAGAGAGAGTTGGGACAAAAATTATTCTATTCTGTGAAGCTTCACACGAAGTGCTGTTGAGAGAAGAAAATGAAAAATAAAAGAAAGGAAAGAAAAAGAAGAGAGAGAATAAGTAATTTTTACACCTTGGGCATTATATTTCCATTTCTAGGAGCATCTGATTTACTGCTCCAGCTTGTTTTCCTAAAATATGCCTTGAGTTTGTTTCACCTAAAATACACTATAATTCTTACAATGTTGATTTAAGTTGTCTCTTATTATGTGACTACTAATGTACAAAAGCAGGAACCTTACAGCAAAACTCAAGTTGTAGTCATGTCTTAGAGCCATCCCAACACAGCTATAAAACCCACGTGTACAATCCCTGTCCCATTCATCAAAAGCTGCACCAAGGCATAGAATAGAATCATAGAATAAAATCATAGAATCATTAAGGCTAGAAAAGAACCCTAAGGTCACCAAGTCCAGCTTTCAACTCAACACCAACATGCCCACTATAACATGTATCTCCCTGTACATTCCAATGGCTGACTCCTCTTCCAGTAAAGAAAATTTTCCTATTATCCAATCTAAACCTTCCCTGGCCCAACTTGAGGCCATTTCCTCACATCCCATCACTGGTTACTTGGGAGAACAGATGAACACACTCCTTACTACAACCTCCTTTCAGGTAGAGACAAATGAGTTGTCTCCTCAGCCTCCTCTTCTCCAGACTAAACAAACCCAGCTCCCTCAGCTACTCCTCATAATGCTTGTTCTTCAAATTTGTCACCAGTCTCCACTGTAATCAAAGTTACCCAGCTTTCTTGATCAATTCCTGGATTTGTAGCCAGGATTATAACATGCCTTTGCAAGGAGGATGAAGCTGGCCATAGGCAGCTTCATCCCTTCACACTCAACACTGGACTAGCCACACAGATCTCCGGATGCTGACTCAAGGGCAGAATGTTCTGCATAATGTTAATTATTCCTGTTTTATTGCCATGTCTGATGTCAGTAATGGCATGTTAACACAACTACTTAAGTCAGAGCACACCAGTAGCTGACCTGAGACTAAGATCTCCTGTCTGCTAACACAACAGTCAATCACATCTTCCACCACTTAATTCCCTGACAATTAATAACTGTTGGCAAATGTTGATCCCATATTAGAATGACTATAATATAGTCATGCTAATAGCATGATATGGGGGAATAATTCCACTGTTCCTGTGCTATTTAGAACCTCAGAAATCCTACTCTCCTTGCTGAGTGCAAACTCACAACCTATAAGAGGCAGCACTTTTTAAAGCTTTTGGATTTTTTTTTGCATCAGTACTCTCTTCAGAACAAGTGGAAATGGAATGGATTAACCAGTGATATCTGTAGAAAATATGAGTAAATAAAACAAAAAAAGACATTTTGTCACTAAAGCAAGGAGGCTCAGGGGAGACCTTGTTGCTGTCTACAACTACCTGAAGGGTGGTTGTAGCCAGGAGGGGGTTGGTCTCTTCTCCCAGGCAACCAGCACCAGAACAAGAGGACACAGTCTCAAGCTGCATCAGGGGAAGTTTAGGCTTGAGGTGAGGAGAAAGTTCTTCACTGAGAGAGTCATTCACCATTGGAATGGGCTGCCCAGGGAGGTGGTGGAGTCACCATCCCTGGAGGTGTTCAAGAGGGGATTGGACATGGCACTTGGTGCCATGATTTAGTCATGAGGTCTGTGGTGATGGGTTGGACTTGATGATCTTTGAGGTCTCTTCCAACCTTGGTGATTCTGTGTGATTATCTGCATATTTTAAGTTGACAGGAAAGCACTGACTTAGAGTATTACTGCAGAGCATTCTGTAACAAGCTCCAAAGAAACAAGATCTGTTTAGTTTCTTTTCATTATTTTTAAAGTGAGTGGTTCTTACTGAAGAAAGCAGAAATGAGAAATCAATTGATTTACTGTCAATTTAAAATGAAATTTAGCTCCCCTTAATAAGTGAAGACAGGTATTCTTTCCCAAAACATTCCCATTATCCTCATTGAGTTATTTTTGGTAACATTTGTTTTTGACCAATTTTCATAAACATAAACCTGGATTTAGATTTTTAGATAAATAAATAAATAATGGTGTCCACAAAATACCAAACCAACTCTTTTATACAGGGGAACAAAGGGAGGTAAGCTAGTTTCAGAAACCAACATGTGAACACAGAGAAATGGCAAGTGCTTACTCAGAAAATGAATGCGAGTTACATCGTCTTAGAAGTTGGAGAAGTCTTTTCTGATGCAGCTATTTGAAAAGACTGTACAGTGGCAAAGCACTACTGATATTCCCAAAAGATTTTTTTTCATGAGTAATTTTATGAACTGTGAACTGATTCTGCTGCAGTGAAATCATGAAGGAGAACAACTTTGAAAGTGGTGCCTTGGGAGCTACATACGTAAAACCTGTTGTTTGCTAACAGGGTTTGTGAACTTAAGTCCCCATGTACATCACTACAGATGGAACTTCAAGAGGTTTAAAATACATTGAATGTTTTTTTTTGTTGTTGTTTGTTTTTTTTTTCCCCAAGTCCTCTCATTTTTATTCCCTTTTCTTCCTCCCCAATATTTAAGATGACTGTCTTTACAGCTAGATGGAGCTGGCTTGTAACAAGGTCCCTGGGAGCCACTGTTTCAGGTGATTTCTCACTCTAATGTCCAATCTGATAGAACAATTAAGTTTTATCTAAATTTAACAAACTGCTTAGAAATTTAGAGAGAGATTTTGGAGCTCCATTGGTTCAAAGAAGAAATTTTAAAGGATCCGTGACTATCAGTTACCAATTTAAAAAGGATAAACAAGAACAAGGTAAAACCAGCATGAGGAAAGAGGCTGACCTGGATCTCCACCTCGGTTCCCTGAAGGAGTGAAGTTATCCTCCATATCCTGGAACACAGTGACAACAGGAATAAGGAAGGGATGTGAGAAACTTTCTTTCTGTGAATAGCATGCACTGGTACATGTGCCTGCAGCCAGAAGTGATTGCTGAAATATGTTTGTTCGCTGCCTTGTAAAAAATATACAACCCACTGGTGAATCATTTAGTAATTCTTCAGTGATCGACCTGGGTTTTAAAGAAAATATAAGGCATCCATTATTATACCTGAGTGTTATTTGACAAACGTGTCTTATAAATCAAGAGTTAGAGCAGAAGGTAAAATTTACTCATCTGCCAAAGGCCAGCACAAAGTCAATGTTCCATTTACTTTCTCATAATAAGTTTAAGGAACACTTAATGGTTTCACGCTGGACTTTCCCGAACAGATGAGTTTCAAGACCATTCAAATGGAAAATAATCACCTTAAAAATGAATATTCTAAGAGAGGAAAAGAGGTTTGACATAGTATAATAAAGCCCCCAGCTAGTATTACTGAGATAAATGTCTGCAGAGAGTTAGAGGCAGCATATTTTTTTGCAGCATCACAGCCAGGAAATTGAACAGCATGGTAGCTTTAAAGCAATGCTATGTTCCAAGAAGAAACAGCCCTGCATATTTAAACAAGTAAAACCACCTAAAGAAGTTAAAATCATTAGAAATATAACTTTTCTTCAGAAATTCCAGAGGAAATAAGAGATATGTTTTTAAATTCTCTAAATGCCAGCCAGCTGTTTTTGTGATGGTTGCTTAAAGAGGAAACAGGCAGAAATAATGTTGGAATGCTTCCAAGTAGCTTTTATTCTCTAATGCTGTCTGTCCTTTGGACAACTTTGCCCTTGCTCTTGTCCTCGTGTACTCATTTCCAGCAAAGAAAAATGTTGCTGCTCTGAAGGAGTAACATCTTACATCAGTTCAGGATTGGTGTAAAGGATTGTTTCACAAGGTGTCAGACTGACAAAGGATCACAGGCAGTAAAACCCAATCAAGGCTCTGAAGTGGAGCCATAGCACATATAATTTTCTTACTGACTTGGGATTAAATACAAATCAGAGGTTAGAAGGGACCTCTGGTTGGTATCTTCATTACCGTCTTTATATGTATGTAGGTATGTATATATATGTGTGTATATATATATATGCAAATATGTATACATATGCACATTTTGGGAATCTTTCTGTTTTAGACCCACATCTTGAAATGTGTTACTCTGTGTGTTTGGCAGATTTGTCATCTGCATAGTCATCTATTAAAATAGTCATATTTTGAGGGATTGTCATTGGTTCTAGTTTGGTTTTATTGACCATGTTTTCAAATTATCATCTTCAATACATTTCTGAATTTTTTATAACCACACCTCAAACCTATAAATAACAGATCTTTCTCTTCATTCCAAACAGTAACACATTATTCATGAGGGTTTGACTTGTTTCTTTAAAATTTAAGGGACTTGTTTCTTTAAAATTTAAGGGAATGCTCCTAGGAAAGTAACTTTTCAGGAAGCTGTGTAAGTACACATGGATGACCACACAGGACTCTGATGTGAGACTTTGCATAAGAACGGACTTTTAGGTGCCACCAGACTCAGAGCCCCTTGCCATGTCATGGAGCTGTCAGGACATTTAACTGCATGAAACAGCAGAGGAAGGCAAACAGCCAGATCAAAAGAAGCTGAAGAGTCTCAGAGCCAAGATGTAGCTGCATAGATGTTTGGCAGCAATTGAAAATGTGAATTGTGAAAGCTGAAAAAATTCAAGTAATTTTGAAACTGTGTCCAAACAAAAGATGGACCAAAGTGGGCTGGAGACAAAACAGTAGTTAAATCAGCAGTTTCCAAGATTCACATGTTACTTCGAAAATTATTATGGATCTGCAAGACAAAATTAGGTGCATGAAAGTATACATGTCAGAGGGCCTCCTTTTATCACAAGTCTGCAACCTCTTTTACATAGCTTAAGCAGTTACTTGTTGTCATGTTTTAACCCCAGCCAGCAATCAAGAACCACTCACTCACTCCTTCCTACTCCCAAAGTGACAGGATAGAGAATTGGGAGGGGAAAAAAAAAAAAAGACTTCTAGGTTAAGACAAGAACATTTTAATATCTGAAATAATAATGGACAATAACATATGATAACAATAATTATAATTAAAAATAATAGAACTAAGAAAAATAAAACCCCAAAAAAGACAAGGAGTGCACAATGCAATTGTTCACAATACACTGACCAATGTCCAAGCAATGATCCATCCCCATAGCCAATTCCCCCCAGATTATATACCAAGACATTCTATGGTATGGAATATCCCTGTGACTAGTTTGAGTCAGCTCTCCTGGCTGTGCTCTCCCCTCAGTTTCTTATCCTTCTGCACCCTATCAAAACAGGGGCAGTTGGAAAGTTCTTGATTCCTTAGCCACAAATTAAAACATCAGTATATCACTATCATTCATCTCATACTAAATCCAAAACACAGCACTATTCTAGCTACTAAGAGACTTACTAAGGAGAAAATAAGTTCCTTGTTAGCCCAGACCATGACATGTCTGCATTCTTCTCCTTTTTGCTTATATTAATTTGCAAATAAAATAAAGGAAGAGAAAATAAACCATGAAAATGGAATCTAAAACTTACAGGAAGTATCATAATATCAGAATTCAGAAGCAAATACCTTTGGTGCTACAAACTATACTGCCCAATAATACCTCCTATCTGATAATACTATACAAAGCCACAACAATAAAACAGTCCATGTACCTTGTTAGACTTAATAGCTCACACAATTAAAACCTAAAAACCACAGAATGTTAGAGGTTGTAAGGGACCTTCAGAGATCATCGGGTCTAAGCCCCCTGCCTAAAGCAGGATCACTTAGGGCAGTCCACACAGGAATGCATCCAGGTGGGTTTTGAAAGTCTCCAGAGAAGGAGACTCCACAACCCCTCTGGGCAGCCTGTCCCAGTACTCTGTCCCCTCACTGTAAAAAGGTTTCTCCTCATGTTGAGGTGAAACCTTCTACGTTCAAGTTTGTATCCATTGTTCTTTGTCTTATTACTGTGCACCACTGAAAAGAGCTTTGCCCCCTCCACTTGACACCTGTCCCTCAGATATTTATAGACATTGATCAGATCCCTTCTCAGTCTTCTCAAAACTAAACATCCCCAGGGATCACAGTCTCTTTTCATAGGGGAGGTGCTCAAGTCCCCTAATCATCTCTGTGGCTCTCCATTGGACACTCTGCAGCAGACCCCTGTCTCTCCTGAATTAGGGAGCCCAAAACTTGACACAGTATTGGAGGTGTGGTCTCATCAGGGCAGAGTAGAGTGTTTATTTGAAATTTTTCCAGACATCTTTATCCTTGATATAAGGACTGACAATGTCATCAATACAAGCCTTCCTGATTAGAAATACCTCAAAAATAGCCCTTTTCATACCATGTTTTCATATTGTGTTTTTTTCAGTCCTTCTGGTAACAGGAATCTAAAGATGGGAAATAAAAGGAAAACAACATTATCTGTCCATAAAGTATGTGCGATTCATGCTAGCTCCTATGTTTCTGAAACTGCTTTGCCCACTATATCAGTCTAGACATCCAGTAACAAATTTTCAACATTCCATTTGCACATTTACAAATATACACATTTGTATCTGGTATAGATCTATCATTTGATCATTGGGGCAATCAATATATGCACAGCCAAATATTCAGCACATGCACAGGGGACAGTGCCACGCATACACACATGCAAGAGGTCTCCTTTAAAATTATTCAGAACTTTAAAATAAAAGGAGTGGCAAATACCAAGAAGTGTTTTCCGTCACTGGTTGACTAAATCAGAGCCTGGTGTTCCATAATTTGCTGCCAATATCCTAGTGCAGCAAAACTCCTGTTTCTGTTCCCCAGCTCAGCAAGATAAATATTACTTTCATAAGCAGTGTAGGTAAGAGTCTATAGGTCTGATGAAGTATATTAACAGGAGAAAAGTCACCTTGAAAAAGTCTGCAGAACTCATGGTCTTATAGCAGAGCAAGCTGCTGACAATTTTTCCTAAACGCATCATGCTCAGAGCATGGCCTCACAGATAATGCTTCAGTACTTGAAAGTCAGTACAAGACAGTTTAAGGACAGCAAGCATTCTGCCAGCATGGCACTGCAGGCAACATTACTGAATACAGAACCTAAAAGAAGTAAGGTTTGTTTGCAACACTATTTTCTGAAAGATTTCCCAGGGTGAACCACATATGCAACTCCTATCTTACAAATAAAGACAAATCTCTCCACATTTTAGAAAACAGCAGAACTGAAGTTCAATCATTCTTACAAAGGAACAACATCCAGGAGATCAACTCACATTATAAAACAAAACAAAACCAAACCCAAACAAACAAGCAAACAAAACCACCCCCCCCAAAAAAAACCCAACAAAACCCAATCACAACAAATAAACCAACCCAACCCACACCCATGCAAAGCAAAACACAACTCTGCCCCCCCAAAAAACTAACAAAAGATAACAAACGAAGTCTTCATGATGAGAGGAAGGGTTCAGGAGGTAAGCTATGGTGGTACTCTCTTCCCTGAACAAACTGCCAAGAATAGGAAGCAGGAGATCCCTCACGACTTGTCACATGCATCACATTAGTGAAGCATTCTTTGGGCCAGCCTTGCAGAACAGCCTTCTCAGAATCTTTCTCTCTCCAAGGGTTTTAGTCAGTGTATTTTTCCCAAGCTGCTCCACTGTCCACCACTGCCTTTAGGAAAGTACTCCCCAGTATTCTGAATCTCCTCTTCAGTTATCTAACTATGCATATGTGGTGGTTTTAGGATATGCCTTTAAAATTGAGCTGCAGATTTCAGGCAGAAAAGTAGAAATATATAAGCAAATCACTATTGGGTGTAAAAAGGAAACCAAAAGATAATTCTAAACAAATTCATTGGATGAAAGTCTGGCATAAGAGAACCTGTATCATAACAATTCTTCATATTTCACTTCCATTCCCATTCCTTTTCTCTTCTCCTCTGATCTTGGCTGTTCTGCTTCTCCTAGGAGATAACAATGCTTCTGGCTGTCCTTGAGATAAGAATTAACACTGCTTTCTCCCAGCTCCTCTCTACAATAGAATGCAATGAATATGTACAAAATATACAATATTTACAATATTATACAGATATTTACAATTAGCAAATACCACGGAAACCCCCCTGGTCCAAAAGACCAGGGAAGCTGCTCCACTGCCCTGCCCCCAGACCTCCCTCACCCTCCTGTACCAGAGAGAGAAAAGAGAGGAGCTGGGAGAAAGCAGTGATAGTTTTTCTCTCAAGAATAATATTTTGTTTTGCTTTTTACACCCTATAGTGATTTATTTATATTTTTCTACTTTTGTGCTCAAAATCTGCAGCTAAATTTTAAAGGCATAGCTTAAAATCACCACAGCATAATGTAGTATTATTATGAACTTTCATTACCAAATTTCTATCAGTTTTGAGATTAGGAAATAAAAAGGGCTTACTATTCTATGTAACAACTGTTTACCTCAATGATCCCCTCACAAAGTAACTGAAGATGTAGCCCTCAGGGAAAGGTAGCCCATATTAAACTGAAAGTGGTCCAGCAATACACTGAATCACATTATCAGTCTTCCTGAAACTGTTTGGAGAAAATGTAAATATGTGGAAATAGTTACAGGTAACTAAATATTCCTGGGGTGTAGGGAAGAACATAGAATCTGAAAACCTCTCTTCTACATAATTGCAGTTTGCTCATAGGGTTTGTGGCCCACAGGAGCAAAAACTTTTCCTTCTATCAGCTGACCATTGCTTGAGATTATTCCCTAAAATCAGTGCAACAAATAGGGAAGAATTGTTATGGTACAGCTCCTCTTATTCCAGATATTTGCCCAAAGAATTTGTTTAGAATAATCTTTTGTTTTCCTTTTTACACCCAATAGTGATTTATTTATATTTTTCTACTTTCCTGCTCAGAATATGCAACTAAATTTTAAAGGCATAGCCTAAAAACACCACACATGTGGAAAGTTACTTTATCATCTTTTTTTCCACATGCAACATATCTGAGGGTCTCATGCTTTTGATTGTGACCTTGTAGCCCAACACAATTGGCTTAAGCTAAATGTGGAACCTGATGCATTGTGCCTGTTCTGTTTCATTCCTCTCCCGCTTTGGGATGAAAACCATTCCAGGTAGCTGAACCACCTGTGATGTCTAACACATTTCTAAAAAGTGTAGACATCTCTCAGCAGACCTTAGACTCATCACAGACACTATCACAGACACTTCTGGAGCTAAAGTTGCATTTCAACAAGCACAGCTTCACTTGGAACTTCGAAGGTGAATGAAGTAAAATCCTGAGGTCTAAAGGAAAGTTCCTCCCCCAAAATAGGTGGTTTGACCTTCATGAAAGCCTCTTGCCCTGCTGGAACATTATCAGGTTGCAGCTTGGATGAAGCAGAAGCCCTCCATTCATATTTTGTTCTCACCCAGCTGACAGTGACACTAATTTCAAGAGAATTATTGTCAGATGTAGCTATTAATACAGTGTATATTTAAACACTGGTTTGTATCCAAGAGCAGCTTTTGACTCTTTGACAGGTACTTCCCGGCATGTGTTGCTATACTACAAGAGATACTATCTATCTATAATAATAATGTACATTTACTTAGCAAGAAAAACTCACCAAAAAAAGTGAGATGAATAAAAAAATTAACCTCCCAATAATGTAACAGAGGTTATTATTAATTATAGTATGCTAATTCAATATGCCCTAAACTATGAATAAATGTGGCCTTTATCATTAAAATTAATTATAATCTAATCATACCAATATACTACATGAAATAAGGTCATAAATATTAGGAAATTAAAAAGTAGGAAAACTTTCCTGGGGAAGAAAAATCCTGCACATTTGTAGATGTAGGACACCTGTTTTGTTTTTATTTATTGCACAGAGAAACTGGTTTTGTTGCAAAAATAGCAGTTACTGTTTTATTTGGTGACATCTTTTTTGGCAACATCTGATAAGCAATGTGCAAGAAGTAAGCATTTGATTTTAAAACACCCCAGACTTTTACTGAAAAACTGTCTTCATGCCATGACATTTTATAGTATGTATACAAATGATTATCATTTGAGATGCCACATCTCATTTCTTCCTGTTCACAGGGGAACTGAACCTTGAAAAGACACAGAATCACACAGGGTCAGAGCAGGAGTCTTCGAGAGGTAAAATTTGAATTTAGGAGCTACTGCTCGGTTCTCTATTCTCACTTTCCACCAAATAATAAAAAAACTTTAGAACATTTAGCCATGTCACAAACAAGCCACAAATTCCAACCAAATTCTCAAAATCCATCCTTGTTTTAGTTTGGAATAGGAACACATTGCAAAGTTTTAGAGGTTAGAGATTTAAAATAATGAAGAAAACTTTCCTGAGCCATGGTTGTAGAAACAGAATTTTACTCTACCTTTAAAATTCCTTTCTCTAGTAGATACTATTAAAATTCTTACTATGAGCTGAAAGTTCTTGTCCTTATATGAGTAAGTAGTATCATAAAAAAACCCTGTTTACCAACTGCCTCACAATTTACTGCCTCTGCAGTTCAACATTTACAGACTTCTTGATTTTCCTCAGACTAGACATTAACAGTGGAAGACAAGGAGAAAGAGCTACAGTGGAGACAAGAGACTTCAGTCGGCACTTGCTAACAATGCATTCCTGCCCTTGCTTCAGGAGTCAGCCTTAAATGTTAACAGCAGACTTGCTGAACTAACGGGATTTTTTTGCCTTTGTTCAAAAGCTGACTTTGTTAGGTTACACTAAGGACAAGTCACTTGCCCTAAATCATGGCTTGGACCGTATGTGCAGGAATTTTCCACTGAATGTTTTTCTTGTAGTGAGCACTCTATATGGAGATTATGTACTCAAACAATTGCTTAAAATGGCAGATTTATTTTTATACCCAAACTAAGGATGCCAGTAGCTAATTAAGTCTGATTTTGATGGAGAGGTACTCGATAAAACGTATCAAGAGAATGCCAAACACAGAAATACCCAAAGCCTGTGCTGATGTTGCAACACAAAATGATATGATAACAGAATGTGTTTGAGCCAAGTCTGTAGAGGGAGTACTGTGAGATAACAGGAGGAAACCGAAATCACACCATATTCACAAGATGTGTTAGCTGTTAAATAAAGGCATTATATTCAGCATCTCCCATCTGGATGTCAGAATTGTAGGCATAAACAATTTAAAGCACTTTACATAGCACATTCCACATGTTTACCTAGGAGTGATATAGGCCTTTTTTATTCAAAACCAATAACAACTCCAGCAACAGCTTGAATAAGGATTTCATTGCAGCTGTTTTAAAGACTGTATTATGCAGAAATAACTGTGTTCTTTTTGATTTTTGCTATCACCGAATCACAGAATGTTAGGGGTTGGAAGGGACCTCGAAATATCATCCAGTCCTGCCAGAGCAGGATCACCTATACCAGATCACACAGTAACACATCCAGGCAAGTCTGGAATATCTCCAGAGAGGGAGACACCCCCCTGGGCAGCCTGTCTAGTGTTCTGAGGCCCACAAAGTGGAAAAAATTTTTCCTAATGTGTACAGGGAACTTCCTATGGCTCAACTTCCACCCATTCCTCTTTGTCCTGTCATTGGGCATCACTGAGAAGAGCCTGACTCCATCCTCTTGGCACTCACCTTTTACACATTTATAAACATCAATGAGTTCTCTGCTTCTTCAAGGTAAAGAACCCCAGCTCCCTCAGTCTCTCCTCATAAGGAAGATGTTTCACTCCCTTAATCGTTTTTGTATCTTTGCGCTGGACTCTCTCAAGGAGTTCCCTCTTCTTTGTGAACTGAGGGGCCCAGAACTGGACACAGTATTCCAGATGTGGCCTCACCAGGGCAGAGTAGAGGGGGAGAAGAACTTCTCTTGACCTATTAGCCACAACCTTTCTAATACACCCCAGAACGGCACTGGCCTTCTTGGCCACAAGAGCACATTGCTGGCTCATGGTCAGCCTTCCATCCACTAGGACCCTCAGGTCCTTTTCCCCTTCACTGCTCTCCAACAGGTAGTCCCCAACCTATACTGGTACATGGGGTTGCTCCTTCCCAGGTGCAAGACTCTCCACTTGCCCAGCTCTCCAGTCTAAGTCTTACTGAATGGCAGCACAACCCTCTGGTGTGTCAGCCACTCCACCCAGTTTTGTGTCATTAGCAAACTTCCTGACAGTGCCCTCAAACAAGCTAATCCTACAGTTATATTCAGGACTAAGCAGCAAAGAATTTCATTAACTTCCAGTTCTATGGATCCCATTCTCCTATGGGATTCTGCAATGCAATCCCTGTGTCTATGAAAATTAAAACCCAAAGTTCAAATCCCAAAACTGGAATAAGTTTGTGGTTCTCCACCATAAGGACATTGCTCTGATAAATGATCATCAGATAACCTACCTTCTCCCCAAAACCAAGATGTTGATAGAAACCCAGTAATAGTCTTTATTTTGACAGATATTTTAAAGAATTCCTCATATAAAATACCATAATGAAATTCTCCTCTCACTGAAATAAAAAGGCATGGCATCAATTAACAAACAAGCCCAGATGATACAAAAGGAGAGGGAGCCTTTCAATCCAGCAGCCTTCAATATTGAATTTCACAGTCGTGTCTAAGAAAAGGCAAATATTTCCTGAGGGAAGGGAAAACCATAAAACAGATGTGCATGCTGTAAACAATTTATAGTAAGCTGTGCTGCTGTAACAAAATATTATAATCCAGTAATATTTTTGTTAATGGCAGGTGATTTTTCCTTTTTTATTTTCGTTTCTTTGGTCCTAATAGCTATCCAGTACCTATCTTGAAAGGTTTACATGCACCAAATTGAACTAGCCAGAGATGTGTTTATTTCTTGTTTTCTTGGAAGACTGAGTGATGCATTAATATTTTCTTTTAAATTCTTCCTTTTTTTTTTTTTTTTTACTGTTACTCGGATTGGGAATAGTTCTTCTTTCAGCATGAAATGATCCATAGCATAACTGTCAAAAGATGTGAGATTAATTAACTTAATTGAAATGTGACCTTCTTCCCTGGGAAGCCCAATGAAGGTGATAAGCAGCAGACCTTTTGAGCAAAAATATCCAAGAATATTTATTTAGCCTGGTGCTCCTTACTGACTGAATAAACCCATCTATTTATAGTCCAAAACACTCTCATTCATCCCAACTCAACAATTATCTCATTTCAATATTATAGGTTTTTTTCATCTGAACATTAGACTTTGCCATCAAAGCATCTTTAAATGCTCATCTCTTACCTTCTTACCTGGTAAGGTTGCTGCTTTTCTTTTCCAGGTCAAAGCAGTTCCTCACATTTTTTTGTAGCAAGAAATAAACCATGGATTCCAGAAAGCTAAATGCTCCATAGCAAAATATGCACAAGTCCTCAGGACAAACTTTTTTGGATATCTGATATGTGTAGAGGCTCTGGCATATGTATAATCACATGGATTAGTTCAAACTAAAAGATCACAAGGTCATTTTTATCAGGGAAGAGTGCTGCCAAACAGAGAGGGACCTGGGAGTGCTGGTTGACAGCTGCCTAAACATGAGCCACCAGTGTGCCCAGGTGGCCAAGAGGGCCAATGGCATCCTGGCCTGCATTAGGAATAGTGTGGCCAGCAGGAGCAGGGAGGTCATTGTGCCCCTGTACTCTGCATTGGTTAGGCCACACCTTGAGTACTGTGTCCAGTTCTGGGCCCCTCAGTTTAAGGACATTGAGACACTTGAACGTGTCCAGAGAAGGGCAACAAGGCTGGGGAGAGGCCTTGAGCACAAGCCCTGTGAGGAGAGGCTGAGGGAGCTGGGATTGTTTAGCCTGGCGAAAAGGAGGCTCAGGGTTGACCTCATTGCCCTCTACAACTACCTGAAAGGTGGTTGTAGCCAGGAGGGGGTTGGTCTCTTCTCCCAGGCAACCAGCACCAGGACAAGGGGACACAGTCTGATGCTGTGCCAGGGGAAGTTTAGACTCGAGGTGAGGAGAAAGTTCTTCACTGAGAGAGTCGTTAGTCATTGGAATGGGCTGCCCAGGGAGGTGGTGGAGTCACCATCCCTGGAGGTGTTCAAGAGAGGATTGGATGTGGCACTTGGTTCCATGGTCTAGTCATGAGGTCTGTGGTGACAGGTTGGACTCGATGATCTTTGAGGTGATACTGTGAACTAACAAAAAGACAACATTGAGTATTACTTCTCATAGTGTTTGTAAAAGGAGGGGAGACTTATTGCTGTGGTTCTTCATTCACATATAATACTGAAATCCTAATTGGATATCTCTCTATATAATCATCCTCCCAGATATTTTTACTATATTTTTGTTCCTTATAATCAGGGTACTTTTCCAATCTCAGGACAAAGTAGAATTTTTAATATTCATCTCTGATTATTTTGTTCATTTTCTAACAAGCCAGAATTATATTGGAAACTTTATCAGTAGAGGCAGAAGATAACTAAAAAAAAATAAAAGCTACTTACATTATTTGCCTCTGAAAAATAAAACCACTATTATATGTGGAATCAAGGATTTATGTTAGTAAAGAAGATCAAAAGGAGAATGGGCATTTTACTCTGAGAGAACAATGAATTCACAGAGAAATCATACAAGATGAGCAATGCTCAGACATGAAAGCATGCAAATTCATGCTATTTTCTTGAAATAAAGCAAGCTAAGTCAGTATTGATAAACCCATCTGTTTGCTCAGCACAGGTGTTAAAATTTGCATGCTGCATGCATTGCCATTGGGAGTCTGAGCATACAGAATTTGAGAAACATAAGTCATATACAGAATTTGCATGTCAAAATCAGATGATATACCTCACCAGAACACTGCTACTGTACTGCCACTACATCTGCTCTTACAGTTTATACTGAGCAGGATATAGATTGTAAATATGCAAAATTCATGACTGAGAAACTGTTGTAGAGTGGAAGTCATTTCAATGGCTAGTCAGAAAGTAAGACTGTTACGTTAAGAGGTAACACTTCTGATATGCTTTTTCATGAACTAACTTTCAGGCATTTACCTACAGTAATGAATTAGACATCCAAGTAAAATACAGTTTTCTTCATGTCAGAGAGGGGTATCAAAACACCAGCAACTTTACATTTTTCTCCTTCAGTAACATGAGTCCTTCATATCTGCATTTTCCTGCTGCATTTCACAACATATGTTGGGTGAAAAATAAACTGTGACTTTAATTTAAAAAATACCCCAATTTCACAGACTTCTAGCTGTCCTTTACTTATCATGTAACATGTAACACTGGTCTGTCTGGCAAGGCTTTCAGTGACTTTGCTTTTCAGCTCATTTTTTTCCAAAGTAACTGCACTACTTGAAGTTAGTGGCATGTTTCCACAACAATGTCTGCTTCTAGTTACTACCAAGAACTGATATGCAGAAATGCTCTTGCTTATACTTGCTCTTACGGAGACCAAGATCAATGCTAAATCTTGTGCCCAGTGTTGGGCTGTTGTAAATTAATAGACCACACCTGTGGGAGAGAGCAGACAAGGGAGGTGACCGTAAACTGAGCATTGAAGTATTGTGTTCCATGTACATCATATTCAGTCTAAAGCTAAGGGATCATGAGGGTCAAATCCTCTTCTTCCTCAGGAGTCACCAAAAGCATAAGTCAGTACCTATATTCCAGTTAGTCTTTGGCCTTATGCATGGGGAAAAAAAAAAGGCAACCAAACAACCAAAACCCAAACCCCAAAGAAACCCAAAACAGGACAATCAGCTGACTATTTTAAGGTGGGGGTGCCCAGGAATCATTATTCATCATTTGAAATTTCTTATCTCTGCACATCAGTCAATATGTCTGAATAATCTAAAAAAATCCCAAAAACCACCAAACCCACAAACACCTGTTTTTCTCCTTCACCTTATCCATACACTTTATTGCCAGTGACACTTTCTTGTTCTGTCTTGTCTTAAGTAGAAGATAGCGAGATTTGTGTCTTCCTTTGAGCTTGTACAACCTCTGCCAGAGATCTTGTATCAAATGTCATCTTTGGTTCACTGCTCTAGTTTTAAAGAGGTAATTTCTCCTTCACCCACAATGTTTGTGTGCAGTGCAGTGCAGTTTCAGATCACTCACAGCTTCAGAGCAGCCACAGATTCACACCCTCCCCCACAAGCAGACTGAGAGCAATGAGCCAGGCCAGTTCAAAGAGAAAATCCAATCCATTCTTTGTACCAAAATGAAAGAATCCAAAGTCTCCATGCCAAAGCTTTGTCTCAGAAGACCAAATGACAGAAGTTTTACACTAATCTTTAAAATCCCATCTGGTAGGAAAGGAAAAAAATATAAAAAAACAATGATTATCCAGAACAAAGCTCTCAGAGGGTTTTCCATCTCAGTGACAGCCTCACTAACTATCCATTCTCAGCAGCCTGGCTTCTTTTTCTTTATGACTTTTCTATAAGCTCATTTTCAGTTAAACTAAATTTTCCTACTCTTGTTTTTCTTACTGCTAATACATAACATAAATACCAAGACAAATCTTTGAATCAACTCCAAAAGCCTTACCCTCATCTGACTCACCATTTTTCATGGGATGTCCTGATCTGGCAGTTACAGCCCAAGGAGCTGGTTTCAGGTGTTCAGGCTCCTTCCCCTCCTTCCTGACTGAGGCTCTGTCTCATTCTGAGTCCTTTCACTTCATTTACAAAACACCAGCATGGACCCAGTATAATACTGCCTGTACCATATTTATAGCCAAACCTTCAGGTCACTTATAGTAGCTCAGAAACACTTTATTGTTCAGTATTTTAATGTCTACTCACACATTTGAAACAAGGTATCATAAGGAGCTGAATGAAGTCTGGTTTCCTACAGACACATTACCTCTTTGGATTCACTGGTATCTTCATACACAGAAGACACGTTGACATCTCTCTCTCTCAGTGCACAAAATTTTAAGAGTTATTTTCGAGACTGGTCAAAGATTGCTACACCAATTTGAGTACAAATGGCCAAAGAATTTATGAGGTTTGGGTTAAAGGCTCATTATGGAGATGGAGAGCATAGTGGCATATGTTTTGCCTCTTTAGAAGAAAGGTTTAAATAATTCTTTGTTAGTTTAGACATCCCACGTAGGGAACTCAAAGAGTGAAGAAGCTAACCTATCACCCAGGATGCTGTTCAGTACAAGGTGTAAAATACAGGGAAAAACCCCCAATATTCAAAGATGAAAAGGAAAGTACACAGGAGCAGGCAACACTTGATGAGAGACTACATTAATGACAACACTGAGACTGAACCATAAATTGCACCACTTATTGTCAATAGATGAAGCCAGGAAATTGGGTGTTTGGTGGAGCAGGGCAGGACCTCTGTAATCAGAATGGATAATCTAAAACATGTCAGTGCAAAGTGGAGAGGAGGAAGAGACTAACCCAAGAAGATGGACATTGTTCATTTCAGCTGTCAGGATGAGTAAGTGGAAATAAAAGAAGCTCTCAGCTTCACAAGATGCTCTTTCAAGGTTCCGGCTAAAGGAAGAAGCATTTTGTTGCCTGGAAAGATGACCTTACCTGGGTCTTGCCTCTCCTCCTCTTGCATAAGCAGGCTGAAGAAGAATTTTAAAAGATTCCTACAAACTTATATGCCTGTTTTTTATAAGCATTGCCCATCAATTATTTTCAGAGAAGTAAATAAATGGAAGAAAGGCTGGGTTCTTTCATTGCACCTTGATTAAATATTTACTGACTCTTAATTTGGTGATGCTTTAGAGCTAAAAATTATTACTTTAGGTGCAAGGCAGTAGAGATAAGAAGCTGAAATGTCTGCCTATGTCTATAGTCTTTGGCATCCTGTATGATCATACACCTTTATTAATCTTTGTCAGGAAGTTCAGAAACTATCACACAATGATTAATGGTAAGTTGCAGAGGTTTCTGATAACTGAACTCCAAGGATTGTAGTTGACACCTGTTAGATGGCTATTAATACCTCGTTTGCCCTTGTTGCAATCCATTCTAGCTGCACATAATGTGTTGAAGAATTGCTGGCTTTACATCTTTCAAGGATATTCACCACCCAACTCTCTTCTCACCAGGGTCACTATTTGAAGACCAGTTAGGCATTAATGAGAAGGCATCAATAGGTCAGGAACATCTACATCCATAGTCTTTTCCCTATCCACAATTCACCATGGTAGGTGCTCTTTGGATAAGCATCCAAAAGGGCATGTAAAAATGGAACATAAAACATTCAGTATCAAAGGTGTACAAAAAGGACAAAGACTGTTACATAGTGAAATACATGCAGGATGTTTGTTCTGCACTCAGTCTTAGAGACTTCACCCAAGGCTGCCTACTTGAAAAAAAACAAACACTCCACCTTTTTTTTTCCACTCTAAACTCAGAGAATACACATCCTGCTCAACCATACAATGCTACAACAAAACAGGGTTAAAGAATGCATAATGGACAAACTTCTAGAACTCAAATGTGACTGCTCACCTTACTAGGATGGGAAGGAAACAAAAAGACATTTTCTTTCTTTTGGAAATGTTTCTGGTGAATCAGAACCCATGTTCTCATTGTGCATTAGAGCTTCATTTCTCTGCTGCTTTCAGAGGAGAAAGGCTCTGCAAGGTCAGCTAATCTCCTCTTTTTGATCAGAATGTCCTTGCTATCAGTAAAGATACTTTCACAGGTTGTGTTTGATGACTTTTCAAAAATATTGTCAGGATGTTAGGGAGGAAATGTAGAAGTGGCAAAGCATTTGGGTAGATATCTTGCAGGGTTATTAAAAAATGCCTCAGTTTCTGATGCCTGTTAATTACAATCTGATTTAGGCACAGAAGTAGTTTGAAAATATTTTCAGGATGTCTCTGTAATTTTTTGCTACCTAAATACAATTTGAAATTTAGCTGTCAGAAGCTACTTAAGGAAAAAAAGCCTTTCAATTATGTGTTTACACGATTGTGTCTCTAGTTATTACTCTCTGTTCCCACATTTAATTGAAATAATAACTTTATAGCTGGTTTAAAAAAAAAAAGTGTGTTTGCATAACCCAAAAAGTATTTTATTTTAAAATAGTAAATGCAGACAGCAAGTGTATCTAACCCTCTGTAGTAAATTGTTATGAAAGTGCATAACCTGTAGCCTTTCTCTTTAGAACAGAATTTCCTGTGTCCTCTAAACTTTCTTATAAGTATTCTTCTGGAGAATCATGATATCTTCACATCAATAGTCCTTATGGAAGGATATTGTAAACACTATCGAATTAGCTGTTGCAGAGTTTAGCTAATTAGTGCTTTTGCTGTCAATGTCAAAACCCATGCTGAGTCACTGTTAACTGATTGAGCTGATACAAGCAAATACATTAAGTCATTTATTTATGTGTTGTTGCTATAATTTTATGAAAACTGATAAATGTACTAAGTAACAAATCCATTATATGTCTGGCCCTCCAGGTACAGGCTGGTAATACTTATCATACTAACATACTAATGATATAGAAATGCCTGTATATGACAAAAATTATTGACTGACAGTGATATAAGGACAGCATTAAGTTATATTATTCACTATTTTATGGTATAGCACTTAGATCACGCTTGGTGATTTTTATATGCTTATCCAGAACTGGGCCTTGTAAAAGTCAAGATAAAGATGATTTCGGAATTACAATGCAACTTGGTCTGGTTTTCTGCTTACTCTTACCCAGAGAAGCCATCCCTGAATCTTTATTGGTTTGCCTCTGTTTCACAGTATATATAGGCACAGATAACTGCATAAAATAATTGAGAGCTTAGGCTCATTGTCCTCTTAACAACAGGTCTTCTGAACACCAGTATCAACAACTGGGTTTGTGGAGGTCACGGAAAAACTCTTGTTGATGAAAAAGAGCAAAGATTTCATTTCTAGAGGCTAACTTTGATTTCTGTTCTTTTGTGGCAAGAAAGTGATTAATGAAGCCTCTGGAAAGATGACATTGAATAAAGTGGGGAAAAAAGGGGCTTGTAAAAGTTGGGAGGGTCTTTCTAGTTTGGAGCAGTGTTGATGAGATGAGTATTATCGTGAACAGCATAGCTGGAAGAAAAAAAGTATAGTTCAATAAAGCTGATTAAATAGTACTATAAAGAGGAGTAAAACTTGGTGAAATATTTAATATAATTAGATTTATTTGTGAGAAAAATTAATGCCTGCACTTTAAAATATGCCCTTTGGAAGTGGCAACACTCCTGTTTCTAACAAAGTATGAAATGAAACATCAGCAAAACAGCAATACTACAGGAAATTTAAGAGTTTTTCCAAAGATTTGAGAATTTTGTACTATGATTTAAACAGGAGAGATATATATATGTATATATAATATGTATTACAAAGACTTACAGAAAGGATAAAAATAACTTGATAGAGGAAAAATTAAACATCTAGCTCAGAAGCAATTTTATAATAGAGTTAAATTACACACTTCATTAAGGACTATAAAGCAGAGAAGCTATCAAATAGAAATATAAGAAAATATGGGGTGAAGTAAGTAAGGTCATCATTTCAAGAATATAAGGAAGTTTGGGTGGAAGATTAATCATATTAACTTGAGCAACAAACACAGCAAAGTCATGACCAACATGATCTTACCCTGTGAGTGAGGCCGTTTAGGGCATGATCTTACCCTTCAGATCAGATGCATTTAAAGGCACTGTAGAACTGAGCAAGGTCATTCTCCCAACTCTGGCAGGCATTTACCAACATAAAGAATACTAAGAGACAGTTTAGTAGTGATGGTCTAGAGAGATGGCCTGTACTACAGTGACATTCCTATAGTAGTTATATTTGCAGTAGTCATTTCACAAAATGGTTTCCTGGAGGACAGGGAAGAAATTATTCCCCACATGGTGTTAGTTTCTGCTGGTTTGGATCCCAGAATAACAGAATCACAATGGTAAGAGCCAGGAAGGGATCAACTAGTGCACCCCCATCTGCTAAAGCAGGTTTGTTGAGGATGCACGGGAATGCATCTGGGCAGGTGTTGAAAGTCTCCAGAGGAGACTCCACGACATCTCTGGGCAGCCTGTTCCAGTGCTCCATCATCCTCACAGTAAAGAAGTTTTAGCTTGTGTTTCAGTGAAACTTCCTGTGTTCCAGTTTGTGTCTGTTGCCCCTTTTCCCATCACTGAGCAACACTGTGACCGTTTTAGGCTGTGCTTTAAAGAAAGAGACAGTTACTGGAACACTCTGGCTGAAAAAAGCCTGCCCCCATCCTCTTGACACCCACCATTTAGATATTTTAAGCATTGATAAGATCCCCTCTCAGTCTTCTCTTCACCAGAATAAAGAGGCCAAGGTCTATATATTAATAACGACATGTAAAGTGCATATCACTGTTTGTTAGTTTTCCAGATAGGTGGCTACTACAGTATCCATGGCATGTCCCAAAGGGTAGAAAGAGCTGCCCTCACAAATGTGAACAGGTTAAAAAAGCAGCCCATGTATTGCAAATGAGCAAAGGTGAAGGTCAAGATTGCCAAGGGACCCACACTGCAAGAAAGTTTGAGACTTGTTTTTCAGCATTGTGTTAATCAATGAGAATGAATACTTCCATTAAATCTTTTTTTCCCCCCTTGGTTAGGAACATCAACAAAGGAAATACAGTGATATTTGTCTGATAATAATTAAGATCTCTAGTAACAGCCATCCATCCCCATTAAGTTGATTCCTGCCTACCTTAAGATACCATTTTGTGCCATAGATGACTCCCACCACTCTCAAGTTGTTTTATTTCACTACATTAGCGTACCGATCCACTAAAGATTTAAAGGTAACAGGTCTGACACTGCCAAAAGCACCACATGATACTTCCTCATACTCAGCTAAATACAGTTGTGCTGGAGAAAATCAGTGCCATCACCCATGGTGAATTTTGGCAGCCTGAAAGATGCAGGAAAGGAAAGGGAGACTCAGAGGACACTCCGGTGAGCCAAATGACTAATGCTGTTTAAGGAAATGCAAAGAATTATCTCCTCAGTACCACAGGCAAAATTCAACCATTGTAAGAACCTGCTTAATGCTAAGAAAGCTTCCCCCGGAGAATGATACAAAGAATACATCATTAGTCAAAACTTACTTGTCACAGGGAACAAATAACATGTAACAGAGAGGAAGAGAGAGGAAAAAAAATGCTAATGAGAACATTATAGATTCTGAATCCAAATAATCTCTCCATATTTGCTTAGCTCAACATTACTGCTACAAATGGTACAATTCTGCTCTTCCATCACCTGTTACTGTATATGTCCATGATTTATTTCCTCTGTGTGATTCTGGCTATGAATTCCCAGAGATTAATTGATTAGTGTTAGCAGCAAGAGAATTCTGGTGAAAAACTGCCTCATTCTAGAAGTTACCAAAACAAAGAATTGGCAGGATTGTGGGTCTATACTTTTGGATCTATATTTTAAATAAATATGAAAACCATCTTTATAGGCTATTCCTTTAAACTGCATCAAGGAAAGATTATGGTTACATCATTCAATTTGCAGCACAGCTGAGCAACTACAACAGGCAATTGCACTTTCATTTGCTATTTTTTATGAACTATGTGAATGCCACCATTGGGCAGCACATACTGTCAGTGTCTCCAGGCCTCTAGAACAGAGAACATACTACACCAATAAGACTGAATATAAACACTATAGGTATAGAGATAAAAGGGGTAATTACATAAAATAATAGTTTTTAAAATGTTTCCATACTTCCTGAAGCAAGTAATAAAAGCATATCTGTGAGTGCACCTCTATACCCTTTACTGTTAGGGCTACGACCCTAGTACTTAGCTGCAATAAAAACCAAAAATAAATTACAGAGAGAGCAAGCCTTCACCTTTATGGTCTGTGCTTAGAGGTTAGTCAGAAGATCATTAAAAAAACCCAAAAAAGTGTTCTGTTTATCTGATCACAATGGGATTAAGCTCACCCTTCTTGATTTTGTTAATGCTGACAATCTGGAGAGACTGTAAAAAAAAAGAAAAATAAAAAATTCTGCATTTACTTAAAGCCTTTACATCACAGGATAGAGGACAATACAAGAATGGCCTGGTCTGTGGATTTGGGAGCAAGAATGACATAGAAGGTGTGTTTTAATGGCAAAACCACAGGTGTTTTGCCTTCTATGAGCATATAATCACATTAGGTTTAGAGTTAGACCTGACTACATGGTTGTTGTAAAGAAGCTATTGTAAGTCTGTCTTTTCCAGTTGCTGAGTCTGCCTGGGCACAGAGAAGGTGATCCTTGGACACTGAGCAGCTGTCCGGGGCCCCTCTTTGCTCTAGGGTTTTGTCCCACCATACTTTGGCCAGCAGATCCCTGAAGTGGTCAAAGTCTGCATGCCTAAAATCCAGGGTTGCAGGCTTGGGATACCTCCTCCTAGTTGCCCTGAGGATCTTAAATTCTATTGCTTCATGGTCACTGCAGCCCAGATTATCCCTGAGCCTCACATTGGTCACCAGCCCTTCCCTATCGGTGAGCACCTTTTCTTGTTGGTTCCTCTACCATTTGGAGGAGGAAATTGTCATCTATGCATTCCAGGAACATCCTGGATTGCTGGTACCTAGCTGTGCTCTCCCTCCAGCAGATGTCAGGGTGGTTGAAATCCCCCACAAGGACCAGGGCTTGTGAATGTGAAGCCAATTCTCTTTGCCTGCGGAGTGCCTCATCTGCATGGGTCTGCTGGTCAGGTGGCCTGTAGCAGACCCCTACAGTAACATCATCTTCCCCTGTCTTCCCTTTAATCTTCACCCATATGGTCTCAACCAGCTCATCATCCTTGCCCAGGTGGAGCTCCACTGATTCCAGCTGGTCACTGATAAAGAAAGCAACACCTCCTACCCTGCCTGTCCTTCCTACAGAGCTTGTACCCATCCATCCCTACATTCCAGTTGTAGGAATCATCCCACCAAGTTTCAGTAATAGCCACTATGTTATAGCATTCCAGCAGCACAGTGGCCCTTAATTAATCCTGTTTGTTGCCCAAGATGTGTGCATTTGCATAGAGGCACTTCAGCTGGGCTGGCCGTGCCACCCTCTTAGGTGAATCCCCCTTGATTCCCTTGGGGAGCCCCTGTGCTTCAACCTTGGCTTGCCTCAGGGCAAGAAGTTGAGAGCCCTTCCTTGCACTCCATCCCTCTGCCTCTGGTGAGCTGCCCCAATATTTGCCACAGGAAAACATGAGATTAATAACCCCTTCCCTCTTTGAATCTAGATTAAAGCCCTGTCAATGAGCCCTGCCAACTCCTGCCCTAGAATTCTTTTCCCCCTCTGGGACAGGCACATCCCATTGGTTGCTTGCAGCTCTGGTGCCCTGTAAACTGAGCTGTGATCATAAAATCCAAACCCCTGTTGATGATACTAGTTCCAGAGCCATGAATTGACCTGTAATCTCTTTTAGTAACCCAGGGTTAGAGAAAGCTGCTCATGTTCATTGTGATATTCCTACAAGAAAAACATAGGAAAGCATGGACTTGAGGAGTGGACCACTTGCTGGATGAGGAATTGTCTGGATGGCCACACTCAGAGAGTTGCAGCCAGTGGTTCAATTTCCATATGGAGACCAGTGACAAGTGACATCCCTCAGGGATTGGCAGTGGGACCAGTGCTGTTTAAAATCTTTGTCAGAGATATGGACAGTGGGACTGAGTGCACCCTCAGAAAGTGTGCAGATGGCATCAAGCTGTGTGGTCTAGATAACATGCTGGAAGGAAGCAGATGCCATCCGGAGGGACTTGGACAGACTAGAGAGATTGAGTCAAGCCAAGCTCATGAAGGCCAGATGCAAAGTCCTACACCTGGGTCAGGGTAATCCCAAACACAAATACAGACAGAGCGAGGAGTGGCTCAAGAGCAGTCCCTAGGAGAAGGACTTGAGAATGTCAGCTGATGAAAAACTCATCATGAGCTGGTAAGGTGCACTTGCAGTCCAGAAGGTCAACCGTATCCTGGGCTGCATCAAAAGAAGTGTGACCAGCAAGATGAGGGAGGTCATGAGGGAGGTGTCTCTCATGACATCACTGCATCCAGTTCTGGTGTCCCCAGCATAAGAAAGTCATTGAACTGCTGGAGTGGGTCCAGAGGAGGGCCACAAAGATGCTCAGAGGGCTGCAGAGCCTGCCCTATGGGGACAGGCTGAGAGAGCTGGGGTTGTTCAGTCTGGAGAAAATTACACTCCAGAAAGATCTTATAGTAACCTTCCAGTATCTGAAAGGGGCCTACAAGAAAGCCAAGAAGGGACTTTTAAAATGGGCTTGTAGTGATATGATGAGAGGGAATGAATTTAAGCTTGAGGAGGGTATATTTAGACTAGATGTTAGAAAGAAATTCTTTACATTGAGGGTGGTGAGACACCAGAACAGGCTGCTCAGGGAGGCTGTGGATGCCCCCTCTCTGGAGGTGTTGGTGAGGTCTTGAGCAACCTGGTCTAGTAGAAGGTTGTCCCTGCCCGTGACAGTGGTATTGGATCTCGGTGATCTTTAATGCTCCTTCCAAGCCAAATCATTCTACAAATCTGTGAATAAAAAAAATTCAATAGCTTTTGTATTACCAAGATCTTTTATTGCTTGCAGAAAGCCCTTGGTGGCATACCAAGAAAAATATGACCTTCCTACTCAAAGTCATACACAATTGCATCTTCTTTTGCAGGGTAGTGAGAATAGTATGTTATGAGTGATGAAAGTCTTCAAGGGCACTGTGTTTGAAATGGTGCTATTTGCTTTCTCTGCCCTAGTGCAGACAGACTACTTATCACTCTAATTGAATCAGTGACTTATTCTTACAGACAAACATACACTTTGGCATTCCTGGAAGGCTGTGAAATACATAAAGACAACTAGGTCTGTACTGTCAGGAGTGTTATGTCATAGTAACACATGCATTAAATGACACTGACACTCATGTTATAGTAGCACACTGTGAGACAAAGGGACATTCTGCTGTATGTGACCATGCCAGTCACTGAGAACAGCTGCTTCTGAACTGTCCCAGCCAGACGTGGAGAGGTGTATCTTGGTGTACAGGGGCTTTCCTGAAGTTTTTCCTTGGTAGTGAAATGTCAGGGTAGCAGAGAGACCTGTCAGGAGCCAGCAATACTCGTGGAACAGGCTGACAGAGCCCACATAATCCAAAAGGAGATGGTTAGCAACCTGCTGCACCACTTAGACATACATAAGTCTATGGGGTTGGATGGTGTACACCCAAAAGTACTGAGAGAACTGGCAGAAGATTGCACCAAGCCACTTTCCAATCATTTACCATGAGTCCTGGCTAACTGGGGAGGTTGCAGCTGACTGGAGACTGACAAAGATGACACTCATCTACAAGAAGGTCTGGAAGAAGGACCTGGGGAACCATAGACCTGTCAGTCTGACCTTGGTGCTGGGGAAAGTCATGGAGCAGATCATCTTGAGTGCCATTATGCAGCATGTACAGGGCAACCAGGTGATCAGGCCCAGGAAGCATGGGTTCATGAAGGGCAGGAACCTGATCTTGTTCCTCAAGAAGGTGACTCATGTATTGGATGAGAGAAAGGTTATGAATGTTGTTTACCTGGACTTTAGTAAAACATTTGAAACTGTCTCCCACAGCATCCTCCCAGAGGAACTGGGTGCTCATGGCTTAGTTGGATGGGCACTTTGCTGGGTGAAAAACTCACTGGCTAGCCAGGCCCAAAAAGTGGTGAATGGAGTCAAAACCAATTGGTGGCTGATCACAAGTGGTTTTTCCCAGGGCTCAGCACTGAGGCCATTTCTCTTTAATATTTTTAACAATTATCTGGAAGAGGGGATTAAGTGCACCCTCAGTAAGTTTGCACTAAGACACTAAGCTGGGAGGGAGTTTTGACTGCTTGAGCATATGAAGCCTCTGCAGAGACACCTGGACAGGCTGGACTGATGGGACAAGGCCAATTGTATGAGTTACAACAAGGCCAAGTGCCAGGTCCTGCACTTGGGTCACAACAACCCCATGCAATGCTACAGGCTGGGGGAAGAGTGGCTGGAAATCTGCCTAGTAGAGAAACACCTGGGGGTATTAATTAATAGCCAGCTGAACATAAGCAAGCAGTGTGCTCTTGTGGCCAAGATGGCCAACAACATCCTGACCTACATCAGAAATAGTGTGACAAGCAAGAGCAGAGGAGTGATTATCCCCCTGTACTCACACTGGTGAAGCCACACCTCAAATACTGTGTTCATTTTTGGTCCCCTCAGTAGAAAAAAAGACATTGAGATGCTGGAGTGTCAAGAGAAGGGCAGCAAAGCTGGTGAAGTGCTTGGAGAACGTATTTTCTGAGGAGGGGCTGAGGGAATGTGACACCACTCAAAAGTACTGTGCTCAGTAGCCCCACAAGAAAAGAAGGACATGAAACTTTTGTAGTGGGTCCAGAGGAGGACCACAAATATGATCAGCAGGCTGGAGCACCTCTCCTATGAAGACAGGCTGAGAGAGTCTGGGAGAAGAGAAGGGTCCAAAAAGACTTTCTATCAACCTTCCAATATTTGAAGGGGACTACAGGATAGGTAGAAAAGGACATTTTACAAAGGTATTTAGTGACAGGATGAGGGGCAATGGCTTCAACAAAGCTAGATTTAGGAGGAGGAAATTCCTCACCATGAGGGTGAGGAGGCACTGGAACAGGTTGCCCAGAGAATTTGTGGAGTTTCCAACCCTGGAATTGTTCAAAGCCAAGCTGGCTGGGGCCTTAAGCAACCTGGTCTAGTAGGAGGTGCTTTAAGGTCCCTTCCAATCCAAACCATTCTATGATTCTATGAAACCAGGAGCACAGCACCTCTGCTCCTCCTGGCTGCAAAGCAAGCTGAATGTTAGAAGGAATTAAATATTTAATTAAAAAAATCATTTATTTTGAGGTCCTACATTTTGAACATCTGAGGCTGGCAGCACTTTGAATATTTAATGTCTGAAATATGAGCTATGTATATTGAACACAGCAGGTTATTTCAGATCCTTAATCAAATTGATGTGGGCTCTTATTCCCTGTAGATAGTCTACAGTATTCTAAAATCCATAGACTTGCTGCTCAGTGAATTCATTTGATAGAACACTGACAGCAAGCATAACACCAAACCGTGGGTGAGGCAAATTCATACTAAAAACCAATCCTTGTTTCTTTGACTGGACAGTGTTTTTCCCAGTAAATAGTAAGAAGTAGGTACAACATGTGACTGTGTTATTTATGTTCATCTGTTTCTCTGCTGATGGGGTCCAAAATCTAGAATTACTTCAGTCATCTTACAGCATCAACTGATGAACATTTCAGAGGCAAATACTCAGATCAGGAACCAGCCTTTTTCCAGAAAAAAACCAAACAACTAGAAGCAGCTGTGCAGAACTCAATATGCTTTATGAGAATCCCAGAAATAAACAGGGAAAAGAGTTGGTAGGAGTCAAAGAGACACACTGTAAAACAAATATGGAAGGATGCTGACTTGCTGAAGCATGTCCAGAGAAGGGCAACAAGGTTGGTGAGGGGCTTGGAGCACAAGCCCTATGAGGAGAGGCTGAGGGAGCTGGGGTTGCTTAGTCTGGAGAAGAGGAGACTCAGGGGTGACCTTATGGCTCTCTACAACTACCTGAAGGGGGGTTGTAGTGAGGCAGAGGTTGGTCTCTTCTCCCAGGCAACCAGTACCAGAACAAGAGGACACAGTCTCAGGCTGTGCCAGGGGAGGTTTAGGCTGGAGGTTAGGAGGAGGTTTTACACAGAGAGAGTGATTGCCCATTGGAATGGGCTGCCCGAGGAGGTGGTGGGGTCGCCGTCGCTGGGGGTGTTCAGGGCGAGGCTTGACAGGTTCCATGGTTTAGTTGATTGGGTGGTGTTGGATGATAGGTTGGACATGATGATCTTGAAGGTCTCTTCCAACCTGGTTTATTCTATTCTATATGTCCTGTGTCATCTCCTGCCCAGCTAACCACTGCTGGGGTTAGGAGGGGGTAATTCTTTGGGCATTTTAATATAGAATGCTATTTAAATAAGAAAATAAATAAAGCAACCTGTCTATTTGAGGTATAGATACAAATAGAGAACTCCATCAAACACCCATAACCTGGGTGAAACCCACATCCCAATCCAAGTAACAGGGATAAAAATAAAATCAGCTTCACAAAACAGCTCTTCTCTGAATCATTATTCTGTGCATGTGTGCACTTCTGGATCAGAAGATAGTGCCAAGGAAACTGGATTATTCAGGATGAGAAAGAAATCTTTAATCAAAAACCTAGCAATCAATTGTATGCTACTTAAACTAGATCTCCTTTGTTTTTAAATATCAGGCCAAATCTGGATAGCTGCATAAGCATAAATCCATAAAACATTCAACCTTACACACACATTAAAAGATTATGTGGAATGGAGGAGCAAAAGGATGTCTGTTTGCCAAAAATACAGAGTAAAAGAGCAAAATTTATAACAAAGGTGGTGGGGGGGAAAGAATATTTCCGTGTAAATGAAATGTCTCACTGCATTAAGAAAAAAAAATGTTCAGTTTATAACAACTGCTCCACACAAACAGCAATAACAGCAAGTTGCAAAAGCAGCTTCTCCTACAATGCTTAGTGATTTAAAACCATTACTTTCTAGCAGTCACCCTAATATGATTTTCCAGTGCATTGTTTCTCTCTCTATTATCATTTATTACTCACATTTTTTAGGGTACTGATTTTATGAGTCCATTTCAGTTATATGTTTTTGTTTTGCAAAATTTAATTACTTCCATGTTCATTTACATAAATAAAAATTGCATAATCCATTAGCAAATTATTAGAATATGTGAGAAATTATGATTAATGATAAAAAAAGAGGCCTTTTTTTCTCATTTAGATATCTATTGTGTATCTACTAATTATTCTAAAAATAGCAAAGAAAGAAACCCCTTTTGAGAGGGAAAAGTACAATGTAAATGAGGATTCCTCTCCTTTGCTGCTTCAACACCATAATTACCTTGCTTTCTTCCCAAAAAAATATGATAATGGCATGTGGGAAAAACATAGTATTCAAGTAAAAAAGTCTAATGAAAGGAACAATGAAACAATAACAACTTTTCCTATTCAGAAAGGACCATTAATAATAATAATTTTAAAAAATGCTACTGCCTCATGCCCAGCTCCAGGGTTTCAGTGGTTTTCACTTGTATATGATCAGAATATGACTAATAGTACAAAAATTTAATAATCTATAATTCTATAGCAATTTTTCATTCATTTTTATCAACTGCTTTCAGGCTGCACTCATATTACCAGACCATAAAGTATCAGATTTTAGAAAAATATTGTTACAAAACACTGTAAACAAGAAACCTTGGAATTCTAACAGTTGCATTTACTCTTTTTTAAACATCTATAATGCCATCTGTGTTCACAGACTACCGAGATCCTTTGTAACTCAAACAAATCTTTTGGTATCAATTTCAGTTATATTGCTAAACCTGGAAACCAAGAGATGCTTTGGGTTTGCCCATCCAAAGTGAGATAGTAGAAAATCTTTGTTTAAGTTCAAGACTTAAAGCACGCCAAAACACTTCAAAGAGTCTCTCTGGTAGATTTTTTTCTGTTTAATTATGTCATATAGTTTTTGTTGAGGGACAAGGAAGTAAGCCAGCAGCATATGGCAAAGCGGTTAAAGTGTTTTGGAATGCAACTCTCATGATTGTGTTTATAACTTAACAGGCGAGAAAATATTCTGGGCTTAGCTTTCTACTTTTCTACTTTTCCACATGAAATTTGAAATTGCTTAAAAATATTTACCCTAGTGAAAACCCAAACTATTACTTCTTTTCCAGCATGAGAGAAATTCTGGCTATTCCTTCTGCGAGAGGAATTTTCTTATCACAGCCTTTGCATGGGGCTAACAAACTGCCCCATGTAACAGCTCCTTTTTAAAGCTTTTGATGGTGTATGTTTTCTTTTTAGTGGGAATTGCTCTACTCCTGAATCTAAAAATCACAGGGAAGCAATGGAAGTAGTATCTCTCTGCACCATCCTGTCAGTCATTGGTAAGGCTGTGAATCACAGGCAACTTGAAGAGAAAAATTAAATACAGTACAGCAAGAAACAATGTTCAAGCCTGGCTGTTCCTCTTACCTGCATCTCCCAGCACATACTGCTTCTGAGGAAATCCTTCTGCATCCTCTGTAGGTCTTTTCTGTCTCAACATACATGCAGGCTAACCAGATGTGGAAAAACCGGGCTTCTTTCTCTACTCATACATGTTTATGTTTCTTATTCAAACACCTGGCCCCAGCTCTCTAGAAAGGGAAGAGGCACTGTCCTTATCCCCTCACTCAGGGCTGAGGTGTGGAAAACTCTCAACTTTATAGTGATACTGGTTACATTGCATCTAAGTGACACTTTCAGAACAAGGTGAAGGACTTACCTGAAATCCCTCTAGAAGTTTGAAAGCTGCTTTGGGGACACAGCACTCACCCAATTTCCATTAAGTATCAGCCTTCCTTTTGGTTGCTAATGAAGCAGGCTGAGTGCAACTTGGGAAACACAGCTGCAAGACTTTGCTTGAGTGATTTCTCATGTAATTATCTATCAAGCAGCTACCAAGAGCTACTATTCAGTCCCCTCCAGCCAGCCAGAAGCTTTCTTAGTATTCAGGTGAATTGTGGCAGGATTGCAAGTATTTTAGCAACACTTTCAAGATAAAGACGCGAATAACTATGACCATTCCCCTAAGGATTGATCTGAAAAGCAAGGAAAATCTACCTAGGTTATCAAACCATGTGCATTATTCCTTCTGTCACTTACTTTTCTCTTTCCTCTTCTACACCTCCCTATTAAAAAAAACCCAAACTCTGTTGATACTGCCATAGACAACATGCTGCAGTAACATGATTCCAACTCAAGAAGAGAGAAAAAACCTCAGATTTCCAAGAGGATGTAATTAAAAAATATTCACACAATTACATAATAATTAAATAAAATAATATTAATACAAACTATTACATAAATGGTTACAACTCATTCTTAATTTTCATTACTTTCCAAAGAATATGGGTTAATAGTGGAATAGCATTTTTTTAAATTAAAATTTCAAATCATGCTATGTTTTGCACTTCCCTGTATGCCTATTTTTTATAGGGCCTAATCCATGAAGGGCTGTGCCTGCCTTGAGGTGATAGGCAGGTAGGCAGGGGTGCTCTCTTTGCCTCTGTCTGTGATACCTATGCCAGTCCCTCTTTCCCTCCCTATTAGCTCAGAAACAATGTTCCAGGATTGCAGCTTTGCAAAGTCACCTTCAAATGCTGTATTTCAGGCTGAAGAGCTACAGATCACAAAGAGCAGCTATACTACAGCCTGTTTAGCTCAACATAATGCTTGCATCCCAGACTGGGTTATTATTTTTATTTTTTTAATTATTGCCCTTGCTATACTTTTAATCTCCTGACAGGTGCTACATAAATTAAATTAAATTATATTGTATTGCATGTGACTGACTTACAAAAGTCAAAACTTAACGGTTGCAATGACTTCCAGGCCTCTATGGCTGCTCCCAGTTTCTGTCCTTAGAGTAAGGAGAAGAGAATGATACACAGGGTCATAATGGTATCATTGCAAGCACATTTGTCAGTGTGTCCAAGGCCTCACCTTTACATGCTATGCTGCAGGTAGTAGTGGTACAGAACCTACCTATTGTATGGCACAGCTTCCAGGAGGTCATGTTTGACAGCTTGAAATTGTCACACCTCCAGCTGTTCTGGTGCCCAGGAGATGTCACCCACACCTACACTGAACTGAGAAAAAAAAAGAAAAAAGAAGAAGAAGACGAAAAAAGTGCAGTCCAGTGAAGTTATTTAGGTGTTAAGAACTTGAGGAGAGAGACAGTAATAAAGAAAGATCAACTGCTTCACAGCAATCCTTGAGACTGAAACATTAATGAAAATAGAGCAAGCGTGCTTACCATACCTGATCAAGTGAGAGAGGTATACAGACATTGTCCCCTCTAATGAAGAAGAATCATGTAATGATTGCAGGTACTCCAAGTAAGGACACAAATTGTAGGAGCAATCTAAGTCTTATACATCAGACAACTGCATGATTGAGACAGAAGGGAAAAAAACATAAGTGCACAGATATGAAAGAAGAAATCATGTATTAAGTGTAGCTGGGTAGAGAGAAAGAGGCAGCAACACTCCACCTGCATGATCTTTTAATCATGCAAAACCAACTTGAGTTTTTTTCCAGCACATGCAAGGTCTACAGTGCAAACATTCAAGTACCAACTAGGGGGCTCAGAAGAAACAAAAACATAGTAGCTGGAAAAATTCCTTGAGTGCACTGACAGACTAGAGTCAACAAATGTACACACACACACAATTTCCTCCTCCCAAAGCCCCAGTAGCTATTGGTACCAAGTATCAAAATTACTAGGGCTTAAAACTAACAGTAGATCAGCTCCAGATTTAGATTCTGCCCAGAATGGAACTCTCTAGCTTCTGGAGCTTCATCACAGAGCTTCTGAGAGAGAGAGCAGAAAGGCCATTTTGTAGCACACTGCAGAGCTCTACCTCCACCACAATGGTGAGGTCTGGTTTTCTTTCAAGAACAAAACCAACATACATGCAAACAAAGCAGGCAATGGCTCATATGACTCTTCATTTTTTAAGCCCACAGTAAAGAGATAACCAGGATATCAAGGATAGATCAGGGCAGAAATGGAGAAGCGGAGCCAAATGCAAAAGAAGGGTAGGAAAATGAGTAAAGTGGTATCATAAACTATCTTTCATTTTTTCCACAATAGGTTCATTTCATCCTCTCTATCCTCCTCTCATACACACACACCAGGTAGCAACAGAACCCTATGAAAAATAGAGAATTTTTATTTCTACCCCACTATCACGCAGTTCTGTTTCCTAGGGGACAAAAACAATCTCCATGAGGGATTTTTCCATCCGTGAAATGGGTTTGGAAAGAAATGGTGTCACAAAAGCAGCTGTTTGAAAGACTGTGTCCCCTTGTGAGGATCAGCCTATATTATCAGATTTTTATTTTGTAACAGCCCCAAACAGTAAAATATAGAAAATTAAATGTATCTTTGTGTATTTTTTCTAATATTGCTCATACTGTTCAAAGTATATTTACCTGCTCCACACATCTTGGCAAAATGTGCTAGGATGTACAGCTTCAGCATCTTTTCCTGCTGTTATGACTATTAAACAAATGTGTTTGCAAATTTCTTTCATTGCTGCTTTACTTAAAAAAAAAAAAACCACAAGTGTTCTATTGTGTGATAAAATTAGTTTAGGAGCATAACTTCAGCCAGATACAAAGTTTACAAAGCTCTGAGGGGTCTAGACTCCTGCAATTTTAGTGATACAATTAACTTACAGCTCTCCGTGGTTCATGAGCAAGTGGGATTGCCTTCAGAGTCCTTCTGAGGAACAACTGCCCCTGAGCAGTAAAACACATTGCTCTGCTTGGGCTCCAGTTGGCAAGCAGATTGCTCACATAAGAATGACTTCAGAGACCTTTCACTTTCCATTCATGTGCATGCAACTTCATTCACACAAATTACCTAAAAATAACTTATTTGTTGGCATTTTCCTACTTTCCAACAGGCAGAAGGATATACATTTATACTGAACTAGAATGAATGCAGCTAATTCACAGAATCACAGAATGTTAGGGGCTGGAAGGGACCTCAAGAGATCATCCAGTCCAACCCCCCTGCTAAAGCAGGATCATCTATATCAGGTCACACAGGAAGTCATCCTGGTGGGTCTTGAATATCTCCAGAGAGAGAAAGAGACTCCACAAACACCCTGGGCAGCCTGTTCCGGTGTTCTGTCACCCCCACAGTGAAATAATCCTTCCTCCTGTTTCCATGGAACTTCCTATGCCTCACCTTCCACCCACTGCCCCTTGTCCTGTCATTGGACATCACTGAGAAGAGGCTGGCTCCATCCTCTTGACACTCACCCTTTACATATTTATAAACATGAATGTGGTCACCTCTCAGTCTCCTCTTCTCCATCAATAAATTTGGGGTTGTGAAGCATATTTCAGTGCTCATGTGCAAAATTATTACTAGACATACCACAAGTTTTTTAGATATTAATGGAGATAATCTTTAAAGAGTTTAATATCAAAAGGTGTGTTTTTTGAGGAACATTTCTGAAAGAAATTATTTGCTTTTGCATTGTTAGGGTGATTTGTAAATTATTGTTAATAGGATGAGATCTGAAGATTATTTTTTGGAGATATTTTTAAATAAGAAAATTATCCTCTTATAGCAGATTAGTCTTAGTTCTTTGAAAGTTACTTAGATGTTAATTTAAAATGCTGGCTTGCCTATTTTGGGACAAGATGAGCATGTTTTAAATGCTGATTTACAACATTTTAGGCATAAATATAAGAAAATGGTCTTGGACTGTATTTAACAAAGTCCAAGCCTTCAGCAGTTAATTGCTCATAAGAAAGTTTAAAAAGGAAAACATTAGATAATACTTTCTGACCAGAGAAAGACAATACTCCAGCAATTCACACAGGAAAAAATTACTTTTGAAAATTCTCAGATGGAAACCAATTTTGACATGACATCTGATGGAACGGAGTTTCTAATTAAAAGTCTTCCAAATGAATGCCAGAGTCAACTAATTATTTCATCAGCCGATTAGGGGAACCAGCGATTTCACAGTGAGATTACAAAATCAATGAAGGGGGGACTAAAACATTTTGATTTAAAGTGTCTCTAGTGTTAATTGAAGGGCACCTCTGTCACTGGCTGCATATCGTTAAGCAGCCCTTCTTAGTTCCCTTTACTCACTGTAGCTGTGAAATACAGCCACAGGTAGACTTCTCTGAATTAATGGAGACTCTCAACTGGCTGTGTTCTTCTCCTCTTGGGCTCAGACATTCCTCTCCTATTAACTGAGCATGTTAAAGTCCAGGATTCTTTTTTTTTAAGCTCATTTATTAGAGCAAAACAGAAAAAGAAGGATTTTTTTCCAAGTTAAATATTGACAGAAAACCCACCTTTTTCCCTGAATGCTCTCAGGAGAGAGCACAAGGAGCTGAACCCCCAGAAAGCAGATAGAGTATGTTACTTACTTTGGACTGAGACTTTGCCTATTACCATTGCAACAAGGCACAATAAAGTCTTATTCACCCAATAAGACTTGCCTGTGCATAGAGTAATTCTCTATGCACAGGCAAACCTCTGATACATAGTATCATGGTCCTAACATACATTTCCCTGCTGGCTCCTCTCCCTGGTCTACCAGCTTCTGATTGCTTGAATACTTATTACAGTAAATCAAGTTACTGAAGCAGGAAATCAGAAGGCATGCAAAAAATTTATAGTAGTTTTAGTCTCCACCACCTTAAAATGTGCAGCCCAAACAAACATCTACCTGATCTATCACAGCATTTTATTTATCTGAGTGAAGGAGCCTATTGCAAAAGCACTCGGGTCCTGGTAAGTGACAGCGTGCAGTTATGTGATCACCATGGATTAATCAGTGGTATATATAGATTCTTCATTAGAATGCTGATATTTGAACTAATGTCTAGGCTATTCCAGGAATTTTGTGACCTTCCTTTCCAATGTTCCAACAGCAGCTCCCAACTACAGGTAGAATTTTTGTATGTCTACTTACATCTGGGGCATGTGCAGTAGGGCTGGTGGATATAGCCACCATCTTCATCTATACTGATGCACAAAAATGATCAAGATCAAGTTAGAGTACTAATACCTGAAAATATAGTATCTCCTTGTGAATGACACCTTTGAGCACATGTCCCATATTACCTCACTTGGAATATGAGACTTGTTCTCATCCAGTCCTGATAATATGAATCCAAGGTAAATTCACTGAAGCAGAGTTTGAGATAGGTACACAGACCAGAACACCAAAAAAAAGAGTGGGGAAACATAACTGGAAAAATTGATTGCTAAAAATAAATAAATAAACAGTTGCAAATTTCTATCATACAGCTTCAGTTACAAATCAATTTTTATTTCAGCTAATCTTATTTTCCATTAATAAAAGTATTTTCATTAATGACAAGCTAATTTTGGGAATGCATTCTATACAGAAAAGATACTTCTTCATGTTGAAAAAACAAGTACAACCACAAAGAGCATTGCAAGCCTGTAACTGGCACAGAGCGTATGTGAATGAATGAGCATTGCTACATCATTGTAGTCTTAGAGAACATTTGCATTCACACTTTTGTGTGTGTGCCAGGACATCAGGAAATGGTACAAAACCCAAGTGGTTACTATGATATATCATCGTTTGTTCTGAGGGGCAATCTGGAAACCAGTGGGAGTCTGCATTGCTCCATGCCTCCTACATCAAACAAGTGGTTTAAGTGGGGTTTGTCTTGGGGACTTCAAACATATAAAATGTAAGTGATGTCATCATTCTGTCTTTATAGGCAAGAGAGAGAGAAAAAGCATCTCCAGGCATTGACTCATCTATCTTTTGTGTCTGGAAAGGATAAATGGACTCCTAGAGTGGTTTGTCTCTCTTCATTGACTAGACAGTGTCTAGACCAGCAAGTTACACTAAATTAATCTCTATATCATAAAGGCAGGGTATGTGATTCTCACTGATGTTACATGTTAGCTCATCCTGAATCAATGGCAAAAAATCCATTGAAACTGAGCAATAAAAGGAATAACATTTGAGTTTTGAGGAACAAAGTTTTAATGCAGAAGTGTGCCCATTTTGAAAAATGTATGTTCCCATTTCCCTATCACAAAACTCTCTAGCCACTCAAGAAAACATCAGGATATAATGCTTAAGAGAAAGACCTTCACTTTTAGCTTATGGACAAATGGCAGATACAGATACAGACACTTTTTCAGGTGTATGCCAGTGGTAGGGGCTGACTGATGCACTCATGGTTGCCCCACAGTTTACTGCAGGTTTAGAGAACAAACCCTCAGTAAAAGTACAGAGGGATTTTTTAAAGTGAATTTTAAAGTCTGCCCTTTCAAAATTGTTCATCTTCGTTTGTAGAATGGCTACAAAGCTCATGACTCACACTCTAAATCTGGTGCATCATTTTTCCTGCTAGTGCAGTATTTAATAACATTTTTAGTATTGACATGGGCAAGTTGTTTGTGCTTTATTTTTATCAAAGAGAAGAATAAACTGTGAATGATTTAAAAATAATTCCTTTATGAGTAAGACTTCCTACATGTTAAATAATGAAATAGCTAGGTACCCCATATTACAGAGAGGAAACAGTAACAAAGTTTCATTGACTTATACTTGGCTGCATCAACACATAGATTGGTGGTTTTCAAATGCCATTCTTGGGACGCCTGGCAGGTCCATGAACCTCTTTCAGAAGATCCATATGTTCTCTGTACATCATTCCATAAGTCTGATGGAAATATATCGACAGCTGTAAATCAAACTCCACCACATTACAGTATCACAGTATCACAGTATAACTAAGGTTGGAAGAGACCCCAAGGATCATGAAGTCCAACCTGTCTTGATAGACCTCATGACTAGACCATGGCACCAAGTGCCATTAGACAGTGCTGTACCAGCACTGGCACGAAGTCTAAATAATTATAATGACCTTCCGGCCACTATCTTAATGATTGTAATGTTGGGCACTGAGTACATTCCACTATTTGCTGTGCTGCAGGAAATAGCAGTACACAAGCCACACTGTATTTTTACTACAAAGTCACCAATACTGACACTGATTAACAAAAATTAAATGGGTGCAGACATTTGTGGAAATGTATTTACCTCTTTCCACAAATAGATGCTTTCTATTTCAGGGCTGGGCTGGTGTAGTTTTCTGCTACCTACCTGCTCAGTAAAAGAAAATATATATTAAAAGTATGTATCAATTCAAAGAAATTATCACCAGAGTACTGAACACTAAGAAATCCAAATCCATCAAACAGAATCTGAGCCATGGCATACATGGTTACTGTGGTATCCGCTGTCCTGGAGGGTCAAATCCCAAAACATGTCCTAACTCAGACAATAGGTTAAGCACCTGTGAATGTGCAAACCTGGACAGTTCCTGGGGTCCAGCTGGTCAAGATGAACATGCAGCTGTAAACTGTGTCTGCTCCTGGCCATGTTTGGATATGCCCCATTCTATAGTAGACATTCTATAGTTTCAGGTTTCTGTTACCAAAGGGCATTAATTGTCTTGGGGCAGTATTTAAACCAGCTGAGAAGGTAGGCTACTTGCCTTGTTCTCACCCAGACAGCAACAAGAGCCAATTGCTGCCAGAGTGGCAGCTGAAAAGCTTGTCCTAACAGGCAATAACGACACCCAGGCCTTGCACCTGGACCAAGGCAGAAAGGGAAAAGCTCCAAGAGAACTGAATCCCAGAAGAGCCATGGAAGACTACAGCTTGGTGACCAAACACACAAGAAAGAGAGAGGCTCCCTAGACCTCTCCAAGCCAAGGGCCACTAGAATTATAGTCATAACATCTGGGAAGATACTGGACAGAGGAACAAGTTGTGAGTCCCCGGCTACTCTGCTGCAGAATCCTGTTTCTGGGAAACCACAGATCACAGCACCTTTATTTCCAATTTGAATCACTGTATTGGAAACTCTTAGATCTGTGCTTAAATCGTTTAACTGTCCTCATATATGAAAGGTATCACTCACAACTGAATAACAGAACCTGTAAATACACTTTGTAAATAAGTTACATCGGTGTTTGAAGATACCACTGTGCAAAATATTGAATCATAAAATGTATTAAAATATACATTTTATTACATCCACAGAAAACCTTCCCATCACTCTCCAGTATTGACGGTCTCTTCAGTATCTTTACAGCAGTGCTGCACATATTCTTTTCAATTCTGTTTTGCTCAGATGAAGCTTGAAAACAATTTCAAATAAGAATCAAATTATTTCTGTACCAATGCTCAGCTGTTGGTAAAGTGTTTAGAAGATTTTTTTTCACTCTACATATATTTTTAAACACAGTTACATAGCTTCCCTTCTAATTTCACTGAGCTTAAGGCCAGAAGGGGATCTCTGATCATCTTGTATTGCTTGTTACATGTATATGGTCAATATATTATACCTACTTCCTCCTCCATTACACATAGCACTTTGTGTATTTGATTGTGTATTTTATGTACTCCAGAAAAGCAGTTACTCTTTATTTGGGATAAACAAACAAACAAACAAAAACCTTCAGCAGTTTTTATTGGTTTGTTTTTGTGGGTTAATTTCTTAATTCTTAAGCATTATCATCACTAATTCTCTTTTAATGTCTCCTTTTCTGAACAGAAGCCAAGGACCAGCTCTTAGCTATGCTCTTTCTTTGTGGACACTGAATAACCTTTTGATCCACAGAGTCCACTTGGTGATACTTAATCAAATTATTTCAGTTTTAGTTATAAACTAAGCAAATTCAAGTGTCCAGCCCTTTCCTTCTCCTGCTTTGGCTCCCTGACAGTGCAAAGTCTAGACAAGCAACCAAAGCAACTGTTCTGGTCACTTTTTGTCCCTCAGCTGCCTTCTCTTTTCTGTCGACATGGTATTTGGACAGCTGGATGTTGAATGAGTCTGAAAATATCTTGGTGCAGAAGAAAGGGAAGAATCAAAGGAGGAAACAGTACAAAGACTACAGGTCCAGACCTGTAGTAGAGTAGACTTGTCTTTTTCAGCCAATGTTTTGGTTTATACCAACTTCATGTCTCGTGCAGCATTGAGATAAAGCAGTCTGGTCAGCTCATTGTTCATTATTTCTCCATATTTCTCATCTCAGATTTTTCAAAATCCCTCCTCAAGTATAGGCTCAGGAGATGAATGTAGTGTCACTCCTGCTAATGCCTCCTGCCAAAGTAAGAACACCTGCTTCCTGCTATTCATTATTCTCCTCCTTATGTGGCCAAGGCTCTCATTCACCTTTTCCACAGCACTGGGCAAGGAATCAGATTGAATTGTGTGGTGGTGAGAGAAGTTCAGTTCTCCCCACACACACACACACAAACCACAGCTAACTCAGTTGGAGAAGCAAAAATGGAAAAGAGCTGTATTTTACAAGCAGGATGAAATGCAATGAACATATACACAATATACAGTATTGACAGTATATACAAAAATACACAGGAAAGAACATAACGCAGAAAACCTGCCCCTCTCCTCGATAGAGGAGGGTCTCCCTCCAGAACCCCCTTTTCCCCCTTCCTCTTTTTTTTCCCAAAAAGGGTTAGAGAGAAAAGTAATTATTAAGGAAGAATTCTGTTAGTTCAAAGTGTATGCTAAGGAAAAAAAAAGAATTAGTTTCTTATCTCATTAGTCCAAGGTCAGTGCCAAGCACAGAAAGAAAGAGAAACAGCTGTCCAGGCTGACTGAAACAGACTGAGCTAAAACAGACTAACAACTTAAAGCTACCTTCCCACTGATCTACCAATGAAATTCGTTTAGAATTATCTTTGTTTTCCTGTTTACACAAAAACATTCAGCTAGAGTGTTTCAGTAGCTGACCTTCCTTAAAGGCACAGCCTAAAAGTGTCACAAATTGCTTCACCATTATAATGCTTAAACCATTTTCAATACTGTCTTCCTAGATGTGGTCCCCTCTATTGAATAGAATAGAATAGAATAGAATAGAATAGAATAGAATAGAATAGAATAGAATAGAATAGAATAGAATAGAATAAACCAGGTTGGAAGAGACTTTCAAGATCATCATGTCCAACCTATCATCCAACACTACCCAATCAACTAAACCATGGAACCAAGCATCCTGTCAAGCCTCGCCCTGAACACCCCCAGTGACAGCGACCCCACCACCTCCTCAGGCAGCCCATTCCAGTGGGCAATCACTCTCTCTGTGTAAAACTTCCTCCTAACCTCCAGCCTAAACCTCCCCTGATGCAGCCTGAGACTGTGCCCTCTTGTTCTGGTACTGGTTGCCTGGGAGAAGAGACCCTAAACTTCTTAGAAAACATGCCTGTTTCTCCTATAAAGGGAAATGCATGCTTGTGTGCATGTATAAAAATTGGTCTCCTTCTCACAGTTGTTAATATATCGGGAACAGGGAATTACTTCTTGCCTGAATATACATTTTTTTGAATATATCATCTTGCTTTTAATCATTTTCATCTTATAATGAAGGCAGAAATGGAAAATTAAGTGTCAAAGAAAGTTGTTTTTCTTTTGTGGAGAAATCATTGCATCATATGTGAATAACAAAAATATTTGCTTCCTCTCACATTTTTCTTGGCTTTCCCCCTTCTCCTGTTTGAAAATTGTTGCTCATGCATTTGAATAACGAATTTTCCCTACTGCATGCAGAAAGCAGTCTGTGGATAATATATTCACAGCAAATATTCATACCATCCTTGAAAATGTACATACTGCATTGTTGGAAAAGCAGAGCATAATTTTTGTAGACAGACTTGGGAAGAAATTGCTAGGAAGGTTTGCAAACTAGCACAGCACTGCCACAACTGCCTGAATGTGGATAAAAGATAGTGCCCCATATCTTTTCAGGTTGATCAGGCATTGCAAAATGCTGATGAAGTGCCTGCTTTTTGCAATAAGTGAAAAGAAACAAAAAGAGCAGCTTTATATTGTATAATCGATCATAACTGTACCTCTTGTGACTAATGTTTTAATATCTTTAAATTAAGAGAATTCTTTTCCCCTAGAGCTTATAGCTCAACTCTCGTTTTGGTTTTGGTTTTTTTTTCCCCCCTACTCTATTAAAACTGCAATCTCTTAATTGTCTGGCTTACCAATTATTAGTTGGGTCTACAGGACTCCTTCTAACTAAATATTCTCTGACTGAAGGTGCTTTTGGTGGTCTTCATTTCTCTACATATTTTAAAAGGCAAATTTCTGCCCCAAAATTCTGTAAAGCAATCTGGTAGAAATCATTGAAAGTAACATTTGTATGGAAATTTCCATCTCAGGAAGGCAATCAAGTGTTATGAATAATTTATACAAAATGTTTCTGGAGCTACCTGCAACCTTATATACCTGAAAGGAGGTTGTAGCAAGGTGGGTGCTGGTCTCTTCTTCCTAGTAATAAGAGATAGGACAAAAAGAAATGTCCTCAAGTTGCACCAGAGGAGAGTTGGACTGGATATTAGAAGAAATGTCTTCACTAAAAGTGATCAAACTCTAATAGGCTCCCCAGGGAGGTAGTTGAATCCCCATATCTGGAGGTGTTTAAAAGATGCATAAACATGATGCTAAGGAACATGTTTTAGCAGTAGACATGGTAGAGTTAGATAATGGTTGGACTTGGTAATCTTAAAGGTCTTTTCCAACTGAAGTGATTCTACAATTCTATATTTTGACAGAAACTGTAAACAAAACCTGAGCGGGAACATTCAAGCAAAGGACAAAAGTTGTCCAAACAAAAAAATTCTGCCACTGTACCGTTTCTTCTGTTCAAATCCTAGTGCACAAGTGTCCATGCGAATAGAAATGGCTTTTCTTGGAACCAGTCTGTGGCTATGCACCCAAAATCCCTCCCCATGCCCTCTCTCCACCTCCTGCGAAGATGGGATTGGGGGAAACAGAGAGGCTGAGATGAAGGGAGCCAGAGGAGAGAGGCTTATGGATCTCTGGATTTCACATGGGTCCTTCACCCAAGCCATACATCCTGCCAGGCACAGACCCTGCACAGGGTCAAGTCTGGGAAAGTTTTGGGATTGTTTTGGGTATGTTAAAGCAGAGAACTGATGGTTATCAGTTATAGCCTTTGTCTGGTGGTCCAGTAGGCATGAAGTCTTGGGTGACAAGTTGGACTTGATGATCTTTGAGGTCTTTTCCAACCTTGTTGATTCTATGGTGACAATTCCGACAAAAATTAGCTGGCTCAGTAAGAGAGGTGAACCGCAAAGAGCACGAAGCTCTTCTCTCTTGGGTTTTTGCCCACCACACACACATGGATTATAAGCAGCAGCAGTTTCAGGAGGATTTTCCAGGCAAAAGAGGAATTTCCACAATCGGCCAGCAGCATTGTGAATAACTGATATATTTGTAAAGTCTCTGGGAAATTCTTGCCTTTTGTTAGTGGGGCAATTTACTGCTTTTGGATCTATCTTTTCCAAATACTGTTTCTCAAACTATTTGCAACCATTCCTATATTGCGAAGATATTCTCAACTGAATATCAAGCCTTTATAATCTTTGATAACTTTTGTATATAGTTATGTGGGTGGTGGAGACAAAGTAATAAATCATCTGTATTTTTATTAATTTCTCACCCTATCCCTCTTTATTCACATAACACAGTCACAGAACCATCTTCTCATTTATTCTAAGCTATCTCTTCTGTTCTGCAGTGAGAGGTGTTAGCCAGGAGATGTACACAGAATTATCAAAGGCTTCTTCCTGGTAAGAAAACTATTTCCCTCCTTAGGGCTATGAAGAAATTTTACTTGTGCTACATTTAAGACAAAAAATAGATGAGCAACATTGATCCACAACATGGTAATTTTGCACTGGCTTCTATTAACGTAATGAGAGAGGATTTAGAGAGAAATGTATTAGGCAACTTGATAATAAGCAAGGGAAAAGGCATATATCTTTCTGATCTAAAGAATAATCTGCTTTAATAAAAGATATTCCTCTCTTCAAATCTTGCTTATTTCCTTTTATTTTCCAAAAACTCTAGCATCCTATCCACATATGGAAGCAATTTCCACTCAAAAGCAAGGGTGAAATCTCCAATGGACCTAATAAAGTTTTGTATTTATACGCTGTTGAAGCCAAGTTTCTCAGGGATTAACATTTTGTGGTCCATCAGTTTAAGAGAGGCAATGACTGTCCTGTTGTGGTGGAAAGACTTCCAAAGGCTTTGCAGTATTCTGTAAAAGTAGCTTCACTTTCCTCCTTCTCACACAATGTCAGGAGACATGGCAAAAAATCAGGCTGAGTTATTTTCAACTGAATCATAGCTATAGCCTAACTTGAAATTAAGAAATAATTGCAAGATAGTTGTATACTAAATGGAGCAAATAATGAATAGCCTTAAGAAATTTATCTGTGCAGAGTGGGGCACGCCCTCTCCATTAACCATCATTATATGAAAGCAAATCCTCATAATGCTTTAATTATAGCCATGCAGTTTCATAACATCATGAAAAATAAGCCTTCTTCTAGGTGAACCAACTGCGTCAGTCTCCCAGACTGCATATACATCAATACCCTGTCTGATGCCTCCTGGCATGCTCAGCACTTTGTAGCCTGGGAGACACATTACCATATTTTGACACAATTCTGCTCATTTGGGAGATGAGACAAGATGAGTAATTAACTTCCAAAAGAGGAAACTTAGACTAGAGATTAATTACTAGGAGTACTGAAAAGTAGTGTTCTATTTGCCACTATAAGGAATACTTTGAAAATCAGGATGTTAGACCAATAATGTCTTTGACTTGGTTTACATGGATAACTGCAATCATTGTACATATATATTAGATTTATATACTACACATAAATCCAACCTACTGTAAGCTATAACTTGCATCTCAGGCTATAGATCTCCTTAAGACAACCATTGCATTGAAATAACAGATCAGATGTCATTACAGCACTTCATGAAAAACATTCTCATTTTCACATATTTATATATATATAGACACATATATATGTAAGATTGTTATTTTTTACTTTGATCATAGAAAAATAAATGTAAATGGCCTTCTTCAAAGCCACAATGAGCTACTAGGTGCTAAACAGAGCACCTGCAAAAAAAAATGTGGTTGCTTTTATGGTTATAAACAAATAAATAAGGCAAATATGATATTAATAACCTCACTCATAGGTTCAGTGTATGGCTTGAATACATATTTACAATGCAAATGTACAGTATTTAGGCAATATTTATCAGTTTAAACAATTTTAAGCAAACTGGGAAAATAACTGGGAAAGAGAATCCCCAGCACAACACGGCGCTCGACCGCTGGGGGAGACTCAGCAACAACCGTTAACAAGGAGGCAATAAACTACTCACAATGGATTCCACCCAAATAGAAGGCTGCTGCTGCTGTATGTTAGCTGGTAAGGCTTTTGAGGCACTCTCATGCACGTGGCACAGCAAGAGACTGGTGCTGGTTGCTGTGTCTCTCAATGGCTGGCCTGGGCATGACGGTGCGCAGCTCTTGAAGCTTATTCCCAAGATCTGCATACTCTCCTGGGATTTTGCAAAGCAGGCGCCTGTGCGGGTAGTGGCTTATCGCTGCAAGGGGACAGTTCCTGGGGTCTTGGGCCAATAGGGCAAATGAAGCAAGCAAACAGTTACCCAATGAAATGGGATTCTGCCAGGCCATGACTGTAAAAGGCAAAGACATAAGGCCTGGTCTAGAAGAAGCATGACCAGTGCATGTGCTCTGTAACCATAATGGGAGAACATATTCTTTTGTTTACCAGATGTTTTGGTGCCTGTTCTTTTGCCCTTTCCCCGCATTTCCCTGGACTCCTGCAGGAGCACGGGGGAGAAGGGGATCATGTCTGGACATACCAGGACTTGTTTTGGGTTTGTGCTGGGCCTGTTTGGCCCTACCACCACAGTTGCATAGACAGAAATGAAAACCTGAGTGTCAATTAAGAAGCTCCAAAATAGAATACGAAAGACACCAGTTCTCTAAAATCTGTCCAGAATTTGCAACCAGCATGTAATCACAGATTTTATGATAAGAAAAGAAACTTCACATATTACAAAAGAGGGAATAAGGATGAAAATATATTAACTGCAAAATAAAAAAGAAGCAGCTAGAGGGAGTAATTAGTCAGCCTTCATAAGGATGACTCCCACAGAACTAATAAGTTCCTGTCTGGTACAAATAAATACAAATAAATACAAATATATAGAGCATTCCTAAATTTTGTCTGAAGGCCTGTTTATGTGCTCAGCTTCTGCCTTTTATTGTGTTCATTACAGAAGGATCAAAATCCATGGAAGATTTCCCTTTAATGCAGCTTACATGTTATTAAACAACTTGCTAACTGTTGCCATAGGGTAAATAATACTGGCAAATTACAGCTAGAAGCCAATGAAAGGGGAAGCTTCACGGGAGGCTGTATAATACTGAACATTGCAATATATGCAGAAAGCATTCAACTATTTCTGCAGCACTTATGAAACTAAGTCACACTTTTCAAATGACTTATATGATAAGGAATGCTCTAGTAACTTGTATGCTTGAACAAGTTTGGAATTATGGCCTCCTGCATGCTCAGAACCAAATAATGTCAGTGACAGAGACAGATGTGGGTTTAATTCTGGCATAACTCATTCTGAAGTTATGAACAGAATAGACATTTTCATAGGGAGATTCATTTCAGGGGCAGGGAACACAAGAACAAACAAACCAACCAACCTATAATGCAAATAACACATGAATCATATTACTATCAATGCATACAAATCCTTCCACAAGCTTGAGAAGGGTTAATAATTATTGTATGTATGCAAGTCTTTCAATTAGTTTGACATTTTAACTGAAGAGTTTGAATTTCTCAATGACATAGAGCCAAAACTTCAGGGGCTGAATACAAGTGTATCCCCATGTCCCATACATATACTCTGCTGTAATTCCTCAATACTCTGTCACTCTGTGTGACAGTTATGTATTTACTTACTAATGGTATGTGATTTATTGGGAGTGCATGACTGTCATTTTTTCATGCTTGCAATGGTTTCATTGCTGCTGTAGTGACAAACATATTCTTCAGTTGCTATTGAAATTTCTGCTATTGCAAATTCTCCCTTCTTCACTAAGTTATATACTTGGAGATAGGGGCTTTTGCCATCCTTGTAAGTGCCAAAGTCTGTTTGGCCCCATATATGTAGATTCAGATCTTTAAAGAAATGAAAGTATCACAAAAATGTTTTCTAAAAGGAGTCTAAGCCAGGGGAAAGTGCCACAAACCTTGCCTCTCTCTGCTCCATTGCAAAGTTTTTCTATAGAACCCGATCTAGCATAAAGCAGCTTGAAGTTGCACCTTATTGAAGACTGACTGTATCAACCTCTGCTATGAATGCTGCAGCCCTTACAATAAAGCTCCGTAGCTCCCTTTGGTCAATAACATCCTGACACATGATCTTGGCACTCGGGTATGACGGATTGCAAATGAGAACAGCTAAAAGAGATGAATCCTAAAACACTTAGCAGTAAACAGTAATTTTCCAGGTTAAGATAGTGATAAAATGGACTTTTGATTTAATTTCAGATTTTTGTGCCAGAGGAAACTGAAACTGACACAGGTTTCTGAAAACAACCCTCTCTAAAGTTGTTTTGAATGTGACCTTAAAGGAAATTTCCTGTGATTATTTCTTCTCCTTCATGGTGCATTAAATAAAAAACAAAATAATCTCTGAAGAACAGGAATATTTCCAGGGGAAAAAAAAAAGGTTTTCATTATAATGGAATCCAGTTGCAAATGTTCCTTGCCAATAACAGATGAAGTCTGGATCTGCCTGCAGAATACATGTAAGGAAGAAGACATTCTGGAACATTCACAATCTACCAATATTCTTCATGAGTATAATGTTTTTCCCACTTCATATCAATCATAAGCACAGTGGCAAGTTTGAATGGCCTATGAGGAATCATTTTGACTAGAGCTGGGCTAGAGTTTTCCCATGTCCGAAGATTCAATATTGAAAAAAACACCTCAGCTGTCTTCAGTTTTGCAGGATGTTTATGTGAATAAACAGCATGACAAAGTGAGATATAAGTTCAAGATAGACATGATTCCTGCCAACAGGATTGCAAGGGCTGCTTACAGTGATATAGCTAAACAGAAAGAAGTTAGAAATATTTTCATCAGTTGCCTATCAAGACCTAGGAACTGGTGTAAGTCTGATAGGACTGCTGTCATAACTGTTATGCTTGGGGAATTTAATGACAGTTTAGTGCCTATGAATGATTAGTGTACAAAAAATAATTTGGACTGCTGTTCACTATCACTTGGTTCTGATGAGATAAAATACTGACAAGAATATGAACTGTGATTAGATTTCTAGTAAAAATGGAATGGAGACTGAAAGTTGTCATGATGGGACGAGATGGTTTCCAGTAGCAGGAGCCGGACAAATGAGACATCCTTTTCTGCTACGACAGTCCCTCTGCTCTCTCCAAACATCTGACAAGAAACAAATAGAAACCTCAGGGTGGCCTCACCAGAAAACAAGGAATGGAATCAATATACAAAATTTGCTAAAAGTAGCAAATTTTTCTACAAGAACCATTTCTTTGGAGCTGAGCCTGAGTCCCTGAGGTATCTAGGAGCTTAGGGAGGTCTGTGGCTGTCATGCTAAACCACATTTATTTTCCTCTATTCTATCTTGATTCCCTGGGTTGCCAGAGCGTGTCCCACTGAGGGGTAGGAATAGCAAAACTTGAATTGAATTGTGTATTTAGCAGGTTGCCAAGGTAGGGAGTAGTGTGTTACTCATAGGGGGCTATGTTTTCTGAGACACACATATTGAGTCTTGTATGTATTTTTCCTCTTTGTCTGTCCCCTTAATGTATTTGAGTACATCATCTCCCTACAGGATTAGTACTGGTAACATTACCTCAATTCCCATATGTTTTTGCAAATGCTACTGGGGTTTTAAAAGCATCAATTTCTGTTTCAAAGGTAACTTAATCTTTCATATCTTTAGATATTAAAAAAAGTTCAAAGCTGTGGATGAATCCCATCCAGTCACAGCAGATTTTTTGTTTTCACTACAATTGAAAATGATAGGTGATTAACCTGGGACAAAAAATAACATAGCATGGATTCTCTGCAAATAAATAGAAATTCTTGCTCTTAAGTTCTGCATTAATCTGGGTTTCAATTTAAAGCAGGTGACAAGGACATATATGGAGTCCAGTGAGTCCTATAATAAGCCAAATATCTTCACAACAGTAAATGATGCCTCTCACAGAAGCAAACTTTTAACACAAATAAATATGATACCTAAAAACTCAGAGATCAAGTTTTTCAGCAAACCTTTTCAACTTCAGATACTTGGTCCACAGCGGTACTACTATTGTGAACAAAAGCCCAAGAGATGCCATAGGAGTGCCTTCTTCAGTTTTCAGTAAGATGTAAAGAAAAGGCAATTATGAAGGTCTGTACACTTTTTTACAAGAAGGTCAAGTAGTTGCTGTTCTGCCACCAACATGATGACGTGGTAGCATATTGACGTAATTTCTCACACTTGAGCAGCTGTCATACCAGCAGTGGAAAGCAAAATTCAGCTTATTTCTGCCAGTTAGCCTCTACTACATATTAACAGCTGGGAGCCTCAGGTCAGAGTTTCTTGGTGACTTGTTTACAAGATGAAGGAAAGGTTCATCTGCATAGTTAGCTCTTTTGTATGCCTACCTTACCTGCGTTATCTAAAACCACCTCAGAGTAATCTCAGGTATCCTCAAAGATTATTTCTGTTTTAATTTAAGCTTTATACAGAATCACAAAATGATAGGGGTTGGAAAGAACCTCTAGAGATCATCTACTCCACTCCCTCTGCCAGAGTAGAGCATGTCGCAGAGGATAGCAATCAGTCATGTTTTGAATTGCTCCAGACATGGAGACTCCATCACCTCTCTGGGCAGTCTGTTCCATCACTCTCAACATAAAGTTCCTCCTCATGTTTAGATGGAACTTTCTGTGTTCAAGTTTGTGCCCATTATCTCTTGTCCTGTCACTGGGCACCTCTGAAAAGACTGGCCCCATCCTCCTGACACACACCTTTTAAGTATTTATAAGCATTTACATGATCCCCCTGCTAGTTTTCTCTTCTGCAGGCTAAAAAGTCCCACGTCCCTCAGTCTTTCTTTATGAGAGAGTTGTTCTAGTCCCCTAATCATCTTCATAGCCCTTTGCTGCACCCTTTTAAGCAGTTCCTGATCCTTCTTGTTCTGGGGTGCCCAGAACTGGACACAGTATTCCAGATGAAGCCTCACCAGAGCAGAGTAGAGGGGAGGGTAACTTCCCTTGACCTGCTTGCTACACTCTTCTTTATCCACCCCAGGATGCTTTTTGCCTTCTTGGCCATAAGGGCACATTGCTGGCTCATGATTATCCTGTTGTCCACCAGAACTCCCAGGTCTTTTTCCACAGAACCACTTTCCAGCAGGTCAACCCCTAATCTGTACTTATACATGAGGTTATTCCTCCCTAGGTGCAATACCCTACACTTCCCTTTAACTTTACAGCCTGTCCAGGTCACACTGGATAGCAGCACAGCCTTCTGGTGTGCCAGCCATCCCTCCCAGTTCTGTATCATTAGCTAACTTGCTGAGGGTACGTTTTATCCCTTCATCCAGGTCATGGATGAATATACTGAACAGGACTGGACCCAGTACTGACTCCTGGGAAACACCAGTTTTTACAGACCTCCAAATAACTCTCTGCCACTGACCATAACCCTCTGAGCTCTATCTTTCAGTCAGCTTTCAATCCAACATTTCAGTGAAAATTTCCCATAGCCCTGATAATGTAATTTCCATGGTTTGGATGAATTTGTAACCTGATGAAAAAACACAGAGGCCATTTCTGTCTTCCTTTTTACCATCAACTGTGACCTAACTCTTCTTCTTGGGGGTTGGATTTTATTTGCTTGCTTTTTTTACTGTGAGTGGTCTTGCCCATCAACTTACCAGTGCAGTCAAGACTAAATAGCAGTGGAGAGGATAATCACTGGCTAGTGCTGATAGCTTCTTCTGAAAAGAAATCTGCTGTCAAGCAAGATAGACTCACACAACTGAGAGTGTCCCAAATCTGTTTGTACAGAGTTTTTTAAGGGTACAGCTACACTGACTATTGTGTATTTCATCATCTTGAATTATCTACAAGAGTATTTAAAATCTTGCTTCTGCCCATGAAGAGCTAGGATACTGGGGGGCAGTGCCATACCTGTTCTTTCTTGGGAATCACCATCTTAGCTGTGAAATTCCTGGAATTACAAGTGACAGGGATTGTTGTTGAGAGCAATCTGATAAGCACAAGACATGAACTGAGGTTCAATAGGTAGTAATGACATGAAAAAAATATGGCACTATTAAAGTCTCCGTAATGTTAGAAGAATATTCATCTTGGAAAATCAAAAATGGGAAGTCTGAGAAGTTAAGATAGACCACGAAGAACTTTTCATCCCTTGTGTATTTGCACTGTGGTGTAATTTTAATTAAATTATCATATTATATAGTTTCTTGTCTCATTCAATGAACAAGGAGTTACTCAATTTCTGTGCAACATTGATATTTATGGTATAGTCTCTGGTCTTACTCTCCACACAGTTTACTCTAGATTCACAAGAAAAAACATTAATTTCTGTGTAGGTGCCTCTTGTAGTTTAAATAGGCTGTTTAAAATGTATCACAGTTATCAGTAAATATTATGTTTGTGAGAGTAGTCAACATATCCATTCTACAGGTAGGTAAAGGAGCCATAAAGATTTAACACTCAAATGAGTCAATGTGTATGTTGATTTTTAGTGCCCAAATACGCCCTGCTTTATCTGAGTGTTTTATACTAATCCAGTCAAATCAAAGAGTCAGACTATTTTCTTTAGAATAGAATAGAATAGAATAGAATAGAATAGAATAGAATAGACCAGGTTGGAAGAGACCTTCAAGATCATCACGTCCAACCCATCAACCAATCCAACCCACCTAATCAACTAACCCATGGCACCAAGCACCCCATCAAGTCTCCTCCTGAAAACCTCCTATGACGGCGACTCCACCACCTCCCCAGGCAGCCCATTCCAATGGGCAATCATTCTCTCTGTACAGAACTTCTTCCTAACATCCAACCTAAACCTCCCCTGGCACAGCCTGAGACTGTGTCCTCTTGCATTGGAAACTTTAATTCTAATTCTTCATAGCTTGCAAACATTTCTTTTTGGAGTGTTAAAATTTCATTAGCAGTATTTTTAGTCTGTATAATTTTCCAGATAGAAGAACTGTGGGAATTAAAACCAGAACTGTTGTCAAATAGCTTCATGCTGACACCTGCATATATCATCAGCAAGGCTGGACACTTTGGATCTGCCTCATAGACCTGTGCCTGTTGAGGTAAGAGAATACCTTATAAGAACAGCATGTTATCTTTCTTTGCTGCATCTATATTAGAGGCAGCTGACAACTTCACCACAGGGGCTTTCCACATGTATTTGTTAATGGGAGCAGGTCAGTGCTTTTAGGAAAATATCTGAAGTGCATCATAAATATGGATGATTTTGTTTTGTGAAATTAGGCAGTATGAATCACCACATTCCATAGCCAAGGAACTGAAATGCAGAGAGATGGCTCTAAAGATCCCCTAATTATTGAAAGTGCCCTTTAAGCTTACAAGCCAAGTCTTAATTTTCCAAAGCACTTTTTTTTTTTTCATCTTTTATCTTTGTTTTCCATTCTTTCTAGGCACAAGAAATCCAACAGAAATCATAGAATTGTTAGGGTTGGAAGGAACCTCAAGGTTGCCTGGGAGAAGAGACCAACCCCCTCCTGGCTACAATCTCCTTTCAGGTATTTGTAGAAAGCAATAAGGTCTCCCCTGAGCCTCCTCTTCTCCAGGCTAAACCCCATCTCCCTCAGACTTCCCTCACAGGGCTTGTGCTTGAGACCTGTCACCAGCCTCATTGCCCTTCTCTGGACACATTCAAATGTCTCCACATCCTTCCTAAACTGAGGGGCCCAGAACTGAACACAGTACTCAAGGTGTGGCCTAACCAGTTCTGAGTACAGGGGCAGAATAACTTCTCTGCTCCTGCTGGCCACACTATTTCTGATGCAATCCCTCCCCAGCTTTCGTGTAGGTCCCCTTAAGATACTGGAAGGCCACAATAAGGTCTCCTCAGAGCCTTCTCTTCTCTGAATAGCCTCAACTCTTTCAGTCTGTCATCACAGGAGAGATGCTCCAGCCCTTTAATCATCCTTGTGGCCCTTCTCTGGAAACACTCCGGCACATCCAGATCCTTCCTATAACAGGGGCTCCAGTTGTGTTTGTGAGTGTCATGAAATATAGATATTTCTATTTAATATTTCAGATGGAGATATCATATCAAGCCACCGTCAAAAATTATTTACTATGTATATTTTACAGGTCCTGATAGAGTGGGCTAGAGTGAAAGAAGCCAGAAAGAGAAAGAGTTAGTTTACACAACTAACCATATGTTAGTAATCAGACCAATGGGATTATTTAGACTTTATAATTATTTTCCCTTTTACATCCAACGGTCATTTAATTACATTCTAACACTTTTCTGTTCAATCTGTGGAAATTTTTCCTAGGCATGGCCTAAAACTACCAGAGTGAGTCACAAAGTCAGGCACATGTGCATAATGTATACTTGGTTAACCTGGACCCCAGGACATGCCTGAACAAGCCAGGTTTTACAGCCTTACAGGAAACAAGCCCATTGTCTGATGTAGGGTATGTTTGGGCTTGTGCCTCCAGGACAGTGAGCTGTCATCCCTTCTATCTAATCTGATCTCAGAGGTCTTCCTTAGGGCACTTGAAAAATTGAGAGGTAGATCCTCAAAAACTATAGAAAATACTTGTCAGGAACAAGCTCTATGGCCAAGCATGGGAAAGAAACCAATTCTCTGCTGTGACATTTGGCTGCTTTGGTCGTGAGGTTGTATTTTTTTTTCTAAAGAACTTTACCCCAGCCATAGATCTATTTCACCTTCTATACCAGTCAGTGACAATAGGAATCTAGTTTAGATGGTCTGAGAATAATTTGAAATTTCTGATCCGGGAACACTTCTGAGCAGTAGTGCTCACTGGATACCGACTCGAACCCTGGACATTAAATGAAGGAAACATTACTGAACCAGCACCCACTGTTTACTGTCTACTGTGGCTTCCATTTGCAAAGGCAAGCCATAGTATATCCCAGCCAGTTTCCCTGCTTGGACAAGAGGATTCCACCTTCTTCCTCTCAGTCCAGGCAGAGACTGCATTAGCCCTGGCAGAAGGTTATGAATATTTTGGAGACCTTTTGAACACTAATTGCAAGACAGAGGCTGCATTGGCTCATTCCCCAAGTCTCACTATAATTTTACTGGTGTTTAATACCATATAAAGTAGTATCTTGCAGTACAATATAATTACAAGTAAATACTATGCAAATAGTGTCTTCTTTCTTCTAAAAGCAAGTACAGATTTGGTGAGAACTCTGAAACATTTCAGTAGAGGAAGTATAAAAGGCACATTTGCATAGGCATACATAAAGACACAATTTAATTCTTTAGTTCACTCATGGCAGAGTTATATCCCACAGCCGCTGCAGGGATTTTTATCTACTCATTTTAAACACATTTCTCCATGTTCTTCAGTGTGTGGTCTCAGCGGCTGATTCTCACTTGGATAAATAGTGAAAGCTGATAGGATTTTCCAGCCAGTGCCCTTAGAGTATTTACCACAGGAAGCCTGTAAAAGGGACCGTTTTGTAGTTTTGAAGATCCTCAAACAGGATGGTAGCTGTGAATCTCTGCTCATAGAATAGAATAGAATAGAATAGAATAGAATAGAATAGAATAGAATAGAATAGAATAGAATAGAATAGAATAGAATAGACCAGGTTGGAAGAGACCTTTGAGATCATCGAGTCCAATCTATCATCCAACACTAACTAATCAATTAAACCATGGCACCAAGCACCCCATCAAGTCTCTTCCTAAACACCTCCAGTGATGGTGACTCCACCACCTCCCTGGGCAGCACATTCCAGTGGCCAATCACTTTTTCTCTAAAAAATTTCTTCCTAACATCCAGCTTAAACTTCCCGTGGTGCAGCTTGAGACTGTGTCCTCTTGTTCTGGTGCTGCTTGCCTGGGAGGAGACCAACCCCCACCTGGCTACAACCTCCCTTCAGGTAGTTGTAGACAGCAATAAGGTCTCCTCTGAGCCTCCTCTTCTCCAGCCTTACCAAGCCCAGCTCCCTCATCCCCTCCTCATAGGGCTTGTGTTCCAAACCCCTCACCAGCTTTGTTGCCCTTCTCTGGACAAGTTTCAGCAAGTCAACATCTTTCCTAACCTGAGGGGCCCAGAACTGGGCACAGTACTCAAGGTGTAGCCTAACCATGTCGGAGTCGTCATGGTCAAGCCAGAGTCTGTTCAGGCCAGGCAAGTGCACTCTGTCTACTGACATCTCCCAAAGGACTCTCATATTATTTGTGTTATCAGACTTTTCCCCTTGCTAACAGTAGCAGGATGTCCTGAAAAAATAGATATTTCTGCTTTCAGTTTCTTCCTCCCACCTTCCCCTCCGACCCCAGCATTTAGATGAAGAGTATCTCACCCATTTACAAATACCTGGCATTCTGCTTGTGACAAAAGCTTAAGTTCACTATAGGATGAAATACTGGTTTGGTGTGGATAGGATCTATTACTTTAAAAATGGAATTACATTATTGCTATGACATTAAAGTTCTGACCTAGAAAGTATGCAAGATTGATCTCACAATATTTTTTAAAGTACAGTGAAATCAAGGTTGAAAGCTATCTAAGGCTTAATCATCTATTTAAAATAAAACATATTAAAGCTGAAAGGCTTTCTTACTGGACAGATGCAAGGCAGAATTCTCACTTCTTTTCAAGAGTGATGGAGCTCAAAGGATGTCCTGGAAAAACAGAGATAACAAAAGAAAAAATTACAAATTCAACATTTAAAAACTTCTGAGATCTTCTATCAAAAAAGAATAAAAATCATAGTTGCCAAAGAGATAAATACTATCATCCTGTGTATAAAATTACTTTATTGTAATAAGTTAATAACAATAAAATTACATTAATTAGATTTTAATCTAACTAGATCATCTAACAATGAAATCATGAAAAACATTAGTTTCCTCATCCTAAAAGGGAGAAAACAAAAGCATAATCAACTAATTCCCTCAACCCGCCAATGTTCATGATAGCTCTTCCTGTTCACCTCTGCATACAACAGCAGCAATTGGACAGAGTAAAAAAAGCAGCAGTGACATGAAACCATCCCATCCAGCACTGCTTTTTAGTCACCCAATGCCTAAAGATATTGGTAAAACACTTCCAAAGAACTGCATTTTTACTTCCACTTTTATATGAAAAGAAAATGGCAGGCTATGGCCTGGTATCTAACAGGTTATGTACTCCAGAAGGTAAAACAGCTGCATAAAGAAGGAAGCAGTGGAATTAAATATGAACTTCACTGGAACATTAACCTTCTTGAATACTGATTTGTTTGTCCCAAGAGTGCTGAAGATGTCCCCATTTCAAGTTAACTTAGACTGTGTCCTTCACCCTTTTCTAATAAGAGGCAGTAGATTCACTCCATGCACTATCGAGCTGCACAAAGATCTGAGAAATGCTGTATGAAAGCTATCTGGAAACGTGTGTTAAAATGACCAGGCTGATGAATGAGCAGGATCATTCTTTTCTCTCCTTTTCTAACCCCAACCTCATTACCATTAGGACTCATTGTTTTGGCTGAGATGCAGAGGAGCTTTTTTGAGTATTTTCCCCTTTTCCTTGTGCCCCCTGCCTACTTCCTTTTGCAGCACTCTTCCATTAGAATGAAGAAATAGGTCTTTTTTAATTAAAAAGTAGTGAACAAGGCCAGCTTCAGTTCTTGCCAGACATCAGTCTGATGATTTGTCTGGCAATTTATCATCTGAGTCACTTGCTAGCAGGAAAAAGAGTCCCCAGAACTGACCTCTCCACAGCAGGCTGAATTTCATTATATTATTTTTTCCAGAAAAGACTTAGTTTTAAGAGGAGAAAAAAGAGTTATAAATAGACTAGACACATCTCAGGCCCTCAGGGATCATTTTTACAAACTTAGCTATTTCTTTAATCCTGCCCAGCAAATAATGTTTATCACTCTTCATATTCTGCATATTTTACCTGAGTACCTAACTTCAAAATTATGTAATCATATTTTACCACCATGAGACCTAATTCCACCCTTAATTAAGCACAAAATATCTGAAATATTCTCACACTAATGCTTGAAGAAATCTCAATGAATATTTTTTTTTGTTTAGCTTATAAGGTTTCAATGCACCTGTTTTCTCAGACTTCGAGATCTGAAAAGCTAGCCCAGGAGACTCAGATGAAAATACCTTTTCTAATAATTTCTGCTCATATCCTTCTCACATAGAAATGGCTCCCCTCCTGATGTTCACTCACTTTTGTCCCATGTCCTCAACAGAACCAGAAAACTTTACAGAAAATGAAAGGAACAATTATTGATCATGTTTCAAAAGCATCAAAGCGCTTGCTTTGCTTGGTGTTCAGCCAGAACAAGTGGATAGCAGAAGAAGTATGTTCTTGATTACTCAAGTAATCAAGATAATAGCTTGATGCCAGCTGCATTAGCTTGCATACAGTAAGACCCTCATTTCACTCAGGCTTAGATGTCTGCCATGTAGATACTAATATCTGAAGTGGTCACCTGAGGGTCAGATTAATTTCACTCCTGTGATTTTTTTGTTCACTGATAAAAAGGCTTTTTACCACTTAACTCCTCTTTCCCTGTGTAAACATTAATTGCTAAATTCTGCAATTTCTAAAAGCAACCATCCATTTAAAATGGTGTCACTTTCAATATGATAAGCTTTTACATGTGTGTAATTATTCAGTGATTAATTATGAGAAATGTACGTACACTGTTATTATGTTTGGTAAAACATTGATATAAAATGGAAACACAGTTGAGCTCTACGTACAGCATGTGTGCTGCAACAGATAAGCATCTGCACAAACCCACCATTTTCATGTACAGCTATGTGACACTGGCATATGATCAGCAAGTGTTCCATTATGCTATTGTCATGCAGGAAGCTTTCCCTCCATTGTTACAACAATCTGGAGGTGTATGTACTTCCTGCTAGGTTCTGAATGTTTGCTTTGCCACAAATCATTTTACTGTAAGTCCTCTGCCCTTGGCAACATCACCTTTTTGTGCAATAAATACTGACATGATGTTGAAGGTCAGTCCTTACAAAATCTGCTTGCATTGGCCCCTCGCTACAAGACATTGAGCTTATCCAAAGGAGAGCAATGAAGCTGGTAGAGTCTAGAGCACAAGTGTTCTGAGCTGAGAGAACTGGGGTTCTTTAGTCTGAACAAAAGGAGGCTGAGGAAGAGATTGTATTGCTTACTTTATTACTACCAGTAAGTTCAATGTTGTTGCTGGGTAAAATGACAGCAGCTAAAACATAATCAGTGGACGCATGACACACTGTTCAGAGGAAAGAATCAGTATGTCTCTTACAGTGGAGAGATGTCTGCCCATTCATATAAAATCCTTCTCAGCCTATTTTTACATATCCCACTCTGTATAACTGTTGATAAAATTTATCTGTTGTTGTTTCTTGATTGTAACTAACGTTCACATTTTGACAGTTCTGATAGGCTATTCACTTTTTCCCTATACCCTCTAGATGTACATGACAAATCCAGATGACCAGCTCATTGTTTTCCCTCTGCTGTGAGAAAATACATTCACTCACACCCAAGAGACCACAGTTGCAGTTTTTTTCCATTTCAATAATTCTGTGCTCTTCAGCCAAGGAATAAACAACTCTTTGTGAGCTTAAAATGCTCCAACTAGCAAACTTAAGAACATCAGGTCTTCCATGGCATTTTGCAGTCGTCATCAGAAGAGACAAACTTTTATTGTAAGACAAGAACTTTATGCCTGCATAAAAAATGGCATTCAAAGGCATGGTTTAGACACTTTTAGGGAGGGGAAGGCAATCAAATATTTGCTTTAGTAAAAAATAAATTATTTTCTTAATTAATTTGGTAAAAAATTGTTATAGCCATAAGCTATTACAAACTGAAAATTAAGAGGGTTTTTGCACAAAATTATTCTGAAAGTAAAAGTCTGCCTTCAACAGAAAAAATAAGCAAGAAATTTGAGGAGATTTAGGTTTAGAAATTTAAACTGAAAATACCAGTCTTCAGGTGAAAGTTTTTCTCTCCCCAAAAAACAGCAACTTCATCTTGAAGCTGTTGAGCAATTTTAATTATGTTTGGAATTTTTGTTGTGGTCTTCTTTGATCCATCTATTGATAATATTAGCATATAAAAAGTTACGTGGAGATTTGTTGAGTCACTTCCCACTTGTTTTTCATGTCTGTTATTACTGTGATCTCAACATTAAAATAATCAGCTAATTTTTTATAATATTTATGTAAATGTTTTGCACTGCTGGTGCTTAATTTTTTATTCAGTTGATGAATAGTATCCATTACTATCTCTGTGAATCTTGAAATGAGAAGATTTTGAAAAGCCAAACAGGTGGTGAGATACAGCAAGTCCTTTATTTTATTTGAATTTATCTAAATATTCCAAGCCCTGTTTTTTCCATGTAAGAAATTGGCATGATGTGCTTCTTAGCACTTCAAGAAAATATAATCTCACAACACAGCATTTCTATTCATTATGTACAGGATGTATGCACCAAAACTGCCAGAGATGGTAAAACTCGTGTAGCAGAGAAACAAAACAAACAAACAAAAACTTCATTGTTTCTCTTGCTTCTGAGATGGCTTCCAGAATTGTATATATTGAAAAATTCTGTGTATAGCCTTCAAAAATCTTGCATAGTAAGTCTGGATTGTTTGGATGGTCAGCAAGTGCATTTGCCTATGTAGACCTATCCTACCACCACTGTGCCAAGGCTTGATAATTATGGCTGTTTGCTCTGGCAGAGAAGACTGCTGCAAAGCAACAAGGGGAACACAGCTTCCCCATGTGCAGTTTTGCTCTAGTATGGGCAGTAAGATGTATTTCAGCCAGACTGTAAAAATAATGCTTCTTTTCCAAAGTGAGCAGAAGTACAGGTTGTCTGTTTTGAAAATCTCTTCCAGTCTAAAGAAAGAATGGAAGTTCACCACAAACAGCTGCAGAGTTAAATTTATCTGCTAAAGATGGACAGAGAGTTTAGCAATCCCTTGTGAGGTTTAAATCAGTGGCAAGCAAAACCAGGCTTGGTGCTGCGATATCAAACTGTGACAGCAGAAAAAAAAAGATACAAAATCAGTAATATACCAAATTAATGTGTCTTTATGTCTCACAATCAGCTCAGATTATCTAATAAACATTGAGAATACTGATAAAGTCTTAATAGAGCTAGGCTGCAGGTAAGGAAGCACACATTTAACATCAGTAACTATAATCCTTCTGTAAAGACAGAAACAGAACAGCCCCAGTCGGCAGGTACCTCTGCTCCCAAAACTGTGATGAGGGCAAAGATCTGTAACCAAGCAGCTAAGGGAGCCCAGGATGATGTATAAGTACAGAAACACTGTGGAAAAACATCTTGATCTGACATGCAAACCATGAGCATGTAAGGCAGTGCTTGCACTTAATTGAAACCGGGCAGACGTGTCAAGGCTGAAATCCAATATTTTGTTTCAGTGACTAAGGTGAAGGATATTTAAACAGCATAAAATAGAAAACTGAAGGAGTTTGGGGCATTTTCTGGGGACAAGCTAAACAGGCCTCTGCTTAGGGCCTTAATAAGAAGTAATTGCCTTTCCCAAGTGATGTTGCTTACATCTTACTGAGCCATCAAAAATTGCTTTAACACTTGAGTCTTTCATTTAACTTCTCACTGCAAAAACCTTTATCAAAGGTGTCATGGGATGTAATTTCTTTTAGAACAGGAATTTCTATATGGCAGAAGATACACATGAGAATAGTCTCTATGTTAGAGGTCTAGTTCTCAAACACCTTTCTTTGCAAGTATCTCATTTGCATATTGCAGTGTGCTAAACTCCAATTTGTGCAAATGATGAAGGAAATTCTTTAAGAACATTTCCTACAAGCCTAACCCAGGTACAAATAACCAGAGGGGTTTCAAAGCAATTAAAAATTCATCTCAATACTCTATTTTAATACGTCACCAGGGACCTTTTCAGTCACTGCTTTAAAACAGCAGTTCCCCTGCTCTCCACCTCTCTCTCTTTTTAATAAACATTTTGGTTGTTAAAATTGGCTTTGCCTGGAAATTTTTATTTTTTTTTTAAAAAAGCAGATTTGCCCTGAGGACCAAGGAGAATTTTTCTGCAGAGCATAAAGCACATTGCCTGAATGGTTTCAGAGCTACACATCATTAAAAATAAATTACCCAGTTTGAATATTTTAAAACCCGTTGCTACAAAGATTAGAGGTAGCTTGTTTTTAACTTGGGAAATCACCATTAAAAAGAAGAAATAGGAATACTGGAAGCAAGTGAGGACTTGTTTATAGAACACAAGATTATTTGGATGCATAGAGCTTATATGGATCATTTCCGTCACAAGTTAATAAACATTTTTGTACGCCCTTTTTTACTTGCCTTTTTATTTGTTTGTTTTGATGGAGATAAATGGAAAATAACAGGAGTTATTTTTTAGCATACCTGAACAGAAGAACCATATGTCCTGGCAAAGTCAGTTAATGAGGAAGACTGGGAATAAAGCATTCTCATTTCAAAAGTGGCTACTTCAGTCACAGTTTTATTCCATGCAGTATCATAATTAATTTGTGAAAACAGCAAAAATGTTCATGCATTCATGCAAGTCAAACCTTCCCATAGTCATTCACCTGCCCTTCTGGAGGAGTTCCCAACAAGCTAATGTGTCTATCTCCAAAGAATTTTGGAGCATGGAATTGCTTCCTTTGGATAGCTTTGTTTAGTGATTATCACCTCCTTGGAAAAGCACACACACACACACACACAAAAATATATATAAAAAGACATCACTGTCTCTATATTCCTATCAAGGAACAGGTTAAGAGTAATTCAGGGATCTTTAGGAGGCACTGGTTACCCTGGCAGAGGCATCAAATCTTCACACAACCTACCTCTACAGAAGCCCTGGGAGATACACCTTGTCTGACCATCATACCTACTGCTTTTGAGTGGGTTTTGTGCCTAGGCAGCACTCACACAGAAAGCAAGATGCCGATGTGATGGTGCAGATGAACATCTACCCTAAGAGGTGTCCCAGTTTAGGTGGAGATGACAGTCCACATCCTGCTGTGTAATTAAAACAAGAACCCCATGCTGAATAGGGCTGACATTGCAGTGCAGCTCAGTCTACACCACTACATCACGAGAGGTGGAAAGGGGGGAAGTACAAAACTAGCCACAAAGATATAGAGATATAAGAGGTAAGACTAGTATCATAAATCCCAGCAACCTGAGTATGATAATTTACTTGAGGCCATAAGCCAAAGGAGATACTCAGGGGTGGTCATTTAAGTGCTGCACTCAGAAACCCATAGTTATGTGGGGAAACACAGAATGCACAAAACATAACTAAAAACCTATTAATGAACAAAATATTTTGGCAAGTTCGTGCTTTATTTCTAGCTGCATAAAGCCACTTTGTGAAAAAGAGTCTGCAGTTGGCAGTACAGCTCTAGGATAATGATTAATTGTTATTTCACATAGTACTTGTTATTAATGATTATAGTATTTGTTTAATGACTAGCCTTCTATTTTTCCTCCTGTTCCTATGACAGTAATTATCCTATTGTTTTAGGTATTGTGATTGGGGATAGCAATTTTAAAGGGTGCAATTTACTTCTGATTACTATATTGTGTCACATGAATGAGTATACTTCACCATGGTGTTCAATACCATGGTAAGAGAGAACAGCTACTGCCTTGCCTGAGGCTTGATGGAGGGGCAGGAAATTAAGTGTTAGCATGAATAGGGGAATTATTTGTCTTCATAAGGATTTCTTTTTTAAAACCTTCAAAAGGATTTAAATCTTCCCTAAAAAGGGTCTTTTGCCAAAGTTGCCTATGGTATGGAAGTAATTAGGGTAATACATGTTTATTTTCATAAAGTTACAGAAGCAGTGCTGCTACATGCCTTCTGTATACCAATCCAGCATAATCTGAGGCACCTGAATTGCTCTTATATTTGGGCTTTTTCTGTTTCCTATAAAGAATATAACATCCTAGGCTAACAAGAACTATATTTCTTTGTATTCTGTATTACATAGGCTGTATTGCAGATGGCTACACTTTACATTCCATTATCCTAAAATGTGAAGTACAAAAGCTGAGAGGTTTCTGAAACAGCTATTTTCCTTGTACAATCCACCCACTTTAGCAAAATTATTTCAGATATATTCCAGTCATGTACACAGAATTTTTTTCTCATGATACTTCCTCCATCAGAGAATGAGAAAGAGCAAGTGAGCTTGGATTCTCATCACTTTTGTGTGCTCCAGCCGTATACTGAAACAGTAAAAAATTGCTTCCAAGTATTATCCTTATTATATTATTATATATTTATTACATATACAGCATATTGTCCCTTTCTGTTCAAGTAGTGGAAGTAACTCTGCACTTCCTTTGTTAATGGCGCTGGTGCAGTCTGTCATATAGATATCACCTGTTCTTCTCAGTCTAGCATAGCATCCAATATTTCAGGCCATGAGGTACATATAACTTTCAGCAAATTATTTTGGCACTATGCCAAGGTGAAAGAAATACTTTGAAACTTTGTATTTCCCGAAAACAAAAAGTTAAGCATCCTTTTCATCAAGATTAACCTTTCAGGATGGTTAGAACAGAACAGAAATAGAATAGAATAGAATAGAATAGAATAGAATAGAATAGAATAGAATAGAATAGAATAGAATAGAATAGAATAGAATAGAAATAGAAATAGAAATAGAAATAGAACAGAATAGAATAGAAATAGAAATAGAAATAGAAATAGAATAGAATAGAATAGAATAGAATAGAATAGAATGGAATGGAATGGAATGGAATGGAATGGAATGGAATGGAATGGAATGGAATGGAATGGAATGGAATAGAATAGAATAGAATAGAATAGAATAGAATAGAATAGAATAGAATAGAATAGAATAGACCAGGTTGGAAAAGACCTTCGAGATACTGATGAGCTATCGGCTAAGAATGTGTAAGATGAAAGATCAAATTCCTGTGGCCAGTGAAGGTCACAGACAAAGCTGCTAAACCATTTGAAACAATAAGAGGTAATGAAGTAATACCCTGACGACTGCAATAATCAATAGAGCTAAAGAATTGTAAGTTTTGCTGTTCATTTTTAGACTCACACAGCTGTTTGACATGCAGCTGTGTTATGTGGCTGCCAGCTACGCCTACATTTGAGATATCATTATATCTCCCCAAAAGGCCCTTCAGCAGGCAAAACTCCTGGTGTGCCTGTTAAGAGCAAGAAACACAAGGGTATCACTCGAGGGTCTTTAAAAACACAACTACCACAAATACATGACTTGCTCAACAATGAAGTCAGAATTAAGCAAAGTGTGGATGCAAAGAAAGTAACTGCCAATTTTTTTGCTATTTAGAGTGCAAAATGGAGATAAAAAGAGGTGCCCCGATAATGGATCCCCACAACCACCAGAGCACAGAATAATAACAGGGCAACCTGGCAATGAAGAAAGGAATCAGTCTTGCTGATTCCTTGAAATTTGTCCTCTTAAGAGTCACCCGCCATTCAATTCAGGCAATTAGCAGTAGAGGAAGATGATAAACACAATTTTTAGTGGAAAATTGAGGTTGATGAAGTAGCTCTTTTTCCTTTTCTTCTTTTATAGAAAAACAGGCAATTTTTAACAATTAAAGTTGGGCAACTGTAAATGGCCAGGCACCATGCATAGCATTTCTTTCAAGAATAAGGAACCCAAATTCATGCTCATGTTCAAGCTCCTATTGCAGGTAATTGAGATCTATGAGACCATTCAGATGCTTAAACATGGACCTCTATTTCTTGCTGAGTTACTTTAAGACATATGAAATACCCCCTCAAGGGTTGCAGATATGAATAGAGTCAGTGGATTCTAGCAAACAATTTCGCTTTATTTATAGGATACACCTAGGACTGAGGTTAGCCATTTAAATGGACACAATATGCTATTTAAGAAGATCTAGGTTGCTCCTTTTCTTCAGTCATCTATGCAGAGGGGCTCTGGTCTTTCATAGGTCTCACCTCACACCTGGCTGTGAATATTTCAGAAACACTAGGCTAAATCAAAAGGAAAAAAATTACCTCTGTCAGGGCAATTAGATCTCCATTGACTATAGTGAGAGCTTAGACCAGTTACCTTGCATGTAGACCCCCAACATGTGAAGATGATTTTTTTAGGGGTCATAGTCAGAAATGGGTTCTGCATCTTTTATAGATGTGGGTGGAAAAGTCCTTAATTCACATAAACCCAAAATACAGGCTCCTGAGTCATGATACTGTTGATGTGAACACATTTTGCTCCAATTTGACTTCCTCTTGCTTTATTATCTTGAAGAGGACGGTCAATAAGTCACATTTACAGGACTAGTTTTCAGTTAACCTCAAAGAGGCCCTTTTTTGTTGCTGACTTACCCAAAATATTGATAAAGAAATGTCGGTATGACTTGCCTGGTTTCTCTCTGACTTAGCTTTTGGATGCACTAGCTTTAACTGAAGTATGCCCTGTGCTTTAAAAAAAATCATATCAGAAAAGGCAAGAATCAGAAGGCTGGTAGTATTCTGTAGAAACAAAAGCTGTCCTTACAAGAGATATAAGTGTCCAAGCAACAGCCATTTGTGTCCAAGCAAAAGCCTCATACACTGTGTTCCTTGACCTCTTAAGTAACTGAAAATATCCAAACAATGACAAAATGGAACAGTATAAATCCCTTGAAAAGTGTGGGTATGGTGGAGATGGAAGGTGAAGTCAGTGCAAAGGTCATAGAGCATATGACTAAACACAACGAAGGCAATAATGCTGGCTCTCACAGCACTAGCTTCAACTATAACATTAACAAGAGAGCAGCATTAAAAATTCTTATATCCAGCAATAAATGATAACAGAAATGCCTGGGGATAGGTTCTGGAAGCTTCTAGTAATGTATTCTAGTATAGACTGTGAAGAACTTGCTGATACTCAGAATCACTCTGCATACAAAGGCAGATCTAAGGAGATCTATCAGCCTCTTTTCTACAATGGTTGTTGGCAGAGGATTCAGTAAAATACCTTGAGAGCTACTAATTCTTATCAAGTGCCTGCTTTTTACAGCAAAGATCTACCTGACCTACTGTCTCAGTGCTGAATAATATTCAGCTGAAATGTCAGGGCTTCAAGAGTATTATGAGGAGTTTGCTTTGTGGTGATCTCACCCTCCCTGGCTCAAATCTGTTACTTAATTAACACAGAGATGAACACATTTTTTAGGAATTTGAATGATTCTGCATCAATGCTCAATCTTCAGATGTCTTGTCCATCACTAATTCTAGGTCTGATGTTTGTGCTACTTCTTCAAGCTAGTTGAGATATGTCTAAGAGAGGTGAAAGTTATCTATGTCTGTTCCTGAAGGGCTATCATTAATTACCAGTGACAGATGAAGACACGCATTTTTGAGCTTCATTCAGAACACAGAACCATTTAATGAGGGGTTTGGAAATTTGAATTGAATCTAGTTTTACTAAGCAGAATGATAAGATTTGAGTCTGCTACATGGCCTGCTACAAGTTTAGTCTCTTTCAAGATTTTGCATAAGTTGCAATTTTATTCACTTGGGAGCCAGGGACATTTTCTTTGAATTGATCTCATGAACAGAAGTGAAGTTAAACAATTCTTGAAAAATAATGATAGGATTAAGGTGGATGGTGTCTTTATAAATGGAGAGCCACTAGAGGAAGTTGAGATACCAAAGAAAGAACCAGACCATCCACCTTTATTTATGTTACGTGTATCATAGCATAGTATCATAGTATCAGTCAGGGTTGGAAGGGACCACAAGGATCATTTAGTTCCAACCTCCCTGCCATGGGCAGGGACACCCCACACTAGATCAGGCTGGCCAGAGCCTCGTCCAGCCTGGTCTTAAACACCTCCAGGGACGGGGCCTCAACCACCTCCCTGGACAACCCATTCCAGGGCTTCACCACTCTCATGGTGAAGAACTTCCTCCTCACATCCAGCCATGTAAATCACAAAGAGCCTCTAATAGTACCTCACCACGGTTCTGGATGTAAATCACAAGGGTGTTCTCCAAAGATAGAAGACACTAAAAACAGCCTCAACTTCTGAACTTTTAGGACAGAACACACGGTTAATAGGCTACTGCATATTAACCTCTCCACCCAGAGAAGTGAAGAACCTAATTTAAACAAACATACAATGCATGATGCAGGGGGGTTACATGTAAAGGGGGACATGTAGCAGGCCTATCGGGAAGACTGGAATTTTTAAGTGCCTTAGCCAATGGGGAAAGGGAGAGGGAAATTTGCATCCAGGAATTTAGGATAAAAGGGAAGCTGCACCTTCCAGCAATTTGAGAAATTCCATTGGGATTATTATCCCATGGAGCCTCCCTCTATTCAAATAAAGTTTTACAGGACCCATCTGTCTCCCTTGTGAACATGAACCTCTAGCGCTGGACCAATTTTCCTTACAATAGCAGTGGCACACATTGCTGCTTACACTGCATAGCTGCCAGAGCATGAGTAAACATGGCTAGAAATGAAAGAGTGGAGGAAAAAAACGAACACATAAAGCCATAGAAAGAAGGACAGTTTACTAGTCACAAATAATAATAAATATAGAAGGAAGGAAGAAATGAAAAATAAAGTTAATTAAAACTTATATGGATGCTATATTGTGACCGTTTGAGGCTGTGCCTTTAAGAAAGGGGCACACTGGCTAAATGTTCATAAAATATTTTGGTATTCTAAATGAATAAAGAAATTAACATCAAAATTCAGAATTCATGGAACAAGAATGTACACATTCCTGTTTGCACATTGTCTTTTATATCAATATTTTACTCATAGCACACCATAGCTGTGCATACTAAAGCAACAGAGACCAGTCACATGCTGTTACCTCTGCATATACTTTCTGCTTGGTTTATACCTTCTTATAGCATTGCTGTTGTTTAACATCACAGGCTTTTGTTCAAGAACAGTACCATAATCCTCTACATGACTCTTCTACTCTTACCAATGTGGTCCTTCACTACACACTTCAAATTGCAGTTTAGGATGATTTGGAACTGATATGATGCTGCTTAATTCTGTTTGATGTTTGGCTAATCTTTTCAGGAGCACACAATCAAGGATTTACTGAACAAAGCACCATAAAACTGAGATGATAGTATGACAAGCTTGTCTAGTACATAGGATAGTCGCAGGAGATAACAGTGATCTAAGTCAGTTGCTCAGATTGTCACCACAGAAAAACATATTATTGTTAGCAAGTGTTTAGCCTCTTCCTAATAACCTTTTTTGCCTTCTCCAGTATTTTGACAATCTTTGTATTTCTCTTATTTCTCTCAGGATAAAGTTACCTCTATGTCATCTACACTTCAAAAGTCCTTCTCCTTCCATACCACATATTCAGGGAAGTTTAAAAAAAAAATAATCTGATAAGAGAGTTACCACTTGAGCAAAGTTCTTGTACAAAGTAATGTTAAAAAAAAATTAAAAATTACAGGGCATACCTTGGAAGTCCACCAGTGGAACTGAATCCATTAAGAAACAAGCCTGGAATTAATATAATTCACATAATTAATATATATTCTACAGATTTCCACACACAAATAGTGTCAAGCACCAAAGAAATTAATGGTATACACTTTCAATGTCTTCCATCAGCTATTTTCCCCTTCAGGTCATGCTAAATGGCTTTACTAACAAGATTACAGTTACTGCATGTTTTACATTTCAGATAAGGACTGTGGCTAATTAGTATGTTGTCCTAGTAATAAGCATCTGTTTGTGGCAAGCAGAAGACACGATGGTTTTCACCACTATTTTTATGATAATAGATGTTGGCTATTTGATACACATCTTTCTCATACCACAAGTAACAGAGTAAGTCACTTAATAAATTTAATATTAAAGTATTAAAATGACACACTGTGGACAAGTTTTAGGTAAGGCTTAAAGGACTAGAGAAAAGGAAGAGTTGTCCTACTTCCTGATTATGCTTCTAACTATTTCTTCCCCCAAAACAGACTTGACTGATGAAAGGTAAATTTTTCAGATTGCTCAGTAACTTGGAACATCACACTTGGCATCCTTGAGTTGGTGGATACAGAAATATTGCAGCTTATATGGCTTGAAAGCAGCCTTACTAGCTTAAGAGCAGCCCTGAAGAAAAGGACTTGGGGGTGCTGGTGGATGAGAATCTCAACATGAGCCACAAGTGTGCACTTGCAGCCCAGAAAGCCAATCACATCCTGGGCTGGTTCAAGACAAGCATAGCCAGCAGGTTGAGGGAGGTGATTCTCCCCCTCTACTTCACTCTGGTGAGACTCCACCTGGAGTACTGCATCCAGTTCTGGAGCCCCTATTACAGGAAGGATATAGATGTGCTGGAACATATGTAGTGTTTACTAAATAGTTAAATAGACAGCCTATGAATAATCTGCCCATGGTGGGCAATGGACACTTAGAAATAAAAACACTTGCAGAATGCAAAATGCTAAACAAACCATTCGTAAAGAGAGAAAACCAAACAGAGCAAGCCCCAGTTGATAGAAAATAATACCATTAATTTTGGCAGTGACAAAGTACAAATCATTTAAGATACTCCTACTAATATAAACTTATCACAACGTCACAGTGTAGGTTTTCATATACAGAGTGCATGAAAAATCTCGTCTCTATCATTGTGCTATTTTAAAGAATTTAAATTATTTAGTGCAATCTGACTATCGTGACTGCTTTTGCAGTTTGCTAGTGTGTGACTCTCCTTATGAGCTTCTACAGAAAATAAAACACATGTAGGGATATATTCTTTTTTTTTTTTCAGGAGAGATTTTTTTTTCTAGTTTAAAAAAAAAATAAATAAATCTGTCCATGATTATTTTGGTGGCAGGGCCATATAGGCCCAACACATACCCAGAACAAGCCCAGGCATGATCCCCCTCTCCCCCTCACTCCTGCAGGGGTTTGGGGAACATGGGAAAAAGACAAAGAACCCAGGCAAAGTCTGGTAAACAAGGGGTATGTCCTCCCTTTGTGGTAAAAAAGGAACGTGCCCTGCGCATGCTGCATCTAGGTTAGGTTTATGTCTTTACCTAATACGGACATGGCCTGGTGAAATCCCTTTCCATTGGTTGCACATGGGCCAAACTGATCCTCAGGCAAATGACAAAAGCAAAGCCAAATTGTAAACAAGTGCCTTGCGTCGCTTTGCCTTACCTTGTCTTACTGTGCCTTGCCTTGCCTTGAATCCACGAAAAGAAGCCATGAGCCTTGTGACTCAGAGTCTTTGTTGTGCCTCAGTTTACCCAGAAGGCACGAGCCCCTTCACGTAAGATGCACTGAAGCCATAGTCAGCCTCTTCACGTTGTAAAAGCCCAGGAGCAGACAGAAATATCTTGCTGGGCAGAAGAGACGAAGCCTGAGTGAGCCAAGACCTGGGAACCATTCCCGTGCAGCAATAAGTCGCTTCCAGCTAAAGCACCAGCTCCTCAAACCCAGACCTCACAGTAAAGAGCTGAGAGAAACAGGCTACTGTCGAGAGCCTGAGACCTTGAAGCTTCGAGAGCTGCCTGCCAGCATGCCGCAGCCAGTGCCCGAGAGCGCCCCAGAAGCCCTTACTGGCTAATGTACAGCAGCAGTGCCCCTCCATGTGGGTGGAACTCTGGTTGCTCTGTGTAACTTGGACTATATTGCAGCCCTGGAGAGAATTCCAGAGAAATAATATTGTGAATAATTGCTTTGTCTCTATAAAGCCTCTTTGTAAAGGTTCTATCCGTCTTACTGATGCCATCTTGGCAAAGTTCCTGTCGAGTCTCCCCCTGGTAGACAAACTGCATTAACAAACTGCAGATTACTTTTCCCCAGTGTTATTTTCCCAGTTTGCTTAATACTGTTTAAATTGTTAATATTGCCTCTATACTGTGCATATCCATTGTAAATATACTACAGCTGTACACTGAACCTATTAGTCAGTTTTGTCAACATTTCATATTAATAAATAATAATTAATATTTTATTACTATAATATTTTCCTTATTAATAAATAATCATTCATATTCATAACCATTATCTCTTCTGCTTTTCTGGAGTCACTGGAGGATCATAAGAAGGTATTTTTATATTATGTTTAGATATCAAATAAGACAATATATTTTTTTTCCAACAAATTATTTTCTTTTTTCACTGACAAAGCACTTTAAAGTCTTTGGTTTCATTGCAGTAAATCCTGAAGCTTGCTTTCCATTTTACAGCATATCTTACCTATTAGCAGAAAGCTGCACAAAGTATCTTTCAAAAGAAGTAGAGGCAAAGGGAAAGAAAAAGCTATTTCTCACAAAGGTAACCTATCAATTGAAACCAGAGAGGAGTCATAACATGAAAATGTCTGTAGTAACCTGCAACCTTGCTGCAAAATGTTTTTACTTTCTCCTCCTGAATATCCTATGTAAAAGTAAATGAACATTTTATTTAACGATGTCAAATTGTCCTTTGAATTTAGTAATTGTAACAGTGCTCTTCTGATATATAAACCAAGTCAGACTTGTAAGGGAAATTGCAGGAAGTATCTTTTACAGAAACAGGTGGAATAATTTGGAAAGATGAATAATGTTTTCAGCATTCAGAAAGCAGACAATAAGGATAACAGATTTATCTACTCTGACAAAGACTTGCTTCTCTTTCTCTAGTGTGTCATTTTCCTGATTTTCTTTTCAGAATTTTTCTGCTCAGCTTTATTACCATAGACAATTAAAAACAGAAATGAAATTAAACCTCAGAAAAAGGTTTTCAGGCTGAGCTAGGAGCTGGTTCAAACCAGTGCATTGAAATGGCAATGTGAAAAAAAATCTCTGTGAGTTAATGTACATTTAATTAATACACAGGGACATAAAGGGAAAGAGGAAAGCTATAAATACACAAAGGTTCTCAAATGCCACATAATGTTATCTTTAAGTGACAAAAAGTGCTTGAAGGAATGAAGGTCTCTGTAAACCAAATTACAAAGAGCTGTTCCCTGTGACTTACATTCAGTGCTCTGTCATGAAAGGGTGAAGGGAAAAAAGGTCAAGAAATCCTATGACTCAGAAAGCAAACTAGTGACTTGGGGTCTAGATTCCAGTATCATTGTCTGCATGCAGAAGTATTTTTACCCCACAACTACATTAAGTAAGGTCAATGGACAATAAAAAAAATAAAATCTGGGGAAAAAAAAAAAAAAAGAAATAATTAGCACAAATAACAAAATATGAAATGGTAATTTACTCTAATAACAACCGCTCTAGAGGAGTTACTTCTGCTGTGAGAACATAAATCACTTTCTAAGTCTACCTTGCTCAGACCTTTTAGTGCCTGGCTCACTTGCAGTTTCATAAAGGATCCGGGATTATCCAAAACTTTATAGAAAATACCAAAGGTCATCCAGTGAAGAATTGTTATGACAGTTTTCAGATACAATCTAGTAACACTTTGATGGAATTTCCATATCTGTTTTTTATTTATTTTTTTTAATTTGCCCCCATTTTGTTAGCATATTTGCAAGTAGCAGATTGTGTGTAATGTAACTCTTTATTTTGCTTGGAATAATTTTTGATCCATCTGCTGAAGAGCTATGATGCCTTTATGTATAGGAAACAGGTCACAGTTTAAAAATTACTGGTTCAGACACACAGGAAAAAACCAGCTCTCTATTGACTTGGCTTACTGGCTGCAAACAGAATCAGAAAATCTCACAGGCAACATGTTGCCAATGCACGAGGATCGTCCTTTAGCTTTATGATTGGTTCTGTGGTGTTGATAATCACAGGATCACAGAATCATAGAATGCTCTGGGTTGGAAGGGTCCTCCAAGGGTCATCTAGTCCTACCCCCTCTGCAGTGAGCAGGGGCATCCTCAACACTCTCAATAATGAATATCTCCAGGGATGGGGCCCCAACTACTTCTCCAGGCAACATTTTCTAGTGTTCCACTACCCTCATGGTAAAGAACCTGTTCTTGACATCCAACCTAAATCTGCTCTTCTCTAGATTGAAGCCATAGCCCTTCATCCTACCATCACAGGCCTTTGTAAACAGGCTGTATCCATCCTTCTTGTAAGCCCCCTTCAGGTACTGAAGGGCCACAATTAGACCTCCCTGGACCCTCCTCTTCTCCAGGCTGAACAGCCCCAGCTCCTTAAGCCTCTCTTCGTAGCACCCCTTGCTCCACCCCCCTGATCATTTTCATGGCCCTCCACTGGACCTGCTGTATCAGGTCCATGTCCTTCTTATATTGAAGACTTCAAATCTGGACACAGTACTCCAGGTGAGGTCTCATCAGAGCAAAGTGGCAGAATCACCTCACAGCATGAATTGGGTAAAAAAATTACAAAACCTAGAAAAGCATGAACACTCAAGTGAAAAGGCTGAGAACAGTGCCATGTCTTGTGCCTTGTTTTCAGGAATGGCATGTGCAGGGATTCAAGTATTAATATGAAAACCAGTAAACAAAGGAAAATTACATCTGCCTATTTCCTCTTAAAACTCATTTCTCTAGGAGTGATCTCAGCTCTTCTAGCTCTCTCATGGCTTCTGATTTCATCCAGGTGGCTGATGTTGACCTTCCTGCACAGTAACATCAGACAGACATTCATTTGTTTTTAGGGTGATTTAGGTCACTAAACTTTAGGCAGCTGCCTGTCTCTAAGAATAAACAATATAAGACTCAATCCTCCTGAACTGGTGGTGTTTATGGGTGTGGTTGTCTTAAAAAAAAACAAACAACCAACAAAAAACAATGGAGAATCAGAATCTAGTAAATCTCCAAGGCCAGAAGATACCATAGTTTCACAACTTTGGTGTTCAAGAGGAGATTGGACATGGCACTTGGTGCCATGGTCTAGTCATGAGGTCTGTGGAGACAGGTTGGACTCGATGATCCTTGCGGTCTCTTCCAACCTTAGTTATACTAAGGTTGATACTGGGATACTGTGATACTGTAACTTTCCTTCTCAAAGGCAGTCATAAAAAAGCAAATTCTTTCATCACACCTCGGAAAGTACAAAAAAAAGGGATCTGTTTAAAAATGTATCTTTTGAAAATATTTCTCAAATGGAGGACATAGCTTGACTTTTGCTAACATAAGCACTAGTTGTCTTGGTTTGTGGCTTCTACAGATGATCTTACTTGCATTTTCAACTGTCTATGCAAGACAGTACTGTTAAGATAGCATTATACTTATAAAGCGCTGTTAGGAAGGAAATTGGCATCTCCTCTTCAAACACAAATTACTCAGAATACAATGCCTTTAGACTTTTACCATCAAATAGTTTAATTCCAATTCTGCAAGATGATTCAAGCTCCACAAGCTGACTTAAAAATGGACATGATCATTTTAAAGTGTAATTTCTATTAAGAGCTCTAACACTTCCCGTTTCCAAGTTAATGGTGTTAGATATATGTCCTCTTTTTAAAGAAAATGCCATTTTCACCAATACATTTATCAATGACCATAAAAACTGGCAGCAGAAAAAGAACATTTCAAGGACAAATCTGTTAGTTACGGCCTTTTAAAACTATCTGAAAATAAGCACTAATGGCCCTAAAAACACCTTAGTGATGATAGCTGATATATTAAAATCCCTTCCATTGAGTGTCAATCTTTGTGTTGTTTTCAGGTCCTGAATAAGAAACAATAAATCAAGTAAACACTGTATTGGTCAGCATCATTCTTCAAATGGCAGCCTTGGATTTGGTGGAAATCAAGAAGAATGGGTCCAAAACCTCAGTTCCCACTTGAATGGAGCCCAATGTTCACTCTGAAGCTCAGTCAAAAGCAATGGCCTTGACAGTTACAAACCTCATGAGGATGTCTAGATCCTGGGAACCATACCACTGTGGGAACTGTCCTTTCACGTCTGGAGCAGGCAACAGTCAAAAGTAGTGCCTTGAAAACCTTCTCCATTCACGGTAAAATGTAACACATTTCTTCTCAAAGCAAATGACAGAAACCTTACAATGTAGGTTTTTCTTAACAGCCCTACTGAGAGTCTCTACATTTGCACAGCAGGAAGCTTGGAAGTGAAGAGAGAGACAAGCAAATCACAGAATCACAGAATAAACCAGGTTGGAAAAGACCTTCATGATCATCAAATCCAACTTATCACCCAACACCTTCTAATCAACTGAACTATGGCACTAAGTGCCTCACCCAGTCTCTTCTTAAACACTTCCAGTGGTGGTGACTCCACCACGTCCCTGGCCAGCCCATTCCAACGGCCAATCACTGTTTCTGTGATGAATTTCTTCCTAACATCAAGCCTAAACCTCCCCTGGCATAGCTTGAGAGTGTGTTCTCTTGTTCTGTGGCTGGTTGCCTGGAAGAAGAAACTGACCCCCACCTGGCTACAGCCTCCTTTCAGGTAGTTGTAGAGAACAATAAGGTCTCCTCTGAGCCTCCTCTTTTCCAGGCTAAGCAACCCCAGCTCCCTCAGCCTCTCCTCATAGGGCTTGTGCTCCAGACCCCTCACCAGCTTTGTTGCCCTTCTCTGGACACGCTTGAGCAATTCAACATCTTCTTTGAATTGAGCAGCCCAGAACTGGACACAATACTCAGGGATGGCCAAGTACTTCAGACAATGGCAAGGATAAAAGAACATAAATCATGTATTTTATTTTAGTAAGTTCATCTAAACTTTTTCCTGTTGGGTTGAAACTCTTCCCCATTAAATAATTTCTTTATAAGAAGAAAATAAAACCTGTCAAGACATAGTTGCCCTGTGAGGCAAGAGTTCATTCCCAGGAAATAGGTGATGTTGTTGATCATACCACCTTAAAAAATAATCTATGAGGAAGTAGTCAGCTTTCCAGATTAAGAGTTACATGGATATATATGTAAAGGACTGCTAGAAATGAATATTATTTCCCTCAAATACTTTGTAAAATATTATGTCTAGTGCCATTTCCTGTTATTTTGTCTTTCTAATACCCACAGAAGTAAATGAATTTTGGTTTAAGAGAACATTTGATTTGAAGACAATTGCTATTAGATGTGTAAAGTAGTTGCCAAGTGATCCTTTATGTGTCAGTCACTAACAGAAACTTCTAGCAGTAATTTACAGTGACAGAGTCAGAAATAGCTCTTCACTGTCTCCTGCACAGTCCCATCAGTGGAATCAGAGACATCAGTCCCACTGAGGAAAGTGACATTCATTGAATGAACCATTCACAGCATAAAAGTGCCCCATCACAAGACACTGGAGCCAACTGTAATGTAAGGCAACCTCAGGGTGCTTCCAGCTGACCAAGGGCTAAAGCAAAAATACAGGAATGCAAATATGACTTACAGTTCTCTGTTCTTGCTCGTGCTGCATGGTGCCTCAGTTTCATTCCTGGGTTTGGTATAAACATAGTCAGATTATTATAAGTCTACCCGATTGAAAGGAGGAAATGGTATTTGCATTCATGAACTTTGCTTTAGCTAGCTATGCATACAAACAACTGCATTCTAAAAATATGGGGGAAATACAAGAAGAATGTTCATTTTCCATTGAATACTTGATCCTCATTGTTGAGTGACTAATTGACTTTTGGCCTCTGCAGTACATTACAATTATTGCAAATTACAAGACACACAGTCTCTCTCGGCATAAAATGGTTGGAGGATAAAAGACCAAAGAGAGGAAAACAAAACCTGCTGGAGGCATAGGTTGTGATGTAGAATGTACTAACTACGCTACCTTTGATGTACATCTGAAACTTCTAATCTCCAAGTAAGTCAGATCTGAGAAAAGAGAAACCCCTGAGTTCTTCTAAGAAATATTTTTCCATTGTTTATTTTCATGATCATTATTCACATCAGAGCAAAAGTGCAGTCATTTGTGGTAGGCAATCTCTACATCCCTAGGCAATCATTCTTGGGTAGCTTCTTTTGCAGTCCTCTGTTCCACAGAACAGTTGGAATAGCTATTGTCTAATTAACTGTTGCCCTGCGTTTTAGTAATTATTTGTGTTTATGCAGTCTGGTTGCAAAATACTAAAAACACCATGAGTGAATGGCAGGATGATGATTTGGCATTATTTTGCTTACCTTTGTGGATGATGTGACTCATGGAAGAGAGGGAAGAAGACGTCTGAGATCTGCTATTTTGAGTGATGCTACTTAGAGTGGGGGGAACACAAGTCTGCTCCCTCTGCTGTTATCTGCTCCTGCACACAACAGAAGTGAAGATGATTATGCAAACAACATTGAACATCAGAACTTAAGTCAATAACCATAAGTATAAAGGATGTGAATATTCTATTGGGAAAATATTGAGATGTCAGTTTACTCAGATTGCCATACACTTTCTGTGTTTGACATACATGTCGTCTGATGATTAGACTTAACCGCCTTTAGCAAAGGGACTAACATAAAAAAATACAAGTATACTTAGCTGTAAAAACAAAGTTTATGTATCTTTTGGGTTTTTTTTCCCCCCATAAAGGTGATCTCTTTGCTTTTAAACCATTAACAATCAAGGATATAAACTGCTCTTTCTCAAGTGTCTGAAAAAGCTCACCATTATTAACATGCACAGCATTATAGATACTTTTCATGCCATTTCTCAGTTTGTCTTCATTTACTGAGCAACAAAGGGCCACATTTTAACAAGGCAGTCATGAAGAAAGAGCAAGGCAACAAAAAAGTGAGTGAGCAAGCAGAAGAACGATGGGCACTGGGAAAGTAAGTCTTAGCTTTGGGAATGGCACCAGTTTATTTGCAACTGCTTTCACATACAAATCCAATATTTACGCTGTGGAAGGGGTTAGCAAAATCACTATGAAGAAAAGGCAAGATTGAGACTGCAATCCATTAAAAAGTCATTCTTTTGATGGGTTGTAAACAGGCCCATGCAGAGGTATTAATCTCCATAGCTCCTAAAAGCCTAAAATGAACATAATTGCAATCAATGATATTTTTTTCAGTTGCTTAAGCCAAAGCTTCAAAATTTAAAAGCCTGTATTTCTTCTCTTTAGGCAACCTCCCAGAGCACTTGGATATTCCAGATGCCAGTTCCAATCAAAAACATGATCAGTGCAACAGACTTCCTGAACAGGATGTCTGCACACACACCTCATCTTCCCCTGTGAAAAACATGTGAGCACCCCTTGCCTTTTTTCCCAGCAGTTCCATGTTTCTCCTGTTTCATTTCACTCTTCAGAACTTAGGACTTCATTTCACTAGAGTAATTCAACATATAATTATAAGTCTGAGCCTTGAATAAATTCTTGAGTTGCCTTCCAGCATTTTAAGTAGTAAGTTATTGACATGAGATTGCTTTAATCTTCTAATCATTCAGTAAAGTGTTTTCCATCATTCTTATGGATGGTTGCTGACAGCTTGTTTTACACTGGCTCCTTCCTCAGATGGTCTTCCGGAGAGGAGAAGCTGATTCTGAACAAGGTGATGGGACCTGTTCCCACAACACTGAGGTGACTGCTATGTGTTCTCTGAATTGTCTCTCTCCCATTCACAAGCCTGTCTCAAGCTCATCCTCATGGAAAAAATCAAGTCATAAGAAAATACTACCTTTGAACTGATCAGTCATTGTATTCAATTTTCTCTTCTGTTGCTCTTGTCATGTAATTAATTTAATCCTGTATTCCTGCAAAGAAGTGAGCATACTTCAAGGGGCAGTATTTATGGAGACCTGAAGTTTACTATACTTCCTTTTTCATGCCTAACGTATCACAGAACACTTAATGAATAAATGGTTTACCATTCATAAGTAGAATAAGTCCCAAAATCTCCAGAGCTGAATATCACATAAAACTGGATTTATTTTTTTTCCTGTGTGACTCTGGCTTAGACTTCTCACTGGACATGGTGCAATTAGAACCCTGAAACCTTTTGAAAAGTTGGAATGGGGTATTTAGTTGTCTTTTTTGCAGATTGTGCCTTTCTGCTTGGTTCCAATACATTCAAATTAATCTGCCCTTCATTAGTAGATTCTAATTATGCATAAATGCTTAATATATGAAGCTTCAAAAATTCATACTTGTTTGGTTTGGGTTTTAAATCATGTAAAAGAGTTGAGGCTTGCTATAAAAGAAACTCTACCTGGGAGAAGATCAGGTATTAGGTTTTCCCATGAGTCAGGTAATTTGTTTGCAAAAGTACAGGGGAGAATGTGTTGGATTTTCTTGATTTGTAGATAATCTTTGTAGGTTTCAGCAGTGAGCTGAAACACTAAAAGCATATGTTTGTGACATACTACTGTGAGTGGTGCATGTAGTGGCAATCTTCACGCCCTACTGGTGTGTCTTGTGATTGGAGCACGTCACTCACAGCTCTCAAAATCCCTCTCTTTCACTGGAAAATAACTGACATATTGTTGTGGAAGAGGCATTGACAAACCAGCTAAACCTGTCTGGCCATTGCCCTTTCTCCTCCCTGTTGCAGAGTCTAGGTTTGAGGTCAAGGAGCCAATAGACAGGTGCCATTAAGGCTGCCTGGAGGGGGTGAAAGCTGGACCCCAAGCCTCACGTTTCAAGGAGGCAAGTGCACATGTCAGAGAAGGCATGTGCAGTTTTGCCTGCCAGACATTTTTAACTGATTGGTGGGATTTGAATAGGTAATCTGCCCTCGGGCCATTCAGTTTTCAAAAAAGGAGTTTATAGGGGATGATTTCAGAGCCCACATCATCATCTTTTTCTCCCCTCTGTTCGTTAATGGGATTCGAGGCTGTGACAAGCACCTAGTCTGTGCTCCTGTCTTCAGGACAATTAGCTTCTCTTGTTCTAGGGATCATCATGTTTAAGTCACAGATCTCCACCACAGCAGTGTGCTCTCCCTAGCTCTCACTTCCTCTAATTTGGATACTACCCTTTGGATTATTCCTGCCTTTTGGATTACCAGTTGAAACTCAGAGCATCATTTCATTCAGCAAAGGTTTTGGTAGTTAACGGCTCAGTGGTTCATGAGTAACTCACGATAATACACCTGGTCATTTCTAAGGTTTATAGCTTGTTTCCCTGTTGGTTAGCTCTGTTGTGAACCTGAAGTGGTCCATTTCACCACGCAGGGCAGTATGGCTGTTTGTTTTGCACTTACAAGAATATTAAGAAGAAAAAAACCTTCACACTTCTGAAAAAGAATAGGCCAGGGAGCCGTCAGACCTTGTCTGCCACTGTTCTAAAATTTATGTTTTGCTCATAGAGGAGATAGAGCTTATCAACCCACTGATAACTTAAAAGACTTTCACTTCTTTGATCTTGACAAGATTCTGTTTATGCTTCTGTGCCTCAGCAGTAAGTTTCCTGAAGGATTCATGGCTACTGTCATGCATCCTCTCTCAAGGAGCAACTTGTGCTTAAAATCTAAAGCTCATACTCATTCTGAAGCGTCACTGCAGCAAGTAAACATTAAATGTATGGAAACAGTACTTGGAAACGCTTTACATTGGTTAGTTACTGAGAGTATGTTACAATAATAATTTGTAATTCAGAAGACAAATCTTTCTAGAACTGTGGTAACAGCAATGTCATCAGTCCTCAAAAGAGCAGGGAGTTTTATTTTGATCAGCTGCACAAGTTCAGATCACTATCTCCTATGTTACGGCCTGAAGCTTGAACTGAGAAATATCTCAAGATACACTGTTATGAACACAGAGAAGGTGTACTCAGCCATCTGTGTCCTTTTTCCCTTTCTTTTTTTTTTTTTTTTTATTTTCTTTGTTTTTGTTTTTTAATTATTATATAAATTTATGAATAAAATTAATGTGAAAGAGAAATGGAGGGGGAAGAGAGGTGGGGGAGCGGGGAGAAGGGGAAATGTATCCCAGAAAATTTAGTAGCTTGTTGCAAGAATTTTTAAGGGAAAGGGGTACCTGTTGTGAAGGCATGCAACTGCTCTTTCATAAATATATCTTTAACGGTAATCCTTGCTTCAGAGAAAAGAAACTGTGATGCATACACTATCGTGACTTCTTGACTACATTGAAGGTAATCTCTCAGTCACAAACTGTTCCCAGACAGATGATGTGCATGTTTACTGTGCCCTATGGTTGTTACAAGTGTCTAGAAGAGTTAAAGAAGTTGTGTTTCACTGTTAGATAAGTATCTCAAATGTCATGCAAAATATTTGTGCATAAATTTGTCCATTAGATAATTTGGGTTCTAAAAAGCATAACTAAGACCAAATTTTCTAGCACACTCTCCAAAACAGCGGTACATTCTGTATGTGCTGTCTATCTTATGCCAAGGCAATTAAAATACAAACCCGAAATGACGTGCTGGCAAAATACTGGCAGATTTTTCTTTTTAGAAACACTTCTTTCAATTGACTAAGAACATTAACACTAGCTCCTGATTTCTGCATAAGAAAGCATGTGACTTCTTGAAACAAGCTTAGTGCACACACTCGGTTTTGAGCCTAAAACTAATCGATATAAATCTTCTCTAATCTCTATCAGATAGTTGACAAGCGTAAGGTGAGGAAGAGATCAGAGCAATACTTTGCCATTTTCCAACAAACTGTACTATTAATAAATACATTGTGAATTATAATGAATATTGAATTTCTCTCCATTTTCTAAGTGTTTTTATAATACTCTTCTCACTGTGAAAGCTAGAGAAAGATCATTGTGCTTTTCATGGAAAACAAATTACAAGGAAAATATTTTTAAGTTGAGTGTAACAAACTTAAGTTCTGCAAAGTGCTGGCACTGTGCACCCAACAGCAGGCACCAGCCATTCTAAATGAACTAGCATACAACATACGATATCTTGATCTGACATCTTTTGACTTTTACATCAGAGGAATTCCACTGAGGAAACTCATTCAATGTTTGTACAAGTGATATAAGAAGCCTGTCCTAATGGAGCTTATTCAATCACTAAGAGCAGCAAGATGTGTGCATTTGAAATGCAGATAAATTGTTTTCATAACAGATTTTCTTAATTGAATTAATTTTTATGTCTAAGCAGGATTTAACTAGGATTATAGTTGCAGCTATCATCCAATTTAGAAACTAGGAGCAATTTAGAAATACAGGATTTTGAATACCAGATTGTGGATGAGTAAACTCAAATGAGACAGATTAATTTTGCTTGAATGACAAATACAAGAAATAGTAGGATGATATTAAGATCTTCTTTAGTTCCAGACAAAGGTTATGGGAAGAGTATTTTCATATAATGACACTGTATGTATGCCCACAATATGTTTTGTATTCTGCAAAAAGTAGATAGTGATTGCAAAATTTATATCTACTTGCCCAGCATTAACAAAAATCTACCAGTGCAGCTGAGAGTTACATTGTTATTCTCAGCAGTAATGTCCTATATTTAACTAGCCTAGACTGTGAGTAGTAGTCTCTCAAAAATAATTGTCATTTTTCTGTTGTTTTTGCTGGGAAGTTTGGTTAGCAGGCTCTGAAACGCATATTATGCTTCTCATAATAATTATTTCTCTCTCCAGAGTTGCCAGACTCTGTCTTTCATCAGGCACTAAATGCATATTCTGAAACACTTTTAAATTACTGTGTGTTCCAAAATTAGTATGTTTTGACCTGAAAGTCTGCAAAAGCAACCTACAAGGCATTCCTCTAATTGTTGTTATTATAGTGTCACCCAAAACCGCTTTCAGATGGAAGGCAGAGCCTTCCTAAAGGCCTCTGGAAATATTTCTACATGGTCCAGTAAAGGAATAATAAGAGGAGTTAAAGTGATTAAAGAGATTAAACTATAAGGGAAATAAGGGAAAGAAATGTTCTTGAGAGTAATTTTTGCATATTTGAAAGTTAAAAGGCCTAGCAAACACAAAAGTAGCACCAAGGATGACAGACTCAGCAAAACTGAGGAGTGCAAGGAAAGATCTGAATATGCTCAGAGATCATACCATGCTTATTACCATTCAAGCTGACAATACAAAGGACTCTTACTGCTCACCTGAGGCCCATTTACCTCACTATTCACTAGGCCAAGAAGAATCAAGATTTCCAAAAACATACATGCAGAAGAAAAGCTAACAAGATCACAGGACAATCAGTGACAGGAGGGTTAATCATTAGTTGGCAGAATTGGACTTGAAGAAACAAAGATATAAAATTAGTGTAGAAACTGAAAATCCTTCTATATCAACTGCTCTGTTTAATTAATTTACAATCAGAAATTAAGTTTTAAATTTATTTAAGGCAATCAGGTTAAAAAATTCTTGCAATGTTAATCAAGGTAATAAAGACAAGAGAATTCTGTACCTGGCTGTAGTGGTGTCATAGTTTAGCCCACATGCACCAAAAAAACATCACAGCTGAACTCAGCTGGAGAAGTGAATGAAGCTGTATTTTACAAGCAATAATGGAATGCAATGAATATATACAAAATATACAGTATTTACAATATTATACAAGAATTTACAAGAAAGAAAGCAACAAAGAAATCCTCCCGAGGAGGATCCCACCTCGGGTTCTCCCCAAGCTCTTTCTCCCCATTCCCTTTCCCTCTAGTTAATTAGAAGAAAAGAGAAGAGTAGAAAAACGGATGTTAGGGGAATTTCAGTTAGTTCAAAGCAGTTGTTAAGAAGTTAGCTGCTTATCTTATCAGTTTCAGTCCAGGGTCACCATGCATGCAGTCTGGCCAAGAAACAGAAGACAGACTGAGACAGAATATAAGATCGTAAAACTGCATCCCACCCATCTACCAATGAAATTAGTTTAGAATTACCTTCCTTTTGTCTTCCTTTTTACACCCAAACATTCAGCTACAGAATTCTGCAGCTATCCTTTCTTAAAGGCACAGCGTAAACTGTCACACTGGCAGAAAAAAAATAAAAGGTTAGAAAGTCTACAGAGTAAACTTTATTCTGCAATGATTTGCTGCTTCTAGTTGTGACATGCTGGTATTTCAGCCCAGGTTTTAATATTCCTGTAATAAAATGTATATTTTAATATATTTTACTGTTTAATATTTTGTACAGTGGTATCTTCAAACACTGATGTAACTTATTTGCAAAGTATATTTACAGGTTCTGTGATGTGATTGTGAGTGATACCTTTCATACATGAAGGCAGTTAAATGACTTAAGCACAGCTCTAAGAATTTCCAATACAGCAATTCAAATTGGAACTAAAGGTGCTGTGATCTGTGGTTTCCCACAAATGGGATTCTGTAACAGAGTAGCTGGGGACTCACAACTTGCTCCTCTGTCTGGTATTTTCCCAGATGCTGCGACTATGATTTGAGCAGCCCTTGACTCAGACTAGCCTAGGGGCCTCTCTCCTCTCATGCCCAGTTCACAGGTTGTAGCTTTCCCTTGGCTTCTCATATACTGTGATCTGTGCAGAACCTGTAAATCTCCATTCCTGACAGTGGAATAAGGCAGGACACCATTTGGTGGTTTTGAAATCTCTCCCCACACGTCTTACTGGTTATTGCGTTAGTCAGCTTGGGAGCCCTTCATACTGTCTGCATATCCCTCATCCCCTCTGCCCATACCATGATGAGCACAGGTATCTGCCTCAAGATGTTTGCTAAAGCGGTTTTTCTGAGTCATGCCAGAGAATTGCCCTTGTGAAGCTGGTTCTTACTGGACTTCTTTCAAATGTGACACAGAGAAAATATGACATTATCATCTGTGGAGAAGGCACTAGCCTTGCAGACACCAATCAGTGCCATTAACTGTCTCTACACATCAATCTCCTTGCAGCATCCTGATAGTGGCAGCTTTCTTCAAGGCCCACAAGGGACAGCTTTCTGCAGTGGGAAGCCAAGAATGAGGCATATTGACATCTGGGGCCTTATGAGGGACACAGAAGACTTCCATAAACATCTCTGGAGGACTGGGAACAGCAGGTCACAGTCAGACTTTACTGTTCCTCACCCAGATGTCCTCAGATGAAGAAGTACTTTCTTTACACAAGGGTGAAACCCAGGCATGGGGCAATGCAAATGTAACACACGACCTGGTAGGAAACAGCAAATCCATCAGCACAGCAATGTTTAGCTATGGAAGGCACATGAGCACTCTGGGCTGCTATGAAAGAGGGCTGCTTTTAGAGCTGTATGTCTGGCAGAGCCCCACTGGGAGACTGCTATACTTGTTGAGATCCCATGTGCAATGGAGAGAGATACTAGAAAGCTTCTCGAAGATCTTTGTAGTCTTTAAAATGCAGTTTTGGAAAGGCATTCATGGTTTCTCTGAGCTCATCTCAACTATTAGGGAGGCTTATTTTGGAGAGTCCCCTGGGAGCTATAAGGCAGGCATTCACATTTACTGTTGGGGGATTTTTTTCAAAATAAATTATATATAATCCCTCTGATTGGATCAGTTGGAGAAGTTATTGCCCTCATTTTGAATATAGTTCCAAAGTCAAAGGTTTCCTGGCTTCCCTGAAACACAGTCAGGCAGTAGACTGGGAATTAAGCACTGGGAACTGAGTAGAAAAAGCATATTTTGAATGATCCAGGTCTTCACAAATAAAGAGACACTGTTTATTGGAAAACAGAAGTTTCTCATAGTAACAAAGGGATTTTTATTTATAACTAGGTTCACAGTATCTTTTTTTATTTCTTTCATCCTTTGTGTGGGTCAGTCCAGTGCTTGCTCTGCATTTCTTGAGGCAGTTTTAATTTCCAGTTAATGAAGGGAGTAGTTAACCATACCAGCTATGCAGTAGGGGGACTGGACCCTGTATCTTGAGCAGAGTCAACTAAACTGGAGGAGTTTTTCCATGAATTTGAAAATTCTGAGGGTAAGATCTGCGAATAACATGACTCTTACTGCATTTTTCTCTTGGAACGTGGGCACTCCCTTGGCTTCAGTAATTGAAATGCTGGAGAAAATACATAATTTTATAGTTAACTGGTTGGGAACTATGGCACTGTACAAGTCAGTTCCTAATAATTTCATCTATACATCTTCAGTAACAAATATTAACCAGTTTTCAACTTGAAAAAGACAAAAGTCTACATAACTGCTTTTTCCACTTCATAGTAAATATTGGTTCTCCAATACCACAGATGAGTTTTGTAAAGACAGGATAGCATGCAGAATCACAGCCTTTGTGGTGGGACAGTATTTTACATGGAAAATATTTTCAGATATTTGGACAAAGTTAATTTGAGTGCTAAAGCCTCAAATTGTTGCCACTGCAGTCAATGGAAGTATCTCCAGCTAGCTGTTGCAGACCCAGCACAAACTGCATCCATTGGCAGAATCCTGAGCTTGAAGGAAATAATAAGGTCTCACTGGCCATAATGAAGGTCACTCCTGAGCCATCTAGCTGCTACTCAAGATCCACATTTACTAAAAATCTCTGCTCATGACATAGAGGACACTGTTGCAGCAGTATTTGTTCACCAAGGCAACTGATTATATGTGGTTTCTTTGGACATTTCATGTCATATTTTGGTTTGGGTTTTTTTTTTCCACTTCTGATCCCAGGGAAGCTAGTAGAGGCAATTGCTAGGCACCATAAAGAATCTAAGTTGCCAGGTGACTGCATATCATTCACCATTAGCAAGGTTCACTCTGGGTTGTTGGGGTTTTTGTTTTGTTTGGCTTGGTTTGTTGGTTTTTTTTGAGTTAAGACTATTTGAAAAAACACCCCTGAAGGTGGTGGTGGGGGAAAGGAAGCATGCCAACATAAAACTTATCCAAATGGCATCAGGACTAGGCTGTGTATGCTTTCCCATTTGTAGGTTAGAACAGGTAAGCTATTCTCAGTGCTCCCCCCGCCATGTGCTAACCTTTTTCAAGAATAGTATTTCCTCCGTGAAACAACAAAGTGAAACTAGGTGCACCTCACACAAAGCAACACAGGCATCTTGTCACACAAACGGCAGTAGCCTGAGGCGTCATCACACATCTTTGTCACAAAAAGCTGAAATGGGAAGAAAATATAAACATTTTTTACTTGTAAATGAAGATTATTGCTTCACCTGCACCAACCAGAAAATGCTAACAGATGTCTGCCATTGGAAAAACATTACTCAGGAATAAAATATATTGAAATACAGTCATAATCCCCCAAATGAACCCTGCAGAAATTAAACAAACCAAAAGCTTTCTGGTTCAAATGAAGTATAAATTACCTTCTTTATTTCCTTGGGGATATCTCCAAAGCTTACAACTGATGTTTTTTGACTTGAAATATCATATGGACAGACTTATGATCAAGATTGCCTGTGTATGTTTATTTCCTTTGACTCTAGAGTAATGCAGTTAGTTCAGGTTTGGTTTGTTTTAAACATTTAATTATTTTCTAGGAGGAGTCCAAAAGTAAAGAACCATATTGATTTTTTTTTTTCAGTTCATCAGTTCATCAGTAATGAAAGCCATTCTCTGTTTATCTGTGTCATTTCAGTCAGAGCTGTCCACAGATAAGTAGGCCATTGTGAATCAAGAGACTCTGGGAACAGTTCATGTAGCAGTAGGACCCAGAAGGGATGGTAAAATCACAAGTGTATGCTTCTTATTTGTGTCTGTAATTACACAAAATCATTTTCATTCCTAATGTACTATTATTAAGATATATGGAGTAGTGTGTAACACAGCAGGACTGAGTCATTATTGGGCCAAGGGCTACTTGTGAGAAAATATGTGTACCTATATTTACATCCACTTGTACAATAAATAATGGATTCAATTTTCACAGAGTCTTGCAGTTCAGTGATAGTGGTCAGGCTCTCAAGAATTGGTGAATATCCTATTTGGGTCTGCCTAGAGGCTTTTAGAGAATAAACTAAGAAAACATATAATAATACTCTGCTTTTTATGTAGGACTGCTGGAGCACAAGTAGAAGTGGCCATCCCTGAATGGCATGCCTTTCCCCACCTATTCTGTTTCCCTCATCCTCATTCCCACGCCACCTATTGTCCTTATGGAAGAAGCATGCTACCCATTCCCTTCAGAGTCCTCAAATCCTACCTGGGTTTCCCACTGTGTTTAAATTACTCTAAATATCATCTTATTCCTCCCCATGCACACTTGAAGGGTATTTTCTTACATGCAGTTGTAACAGCCATGAGGCAAGAGAACAGCAGGGAAACTCATGTTCAGGTTCTGAAAGTCTGAGCTAGAGCAGGTCTCATATTCCACAGACATGGGCTGTAGCCTGGACAGTCCAAGCAGAGTGCCAGTGGTGCATGTACTACAAGAAGAGCTGGTACAAATGGCCACAGTCAGTGATGTACACACTGAAGGAAGGTGATGGTGAGGGCTCATTTATGGCTCTCATTCACAGACTGTACTAGAGGAAAGTTACTGAACCTTACCAATTTATTGTCATATTTTTAACTTATATGTCAGCATAAAGAATAAAGGTGCACTTAGCTGTGGGCAGAGTTACAAGTATCAAACACTTCATATCTGTCCCACCTGCCCTTTAAGCAGCCAGCCCTCCATGCACCTCAACACATAGCTCAGCAGTACAGAAAGACAGAATGTCAGCTTCCAGGGTAAGAGAGACCTGAGCTCTGGATGCCAGGCTCACTTCAATACTCTTTCTGTGGAAACTTTCAAAACCCACCTGTGCGGTCTGCCCTAAGTGATCCTGCTTTGGCAGGCGGCTTGGACCTGATGATCTCTGGAGGTCCCTTCCAGCCTCTCATATACTGGGAGCTGTGCAGAGCCTGTAAATCTCCATTCCTGACAGTGGAATAAGGCAGGACACCATTTGGTGGTTTTGAAATCTCTCTCCACAACTCTTACTGGTTATTGTGTTAGTCAGCTTGGGAGCCCTTCATACTGTCTGCATATCCCTCATCCCCTCTGCCCATACCATGATGAGCACAGGTATCTGCCTCAAGATGTTTGCTAAAGCTGCTTTCCTGAGTCATGCCAGAGAATTGCCCTTGTGAAGCTGGTTCTTACTGGACTTCTTTCAAATGTGACACAGAGAAAATATGACATTATCATCTGTGGAGAAGGCACTAGCTTTGCAGACACCAATCAGTGCCTTTAATTGTCTCTACACATCAGATCTCCTTGGAGCATCCTGATAGTGGCAGCTTTCTTCAAGGCCCACGAGGGACAGTTTTCTGCAGTGTGAAGCCAAGAATGAGGCATATTGGCATCTGGGAGTTTGTAGTAGGTGATAGTTACTAAACCTTACCAATTTATTGTCATGTTTTTAACTTATGTGTCAGAATATAGGCATACTTAGCTGTGGGCAATGTTACAAGTATCAGTCACTTCAATATCTATCTCACCTGCCCTTTGAAAGCAGCCAGCCCTCACTGTACCTCAACACATAGCTCAGCCATACACAAAGAGAGAATGTCAGCTTCCAGCATAAAAGAGACCTGAGCTCTGGATGCCAGGCTTACATCAATACTCATCTGTGAGTCAGGTCCTCAGCCACATGTGCCTCTTCTACAAGCGCTCCTTAGGGTCACAATGCTCATCACATCAGCTGCTGTCTATTCCTTCCCTGGTGCCTACGAGTCTCCGCTGGTGCCAATTCACCTAGCATGTATTCATGAGTTCTGCTGCAAAACCTGGTCACTTTAGAAGCTGATGGTGTGACAGCATAGATATGTCCAAATGGCTTTGTGTATTTAGGTGATAGTGCAAGTGAGAATCTGACTTAATTTGGAAGAAAATCAGACGGACCAGTAGAAAATTTTTGACATGCTAAGACTTCTTACTGCTAGTGGTAAAGTATTCATGAGAAAGACTTAAATATCAATGTGTCAAGCCTTTCTACTAATCTAGGACACACCATTAGGAATTTTTGTAAACAGCTGTCAACTTTTCCATCAACAACCTTCTTCTGTTCTTATGGGTAGCATATCCATGATCAAATATTAATGTCCCAGACACCAGAGCAAAATGAAAGTTCAGTTAAAGATGCACAGCAGTTTCCCCTGCAGTCTCCCAAGAAGGAAGCGAGAGGCAGTATTTGCCCAGGATCAAGCAGGGAGTCTATTGAAGTTGTCAAGATATCATGAACCCCTGTGCTAATGATCTTAATTAATAGTCATCAGCTCCATATTGCTGTCATGCCAGCCTCACTAGAGGTTCCATTAGCAAAAAGCAAAATATGTAATTCTTAAACATGTTGAGGAGTGGGCTGAAAAAGACAAGAAAAAGAGTGGTTTAGAAAAGTCAACTTCTAGACTGCAGAAAAGCTTCCTTCAGCAAAGGAACATAATCAAAATGCTTCTTCATTCCGTATGCCTTTGGAGCAAAAATTGGTTCTGGCCAGAGTAGATTAACAGTAAATCATTAAAGTTAATTTAGATCAGTTGCTAAGCAGCGTTAGTTCAAATGACTTTTTTAACTGCCCTGAAATTCCTCCACTTGTAGTCTTAGCCTGAGCTAATCTCATGCTTTCCAAGCACTACTGTATATTTGATTTCAAGTCAGGTATTACACAGAACTCATGCGTCTGCACTTGGATGTCTTTCGGTAGGTTTCTCAGAGTGAAAATCATGGTTTCCTACCTGCTAAATCTCAGACTTGATAGGGTGCTTGGTTGCATGGTTTAGTTGATTAGGTGTGTTGGATAATAGGTTGGACACAATGATCTTGAAGGTCTCTTCCAACCTGGTCTATTCTATTCTATTCTATTCTATTCTATTCTATTCCTTCATGAAACAAAAGTCAACTGCGAGATCGAACAGTACTTCACATTTAGAGAACTCTGAGGGATAAATAGGACAGGGCTGTTACAGACAGGTTTAATACTAGGAAGGGACTTTAGACCATGCAACTCTATTCTGTGCATATTAACATTTTTCATTTAAGGATTTAAGAAAACAGAGAATATGCTGTTTCAGTTTATTTCAGTGATTAATTACCTATTCTGATAAAAATGGGTTCACTTTTAGTTCTTACAGACCATCCTAGGCTCCAAGGTAATAAAGAAGCACTTCAAGAAAGTTGTGCCACGTGACATAGGTTTTGTGATGTGCAGCCGAGAAAGTATCTAAATATGTTTTAGCAATGTTTTGAAATTGTCAAACAAAATAATAGTTTTTAAAAGGTAAAACAAAAACAAAAACATCCTTGAGATTCCAAGAGTTACAGAACTTGATGAGAGGAAAATAAAACTCTCTCTGAACAGATGGAGTAGATAAAGCAAACTTGATAGCTGCAGAATAATTTTACTGCAGCTTTTAATTCTATGTCAGGTATTGTCAATGTTTAGAAAGACCTTCAGAGTAAGCAGAGGAATTAGATCAGACCTAGGGTTTGGGGGAGTTTTAAAGCAGTGTGCAGATTCCCAACAAAATCTATCTGGGTTACAAGTTTAGCAATCAAAGAGATTTGAACTGAATAAAATACGGTGTGACTCCCTCAAATTACAAAGTTTGTGCTTGTGTATGAAAATTCAGGTCAGTTTGGAAGACATGAAAATAAATCTCTGGTGAGCCAGGTAGCCAGGCTGATGGGTGGTGATAAAAAAAGCTTTTTTTCTGGGTAATTAGAGTAAATAGAGATATCAGCTGTTGTAATACCACTGGGTTCAGGAATACTTCTTTTAGTGTACTCATTAAAAACCTGTTATGCAAACAAATAAATCACCCTCCGATTAATAAAACAAAATCATTATCTTATCATACCCATTAAGAGACCCAAATTCATCCCTAAATTATGCTGATTCCCAGTCAGTTATTAAGCATGCTTACAGATGATAACTGTGAGAAATTAATTGCAGAACCAAAATGTGTATCAGAAATTGGAAGTTATGAATTTAGTGGTTATGTTTAGCTTGTATGCAGGGCTTAACAACTGCTGTTACTCCATGACCCAGTGACCTCTGCACAGCAGAGAAGGGAAATCAGGACAAGGAGAGAAGACCCCATGGGCTGAAATGAAAACAGTAAAACTAATACCAATGTCAGCATAATGTTATACTCATCCCAGCAAAGGTACAGCAGGCACAATAAATGGGAAGGCAGTCTAGGGAGCAGAACAGTAAGCAAGCACCTCTAGGCATTTGGAGGAGAAGGATCAGGAGACACCAGGAACTCAAGAAGAAACACCTGTAATTACCTTACTTCCCCCTTTGTACTAAGCCCAATGCTCATGGCTATACCTGTGAGACAGCTGGGGTCAGCTGTCCTGGCTGACTGGAAACTGCTAATGACCTGCAGACTATGGTGGCCTAGGATTCTCTCCCAGCAAATACAGGACAGTTAGTGATCAGAATGAATTCAGGAGCTAAGGAAAGAGCTATAATTTCAGGTAATTCAGAGCAATTCAGAATTGCAGCCTTCTGGAAGTCTGGTCCATTAACAGAGCAATGAGAAAAGGTGCCTGCTTGAAAAACTGTTGTGAGACCATGTTGTGAGACCATGCAATGGTATGTGATTATGAATAATTCACTGTAAATATTTGTGATGCCTGTTTTGATTACAACAAATTTTAATTTCCCCCTCATCACACTATCCTTGTTATCCTTGCCTTAAATTGATAAAGATATTTGATTGCCTTAAATCTGCATTCCTACTTCTTACTCCCTCCCATCGTTGCAGTGGATTAGGCCTCTTCTAAGAATGTTCTGTATTATTAACGATGCATTTTGACTCTTGAGACTTGACTGTGATATTTCAGATGTCCTATGTGTTGGCAGTGCAGGGAGATGTTGGTGTGGGAAGAAGCTGGCTGCGTTGCAAAATGGGATCGACAGAATTGTTCATTCCCGTGTCTCACTGGAGATGAGCAACTCTCTCGATCCGGCATGAAAAGATCCTTCAAATTGCTGCCTACATTAACACCTTGAGTACATACAAGGAAGTTCCCTCCCCCTTGCACTAAATGTGCTGTTGGGAAGTGAAAGAATTTTGTATTTTAGGTTTGAAAAGGTCCCAGAAATGCACATTTCTTGCTCATAGACAAACACCAGTAAGTCACTGGGTACTGAGTGCATCAGATTCACAAGTCCCCCTGCTTTTCTCACCATCGTTGACATACTACTGCTGGGGAGCAGCCCATGTGTCTACTATGACTCTATACATGGGGCAGGTTCTGGGTTTTACCAAGCACACTCAGCAGCAGCAGGCCTGGCTCAGAAGCCCAGGGGCCTTTTCAGTAAAGGCAACCAGTGCCACCAAGCTGGAACGCCATCCTTTTCTCTTTCCTTGCACATAGACTGGCTGACTAAGGAGTCACTTCTCTGTACATTGCATTAAGTATTTCCTCACTAGGTTTACAAGCTGTTGAGTTTTTTCCTCTGGCTTCCTCTAGATGTATCCATAACTGACTCTGAAAGTGAAGGCACAGGCATATTTCATTATGTGCAAGGTTGGGATCTAGTCAGTCAAGCCCTATCAAAACCAAACCAAGAGGTAGGCACGTCTTTGTTTATCCTTCTTTTAGAGAAAACAGAAAGAAAATAAAAGCAGGATTTGGGGCTGAGGCTTTCTTTCATTGTTCAGAAAACAGTAGCATGGTAAGAAAAGATTAATAAGTAGTCTCTGGGAACACAATCCAAGCTTAACTGTCTCTTCAAGACTGATGGTTTTCTTGGTTTTAGCAAACCAAACCCTTTTTCCTTTTATTTCCTCTTTTTTTTTTCACATTTGTACATATGAATATCATGAAACTGTACAAAAACCATGGGATGTGTAACCAATGTTTGGGTTGCATCAGAAAGTATGTCATCTGGCTTCCTAGTGGAGGCACTGTTAGCAGTGTAACAGTACTTGAGGACTCTGGGTAATATGCAGCTATTGCTGTACCTGCTGCTTTAATTTGGCTTTGTACCATCTTTCTGCTATGTCCTAGCAGGGTAAAGCCATGCAGAAGGGGATGCATAAGGCTTGCAGGCTTCAAAATGTTGTTTTTTAATTGCCATGGGATTCTTGCCTGTATTCATAATGGTAAAAAGTAATTAAAAAAAATAATTAAAATGCAATGCATTAAGTGTTGAAACCCAGCTGACTTCTCCTGGCAGTGTGACTAATCATTGCTTTCTGGCATTTTTGCACTGTTGAGTTAAGGGAATACAAGAGGTGACCTTGCACTTCAGAGAGCCTGGCAGAGAAGTACACATGTCTGGGCACAGCAGACCCTACGAAAGCAAGGAGCAATGATGCTGGGACCTCTGAGATCATCAGACTGGAATGTGACTAACTAATAGACCGTTGCTCTTCTGCCAGTGGGATACTGATGTTCCTGGTAACATGGGCACTGCAAATAAGGCTGCAGTAAGTGTCTGTTTAAGGTCTTCCTATGCACAGCCTCGACTGCAGTTTGGTTCTTTGTGGTTTGCTTTTGACTCCTGAAATGCCAGTGCCTGCTCAGGATATGTCCAGGCTCCTTTTCTGTTGCCAAGTTCCTGCATTCTCCTTTCCTCAGACTGACCCTGCTCTGGCCTGCTAGATACAGGCTTGGGGGCATGGACCTTGTGGCATGAACCATGGCTGCATGCCCCCACATCCATGCTGAACGGTGGAGCTTCAAGCACTGCCTTGTTCTGAGCAAGGAAACAAGTAAGGTGCTTTCAATCAGTTCAACACAACTGGTCTCTGTGCTCTCTGCTTTTGTACAGAATACCCACCCAAGGTCACCACTCAGGAACCTCTCTTTTTAATTACAAAACTTAAGTGTTAAAAGTTAACTTTGTCCCACCTGCTTGCTAAATGCAGTATTACTAAACTGGAGTATTTTAGGCATGAAGAGGTTCTTAGGTTCAAGAGTTTAGGATGAAATGTAGGTACGAACACATTGCTCATACACAGTGACTAACCAAAAGAGCAGAAGATAATGAATGTTCACCAAATACAACTTGAAGTCTAAGTCATACTTCTTATTTGTTCACTTTCAACTAATAAAGATACCTCCCACCTGAGTTCTTCTACTCAAACTTCAGCACTGCATCTAATGCAGCATCTACCACAAATATCTATTATATCAATGTTAGAAAGCCTTCAGTAAAAAGGTCTATAAATAAAAGGGTTGACCTAACCTTACCTCCAAAAGCACACAATTAATATAGAACAACAATCCCAGCCTTATATTTTGAATTGGGGAGGGGGCTAAATTAAGGATAAAATAATTTATATAAAATAAGAAGCCTTTATGCTCAGAGTGGAGCATGGAGTGTTTTCCCTTTCTAAACTGTGATTTGATTCTTTTGCAGAAACAGGCAGATAATAAATAAACAAAGTTTGTTTCCACCCATTGCTACCGCAGGGCAGCTAGTTAGCATGAACAGGTGGGCACACCAAGCAAATGGATTCTCTCCATTTACCTATTGTCTTGGAAAAGGAAAGCATGTTTTTAAATTCAGCTCTGGAGTGACCTGAATAGCACACTTCAGTTGTCCAGTGATCACTCAGAGAGAAAACGTCTGGTGAGCCCTGTTTGATACATCGCACACCCTTCTGGCTCTTGTGATTCTGCACAAGGAATGCATCATGACAAACAAAGCAAGCCCTCTCACAGCATTCAAAAAGATGCAACCAGCACTTAGAATAGCCTGTAAGATCGGCTTTACTATGCACAGGACACTTCTGCTTCATTTTGAAACATTTGAGACTCTGCTGGGCTGATGTTGTCACTCCAGAAACAGTGAAGAAAACAAACAAACAAACAAAAACCAACCACCCAGACTTGGAAGAGAGCTCAAAGGTCATCCAGTCCAACCCTCAATCCAGCACTGAAGGGTCAACATTAAACCATGTCCCTAAGTGCCAGGCTCACATGCTGCTTAAACATGTCCAAGGGATGGTGACTCCACCACTGCCCCAGGCAGAGCATAGAATCTACATACATAGAATAAACCAGGTTGGAAGAGACCTTCAAGATCATCGTGTCCAACCCATCAACCAATGCAACCCACCTAAACAACTAACCCATGGCACCAAGCACCCCATCAAGTCTTCTCCTGAACACCTTCAATGATGGCTACTCCACCACCTCCCCCGGCAGTCCATTCCAATGGGCAATCACTCTCCCTGTATAGAAGCATTCCAATGTTTAATAACCCTTTCAGTGAAGAAATATTTCCTAACATCCAGCCTAAACCTCCCCTGGTGCAGCTTGTAACCATTTCCTCTATTCTGCTCACTTGTCATCGAGGAGAAAAGACAGGCCCTTTCCTCACTCCAACCTCCCTTCAGGTAGTTGTAGAGAGCAACAAGGTCTCCCTTCAGCCTCCTCTTCTCCAGACTGAACAACCCCAGCTCCCTCAGAGCGCAGGCCACATGCTCCAGGCCCTTCACAAGCCTCCTTGCCCTTCTCTGAACACTTTCCAGAGCCTTGTTTCAGATAATCTTTGTAGTTCTTATTCATCTCTTCACATACATAAATTTACAATTTACATTTATAGACTTCAACTGGTAATTAAATGGTATCTTTCTATTATGTGTATGCCATTCATACCCCAAAGGAAACAATTTTGACTTGATTAGACTACACTGAAAGAATCTAGATCATTGGAATTTAGACTTGCTAAAGCGAATTTCTAATCCATAAGAGATGATTGCTTTATCTTCAATGTTAACTTTTACCTTCATCATCAGAATCATGTTTAAGCAAGCCGTGGAGGAATAAAGATCACAGATAAAATGCAAGATAATCACATCCAGCACCAAACTTCTGAAAAGTAATGGTCAGCATTGACCAGCTGAAGCAGCATTTGGATGAGCATCACTGGCCAGGAACCCTTGACACACAGATCAGGGACACTGCAGTGCCAGCACAGTGGAAAAGTCATCTGACATTTGCTGAGAAAGGCAGGTGGCTTGCCTTCTCTGAGATATGTTCTAATGTGACTGTTGAAATAAGGTGAGGTTTCCCAGATGTTAAAACAGGGCTGCATCATACCCCTCCCATCTGCTTTAGTCGATGCAGGGATCCAGCTTTACCCTACAGCTCAGCCACTAGCTTCTTACTTCCCCCAGAAGACAGTGAAGTTGTGCCAGCAATACACAGGAGACAAAAATTTGGTAGGGAAGAGTAAAGACCAGTACTGAAAGCACACAAGAGCAGCAACAGTTTGTGCAAGACCTGCATGGGGCTGTCCTAGGATGTGGGTAGCTGGCCTCAGCGTCAGCTGCAAGGGCACAGCCAGCTCTCCACTGTGCCTGAGAAAGAAATTATTTCCTCCCTGTGTCTAGTTGATCTTTCTTTGCTTTGAGGTTTGCTGTGGTCTGTGTGCAAGCAGCCCTGGGAAGGATGATAGCCTCTGGGCATGAGGGGTTTAAAAAGGCAGAAGATAGTTTAGGAAGGATGTTGACTTACTGGAGCGTGTCCAGAGAAGGGCAACAAAGTTGGTGAGGGGTTTGGAACACAAGCCCTATGAGGAGAGGCTGAGGGAGCTGGGATTGCTTAGCCTGGAGAAGAGGAGGCTCAGGGGAGACCTTATTGCAGAGGTTGGTCTCTTCTCGCAGGCAACCAGTGCCAGAACACAGTCTCAAGCTGTGCCAGGGGAGGTTTAGGCTGGAGGTTAGGAAGAAGTTCTACACAGAGAGAGTGATTGGCCATTGGAATGGGCTGCCCGAGGAGGTGGTGGAGTCACCATCACTGGAGGTGTTCAGGAGGAGACTTGATAGGATGCTTGGTTGCATGGTTTAGTTAATTAGGTGGCGTTGGATGATAGGTTGGACGCGATGATCTTGAAGGTCTCTTCCAACCTGGTCTATTCTATTCTATTCTATTCTGAGTAGAGAAGGGAAAGGGATCAGAAGGGGAGTGCCATGGCTGGAAGATTAGTTGTGTAATGTGTGAATTATCCTTCCCTTTATCTTCAGGAGAGAGAAGGTGAGGAAGTGCCGTCTGCTGATATGTTCCTTATCAAACACTAAAGTCAAATCTGAAAATAATATGCTTCATATTACTTGTCACTATAGTTTTGGGTACTTCATAGCTTCAGATGCCAGTACTAGTGATTTGTAAGCCTCACTAATATGCAAGAGGACTGAGATGCTCTGTTCTCGGTGGCTGCCTGGCCTTTCACAGGATGAAGTTACAGAGGCAGATGATGTACTGTTGAGGATTCCTGAGATTATCTACTACTGCTGTTCAAAAATTGATTCCCTTCAGACTTTACCAGTAATAGAGACAAAATAAATAGACTGCACTAAGATCAAATCATATTTGATTTACAGGAGGAAGCTACTATTTGATAACAAATTGTGTTTTAGGAATACTGCATTTTTCTCCATAAAACCCCTCTGGCTTGAAATAAGGAGCTGGTAAGAATATCTCCCACTCTTGAAACTGAAGCCACCTGAGAGTACACATAGCTGGGAACTTTTGATGGTATGCAATCCAGAAGATGTCTCTGAATCTAATCTCCAGTAGCAATCAGGTCTGATTGGTCTTAATCTCCACTTACAAAGACTTTTGAGGATTGGCTCCTTTCCATTTTAAATACGGACATTTACAGTAGAGAGATTCATTGAAGGTTTCTAGTTTCACAGAAGCGAATGAGAAGTTGGATTTTCTGATGACTTATGATTTTTGTACCTTTATTTAAGTAAGAGCTGCAGCTCACAACTGGCGAATCTGGCAACCTGTGAGGCTAAGCAATTTTGTAACTTTGGCGACCAGCACTCTTGGGTCATGCTGTCCTTCCACCATACATTGATGTTTAGGATCTTTCTCTCTGGTGAAGAGGAAGGCAAAGAACTTCTGTGAGAAAAGAACATGATAGGCAAGGACTGAAAAGCTGCGCTGTTTCCTGCATTATGAAGGCAGATGGGTAAAGTGAAGGATATGCATAAAAAGCCGGTGCAATGATTCAAATAACTGGAGAAAGAGCTGCCTCTGTTTCTTCTTAGGAAACATTTCCTTGAACAGCGTGGTTTTTAACTGCGTACAAAGGCTTATTTGTAGCATAAAGCCTTCTGATAGTCTAAATAGGAAGCATTTTAATCTTAAAATACTTCCACAGATTCACTGCGTGGTTGAGGTCAGGCTTTGGGAGGCCAGTTCTCTCTGCTCAAGCAAGGCTGCTCAGAGCCAGTTACCCAGGACTGTGCCCAGATAGCTTTTAAATATCTCCAAGGATGGAGACTCCACAAACTGTGTGGGCAAACGCTGCAGTGCTTGGTCACCCTCAGAATAAAGAAGTGTCTCCTGATGTTCAGAGGAAATCTCCTGTGTTTCAGTTGTGCCCATTGCCTCACCTGCTGTCACTGAGTGCCACTGACTCAATCTTGATTGCACCTTCTCTTCAGATATTTACATACATTAATCCCCACTTCTCCAGAATGAAAACTCCCAGCACTCAGCCTTTCCTCATAGAAGAGATGCTCCAGTTCTGTAATAACCTTGGTGTTCCTTGGTAGTCCAGTCCAAAACTAGCATGGATGGCAACCCAAGTATCTGGTCCAGATTATGTATGTCAGACATACAAACTAGGAGTTAGCTTAATGTAATTCAAACTACTGAAGAGAGCAGAGACACTAAATAAATGCAGACAAGAAGTGACTGTTTTGTGGACAGTAGTAGTCTCTTGACCGAACTACAATTAATTCCTTATTAAAGAGTGTCTAGACAGTCTACAGACCTGATACATGAATTTCTCTAGAACTTGTTTTCTGAATGAAACAGACTGATCTCTTCCTTGGCAGCTGTTTCTGTTAGGGGAACATCCCTGACAGCTGTGGATGTTTACAAGAAAGTTTGGTCATTTAGGCACAGTTTGTATATATATGCATATTTAATGGTGTAAGGGAGATTGGTAAAATGGGCCCTGTAGCTAGTAGAAAACTGTACTAAAATAAATCTCTCAAACTTATATCATGAATTTCTAGCCTCCACCTAGCTGTTTGCAGACTAAGTGCTTACCCATTAAATACCCTGTAAAATACTCTGACACGGATTACTAACCCTGGGCTGCAGTATGTCATCTCCCACACAGATAGAGGTATAATTACTGTCATAATTTCATCTTTCAGTATCTGCAGCATAAGAGGCAAAATTGGAAATACAAAACCTCTGAAACTAATTCCTTAACAGAAAAGCTTTTTAAAAGTATCAACAATTTCCGAGAGAACACCAGGAGTTGCAGGTGGGCATGCTCCCACTACCAGTGAAAGGATGGGAATCATTAATGGGTGGAAATATTCACAGACACAGACGGTGTTTCAGCTGAAGACAGAGTAAGGTGAAGGGCTGAAGCACAGCAGAAGCAGGATGGGTATTACATTGTTTAGGGTCATCATCATCTTTCTTTTTTTTTTCTTTTCTTCCCCTTTTTCCCTTATACCAACATGTCATATGGAATCCTATTGTGAAAAATACACTACAACTATGAAAAATGCATGTGAAACACATGTGGAATTAGCTTCTTCAGATGGAAAACTGAGCAAAACCTGAGTTGTCCCCATTCAGAGAGCTTCAGTACTCAAAATGCTCTAGAAACCAAACAAAAAGGTGATCTTACCTTTGTTTCCTGTTGACCGTGTGGAGCTGGAGGTTCCTGTGCTGCAAATGGGGTGTTTTTATGAAGTCAGACCTATAAATGAGAGAAATTGAGGAATGCTTTAGGGCCATGGCAAGTCTATATTCAAGATTTCTGCTGGTTCATAGCTCCTCTTGTCTAGGCCCAACAGCAGAATTCAAAGCATGTGGGAATCTTTATAATGAGTTTTAATTTCTAGATGCTGGCTGCCTTCTGGCATAGGTAGAGTCGTAGAATCATAGACTCAATAAGGTTGGAAAAGACCTCAAAGGTCATCAAGTCCAACCTGTCACCACAGACCTCATGACTACTAAATCACAGCACCAAGTGCCACGTCCAATCCCCTCTTGAACACCTCCAGGGATGGTATCTCCACCACCTCCCCGGGCAGCATATTCCAATGGCTAACAACTCTCTCTGTGAAGAACTTTCTCCTTACCTCAAGCCTAGACTTCCCCTGGTGCAGCTTGAGACTGTGTCCTCTTGTTCTGGTGCTGATTGCCTGGGAGAAGAGACCAAGCCTTTGAGAACCACGGCTTTATTCTGCACCCTACAGAGTAAGCATGTCAGAACAGTTCTTGGTGCCTTAAAATAATATTTCTCTCTAATGATTTGCCATTGAGAATACCTTAGGAATTGGCTCATCATTATAAAGTCCAGTGCTTAGGTCAGAAAGTTGAAGGAATTTGACAGCCACAGATAGCAAGCTGTTAAAGCCTACAAGTAAATAGCCAGGGCCCACAATAGAGTGTAGCTGTGCTTGGAAAAAGACCATCTCTGAAAAGTTTGTCCCATATCAAAAGTGTTTGGTTTACTTAAAATAAAAATAGACTTAGGTTAGAGATTACATTGTTTTCTTGTGTTCTGTCAACAACAGAGACAAAAATCAAGCCTGGAATGTCTTTGATTACTCACTGGCAACTTAATTTTCTTGAAATTTGGCTTTCATTGACATCTTTGCAGCTACGTTAGTTTTAAATGTGCTTAAGCCTGCTGAAGATGGCATAGGGAGAAAATGGGTTTGTGAATCTCTTCTTTAACTCTTACTAGAAGTATATGAAGTATAACATAGAACTGGTAAAATACCAGAGAAAAGGCGAGAGTCATTCCAGGCACACTCAGACTGTCAGAGTGACTGCATTCTGCCTCTTGTGCACTGTGGGAGTGAGAAGATGTCCATCTACTCTCAAAACTAGCGCCCCCTTGAAAATCAGGATTTAAGCCTGCTTTATTACTCTGAGCTTGCATTCCTCAGGCTTGCATTTCAAAGGCTTTTGTTTTTTTTCTTCTCCTTTCCTTTGTCTTTCAAAGGCTTTGGACACACCCCATGTTTCATTTCACTGCTTGTTTTGGAATATCTAGCAATATTCCACATGCTGCAGAATACATTGGGTTACATTTTCAACCTTTTTCTTCAGTTAGTAAGTTAAACATAAATAAGAAAGGGAGTTACGATCTTAAGCATGTGAGAGCAGCCTTGGTATAGGGGCCCCACACTCTCTGCGTGGGCGCAGGTGTCCACATACTTCGATGAATCATAGTCCATGAATATGTAACAGGTAGGAAGAATAATTGTATTAGGTAGGCCTGGCTTGTGAAAGCTTCTGTAGAAATGTGAAAACTTCACCTCGGGGGCCCCTTGCACTTTTGGGAGTGATCCCGCAAGGGTGCCTCCTGCCTAAGAAGTTTCTATGTCTAAGAAGTTTTTCTCTTCTGGCATCACTAGGGTTTCTTGAAGGAGAAGGAATATAGCCATGGAAACCCCTAGCAATACTCATTTCTTTAGAGCATGTTGAAATTCTTTGCTGTAACTTCTGAAGTGAGCAGTTTACCAGGATGCTAAACTAACATGTATATTAACATTGCCTGCTCAGTCCTGTCAAATCAAGAGACTGTGAGAACCAAAAGGGCAATTCCCGTCCATGCCAGACCCTGTGCTTAAATGTATACACATGATTTATGATGACAGAAAACTAGTATTTCTTACAGATCCCCCCACTCACAGGGACATGAATACAGACTCTATTAAGTACTAACTCACAGATAAATTTTTAATGCACAGTTAGTTTCAGCACTCTAAATACTAAGCTGAAGGCTAAACATAAATGTTTGCAATCTTCAAAGAACTTCACTTGGGGATGTGAGAATAGGTAATTGACCAACTTATTTACTCACTTTCATATAATGCTTATTTAGTGCTTGGTTCCTGGAGCTAAGGGATGAGATAATTGCCCCAACCTTCAGTCTCTGTTCTTTCTCCTGCTCAAAGATGAGGGCATTTCTAAGGTCATTATTACTTAATTACATACATTATAGTGCTAATACCCACCAAATAAACACAGATTTCCTTTTTAAGTGTTGTTGAACAGGAATATTAAATGGTTCTGGATTTCTGCTGCATTCTCAGACTGGGATGCTCCTCTTCTCTGCCTTGCCCCTTGATGTGGAGGCTAGGACTAGGACTAGTGTGAGCGGCTGATTAGGGTGGCAGCCATGACTAGCTGGGAGAGCTTTTCCTTAGAGGAAAGACTACTTATGACTGGGAATAAGCTCCGTGGAGGGGCAAATCCTTATAGAATAGAATAGAATAGAATAGAATAGAATAGAATAGAACAGAACAGAACAGAACAGAATAGAATAGAATAGACCAGACCAGGTTGGAAGAGACCTTCAAGATCATCGCGTCCAACCCATCAACCAATCTGTGGTGGTTTGAAAGGAAAGGCTCTGCTTTCCCTCCCCCACTGAGAAAGAGACCACGGCTAAACCCAGTCAGAGAAATGAGAGTATATTTTACAAGGAAACAGATTATATGTAACACAACAAATACAGGTATTTTACAATATATACAGAAATATACAGCAAATAAACACAATCAGAAACCAGACCCCCAACAGAAGGGGCTTCCCCCTGTGCCCCCTTCACCCCCCTACCTCCCTTCTCCCCCAAAGAGGTAGAAGATGAGAAAAGAGGGGTTAGCACAGCAGACAGAGGCCTATGCACAGGGAGTTAGTTTCTTATCTCTTGGCAAGAAGCCCAGAAGCAGATCCAGCTGAAAGGGACAGCGAAGAAAGGAAGACTGAGAGAAAGTTCCAGCCACGCTGGGACTAACCTCGCCTCCCACCTTAACTTGGCCAATGAAATTCGTTTAGAATACCAAAATATTTTATAAACATTTAGCCAGTGTGCCCCTTCCTTAAAGGCACAGCGTCAAACGGTCACACAATCCAACACCACCTAAACAACTAACCCATGGCACCAAGCACGTCATCAAGTCTCCTCCTGAAAACCACCAATGACGGCGACTCCACCACCTCCCCGGGCAGCCCATTCCAATGGGCAATCACTCTTTCTGTATAGACCTTTTTCCTAACATCCAACCTAAACCTCCCCTGGTGCAGCCTGAGACTGTGTCCTCTTGTTCTGGCACTGGCTGCCTGGGAGAAGAGACCATCATCCGTCTGTCTACAGCCTCCCTTCAGGTAGAGAGTGATAAGGTCACCCCTGAGTCTCCTCCTCTCCAGGCTAAGCAACCCCAGCTCCCTCAGTCTTTTCTCATAGGGCTTGTGTTCCAAACCCATCACCAACTTTGTTGCCCTTCTCTGGACTCGTTCCAGCAAGTCAACATCCTTCCTAAACGGAGAGGCCCAGAACTGGACACAGTACTCGAGGTTATGAAACAGGTATGATTTGTTATTTTCATTTTTAAAAATTATTTTATCATAGATGTTTATCACACTACCATTAACACAACCCTGTTCTGTACTACATGTTGTCTGCAGTAGATATAACAAATAACACAAAACAATCCATGTCATCATCCATACTGATTTTTAAGGCATTTCTTCAACATCCAGGCATTTCTGATTTTGCCTTGACACCTCCGCCAGTTTAGAAGGGTACAGTAGATGGGTGTGGAATATCTTGGGTTTAATCACATAATTTAATCTAATTGTTTTGGTAGGTATACTGTTTGAGAAAGGCACAGACACTATTATTGGAAACCAGAAAAAACAACTGATTTTCTTAAGCATCTGTCAATATTCAAGCAAAACATATTACAGAAAATAATAATAATTTAAGATGTTTACTGCATTAATATGCCATATTTTATTTGATCTCTGTGCAAACAGATGTGCTATAATCTTAATTTATCGCTTGTTTTTCCCTTTGCAACTGGATTAAGAGCTAAGAGATAAATGCAACAACTGCAGGATGCCAGTAGACTTAAACTGCAGCATATATCCTGATGTATTTTTCAAATGCCTTTGAAAGGCATGATTATGCCTTCCTGGTTTGGTTTGTATTGAACAATAAAGAGCCTTAAAATCAACTGTGTCATGAAGACCTCTCATTAGTGAGCATTAATCAGCCTGTGAGAAATAAAACTTGTGTACAATGACATTACACTAAGTTGTTATTTTAGTCAAACTTCCCAAAAAGTGTTCAATGAAACCATTGCTCTGGGCAAAGAAATGGAAAGTGTACCAGTTTTGCCCAGTTTACTGGTAATTTCTAAGACATGGGAGAGATCATAAATAATAGAGCAGTCAACAACACTGACAATCCTACAGCATTTTTAACTTAAAAGCCGGATTTTTTTTATGTTCAGATGCTTACAATCTCTGAATATCTGAACGGAAGAAGCCAAGCAAAACCACACCTGTGAGTCTATGCCTGGAAGGCAAGCCTAGATCAAAAGGAAACAAATGAGACTGCTGTTTGAGAAAACATTTATCTCCTAATCCCATTTTTCTCAATAATGTTACAAGTACTGTGAGTTGTAGGAAAACAGGTTTAATTAGTCATGAGGTGTCAGGTATTAGGTAATAGGTTGGACTTCATGATCTCTGAGGTCTTTTCCAACCTGGTTGATTCTATGAAAATAGAACCAAAGTGTTTGCTATAATAATGTAAATAGTTATCAGAAGAATTTATTTGCAAATGCTACTGAGGTCTATATTAAGTGGGTTAACCTGGAAATCAGCAGTCGCATCTATCACCTACTACTGGGAGTGATTATTCCCTTTCACTTGGTGATACGTCCAGCTTTGGGCACCTGGCTCAACGCCTTGCCACCAACTGCTTATCACGAACTGCACTGTGAGAAATCAAATGGGTGTTCAAACCAAAAATAATTGTCTTTCACTAAAGCAATAATTAATTTTCCTTCCTCAGCAAGGAAGCAGACATTTTGAGATGGAAAAATATGAGTGTAGGCAGCAGACAGATGGATACCATAGTATATCTTGTTTGTGTACAAACCCTGGCTCATATTTCACAATAAAGTCCCACTGTTATTTTGATGGTTTACTGCCATTTGAACTAGTTTTACTTTTCAGCCTGCAAGCATCATCTTCACAGGACCTGAGATTTAGGGGATGAAATAACATTCCTATTCTGCTCATGTTTCAGCCACTTGGGTTTTCCATTTGCTCGCATCTGTATTTTTATAGAAAATTGATAGGCGCTGTAATTACAGCCTGCTGAAAGCAAGTAGGTCAGAGCTACACTTTCTGTTCCAGCAGGGCTGCTGGGACTGGAGAGGCAGAAATACATCTGGATAGTTTTTCTTCCTGTGTGCCTGTCTGTGCATCACAGCTATTCATTAGACTCCTCACAACTGCTCACCAAAATACTTTCAGAGATATTAAACAAAATCATCCAAAGCACATGTGTTTATAAGGTCCCTCCCTACTCATCTGTCATACATCTCTTGGCAAGAGATTTTTTTCAGGGCAAGGTAATGCATTGGCTCAGTGTTATGCTAACTGAGGATGGAAAATTTCTTGGAGTGCACTCTGACACTTCCCTAATGCAGAGGACTGAGGATCTGGTGAGAGGAGGGACCCTGTTGGACCACCTCTCCCACTTATGGAGAAGGAAAAATGGTTAAGGTATGTAAAGGGCAGGGGCTGCCCCAGCTGTAGCAACCACGAGTCTGTAAAGCTTAGGATTCCAAGAAAAAAAGGAGAAAGGCAAAAAGCAAGGTCACATCCCTGGGCTTCAGGACACCAGACTTGAGCCTGTTCAGTGACCAGGAAGAATACAGAGATACTGCCCAAAACCACAGGGACAGTGTTAGGAAAGACCAAAGCCTAGTGAGGGATATAAAAGAAAATGAGAAAGTCTTTGAGAAGTACATCAGCAGCAAAAGGCAAACTGAGGACAACATGGGTCCATTGCTGAAAAGGAGCTGGTGACAGAGGACACAGAAAAGTCTGAGGTACTAAATACACTCTTCATCTTGGTCTTGTAAGACTAACCTTCAAGAATCCCAGGTGTCTGAGACCAGAGAAGTCTGGAGAGTGTACTCCTCCCTGGTGGAAAAGAATCAGGTTATGGAATGCTTAAACAAACTGTACATCACAGTATCAAAGTATCACCAAGGTTGGAATAGACCTCAAGGATCATCAAGTCCAACCTGTCACCACAGACCTCACGACTAGACCATGGCACCAAGTGCCACGTCCAATCCCCTCTTGAACACCTCCAGGGACAGTGACTCCACCACCTCCCTGGGCAGCCCATTCCAATGGCAAATGACTCTATCAGTGAAGAACTTTCTCCTCACCTCCAGCCTAAACTTCCCCTGGCACAGCATCAGACTCTGTCCTCTTGTTCTGGTGCTGGTTGCTAGAGAGAAGAGACCAACTCCCTCCTGGCTACAACCACCTTTCAGGTAGTTGTAGAGGGCAATGAGGTCACCCCTGAGCCTCCTCTTCTCCAGGCTAAACAATCCCATCTCCCTCAGCCTCTCCTCATAGGGCTTGTGCTCAAGGCCTCTCCCCAGCCTTGTTGCCCTTCTCTGGACACGTTCAAGTGTCTCGACGTCCTTCCTAAACTAAGGGGCCCAGAACTGGACACGATATATATATAATAATAATAATATATATGTATAAAATAATGTATATAATTATAAGAAATATTATATTATATTATATATAATAATATACTATATATATATATAAAATATAAGCCTGTGGAATCTGATGGGGTGTATCTATGAATGCCGCCAGAACCGGTTGGTATCATTGCAAAGCCACTCTCTGTATCTTGGAAAGGTCATAGGAATCAAAGAAAGATCCCAAGGACTGGAAGACACCAAATCTCATTCCAATATTCAAGAAGGAGGATCTGGGTAACCCTTAGCTTTCTCTACTTAAGTTTGCATTTAAATCAGTAATGTGGATTATCAATGCCAGTTACTATTGTATCTTCTATCCATTCTCCTTAGTTTTTTAACAAATGAAATTTCATTTGTGGGTTAGCATCGATTTGTCAAACACATATGGAGAAGCCCAGCTGCTATGAACTGCTAATCATAAAAATAGTCTTTCAACATGCAAAATGTCATCTTTGGCAAAGAAAAATGAACGGGTTTGCTACCTGTGTTTGCAGGGCCAGGTTTACACACCAAATAATCTGGCATGTAGTCATATGAGCTACCCACCAACTTCCACTTCACCTGGGCTAGGATTCAGAAAGGTTATTGTATTTAATCAAATGGCTGCCCACCTCCATGTAAAATTCAGACTGCCTCATTTATGTGGCCTTTTCTCTAACTCCATTATGTCTAGCTTATGAGACACACAAACTTGGTATAGGATGCTGTGCCTTTCTCTACCTTTGGCTCATTTTCCAAAGAACTTAAATCATAGTCAAAAAATACATTCAGTTATTGTGAGGCAAAAAAGAATTCCATTCTGTGCAGAAGACATCTTCCAATGAGCTACTTACCTCGACTGTCCAAGGTAAATACTGGTTATTAGAGAGCAGAAAATTAGACATTTTTAAAGTGCTTATCTGGCTCTATAAAGAGAATGACTAATGAGAGTATGAATAGTTCATCTTTATGTTTCAGAGATGACAATCAGATAGGACAGATAGTGTCTGTTTTGCTGTGGTGGTGCTATTTTTCCCTTTTGAGGGAATCTGCTTAAGACTGGCACTTAGGAATGCTATTCATCTCCCTGGTTTATCACTTTCAATGTGCACACTAACACACAGCAGTTTTCAATTTAAAATATCCCTTTGTGTTAGCTGCAACAGTTTGCTGCAGCACTAGGACACCTGGGAGAATAAGCCAAATCATCCCATTTCTGGCAGCTCCTCTGCTAGTGTCTCAGAGAGAGGCACATAGGACTGCAGTTGATGAAACCACTACCTTCCTCTTCTGAAACCAGCTGCTGCACTTTCATGCAGCTGTTCTAATGCATAGATTTAAGCTGAGAACAGTGTACTTTCTGCTGGCATGTCATGAACATTTAAGTGGCACTAAAGAAAGAAGATAGGCTCCCAAAGACAGGCAAGCCAAGGAAGACTTCACCTTCGCTGGCCACAGGAACATTTTGAGGAACACAGCATATGGTTCATGATTCCTGAGAGCTTTTTCGCTTATAAGATGGAACAGATCCCTTCCTGCTCAAATATTTTTTTCCACTAAAAGTTGCTTGGTTATTTATTATTTTTTTTTCATACCCCACTGTTACTAATTTACACCTTGGCTGGATTTGTTAGACTAATGTTGCTACTGATTTTGTGGGACAATATGGCAGAATTCTCAGCCATATGGCACAACATCACATCTGCATGACAGTACACATGATTCATTACTGAGTTTGGCTGTGGTATAAATGCTTACCTTTAAGAAGGTAAGCATTCCCAAGTAGAGAACAAAAAGCACGTGTCATGAGCAAGCTCCCTCCAAAAGGCAGTTTGTATTGTAAGATATTCCAGTCTTTTGCATAAATCTGAAGCCTGCCCACTACAGTAATACACTTTTAATTTGCCTGCTTTCAGCTTTTCCTTTTCCTTCTAATTTTTCAGCTGTGGAATTAATAGAATCACAGAATCACCAAGGTTGGAAGAGACCTCAAAGGTCATCAAGTCCAACCTGTCACCACTGACCTCATGACTAAACCATGGCACCAAGTGCCACATCCAATCCCCTCTTGAACACCTGCAGGGATGGTGACTCCACCACCTCCCTGGGCAGCCCATTCCAATGGCGAACGACTCTCTCAGTGAAGAACTTTCTCCTCACCTAGAGCCAAAACTTCCCCTGGTGCAGCTTGAGACTGTGTCCTCTTGTTCTGGTGCTGGTTGCTTAAGAGAAGAGACCAAACCCCTCCTGGCTACAATCACCCTTCAGGTAGTTGCAGACAGCAATAAGGTCACCCCTTGAGCCTCCTCTTCTCCAGGCTAAACAATCCCAGCTCCCCCAGCCTCTCCTCACAGGGCTTGTGCCTACTGACTTAGGACACTCTGGTGACAGGAATTGCTGTGCTTATAGTGATAGTTTGTGTCTGGGTCCAATATCTCTGAATTACAAGACACTGGCCCCACTGTCTTTATATTGGGATGTGAACATCTGGTCCAAAAACAAATATCACTGAAGAAGAGCTGTTTCACAGTGGAAGTTCTGAAGATTAAGCCCCAATAGTAGAGGAACTTCTGCACCCTGATTTTAATGAAATGCATCAATCTTGCATCTTCTCTGAGAAAATGAACTGATCTGATAGTAATGTTCCAGCTGAAGGGTGTTTTGTAATGAAAAATTAAACACGTATGTTATCAACCACTCTATCCACACTGGGCTGTGGAGGAAGCTGTCTCTCCCAATTAGATGGATAGATACAAATTTTGGACGGAGAGCTCTTCAATGCAGCCATCTAATTCTTCTCCTAAAAAGCTTCAAATAAAATAACAGCGTAAGAGGCTGGTTAGTGCTCAAAGGAAAAAGCTGTGCAGAAAAGGGAAGGAGTACTTACCATTGTGTTGTTCATTGAGGACCAGAAGTTGCTATGCTCTGCCAATGGCCTTACCCAACTTGAGAAACCCCCCACAGTGGTTTTCTGTGAGTGGTGGTTGCCCCTTTGTTCCTCCTGACAAGAACCAGGAACCTTTCATGGCACAGGGCAAAAGTGTGATTTTAAGCTGAGAGTACGTTCCTCACAGGTGACAGCATTCCACAGGTCTGGCATCTGTCACCTTAGTGATGGAGCGTGCAAGTTGTACATCTGGGCACTTCATAAACTGTACTGAAAGTCAGGCCCTGGTACTGATCCATGTTTCTCTCCTGCTGCCTTCAACTCTACAAGCATAATTAAAATGTTTACTCCTTGAAAAGACAGATGTTGTGGTTTAATAAATTCTTTAATCTCCAACTCTCCTCCTCTTTGACACATTTATTATTCTAAATGCAGAACTTAATTTGGCTCAATATATTTCTATTTCTATGATTAAATTCCTTGTTAACTGCTGAATCACTTCAATGCCATGTGAAAAAAACAGATTCTTCCCTAAAACTTCTTTATTAAGCAGCCTTTCAAAGTGAGGGAAAATGTATTACTCTGACACATTTTACATTTGTTAGAGATTTTTTTAAAAAGCAGTATTTTAATAAATACTGAACATGAAAACTATTGCTGTAAGCAACAGAACTCTTAGGGCTGTGGACTTTTTTTCCTCTTTAAACACAGTCATTAATGCAATTTACATTAGCTTAATGCAAATACCTAAAATCAGCACATGGCAGGGCTAGAGCTTACATTTCCTGACTGAATACCTGATGCTGTGCTTCAGCTAAGCTTGTGGTCTGAATGCCAGCAAAACCTGAAGACTAATTTTCAGTTCTAACGCTGGGCAGGGATTCATGCATTACTGCCGTTTTGCAATGCGTACATATGACATATTTGAAAGAAAAGCAGTATGCATCTCAGTGACCAAATTTAGTATCTGTCATGAAACTGAGGATTCCAGACTAAGTCACTGCAGATGAAAAACTGGAAAAATTATGCACAGATTTATGAGGAGAAACCACTGCTTAATCCCATTTATATAGATGCAAACCACACTCCAAAAATGCTAGCACACCGAAATGGACTATCACGGCACTTCTGTGTGAAAATTAATTTTCAGCATTTAGCAATGAGAAGTGCCATCCTTGAAGAGCACCAAACTTTAAACTTAAACACCATACTTTTTCTCATGTTAATGCAATATATTCCTTTTATTTATTATTGTCTCAGAGGAAGAATGTTACAATGTAGTGTTTGAAGCAGCATTTACTTGGCAGCAGAGGACAAAGGTTGCATACAAACACAGGCAGAAAAACAACTTTATACATAACCTCATATTGAGAACAAAAATAAAAGCCACCAAATTCACTATTGAGACTTTTTTTTACTTATGTATGGGGGTATTTTTAAGGATTCTTTGCCTAGAGAATGATGTAGCTTGATAACAGCAAAGTATTTTGCAGAGAACAGAATATAAAGCTATTTCCAATACTACTCATGAAGATAGGCCTGAGGTAGAAAGGTGGTCATGGCTTTCCTCTTCTGTAAAATGTGGGTTGTTTTTTTTTCTTCTCAAAGTATCTACACTACTTTTTTTAATAGATAAAGCATTTATAGGACCCAGCATCTTCTCTTCCCATTTTGACAATTTTGTTCCACTCACTCAGGAGTAATACGTAGCAGTTATACAGAATTTTTCAGACACTAAGCAAGCCCTACAACACCTTTGAGAGGTAAGTACTATCATCCCCATTTTACAGATGGGAAAACAGAGGCAGAGTGGTTAAATAATTTGCCAAAGGGTTTAGCAAGAACTGGCACCACAGCCAACACTAGAACGTGGTCAACACTGTGCCTGAATCACTTCTCGAGCAGCAGCAGTCCAGGAGTGAATACTGTGGGTGCAGGACAGTCTAGTTGGTGCCACTTCCCAAAACCCAGAGATTCCTGGCCTGCTGTCTTAATGTCCTTTAGTATTTTCCAGCAGCAGTAGAGAATGTACAACTCTTCCAATACCATTTCGCAATTATTTTCTTTTTTTCTTCAGGAATAATTAAGAGCAACACAGTTTAGTGTCTTTCCACTATACATGAAATACATTGCATGCAGTTGTACCAGTTAAGGGTATGTGCTGAAATTAAAGCAAGTGTCCATGCAGTCTTGTAAATTCTGTAAAGGCAGTAAAATATCTTATGATCACCTTAAAACTAGAGATCAGCAGATCAGTTACATAACATTCATGTAATTACATCTACTTAAAGTACATAAATAAATCATTTCAAAGGTAAAGATGAGTTGCAAGATTACAATGCCATATGATAGTATCTAAATGTATTGCAGTTTTGAAGAAAATGTTCCATCACTCATAGTATTGGAAAGGGCTTTCTAATTGTCTCTTCATTTCTAAGAGGCAGACGAAAGAAGGGGATCTCACAGAAATTAGCTTTACTTTACAGACTGTAAATTCTGAAACTTGAAGCAAGTTTGGCACAGTGGGGAACAGCACAGCTTTGTCTCTGAACAAAGTTGGGAAAGATTACACTAACTTAGACCTCACTAAAAACAACTTAAGCTATCATCTAAGTCCTCTTTTGAGCTATCTCCCATTTCAAAGTAAAGTAAGGCTTAAAAAAAACAATCCTCCAAATGGAGTGTGTTGGCTGGAAATAACTAAAACAGAGTTTAAAATTTCATTTTTGTGTATGAGGATGACGATTATGAGTCAAAAATCATAGTTTACCTTGTTTAATGGAGTTAAAACACTGTAACTTGCACCCAACAGCAATTTTTGTTAACCAGTAACAAGAATGCAGATTATGGGAACTTCCTAAGCCAATACTGAAACAAACCAAGGATATTCTGAAATATGTGTGATCAGATGGTTTGCATATAAATAATCAGTATGGAATATTAAATGGGTGAGAATATAACTAAGTGTACTTTACAAGGTAAAAGCAAAGAGCTGAACGGAATGTATCCACGTAACGTTTTGCTTCAAACTCTTTACGCAGTTCTCCTGACGATTATCAAAAAGAGGGTGTAGAAAGCCCCCGCCCCTTTTCCCCCGGCTGTATATTTATACAAATCAGTGACAAATACTCCACTGCTCATTAATTTACAGTTGCATAGAAAGGGAAGAAGAAGAAAACCTGGTACTATAAAAACAACATCCTCGTCTTTGGGTATTCAGTGTTTTACTATTTCAAGTCGAACACGCAGTCAGAGCGAACAGCATGTTCCAGGGTCCCATGCAGCCTTCTGATGAAGCGGAACTCATGATCGGTGGTTTGTAGAAAAGGACTCTACTGCACATCGGGAAGCACTGGCCGATGACCAAATGAACTTCACATTGCCTGTCGTGATGAGATGTAACCGCGTCAGTACCCCATTAACATGCACAGAAAGCTCTAGCTGCTCTGATGCCACTTTACAAACCCCCTGTATTTTAAAAAGTTTAGAGATATTGGCTCAAGACTCAGCAAATCGCTGAGGCACGCAGCTAAGAGAAACCTCATTTTATTATACTGCAGTGTTTAAAATTCTTGTTGAGTAAGGCCCAGAGGATGTTAGTCTCCAGAGCAGTAAATATGACTTACAGACTCTCCATGTTCTGCACACCCAGCAAAAAAAGTTTCAGCAAGCTACTCTCCTATCTGAAGCCTAAATGGTAAAAATGGAGAGTACAGAGTCTGGATCTGGGCTCAGCTCCTTCAAACATGAGGCCTATTTCCATGCTCCTGTTTCATGATTCTGTTTCTGAACAGACAAATGTGCCTTCTCCAATGGTTCTGTAAGGGAAGGTTTGCAGTGAGACCATCTGGGAATCACCCTCTGCCTTTGGTAATGCTTGAACTACCAAGAATTTTCTATTAACTGGGATATTTCAGAATTGAGCCTTCCATGGGTCCAGCATCCAAATAGCCTTGTGAGTTAAAAATACAGGAAAAAAACCTGACCGCTTTGCTTAACAGAACTTTTCCACTTGCTTTACTTTGCTTTCAAAGATGCAAGTATGTAAACATGTGTCATACCTGTGGTCTGCCAGTGAAACTTGCTGAAAACAGAAGAAAACAAACAGGAACAGTTTAGAAATTTACATGACTGTATCTTGGCAGTTTAAAAACAAAGCCAGGTAAGTAAGTACTACAGAAGAACAGAATAACCCTTATCTTAACAAAATTAATTAAACTACAAGAGTACTGCAATAGCCTATGCATAACTGTCTTTATATAAATTTACTTATAACAGATTCATAGCATTATGAATGCATAGTTGACATGAACTCTTCATTTTTTCACCACTTGTGACCATACAGACTTATGAGTGATGTATTATGACATATCTGTTCAAAAAGCTCTCTTCTGGAACTCACTCAGATACACAGGCAAGACTGCTGCAGTGTTCACACCTGCCTAGTTCTGAGGACCAATCTCATAAACAAGGAAGGAAAAGAGGCAACACAGCTATAATCAAAAGATCTAGGGGAAAAAAAACCCCAAACAACCAACAAACCAAAACTGCCACCCTTAATAAAAGTGCTGACTGTACTATATTAACTATTGCTTATAAGGGATATTTGGACAAAGCAGAATTACTGATTTCAGGATGAATTATAACCCGAAACCCATAACACAAATACAGCAAAGAAGACTAGCTCTATTATATAGATGGGGTAAAAGTAAGACACATGAGGTTCAGATGCTAGTCATTTCTTAGTGAAAGCTGCAGCCAAGATGCTAGAGACCAGCAGTGATGACATTGGGAAAATGTATCTTTTAAAATTTTTTACTAAAATGGACATGATATGTTCAACATGAAGATCACTTTAATAAAATGCAGTTTGTGTATAATTATAAAAGGAAAAGTATATTATTTAAGGTTAGGAATACAGCAATGCCCTTAAAATAGATTGCCCAGGGAAATCCCTGAAGTTTGCATCATTGGCAGCTTTAAAGAACAGGTCAGACAACTGTCATCCAACAGCCACAGGAAAAGATGATGGACTAAATGGTCTGCCATGGTCTTCTCCAGCAAAACACATAGAGTTTAATGCACTCTATTGAGAAGGCCAGAATGCTCATTTTAGGCTTCTAAAACAGTACAGGAATCTGACGTGGTTAAAAAATGCTAGTAAATATCTCAAGAAAGTGACGTTATAAAATAACTGAAGAATAGAAAACATAAGCAGTACCTACTAATTGAGGCATGCTGGTTTGAGTTGATTTCTGCAGCAGCATGTCAATGACAAAACAAAACAAAACACCACACATTAAATTTGGAACTGTGATTTCTTTTAACCTTAAATGCTCAGATACATTTCACAGTATGAAAGGATGTGGAGCTATGGTTTTCACTTGGAATTTCCTCCTGCTTCATTCAGTATATTGTTTCACAGATAGTACATTTTCACTCCTGTTTCTCCTGATTGTAGAGAATGGCTTCACTATCAAGCTTGCCCTGACACAGGGTGTGACTGAGCTTTAAAGTCATTCGGGCCAAATGTGAAGGTAGCTGTACACTCCGCATATATATGCAAGACAGGATTTACAAACCCAAGAATTGATACTTGAGTTGCGTTTGCTACTGATGTGTACAGACACACACAGCCTTTGAGCTGTGCCAAGTATCTCCAGTAGCTGCTGACTTCAAGAAGAGATGCTCCTTAAAATCAAATCCTTAATTTGCAAGATGATGGGCTGTGAGCTATTGAACTGCCTGAAAATGTAGAGGACAACCTTTTTTTTTTTTTGCTAGATGCTAATTTGCTTTCTCTAAATGTACAAAGTGCATCTTCTGTGATGCAGTTCTTCACAGCCAAGCAATGTGCATACAGGAGACAAAAGGCATATTTTAACAGGGTTCACAGAGTTCATGAAACAGAACAGATTTCAGCCTTGATGCCTCTGCAGGAACTGGGCATAAGCACCCACCCTCTCACCAGTGCCTTCTAAAACTGACTACCATTACTACATTCAATTGAAAGAACTGTTGAAAGTTTAAGAATATATCAGAATTTTCACTACTGTTTTTCTCAGGCAAAAGAGCTGATGGTGTAAATACGTAAGTATTTATGTATGCATTTTAAAAGAAATACACTGAATAACAAAGTTGCCACTTCACTCCCTCTGCCAAAACAAATAATCTGAAGGAAATACTGCTGGAAACAGATAGCTGCTCTTCTGAGTGCAGTGGCATGCTGGAAGAAACAGGATCAGTGAAAATTTATGTCAGCTGACAAAAGCTATGCATAGAAAACTAACTAGTTTTCCTTTTGATCTCTTTTTAATAGACACTGAATAAAATATCAACTTTCAATGCATGTGTTATGTGCTGTGTTACTTCCTATGGTCAATTAGTTTAATAACTACTTTAATAATTAGTTCAAGCAGTCAGGATTTGGCTATGGTCCCTCCTATTGCCTAAGGCCTTTTCCCCAAGTTTTATTAGAAAACCAGCATCCAGAATATCTGAACCTAAATTCACTTAAGCTCTATATAAGATTTACATTAGTAGATAACAAGATTCTAGGCCTTTTTTCCTTACATGGGCACAACTGAAAATCCATATGGAGCTATATGCTTTTCCATGTTTCAGGTGAATCACTTCCACTTGAAACAGGGAAACAGTTGTTTATTTACCTTCACAAACAGTGTCTCTAACTGTGGAACTTTAAAGAACAGAATTACATAGCTTGTACATCTTGACAAGAAAACTCATCAGAGAGAAGGTTTTTTTACTAGTCAATAACACAAGAATGACTTTTTTCCTTCAAAAGGTCACCTCAAATTTAGTATTATAATAAGAGGCATAATTTGTTACACTTACAGCAGCAAGCTGGAAATGTGCTGTTAATTTGCTCCATAACATCTGTTAGATCTGTATTGGTATCATGAGGTGGAACTAACAAGTCATCTGCAGACATGACAACAAAAAAGATCAATTAATTTAGCAATGAAAGAAAGAATGAGAAAGAATAAAAACCACCACAACATTCTGAGAAGTGTTTTCATCCAACCCTCCTTATATTTCAAGGGAAACCACTATGTGAAGCCTTTGTAAGCTAGTGTGCAGAAACTGTCATTGAGAATGTCAGTTCTGGGAAAGGTGAAAGTTACATTATTGATTTGCAGTAATTTCTTTTATTAAAGCTTAACATTAAATCTTGGGTGCAGTGGTTAAGAAATTGCCAGGAAGAAGTATATAAGAATTTACAGTTAAATAAAAGGTTTATAAGATAAGGGATTTATACTCAGTAGCTACTCAGTTAAAATTCTGTTCCATTTTCAGATGATTTGTCATCTAACTTTCAGAGCAAATGCATTATTCTTTTTCTGAATGAAACATTTATCTTTTAGATGGTCTTTACTCAACATACACCAGCAATTTCACTAGTGTTAAAATCCTCTTTGCAATTTTTTTTTTTTTTGCACTACTGTTTAAAATTATCCAAGGGAAGAGTTAAGGAATACAACTGGCTCTGTTCCTGGCAGTGTTATCAGACAGCACGTCTTATAAATCTATCATCGCATTAAATCAGAAGCTCCATGTTTTCCCTAACAGATTAAAAACACACATCGGTGCTGAATGAAAAAAAACTTCAGTATGCAAGAGAATGTATGTCCCATTTTCCACAGAGATAAAAGGATTTCTTAGTCTAGAACACAAGAGCTTGAAAACAAAACCAGGGAGAAAATTGCACTTAAGAAAATTGGCGAGAAATATTTTCTTTTCCCCCCAGTTTTGACCACTCCCTGGTGTGTAGTTATATCTGCTAATTCCCAGAGAAATTAATGAATTTTGATATTGGAAAACTTAAAATAACCTTTCAAGAAATACCCTCAGGTCCAGAGGCTATAGACTTAAATACTGAATTATTCCTAAGGATGTTATGTCTTTGAAGGGTGAGCTCATCAAAACAGCAGGATAAGCAGAGGATACACAAGAATTTTGAAAGCATCCATCAGAAAGCTTCAATTACATGTTTTGGACATTTGTTCCTGTATCTGACAGATTACTTGGGTGCCATGTGTGTACTGTAGGACAAACAGCTGTTGGCCATTTCAGTTCAGTGAAATCTTGTTGCCTTTTCAATGAGGATGGCTCTGCCCAGTAAATTCACTTGCTCAAGTAGATGGGACCAAAGAGCCTTTTGACAGAAATCCTTAATTCAGTCACATGGATTCTTGTGATACCACAGCTGTTTGCAAGTGTAGAGAAGCAACAGCTCCAGCTGCAGTCTTGTTTTCAACAGCATCACAAAGATCAGTTCCTTTTTATTTACAAATCTTTTCAGAATGATGCCAACAAATCTCTTCAGTGGTCACCTACAGACCCACACAGTACATCATCTGATGGAAACACTTACCTGTCTGATGAAACTGTGAGCTTGTCTCTTGCTCAAGTGGGTAACCGAGGGCAGAATGCTGGGGTGAGGCACAGGGTGAAGCGCCATTAACCCGGGAGTCTGACTCAGGCTGTATTAAAAGACAGTAATACCCAAATTTAGACAAATTGTATCTACAGAATTTAAGGGTGGGCTTCTATGCAGTCATCCTGATCCTTTCCTTTCCCATGTGGTCCTCCTCCTTTCCTCCTGAAAGTTGGCTTAGGTCCATGCTACTGTTGTGGGGTGGGGGACAATGACCAAACCAACAACTTCTTCGAAGAAAATTTATACTTGTGTAATCTGCTTAGAGTCCAGCTGACGGTATTGTTAAAAACAATGTTCTACTGCAAGTACATGCTATAGAGACACAATGCCATGGTTTACTTGATTAGATAGTGTTGGGTGATAGGTTGGACTCGATATCAAAGATCTTTTCCAACCTGGTTAATTCAGTCCTATTCTAATGTTATGTACAACTTAAAACAGTCTGCCAAGGTTCTTAGTCCATCTACACATAAAGGCAATGGTATTACTGGATACATACATGTACATACACACAAAGAACATTCAGCTGAAGTTCACAGAATCACAGAGTGGTAGGGTTTGGAAGGGACCTCTGGAGATCACCTAGTCCAACCCCCCCATTAAACCTAAGGTTCACCTAATTAGGTTGCAAAGAATCGCACCCAGGTGGGTTTTGAAAGTCTTCAGAGAAGGAGACTCCATACGTCTCTGGGCAGCCTGTTTCAGTGCTCCATCACCCTCAAAGTATAAGTTTTTTCTTAAGTGAAACTTCCTGTGTTATAGCTTGTACCCACTGTCCCTTGTCCTATCACTGGGCATCACAGAGAAAAGCCTAGCAAAATCCCCTTGACCTTCACCCTTTAGATATTTACATGCATCAGTAAGATCCTCTCAGTCTTCTCTTTTCCAGGCTAAAGAGCCCCAGGTGTCTCAGCCTCTCCTCGTAAAAGAAATGCTACAGTCCCCTAATTAGCTTCATGGCCCTCCTCTGAACTCTTTACAGTAGCAGATTCAACAGAACTTTGTTAAATCTAAATACCATTACTCCTGCTGACTCTGCTTCTCAATAGTCTGCAGGACACCTAACTTGCAGAAAACCAGTAACATGTAAACTCCTATGAGAAGGAACTGATCTACTTGGAAAATTGTGTTGTAGGCAAGCTTTTCTGGACTCTTACATGAATCCAAAGAATCAAACACCTATGTTCTACATTACATTTAGTTACAGCCATGTATATGCTTCAGACTGGACACAAAATAAGAAAGGACCATAACACTTTTTCACTATAACACCCCAGAAATATTGTAAGGGATCTTGTTCAGGCACTTTTTCCCCCTGCCTTCTCCTTTTTCCTTGTAATTCTTTGAGGAAGGGAGTAGTATTACAGTATCTGAGCTGCAGAAATGATTGTTCTGAAAAAAACCCAACAAAGCATGTGAACTAGTACTTACATATGACGTAGTTACAGAACTTTAGCTGAAATGTTTGCCCCTATCATTTATTCTTTTTATTGCAAATCATCATTTTTTTTCCCAAGCACTTGAAGAGTAGATTGTTTAAGTGAGTCTGTCAAAAGCAGATACAGAAGTAATAAAAAAAAAATCACTGCTTTGCAGATCTTTTTGAAACTGGGATTGAACCAGTACCTAGAACAGCTGTGAGACGTGATGTATGAGGTAATACACAGAATGGCAGTTAATTTGTGCACAAGTTTGCTCCTCCTAAAGCTCACAGCCTTAAGGGCCATATTCCTTATTTATTTATTTTTAGACAATTTCCAGTTTAAAATACATAAAATTTTAATAAAACTGAAAATTATGGAACAATGAAAGATACTTTTTCTTCAATACATGTTGTTGAGAAATAGAAGGAAAAATTCACTTAAGTAGCGAGCAAATCTCCAAATCTCTCTCTCTCAGCATGACAATATGAACTTCAAGTTTTGACTAAAAGAATAAATCAATAAATATTGCTCTGCATATAGAAAACAAAGAAAACCAGAAATATTTTCAAGCAAGTGAAGGATTTTATGTTCAAGACACTGCTATGCACAGTGCATGCCTAGCAAGCAGTTACATAACATTCCGTTCAGTATCAGGCTTCAACTCAGCTACAGACTAGGTAACAGGAGTGTGGTGATTTTAAATAGACCAAGCCTGGGGCAACTAACCCCAGGTAATTCTGTATAGCCAGGACCCTCTGTTCAGGAAGTTAGAGCTCTAATGCTAAAGAGATGAAGCAAACTCTCCAAGGGTTAAAAGTTACTTCAGCATAGAACAAGGTAAACTCCAGCAGCAGAGAGGTTGCTCACCCACCCAATAAACAAACAGAATTTCATCATCCAAAATGCAAACTTGATGTTCAGAGATGACTGAAGAAGGAAAATTGTTGCTGGATTTGACACAAAACTGCAGTTCAGCAACACGGGCAGCAAGGCATTACAAAGTCAAGACTAATTAGGATAGGAAGATGTCTACAAACCAAAATGACGAGTTAGTAGTGAAGGCTACTTTGTACCACTTAGGAGTGCTATTGCAAATGACAAAACAGCCCCAGGGTGCATGAGGACTTCAGTGGTGGATAAAAATAATGCTTGACTTGAGCACAGTTGCACAACACCTACAAAATCCGATCACCTCCAACATCAGCCCCCTCCAAGCTCCACAAAGTTTATGTATTCTCAGCCAAAACAACCCAGCAGACATTCCTTAAGCAGAAATCATAACAAAACAGCCCAAAATATTACTATATGTCAGCTTGCTTCTTCCTGAAGAATAATAAAAAAAAAGCAGGGATACCAAGCATGGCTCTCTAGGGATGAGGAGGATGTTTCAAACTCCAGGTGCTAGGAGTTTTCAAACTCCTTTTGTGCAAAACCAAATAACAATGCAAAGAGGCAGATAAGTTCTACTCTAGAAAACTCTGAAGTTGAAGTATTTTTATATATTACAGCAGTTTTAAAAACATTTCAAAGGAGATACTTATTTTAACCAATTTTTATCTACATTGCCTTATTTCACTGTGTCTCCTCCTGCTGGTGTCTTTCCCAAAGAAAAGCCTGAAGTGCTCTGTGGCTTAATGGACAGATAAGACATACCCATACCTACTCTTTCCTTGATTTCTGTTGCTTTTGGTAAAAAGCCAAACACATGAAACAAACCAAAAAGTTCCCCTTTCTAACCTCTGAATCTGAGGAAATCTCAAATAGGCTAACTCCCTTACCCTATCCATCACAGATGTTTCATGTTTGTTGATAACTTGTGTTCCAGACTTACTTTCCCAGCTATAAAAGAAGTAGTTTCCTCTCCCCCTTTCATAAAGCTCTTCTGTTTTCAGATGAAGGGACCGATGCAGTGCCTATTTATTAATGTCTTACAGTCTGATTGTATAGCCATTAGAAGCCAGATGACTTTAGCTCCCATAAACTTCAATATCAAATCCAGTATGAAACCTCTATTCATGTAGCTCAGACAAACAGAGAAAAATTCAAACAGGCTTTAAATGTCCTTCATAATTCTGCTTTGCACATGCAGTATCTAAAATGGCTGAGGAAGGAGATGAAAATGGATTCTATTTTTTCCCCCTGTACGATAAACATGTTGGTATCAAATTTGTCACATGCTGGTTCTGTTTCACCTACCTCTTTGGCACTGTAATCAATCAGGCAGACAAAAATGACAGAACTGTGTGACAGCTACCAATCCTTTGGGCTTGCTAAAATATAAATAGTATGGTAACCTTAGAATTGTGACCTGAAGCAGGCAAATGTGCAGTGAGGACACTCATGTATTTCTGCTGAAGGTGCTCTCTAAAGAACATCCTAAAATGCTCTCATCTAGAGTAAACAGTTACAACAGGAAAGTTCTTCTGGAGAAAATAGTCTCTTTTAGATTTAGTGGCAAGTTAGTTACCCAAACAACAGCCAGGAGGCTGAGGGCAGAAAAGAAATTAAAAGATTTGCTCTTGACAGAAGAGAGAAACAGTTCACATGAAATGCCTGTCACAGAAAATAAACTGCTGTAAGAAAGTTGTGTCCTTCAATAGTAGCAATTATTATTATAGCAATTACTAAGTTGTTATATATTTTGACATTGGGACTCATGAAAATCTTTCATGCAAATCATCCATCTCATTAATGAGAAAAAGTATGCCTTGTATGCACTGAAAAATACTTGAGACAGATAATAAAAACAAAGGATTCTGGTTTCTGATAAAGTCCTTCCCGAGACAGTGAAAAAGACTTTCACAGACAGTAATGGCCTAGGGGACTGAAAAACAAACATGCTGGAGTGCAGTCATTCTTTCAGAAAGTTAAGGGGGCAGTAATGAGATTCAGTGCTGCTTCATAATTGTATTAGTGGCAATATAAAGAAGTTTCAAAGAATATATACTCAAAAAAAAAAGAATCCAACGGCATGAGATTTAACACAGCCAAGTGCCGGGTTCTGCATATTGGCCACAACAACCCCAAGCATTGCTACAGGCTGGGGTCAGAGTGGTTGGAGAGCGGCCAGGCAGAGAGGCACCTGGGGGTTCTGGTTGATAGTAGGCAGAACATGAGCCTGTAGTGTGCCCAGGCAGCCAGGAGGGCCCATGGCATCCTGGTCTGCATCAGGAACAGTGTGGCCAGCAGGAGCAGGGAGGTCATTCTACCCCTGTACACTGCACTGGTTAGGCCACACCTTGAGTCCTGTGTCCAGTTCTGGGCCCCTCAGTTTAGGAAGGATGTTGACTTGCTGGAGCATGTCCAGAGAAGGGCAACAAAGTTGGTGAGGGGCTTGGAACACAAGCCCTATGAGGAGAGGCTGAGGGAGCTGGGGTTGCTTAGCCTGGAGAAGAGGAGACTCAGGGGTGACCTTATTGCTCTCTACAACTACCTGAAGGGGGGGTTGTAGACAGGCAGAGGTTGGTCTCTTCTCCCAGGCAACCAGTACCAGAACAAGAGGACACAGTCTCAGGCTGCACCAGGGGAGGTTTAGGCTGGAGGTTAGGAGGAAGTTCTATACAGAGAGTGTGACTGCCCATTGGAATGGGCTGTCTGAGGAGGTGGTGGAGTCACCATCATTGGACGTGTTCAGGAGGAGGCTTGACAGGGTGCTTGGTTGCATGGTTTAGTTGGTTGAGTGGTGTTGGATGATAGGTTGGACATGACGATCTTGAAGGTCTCTTCCAACCTGGTTTATTCTATTCTATTCTAAAATTTGAATTATTTACAAAATCTGAATCCCCATCTTGGTAGTAGGTTCAGAGACCTCGGAGACTGCTTGAAAAGAATCTGCTTAGCAAGAGGTCAAAAAAACCCCCCACTAAACAGAACCACAGAAACATACCATCCTTTCACTTGGAAAAGACCTTTAAGATCATTGAGTCCAAGCATTATCTAATTCTACTATATATAAATAAAAGATGCATATAGAAAGTAATATTGAAGTCACAGATATTATAAAAGTAATAAAGTAGACCTTTTCATATACTTGACTTCATACCAGCCACTTCATTAAGACAGGAGAAACAGGAACACCTTAGGAAATGGCACCTGAAACATTCACAAGCCTGGCAAGACTCCCACAGAGGCAGGACATTTTGGACAGGGAGCAAAAGAGCACTAGTATATAGTAAATGAGGTATACATGATCAGAAATACTGGAAAAGGTCAGCTCTGTTCTACCTTACCCTACCAGACACCACAAGCTGCAAAATGCCTAGAAAACTACAGAGGGAGAACTGAGAAGGAGAAACTTCTGCCCCTCCACCCACCCATTTAATCACAACACACATGTATACTCTAAAGGTCTTACTAAAAATGTTATAAGAATACTGAATAGATTACAAAATTATAATCTTTCATTGGTTTTGCAGAACTTCTGTGTTTCTGTTCTACAGCTATTTCTTTGCAGATTTTAAAGCCCACTCTGAAACACCCACTAGTGGCCACAGTGCTCAAGATACTCAAAAATTCTTTTAAGAGTTTCACCAATTGTTATCTTCCCTGTTACATTTTAAGCTACTCAAATATTGATTAAAGATGCTAGAATAACACTAATGACAACAAAACCACACTGCTAGAGGACTAGAGAAGCCATTGGAACAGATGCATATTAAAGTTAGTCAGCCTAGAAAAATGACAAAGTCAGCCAATGAAACAAATAAACAAAAATATTTTTATCATTGTAATGAGAGCATCATCTACAGCAGGAACTGATGTCATTGTGATACCTTGTTTATGCAACCTGTTTCTTGGCTTAGTGAAATCCTCCACTATGTACAGCTGAGTCACAGAAGGCAAGAATCACTTGACTTATTGTACTCTGCCCCAAGTGTGAAGACCAGTTAGGAGAAAATGTTCATATAGATTTATTTTCCTCAAAGTGACATCTCTAACAACACTTTGTAGTTGTTTCTGCTGTTATTTTTATAATCTAGATGTGCATATGCTGCCTTCAAAAACAATCAACCTTTTCCCCCAAAAAAGAAACCCTACAATCACTAGCTAATGACATTTGCTAAAAGGCTTTTGCCTTCAGCATTTATTTATGAGCAGATAATTTTCCTGTAGCTCACTGGTTTAAATATACTATTTGAGGAACTGGATTCATAGAATGCATTTTCTTTGGCATGCTAAGAAAGGTTTCAGTGACAAACTGTGGCAACAAACCCAAATTACTTAAGGAAAGATTGGAAAATTGAAGTCAAATACAGGGTGAGTGGCACCACGATTTAGAATAGGGTATGTATTTTCTTATCCCTGCTTTTTAATTAATGAAAAAATGTGCTATTGTCAATGTTTTAGAAGTTACCAACCCCGTGTAACACTAGAGGCTTGGGGCAGAGTGGCTGGAAAGCTGTCTACTAGAGAAAGACTTGGCAGTGCTGTTTGACAACTGGTTGATTATAAGCCAGCAGTGTGCCCAGGTGGCCAAGGAGGACCAAAATATCCTGGCCTGCATCAGGAACAGTGTAACAAGCAGGCCCAGCACGTAACTGTCACCCTGTACTCAGCACTAGTAAGGCCACACCTTGAGTACTATGTTCAGCTTTAGGACCTTCACAACTAGAAAGACATTGAGGAATATGTCCAAAGAAGGGCAACAAAGTTGGTGAAGAGTCTGCAGAACAGATCTAATGAGGAGCAGCTGAGGGAACTGGAGTTGTTTAGTCTGGAGAAAAGAGGCTGAGAGGAGATCTTATTACTCTCTACAACTACCTGAAAGGAGGCTGAAGCGAGGTGGGTGTTGGTCTCTTCTCCCTAGTACCAAGTGATAGGACAAGAGAAAATGCCCTCAAGTTGCACCAGAGAAGGTTTAGATTGGATATTAAAACAAAATACTTCACTGGAAGGGCTATCAAACCCTGGAATAGGCTCCTGAGTGAGGTGGTTGAATCCCCATCCCTGGAGGTGTTCAAAAGATGCATAGATGTGGTGCTAAGGGATGTAGTTTAGCACCAAACTTGGCAGTTGGATAATAGTTGGATTCAATGATCTTAAAGGTCTTTTCCAGCCAAACTGATTCTTTTTATCATCTTGTGTTCATTTGACTTTCACTATGGCTTATGCTAGAGAGTAGGAAAAATATGTCTTCATGGTAGAAATCCATCACAAAAAACTAACATAAGAGAAAGACATCACTGTACATATACCTGGTCAAGTAGCTGACGCAGACGGTGAAGCTGAGACTCCAATTGTTTATTGTGGTCTTCCAATATTTGCATCCTTGCTTCCAGGCGACCTTTATGTTGTCTCAGGAGTTTAGCTTCAGCAATGAGCTCTGCATCTTCAGAAGCATGCTGAGGTGACACAATAGAGTCAGGAGGTGATGCAAGAGGGTTTATTCCTCTCCGAAGGTGTTGCTCCTTTAGTTGTTCATATTCTATCTTCAGGCTCCTGGGATATTGAGAAGAGGAGAAGAATGATGACTTATCAAGCAAATTAAAATAAAACACTTCCTTAGATCAAATAATGGTATTATCACCTCCAAGAACACAAGTAACTCATGCAATGTCTTGACTTGTGGATTATGGGAAAAAATACTAGACACTAAAGTAGAGGTGAAACTAAGGTATTTTATCACAGACCCACCCTCTTCTACCTAACAGCCTATGTAGGACCATATGCCTTGATTGATTTTCTTTGGCTAAAACCATGACTCAGAGATCAATCTCTTCTCATCGCCAACATTCATACACAGCACATGCTGCAGTTAGAATTCAGACATCAAGTAGGATGATTATGAAACCTTTGCTCTTCCTCAAGGTCAGCAATAATGCGCTCCAACTCTCCTCGCTCTTCCTTTTCAACTGACTTGAGTATCTGAGCAGGACTCTGTGGCTGGCTCACAGGCGATTCTCCTCCCAGTGTCTGACAATACTGCTGGATGAGGGCATGCTCATCCTCTCTAGAGCAAAAAAAAACAAACCACAGAGAAAGACAAAACCCAGGAAGTTCGTTATATGCAAATTATTTGTTTTCCAAGTAAAAGTGCAATGAAGCTTTACAAATGGCTTCTAGAAATTTCCTGTCAGTCAGTTTAACATCTTTCATCACAAAAGAAACAAACCTACAGTCTCATCTGAATGAATAGTAAACCCAGTTATTTAGAAATTTATACCTTGGAAGAAACAGAAGTTATTTCTATGGGGACAAATACTCTATAAATATATAGATGCACAAGAAAAATATATCTGGTGTTTTACAGGCCATGCACATGGACTGGGGTTTTTCTCAGTAATAAATTCAGGCTCTTGGGGTAAATGGAGGAAATGAGTGTGACAGGAACAAAAGAAAGTTGCAAACACTCCGTAAATGGAGGACTTCCACTTAAAAGCATCACCAGTGTTAGGAGCAAGACAAAATAACTACAGATGAAGTAAATACTGATTCCTTGTGTCTCCCTCTTGGAAAAGTATTTCTATTATGCATCGAAGTGATGCATCAAATCACTTGAGAAAACCTTTTACTGAAGACTAATCTTAATGTAGAACAACACCAACCTATTTTTTCCCCTTTTTATTCTACTGTATGATTATTTGTCAAGTTATGGCCACAGCTTTCTTTCAGGGACACTATCATTTGTACCTGCACAGACTTAACTTTTCCCCTATGCTCATCTTCACTTGTGAGGTCTTCTTTAAAGATACACATGTTTTTGCATGAATTAAAGATGACATGAAGGAAAAACATTTTTAGTCAATGTATTTATACCAGAAGTCTCAAGCATGAGAGCATTACAATGTTTGTCAAGAAGGTGGGTATACTACAGACTATGGTGTTCTTTAGTTTTGGTTTGTTAGGGGTTTTTTGCTACCTACAAATATTTTTCCAATTGAGGAAGAGGCATATTTAATGGAAGGTTAGAAAATGCTTAGTTAGGGCAATAGGAGTAATAGTTCATATTCAAGGCAACAGATAGTTAAAACCTATTAAATTTCTTTGGTGTTTTCTTAATCAAATGGCATATTGCTCACACGTCTGCAAAAAAGAACCCCTCATGATGTCAACTATCAGAAAAAGTTCTTTTATTGTCATTCCAATGTAGAAGACTTCATGTACTCTTTGAAATATGAAGTGTGCTAAAAGTATTGTTGATGTACTTGTGAACCTGACATAACCAAAGCAGTAACTTTCCAATATTGAGTGCAAATATGTCTCTGTTCTAGGATCACAGTAGACTGAAAGACACTTGAGGACTGATAAAAATAAGATCACAGAACAGAACTCCAATTATAAGAAGGAGAGAATCTGATTTCAAAACCAGTAATAATTTCCTGCATGTTCAGAAGAATACCACAAGAAAAAGAGACTTTTCTCAGATAGGTTTACAGCAGGGGCAATTGCAGTGAAAATAAAATGTACATCCAAATTTCAAATTCCTCCTTTAAATTCAGTCTCTATAGAATGATTACAACATGTTAATCTCTATGCCAAACTGCATTTAAACAATAAGAATCAAGCTGAACTATAATCCTAAATTCCTAGTGTCCCAGCTGTAGGGAACTTATGACCCAAACTGGGATCCAAAATTAGCTCTGTAAATGCCTGGAGAAATTGCTTCAAAGTATTAAGCCCAGGGAAGTGGTTGCAGACATGGCATTCAAGGATATGGTTTAGTGGTGGATTTGGCAGTGTTATGGTTAGACTCAATGATCCCAAACGTCTGTTTCCAACCTAAATGATTATAGATAAAGCTTAACTCCAAACAACAGTTGTTCAGATCTGTGTGACTGCTTTTGTATTTACCTTAGTTAAAGCATGCATTATTTACCTGCAAATAAAACAGCAGGTGCCAGCAGGTACAATGTCACTTTCTGCTCCTCCTTGTCCTCTATATCTCTACATATATTGCTTGTGTAACAATCTACATTTCACAACAGACTTAAGATGCAGATTCAGGTATTATTATCATGTTACTACATGAATTCACCATGTTAATTCTTTTTCTTCAAATAAAGGTTATTTTTGTAGATGAGCAAGGAAACGGCATTGAAATCAACAGCTAATTTGCCAGTAAAAATGAAGCAAATACACCCTCCCTCACCACTGGGATGGATGGTTGGTTGGCCTTTGTATATGAGTAGACTCATTAATTGCAAAACAAACAACTCAATCAAGTTTATGAGCATTTAGCTGCCTCCAGGTTTTCATCTTTCCTGACAAATGACAGTACGTGCAGTCCTCCTCCTCCTTTTTTTTTCCTTCCCCCCAAGGGAAAACAAAAAGAAGTATTTTGGCTGCATTTCTCTCACTGGTAAGCATACCAGTGGCAGAAAGACATGAAAACAGACACAAAAAAAGTTGTCTTAGTTATGTAAACAGAGTTAACTAAGCAGGAAAGACAGAACATTAAAAAATAGTCACATGTGCTTCTCTGAAGCAAAGTATTTCAAATCTCAAATTATTAGCACATTCATAACTTCATGATTAGATGTTTCAAAACAGTAGATGAAAGTAGTATTGAGAAAAATAGCATTTTCTAACTAAAGTTGAACAAGAATCCCTGCCCCCTCGTAAAAATGTTGATGACATTAACAACTTGGGTCAGTCTTAATACATTGACTTAATGTCAGACCTGAAGATACACCGAGGATAAAACTTCCCTGTATTTTTACACTGACACCCCCCCCCAATCATATGTAATTCATCAGTAATTCAAGGGGTTCTACACCTTCCAGGTTAATCAATGGATTTTAATGAAGGATTTTTTTACAATAAAAGGGACACACAATTAAAAAAAAAAAAAGGCATTAATAAAATGAGTAGGACTATGTTTGTATCTGCAAGTACAAACAGATGGATCAGCAGCCAGCAAACTGAAATACAAACAGAAAGCTGTAACACTGTTCTGGCTCTGCAGTTCCTTCATAATATAGAGTTGTTTGGGGTTTGTTTCGGGGTTTTTGAGTTTTTGGTGTTTTTTTATTTTCAGTGACAAAATTGTCCTCTGAGTTAGCACAAGCTTTTCACCAGTCCACTGGCCACTTTGACACAGGATTTCTTTTCTTTTATACAATGATAAATGAAGAAAAAAAATTACAAACTAGAACCTACAGAGCAGTAACACTTTTCTGGTTGCATGAAATATCACAGTATCACCAAGTTTGGAAGAGACCTCAAAGATCATCGAGTCCAACCTGTCACCACAGACCTCATGACTAGACCATGGCACCAAGTGCCACGTCCAATCCCCTCTTGAACACCTCCAGGGACGGTGATTCCACCACCTCCCTGGGCAGCACATTCCAATGGCGAAAGACTCTCTCAGTGAAGAACTTTCTCCTCACCTCGAGCCTAAACCTCCCCTGGTGCAGCTTGAGACTGTGTCCTCTCATTCCTGTGCTGGTTGCCTGAGAGAAGAGACCAACTCCCTCCTGGCTACAACCTCCCTTCAGGTAGTTGCAGACAGCATTAAGGTCTCCCCTGAGCCTCCTCTTCTCCAGGCTAAACAATCCCAGCTCCCTCAGCCTCTCCTCATAGGGCTTGTGCTCAAGGCCTCTCCCCAGCCTCGTTGCCCTTCTCTGGACATGTTCAAGAGTGTCAGTGTCTTTCTTAAACTGAGGGGCCCAGAACTGGACACAATACTCAAGGCAATATCCTCATTTTTGAAGCAGAACAGCTGACAAACACAGAATTCCCTTACAACATTTTCTGGTGCTTGGAATAACAAATTTTTGCAGACATCCTTGGTATCATGCATAATAGATAATTAATAGATACTTTCACTGGGACTAAGTCGTGTGTTACAACTCATGAAGATCATATATCTATAACAAAAGTTCCTGGCAGCTTTAATGAGCATGAGTTACTTACACGCTTCCTGTAGTGGAGCTACTATCTGTGAGGAAGGAGCCATTGGTCCTTTCCATCTGTGCAAGCCTGGGAGGCAAAAAAGGATCATGACTTTCAAAGAACACATTGCACAGTATAAAGGCAATGTGAAGATAAATACTACTTAAAAACACATCAGATATGGCAATCTTAATATATATGAAGAGGAATATACGTCTAGATTTTGTGACCAAAAATACTATAATCCTGAGGATGCTTATAAGAAACTTGTGCTATGATTAACAAAGACCAAGTATATTTTCTATCTCTAGTATAATTATCATTAGCATCTCCACAACTCTCATGGTAAAATTAGAGACACATTTTTGCAGATAGTTTTCTCTTTGAATTCTATAAAACTAGCCTAATGAAAGAGAATAAATACTTTTGAAATATAGCATATGGAACATCTGAAATTATGGTTGGCAAGTAACATCACACTGTGAATAGACAAGTAGTGGAAAAGAACACAAAACCCAGTGTAATTACAGGGAGTCATTGCATACTGCTCCTTGTTTTGGAAGGAATCAATCTGCAAGGACTGGATTATTACACTCTCTAGATAAGGTAACACAGATTTTTAAAATTGCAGCAGAAATTTTCTATTCAAGTTTCTAGGGAAGATAACCTTACGTCTTTAAGACACACACATAAAAATTCAGAAACACTCAATGCTGTGCACATATATTGGACTGCACCAAACACATTATGGTATCTATCTTTACTACAAAATTACCCTAATTTCACATGTCATTTTGCAACTGTTATGTATTATTATAGACATAAAAGTTCTTTTTGAAAGAAGTGTGCAAGGCCATAAAGAAATGGGAACGCTGGTGTTGTCTTTTAGCATGCAGCAAGATTGCCCAGCTGCATATTTGTTAATATTCCTCAGGGTTGAAGTAGGATAAATAAAAGTACACACAGGATGAAGTTGTCTTGATTCCTTTGTCCTACCACAGCTGGGGGGCAACACTATGCTCCAACACCTTCCCTGAAGGGAAGGGCAAGCTCCTAAGTGACTAGAGATATGCAGATCATCTCTGCTCTGGGGCATCTCAAACAGACCTAGGTCATGGTGAGTAATATGCTTACGAGTCATCTTTGTAATGCTGCTCAGCATCATTAAATCTTTGATGAAACACAGTTTTGGAAATTGATCTTCATAGTCCCTTTGTCATACAGGGAAGTAGAATAAACCCTGCTAATTTTCAAACAGGAGCACCTGTCCCATATGTCTAACAGAGGGATCAAATATCCCAACTCACAAATGCAGATTCCATCACTATTACCATGTTTACATTGTCCACCATTTAGTGAGGATTTGCTTGGAGTACCATGTGGAACCAGGAGAAAGCCTTGATAAGGGTGCACAGGAAGACCGGAAGGGAACACTACAGTTGCACAGAGCCTTCCAGGCAGGATATGAACTGAAAGCAGTGTGATCCACCTTTATCAAGTCTAATCCAGAGCAGGAGGAGAGGGAAAATATATTGCTAGGATCTCTTCTGATCCTTGATACAAGTCCAGAGTTTGTGCTTTATATGGGCATAGAAAGCCACAGTGTTGTGGCACCACAGGCAGCAAAAAAGGAATACAGGGAGACAGAAAACTCTCACATCTTTCTAAAGCAGTTTACTTTGTTCTGTGACTTTTAATTGATAACAGCATTGGTCTAAGTCATAGATTCCAAGAAATTGTGTAATTTATATGAATACATGTTCCAAATACTTTGCCTTTGACAGTGGCAGGTGGAGGGAAAGAGTTGAGATGGATGGTAGATAGCCATTCAGCATTGTTTCTGCTCCATTTTTCCATTGCTGCAAAGATCATATGCTGGATATCCTAGGTATTTAATAATATGCTTTAAACTTTTCTTGTAACGCCCATAGACAAGAATTTAGTTAAACACGAACTCTGGATTTTTATCAAAGAGCTGAAAATGTTAACACTGTTCATTAGTTGTGATCAGATACAGCAATAAACACATCCAAAGCAAAACTCTTTGTAAGTTTTCATGATAATATGGATTAATTTCTGCATGAAAGATGGCTGGTGTTACTTGGTTTTGAGAGGGTAACTCTTGATGAGTGCTTAATCATCACTAGTTCTGAATGTATGGAAGAGAGTTTGACAAAACACAGAAGCATTGAGATGGACCTGGCATAACAGACATTTTGTCATGAAAGGACTAGGGTGACCTCATAAAAGCCAGAACATAAACCACCAGTAATTATTATATTCTGCTAAAAGTCAATGGTAATAGTCAGTGTTAATCTATTGCAGAAGAAAACAGAATCCTGCAACTGAAATCCTACAGGGAAAAATTGCATACCCCAAAAGTTCCATTGATTTAAAAGGTTATAAGTGAAGAAACAAAAGGAAATCAGCACATTTTAGAAATAAGACAGCAATTCTGCAACAGCTCCCATTCTGTATGACAGACAATAGATTTAATGCATCTATTTTACATTCAGTATGACTGTAATCATCAGAAGCTAATGATTTAAAAATATTTGACTTACATCTGAGTACAGAGTATTATATCTTTGTAATAAATAAGGTCTAGTAGAGTATATTAAAATCTGCAGGAATCAATGAGAAAATGTAGTGTACTGGTGAGAAAATGTGCCTCTCTTACCTAGTAGCATACTGCTCTATCCTGGAGTGAGTGTCATCATGAAATAGCTGTGGAGACTGGGAAGGACTAGTTTAAAAACAAAACAAACAAAAAAATAGTGGTGTCTAAAGCAATTCATGATATCAACAACATGATTTTTAAAGTAAGTTAGACTGATGACAAATAAATAAATTCACAACATTGCCAAAGGAGTTATTGCTTTGGGTCAGCCATGCCCCGTAGTTCATGCAGATCATGTTAGTCACAACAGAGCGAAACAAAACCAACTGCTATTCAGAGCTTTGCAGACAAAGGTATTCTCCATACTTACTCATATTGCTCTGGCCACATACTGATGAGTGTGATAGGACTGCAAGGAAGACACACAGACAAAAAAAAGGAAAAAAGAGAGAGAAAGAAACTATGAAACAAAATCTTTGCTGCCATTTAAAAAAAAAGATAAAGCTGGAGAAAGACAAAATACTTTTATCAGCAACCTTCACAGATTATTTAAATCAGTAATAACTGATGTAAAGAAGAGACAGCAACAGACACTGACATGGATCAGGGAGAGACTGGAGACTGACTTACATGCGTCATTTTGTTAAGCAAAACTCAATTAAAAAAACCCAAAAGCCAAATGAGTGTTATTGATTGAAGTGTAGTTTGTAAACCATAATCAGTTCATTTTAATTCTACTCAAATACTGGAGCTTTCATTTTTAACTAACTAGAAAATACATTTATCAAAATAAATTGTGGGGAAAAAACCCACCACTGACAACAAAAACCCTACCATAAGTCAAAGTTATCAATGTTTATTTTCCTTCTGCATAAAATCAGAGGTAAATACATATTGTATTGCATTCTGACACTTGAATATCTTTAGGATTTCTTATATTCTTTGTTTTTTCTGATTTAAAAGAATGTATGACCGAGTTTTGCCACACACAGGGGAGAGAACCAATACTAACATTTTCCTCAGTATGATGCTGGCAGTTTATCTGTATATTTCCCACTTGACTGGACAAAGAAAGTTTTATCCTGACCTATAATGAGAGTTTTGACATTCCAATTTCTGGCACCGCTGACAACTTTTCATCACATCAAAGCAGCTTTGCTTTCCTGCGTTGGTGGCAGCTAAGAGTGCCCTGGTGAGTAACATTTTAACATTTGAGTGCACCTTGCCTTCATAGAAGTTAAGCCATCAACAATGCCAGTTTTCAGGTTACTTCCTCCTGTTTCTTACACTGCTAACAAGCAGGTTGTGTTTGCTTATTGTAAACAAAATGCAGAGTCCTCCAGTCACCAAAACAGAACATCGAGAATGGAACTGGGCTGTTACGTGCGAGGGGAATATGTGTGCTGAAGGTTCATATTTGCTGCTGCAAACTAAGCGGTGCTGTGTTCAGACAATATAGAAGTACTGCAGACTCCAGGATGTCAAGGAGAGTCCATCCATGAAACTACCTCTAGCACCCTGTCAACACATCTTAATTTTGCTCTTTCAACAGTGTCCTTTGCTGACAACTACCAAGTAAGTAAATGGGAGTATTTCTGCTAGCACCACAAGTAATACTGGAGACACAAAGTGCTCTCTTTCATCAGGCCACCAATTACTTCTGAAGCCTGTAGGAACATAATTAGCTCAGAGATTTCTAATTCCAGGGACTCTGCAATAACCAAATAAGCATTTCAGTTCCCAAAGTCCAGTATTCCCAAATCTATCTAAGTGTTCTCTGTAGAAGAGCTATTAACCCCCCTCCAACATTACCTGCTAAAGTCCATGGCTTTATGACAAAATGCTTACAAAAAAATCAAAGTATAAAATAAGTTACTTTTTCAAGCCCAGGCAAAATCTGAAAATAGCACAAAACAATTTATAGAAAAGAATGCAGCACGAGACTCTACAGCTGCTGTTGATTATTTCTTGGGTTTTACATTTTTGTTTTTAAAGGAACAAGCCAGTGATCCCAGGAGCAATTACTCTATAATCAAGCTTACGTCTCCAGGTTGTCACCCTCCAATACTGTTTGCACAGGTAGGTAGCCAAGTCGGGGGTGCTTTGCAAAATACTTCTTTGACCGGAATTTATTCTTCAACACCTTTGTGAAGTCCCGAACATCTTCCCCAGATGTTGTCTTAAAAAGTTAAAAGAAATTACATTGAACATTGCATAACAACATTGAGATAACAGTGCTGCCACTGTCCTCGAAAAGGATAAAAGGAAGAGCTTTGAAACGTTAATGATGTTGAAATTTCTGGTTTAGTGTCCTGAAATATGGTACAATAACAGTAATGCCACTAGAAATTCTCTTCTGAGGGAAAGAACAGCAAGGCTTCAAATTTGCAGCAACAAATGCATTAGACTTATCAGTTACTTTATAAATCAGAAAAAAAAAAATAAACAGGTTCAAGTCTTAAGCTGAACTTTTATAATTAGTATACAAAATACAAAAAAAAAAGTCAGAAAAAGAAATTATAGTAAACAAGTTTGCCAGATACAAGGAGGATACCCTTAGCCACTGAAAGCAATCTTGACAGCGCATTTATACACATGAAGCTTGTGACCTCACCCCGCAGACAGAAAAAAAACCTTATAATATCTCTGCTGAAAAAAAATACTGCCAACAGTAATTGCTTTGCTAAAAAAAATAAACCAAGCAAACCCCCTAACAAAGCAAAACAACAGCAAAACAACAACAACTAGAAAGTATCTAACATAGCTGTCTGTATTTACAAAGTTCCAGAAATTATTCACTGCCACCCATTTTATACCTCAAACAGTCACACCTAAACTGGACAACTTTATCATGAGATGGGAGCAGTACAGGCTAAAGCATTCTTCAGTGCAATTGCCAAGCTGCTCATGTGCATTTTCTCAAGTAACCACATCTCCTCCCACAGAATTCTGCAACTATCTGTGTTACTCCACCCACCAATGAAGCGACAGCCATCGTACAGGCACTGTTCAAATGCACAGTTAGACTGACTCAGTCATTTCCTTACTACCACAGGATAAGACTAGTACAAAAATTAGCCACAAGATTCTTCAAGCCAAAATTTACAAGTTACAACTGGCAAGACCCACTCCAGCAGCAGTTTTACTGGAATCCACTGATGCAGCCTCTTTCAAAGCTTTCTTAGGCCCATTACTAACAGTCACATGAAATTAATTTTGTTCTTTCGAATAGAATTAAAATGGATGTAACTGCTTTTGAAAAATCAGCTGGAATACTCACAGCAATGTTGGCAGCATTGATATAGTAATACTATTCACAGAATCTTAGAATCATTAAGGTTGAAAAAGACCTTTAAGATAGAATCATAGAATCTAACTGTAACCCAACTACTGTGACCACTAAACTATATCCTGAAGCTTCCTGAACACCTCCAGGGATGGCAACTCTACCACTTCCCTGGGCAGCCTGTTCTAATGCCTGACTGCTCTTTCAGTAAATAAATTGTTCCTAACATCCAATCTATACCTCCCCTGGCACAACTTCAGCAAATTTCCTCTCAAACTATCACTAGTTACTTGGAAGAAGTAACCAACTCGCTACTCAGTTAACTTCTGCTACAAAAGCAGGGATACAAGCAAAACATGCAGGCATAAAATACAAGGTGAAAATGGAAACAGAGAGATTTGCCAGAAGAAACAATAGTATACTTTAAAGGCATACTGCATATGTGCTTACAGACTGTACTGAGTACTCAGAACTGTTCCCATGATGTGTAGCAGTTACTGTTAAGTTACTATTAAGTTACTCCTGCAAGGGCAGTAAAGTATCACAGTATCACCAAGCTTGGAAGAGACCACAAAGATCATCAAGTCCAACCTGTCACCACCGACCTCATGACTAGACCATGGCACCAATTACTATGTCCAGTCCCCTCTTGAACACCTCCAGGGACAGTGACTCCACCACCTCCCTGGGCAGCCCATTCAACTCCTGCATTTGCTGAAGAATTGCAAAGGCTTCTTCAGATTTCCAGCCCAAACACTGTAACAAAGCACAAACTGCGTTTCTTTGCCTTCTGCTTTGGATGAAGCCTGCTAACAAGAAAGGATGCCTAAGAGGATGGATATCCTTAAGGCAAACAGAGTGAAAGACTTCAGTTTTTAATTTTGTTTTCCATTATGTACTACAAAGAACCCTAGAAGTAGGCAACCTATCCTCTGATTATATTCTCTATTGTCAAAACATAAAATACTTCCTACACACCTATGTATTTTAATGTATGTATAATACATGCAGCTACAAACTCTGTAACACACATCAGATGAGCAGTAAAAATTGTAGATAATTGAACTGATATTGCTAAGTTTTTCACATAAGACTTTAACAAGTACCAACAAAGTGGGCAAATCAGAGATTAAGAGGTGTCTGAACACCTGAATTTTAACACAGATAAATTTAGGGAAAGCTCACAAAATCACTCTCAGAAAGCATCTGCTTCAGCAACTGCATCATCTAAAGAAGAAACGTGAGGAACCCCAAAGGACTGCTTGTTCTCATGCAACAGTAACTTCAGCAGATGGAACTCCATCCCAAGGCCTACACAATGCAGAAATAAATGTCTGCTGAGCTGCTAGACTTCTCCTCTGCTGTATTCTTTATTTGATATGACAGCCCGATCTAGCTCCTTGGAAAGACTAATATGACTGCATACCTGATGAGGACAGTAAATACTAGCCAGTGAAATCTGAGCAGATTTGGAAGATCTATTTTAATTTGCATTCAACTAAGATGCAACTCTTAGAGATATTTCTTCTGGTTTTTTTTTTTACGTACAACCACATCACAGAATCCAATCCAAAACCATGTCAAGAGAGATGTATTATAACATTTTACTTTCCAAACAGACTAGCGAGCCATCATTGTGTAGAATCTATTAACTAAATTAAAAACAGCAGATAGTTTGTACACTTCATGAAATCTTGACTACTTCCACACAGCCACAGCACAAATATCACCATAATCACAGAGCTACTTGAAAAGCAAAGGAAGAAAATCTTTTCCTTTGCTGAAAATTTCAGGCAAAAAGTTAAACTCAATTTAAAATATCAGTTGTTAAAACAGGACAAAGCTCAGGAATGACTAACTAAGATCCACAGCTGGCACACACAGCTAAATAAAAACTGTGTATATCTGAAGGTCTCAGGAAGAAAATCTGTAGTAACTGACAAACAAGCATTAGCATTCTTCAATATACCAGCCAGGAACAAATGGAGTCGTAAGTCACAAAGTAAACGCAGACAAAATTCCTTGTAAACCAACAAAAATTTAAGAAACTGGAATTTACATAGAAAGCAGTACAAAACCCCAAAATGCTGAGATATGGTTTTCATATGGTGGGGGTCAGTCTGTTCAAACAAGTAACAAATTTAGGTTGGATATTAGGAGAGTTTCTTCACTGAAAGGGTTATCAGGCATTGGAATGGCTTGCCCAGGGAGGTGGTGGAGTCCCCATCCCTGGAGATATTTAAGAGTTGGGTAGATGTAGTGATCAGGGGGATGGTTTAGTCAAGGACTTGTCAGTGTTAGGCTAATGATTAGACTTGATCTTAAAGGTCTTTTCCAATCTAGGTAATTCTGTGATATGCAGGTTAAAAGAAAAAAACAACAGTTGGCATGTAGTTTAATGTATTAACAATTAAACCTTTGCTGGGAAAAAATTACTGTCAAGAATGTAATAAACTATTTGGAGAGCTCCAAATTAAATAATAGTAAATATTAAAATTACAAAGAAACATAAATATATACAACATATGAATATGTAATACTTACTATATATACACATATATTTATTTATACTTATTTCTCACAATTCTCTTCTTACAAGAAAATATAATAAAGTGACAATGGAAGGACAAACAAATTTCCCATTCCCTTCACTGCATATCTGTGTAACTGCTCCTAAGTCTTCCTACTATTAATTACTTTTCCTATACTATGCATAACACAAAACCAAAGAGCTGCTCTAATATGCAAACAGAAACTGATTCCCAGAAGAGAGCCTCACTCATGAATGCTGTCATTAACCCCAGTCAGATATTGATGGGTTATGAGGAAGATGGAGAAAAATATACAGAGACTTGATGCTCACAGTAATCACACAAGTTCCAAGAAAATATATTTTGTAGAAGACATGCACAGGGAGGCAAAATTTACAGTATTAAAGAACACTATGTTACTTAAGAGGATTTTAGTTTATTCTTTATTAGAATAATAGATACCTGACTTGGATACCATTTGATACTCTTCAAGTGCTTATAAAATATTAAGGTTTGTAGTTGTTTGGGATTTAAAACAAACAAAACCACCACCACAACAAAACCCATCAACAATAACAGAACCAACCAAACAAACAACTTTTTTACATGTCTGTATTTTTTGTTTCTTGACATTTTATTTCTCTGGCAACACTGGTGTAATCTATGCATGAGCCTGGCTGCTCTTGATGGAAAACAAAATTCTTAGACCTATGCATGGTAGCTGCAAGCTAGGTACCATTAATGAGGCAGGGAAACATCCCAGCATAGGATGTGGGATAAAGAAGCAGGTGTTTAATTCCTCTACTGTTTAAATGGACACTTGAGAATGCAGTTAACCAGTAACTTAAACACTTTAAAAAAGCATCTCACATCCCTAGATAAAAGCACAAGATAGGATACCACAAAAATTAGGTTATCAAAAGTGTAATAATTCTATTTATAACTGCCACATCAGTGATGCTTACACTGTGTAACACTGTGAAGATTACCCTCTGTGACCACTTTCAAATAGAGGCATTTCACAGCAATTTCTCCTCAAAAGGAGAGACTGATTATAAATTGTGTATGCATTTTAGTTTACTGCAATGAAATCAAGCTGTAATTTCAAGAGCAACTAACTTAACTCAGAATTCAATAAAGTTGCAAAAGGGTAGCAGATCACATAAATCAGCTATCCGAGCAACTGTAAGAGTGAGACCTAGGGAAAAGCACCATTGCCCAGCTGCTAGGTATCAAAGACTACCCTGACCAGATAGCTATTCTCAAGGCAGAGAGTAATCTCTTAAACTCAAAGTTGGAAATTATGTTCTGCATGTGAATTAGAAATTTTCAACCATTCTTGCTGCTTGCTTTCATATTTCCCACAGAACAATCCCGTTTTATAACAGTGAAGCATAATGCTTGGTGCACTGATAAGCATGTCAAGATGAAACCACTGACTTACTGATGTCAGTTTGTTGCTTAAAGAACACTGAGGCTGCTTAATGTTCAGGAATCTGTCCTCTCTGGATGTCAGTAGCAATTAAATTTTCAGATTATTTACCTAGAGGAGTAGTCTTCACAGGCACTATTGCAGATAAGCTTTATTGTGCCCGGAAAAAAAATTCAGTCTAGGGTGAACTATCATTCAAGCAATCATTTTTGACATCTTGCCTATCACATCCTGAGCTCCTTCAAGGATATAAAATTTTGGTCATCTTGAAGATGAAAGGACTAAGCTTTGCTACCATTATTTTGTATAGAAAGGCTACAAAAAGAACAGTTCCCAAAACATGGATCTGTGCCAGGTGAGTGTAGTAGCACAGAACTAGAAAAATCCATTATGCTTTCATTGAGCTCAGGAAGTAAGACTACTTGCAATAAGAAAATTTTCACAACTGTTGACCTGATATTTGTTACCTCAGAAAAGCTACTTTCAAGGTTTTACTTAAATACAACAGTTGTGAAGTGGAAACAGTTTGGAGAAAGAAAACCCACACAGTAACTATTTCCATTTCAAATTCAAAGGACGTGTCAATAGAAGTCACATTAATGCAACTCAGGTACCACTATTGAGAAAATTTCCATTCCAAAAAACCTAAGAAGAAATCATGCAGGTACATTTTAACATCATCAACCTTTGAATTTGTTGGAAAAGATAGAGTAGATGCACTCTTCCTATTCAGGCTACCTTTACCATAATATGCCCTCCCCTTTCCTGCCTATCCTCTATTTAAAAGGACAGGAAGTCCCTTTGGTCTCTCTTCCCTTTGACCTTCCTGCCTGGCTGGGAGCTGCTCCTGGTTGCTGGAACTCTTGGCATGGTTGGGCCTGCATCCACGTGCTGCGGGGAAATCCACAGCCATCCAAGACTGGGTTTTGTGTATCTTTTTATATGTATCACTTCCTTCAATCTCTCTGTACATCTCTTTTCTTTTAATACATTTTATTATCTGTTAAAATTACTTTCTTAACTTCCATGTCTGTGCTAACCCTTTTGTTTACCCTTTACTTTCCCTGCCTATCTTTTCCCTGAGTGGGGAGAGGGTGGGGAAGAGAGGGGTAGCCCAAATTCTGTCCTGTGGGGCTTTTGCCCAGAAACCTTAAACAGTGACAATTTCCTATACACTTAACTTCCTTCACGCATTTTAATCAAGAATGCAATCTTATTTCCCTTATTATCCTATAGTGAATTAAACCTCATTTCTCCCATAATTTCATGGAAAGAGGGGACTGATGTTTATAAACACCTGAAGGGTGCCTCTCAAGAAGGTGCTAATCTCTTTCCAGTGGTGCTCTGTGATAGGACAAGGTGCATTGGACATGGAACACAGGAACACAGGAAGTTGCACCTCAACATGAGGAAAATCCTCTTTACTGTGAGTGTGACAGAGCACTGGAACAGGCTGCCTAGGAGGGTTGTGGAGTCTCCTTCTTTAGAGACTTTCAAAACCCTCCTGGATGCATTTCTGTGTGACCTGTCCTTAGTGTTCCAGCTTTGGCAGGAAGGCTGGACACTACAGAGGTCCCTTCCAACCCCTACCATTCTATGACTCTAAGAGGAGGCAGAAAGAGAAAACTGGTAATAGTTATTTTGTTATCTTTAACAATCATTAGGAATTGACCGAAAACTAACAAATTTACTTCAAAAGATTCTTCAGAACGTAGCCTATCATGCCAGTTTATCAATGAAATCCTAACATCAGGTTACAAAACGAGTGAAAAATATATTAACGTAAGTCATGGTTTCTTCTGATCATAATGAAGTGAAAACACTACACAACAGAATTTTACATCTGTTAAGGTAGACTCTGAATGGAAAAAAATGGGAAAACAAGGTAGCAAGTCCAACTACTAAAGCAAAAGATATGAAATAATTATTTTTGTTCCTCACAAAAGTTCCTGTGGAACTTTGTAACATTACTGGAAACCACCTCTGTTCCATCAGCTCTTGTTACATTCTGCGCTGATTCATTTTGTTCCTGAGCTTACACACCTTTTACCACTGTTGCTTAAATTACATACCAATTTTCCTATTAATATGTTTGTGATTGAGTTAAAATTCTTAAGAAAGTAAACAACTATCAGATATTTTGAAAAAATGGAAGTAGTATGCTGATGAAGGAAGTTACCCACTCCTCCTCTTAAAAGTCTCCCAGAAATTTACTTAGAAAAAACTGTTTGAAATTTCCTTGCGAAAATATTGTCTTGCAAAATTAGTTTTTGTTAGTTATTGCAGGTAAACCTCTCAAACACTCACTGGTTAGAAATTGTCAATTCTGTTTTGGTGTTTTTTTTCCAGCTACACACCAAAATTTAAATATCCCAGTAAACTGTAATTAGTCAGCAGAGGGAAATAATGTATTTCCTACCATATTTTACAAAGGAAGCAAAATGCTAGATGGGAAAGTAAATATCATGCACCTTTAAAAATACTGAAGTGCATTACTAAAATATTAAATATGCTGCATTATGGTGTAACAATAGTAAAATGAGTCCCTTTCTTCTGACATGTTGTCATCCTTGTGTGGTGTGCAGGTGCAAGTATATGAATACTGCAAATATACTTAATACTCCAGACTTATTTTTACAAAAGTGACTTGTACTCATTTGTACAGAATGCAAGCATGGCTCACATAAAATCAGCAGCACTAACTGTAATGGGTTGGGGCAGACACCCTCCCCACCACGTGCAGAAATAACGACTCAGACAAACAGATTGCAAAAGTGGTGAAAAGTTTAAATAGAAAACAGTGAGTGCGTGCAGGAACCTAGAAACACAGTGACAAGAGGAACCCCAAAACAGACCCAGAAAGATCCCATCCCCACCTGAGGGTGCACCCAAAACCCCCAGGGCTCCTCCTTCCCACCCCCACTGCTAGGCTAGTCTCAGCTGGCCAGAACTGAGACTGCCCATCCCCCTGTGGCCTTGGGCCTAGCCAGGCCCATGGCCAGGAGATCTCTCCCCAGTTACCGGGTGTCAGAGAGGAAGGAAAAGAGAAAGTGCTAGACCCCGCCGTAAAATTTATAGTGGTGCAAGGGATTATGGTAGAAACACATAATTTCCTGTGTCCACCCACTGGGTTGGACTTCTGGACACAGGAAACACCCCCGCAGCAGAGGGCACCCAGCCCAAACTACGACACTAACAAAGTCCCTGATAATTTCCAAAGGGAGAAGCAAGAAGACAAGCTTACTAAACATATGAAATAGAAATCCTGGCAAAATATCTGGGTGACAAACAACTACAGTATTTTTTTTACCTCAAATATTGGAAACGCAATCCCTTAGGAACAGGCAGTAAATTGGTACTCACGGGAATACAATATTCCACCATTGGGTAATGCAATTTATGCCCCTTTGCTGTACGTCCAGAGAAGAAACAGCTCTGACAGACATCGTAGTTGAAATGTTTTAAGCTCCGGTACCTATGGAGACATTAAACAAAGTGAAAAAAGTGATTAGAGCTTCCGAAGTTTAACCTAATATTTTCCTGTTCTTAAGCCTCATGAGGCAAATAATTTTCTGAAATGCTGTCATATGTTTTTCACCAGCAGCAACACAAGGGTATTAGTACTTTGTCGAGATTAGCTTAGAAAACACCTTGAAGTATGCAGGTATATGAATAGAATAGAATACAGTAGAATAGAATAGACCAGATCAGACCAGACCAGGTTGGAAGAGACCTTCAAGATCATCGTGTCCAACCTATCATCCAACACCACCTAATCAACTAAACCATGCAACCAAGCACCCTATCAAGTCTCCTCCTGAGCACCTCCAATGATGGTGACTCCACCACCTCCTCAGGCAGCCCATTCCAATGGGCAATCACTCTCTCTGTGTAGAACTTCTTCCTAACCTCCAGCCTAAACCTCCCCTGGTGCAGCTTGAGACTGTGTCCTCTTGTTCTGGTACTAGTTGCCTGGGAGAAGGAGACCAACCTCTGCCTGTCTACAACCTCCCTTCAGGTAGCTGTAGACAGCAATAAGGTCACCCCTGAGCCTCCTCATCTCCAGGCTAGACAACCCCAGCTCCCTCAGCCTCTCCTCATAGAGCTTGTGTTCCAAACCCCTCACCAGCTTTATTGCCCTTCTCTGGACATGCTCCAGCAAGTCAACATCCTTCCTAAACTGAGGGGGCCAGAACTGGACACAGGACTCAAGGTGTGGCCTAACCAGTGCAGTGTACAGGGGCAGAATGACCTCCCTGCTCCTGCTGGCCACACTGTTCCTGATACAGGCCAGGATGCCATATGTGTCCAGAATATGGCATGGCCATCACTCACCGTGGCTGCAACCCTAAGGGCACCAGTGCCACTGGGAAACCCACAGCCCTCAGTTCACTTCACATAACCTTCCTACACTACACAGGCTACCTCACTGAGTAAATAAATTCCTGCATCTTTTAGCCACAGAGGGAGACAATGTCAATCATCTGTTGCCACAGTGCTTTGAAGCAGAAAATCGTGCAGGCACCAGCTTCATAGGTGGCATGTAAAAAGCTCATCATTTTAAAGTTCAAAATGACTTTAAACCATATTGAATTGACTGAAACCCATATTGCTTTAGTCTTTCTTTTTCCTCTCTTTTGTTGTCAGGTGATATCTCAGAAAAGATGTTTATAAATAAAATCCTTGAAAATTCATGTATTATAAAAATAAGATTAAATTTAAAACTTCAAGAGGTAACAAACTTATCCATTATCCTCTGTATTAAATCTATCCATCAAGAACTCAGTTGTTTTTGTTTTTCAACTAAATCTGACTAAAGCAAGAATTCAATTCCAGATTCTGCCCACTTTTTCTTATAGTATGGTTGTTCTGACTGGATGAGGTTGTATCATTTGTATGAAACTAAAATGAGCTAACTGAATCAAATTGAATAGCTACTGAGTAGTTAAAGTTTAAATTAAATTGCTTCTTGAGAGTAGTTTTCAGCACCAATCCACATTATTCCCCTGCTGAGTTTTATGTTTTATTTTGCAAGAGAATGTATCTACAAATGTAAAGGTTCACTTTTAAGAATGCTGATGCAACTGTTTATAATTTTTACTGAAAGCTTGTCTATTAAATGGCCACATCTACCTTCTGTGAAGATGCTAGGTGCTTGTTGTTGCAGATCTTTACCTTCATTGTAGAAATCAGTTAGAATGAGACACTCCTTTGTCTCCTTCTCTCTTCTTTTCTATTTCTACACTCCTTCTTTACACAGAGTATTTCAGTACAGACAAGAGTCGTCAGTGCAAATCTAGCATCTCAAAGGTATCTGAGCTGAAGCTTTGTGACCCTATGCTCCCTCCAGCATTAATGAAGAAAACTAGGAACATTTAGAGGACTTTCATCTCCTTTTAAGGCAGGGAACAAAGTTGGATCAGTTTCATTACTTTTGGAAGTACTTGCATATCTATATTAAAAGAACAAGATTGCTAGCTCATTTGTCTAACACTGACTAAAGCCAGCATATGATGACAGTTAGGTATGATGAATCTGACCACAGAATTCATGTTATTATCCGGTAAGACAACAGAAAGAAGGAGAAACAGGAAGCATGGGGAACAAAAATTACTCATCTGCCTAGATACCTAAATAAAAGTCTTAAAATCATTTACAAGACTGATTCATGCCATTCCTAAATAACACACTCAGCTTCATGCTAGCAGAGGAAAATGTCAGTCTCTACTTTTAATTTTTTAAAATATTTTTTAAATTTTGAATCACTTTATACACTGGAGCAATCGATTCACAGATATGTTAGTTGTACTCACTAACAGTACCAACTATCTCATGCCCCAGGATTTCACAGTAAAATCACAGATCTTAGAAGGATAACATGGAGAATATCCCATGTGCAGATTTTTCTCTTAGAATTCCCAGCTTCCTTTGAACAGATGACTTAAGATTGCATCCAATGCTTGAGGTAGGAACTGTGCAAGTCTTATCACCGTAACATATCAATGACTGCTAAGCAAGGGAAGATTGCTATTCAAATGTGTTTAATATTGCCTGGCACAAGTTTCCAGGCCTTAAAGAGGAGACAGGAAGCCCATGTTTTTTTATTACTGATCAGCTCTTTTTCATCTTATCCTATAGAACACATAGACTGCACTTACACATAATTTCCTATCCCTTGGATCTACCAATGCCACAACACCTCACAATAGCCTGCCCTGCACACTTGTCAGTCACAAGACCATTGGATGTCTAACAGCAGTACTGTGGGAGCCAACAACACACAACTCAAGTCACGCTGTAGCCACATCATGGGTGGCAAAATCCATCTTAAGGAAGAGAAATAGAGGGGAAACAAAGAATTGTACTTGTTGGAAGACTTAAAAGTGTGAGAAACCTTGCACCCAAGTTTCACCCTCTTACCTAAAGCCAACAATTGGACATTCTTTACAGATGTTGCACTTGGCCTGATGTTTTGCTGTTTCTGCTGCAGCCACACGGTGTAGAACTGGTAGCCATACCATAGACTGTGGCTCTAAGCGCATCCAATCTATAAACTGCTTTACAGTTATTTCTGGCTTATTATGGTTCTGTGGAGAGAGAAAAAAACCCCTACAACATCCAAATTAAAAACCAAAAAAACAGCACACACGCAAGAAGATTTTCCATAGAAATCCTTTCTATGCCAGGTTACTGTAAAACCAGTTATAGGATACAAGAAATAACCTTGATTAAATTCAAATAAAGAGAATAACTTAATAAGAATACAGTGGAAAAAACAGCTGTAATAGATAGCAATGAAGAGGAAGCACATAGTAAAGGAGTAATGGAGTCCACAGTAAAGCCATCTCTGAACTGAAAGGACTGGAGAAAGAAGCATGAGCATGAAAGAGAAGGGTGTTCTGCACTTCAAACACACTAAAGACATGGCTAGTTTTTGAGTTATGATAAGTATCAGTTTGCTAGAAGTCATCAGTGCTTGCATGGTATTCTTTCAAGTTAGTGCATTAAATGAACAGGCAAAACAAACAAAGAGGTAGAGAAATAGAAAGAAAGAAGTTTGTCATTTACAAGCAGTCACTGCAAGAAGACAGCAGAGATAAAGTATTAACATGAGTGTTTTAAGAAGTGAACAAACATGCTTCCACGTTCTAAGTTGCAGCAACCAGAGAAACTTAGTTATAATAGTATTATATTAATCAACTTCGTCAGCAATAAGGACAGAGGTCATCTTTCTGAGGTCATTGGAAGTAACAGAAGACCACCTAAAATGGAAGCTAAATTGTAAAGCATGATTGGAAGTAACACAAGGTTTCTTAACCTGGTCATATCCAAGTCAATTTTTGTCAGTAGGATGGAGCAGCATGAAACAAAACAGAATAATGTCCTTTCTCCACCAGTAAAATACCTGTTTTCACTAGGCTGAAGAAACTGGCAGACCTTCTCTGTGCTCTCTTAATGACCAGGGACTGAATTTGAGTACTTCATATGAGAAGAGGGATGCAATCTCATCAACAGTGTAATGGAAATATCACATAAGTATTTAAACACTACCTTTCTAGTACTGCTCATTCATAATTGAACAACGTGGGAGATGGGGAAGATCCTTGAGAGGCATAAAGATAATTCCTCTGTGACAGAAAAAGCTTGTCACTAACAAATGAATAATTTATTTCAGTGTGACTTGAACCACTTGAGGCCAGTGACAGGTTTGTCAAGCAGCATTCCTTAGTGTCTAAAGCTGCAGTGCTAAAACCTCAGGGGAGCCTTTACATGGTTAATTGGTCAAATCAACTTCCATTAAGATCTACGAAATTATTCATAATATGGACACTCTTCCAACTCTGATCATCTCAGAATCCAGAAATGAATCTAATTGTTCTGGAAAAAAAAGATAGCATATCAGATTTTTTCAAAGCACTGGATGAAATTGTGGAAATGTCTATGAAAGAATGGCAAAACAAAAACACTCTAAATGTTCACCATATTTAATGTCCAATTCATTAAAATAAGAATTAAAGTCAGTAGTTCTATAAATGCCATAGTGAATTTTTAATCCACACATAATTTCTGAAAGTGCTCACAGTAGCCAATTTGACAGAAATAACACACTGAAGCAGTATAATTATCACTAGCAAACAGTCAGAGCCTTAAACATTATTGACAATGTCTTAGGTTTTGTTCCATTACAAAATCCTCTTTCTAAATCTCATCTTCTTTAAAGAGACAGATGCTCCTTACAGCCTCATTAATCCCCTGCATCATTCTGGAACAGGACAGCAGGCTGTAACACAGCTTTATTCCACATTCTGATATGCTGCACGAAGGCTCACAATATATACATGAGACTATGTTTGAAGTTTCATGCAACTCCGAAGTCTTTTGTCAGTAAAATAACGCAAAATAATTTCCCGATGCACAAGGTCAAAAACTACTATCAATATCGTTCTCTTGTTCTGTTGAGCTCATACCTTGTTCCAGCAGGGAAGAGCACATTGTTTTCACAGTATCAGGTTGCTTTGAACAATGCAAAGAAGTAAAATTGGTTGCTACAGATTTAACAGCTTTTAAAGCATCCGATATTGTCAAACCCACAAAGATCTATAGATTCTTTTTGCTAAATGTAATCAGTTTGATCCTCTCCTAAACTGTAAGCCATCTTTTACAGCTGCATTTTCACAAAAACTTCCCACATTCAGTTGCAGAAGTGTATTCATTTCTGTTCAAAAAAATGGATGTGTTTATATTCATCTCCTTTTTTTACACCCTGTAAAAGTGAACCATAAGATTTCACAGAGTTGTTGGTTTTTTTTCACATGAAGGTCTTTGTTATCCTACCTGTTGGAAGCAACTACGCACACTGGGTTCAATGTTGCTGCCACCAAAGGCTGCCACTTCCCCAAGCTGCCGTGGGATCTGGATGGCATCATGAAGCAGCAGGCCCAGCTGCCTCTGGTCACACATTTCTGTGGGGCCTGCCACCTCCTTGAAGAGATCTGCAACACATCAAGAGGCACCAGCTCATTTCATTTCCATGTACACTCCCTCTTACTCAGTAACGCTGCAGCTTGAGTTTTATAATTTTTGTAACCGTGGTTACAGGTGGCCACTGTCCCCTTTACAACATTTACCCTCACCTAATCTTGATTACTTTGTGTTTTCCTGATGTGTAATCACGCTAATGAGAAAAATAAGGCAGATTAATTAAACTACTTGGCTTCTCATGGCATCTCATGGTACAACTGTACATGGCAACTCCTGTTTTACTTATGAGCAGGTGCATAATGAAACAAGAGAGACAACACAAAATCCAACCCCTTTTTGTTCTAATCCACACTGCTCCCCTAATATTTGCTATGTTTTCTATGTTGTTAGTGTGGAAGGAGACTTTCCATAGAGGGCAAAAGTTCTCAATCCTGAGGTGCAAGAAATCAGATGAGGACCAATCAAGACACACTAGGCAAACTAAAGAGCAAGAGGGAAGTACACAGGCAGTAGAAGCAAGGATAGCTATCCTGGAAAGAGTACAGGGATGGCGTCAGGAAGGCTGATGTGCAACTAGAGCTGTATTTGGCAAGGGATGTAAAGAATAATAAAAAGGCCTTCTACAGGTATGTCAACCAGAAAAGGAAGGTCAGAGGAAATGTACCCACTCTGAAGAGCACACTGATAAACTGGTAACAACAGACAAGGAGAAGACTGAGGTATTCAAAACTTTTTTGCCTCAGTCTTTGCTCACAATCTCTCTTGCCACACCTCCTGAGCCATGGATGGCACCATGAAGATTGGGAGAGCAAAGACCTTCCCACTGTAAGAGAAGATCAGGTTCGTGACCATCTGAGGAACTGCAACATATGTATGTCTATGGAACCTGACAAGATGCATCCCAGAGTCCTCAGGGAATTGGATGATGTAGCTGCCAAACTACTTTCCATGATATTTGAAAAGTCATGGCAGTTAGGTGAACTCCCCAGTGACTAAAAAAAGGGAAACATTACAGCCATTTTTAAAACTGGGCCTCACCAAGGCAAGTCCTGCCTGACCGTTCTAATGGTCTTCTATGATGGAGTGACTGCATAAGTGGACAAGGAAAGAACTATGGATGTTGTCTATCTGGACTTCTGTAAAGCCTTTGATTCAGTCACCCACAACATACTTCTCTCTAAAGTGGAAAGATACAGATGTGATCAATAGATTATTTGGTGCATGAGAAATTGAGTTAGGCTGTCACATTCAGAGGGTAGTGGTCAATGGTTCAATGTCCAGATGGAGATCTACAGTAACCGATGTCTCTCAGGTGTCCTTAATGGGACCAGCACTGCTTAGCATTTTCATCAATAGCACAGACAATGGGATTGAACGCACCCTCAGCCAGTTTGCTGATAACATTAAGTTCAGTGGTTCAGCTGACACACCTGAGCCTTAGATTCAGAGGATAAGCTGACCTGGACAAGCTTGAGAAATGGGCCCATACTGGAACTCACGAAGTTTGAGGTGGCCAAGTGCAAGGACCAGCACCTGGGTTGGGGCAATCCCTGGTATTGTTACGGGGTAGGGGATGATGTGATTGAAAGTAGTCTTGTGGAGAACAACTGGTAGATGAAAAGCTGAACATGAGCCAGCATTGTGCACTCATGGCCTACAAGGCAAACTGCATCCTGGGCTGAAACAAGAGAAGTATACCCAGCAGGTCAAGGGAGGTAATTCTGTCCCTCTACTCCACTCAGGTGAAAACCCATTTGGAGTACTGCATCCAGCTCTGGAGTGTTCAGCACAAAGGGGACATGGACCTGATGGAGAAGGTCTAGAGGAGTGCCATAAAGATAATCAAAGGCTGAAGCACCTCTCCTATGAAGACAGGCTGGGAGAGTTGGGGGTGTTCAGCCTGAAGAAGGCAGTGGCACCAGAGAGACTTTACTGTGGCCTTTCATTACTTAAAGGGGGCTTAAAATAAAGCTGGCAACAAACTTTTCAGCAGGGCTTGTTGCAATAGAACAAGGGGTAATTGCTTAAAACCAAAAGAGGGTAGATTCAAACCTGATATAAGGAATTTTTTAAAACAAGGCTGATGAAAAACTTGAACAGGTTTCCCAGAGAGGTAGGAAAAGCCCCGTCCCCAGAAACATTTACAGTCAGGTTGAATTGCTCAGGGGCTCTGAGCAATCTGATCTAGTTAAAGATGTCCCTGCACATTAGAGGGGGCTTGGACCAGATGATCTTTAAACGTCCCTTCCCACACATACTCCATGATTTTATGAAGAAGGAAACAGTATTTCAGAAATCCGTACTTTGTGCTAAAATCTATGCCATCCTTTGGTTGGCTGGGGACAGAAGCACAATTGCTCTGAACTAAGACAAGAAATTACCACAAGTCACAGCTGGCCATGTGAAATAGCTTAAAGCAAGAGAAGCAGCCAGAAAGACAACTTGAGCTTAACATTAATCACACTTGTTTCCTGGATAACTAACTCCGCACCCATATATTTTTCCTTTGATTGATTCCCTTTTCCTAAGGTAGGTGTCACGCCCTGCAGTCTAAGTGGACTTCTGGGATGACTAACAACAGGAAAAAACAGAGGCTGAAAGGAATCAAGATACAGACACTGGGAAGAAAGATATTGCTTGCACTTACTTAAGAGTTATAGGAAAGCACTAAATTAATAGGCTTGTCTGCAGTACAGATAATCTTTCATAACACATTTCTTTGGAGATTTTTAAGTGTTAAAACTTTCAGCTAAAATTTTTAACATTTCTGCCAACAATCCTTGATTTATGAACTTAGTACCCATGTACATTAAGTAACGAGATGAATCTCTTTTTAAAATCTCTTAAGCATTGACATCATCTCAGAAATGCTTTGAAGTTCTGTGACCGATACAAATTACAGAAGAAATGGAAGTGAATCTTTTTTGTGTTCATTCCAGTTGGCTTTTACATTCTCTTTCTACAGTCAGTGGACAGCTGGAATTAAAGCTTCAAGTAATCTTAAAAGACAAAAAAAGCCCCAAATCCATTAATACTATTCCCTTACTTTTCATGTTTCCTACCAGATCAATCATTAATGGATTAGAAATAAATAAAATTTGAAAATTTGGTCTGACTGCACTTTTGATTGAGAAACAGAACAGAAAGTCGTCTTGTACTTTTTTGTTGGCAAAGGAGGTTGAGGCGGAATAAAGACTTCACAGTATCACAGTATATTGGAGCTTGGAAGGGTCCTCCAGAGATCATCAGGTCCAACTCCACTGCCAAAGCAGGATCACTTAGGTTAATCTGCACAGGAATGCATTCAGTTGGGTTTTGACAGTCTTCAGAGAAGAAGACTCCACAACCTCTCTGGGCAGCCTGTTCCAGTGCTCCATCATCCTCACTGTAAAGAAGTTTCCCCTCATGTTGAAGCGAAATCTTCTATGTTCAAGTTTCAACCTGTTGTTTCTTGTCATATTACTGTGCCCCACCAAAAAGAGCTTGGCCCCATCCACTTGACACACACCACTCAGATACTTATGCATCTTGATGAGATCCCCAATTTCACAAAATGGAAATCCAGATGATTGAATGAATTTGTAGAGTTCCTTTTCTCACCTCTTTCTTGCCTTGTCAAACAAATGCTACCTCTTCAGCACTCAGCGGTGAGAAAAAGATCCCTACAAACAACAGTGGGGACAGAACGAGTACTGCATGGCTGCAGGCTTATCTAGGCAATCCCAGATCCTGACTAGCTTCTTCAGCTGTGGTTGGGGTAGTCTTCCAGTTTCTAAGAGTCAGTTTAAAAAAAACAACTGACAGCATACAAACCCCTTACTATTCTTTCCTAAACCCTAAAACTTCAGTTGATTGGGAGATAGTAAAGAGAGAAAAAACAGTGTTGCAGGAGTGATTAGCCAGAGCTGATCCAAATAGGAAATCAGCAAATACCTTTGAAGAGTTCAAAAGCCTGCAAAACATTCCCCTTACAAGACAAGTAAAACTTCAGTGACAGCTATGTCATAACAAGTGAGTGTTCAAGAGGAAGGGAGGGATGGAATGGAATGGAATGGAATGGAATGGAATGGAATGGAATGGAATGGAATGGAATAGAATAAACCAGGTTGGAAAAGAACTTTGAGATCATCAAGTCCAACCTATCATCCAACACCATCTAATCAACTAAACCGTGGCACTAAGTTCCCCATCCAGTCTCTTCTTAAACACCTCCAGTGATGGTGACTCCACCACTTCCCTGGGCAGCACATTCCAATGGCAAATCACTCTTTCTGTGATGAATTTCATCCTAACATCTAGCTTAAACCTCCCCTGGCACAGCTTGAGGCTGTGTCCTCTTGTTCTGGTGCTGGCTGTCTGGGAGAAGAGACCAACCCCCACCTGGCTACAACCTCCCTTCAGGTAGTTGTAGACAGCAATAAGGTCGCCACTGAGCCTCCTCTTCTCCAAGCTAAGCAGCCCCAGCTCCCTCAGCCTCTCCTCATAGGGCTTGTGCTCCAGACCCCTCACCAACTTTGTTGCCCTTCTCTGGACACGCTCCAGCAAGTCAACATCCTTCCTAAATTGAGGGGCCCAGAACTGGACACGGAACTCAAGGTGTGGCCTAACCACTGCTGAGTACAGGGGCAGAATGACCTCCCTGTTCCTGCTGGCCACACTGTTCCTGATACAGGCCAGGATGCCATTGGCCTTCTTGGCCACCTGGGCACACTGCAGGCTCATGTTCAGCCTACTACCAACCACTACCCCCAGGTCCCTTTCTGTCTGGTCGCTCTCCAGCCACTCTGACCCCAGCCTGTAGCACTGCATGGGGTTGTTGTGGCCAATGTGATGAACCCGGCACTTAGATGCGTTAAATCTCATGCCGCTGGACTCTGCCCATCTGTCCAGCCTGTCGAGGTCCCCCTGCAGAGCCCTCCTACCCTCTAACAGATCAACATCTGCTCCTAGCTTGGTGTCATCTGCAAATTTACTGATAATGGACTCAATTCCCTCGTCCAGATCATCAGTCAAGATATTGAACAGGATGGGGCCCAGCACTGATCCCTGGGGGACACCACTAGTGACTGGCTGCCAGCTGGATGTGGCACCATTCACCACCACTCTCTGGGCTCGGCCCTCCAGCCAGTTCCTAACCCAGCACAGTGCTGCTGTCCAAGCCACGGGCTGACAGCTTGGCCAGGATTTTGCTGTGGGGGACAGTGTCAAAGGCCTTGATGAAGTCCATAACTTTCAATGTCTTTGAGGGTACATACAGGAGTAGAAGCTCCTAAACTAAAGGTATGGAAAGCCAAAATTGTCCTGCTATCTGCCCTACCTCCTTAAGGTAACCCACAAACTATTCCCTGTCAAAGGAGGCATGGTGTGAGCAGCTCTGCAGCGACGGATGTATGGGAGGATGCTCTGACAAGGAGCATTTGGACACAGTACTCATGCCAGTGGGAAAAGGGAGCCCATGTCACCATTGTCAGAAGTCACAAACCTTAGAAAAGGAGTTTAAGAAGTACATATATATTATACAAATTTACATACAAAATACATTGATATAAAGGTTGAACTACATAAGCGACTAACAAAATGACAAGAATGACTGATGAGGCAGAAGGAAGGATTATTCAGACCCAAGACATAGGGAAAAGAAAAAGAAAAAAAAGAAAAAGGAAACCCCCCCCAACTCCTCCCCCAAAACCCAAAAAGCAGAATCAAGGGGGAAAAAACCCAAACCAGTTAAATTAAATACATCCTGAAATTCGTATTTCGATGATGACAGCCATGGAGACTCAAACTGCAATTTCGATGGACAACGTGAAAAAAAGAGTACTTATCAGCTGGTATAGAAGGGGGCAGTTGAAAATGTTGAAAAGTTGATTAAATTCCTAACAAAATGGTATCAAGATAGTCAGGAGCAAGACATACATGACACAAATTTTATGCTGCATTGTTACAAACATGAAGCTGATTATTTTTCCCCTTTTTTTGTTTTTCAATTATCAGTATTGGTTCCAAATGGCTTGAAAATGAACAATGCAAATGTAACAGTAAGAATAAAAATCCAAAAAACAAAGGTCACAAGCCAAGGATGTTGTATATCACTTGAAATCTCAGCTTCACAGTTGAGATTTTTCAAGTAGCCCTTCTTATCCACCTCGTATCCTACAATCTTTATGCATTAAATGATATAACATAAAATCTACAAATCTAAACAGTAAATAAAACTTTATGTGGTTGGATAGTAAATAAAACTATTTCTGCTGCCTGTCTGGACTTTCTGTATTAAAAATGAGGCCAGGTAAGAGTGAAATGCATACCAATGTAGTCCCACTTATTATATGGTTCTATGACTTCTTTCTACCTCTAACAGTAAAGAAAATGGAAGGAAGAAAAACTCCTGTTGGCCTTCAGGAAAACCATACTGAGATATCATTTGTCTTCTTATTGCATGACTAGGCATAATATATTTTTTGAATAATCACACATCAAATTACATATTTTGCTGTTACAAACACTCAGCTGACATTAAAGTTTACCTTCCTAGAACGTAAGGGGCACTACAATGGAAAAATGTTATGCTTTTCCAACAGTATTCTGAAGTCCAGTAGCAATGTATGAATAACTGGTGTTAAAAAGAAACAGTGCTTTGTTTATTGTGCTCTGAGTATTTTGGAACTAAACTAGTATTACCTTTTGTCATGTGCACCTTGAGTGTTTATTTTTGTTTTCTAGGGTCACTTCTATATCTGTGAGCTAAGTACTAGCACCAGTGGCTAAGCCTGGGACACTGGAGTGTGTTCACCTGTACCATTAAGCTGCTGGAAGCGTGTTTGTCATGATTTTGATCAAAATCAACTAACTCTTTCCCTCAAAACAGACAGCAATTTTTTGAGGGTTAGGCAGGGTCTATGATCATTTCCAGTAAGTAGCTCACATGTGAAATTCATGTTCTAGGGAGAAAGGTGAATGAGCATAATATGGGTACAGCCAGACCACTCCCTGGCCTCATCAACAGAAAAGAAACACAGATGCAACTAGCTCACAGAAACTCAGTTACATTTGCAGGTCGATTTTTTTTTCACAGGAACACCCAGACATGTGCTTGGTCTTCAGGAACAAGCACAAGAAAAATACTTTTCAAGAGCAGTCATTCTTAATGGAGGATTCAGTCTTTCTTCTAAAGTAATTAGGACTTTGAAAAATTAAAATTACATTCTCATGTCAACCCTGAAGTCCATCACCTTAAATACAAGTTCATAACGCATAACTGTCCATCACCTGGGATGCTCTTATAGAGTGGCCAAACTCTTCTGCTGTGTTGTTTTATCACAACATTACTCAATCCTGCAATTATTTTTGTGAAATATTTTTATTCTACTAAGTATTTCTTAAACTTGTGAGATTACTTTAGCCAGCATAATTTAAAATTTCCTTGTACAGTTCTGGCAGAAAGGACTGGAAAACTGTATACTGGAAAACTATTTTCAGAGTTCAGATCATCTTCCTCCTAGACCACAAAGTACAATTGTTGGAATTTGATCTATTTCTTTGCATTATCAAACATATCACTCCGTTCCAATCAATGCTGACTTGCTTGATTTTTCCCTAAACAAAACAAACACAGTCAAAAGAGAACAGAATCAGTCAAATAGAATACTTACCTAGCTTCCCCACACCTAGATTCTCCTTTGCTTTGGGGGAGTGCAAAGTGTGCATTAAGGCAGTGCATAATTGACATCAATACTTTCTAGTAAGAATATGAGCCCTGCTTTCTCCATCAGATGATAATGAATATAACTATTATTATCTTGCTCACAAGTGAATTGTCTTGCTATAGGCATGAGAAATGTTTTACTGTAAAATTTGCTACAGTCTGTGCTGTTGATGTACATGTCTTAATTATATAAAGTATGCATTTGATAAAATATATTCTTTCTTACATCTGTACTTCTCCTCCAGAAGGCCCTTAGAAAGCGACATCAAGCCAATTTTCAGGGACTGCACTCGAATTTTCCCAGTTCGGCCACTGAAATTACAAAGATAAGATAATTTAAAGCACCTTAATTTTATTTCATTCCAACTAAAGTCTTTTTAAAGAATGCAAAGGCAATGGTGAGATCTACTTCATATATCAAAATAAAATTAACACTACAAATCTCATTAGGAATGCTTTCCTTACAGAAGCTCAGCTTGCCTTATAAGTGGCTTACATGTCAAAACAGTTTACACAATTCCAAAAGGGCAGAAATTTAGCTGTGTAAAGCTCTCAAGATGACTTATTATTGTGATGTACATGGGAAAAATATACAAACACACAGCAGGAAAGCCTATTGCTTAGTGTGAAACACAAGGACTGTGAAGTAAAAATAAGGTTTAATATGCTCTGATACATATATATACACACAGAGAGAGATGTACCAGCACATAAACAGCCAACCACATTCAGTGATGAAAAGATGTGCAGTTGTCACTTCTTTAAAACAACATGACTTCAAACTTATCTTGTCTGACAGCAATAAAAACTAACAAATGCCCAAACCCCAGAAACCTTAAGCAACAGATAAGCAAGTATCAAAGCAAGGGATTTTAAATCTGCACGACAAGCAGTCTTCAAAAAGATACTAAAGCAATAAAGTCAGGGTACATGGAAAAGGACAACTTCAGAATTCAAAAGATCAGTGCAGAAACATTCTTACAAGATCTGATGATTTCTTCTTTCAAAGACCAAAATACATAGTACAATTTGACTTTAGAGAAGACATAGCACATGAGAATAGTAATTAAATTATGTAGATTATACACAACCTCTATAATTCTGGGCCCCTCAGTTTAGGAAGGATGTTGACTTGCTGGAACGAGTCCAGAGAAGAGCAACAAAGTTGGTGAGGGATTTGGAACACAAGCCCTATGAGGAGAGGCTGAGGGAGCTGGGGTTGCTTAGCCTGGAGAGGAGGAGACTCAGGGGTGACCTTATTGCTCTCTACAACAACCTGAAGGGAGGTTGTAGACAGATGGATGTTGGTCTCTTCTCCCAGGCAGCCAGTACCAGAACAGGAGGACACAGTCTCAGGCTGTGCCAGGGGAGGTTCAGGCTGGATGTTAGGAAAAAGTTCTATACAGAGAGAGTGATTGCCCATTGGAATGGGCTGCCTGGGGAGGTGGTGGAGTCGCCGTCATTGGAGGTTTTCAGGAGAAGACTTGATGGGGTGCTTGGTGCCATGGGTTCGTTGTTTAGGTGGTATTGGATTGGTTGATGGGTTGGACACGATGATCTTGAAGGTCTCTTCCAACCTGGTTTATTCTATGTATATGTATTCTAATTAAGGTTACCTGGGTCCTTCACCCATGAGTAAGATAATAATAAAATTAATATCAAGCCAAACATCACTTTGGTCCCTTCTGTCACACTGAAGTGATATATGCTTTATTTACTTCTGGAGTGGTTATTAGAGCTCTCTTTCTGTCCTATCCATTCAGCATATGGTCTGCTGTCTGGTTTACTTTACCAGTGTTGTGCAGAATAATAAAATTATTCATTTCCTCCTGGGATCTCCTTAAATTAGCCAGGCACCTTAACAATATTAATGCATTTGTCTTCACAGCCATCATCTAGTGAGACTAGACAGCATGATCTTCATTTCACAAGCTGGCACAGAGGTACAGAGAAATTATTGCCAAATTAATCAAAAGACTCATTATTTTTACTGCCTAGTTTGAAAAATCAGAACCCAATTTTCCAGAATGTTATAAAAGTGCCACCTATTTTATATATTCAAGTTTAGCTTCAAATTACTTCTTTCAGTCACAGACAATGCATCATTCTGGCATATCTTAACGGTATATGGCTTATTTTGTAACCTTGATAAAGTTCTTTGCCCATTCTTTCCAGCTTAGGGTTGTCTGTGTTTCAACTTTGTGTTCAATTGAAAAACAAAGCTGAACATTCATTTGAGTTTGATTTAAGTCAGGACTGACTACAACATTTGTTTATTAAAGGCAGAAACTCAGAAAAACATTGCAGCTAAAAGGTCAGGACATATCTGTGGAGGCTTAAAACACCTCCAGATTTCAGCAGATTGCTACAGGGACTCTGAAAAACTTCTTTGACATAAAAAAGCATTAATTCACAATAAATTATGAAAATCATTACAAAGCCTGCAATATTACATTTTCTAAAAAACAATGTATTTTCCCCAGCCTTTTTTCTCCTTTTCTTGGAAACAGCAAAATATTATCACTTAAATTATATATGCATTAAATACAACCACACCAAAACAAACACTCCCCTTCAAACCTACAGACTTTGCAACTTTAACACTTCCAGGTCAATGGCTTAAGTTTGCCCAGCTTAGAGACAAAAACCACTGAGGTTGGGAGGGACTTCTGGAGATCAGCTGGACCAATGACCTGCTCAGTCAAGTGGAGCAGGTTTTGCTGGATCTAATCTGGTTTTAAATATATTCAGGGATGGGGACTGCACAGATTCTCTGGTCAACATGTGCCAGTTTGATCACCCTCACATTAAAACCAAACCAAACCAAAACCTTTTCCTTTTATGCTGAAGCAGAATTTCCTGTGTTTCAATTTGTGCCCACTGCCTCTTTCCCCATGAGCAAGGCTCCATCTTCCCTATTGCACATTGATAAGATCCCCCTGAAACTTCTCTTCTGCAGGTTGAAAAGTCACAGCTTTCTTACTCTTTCCTGATACATCAGGTACTCCAAGTCCTTCATCATCTTCACGGTACTTCACTGAATCCACTCCAGTTTGTCCACATCTCTTTTGTCCAGGGAAGTCCAGAACTGGACCCAGGACTGCAATATGTGTCTCACCAGTGCTAAGTAGAGGGGAATGATCACCTTCCTTAACCTGCTGGGAAGGATTTTCCTAATGCAGCCTGGGAGACTGCTGTGCTACTTTGTCACAAATACATGTTGCTGCTGGTTCAACTTGGGGTCCTCTAGTACCCCCAGGGCCTTTCCTGAAAACCTGCTTTCCAGATAGTCATTTCCCAGCCTGTATGGGGTTAGGAAAAAGACTTGGTAATTCCTTTCATTGAACTTCCTGAGATTCCTCTTGTTCTCTTTATTCGTCATGTCAAGGTGTTTCTGAATGGCTTCATAATCACCCAATTGTGCAGGAGAGCATCTAAAAATGAATGCCTAGTGAGAAGGACACTTTCTAATGTTTGGATTCACACAAAATTTATGGGTGAAGTATTTAGAATTAAGTGCCAACACACTATTCGTTATAGCAATATAAGCACACAGTCATAGCAAAATCAATTGATAAGACCACCTGGGGCAGCTGAGATATTTTTTGCTCTGACTCTGGTGAAAGGAAGCCTGAACCATTATACCTCTCTTAAATGTTTTAGAGAAATGCTGTCCATTCTCCACCAACAGTGAGAGATAGTATAAAAATGGCATATGATTGACCTCTGAGGTACCTTCAAGTGAAAAACAGCAAAATCATTATAGCTACTTGTCATAAGCACTCTTCTTGTTTACCGAACTCCATTTGTCGCTCTGGATACAGCAATAAAAAGTCTAAGGATTCATTTCCCTTCAAAGAGTGATGCTGACCTTCTTCTTCCCCAAAACAACTGGATTTTTATTGTTTAGAGGGGAAGAGAAAAGAGAATGGAAGGGAATGAGAAAATAAAGAAATCCTTGGGTTTGTAGGTGATTCCGTTGTCTCTATATACAAACCAGGCAAGCTTGTACCTGTATGCCTCAGATATGATCCCTGTTGCACCTTCATCCACTGTCAGTCAGAAGGTGCCAGAGAACTCAGAATCAAACTTTTAAACCTTGCAGAGGAGGCATTAAAAAAAGGCACACATCATTTCCAGGCATGGCAGGAGAGCATATAGAATAGAATAGAATAAACCAGGATTGAAAAGACCTTTAAGATCATCAAATCCAACCTATCATCCAACACTATCTAATCAACAAAATTATGGCTGCAAGCGCCCCATCCAGTCTCTTCCTAAACACCTCCAGTGACGGTGACTCCACCACTTCCCTGGGCAGCCCATTCCAATGGCCAATCACTCTTTCTATGAAGAACTTCTTCCTAACATCCAGCCTAAACCTCCCCTGGCACAGCTTGAGACTGTGTCCTCTTGTTCTGGTACTGGCTACCCAGGAGAAGAGACCAACCCCACCTGGCTACAACCTCCGTTCAGGTAGTTGTAGACAGCAGTAAGGTCTCCCCTGAGCCTCCTCTTCTCCAGGCTAAGCAACCCCAGCTCCCTCAGCCTCTCCTTATAGGGCTCATGCTCCAAACCCGTCACCAACTTTGTTGCCCTTTCTCTGGACATGTTCCAGCAACTCAACATCTTTCCTAAACTGAGGGGCTCAGAACTGGACGCAGGAGTCAAGGTGTGGCCCAACCACTGCTGAGTACAGGGGCAGAATGACCTCCCTGCTCCTGCTGGCCATACCGTTCCTGATACAGGCCAGGATGCCATTGGCCTTCTTGGCTACCTGGGCACACTGCAGGCTCATGTTCAGCCTCCTATCAACCAGTACCCCCAGGTCCCTTTCTGCCTGGCTGCTCTGCAGCATACTACAGAGACGACCAGTTTAGTGGGACCATTTGATCAAGAGTATGAGAGGGTACCAAATTGCATAGGTAGAGAGGCTGGACTGGAGCGCATATAACTTTGTTTCACAGTTTGGACTCTCCATCCAAGCAGGGAGCAACCATTCAGCTGTTTCAGATACCCAACACAGCTGCAGAGAATATAAAAAAGCCACTTTATATAGAAGCTAATGAATGTCATACTGCACAATAACATAAGCAAATGAGGGAAAAAAAAGTCTAAGCTAGAGTCAGCTGTAGTATCAGAAGAGAAAAGAAAAATACTTTTATGCTATATCTTACTACAGGAGCTACTGGAACTGCAGGATGCAGAAGATGGGGTGGGATGGGGTGGTAAAGAATGGATAGCTCACAGATAACAAGGAGAAGATACATGCCTTGAGTTCCCTTACTAATCCCACATCAACTGAACTCCAAACAATTCAAACTGTTATGATCCCAACTTCAATACATCAGGCACAAGCTGTGTGGAGCAAGTGGGAATCATGCAGTACTTTGCCACAGGAATCTTTCAGCTGCAAAATGGCATGCTAAAACCCCAAACTAGCATTTCTATTTCTGTTCAAACACCTAAGAAATTCTATGACAGACATTAAGGCAGGCTTACAATTATCTGAAAGTCTTTCCAAGAAAATGAGTTTAGCAAACTTTCCAAAAACTTTTCATAACAATGCAGCCACCATATACTCTCTAAGCCACCATATACTCTCTAAGTAACATCTCAACCCAAAACTTCTTTGGCTGCATACACCGTAGCCAAAACAGATGCCAGTTCCAACTGTAAATTATAAATATGCTAACTGGGATGTATTTAATATTATATTGTGAAGATAAGCATACAAAATTATTGTTTACCAATGACAGTATGCAAGCACTCTGTAGCATTATGATGGCACATCCAGACATAATGTAACAACGTAAATGTCAAAGGGGCAAATGCAGATGGGCACAGCTGCACACAGGAGTTAGCCAGTATAAGAGATCGTGAACAACAACACACAGTAAGGATGACTGAAAAGTGTAAAAGCATCAGGCACTAGCAAAGAAAACTAGAGAGAAAAAAAGATTAGTGCACTTCAGTTCAAACTTCTCTTGTCAAAGAGCTAGTCAGCTAGTCAGGCTTGTCAAGCCTAGTCAGCATTGACACATAGAGACTAGAGACTATCACGGACCACAGCTATCAGTCATCTACACAATCCAGCAGCAGAAGGCAGCCTGTCTGGATCTCTGAAGGTCCCCACAGATACCTCCCCCTGATCAAACACAAAGCAGTCAAAGAAGGTAATTTTCCTGCCTTGCAAAGGACTAGGGCTCAGAATGCTTCTTACCACCACCTGAGGCTGCTAAGCTGCTCCCACACAGTCCTCTAGGAATCAAACCAGCTCTCAAAACTGGGAAGGCATCAGGAGCGCATGCAGAAAACTTCTGTCAGCTACTGTGAAAATCAGGGCATAGAGCTAAGGCTGACTGAATAAGTCAGCCATGGCTGACTGGCTCTCTCATCCTTCCCACTCATCAGAAATATAGATTTTACTGAAATTAACACATTCACAATACCTGGGATATTAACTTAGCCTGGTGTGAGAATTTGCCAGCTGTGAGTAAAACAATACATCACAGAATCACAGACCAGTCCAAACTGACCTTGAATGTTTTCAGGGATGGGGCTTCTACTATCTCTCTGGGTAATCTGTTCTGTATAGAACTATAATTCTTCAGGGGAAGATTTGAGCCATGGAGAATGATCATGAAAGACATCTCTGGCCATATGGAAAATGCTAACTAAGTGCTATACCACATATACTCTTCGTAGACTAACCCACCAAAGAAATTGAAGATGCCTTCTTCTAAAGTATCCTGACACGAAAGAAACCCAAGAAAATGTAAAAGTTGAAACACAAGAAGTCAGATGAACATTGTGAAACGTTAAAAACAATGCCTTTAGAAGTTTCTTTAAGGGTAATTTAACTGAAATAATGAGTCATCACCCACAACCAGTACACATATTCTGTATTATGTATGGCAGAACTTAAAATATCTGAAACAACTCATTTCAATGGGTGCTAAGCTATTCCATTAGAACTGAAAGCTATCAGCCCATTTCATATGAGAGGCACTTGGAGATTTTAAGAAAAATGACACTGTACAGTCCAGAACAGTAACCACCCATTACTACTAGATGATTTAAACACAGGCTTCTCCAAATCATTTCATAGAGCAAACAGGCTCCTTCACAGCTCTCATTGTAAAATGCAATGTGTTTATTTTTAATTTTATTAAAACACCCACACCACCTCTGACCTAATCAAAACAAGGAACCTGAAGTTTGGAAAATGTTTGAAGGCCAGATGTTGCTCCCCAGAACAACTTTGAAGTAGTAAAAGTCACCGAGCAAATGTAATGTTTCTCTCCTCTCCTTAGCTTGAAGAATGACTCATTCATGATGTGTCAGAAAATACCAGAACTTTATCTAAAAATGAATTTGTTCTTTTTAAGGGCTAAAGACATCTGTAGGTAAGTCTGAAGAACTACTCAATTTGCCATCTATCTGTGAATCAGTAATTACATCTCTGGTTAACAGCATGTGACTAACATGCTTTTCCCAGGGAGCTTAAGAATTTGAAACACTGCAGATATATAAAACCAATGCAATAAACAATGGAAATGCCAAGGCACAAATTAGTTCTTTCCTAAAGGTCAATTTAAAAAACAAACCCCAAAGAACAGCTTAAAATGGCTGCCTGTTTATCAGCTTTTTTGGTTTGGTTTTTTTTTCCCTTCTTGGTACAGATATGAAAGGGGATCAAGGAAATACACTGTAAAAGGCAGTTTTATCTCAGAAAAACTTCATGCTCTACTTTTCAAAGTTTGACTAAAGATTGAAGTCTTTCATCAGCTGGAAGAATTATCTATACTAAAGCTTTCAACATAATCAAAGTGAAATGGGAGCAACAAAAAAAGTTATCAAGAGAAAGATTTGTTGCTTACTACATAGATTTTAAATATGAACAGGTTAACAACGGACTCTGAACTGAAGAGAAGAAGCAAAGACAAGATGAAAAAAAATATAATGGACTTGTGATCAATTTGATAAAAACCCACCCAACTAGTAACCACAAACATTTCTCTGATATTATTAAGTCTCTTATTTTAAATAACCAATAACATTTAAATTAAACAATTCACTGCTCTTTTTGCAAGTGACTTATTATTCACCCACAATACAGAGCTCTGCAAGATAAAAATAACTGCAGGAACAATTCCCAGTTATCAGCTGAGGGGCTCTCTCATTTTCTAGTAGTAATGATGAGGAGTCTGACTAACAGATATGTCAAAATATTAAACTGCAATGCTCAAATGCCAAAGCATAATAGGTAGTTGGTGCCTAAAAGATAAATGATCATATGTACTCAGTTCCCTCCTTCCCTTTCCTCTACCACAATATTCAAAATAAAAGTAAAATAAATAAGTATAGGAATACCAGTGTGTAATCCTCTGGGGGTAAAAAAGCAAAAATCTTTTGTTAGAATTCAGCATTGATTAAGTGAGTAAACACTGTGAAGATAATGCACATATATATACACACACATACATATTACATATGCAGATATAGAATAGAATAGAATAGAATAGAATAGAATAGAATAGAATAGAATAGAATAGAATAGAATAGAATAGAATTAACCAGGTTGGAAGAGACCTTCGAGATCATCATGTCCAACCTGTCATCCAACACTACCCAATCAACTAAACCATACAACCAAGCATCCTGTCAAGCCTTGCCCTGCACACCCCCAGCGACGGCGACCCCACCGCCTCCTCAGGCAGCCCATTCCAGTGGGCAATCACTCTCTCTGTGTAAAACTTCCTCCTAACCTCCAGCCTAAACCTCCCCTGACGCAGCCTGAGATATAAACATAGAAAGCTTCATGGCAGAAAAGGACCTGGGGGTGCTGATTGACAGCCAACTGAAAATGAGCCAGCTCTGTGCTCAGGTGACCAAGGTGGCCAACAGGATCCTGGCCTGTATCAGGAACAGTGTGGCTAGCAGAAGTAAGTGATCATGCCCCTGTACTCAGCACTGGTGCTGCACCTCAAACACTGTGTTCCGTTTTGGACCCTGCACTACAATACAGACATTGAGTGGCTTGAAGTGTGTCCAGAGAAGGGCAACAAAGCTGGTGAAGGGCCTGCACAGCTAGTTTTAGGAGCAACAGTGGAGGTAACTGGGATTGTTTAGTCTGGAGGAGGCCAAAAGAAGGTTGTAGTGAGGTGGATTTTGGTCTCTCCTCCCTAGTATCGAGTGATAGGACAAGAACAAATGGTCTCAATTTATATGAGGGGAGGTTTAGATTGGATATTAGGAGAAACTTATTTACTGAAAGAGTGGTCAGGCATTGGAATAGGCTTCCCAGGAAGGTGGTGGAGTCACCATCCCTGGAGGTGTTAAAAATGTGTAGACATGGCAATTCAGGACATGGTTTAATGGCCACAGTGATGTTAGGTTGATGGCTGGACTCAATGTTAGCAGTCTCTTCCAACCAAAACAATTCTATGACTTTATGAAATGGGGAAAAAATGAAAGAAATTTAGTAGCCAACCTTATGCAGATTAGAAATTCTGATTTGTAATACTGTGTATAACTCTGAACTAAAGCATATATTCAGCTGGACACACTGAAGTGAGCACCCCATCTATTGCACTATTGTGTCTTTAGTCAGCTTCAGTAGCATCCTGAAACACCTTTGCTCAAGTGATGTAAGAAGATACATTTAGCTCCTTGAAACCAGGTCTTTTCCCAGTTTTTGCTACAGAAGGAAGATGAGAATACCAACCACCACTAAGAAAAAGGAGCAACAAATATGTAACTCAAAAGCATAACTGAATAAAAACATACAGATTGTAGGTGATGAAGGCTAACATAATGCAGGGCAGAGAGATCAGAGTTCAACATTCAGTGGAAGAAAGAAGCGTCTAGGGTCTCAGAAAGAACTGGTCCCACAAGGGGCTGCACCCTCATGAACTCTGAGACTCAGCTGGAAATAGCAGATGTACATTTAAATAAACCCACAAGTTGTTACTACAGGGATCCCAAAAATGTTCTTGATGCAAACTCACAATTCACCTTGAAAATGCAGCTTTGCTGCTAGGACCAGAGATGGTGGATCACATAGCACCAGCACTTAGAACTGATACGAGCCAGAAACTGCACTTTCTGGAAGTGATCCAGGCCCAGGACACAGATGACCCTCCAGCATCAGACAAGCTTTAGTTCTGAGATCAAAACAACCACTTGACAAAGAATTCAGTACAGGGTTCTCAGCCAGGATTATAGCTTACAAGTAACCAAGCATAAAATAAACAACAAAATTGTCCCCACGTGTAGCCAAATTAGGATTTAGTGTCAATGGTAAACAATTTGGGCAATATGGAACATTTACAGTAGAAACATAGCTAAAGCAATATATCCAGTTCTCTACTCGCAATATATCCAGTTCTCTACTCGCATAAACATTTCCTTGGAAGTACTATAAAATCAGTGCAACATTAGCTCAGTATATCTGAGCAGGAAAGCAGAAGAAACATCTAACCACAAGCAACTGAGTTTTCATTACTCGGTCAAAAATATCAAAATATAGAGGTTTTTATTAAAGAACTTCTTACAGCTTTGTAATTTTTATGTTATTATGGATATTCCCTCAATAAAGAAATCTGGACAAAGTATACAATAGTCCTATAAGTTTAGCACTTTTTAATGTCATGTGCAAAACCAGCCAATTGTCTCCAGAATTTGTTAGTACTGCACTAAAAAGACTTGCAACTTACCTATCATAAACATTGAGTAGCCAGTTGAGACACATGTCTACACAGAGAGGAACATTCACCATATCTTTGTGTTTCTCTTCAAGTCCACTGTAGATGGTGGTGAGACAGCTGATCACATCCGGGACACCAATCAGCTGGTCATTTTGACCCAACTTGTGCTGTTTGAAAACTTCACTTGTTGTGTTCAAGTCCAACAGGTCCACTAATAGATGATTTAAAAAACAAAACAAAACAAAAAAAGAAAGAAATAAAAATGAACAAAGTGCTATTAAGGTGGTCAAAGCGTAGCATTCACAATACTTGTCCGTGTGTCTACTGTAGCAAACACTGCAGACAGCCAAGAAGCAGCTTTCATTTAGTAACAACGCAGTATAAAACTGTTCTTTGTGAGATGTTGAAAGCATTTCAGTATAACATAATTTAAAAAAAAAAAAAGCCAAACAGAAAAAACCCAAGATGACCATAACAACACTGCACAGCTTGGAACGCTGAGAAAGCTGCTCACAAGGTCTGTGTAATTAGACAATCCTAACATCAGATGTATGCACACTGGGAGTTCACTCGGTTTAGAGGATTCTTCACATTTACCATAAAGCAGAACCCCATTAAATGACTATCGCTTTTGATTAAATGTAAAGCAAAGCAAATTCTAAGGTAAGAATGTGCTCTTAAGTAAATGCATTGGAAGTGTGTTGAGGCCTGATTAACTGAAGAGAAGTTCCTAAATTAAGGCTGAAAAGGAAGTAGGGAGAGGGACACGGACATTATTTATTGTAATTTTCCAGAACACTAAATTTTATGCTTTCACTAAACTAATTTGATCTCCTTGATTACAGGATTCTTTCTATAAGCAGCTGATGATTCTGTGGATATCCTACAGGTGAAAAGGGTTTTGCTCTTAAGACTCACATAAACCATGATTTTGAAAATCAGAGGTTTGCTTGGTGAAAATGTAAAGCTGTCAATGAGCTCTTTAAATTCCTTGCACAAAGCAAAGTGGAGAAGAGGAAACTTAGTTTGGTGGAAAAGAAGGAAGAATAATGTAGGTCAAAGGGTGGTATAATCTTCAGTGACATTTTTTTACAGACGCAAGGACTTCAGCAAAAATATAACAAAATAGTTGAATATATTAGTATGCTTGCTACAATGTACACAATAGGAAGTTGAAGTATATTTCAAGCTCATACAGAGCTGTCTGTAGAGCAGGCAACACATTTATGTTATAAATGTCATTTCTCAAAGCAATTGAAACATGACAACCTCAGACATGTTGTAAATTTCTCTGCATGGATAATATTAAATAAGGACCCCAAAAGAGCAGTCTCTGCAAAACCAGGGAAGTCCAGCTTGGGCTGGAAAATCAGTACAGCAGAAGAAAGCAGGAGCAACACAACACTAAGCCACTATAAGCAATTCTGTCAAGAATGCAATGATCATTTCCCAAAAGATAAGGTTATGGGCCAAAAATTGGTTGCATACCCAGTCCCTTTTCATGAATATGCAGGATCCTGACATTACTGTAAAATGAGAAAACAGTACCTCTCAGCCCTTTTTCCCCCTCTCTCTTACTGACATTGGTACATTCTATTCCAGCCTCACAGCATCAGACATGCAGGGGCTTTACATTTGTTTCTTTTTCACATTTTTGTTTTAAAAGTCTATCTCTTGGGCCTGCAAATAAATGCCAGCCATTTATTTCTCAAACAGGCAGACTGCTAATTGCAGCAAACCATCTTGGCACTGGTTGTGTATATGCAATGTACTGGAAAAGGTGCATAGGCGTATTTTAAACCTAAACCAACACACAGAGCCTACATTTCATCACAATGCAGCACAGACTATTCTGTGGGGTGGAGGGAGGTGAATGAAGCCAGATGCAAAACTGTAACATGCTATCCAGTTACAAAAATATTGCACTCAGAGGAGATGGCCACTTTTCATGCTTTTCCTTCATGACCTACAGGTGGAAATGGGAAGTAAAAATGATTACAACCAGTTTGGTGTTTCGCATTTTTTCCCTCCAATTCATTTTTGTAAGGTACTTAACAATTGGCTAAAGGCAGGCAAATAGCTTCCTAAACCAGGATCTGCCCTTTTTAAAGGAGTGAAAACTTGGAAAACTTAGCAGTGCAAGAAAGCAGTAGCCTTTGGGTTAAGCTTAACATAATTATCTTTGCACTGAAAACAGCAATTCAACAGTCTCAGGAGTAAACCTGCTAACTTCACATCTTAATCTGCTGGCTTTAAGATCTCATATTCACATTCTTGCCAAAGGACTCCAAAGGGAATTGGAAGATGTACTTTCAGTATTTTCACACTAAAAGGAAACTCTGTGCTTCTGTACTAATGCAAATTAAGCAAAACTTATGCTTTTGGATGACACCATTCATAGAAAATAACCAGAAGAAATTACTTCCGTCTCTGCTTACTTCAGCACTCACCTGGCTGAATGAACTTTATGTACAGACGGTTATCTTGACATGGTAAAGTCTACCCACTAGCAGTGCCCTATTTGGGCTGACTTAAAAAGGGATTGCTGTCTCATTACATTTTCATTTTAGAAAGTTTAAAATAAATTGTGTTTAAAATAAACTCTTTATCTAACCTGAGACTCAGGTGTCATTGCTGGCATGATGCCTACTTTATACAGCTTTCAGTGCATTTTTGCAGTACTGTTCTAGTGCTGTTAACCAACAAATGGACCACAAGGGTCATTTCTCTCCTTTCAGCAGCAAGGAGACTTTCCCAAAGGAAAACTATAAAAAGAAGCAACATCATTCAGCATAGTTTAAGCAGATGTGAGTTACTGACTCAGTAGTAAGTAATGACATGCAGCTGTTAATGGCAAATTTGAAGCTGCTATAACCCCACAGAAAATAGAAAGGCGTTGCTATTGAGCTGATGTACTAGAAAGACCTTGTGAATGATAGCAAATCCTGCAAAAGACTGCATGGCTGAGAGAAATCTACAAAGGTCTCACTGTCAGTGTGGCGTGCCTTAGTATTTGTTCCTTGGTCTTGTGCAGTTCATGCTCCTATCAGCATTCTTAAATTTCACATCACCTAGAGAGGCTCAGTGACAGAATTATGAATATACCTGGTGGGTTTGTTCCCTTTTTCCCTTCCAGTAGTACCCTTTAGTGTCTGGGGCAATATCATTTCTTGAAAATGAGCTACGTTACGCTGCACAAGAATAAAATATTATAGATGAAGCTTGGTACTACATAGCTGCCCAGTACAGCTGAAACACAGGATACTCTCTCGGGCCCCATTCTTCTGCTAGAGTTAGAAAGTATTCTCCGTATGTCTGCCCCACATAATCTCAAACAGAGAAGCTAAGAATTTGTTCTTTCCAGCCTGCAACCTTTCTCAGCTTCCTGCAATACAAATACACATAGGTACATACACATAATAGTTTCAGCAGGAATCTACTTTCCAAAAAGACATGAAATACAACTCTACTTTCCAGCTTCTGAAGAACAGTGGAGGAGTGGAAAGGAACAATTTTCCCAGAACCACGGATTTTTGACACTTAGTGAGACAAGACTGAGAAGAGAGATTTGGCATCAGTAATGCTTTCTGAAGTATAGTTCTAAAATTACATACTCCCAAATCTGCTTGTATGGCACTATTACTGTGTTACCAGTCCTCACTGCAAAGTCAAAAGATCTATCAAGTGCACGTGGGACTATTGCATCCTGCTCTAGCTGTGCCCTTGGAGTTCTAACCAAAAAGACCTTTGCGGTTATACACACACTGAGGCTCTGACAGCAATTTGTCACATTTCAAAGTTTACAACGAGCTCATTTTCTAGTGATTTGTTTTGACATTTTCTTTGCCTTAGCAGATAAGCTTTTCTGAAGCATTCTGTACTCAAACACCTTCGAAAACCATCCACAGCTAAAATCACAGGAAATACAATGGCAGAGTAACATAAGTCAGACCAGAGAATGAGTGGCAGAGGCACAGAAGATGACTCTTTCCCTACCTTAAAACAAAATCATGAACAAAGAAAAGTTAAGTAAAGAATCCTAGATAGGTCTTAACCACTCTCCCCTTCCTTAGAGAAGAGGTTTTAGCACATGCTGTGTTTTGGCTATCTCAGAAGCCATTCAGGGGACAGAATCAGGCCAAGAATCATCACAGTCAAAGTGTATTTGACCTGTTCCCTGGCAAGAAATAATCAACTGAGCAAACAATAACAAAAGGAACAGCACTGATTATATTTTTGAAGGTGGTCTTAAAATTGTGCCAGATCATAATGAACCTTTCCAGAGACAGAAAATTCTTGTACCATTTAGCTTTGTGGAAAATCAGCATTGTCTTTCTTATGACCATACCCTGGTCAAATATGTGCATGTAATAAAGACACAAAGGTATTTTTTTTGGCTGTCACCTCCTCCCATGAGGCTGAGAGATAGATCAAGCAAAGAGCTTCATAAATAACAAGGCAGATTGGATCTGTAGAGATGATAGCTTTATTTCTGGTTCTTTCAAAGTGGAATATTCTCTTCTTACTACTTCCCTCCATCCTCCTTCCATTTCTCTCCTCTGAAACTGGAGGCAATATTAATATTCACTTCAATAGGAAGGCAATTCTGAAATCTGCAAATGAGGAGAGCTAAACCTTGCCATTATTACAGAAATTGATACTTTTTAAAGTAAAAGCAAGAACTGGAAGTATGGTCCTCCTCAAAGCTTATGAAAGTGAACTTCATTCTATACAGGTCACCAGGCAATTTGTATGCCTGTCAGAAATAGGCAGCATGACCAACATGCATCATGTACAATCTGTTTTTTCACCCTTCCCTGGGCAGCAGCATGCAAAAGGTGTATTTTACTTCGCTTTCTAGTTTCTTGCTTCGCTTTTCTTTTTAAGCGGGAAGTTCATAAGGCTCTTTAGTCTTGCTGGGAGAGAACCTTAAGGGGCTATAGTCTCTGTACAAGAGATACAGTCATCTCCAGACTCCAGGCTATGCCAAAGAAATACATTTTCCTTTCAATATCCTCAGGCAATATTTCAAAGCACATGTTCTGGTTTTTCCCCAATTTAAAACTTTGAAACCAAGATCTTCTTGAACCAAGAAAGTTTGTGAGAAGACAGCATGGCATATGAAGAAGTGGCAAGAGACAATCTGTGCTTTTGTGCAGACACACTCCAGCTTTCTAGTAGCTAGCTACCATCTCAGCCGCAGATTCGTTTGATATAATGTATATCTGATACCCAGCCAAGAAGCTGCTGCCAAGATCTGACTGCTGTCTTCTAGGCCAGAAGGAAAACTAACTGCTTGGAGAGTTAAAATAGTCCAGTTTCATTTTTTTTCTCTTTCTTCTCTTTTACCCTATTTTCTTTCTGATTGCTGTGTGTTTTTAAGCAATTTCTATTCCATTTATAGTCCTAGTAATTTTAAAAATTCGTATTTGCATCATCTCTTCCAGGCAATTTTTGCACTCCTTTGTGTACACCACAATCTCCTCAGTTTCATGTTTTAGCTACTTTTCTTCCACACACCCTCTGTTCTCTGCTTTCTCATGAAATCTCACTTTTTTGCCTTTTCAGTTATCTTCCTTGTCTTCATGTTTTGCGTTTCTCTATAACATAAACTATTTCTGCATTACATCAAACTGTTAGTTCAATCTCATTTCTCTAAAGGGAACATTGAGGAATTACAAGCTAGCTCAGCCCCTCCGAGAAAGTACCATCTTTCTTTTTCTCATCCTCATTCTCAAAGACAATGTAGAAATATCAGTGGCAGGATGACTCTAAAAAGTATTCTGTGTTTGCTTTGCACAGGAGACTCCAGCAAGAGCCCAGAACCCCATTGTGGTGCTTCTTTTGTGACTCAGAGAAGTCCGAAGTCTGAAGGCCAGGATAAATTGACTTAATAAAACACTTCTGAGGGTGGAAAACTTTTAATATGGTAGTCCTGCAACTTGCTGCTTAATTAAATCATAACTGGGATACAATATGAAATACTTTTAATAATACCTAGGAAATATAGAACAGAAAATTGGATAAACAAACATGAACCTTGGAAATTAAGCAGTTTAGGCAGCCAAGTCTGTTCAGTCAATACATGTCCTTTTCTGCTAACACAATATATGTGCTTTGCCAAATGCCAGCACAGGTCTGGACAGTACATTCAGTGGTCATTTTTAAATCTGTTGTTATTTCCTACCTAAATTTTAAGATTCTAACCCACATTTCCAAGACACAAATGCATACTAATATTACTAATACTAGTAGGAGGTTTTGTCTTACTTGGGTTTTTTTGTGATTAAAATACCATCCATTATCAACTACACAGATCTCTGTCCTTTCCTGTCACCCTCTGAGTGGTCTGAACTCCATTTTAACTGGAATTCACATGGCAAAATAGGCCTTCTGAAAGGGAGGAATGTTTTAAGTGATATCTAGCAGCAATAAACACCTACAAAAGATGGATTAGAATTCCCTAAAATATAATAAAATACCCAAGTTTATGTCAAAGATCAAGATTTTAGCTGACATCATAGAACAGAATAGATTAGAATAGAATTTAAAAGTTTGGAAAAGACCTTTGAGATCATCAAGTCCAACCTATCATCCAACACTATCTAATCGACTAAACCATGGCACCAAGCACCCCATCCAGTCTCTTCCTAAACACCTCCAGTGATGGTGACTCCACCACCTCCCTGGCCAGCCCATTCCAATGGCCAATCACTCTTTCTATGAAGAACTTCTTCCTAAACCTCCCCTGGTGCAGCTTGTATCAGAAACAGTATGTAATAGTCAAGAGGTCCTATCTTTATTTTCCTATCACTTCTGAAAAGATTTTTAACAGGTATATCATTTCTCTTTATCTGCTGCACCTCTTTTTTCACTAATTCATTTTATTTATTTGCAATAATGACCTACTATTTACAATTCTTCCTGCCATTTTGTTGTCTGACAATATGTCAAGGACATATGTGGTCCCTTGTTAAACACTGGTGTTAGACTTCAGCTGACCCTTTCTTCTGCAAGTACTGTAGCGAAACAATTTGTCTCAAAGGCGAAACTCACAGCACAGTGCTTTCTGCAGTCTTCGGATTTTGATGGCCGTTCGATAGGCAGAGAAGCGCACGTTGTTCAAGTCAGCTGAAACAGAAGAGAAACATGAGCAGCCCTACCAACAGTTTGTAAGTACCCTTTACATACCAATTTTGACACTTTGGAAGAAGTCTGATATGCCTTCTTTTCTTTGTGATGAATTAGAAGTTTTTGTTAGGGGAAATAAAAAAAAAAAGAAAGAGATGTTTGGACGCCAGTCCAATCCATCTGCAGGGAAAGCCTCCTGACTCTTGACAGTCCAGGGCGTTCACAGGCCAGCACAAGGGAAATCCTGATGCTATCTTGACACATACGATAAACACGCAATAGTTTTACACAGGTATTATGCAGCATTAACTATTTTCTGGGCAAGTGCTTAAATGCAGTGTGTTTCTCAAATAATGTATAATTCCATCAGATAACAAACAGGAAACAGCAGCAAAGGCCACAGAGAAAGAATGGCTTCTTAACCTATGATTTCTATGCCATGACTTTGTAAACAGCGCTTTGAAAGAGATGGTCAGGCAGCCATAAACTGTTTCAGAAACTGACAGGAGTAGCAATATTTTCCCTCACTTAACAGTAATGTACCCTCAAACTTCTTAGAAAAAGAGAGATTTCACAGTAAATGTAGATGCAGGCAAGTCATATTGAACTTAAGTGTACCATAATATGGTCCAGCCTTTACTGAAAGCATAGTTCCTCTGATTTACTACAAAAACTAGTTCCCTGTAGATGGGGCATCCTGCTTTAAACATGCAGACACCCTGCATATTGGACAATCCCTTGTGCCTTTAAAAGAAATCCACAATGTAATGCATTACAGCATGTTCAGATTTAGTATTACTGAGAGGCAATACACACCACCTGATCAAGGCAGTAGTTTCATGCAAAGTGTGTCTTGTTCTGGGTTGAGTGTTACCTGATCCACGATGGGTGGTCACCTGCTCCTGGGGGAGGTATTCTGACCTCAGGTGGGTGGCCACCTGAACCCCAATTGGGAGGTAGTGTATCATGTTTATCCCCTCCCCTGTCCTGCCTGTATATAAGGGGGAGGCACTTCCTGCCTCATTCTCTTTCTCTTTTGCCCCCCTACCTGGAGGAGCTGCCTGCTGCTACTATGAGCAGCTAACCACATGGTCTGGCCTATCTCCACACGTTTGGGCCTACATCTAAGAGAATCTACTGCCATCCAGAGAATCCATTTCCATCTGCATCTGGTTCTGTACATACCTGTATCCACCCCTTTCCCTTATATCTCTGTAACCTTCCTTTTACTTAAACACCCTTTTTTTTTTTTTTTTTCAATTACTTGTTAACTTCCAAATTGGTGCAAGGCTGTTCTTTGGTTGTTTTAACCTTTTTTTTTCTCTCCTGCCTGTTTCTACATGGGAAGAAAAGGATAGGGGAGGCAACCTAAATTCTGTTCTGTTGGGCTTTTGGGCTCCAGGAAAGCTTGAGGAGCTACAGCTCTATTGCAGCTCATGGCAACTCTGACAGGGTCAGCATACACACATGCAGCTTTTAATCATGGAATGAGCATCACATAATGGTTTATTTTAGGAAATGTACTCACCTAAGGACTGGAAGAGATCAGTCATCTTAGGATGATCCCAACAGGTTGTCTGAGTCTCATGACTACAAAGGAATGAGGTAATCAAAGTTTCAGGCCACATTCCCAGACACTTCCAAAGAATAAAACCCCAAAGATACTCTGATTTTCTATGTTCAAGTGACAAGAAATGCTTCAGCACTTCAAAAAACAAAATTAGAGAAGTCAACAGCCCACACATATTTAACAATACTTACTAATGCTCACAGAACAGAGTCAATAGGCAGCATTGCTTAACCCACTGCTTAGCACTGCTGTTTCAATTCACCAAGCTTTCAAGCATGCAACCTTCCGCAAGACAGACTTTACTTGTATTTATCAATATTAATAGCTGGAATGATTACACATCAAAAAGTATTTACATGTGAACTAGATTTATAAGAGAATTAATTAGAACAAATTTGTTTAAAAGAACTCAGTATTCTCTTTAAAAATTAATGAAACTTGGTAACTGAAAATACACAGTAAGTCTGTAATTTTTAATCATCTCATTGGACTTCTGAAAAGACTCAAACAAAGCATTTAACCAAGAATAGACAAATGTACACAATCTTCCCTTTACAACTACTGTGGCCATTCTGTCTCAGGTCAGTGACCCTCACACCAAGGAGCAGCTTCTCTTGCAAGTACTCTACTAACTTCAGGAAGAATTACTTGTAGAGTCAGGGGATATTTACTTTGAGTGAAAGTGAACAAGTTGGGCTCATTATTCATCTTGTATGTAGAAGGAAGTGGATAAAAACTTCTCAATATCTACAGCAGCTCAGGTTACAAGTTTTTGTTGTACACAATGAGTAGTGTAAGAAGAGATTTCTGCTAGGATCAAAGTGTGTTGGTCTTCAGGGCAGTAACACAAGTGGTGTGAACATGTTACGTCTTCCCACATGGTTCATTCAGGGTAGAATTAAAAGTGTTTCACTGACTGAGCCACAAGAGAAATAATTTTTCTGGTTACTAACAAAAGACTGAGTTATTCAGAGTAAGAATCTCCTAGGTCTCTTCTATCAAAACTAGTGAAATAAGGAAGAAAATCACAAAGTCTGAAGACCAGCCAGAAATTCATCTGGCTTCTGCTGTAAACAACAACCAGAAATCTTTCAGTAAACACACTAGCAGCAAAAGAAGGGCCAGGGAGAGTCTCCATTTTATGTTAGATGCAGGAGGAAACATGGTGACTAAGGATGAAAGTCTGAGGTGCTTAGTGACACCTTTGCCTCAGTCTTTAGTAGTAAGACCTGTTGAACGCTAGGAATTCAGCTCCCTGAGCTAGAAGACAGAGACTGGGAGCAGAATGATTCCCCCACAATCCATCAAGAGATGGTCAACGACCTGCTGCACTCCAGAGATGTACATGAGTCTACAGGACTAGTTGAAATCCACCAGAGTTCTGAGAGCTCTGTCCATCATTTTTCAGTCATGGTGGAACAGGGAGGTGCCAGCAGACTGGAAATTAGCCAGTGTGACACCCATTTACAAGAATGGCTGGAAGGAGGATCTGGGAAAACTACAGGGCTGTCAGTTTGACTTTAGTGCTAGGGCAGCTGACAGAGCAGAACATCCTGCACGTACCACCATGTAGTACATGCAGGACAACCAGATGATCAGGTACAGCAGTCAGCATGGGTTTATGAAAGGCAGGTCCTGCTTGATGAACCTGATTACCTTCTACAGCATAGTCACCTTCTTAGTTGATGAGGAAAAAGCTGTGGATGTCATTTGTCTGGACTTCAATAAAGTCTTTGACAGTTTCCCACAGCATTTTCCTGGAGAAACTGGCTCCTCATGGCCTGGATGGGCATACACATTGCTGGGTAAAAAACTGGCTGGCTGAGCCCAAAGAGTGATGGTGCATGAAGATAAATCCAGTTGGTAGCTGGTCACAGATGGTATTCCCCAGGGCTCACTACTAGGGCTAGTCCTGTTTAATATCTTTATCAATGATCTGGATGATGGAATTGAGTGCTTCCTCATTAGGTTTCCTGATGACATCAAGCTGGGTGGAAGTATTGTTCTACTTGAGACTAGGGAGGCTCTGCAGAGGGATCTAGAGACTTAACTGATGGGCAAAGACCAATTGTATGCATTTCAATAAGGCTAAATGCCAGGTTCTGCACTTTAGCCACAACAACCCCCGGCAGCACTACAGACCTGGGGAGGAGTGGCTGGAAAGATGCCTAGTAGAGAATGACCTGAGGGTGTTGATTGATAGCTGGCTGAATATGAGCCAGCAGCATGCACAGATGGCCAAGAATGCCAACAGCATCCTGGCCTGTATCAGGAATTGTGTTGCCAGGAGCAGGAAGAGATTGTCACCCTGTACTCAGCACTGGTGAGGCCACATCTTGAGTACTGTGTTCAATTTTGGGCCCCTCACTACAAGAAGGACATTGACGTACTAGAGTATGTCCAAGGAAGGACAATAAAACTGGTGAAGGGTCTAGAGAACAAGTCTTAGGAGGAGCAACTAAGGAAATTTACTATTTTATGAGGATTGGCTAAAGAAACTGGGCTTGTTTAGCACAAAGAAAAGGAGGCTGAGGGGAGACCTTATCACTCACTACAACTACCTGAAAGGATGTAAGGCAAGCAGCAAAATATGCATTCAGTATTGGATTACATGAAAAAAATGTAATTCAAAAAGTCTAAATGCATTTGTGTAAATTACACTAAAACCAGATATTATAACCATAAAATATTAGATTTTTAAAAAACTACCTATTAATGAAATGCTCTAACAGAGTACAGCTGGACTAGATGATCTCCAGAGGCCCCTTCCAACCCCTATTATTCTGTGTTTCTGTGAAATAAATTACTTTCTACATCTACAGGTGTTTCAAGCTGTCCATGGAGTAGTGGGGATAAGAAAAAAATAGAGATAGCTTCATGGTTTTATTTAATAATTTCTTATCATGGACGCCAGACACTGAAACAGTACTCTGCATTATGCTAAATTTGACTCTGCTCCTGTAGTCATTTGCACAAAACATTACCTGAAATCAGGATATTTATTGATCACTAATGAATCAACAGCGCTCAGAACTCTGACTTTTCTGCCCTTGCCAAATTTCAAATGGCATAACAACATCTCCACTTTATAAATGTGTTGTGAAAAGTAACCAGGGTGACTATGGAGTTTGATATTGATCAGTTTAATGATTACACCAAGAAATGCCCTGCATGACATTAAACTCACTGTGACCCTTTTGTTTCTTCTGCACAGTACAAATATCTAATAATTTATAGCACTGAAAGGTACACAGCTGAAGAGCACTTACATTACATCTGAAAGAACAACAGTGAGAAATGCCAGCATTGAGATTTTACAGATTCAGGTTTTCACTGACTGAATTCTACTGTGAGAGGGAAGACTCAGACTACAGAAACAGAAAACCTCTTATCAATTTTCATCAAGGAAAAAAAATAAAATCAAACAGCTGGCAAAAAGAACTAAATAAAATCACACCTACAGAGTCAATACCACTTAACAATTTTTATATACATAGTAAGACAATTCAACAGGAGAAAAGAGATAAGCTAAATCGTGTTCAAGTCAACCAAATATCTGCCGCTAGCCCAGGGCGCACACACCTTGGTAAACCTAGGCTCAATGAATTATAATCTTTCTTCCAGCCAAGCAGAACAGTCACTCCTTTCCAAAAATGACCCAAATCCAGTTTGCCTCTGTCTGAGCTCACAGAAAAGAGGAGTTGGTACACTGTTTTCTTAACCTTTAATATGCTTCTCTTATCCTCAGAAAGGGTGGCCATGCCAATCATAGCAAATAGACTGGGGAGTGAAAAAATAAAGGGCTCCAAAGCCGTCATGGTGTACCGGCACATTAAGGATCTCTTTTGCTGAGACACTGCTCACTGTGTGTGTAAATATAAGTTACCTCTGGCATCCAGAAAAAAACCAGGATAAATGCTGTTCATCTGCAAATACAGAACTCTTGCATCATTTTGACATTTTCCGTAGAGATTCATTGCTACCTAAAGTGTTCCCTCATGCCTTCACAGCAGCAGCTCCCTATTAAACTCCATTCTCGTTGTGCAATAAAACTGCACAGTGTAGTAATTTTTAAAAAATACTTATCTTAACAGAGGTAGAACTACATCATCATCTGCAGCTATGCCACTTCCTGAACATTTTACATTTCTCATTCAAGAACACTCACAAAAAAGCGATCAGAATGAAGGTATGCATTTACAGTTGCTTAAGAGAAGTTTATGGGGTTTTTCTGAATTAAGATTCTGATCTCTATTAGCATTTCTTTCCCCTGCAGAGTTATTGTTTTAAAAAAATACCTCATTGTTCAGCCACTAATCATTGAACCATACTTTTATTGTTCTGCTGTTTTTCTTCCTTATTCCATAAAATGAACAACTTAAACCTTCTCTCTCAACATACAATCTTGCTTAAGACATTAAATATCATATATATCAAATGACAGGAATTATTGAGACACACGACAACTGTTCTTTCTAGTCATATTGTGATTTACATTAAAAGAAACCTCATTCAAGCAGGTTAGTACAAAAAAAAGAAAATTAAGAAAAGTACTGTTTTCCTCTCTTCATTAAACCCCATCTGAAATTAGGGAATAGAGAAGATTTAAGAGAATATTTAAATCTAAGAGTACTTTCCAGCCTGATCATAGCAAAGCAAATGAAGTTCAGAATCAGCTCTTTCCTGCTTTATTTTTCACAGCCCTGTGTTTTATTTAGATGCTGCCACCAACACTGGAATTTACATCAGAAAGCTAAAACAAATGAAGGAAACTGTCAAGGTCATTCTGCTTGTCAGACTGTGGAGCTACTGAAATTCACTATTCCTGCATAAGCTTTTTAAAATAAATATATCCTACATGTAAGTTCTTTTTCAAGACATTGCTTCAGCAGCATGTATCATGTTGAAAGTAGGGAAAGATTACTGGGAAAGTGTTCTTTGTGATGTAGTAGTTAAATCTGTCATTAAAGGCATCCTCAAAATAAACCAGTAGTCTCTACTTCTATAAAGACCTTGACTCTCAGACAACTTGCTCTGCAGTTCTGCTCCTTTATCAAACTTCCTGTGCAAGACCATTAAAGCAGGTTCTGAGAGATGATGGGGGTTTTTTTGCACCCCTGATTGGCTTAATACCCCAGTCTAGCTTCAGGGCAGCTAACACATTACTCTTTGAGTAAGCCCATAGTATCAGTAGGTACCTTGTCATTGAGTTATGTGCACCCAGTGCATACACTGGAAGGATTTTCACAATAAAAAACATCTCTCAAAACCTGAATCTGGCTGAAGTGGGGCAAAGGAGAAGTCCAGAAACTAAAAAAAGAGAAGTATTATGAAGAAAGGATATGCATATTAAATATCCGTGTGAAAAATATTTGCTTAGTCTGTTGAATCTGTTGTGGGAGGACTATCCATCATATCTCTATCCTCCAAGGAGACCAGGTTGCTCATCTAGCCTGGTCTTAAATGTTTCAAGGGATGAATCATCCCCAACTTCTCTGGGCAACCTATTTCAGTGTCTCACCACCCTCACAGTAAAGAACCTCTCCCTAATGTCTAATCTAAACCTACCCTGCTCTGGGTAGTTTTCCTCTTGCACTCTTGTAGTTTGATAGCTCAGTAGTTGTTGGTTTTTTAATTACTGCTATAAGTGTGATCATTTTAATTGCACTGCTGAGTCTAGGCAGTTAGTGTGCCCCCACATCTGCCCTCTGCCCTCTCCTTTTCCACTTGGGGCTGACAGAGGAACCCCTTTTCCAGTGTGTCACAGCTTTCTGTTATCTCCTGCAAAACTTTTCATTAGAGGCACAAATGTTTGTATAGAGAATTCAAGAATCTCATCAGAGTTTCAAAACAACCATCACACCTCAAGAATGATGACAAGAGGTTTGATTGACATAGATTTACCATCGCCTGCTTTTCAAAGCTCTCAAGAACTCATGAATTGTTTGAAGCACAAAATGTGGCTCTCAGATTTCTGACAGAGAAATAGGCAATACAAAGTCCTCACTGATGTGCTTTCAGAATGAATTATCTGCAGGTCCAATTCACAGTCATCACACAGACTTAAAAACTCTACCTCCTTTCCCAAACTCAAACCAGTAATGTTTTAGTACATATTTCTTTCAGCCTAACATGAACTGCTCTGGGTCTGGCTTTTGATACACTGTACTTTCTCAAAGTTTTTTATCTCTCTGCTAAAAATCTATCCTTTCAAAGCTGAAATCTCTGCCTATAAAAAGCATTGGCAAATAACACATAAATGCTGATGCAATGAGAAAGTGACCATTCCTCTTGGCAACCAAGGTATTGGTACAATTTTATCAATATTTACATTAATGTTAAACTTACTATAACATCAATCACTATAAAACCTTTCATAAAGTAGAGAAAATGACAGGATAGTCAACACGTATCTATTTTGAAGGACTTCTGCGCTAGATGATGAAATGGCTCTGCAGATAGATACTGCTCACCACCTGTTCTGCTATAGGTTATAAACTTTGCATTTTAAAATAAATTATTTATACTGCCTTTTTCTCTTTACAGCTTATACTCTGGATGAGCCACACACAAGAACAAGCTTAGTTTGAATACCAGTATTGTATTACACTGGAGCATCTTTGCCATCTCCTATCTGTTTGAATGGAATTTTTGCTTAGGGTTTTTTCCTTTAGTTCTTTTTACACATTTCTAAATTATACAGTATGCAAAGCAATAAACATGAAAATATATAGATATGCAGCATAAAAATATGCAGAGAAATACTGATGACTGTTCCAGTCACTGCTTAGTACCTATGCTTTTCTGCCTGCTTATGGTGATAGCAGTTATGCTTAAGGAAAAAATTAAACAAAGCAAACTTACTTGATATAATAGGGCACTTTGTTATGTGAAACAGATCTTTGCCACGGAAACTGTACTGAGGCTGAGGAAATAAAGAGAAGGCAATTATTGGAAAGCATTTGTCAATAATAATTATCATAATCCAACTATATTTCATTTATTTTACAATCAAAATGGTTACAATAAATTAAATGGGAACAATTCAAACTTCCCAGACAACTTTCAGTAATTAGAAAATCAGCTGGAGAAAAGAATGGCAATCTATCAGGATGATTCAAAGCATCTCTTTGGTGCTAAAATGGAAACAAAACAAATGTGGTGATTCAACTGCAGCAAAGGATAATAAATTCTGACCACGCTAACCATACTGGGAGAATGGAGACACTGGTTTTCCTATTTCTGCAGAATTATTATCAGTTTAAGCTTTGAGAATAAATGCTTCTGTTACAATTACAACTCTGCAATAGTAAAACAGAAATATCAATCTTAGCTTCTGTTTGGGACTCAAACAGAATGAACTTAGTATTACTCTGTATGACCAACAGAAAAGGGATTAAAAGGCATCTTTGCACTCCTTGACGAACAGCAGTAATCCTTGCAGAATTTATGCAAGCCTGAT